>NW_026555082.1:2436900-3655350 GCF_021234165.1 Pteronotus mesoamericanus | reverse complement strand
CCCTCTCCTTAGGGGACTGGGACTGCGATCTGCTTTCCCCCTCCGTCCAGGGAGGCTGCTGCTGCACACGCGCCAACTCTCGCACGATTCCCAGGCGCGCTCGGCGCGCCTCAACGCCTGCCTCTGGGACGCCGCCACCCAGCGCCAACAAAGACCGCCCCGCACACGCTCGGTGGCCCCTCGGCCCGGAGCCCGCAACCCAGTCGCAAGGTAACCGGGCCGTCCCGACGCCGGGCCGCCTCAAACGCGCTCCTCGATGACCCCGCCCATCCAAAGTCGCTCATTTCCCACTCCTGTCGGCGGCCCTGCCCGCGGACCGGCGCCTGGGTGTCATTCCGCGGAACGGCCACGAGACGGCAGCAGAGACCGCGAGGTGGACGACGCTCGGGCAATTCGGCTCCACCGGAAGAAGCCTCCTCGGCTCTCGCCCCTCGCAGGCAACGAAGAGCTGACCTCTCTCCAGCAAAACCGTTGCCGTTGGACGTCAAGGCAAGGACTCGAACCAGAGCCATACGGAGGGAGGGCGCTTGGCGGGGCGCGTGGGGGACGGGACCGAACGTGTGGGTCCACGGGCTGGTACGGCCGGGAGCGCGAACACACTTTCTGGCCAACCCCGCGAGGCGGTAGGGTGCCTGGACGGACTTCTCGGCCACCCTCGTACGCCGGAGGAGTGGGCCAGAGTCTTGGGCCGGTCCAGGATGACGGCGGGGGTGCCCGAATGCGGTTTCTGGCCCCCCCGCGCATGACGCTCCGCAGACAGAACGGCCTTTCTGGCCAACACCCGACGAGGGCCGCGGCGGCCGAACGGACTTTTGGCCTGCCGCTAGCACACTCGCGCGGCCGAACGGACTTTTTGGCCAGCCCTGGTGGCATGGGGAGGGTGGCCAAACAGGTTTCAAGACAACCCAGCACTGCGCCGGGAGGGCCCTCACGGACTTTGTGTCCAAAGCGGGAGGGCGCACGCTTCGCCCGGCACAGCCGCGATCAAGCCCGGTGCGCATGCGCTCGGTTCTCACGACCGCCCCTATGCTGCGATTCACGGAAGAGCCGTGCCTGGCGCGCTCTCCGCTCGGGCACCGGCGACACAGGCCTCGAAGCGGCCTCCAACACGGACCACCCTTCCAGCCGCACAAGACTCTGCACCCAGCCGTCCTAAGGGTCCTACGTCCCGAAACGGGAGCAGAAAAGCCTCACCGCCCGCCCCCCACGCCGGCCCCGGGCGCGTCAGTTCGGAACGATCTTCGAAACGGATGAGAGAGTCGCATCCCTCCCAGGAACCGGAAGGCGTGACGGAACTCCGGGCACAGCCGCGGACACCGTCCGCGCACCCGTCCGGGAGGGCGCGTCCACAAACGAGGACAGCGCGTCAACGTCCCTTCGTTTCTTTTTCCCCCCTCTCCTTAGGGGACTGGGACTGCGATCTGCTTTCCCCCTCCGTCCAGGGAGGCTGCTGCTGCACACGCGCCAACTCTCGCACGATTCCCAGGCGCGCTCGGCGCGCCTCAACGCCTGCCTCTGGGACGCCGCCACCCAGCGCCAACAAAGACCGCCCCGCACACGCTCGGTGGCCCCTCGGCCCGGAGCCCGCAACCCAGTCGCAAGGTAACCGGGCCGTCCCGACGCCGGGCCGCCTCAAACGCGCTCCTCGATGACCCCGCCCATCCAAAGTCGCTCATTTCCCACTCCTGTCGGCGGCCCTGCCCGCGGACCGGCGCCTGGGTGTCATTCCGCGGAACGGCCACGAGACGGCAGCAGAGACCGCGAGGTGGACGACGCTCGGGCAATTCGGCTCCACCGGAAGAAGCCTCCTCGGCTCTCGCCCCTCGCAGGCAACGAAGAGCTGACCTCTCTCCAGCAAAACCGTTGCCGTTGGACGTCAAGGCAAGGACTCGAACCAGAGCCATACGGAGGGAGGGCGCTTGGCGGGGCGCGTGGGGGACGGGACCGAACGTGTGGGTCCACGGGCTGGTACGGCCGGGAGCGCGAACACACTTTCTGGCCAACCCCGCGAGGCGGTAGGGTGCCTGGACGGACTTCTCGGCCACCCTCGTACGCCGGAGGAGTGGGCCAGAGTCTTGGGCCGGTCCAGGATGACGGCGGGGGTGCCCGAATGCGGTTTCTGGCCCCCCCGCGCATGACGCTCCGCAGACAGAACGGCCTTTCTGGCCAACACCCGACGAGGGCCGCGGCGGCCGAACGGACTTTTTGGCCTGCCGCTAGCACACTCGCGCGGCCGAACGGACTTTTTGGCCAGCCCTGGTGGCATGGGGAGGGTGGCCAAACAGGTTTCAAGACAACCCAGCACTGCGCCGGGAGGGCCCTCACGGACTTTGTGTCCAAAGCGGGAGGGCGCACGCTTCGCCCGGCACAGCCGCGATCAAGCCCGGTGCGCATGCGCTCGGTTCTCACGACCGCCCCTATGCTGCGATTCACGGAAGAGCCGTGCCTGGCGCGCTCTCCGCTCGGGCACCGGCGACACAGGCCTCGAAGCGGCCTCCAACACGGACCACCCTTCCAGCCGCACAAGACTCTGCACCCAGCCGTCCTAAGGGTCCTACGTCCCGAAACGGGAGCAGAAAAGCCTCACCGCCCGCCCCCCACGCCGGCCCCGGGCGCGTCAGTTCGGAACGATCTTCGAAACGGATGAGAGAGTCGCATCCCTCCCAGGAACCGGAAGGCGTGACGGAACTCCGGGCACAGCCGCGGACACCGTCCGCGCACCCGTCCGGGAGGGCGCGTCCACAAACGAGGACAGCGCGTCAACGTCCCTTCGTTTCTTTTCCCCCCCCTCTCCTTAGGGGACTGGGACTGCGATCTGCTTTCCCCCTCCGTCCAGGGAGGCTGCTGCTGCACACGCGCCAACTCTCGCACGATTCCCAGGCGCGCTCGGCGCGCCTCAACGCCTGCCTCTGGGACGCCGCCACCCAGCGCCAACAAAGACCGCCCCGCACACGCTCGGTGGCCCCTCGGCCCGGAGCCCGCAACCCAGTCGCAAGGTAACCGGGCCGTCCCGACGCCGGGCCGCCTCAAACGCGCTCCTCGATGACCCCGCCCATCCAAAGTCGCTCATTTCCCACTCCTGTCGGCGGCCCTGCCCGCGGACCGGCGCCTGGGTGTCATTCCGCGGAACGGCCACGAGACGGCAGCAGAGACCGCGAGGTGGACGACGCTCGGGCAATTCGGCTCCACCGGAAGAAGCCTCCTCGGCTCTCGCCCCTCGCAGGCAACGAAGAGCTGACCTCTCTCCAGCAAAACCGTTGCCGTTGGACGTCAAGGCAAGGACTCGAACCAGAGCCATACGGAGGGAGGGCGCTTGGCGGGGCGCGTGGGGGGACGGGACCGAACGTGTGGGTCCACGGGCTGGTACGGCCGGGAGCGCGAACACACTTTCTGGCCAACCCCGCGAGGCGGTAGGGTGCCTGGACGGACTTCTCGGCCACCCTCGTACGCCGGAGGAGTGGGCCAGAGTCTTGGGCCGGTCCAGGATGACGGCGGGGGTGCCCGAATGCGGTTTCTGGCCCCCCCGCGCATGACGCTCCGCAGACAGAACGGCCTTTCTGGCCAACACCCGACGAGGGCCGCGGCGGCCGAACGGACTTTTTGGCCTGCCGCTAGCACACTCGCGCGGCCGAACGGACTCTTTGGCCAGCCCTGGTGGCATGGGGAGGGTGGCCAAACAGGTTTCAAGACAACCCAGCACTGCGCCGGGAGGGCCCTCACGGACTTTGTGTCCAAAGCGGGAGGGCGCACGCTTCGCCCGGCACAGCCGCGATCAAGCCCGGTGCGCATGCGCTCGGTTCTCACGACCGCCCCTATGCTGCGATTCACGGAAGAGCCGTGCCTGGCGCGCTCTCCGCTCGGGCACCGGCGACACAGGCCTCGAAGCGGCCTCCAACACGGACCACCCTTCCAGCCGCACAAGACTCTGCACCCAGCCGTCCTAAGGGTCCTACGTCCCGAAACGGGAGCAGAAAAGCCTCACCGCCCGCCCCCCACGCCGGCCCCGGGCGCGTCAGTTCGGAACGATCTTCGAAACGGATGAGAGAGTCGCATCCCTCCCAGGAACCGGAAGGCGTGACGGAACTCCGGGCACAGCCGCGGACACCGTCCGCGCACCCGTCCGGGGAGGGCGCGTCCACAAACGAGGACAGCGCGTCAACGTCCCTTCGTTTCTTTTTCCCCCCTCTCCTTAGGGGACTGGGACTGCGATCTGCTTTCCCCCTCCGTCCAGGGAGGCTGCTGCTGCACACGCGCCAACTCTCGCACGATTCCCAGGCGCGCTCGGCGCGCCTCAACGCCTGCCTCTGGGACGCCGCCACCCAGCGCCAACAAAGACCGCCCCGCACACGCTCGGTGGCCCCTCGGCCCGGAGCCCGCAACCCAGTCGCAAGGTAACCGGGCCGTCCCGACGCCGGGCCGCCTCAAACGCGCTCCTCGATGACCCCGCCCATCCAAAGTCGCTCATTTCCCACTCCTGTCGGCGGCCCTGCCCGCGGACCGGCGCCTGGGTGTCATTCCGCGGAACGGCCACGAGACGGCAGCAGAGACCGCGAGGTGGACGACGCTCGGGCAATTCGGCTCCACCGGAAGAAGCCTCCTCGGCTCTCGCCCCTCGCAGGCAACGAAGAGCTGACCTCTCTCCAGCAAAACCGTTGCCGTTGGACGTCAAGGCAAGGACTCGAACCAGAGCCATACGGAGGGAGGGCGCTTGGCGGGGCGCGTGGGGGACGGGACCGAACGTGTGGGTCCACGGGCTGGTACGGCCGGGAGCGCGAACACACTTTCTGGCCAACCCCGCGAGGCGGTAGGGTGCCTGGACGGACTTCTCGGCCACCCTCGTACGCCGGAGGAGTGGGCCAGAGTCTTGGGCCGGTCCAGGATGACGGCGGGGGTGCCCGAATGCGGTTTCTGGCCCCCCCGCGCATGACGCTCCGCAGACAGAACGGCCTTTCTGGCCAACACCCGACGAGGGCCGCGGCGGCCGAACGGACTTTTTGGCCTGCCGCTAGCACACTCGCGCGGCCGAACGGACTTTTGGCCAGCCCTGGTGGCATGGGGAGGGTGGCCAAACAGGTTTCAAGACAACCCAGCACTGCGCCGGGAGGGCCCTCACGGACTTTGTGTCCAAAGCGGGAGGGCGCACGCTTCGCCCGGCACAGCCGCGATCAAGCCCGGTGCGCATGCGCTCGGTTCTCACGACCGCCCCTATGCTGCGATTCACGGAAGAGCCGTGCCTGGCGCGCTCTCCGCTCGGGCACCGGCGACACAGGCCTCGAAGCGGCCTCCAACACGGACCACCCTTCCAGCCGCACAAGACTCTGCACCCAGCCGTCCTAAGGGTCCTACGTCCCGAAACGGGAGCAGAAAAGCCTCACCGCCCGCCCCCCACGCCGGCCCCGGGCGCGTCAGTTCGGAACGATCTTCGAAACGGATGAGAGAGTCGCATCCCTCCCAGGAACCGGAAGGCGTGACGGAACTCCGGGCACAGCCGCGGACACCGTCCGCGCACCCGTCCGGGGAGGGCGCGTCCACAAACGAGGACAGCGCGTCAACGTCCCTTCGTTTCTTTTTCCCCCCTCTCCTTAGGGGACTGGGACTGCGATCTGCTTTCCCCCTCCGTCCAGGGGAGGCTGCTGCTGCACACGCGCCAACTCTCGCACGATTCCCAGGCGCGCTCGGCGCGCCTCAACGCCTGCCTCTGGGACGCCGCCACCCAGCGCCAACAAAGACCGCCCCGCACACGCTCGGTGGCCCCTTGGCCCGGAGCCCGCAACCCAGTCGCAAGGTAACCGGGCCGTCCCGACGCCGGGCCGCCTCAAACGCGCTCCTCGATGACCCCGCCCATCCAAAGTCGCTCATTTCCCACTCCTGTCGGCGGCCCTGCCCGCGGACCGGCGCCTGGGTGTCATTCCGCGGAACGGCCACGAGACGGCAGCAGAGACCGCGAGGTGGACGACGCTCGGGCAATTCGGCTCCACCGGAAGAAGCCTCCTCGGCTCTCGCCCCTCGCAGGCAACGAAGAGCTGACCTCTCTCCAGCAAAACCGTTGCCGTTGGACGTCAAGGCAAGGACTCGAACCAGAGCCATACGGAGGGAGGGCGCTTGGCGGGGCGCGTGGGGGACGGGACCGAACGTGTGGGTCCACGGGCTGGTACGGCCGGGAGCGCGAACACACTTTCTGGCCAACCCCGCGAGGCGGTAGGGTGCCTGGACGGACTTCTCGGCCACCCTCGTACGCCGGAGGAGTGGGCCAGAGTCTTGGGCCGGTCCAGGATGACGGCGGGGGTGCCCGAATGCGGTTTCTGGCCCCCCCGCGCATGACGCTCCGCAGACAGAACGGCCTTTCTGGCCAACACCCGACGAGGGCCGCGCCGGCCGAACGGACTTTTTGGCCAGCCCTGGTGGCATGGGGAGGGTGGCCAAACAGGTTTCAAGACAACCCAGCACTGCGCCGGGAGGGCCCTCACGGACTTTGTGTCCAAAGCGGGAGGGCGCACGCTTCGCCCGGCACAGCCGCGATCAAGCCCGGTGCGCATGCGCTCGGTTCTCACGACCGCCCCTATGCTGCGATTCACGGAAGAGCCGTGCCTGGCGCGCTCTCCGCTCGGGCACCGGCGACACAGGCCTCGAAGCGGCCTCCAACACGGACCACCCTTCCAGCCGCACAAGACTCTGCACCCAGCCGTCCTAAGGGTCCTACGTCCCGAAACGGGAGCAGAAAAGCCTCACCGCCCGCCCCCCCACGCCGGCCCCGGGCGCGTCAGTTCGGAACGATCTTCGAAACGGATGAGAGAGTCGCATCCCTCCCAGGAACCGGAAGGCGTGACGGAACTCCGGGCACAGCCGCGGACACCGTCCGCGCACCCGTCCGGGAGGGCGCGTCCACAAACGAGGACAGCGCGTCAACGTCCCTTCGTTTCTTTTTTCCCCCCTCTCCTTAGGGGACTGGGACTGCGATCTGCTTTCCCCCTCCGTCCAGGGAGGCTGCTGCTGCACACGCGCCAACTCTCGCACGATTCCCAGGCGCGCTCGGCGCGCCTCAACGCCTGCCTCTGGGACGCCGCCACCCAGCGCCAACAAAGACCGCCCCGCACACGCTCGGTGGCCCCTCGGCCCGGAGCCCGCAACCCAGTCGCAAGGTAACCGGGCCGTCCCGACGCCGGGCCGCCTCAAACGCGCTCCTCGATGACCCCGCCCATCCAAAGTCGCTCATTTCCCACTCCTGTCGGCGGCCCTGCCCGCGGACCGGCGCCTGGGTGTCATTCCGCGGAACGGCCACGAGACGGCAGCAGAGACCGCGAGGTGGACGACGCTCGGGCAATTCGGCTCCACCGGAAGAAGCCTCCTCGGCTCTCGCCCCTCGCAGGCAACGAAGAGCTGACCTCTCTCCAGCAAAACCGTTGCCGTTGGACGTCAAGGCAAGGACTCGAACCAGAGCCATACGGAGGGAGGGCGCTTGGCGGGGCGCGTGGGGGACGGGACCGAACGTGTGGGTCCACGGGCTGGTACGGCCGGGAGCGCGAACACACTTTCTGGCCAACCCCGCGAGGCGGTAGGGTGCCTGGACGGACTTCTCGGCCACCCTCGTACGCCGGAGGAGTGGGCCAGAGTCTTGGGCCGGTCCAGGATGACGGCGGGGGTGCCCGAATGCGGTTTCTGGCCCCCCCGCGCATGACGCTCCGCAGACAGAACGGCCTTTCTGGCCAACACCCGACGAGGGCCGCGGCGGCCGAACGGACTTTTTGGCCAGCCCTGGTGGCATGGGGAGGGTGGCCAAACAGGTTTCAAGACAACCCAGCACTGCGCCGGGAGGGCCCTCACGGACTTTGTGTCCAAAGCGGGAGGGCGCACGCTTCGCCCGGCACAGCCGCGATCAAGCCCGGTGCGCATGCGCTCGGTTCTCACGACCGCCCCTATGCTGCGATTCACGGAAGAGCCGTGCCTGGCGCGCTCTCCGCTCCGGCACCGGCGACACAGGCCTCGAAGCGGCCTCCAACACGGACCACCCTTCCAGCCGCACAAGACTCTGCACCCAGCCGTCCTAAGGGTCCTACGTCCCGAAACGGGAGCAGAAAAGCCTCACCGCCCGCCCCCCACGCCGGCCCCGGGCGCGTCAGTTCGGAACGATCTTCGAAACGGATGAGAGAGTCGCATCCCTCCCAGGAACCGAAAGGCGTGACGGAACTCCGGGCACAGCCGCGGACACCGTCCGCGCACCCGTCCGGGAGGGCGCGTCCACAAACGAGGACAGCGCGTCAACGTCCCTTCGTTTCTTTTTCCCCCCTCTCCTTAGGGGACTGGGACTGCGATCTGCTTTCCCCCTCCGTCCAGGGAGGCTGCTGCTGCACACGCGCCAACTCTCGCACGATTCCCAGGCGCGCTCGGCGCGCCTCAACGCCTGCCTCTGGGACGCCGCCACCCAGCGCCAACAAAGACCGCCCCGCACACGCTCGGTGGCCCCTCGGCCCGGAGCCCGCAACCCAGTCGCAAGGTAACCGGGCCGTCCCGACGCCGGGCCGCCTCAAACGCGCTCCTCGATGACCCCGCCCATCCAAAGTCGCTCATTTCCCACTCCTGTCGGCGGCCCTGCCCGCGGACCGGCGCCTGGGTGTCATTCCGCGGAACGGCCACGAGACGGCAGCAGAGACCGCGAGGTGGACGACGCTCGGGCAATTCGGCTCCACCGGAAGAAGCCTCCTCGGCTCTCGCCCCTCGCAGGCAACGAAGAGCTGACCTCTCTCCAGCAAAACCGTTGCCGTTGGACGTCAAGGCAAGGACTCGAACCAGAGCCATACGGAGGGAGGGCGCTTGGCGGGGCGCGTGGGGGACGGGACCGAACGTGTGGGTCCACGGGCTGGTACGGCCGGGAGCGCGAACACACTTTCTGGCCAACCCCGCGAGGCGGTAGGGTGCCTGGACGGACTTCTCGGCCACCCTCGTACGCCGGAGGAGTGGGCCAGAGTCTTGGGCCGGTCCAGGATGACGGCGGGGGGTGCCCGAATGCGGTTTCTGGCCCCCCCGCGCATGACGCTCCGCAGACAGAACGGCCTTTCTGGCCAACACCCGACGAGGGCCGCGGCGGCCGAACGGACTTTTTGGCCTGCCGCTAGCACACTCGCGCGGCCGAACGGACTCTTTGGCCAGCCCTGGTGGCATGGGGAGGGTGGCCAAACAGGTTTCAAGACAACCCAGCACTGCGCCGGGAGGGCCCTCACGGACTTTGTGTCCAAAGCGGGAGGGCGCACGCTTCGCCCGGCACAGCCGCGATCAAGCCCGGTGCGCATGCGCTCGGTTCTCACGACCGCCCCTATGCTGCGATTCACGGAAGAGCCGTGCCTGGCGCGCTCTCCGCTCGGGCACCGGCGACACAGGCCTCGAAGCGGCCTCCAACACGGACCACCCTTCCAGCCGCACAAGACTCTGCACCCAGCCGTCCTAAG
Source organism: Pteronotus mesoamericanus (assembly GCF_021234165.1). Lineage (NCBI taxonomy): Eukaryota > Metazoa > Chordata > Mammalia > Chiroptera > Mormoopidae > Pteronotus > Pteronotus mesoamericanus. Next base: position 3,645,910 of record NW_026555082.1, on the reverse strand, counting down.
GGTCCTACGTCCCGAAACGGGAGCAGAAAAGCCTCACCGCCCGCCCCCCACGCCGGCCCCGGGCGCGTCAGTTCGGAACGATCTTCGAAACGGATGAGAGAGTCGCATCCCTCCCAGGAACCGAAAGGCGTGACGGAACTCCGGGCACAGCCGCGGACACCGTCCGCGCACCCGTCCGGGAGGGCGCGTCCACAAACGAGGACAGCGCGTCAACGTCCCTTCGTTTCTTTTTCCCCCCTCTCCTTAGGGGACTGGGACTGCGATCTGCTTTCCCCCTCCGTCCAGGGAGGCTGCTGCTGCACACGCGCCAACTCTCGCACGATTCCCAGGCGCGCTCGGCGCGCCTCAACGCCTGCCTCTGGGACGCCGCCACCCAGCGCCAACAAAGACCGCCCCGCACACGCTCGGTGGCCCCTCGGCCCGGAGCCCGCAACCCAGTCGCAAGGTAACCGGGCCGTCCCGACGCCGGGCCGCCTCAAACGCGCTCCTCGATGACCCCGCCCATCCAAAGTCGCTCATTTCCCACTCCTGTCGGCGGCCCTGCCCGCGGACCGGCGCCTGGGTGTCATTCCGCGGAACGGCCACGAGACGGCAGCAGAGACCGCGAGGTGGACGACGCTCGGGCAATTCGGCTCCACCGGAAGAAGCCTCCTCGGCTCTCGCCCCTCGCAGGCAACGAAGAGCTGACCTCTCTCCAGCAAAACCGTTGCCGTTGGACGTCAAGGCAAGGACTCGAACCAGAGCCATACGGAGGGAGGGCGCTTGGCGGGGCGCGTGGGGGACGGGACCGAACGTGTGGGTCCACGGGCTGGTACGGCCGGGAGCGCGAACACACTTTCTGGCCAACCCCGCGAGGCGGTAGGGTGCCTGGACGGACTTCTCGGCCACCCTCGTACGCCGGAGGAGTGGGCCAGAGTCTTGGGCCGGTCCAGGATGACGGCGGGGGTGCCCGAATGCGGTTTCTGGCCCCCCCGCGCATGACGCTCCGCAGACAGAACGGCCTTTCTGGCCAACACCCGACGAGGGCCGCGGCGGCCGAACGGACTTTTTGGCCTGCCGCTAGCACACTCGCGCGGCCGAACGGACTTTTTGGCCAGCCCTGGTGGCATGGGGAGGGTGGCCAAACAGGTTTCAAGACAACCCAGCACTGCGCCGGGAGGGCCCTCACGGACTTTGTGTCCAAAGCGGGAGGGCGCACGCTTCGCCCGGCACAGCCGCGATCAAGCCCGGTGCGCATGCGCTCGGTTCTCACGACCGCCCCTATGCTGCGATTCACGGAAGAGCCGTGCCTGGCGCGCTCTCCGCTCGGGCACCGGCGACACAGGCCTCGAAGCGGCCTCCAACACGGACCACCCTTCCAGCCGCACAAGACTCTGCACCCAGCCGTCCTAAGGGTCCTACGTCCCGAAACGGGAGCAGAAAAGCCTCACCGCCCGCCCCCCACGCCGGCCCCGGGCGCGTCAGTTCGGAACGATCTTCGAAACGGATGAGAGAGTCGCATCCCTCCCAGGAACCGAAAGGCGTGACGGAACTCCGGGCACAGCCGCGGACACCGTCCGCGCACCCGTCCGGGAGGGCGCGTCCACAAACGAGGACAGCGCGTCAACGTCCCTTCGTTTCTTTTCCCCCCCCTCTCCTTAGGGGACTGGGACTGCGATCTGCTTTCCCCCTCCGTCCAGGGAGGCTGCTGCTGCACACGCGCCAACTCTCGCACGATTCCCAGGCGCGCTCGGCGCGCCTCAACGCCTGCCTCTGGGACGCCGCCACCCAGCGCCAACAAAGACCGCCCCGCACACGCTCGGTGGCCCCTTGGCCCGGAGCCCGCAACCCAGTCGCAAGGTAACCGGGCCGTCCCGACGCCGGGCCGCCTCAAACGCGCTCCTCGATGACCCCGCCCATCCAAAGTCGCTCATTTCCCACTCCTGTCGGCGGCCCTGCCCGCGGACCGGCGCCTGGGTGTCATTCCGCGGAACGGCCACGAGACGGCAGCAGAGACCGCGAGGTGGACGACGCTCGGGCAATTCGGCTCCACCGGAAGAAGCCTCCTCGGCTCTCGCCCCTCGCAGGCAACGAAGAGCTGACCTCTCTCCAGCAAAACCGTTGCCGTTGGACGTCAAGGCAAGGACTCGAACCAGAGCCATACGGAGGGAGGGCGCTTGGCGGGGCGCGTGGGGGACGGGACCGAACGTGTGGGTCCACGGGCTGGTACGGCCGGGAGCGCGAACACACTTTCTGGCCAACCCCGCGAGGCGGTAGGGTGCCTGGACGGACTTCTCGGCCACCCTCGTACGCCGGAGGAGTGGGCCAGAGTCTTGGGCCGGTCCAGGATGACGGCGGGGGTGACCGAATGCGGTTTCTGGCCCCCCGCGCATGACGCTCCGCAGACAGAACGGCCTTTCTGGCCAACACCCGACGAGGGCCGCGGCGGCCGAACGGACTTTTGGCCTGCCGCTAGCACACTCGCGCGGCCGAACGGACTTTTTGGCCAGCCCTGGTGGCATGGGGAGGGTGGCCAAACAGGTTTCAAGACAACCCAGCACTGCGCCGGGAGGGCCCTCACGGACTTTGTGTCCAAAGCGGGAGGGCGCACGCTTCGCCCGGCACAGCCGCGATCAAGCCCGGTGCGCATGCGCTCGGTTCTCACGACCGCCCCTATGCTGCGATTCACGGAAGAGCCGTGCCTGGCGCGCTCTCCGCTCCGGCACCGGCGACACAGGCCTCGAAGCGGCCTCCAACACGGACCACCCTTCCAGCCGCACAAGACTCTGCACCCAGCCGTCCTAAGGGTCCTACGTCCCGAAACGGGAGCAGAAAAGCCTCACCGCCCGCCCCCCACGCCGGCCCCGGGCGCGTCAGTTCGGAACGATCTTCGAAACGGATGAGAGAGTCGCATCCCTCCCAGGAACCGGAAGGCGTGACGGAACTCCGGGCACAGCCGCGGACACCGTCCGCGCACCCGTCCGGGGAGGGCGCGTCCACAAACGAGGACAGCGCGTCAACGTCCCTTCGTTTCTTTTCCCCCCCTCTCCTTAGGGGACTGGGACTGCGATCTGCTTTCCCCCTCCGTCCAGGGAGGCTGCTGCTGCACACGCGCCAACTCTCGCACGATTCCCAGGCGCGCTCGGCGCGCCTCAACGCCTGCCTCTGGGACGCCGCCACCCAGCGCCAACAAAGACCGCCCCGCACACGCTCGGTGGCCCCTTGGCCCGGAGCCCGCAACCCAGTCGCAAGGTAACCGGGCCGTCCCGACGCCGGGCCGCCTCAAACGCGCTCCTCGATGACCCCGCCCATCCAAAGTCGCTCATTTCCCACTCCTGTCGGCGGCCCTGCCCGCGGACCGGCGCCTGGGTGTCATTCCGCGGAACGGCCACGAGACGGCAGCAGAGACCGCGAGGTGGACGACGCTCGGGCAATTCGGCTCCACCGGAAGAAGCCTCCTCGGCTCTCGCCCCTCGCAGGCAACGAAGAGCTGACCTCTCTCCAGCAAAACCGTTGCCGTTGGACGTCAAGGCAAGGACTCGAACCAGAGCCATACGGAGGGAGGGCGCTTGGCGGGGCGCGTGGGGGACGGGACCGAACGTGTGGGTCCACGGGCTGGTACGGCCGGGAGCGCGAACACACTTTCTGGCCAACCCCGCGAGGCGGTAGGGTGCCTGGACGGACTTCTCGGCCACCCTCGTACGCCGGAGGAGTGGGCCAGAGTCTTGGGCCGGTCCAGGATGACGGCGGGGGTGCCCGAATGCGGTTTCTGGCCCCCCCGCGCATGACGCTCCGCAGACAGAACGGCCTTTCTGGCCAACACCCGACGAGGGCCGCGGCGGCCGAACGGACTTTTGGCCTGCCGCTAGCACACTCGCGCGGCCGGACGGACTTTTTGGCCAGCCCTGGTGGCATGGGGAGGGTGGCCAAACAGGTTTCAAGACAACCCAGCACTGCGCCGGGAGGGCCCTCACGGACTTTGTGTCCAAAGCGGGAGGGCGCACGCTTCGCCCGGCACAGCCGCGATCAAGCCCGGTGCGCATGCGCTCGGTTCTCACGACCGCCCCTATGCTGCGATTCACGGAAGAGCCGTGCCTGGCGCGCTCTCCGCTCGGGCACCGGCGACACAGGCCTCGAAGCGGCCTCCAACACGGACCACCCTTCCAGCCGCACAAGACTCTGCACCCAGCCGTCCTAAGGGTCCTACGTCCCGAAACGGGAGCAGAAAAGCCTCACCGCCCGCCCCCCCACGCCGGCCCCGGGCGCGTCAGTTCGGAACGATCTTCGAAACGGATGAGAGAGTCGCATCCCTCCCAGGAACCGGAAGGCGTGACGGAACTCCGGGCACAGCCGCGGACACCGTCCGCGCACCCGTCCGGGAGGGCGCGTCCACAAACGAGGACAGCGCGTCAACGTCCCTTCGTTTCTTTTCCCCCCCTCTCCTTAGGGGACTGGGACTGCGATCTGCTTTCCCCCTCCGTCCAGGGAGGCTGCTGCTGCACACGCGCCAACTCTCGCACGATTCCCAGGCGCGCTCGGCGCGCCTCAACGCCTGCCTCTGGGACGCCGCCACCCAGCGCCAACAAAGACCGCCCCGCACACGCTCGGTGGCCCCTTGGCCCGGAGCCCGCAACCCAGTCGCAAGGTAACCGGGCCGTCCCGACGCCGGGCCGCCTCAAACGCGCTCCTCGATGACCCCGCCCATCCAAAGTCGCTCATTTCCCACTCCTGTCGGCGGCCCTGCCCGCGGACCGGCGCCTGGGTGTCATTCCGCGGAACGGCCACGAGACGGCAGCAGAGACCGCGAGGTGGACGACGCTCGGGCAATTCGGCTCCACCGGAAGAAGCCTCCCTCGGCTCTCGCCCCTCGCAGGCAACGAAGAGCTGACCTCTCTCCAGCAAAACCGTTGCCGTTGGACGTCAAGGCAAGGACTCGAACCAGAGCCATACGGAGGGAGGGCGCTTGGCGGGGCGCGTGGGGGACGGGACCGAACGTGTGGGTCCACGGGCTGGTACGGCCGGGAGCGCGAACACACTTTCTGGCCAACCCCGCGAGGCGGTAGGGTGCCTGGACGGACTTCTCGGCCACCCTCGTACGCCGGAGGAGTGGGCCAGAGTCTTGGGCCGGTCCAGGATGACGGCGGGGGTGCCCGAATGCGGTTTCTGGCCCCCCCGCGCATGACGCTCCGCAGACAGAACGGCCTTTCTGGCCAACACCCGACGAGGGCCGCGGCGGCCGAACGGACTTTTGGCCTGCCGCTAGCACACTCGCGCGGCCGGACGGACTCTTTGGCCAGCCCTGGTGGCATGGGGAGGGTGGCCAAACAGGTTTCAAGACAACCCAGCACTGCGCCGGGAGGGCCCTCACGGACTTTGTGTCCAAAGCGGGAGGGCGCACGCTTCGCCCGGCACAGCCGCGATCAAGCCCGGTGCGCATGCGCTCGGTTCTCACGACCGCCCCTATGCTGCGATTCACGGAAGAGCCGTGCCTGGCGCGCTCTCCGCTCGGGCACCGGCGACACAGGCCTCGAAGCGGCCTCCAACACGGACCACCCTTCCAGCCGCACAAGACTCTGCACCCAGCCGTCCTAAGGGTCCTACGTCCCGAAACGGGAGCAGAAAAGCCTCACCGCCCGCCCCCCCACGCCGGCCCCGGGCGCGTCAGTTCGGAACGATCTTCGAAACGGATGAGAGAGTCGCATCCCTCCCAGGAACCGAAAGGCGTGACGGAACTCCGGGCACAGCCGCGGACACCGTCCGCGCACCCGTCCGGGAGGGCGCGTCCACAAACGAGGACAGCGCGTCAACGTCCCTTCGTTTCTTTTTCCCCCCCTCTCCTTAGGGGACTGGGACTGCGATCTGCTTTCCCCCTCCGTCCAGGGAGGCTGCTGCTGCACACGCGCCAACTCTCGCACGATTCCCAGGCGCGCTCGGCGCGCCTCAACGCCTGCCTCTGGGACGCCGCCACCCAGCGCCAACAAAGACCGCCCCGCACACGCTCGGTGGCCCCTCGGCCCGGAGCCCGCAACCCAGTCGCAAGGTAACCGGGCCGTCCCGACGCCGGGCCGCCTCAAACGCGCTCCTCGATGACCCCGCCCATCCAAAGTCGCTCATTTCCCACTCCTGTCGGCGGCCCTGCCCGCGGACCGGCGCCTGGGTGTCATTCCGCGGAACGGCCACGAGACGGCAGCAGAGACCGCGAGGTGGACGACGCTCGGGCAATTCGGCTCCACCGGAAGAAGCCTCCTCGGCTCTCGCCCCTCGCAGGCAACGAAGAGCTGACCTCTCTCCAGCAAAACCGTTGCCGTTGGACGTCAAGGCAAGGACTCGAACCAGAGCCATACGGAGGGAGGGCGCTTGGCGGGGCGCGTGGGGGGACGGGACCGAACGTGTGGGTCCACGGGCTGGTACGGCCGGGAGCGCGAACACACTTTCTGGCCAACCCCGCGAGGCGGTAGGGTGCCTGGACGGACTTCTCGGCCACCCTCGTACGCCGGAGGAGTGGGCCAGAGTCTTGGGCCGGTCCAGGATGACGGCGGGGGGTGCCCGAATGCGGTTTCTGGCCCCCCCGCGCATGACGCTCCGCAGACAGAACGGCCTTTCTGGCCAACACCCGACGAGGGCCGCGGCGGCCGAACGGACTTTTTGGCCTGCCGCTAGCACACTCGCGCGGCCGAACGGACTCTTTGGCCAGCCCTGGTGGCATGGGGAGGGTGGCCAAACAGGTTTCAAGACAACCCAGCACTGCGCCGGGAGGGCCCTCACGGACTTTGTGTCCAAAGCGGGAGGGCGCACGCTTCGCCCGGCACAGCCGCGATCAAGCCCGGTGCGCATGCGCTCGGTTCTCACGACCGCCCCTATGCTGCGATTCACGGAAGAGCCGTGCCTGGCGCGCTCTCCGCTCGGGCACCGGCGACACAGGCCTCGAAGCGGCCTCCAACACGGACCACCCTTCCAGCCGCACAAGACTCTGCACCCAGCCGTCCTAAGGGTCCTACGTCCCGAAACGGGAGCAGAAAAGCCTCACCGCCCGCCCCCCACGCCGGCCCCGGGCGCGTCAGTTCGGAACGATCTTCGAAACGGATGAGAGAGTCGCATCCCTCCCAGGAACCGAAAGGCGTGACGGAACTCCGGGCACAGCCGCGGACACCGTCCGCGCACCCGTCCGGGAGGGCGCGTCCACAAACGAGGACAGCGCGTCAACGTCCCTTCGTTTCTTTTCCCCCCCTCTCCTTAGGGGACTGGGACTGCGATCTGCTTTCCCCCTCCGTCCAGGGAGGCTGCTGCTGCACACGCGCCAACTCTCGCACGATTCCCAGGCGCGCTCGGCGCGCCTCAACGCCTGCCTCTGGGACGCCGCCACCCAGCGCCAACAAAGACCGCCCCGCACACGCTCGGTGGCCCCTTGGCCCGGAGCCCGCAACCCAGTCGCAAGGTAACCGGGCCGTCCCGACGCCGGGCCGCCTCAAACGCGCTCCTCGATGACCCCGCCCATCCAAAGTCGCTCATTTCCCACTCCTGTCGGCGGCCCTGCCCGCGGACCGGCGCCTGGGTGTCATTCCGCGGAACGGCCACGAGACGGCAGCAGAGACCGCGAGGTGGACGACGCTCGGGCAATTCGGCTCCACCGGAAGAAGCCTCCTCGGCTCTCGCCCCTCGCAGGCAACGAAGAGCTGACCTCTCTCCAGCAAAACCGTTGCCGTTGGACGTCAAGGCAAGGACTCGAACCAGAGCCATACGGAGGGAGGGCGCTTGGCGGGGCGCGTGGGGGACGGGACCGAACGTGTGGGTCCACGGGCTGGTACGGCCGGGAGCGCGAACACACTTTCTGGCCAACCCCGCGAGGCGGTAGGGTGCCTGGACGGACTTCTCGGCCACCCTCGTACGCCGGAGGAGTGGGCCAGAGTCTTGGGCCGGTCCAGGATGACGGCGGGGGTGCCCGAATGCGGTTTCTGGCCCCCCCGCGCATGACGCTCCGCAGACAGAACGGCCTTTCTGGCCAACACCCGACGAGGGCCGCGGCGGCCGAACGGACTTTTGGCCTGCCGCTAGCACACTCGCGCGGCCGAACGGACTTTTTGGCCAGCCCTGGTGGCATGGGGAGGGTGGCCAAACAGGTTTCAAGACAACCCAGCACTGCGCCGGGAGGGCCCTCACGGACTTTGTGTCCAAAGCGGGAGGGCGCACGCTTCGCCCGGCACAGCCGCGATCAAGCCCGGTGCGCATGCGCTCGGTTCTCACGACCGCCCCTATGCTGCGATTCACGGAAGAGCCGTGCCTGGCGCGCTCTCCGCTCGGGCACCGGCGACACAGGCCTCGAAGCGGCCTCCAACACGGACCACCCTTCCAGCCGCACAAGACTCTGCACCCAGCCGTCCTAAGGGTCCTACGTCCCGAAACGGGAGCAGAAAAGCCTCACCGCCCGCCCCCCCACGCCGGCCCCGGCCGCGTCAGTTCGGAACGATCTTCGAAACGGATGAGAGAGTCGCATCCCTCCCAGGAACCGAAAGGCGTGACGGAACTCCGGGCACAGCCGCGGACACCGTCCGCGCACCCGTCCGGGAGGGCGCGTCCACAAACGAGGACAGCGCGTCAACGTCCCTTCGTTTCTTTTTCCCCCCTCTCCTTAGGGGACTGGGACTGCGATCTGCTTTCCCCCTCCGTCCAGGGAGGCTGCTGCTGCACACGCGCCAACTCTCGCACGATTCCCAGGCGCGCTCGGCGCGCCTCAACGCCTGCCTCTGGGACGCCGCCACCCAGCGCCAACAAAGACCGCCCCGCACACGCTCGGTGGCCCCTCGGCCCGGAGCCCGCAACCCAGTCGCAAGGTAACCGGGCCGTCCCGACGCCGGGCCGCCTCAAACGCGCTCCTCGATGACCCCGCCCATCCAAAGTCGCTCATTTCCCACTCCTGTCGGCGGCCCTGCCCGCGGACCGGCGCCTGGGTGTCATTCCGCGGAACGGCCACGAGACGGCAGCAGAGACCGCGAGGTGGACGACGCTCGGGCAATTCGGCTCCACCGGAAGAAGCCTCCTCGGCTCTCGCCCCTCGCAGGCAACGAAGAGCTGACCTCTCTCCAGCAAAACCGTTGCCGTTGGACGTCAAGGCAAGGACTCGAACCAGAGCCATACGGAGGGAGGGCGCTTGGCGGGGCGCGTGGGGGACGGGACCGAACGTGTGGGTCCACGGGCTGGTACGGCCGGGAGCGCGAACACACTTTCTGGCCAACCCCGCGAGGCGGTAGGGTGCCTGGACGGACTTCTCGGCCACCCTCGTACGCCGGAGGAGTGGGCCAGAGTCTTGGGCCGGTCCAGGATGACGGCGGGGGTGCCCGAATGCGGTTTCTGGCCCCCCCGCGCATGACGCTCCGCAGACAGAACGGCCTTTCTGGCCAACACCCGACGAGGGCCGCGGCGGCCGAACGGACTTTTGGCCTGCCGCTAGCACACTCGCGCGGCCGGACGGACTTTTTGGCCAGCCCTGGTGGCATGGGGAGGGTGGCCAAACAGGTTTCAAGACAACCCAGCACTGCGCCGGGAGGGCCCTCACGGACTTTGTGTCCAAAGCGGGAGGGCGCACGCTTCGCCCGGCACAGCCGCGATCAAGCCCGGTGCGCATGCGCTCGGTTCTCACGACCGCCCCTATGCTGCGATTCACGGAAGAGCCGTGCCTGGCGCGCTCTCCGCTCGGGCACCGGCGACACAGGCCTCGAAGCGGCCTCCAACACGGACCACCCTTCCAGCCGCACAAGACTCTGCACCCAGCCGTCCTAAGGGTCCTACGTCCCGAAACGGGAGCAGAAAAGCCTCACCGCCCGCCCCCCACGCCGGCCCCGGGCGCGTCAGTTCGGAACGATCTTCGAAACGGATGAGAGAGTCGCATCCCTCCCAGGAACCGAAAGGCGTGACGGAACTCCGGGCACAGCCGCGGACACCGTCCGCGCACCCGTCCGGGAGGGCGCGTCCACAAACGAGGACAGCGCGTCAACGTCCCTTCGTTTCTTTTTCCCCCCCTCTCCTTAGGGGACTGGGACTGCGATCTGCTTTCCCCCTCCGTCCAGGGAGGCTGCTGCTGCACACGCGCCAACTCTCGCACGATTCCCAGGCGCGCTCGGCGCGCCTCAACGCCTGCCTCTGGGACGCCGCCACCCAGCGCCAACAAAGACCGCCCCGCACACGCTCGGTGGCCCCTTGGCCCGGAGCCCGCAACCCAGTCGCAAGGTAACCGGGCCGTCCCGACGCCGGGCCGCCTCAAACGCGCTCCTCGATGACCCCGCCCATCCAAAGTCGCTCATTTCCCACTCCTGTCGGCGGCCCTGCCCGCGGACCGGCGCCTGGGTGTCATTCCGCGGAACGGCCACGAGACGGCAGCAGAGACCGCGAGGTGGACGACGCTCGGGCAATTCGGCTCCACCGGAAGAAGCCTCCTCGGCTCTCGCCCCTCGCAGGCAACGAAGAGCTGACCTCTCTCCAGCAAAACCGTTGCCGTTGGACGTCAAGGCAAGGACTCGAACCAGAGCCATACGGAGGGAGGGCGCTTGGCGGGGCGCGTGGGGGACGGGACCGAACGTGTGGGTCCACGGGCTGGTACGGCCGGGAGCGCGAACACACTTTCTGGCCAACCCCGCGAGGCGGTAGGGTGCCTGGACGGACTTCTCGGCCACCCTCGTACGCCGGAGGAGTGGGCCAGAGTCTTGGGCCGGTCCAGGATGACGGCGGGGGTGCCCGAATGCGGTTTCTGGCCCCCCCGCGCATGACGCTCCGCAGACAGAACGGCCTTTCTGGCCAACACCCGACGAGGGCCGCGGCGGCCGAACGGACTTTTGGCCTGCCGCTAGCACACTCGCGCGGCCGGACGGACTTTTTGGCCAGCCCTGGTGGCATGGGGAGGGTGGCCAAACAGGTTTCAAGACAACCCAGCACTGCGCCGGGAGGGCCCTCACGGACTTTGTGTCCAAAGCGGGAGGGCGCACGCTTCGCCCGGCACAGCCGCGATCAAGCCCGGTGCGCATGCGCTCGGTTCTCACGACCGCCCCTATGCTGCGATTCACGGAAGAGCCGTGCCTGGCGCGCTCTCCGCTCGGGCACCGGCGACACAGGCCTCGAAGCGGCCTCCAACACGGACCACCCTTCCAGCCGCACAAGACTCTGCACCCAGCCGTCCTAAGGGTCCTACGTCCCGAAACGGGAGCAGAAAAGCCTCACCGCCCGCCCCCCACGCCGGCCCCGGGCGCGTCAGTTCGGAACGATCTTCGAAACGGATGAGAGAGTCGCATCCCTCCCAGGAACCGGAAGGCGTGACGGAACTCCGGGCACAGCCGCGGACACCGTCCGCGCACCCGTCCGGGAGGGCGCGTCCACAAACGAGGACAGCGCGTCAACGTCCCTTCGTTTCTTTTTCCCCCCTCTCCTTAGGGGACTGGGACTGCGATCTGCTTTCCCCCTCCGTCCAGGGAGGCTGCTGCTGCACACGCGCCAACTCTCGCACGATTCCCAGGCGCGCTCGGCGCGCCTCAACGCCTGCCTCTGGGACGCCGCCACCCAGCGCCAACAAAGACCGCCCCGCACACGCTCGGTGGCCCCTTGGCCCGGAGCCCGCAACCCAGTCGCAAGGTAACCGGGCCGTCCCGACGCCGGGCCGCCTCAAACGCGCTCCTCGATGACCCCGCCCATCCAAAGTCGCTCATTTCCCACTCCTGTCGGCGGCCCTGCCCGCGGACCGGCGCCTGGGTGTCATTCCGCGGAACGGCCACGAGACGGCAGCAGAGACCGCGAGGTGGACGACGCTCGGGCAATTCGGCTCCACCGGAAGAAGCCTCCTCGGCTCTCGCCCCTCGCAGGCAACGAAGAGCTGACCTCTCTCCAGCAAAACCGTTGCCGTTGGACGTCAAGGCAAGGACTCGAACCAGAGCCATACGGAGGGAGGGCGCTTGGCGGGGCGCGTGGGGGACGGGACCGAACGTGTGGGTCCACGGGCTGGTACGGCCGGGAGCGCGAACACACTTTCTGGCCAACCCCGCGAGGCGGTAGGGTGCCTGGACGGACTTCTCGGCCACCCTCGTACGCCGGAGGAGTGGGCCAGAGTCTTGGGCCGGTCCAGGATGACGGCGGGGGTGCCCGAATGCGGTTTCTGGCCCCCCCGCGCATGACGCTCCGCAGACAGAACGGCCTTTCTGGCCAACACCCGACGAGGGCCGCGGCGGCCGAACGGACTTTTGGCCTGCCGCTAGCACACTCGCGCGGCCGGACGGACTTTTTGGCCAGCCCTGGTGGCATGGGGAGGGTGGCCAAACAGGTTTCAAGACAACCCAGCACTGCGCCGGGAGGGCCCTCACGGACTTTGTGTCCAAAGCGGGAGGGCGCACGCTTCGCCCGGCACAGCCGCGATCAAGCCCGGTGCGCATGCGCTCGGTTCTCACGACCGCCCCTATGCTGCGATTCACGGAAGAGCCGTGCCTGGCGCGCTCTCCGCTCCGGCACCGGCGACACAGGCCTCGAAGCGGCCTCCAACACGGACCACCCTTCCAGCCGCACAAGACTCTGCACCCAGCCGTCCCAAGGGTCCTACGTCCCGAAACGGGAGCAGAAAAGCCTCACCGCCCGCCCCCCACGCCGGCCCCGGGCGCGTCAGTTCGGAACGATCTTCGAAACGGATGAGAGAGTCGCATCCCTCCCAGGAACCGAAAGGCGTGACGGAACTCCGGGCACAGCCGCGGACACCGTCCGCGCACCCGTCCGGGAGGGCGCGTCCACAAACGAGGACAGCGCGTCAACGTCCCTTCGTTTCTTTTCCCCCCCCTCTCCTTAGGGGACTGGGACTGCGATCTGCTTTCCCCCTCCGTCCAGGGAGGCTGCTGCTGCACACGCGCCAACTCTCGCACGATTCCCAGGCGCGCTCGGCGCGCCTCAACGCCTGCCTCTGGGACGCCGCCACCCAGCGCCAACAAAGACCGCCCCGCACACGCTCGGTGGCCCCTTGGCCCGGAGCCCGCAACCCAGTCGCAAGGTAACCGGGCCGTCCCGACGCCGGGCCGCCTCAAACGCGCTCCTCGATGACCCCGCCCATCCAAAGTCGCTCATTTCCCACTCCTGTCGGCGGCCCTGCCCGCGGACCGGCGCCTGGGTGTCATTCCGCGGAACGGCCACGAGACGGCAGCAGAGACCGCGAGGTGGACGACGCTCGGGCAATTCGGCTCCACCGGAAGAAGCCTCCTCGGCTCTCGCCCCTCGCAGGCAACGAAGAGCTGACCTCTCTCCAGCAAAACCGTTGCCGTTGGACGTCAAGGCAAGGACTCGAACCAGAGCCATACGGAGGGAGGGCGCTTGGCGGGGCGCGTGGGGGACGGGACCGAACGTGTGGGTCCACGGGCTGGTACGGCCGGGAGCGCGAACACACTTTCTGGCCAACCCCGCGAGGCGGTAGGGTGCCTGGACGGACTTCTCGGCCACCCTCGTACGCCGGAGGAGTGGGCCAGAGTCTTGGGCCGGTCCAGGATGACGGCGGGGGGTGCCCGAATGCGGTTTCTGGCCCCCCCGCGCATGACGCTCCGCAGACAGAACGGCCTTTCTGGCCAACACCCGACGAGGGCCGCGGCGGCCGAACGGACTTTTTGGCCTGCCGCTAGCACACTCGCGCGGCCGGACGGACTTTTTGGCCAGCCCTGGTGGCATGGGGAGGGTGGCCAAACAGGTTTCAAGACAACCCAGCACTGCGCCGGGAGGGCCCTCACGGACTTTGTGTCCAAAGCGGGAGGGCGCACGCTTCGCCCGGCACAGCCGCGATCAAGCCCGGTGCGCATGCGCTCGGTTCTCACGACCGCCCCTATGCTGCGATTCACGGAAGAGCCGTGCCTGGCGCGCTCTCCGCTCGGGCACCGGCGACACAGGCCTCGAAGCGGCCTCCAACACGGACCACCCTTCCAGCCGCACAAGACTCTGCACCCAGCCGTCCTAAGGGTCCTACGTCCCGAAACGGGAGCAGAAAAGCCTCACCGCCCGCCCCCCCACGCCGGCCCCGGGCGCGTCAGTTCGGAACGATCTTCGAAACGGATGAGAGAGTCGCATCCCTCCCAGGAACCGAAAGGCGTGACGGAACTCCGGGCACAGCCGCGGACACCGTCCGCGCACCCGTCCGGGAGGGCGCGTCCACAAACGAGGACAGCGCGTCAACGTCCCTTCGTTTCTTTTCCCCCCCTCTCCTTAGGGGACTGGGACTGCGATCTGCTTTCCCCCTCCGTCCAGGGAGGCTGCTGCTGCACACGCGCCAACTCTCGCACGATTCCCAGGCGCGCTCGGCGCGCCTCAACGCCTGCCTCTGGGACGCCGCCACCCAGCGCCAACAAAGACCGCCCCGCACACGCTCGGTGGCCCCTTGGCCCGGAGCCCGCAACCCAGTCGCAAGGTAACCGGGCCGTCCCGACGCCGGGCCGCCTCAAACGCGCTCCTCGATGACCCCGCCCATCCAAAGTCGCTCATTTCCCACTCCTGTCGGCGGCCCTGCCCGCGGACCGGCGCCTGGGTGTCATTCCGCGGAACGGCCACGAGACGGCAGCAGAGACCGCGAGGTGGACGACGCTCGGGCAATTCGGCTCCACCGGAAGAAGCCTCCTCGGCTCTCGCCCCTCGCAGGCAACGAAGAGCTGACCTCTCTCCAGCAAAACCGTTGCCGTTGGACGTCAAGGCAAGGACTCGAACCAGAGCCATACGGAGGGAGGGCGCTTGGCGGGGCGCGTGGGGGACGGGACCGAACGTGTGGGTCCACGGGCTGGTACGGCCGGGAGCGCGAACACACTTTCTGGCCAACCCCGCGAGGCGGTAGGGTGCCTGGACGGACTTCTCGGCCACCCTCGTACGCCGGAGGAGTGGGCCAGAGTCTTGGGCCGGTCCAGGATGACGGCGGGGGTGCCCGAATGCGGTTTCTGGCCCCCCCGCGCATGACGCTCCGCAGACAGAACGGCCTTTCTGGCCAACACCCGACGAGGGCCGCGGCGGCCGAACGGACTTTTTGGCCTGCCGCTAGCACACTCGCGCGGCCGGACGGACTTTTGGCCAGCCCTGGTGGCATGGGGAGGGTGGCCAAACAGGTTTCAAGACAACCCAGCACTGCGCCGGGAGGGCCCTCACGGACTTTGTGTCCAAAGCGGGAGGGCGCACGCTTCGCCCGGCACAGCCGCGATCAAGCCCGGTGCGCATGCGCTCGGTTCTCACGACCGCCCCTATGCTGCGATTCACGGAAGAGCCGTGCCTGGCGCGCTCTCCGCTCGGGCACCGGCGACACAGGCCTCGAAGCGGCCTCCAACACGGACCACCCTTCCAGCCGCACAAGACTCTGCACCCAGCCGTCCTAAGGGTCCTACGTCCCGAAACGGGAGCAGAAAAGCCTCACCGCCCGCCCCCCCACGCCGGCCCCGGGCGCGTCAGTTCGGAACGATCTTCGAAACGGATGAGAGAGTCGCATCCCTCCCAGGAACCGAAAGGCGTGACGGAACTCCGGGCACAGCCGCGGACACCGTCCGCGCACCCGTCCGGGAGGGCGCGTCCACAAACGAGGACAGCGCGTCAACGTCCCTTCGTTTCTTTTCCCCCCCTCTCCTTAGGGGACTGGGACTGCGATCTGCTTTCCCCCTCCGTCCAGGGAGGCTGCTGCTGCACACGCGCCAACTCTCGCACGATTCCCAGGCGCGCTCGGCGCGCCTCAACGCCTGCCTCTGGGACGCCGCCACCCAGCGCCAACAAAGACCGCCCCGCACACGCTCGGTGGCCCCTTGGCCCGGAGCCCGCAACCCAGTCGCAAGGTAACCGGGCCGTCCCGACGCCGGGCCGCCTCAAACGCGCTCCTCGATGACCCCGCCCATCCAAAGTCGCTCATTTCCCACTCCTGTCGGCGGCCCTGCCCGCGGACCGGCGCCTGGGTGTCATTCCGCGGAACGGCCACGAGACGGCAGCAGAGACCGCGAGGTGGACGACGCTCGGGCAATTCGGCTCCACCGGAAGAAGCCTCCTCGGCTCTCGCCCCTCGCAGGCAACGAAGAGCTGACCTCTCTCCAGCAAAACCGTTGCCGTTGGACGTCAAGGCAAGGACTCGAACCAGAGCCATACGGAGGGAGGGCGCTTGGCGGGGCGCGTGGGGGGACGGGACCGAACGTGTGGGTCCACGGGCTGGTACGGCCGGGAGCGCGAACACACTTTCTGGCCAACCCCGCGAGGCGGTAGGGTGCCTGGACGGACTTCTCGGCCACCCTCGTACGCCGGAGGAGTGGGCCAGAGTCTTGGGCCGGTCCAGGATGACGGCGGGGGTGCCCGAATGCGGTTTCTGGCCCCCCCGCGCATGACGCTCCGCAGACAGAACGGCCTTTCTGGCCAACACCCGACGAGGGCCGCGGCGGCCGAACGGACTTTTTGGCCTGCCGCTAGCACACTCGCGCGGCCGGACGGACTTTTTGGCCAGCCCTGGTGGCATGGGGAGGGTGGCCAAACAGGTTTCAAGACAACCCAGCACTGCGCCGGGAGGGCCCTCACGGACTTTGTGTCCAAAGCGGGAGGGCGCACGCTTCGCCCGGCACAGCCGCGATCAAGCCCGGTGCGCATGCGCTCGGTTCTCACGACCGCCCCTATGCTGCGATTCACGGAAGAGCCGTGCCTGGCGCGCTCTCCGCTCGGGCACCGGCGACACAGGCCTCGAAGCGGCCTCCAACACGGACCACCCTTCCAGCCGCACAAGACTCTGCACCCAGCCGTCCTAAGGGTCCTACGTCCCGAAACGGGAGCAGAAAAGCCTCACCGCCCGCCCCCCCACGCCGGCCCCGGGCGCGTCAGTTCGGAACGATCTTCGAAACGGATGAGAGAGTCGCATCCCTCCCAGGAACCGAAAGGCGTGACGGAACTCCGGGCACAGCCGCGGACACCGTCCGCGCACCCGTCCGGGAGGGCGCGTCCACAAACGAGGACAGCGCGTCAACGTCCCTTCGTTTCTTTTTCCCCCCCTCTCCTTAGGGGACTGGGACTGCGATCTGCTTTCCCCCTCCGTCCAGGGAGGCTGCTGCTGCACACGCGCCAACTCTCGCACGATTCCCAGGCGCGCTCGGCGCGCCTCAACGCCTGCCTCTGGGACGCCGCCACCCAGCGCCAACAAAGACCGCCCCGCACACGCTCGGTGGCCCCTTGGCCCGGAGCCCGCAACCCAGTCGCAAGGTAACCGGGCCGTCCCGACGCCGGGCCGCCTCAAACGCGCTCCTCGATGACCCCGCCCATCCAAAGTCGCTCATTTCCCACTCCTGTCGGCGGCCCTGCCCGCGGACCGGCGCCTGGGTGTCATTCCGCGGGACGGCCACGAGACGGCAGCAGAGACCGCGAGGTGGACGACGCTCGGGCAATTCGGCTCCACCGGAAGAAGCCTCCTCGGCTCTCGCCCCTCGCAGGCAACGAAGAGCTGACCTCTCTCCAGCAAAACCGTTGCCGTTGGACGTCAAGGCAAGGACTCGAACCAGAGCCATACGGAGGGAGGGCGCTTGGCGGGGCGCGTGGGGGACGGGACCGAACGTGTGGGTCCACGGGCTGGTACGGCCGGGAGCGCGAACACACTTTCTGGCCAACCCCGCGAGGCGGTAGGGTGCCTGGACGGACTTCTCGGCCACCCTCGTACGCCGGAGGAGTGGGCCAGAGTCTTGGGCCGGTCCAGGATGACGGCGGGGGTGCCCGAATGCGGTTTCTGGCCCCCCCGCGCATGACGCTCCGCAGACAGAACGGCCTTTCTGGCCAACACCCGACGAGGGCCGCGGCGGCCGAACGGACTTTTGGCCTGCCGCTAGCACACTCGCGCGGCCGGACGGACTTTTTGGCCAGCCCTGGTGGCATGGGGAGGGTGGCCAAACAGGTTTCAAGACAACCCAGCACTGCGCCGGGAGGGCCCTCACGGACTTTGTGTCCAAAGCGGGAGGGCGCACGCTTCGCCCGGCACAGCCGCGATCAAGCCCGGTGCGCATGCGCTCGGTTCTCACGACCGCCCCTATGCTGCGATTCACGGAAGAGCCGTGCCTGGCGCGCTCTCCGCTCGGGCACCGGCGACACAGGCCTCGAAGCGGCCTCCAACACGGACCACCCTTCCAGCCGCACAAGACTCTGCACCCAGCCGTCCTAAGGGTCCTACGTCCCGAAACGGGAGCAGAAAAGCCTCACCGCCCGCCCCCCACGCCCGCCCCTATGCGCGATTCACCGAAGAGCGGGGCCTGGAGCGGTGTCCGCTCTCGTACTCATGACACAGGCTCCTAAGCCGCCTTCAAAACGAAACCACCAAGAAATTGACCCGACTAATCATAAAGGCGTTATGTACCGAAAATGGAGAATAAAATCTCCACCCTCAGACACGTGTGTTTGGAACAGAAGCTCTAAATGTAGAAGTGTGGCACCCACATTCGGAACCTGAACGTGTGCGGGCGGTCCAGGCAAAGTCAGGAAATCATCTGCTGACATGTCCTGAAGGGCACATACACAACAATAGCACTTTTACTTTATTTAGTTTATTTTCTACCTCTAAGTGGAGAATTCTGGGTAAGTTTTCCTTTCCCCTTGTTCAGGGAAGCTGCAAGGAACACGGCAACTTACTAACAATTTTCAAGCCCGCAGGGCACTTTTAAAAACCTCCTGTCTGGAGCCACAACGCCACTGCCAACAAAAGTGACATAAAACACGCTTACTGCTCCCTTTACCCTTAATATGGAAACCAGGCAGAAGGAAACAGGACGGTTCTGACACTGGGGCGCGTTAAATCGCGCTCCTGAGTAACCCGCCATCAAAACTCACTGATGTTCCACTACCATCGACCTGCTGACCTGCACCAAGGTGTCATTCTGGGAAAAGGCCACGAGATGGCAGCAGAGACCGCGACTTGGAGCGCACTTGGTAAGAGCGGCTCAAGCTTCCTGCGGCTTTTCCTGTAACAGGCAAAGGTGGGCGGGCGTTTTCATTTTCCACAACAAAGTGACTGGACAGCGGTTTCGTCGTTTCGTGCCACTGCCCTGGGCCTTCTTCTGGGCAACCTCGCAGCTCCGTCTCCCCACAGCATTTTTGCCTTTTGCAGCAGACAACTCCTCCAGCTGCTTTGGCGGTCCCCCGCGGGTGGGACATTTTTCTCAAGAGGAGACTTTGGAAAAGACCGAAATGAATGGCGATCCGAGGGTGCGAGGTCCGCCGAGGACAGCGCGTGAATCGCAACTGCCCAGACAGGCGGTGACTGCATTTCCCTGGTCACCGAACAAATACGTGCGCTCCCGCCTTATCCTCCGGGATGATGGTGCGTCTTCTGCCCGCACCTTCAGGAGCCTTTCCCTGGGGCGGTGCTTTCCGCTGGTCTGATGCGGGGCAGTGCTTGTTGCAGGTAACCGTCTGGTTTTCCACAAGGAGCTCCTCCCTCAGCCCTCCCGCCTGAATGCACAGTATACAGACACCACTCTCTTTGGATGGACATCGCCCTATGGAGGGGCTGCTGGTGGTTCCCTTCATCTGCCCACAATCTCTCCCTTTCCACATTAACGCAAAATATCAACGGTTCGTCCTCCCCCTCACAATTTGTCTTTAAAACAAAACACTTTCCTTACATCTCAGTAGCAAGTCACATGTGGAAAAGCGGTCAAGAAAGGCCCCCACACACCCCGCTTAGCTTATGTGGAACCCAAACATCAAAACGATTAACGTCACCATGTTGGTGCAAAGAAATACCAACGCTTGAGTTTGATACTTTGAGTATGTCACCTGTCTCACACGTGGCATAAAGTGATCTGTCCATGATTTATATCTGGACTCAATGGCTCTCAACTGCAACTGGTCAGCCAGACCCATGACACAATGGTGAGCAAGAAATCTCCAGCATGAAACTTCGCCAAACACTCCTGACACATTCAATCACTCACAGCTCCTTCTCCATACACACCGCAAATCTGTTTTTGCATTCCAGTTGCGTTTTCACCTTTCTGGAAATCATAATGCCTATTGTGCCAAAAATGTTGTTTATGTTCATCCATCTTCAATATGAAACTAGCCACACAAACATTCACCAGATCTAATGAATTTTTGAATGCCCTTGATATGACATTTATCATGATACAGTCTAACAAAGCAGTTTCAGATGAAGTTAAAGACAAGTCATGCTCCCAGGCACAGCCCCAATGTCAACCCCTAACCCTGACCCCCAACCATGCCGCACACCAGACACTGGGCAGGGCGTCTGAAGCCTGTCCCTGACTCTGGACATCATACTCCAGAGAACAGTCTATCCTCCTACTTTGAACCTGTAAACCCTTGCAACCTAAATATCTAATGTCTGAAAACATATTTCATGTTAGTGCTAAAAAGTTAGATTAAATCAAATAAATTGCCCCGGCTGCTGTGGCTCACCGGTTCGAGGGCAGGCCTGTGAACCAAAGACTCACCAGTTCAATTCCCAGGCAGGGCACATGCCTGGGTTGAGAGCCAGATCCCCAGTAGGGGGTATGGAAGAGGCACCCACAGATTGATGTTTCTTCCCCTCTTTCTCCCTCCCTTCCCCTCTCTAAAAATAATAAAACTTTTAATAAATAAAACAATATAAATGACACAATGACGACACACATCAGACATGAGAAGCGTGAGGACGCTGCTGCAGTGGATCAAGGCGCGCTCTTCCAAAGCAAAAGTGATGCAAATAAATGAGAAAATGCGATGTCCTCCAGCTTAAAAAATTCTGGGCAGCAGAAGATATTAAGAGTGAGAAGACAACCCATGGAATCAAATAGTTGCACATTATACTTGCGACAAGACTCTTATCCTTAACAAAGAACTTTATAACTCATCAATGAAGAGACAACTGTATTTTTAAAGAACTGAAGAGAAGACATACAAACGGTAAACATACACTAGGAAAGATGTTTGACGGCTACATCACGGCGCGATGCCCCTTCCCAGACACTACAAAAGCTGTAATTCAGAAAACAAAACTGAGAAATGTTTTCAACCGCAAACAAACATTAGAAAACTTGACCATTTCTTTTGTAAGTGTTAAATAATACAGATTTTGTATAAAATGGTTTGGCATTTCCTCAAAAAAATTCCCCTACTGTGGTCAAGAACTCCACTTCAAAATATATACCTGAGAAGCTGAAAACAGGTGCTATAACAAACATATATGATTATTCATAACAGCACTGTGAACAACCACCAAAAGGTAGGAAATATTCAAATGTCCATCCACAAGTAAATGAATAAACAAAATTTGGCCATTCTGTCACCAAAAAGGTATCAGGCCCAAGACGGGTCTTCACTGGCAAGGTCTCAAATGCGTGGATTCTTGACTTGGTGCAGTAAAAATTTCACAACACAAAGCCAGGGGATACTGACATTTGTATATTAAATGTAGGGACAACAAAACAAAGAAAAGGCTTAAGATAGAAGAGGCAAACTCACAGCAACAAGAGTGAGAACAGGCGGAGCTGCTCCATGGAAAACAGAAAAATTAAGACACAAAGAAGGTCCCAGGAGACAGGGTCAGGGGTTAGCCCGGGACGAGCTGCCGCTGCCCACTGCTTCCCTGGTTGCAAGTCTCAAAGGGACCCTTGGAGATCAGGAGAAACAAAGCAAAGATATGCAGTTAAGGGAAGAAGGGAAGGGAAGGCACATTGTACTCAACTAACAGTGTGTGCCGGGTCCTTTGTCTTAAGGGTTTTACCTGTTTTCTAACATTGAGGACTTTAGGCTGCTTCAAGTAGACTTGGGGACTTATGCTGGCATTGAATTTGACAGAATGACCATCGGTTGGCACACTTGAGATGCCAGAGCTGAACTCAGGACCCTGGACACAAACCCTTGACTCAATCCTGGACCCTGGAGTGGACCCCAAACCAAAACCTGGACCCCAGGTCCAAGGCCCCAAACCCAAAGCCGTGTGCCCCCACCCAAGCCAGACCACACAGTCCAAAGGCCAAACACCAGATGCCAGGGACTGACATCGGACCCTTAATGCCAGACTCCATACATCAGAACCTAAAGCTTTAGCTACACGTGGACCTCACAGGTGAACCCAGAACATAACGCCACATCCTAAGAGGTGCAAGACTGCAGACACACAACCAAATGCAATTTGGACTCTAGAGCACAGACCCTGGACACAGAACCCAGATCTACAACCAGGATGCTATGGCCAGAATCTGGAGTTGGAGCCAGGACTGGATCCCAGTTGCCAGATTCAGGAGCTGAACCAGATCCTCACACAGTAAACAAACCTAGGGTTCAATAAAATAAAACCCATGCCTCTCCAAGGGCAAACTTCAAGTTTTACCAAACCCAGCAGCCATAGGCCAAAAGACAGAATAAACAAAAATAATGCTTAGCTTTGGAGGCAGACATCCGTGATCTCTCAGTTGCAGCGGGTTCAGGAGTGAGCGCCGTCTCAGCTGTTCATTCGTCACCGCCGGCTCTTCGGACCTGGGGGGATGAGAAAGCAGTATTTTCCACAAACCTTGTCATTTCTAACACCTGTGGGATAACAATCAATATAACATGATCAGATTAATACAAGGTGTTCAGCATTTAATACGTGCGTGAGTATAAATGAATACCAGACGAGGAGGTAATATTAGATACAGAGGGCACTGAGGAGTGTGGGGAACAGGCCCTCACAGAGGTGAAACGGGTGCTGTGCAGGTGACTTATGGGAAGTGCAGCAGGCGGGGCAGGTTAGTTTCCGTTAGTCGATCCCAAAAACCACGGGACACAGGGTGTAAAGTACAGGGTTCAACAGAGTCCTGGCTGGAATCTCAGTGCCTAAACCTAAGGTGATTATGCTAATTTCCTCTTCTTAAATCATGTTTTTCCAAGTACATGTCTTAAAAAAAAAATTGGGGACAGTCATAGTTGTGGGTTTTTCCCCCAGTTTTGGATTCTCAAAATCTACATCTACTTAAAATCAGCGTACCACACGTCAAACCCTGGTCCTGCTCATTCCCAGCTTTGAAACGTAAAAGTCTTACATGCACCAGCTAAAATAATAAACTCTTCCCAATTTCATTAACATAATTATTCAGTTGAGAATAGGTTTCTTTCCTTACATTGTTCCATCTTGTGGCAGCAGCGGCAGACCTGGCCTGAGGGAGCGGGCGGCTGCCGGCAGGGCCTGCAGCGCCCACGGGGCCCAGGACTGAGCGCCGTGTCCAGGGCAGCGCGACCGTCCGCCTCCGCCCAGTGCCGGCCCAGGGCGGCGGGGCCGCCGCCAGGAGGCAGGGGCGGCGGCATAGCCTGGACGGCGACGCAGTGAGGGCTTCAGCGCCACAGGGACATGGAGCGGCCGGGACAGGAGAACGCTGGACACACCGACGCAGTTGGGGCGTCACCGCGCCCCCTCCGTTCTCGGTCCGGGGACCCTCGCCCCGCGCGGCCCCTCCGACGCCCCTCCGCCCACGCGGGCTCCTCCATGGCCACGTCCCGGTCCTGCGGCCGCTGGGAGGGAGGAGAGGGAACGGGCGGGGCCGGGGGGCACAGGCTGGAGCGGAGAGGGGCTCCGGGACCAGGGCCGCGGGGCGCGGGGTGGCGAATGACCCCGCCCGGGCGCGGGGACGCGGAGCGGAGGGCGCTCACTCGGTAAATACGCGTGAAGCATCTGTTGATGTCGGGCCCAGGGACGGGCATCGAGTGTGTAAGACACGCACGTTGGTGAAAGAACAAACGCGCCTTCGTGGAGCTCACTAGTCTCAGGGGTAGGAGATAAACACGTTCGTTTACCTGGGGATACGCGCTGTGAAGAGAAAGAACGGAATATTCAGACAGGACAATGAACGACCATGAAAAACCCTCTCTTTGCAGAAGCAGCGTGGACGCGGAGACCTAACGAGCAGCGCAGGGCCGGGCGTCGGGCGATACGCCGTGGAGGCGCCCAGGGCGAGCGGACACGCGCCCCGCGCCGCGGGCGGGAGACCCGACACCCGGGGGACCGCGTCCCGGTGCGGACGCGCTGCGGGCGCCTGAGGACGGGGCGGCCGCTTCCTTCGTCGTTGCTCACACGTCAGTCCTTTATCCCTGTTCCGTAATGTCACTAAAATACTCTTTTTTAGATTCCAAAATTCACCATCTAAAATCTTACTTATTGAAAATGTGGGCATTTGCCATATAGTGAGTTCCTCAGAAAACCTAGAAGGGGCACCATTTCACTTACAAAATACCTCTGATTCTAGAAGACCAGGGGTCCAAGCCCTAAACTCATTTAAAAATAACCTGTTCCCATTTATTTAATCAGTAATGAACTTATCACCAAAAAAATTTTCTAACTCCTCACATTACCTCATTTCTTCATGTTTTCTTCCAAGCTTTATTTTTACATTTTTAAAACAATTTTCTTACTGTACGATAGCTTATTTACCTTGATAACGGTGAAAAGCAACTTAATTATTACAAATAGTAGAATGTTTCACAGGGAGGGGAAATAACATGCAGAAATAAATACCCTTTAGATGTATGTAAAGACAGTAAGTTGAGGATATAATCAAAGAAACAAACCAATAGCAACACATAAAATACCAAAGATAAACCTTAACAAGAATGTGCATTATCTGTATGAATAGAATTTTAAAATAATACCCGAAGGAAGACACTTGAATAACTGGAAAGTAACATCATATTCTTGGATAAACAAAAACATTAGGATGTCAGTTCAGTTATGTATAAATTTAATGGGATATAGATTAAAATATCATAATCTTTAAACTAAAACTTTTCAGTTCACCTTTTAAAACCTTGAAAAGAAAATTCTGAAAGAGCAAAGTAATAAATAAAAGCTACCCCAACCAGACATATAAATTTATTGTATTATAGACCTACAGTAACTAAAACAGCAGGCACTGCCCTGGGAATAGACAAATTGATGGGACAGAACTCAAAATCCAATAATAAATGCAAAATCAGATGGGAATTTTCTATGATAAAGAGGATCTTTATCAGGTGGAAAATATTCATTATATAATCAATGGTGTTGGAACATCTGAGTGGGAAAAATATTGGACCTCTACATTATATCCTCCGCCAAAATCTATTCCTTACTAATTTTAGTAGCCACTTATAACTAACATAAAACACTGAGAGCTATCTAAAACATAGAGACCTAAAGTGAAAGAATGGGAAAAATATACTATACAAAATTAACCCAATGAAAGTTACATAACATGTAATAGACCTGAAGACAAAAAAGAAAAAAGCACTTCTACAAATAAAGAGTACTTCATATAAATAAGTTCAATTTACCAGTTAATTCAAAATTTGTATTCATTTAAGAACATACACTCAAAATTATATAGAACAGAGGTACACTGAAAAATATACAAATTCATAATCACAGTAGATTTAACAAACCTCTTTCATTCAGGTTCTGTTTCAGAACCAATTAGGCCCACAAAAAATAGTAAAAATATAAAAAATAACATGAGAAGCAAACTGGATTCAACATACATAAACACTTAACTGTACTCCAAAACTGCAAATTATAGATGATTTCCAAGCACCCTAGCAACTTCTTAAAAACTGACATTATTGTGATATAGTGCAAGTTCCAATACATTTTACAGGACTGAAATTTATATAAAGTGTTTCTTGCTTTCCTTGCCATTAATTTAGAAATCAGTAACAAAAGACAACTATAAAGTACTTACATTTATAAGTTATGAAATAGAATTCTAAATCATCCCCAAAATAAATCACAATCAGTGTTAGAAAATAATTTGCACGGAATGATAATAAAAATACTGCATACCAAGGTCAGATCATTATGGTTCCCCCCCAAAAAAATGATCAAAGCTTCAAGATCAGTGGCTGTAACCAAGGGCTGACTTTGCCCTCAAGGGGACGTTGTATGGAGACCTTTCAGGTTGTCCTTAGCCTGCAGTGAAAAAGATAATACATGCTAATGAGCACCCAAAATGAAGAGGAAAATCCCCCAGAAGCAAGAATTGTCCAAGGCAGTGAGAAACCTTACTCTGTATGGAGCAGGATGTGAAGTCAATCAGAATAGAAACAGAATGTGACTTTGGACCCTAGATCTGAAATAATACCTCTTTTGGACATGGAGCAAGAAAGCTGAGAACTACAGAAAATAACAAAGGCCAGCCGTCTTGCAGAGATGGGGGAGGGGTGTCCTTGGCTGAGAAGACACCTGCAAAAGCTCAGCCGCCAAAGAAGACCTGACGCCTCAGGAGACGGAACCACTCGGTGATAAGCCACAGCGCATGCCTGAGGGTCACGCTTCTTTTCTCGGCCCATAAATCACTCTCCTATAACTGTTTCCTAAAGTTACTTAAAATCTATACTCTTACTCTTTTAGATTCCAGAATTCACCCTCTAATATTCTCCTCTTTGAAAATGTGGACGTTTGCAATATTGTGAGTTCCTCAAATGACTTACAAGAGGCGTGTTTTCCTTACAAAATACTTCTGATTTCTAGAACACCACTGCTCCAGATCTGGAACTCATTTTAAATGATAAGAATCTTGTTATTACTTTACTTAATTATTAATGACCTTAAAACTAACACATTCTTTAACTCTTCATTTCTTTGTGTTTTATTCCAAGCTTTAACCATTTTTCATGTTTTATATAGATAAACTAACGCAATTTTATTATTGCGTGATCTTATTTATTTTGACAACTCATGAATATCAACTTAAAAATTATTATAAATAATACAACTTAGTTCATTTTGTGGTAAATAACATGCAGAGATTAATATCTTTTATATATACAAAGGGTAATTTAAAGATAAAATCAAAGAAAAGAACCAATAGTGCACTCCCAAATCCAGTGTCCGGTCTAGATGCTGTGCTCATTAAAAAGTGGTCCCAAGGAATTGGTCACTTAAATTGGGACCTGAGACTTGTACATCACAATCTTTAAAAAAAAATCAACATTCCACTAGAATCAACCACTTTTCTTGCCGACCTGCACTGAGATGTTAGCGCCCAAAATTCCCACGAGATGGCAGCAGAGACCCACACTTGGAACGTACACTGTACTAGAGGCTTAGCCAAATGGCTAGTTCGATTTTTACGTATAAAATGAAGCGGTCTTTTTTTTAACCTCTTGGGTTAGAATTTTAAATAGAGCTTACTTTCACCATTGTTTAAGGAAGCTGCAACAAAGAAAATTAAAAATGACTTTCAAGCACACTTGAAACTTCTAAAAACATGACTATTACACTACCAGGCAAATTCCAACAAACGTCACATGAAACACATTCATTGCTCCCTTTGCTATTAATCTGGAAACCAGTCACAAGGTAAGTATACAGTCCTTTCATTTAGACCTTTTGATTACACTTCTAAATAACACTGCAATCAACAGCCGTTGATGTTCCACTAAAACCAACCCCTTTTTCTGTGAACCTGCACTAAGATGTTATTTCCCAAATGCCCACGAGATGGCAGCAGAGACCACATTTGGGACGCACACTGTACTGGTTTGGCCAAAAGGTTTGTTAGTTTTTTATGAGAAGACACATTTTTCATTTTCACCAATAATTCTGTTGAACAACACGTTCACCATTTTTTTCCACTGTGTTTTTCCATCTTTTAGGAAACTTCATAATTCCATCCTCCCGGAACTCTTTAAAAACTGCCTATATTAAACAAGTTCCAACAATTGTCACATACGTTACTTTTATTGCTCTTTGCCTGGCAACCAGTCACAAGGTAACTAGACAGTCCCAGTATTTAGATATTTTGAAAGACACTTCTAATAACTTCAAAATCACAGTCAGAATTGGAAAATAATTTGCATGTAAGATTAATAAAAACACTGCGTGCCAGAGCCAGATCATTCAGGTTTAAAAAATACTAAAACTTTCTAATGTAGTGGATCTCACCCAAAGGTGGCTTTTGCCCGCGAGGGGACTTTAGTTACTGTGTGGAGCCATTTCAGGTTGTCCTGAGGGGAGGGTGTCATCTGCATGCAGTGAATGGGGGTATTGGATGCTAATAAGCACCCACAATGCAGAGGACGATGCCCCAGGAGAATGAATCCTCGGCCCAGAAGGTCAATGGTGCCGAGAATGAGAAACCCTGCTCCGTACCAAGGAGAGCCCATTGGAATAGAAATAGCAAGTCCCTCTGCATCCTGGACCTGAAAAGCTGCCTTTCTTGGAACAGGAAGCAGGGAAGCTGGGACTTAAAGAACAAAAAATGCCAGTCATCTTGCAAAAATTGGGAAGAAGTGTCCTAGGCTGAGAAGAGAACCAAAAAAATGTCAGGAAGCAAAGAAAGGTGTGAGGACTTAGGAGACTGGATCACCCTGTGATAAACAGAGCAGGTGTCCGAGGACCACAGCTTCGGCTTCTCTCCATTGTTCATAAATCACTTTAATAACTGTTTCATAATGTTACTCAGAACAAACAGTCTTGCTCTTTTAGATTCCAGAATTCACCATCTAAAGTTTTCCTCTAGGAAAATGTGGACATTTGTTATATTGCGTGTTCCTCACATTACCAACCCAGGGCACATTTCCACTAACAAAATACTTGTGATTTCTGGAACACCGTGCATCCTGCGCCTAAACTCACTTAAGATTCTAAGAATGATGTTACTCTTTTATTTAGTCATTAATATATTTATGACTAACAAAAACAATTGTTTCTAGGTCCTCACATTACCTCACTTCTTTGTTTTCTTTCAAGCTTTAACTATTTCTACATCATATGAAGCTACAGAAATGTAATGATCATTATTGCAAGATAGCATATTTACCTTGGTAATTCATGAGAATCAACTGAAAAGTATTACAAACGGAATCTAATACAGTGATGGGGAAATAAGATGCAAAAATAAATGTGTGGAAATAGTAAATAGTAAATTAAAGATATAATTTTTAAAAAAGAATAGCAACAAAAAAGTTTTTTAAAAACCTGGGAATAAACAACAATGTACAGGATCCACATGAATGAAACTGGAAAATGCTACTCAACAGAAACTTTAACAAATGAAAAATATCATCTTCTTCTTGGATTTAAAAAACACATAGTGATACCCATTTACCAAACTTTTCTATAAATGAAATATAATCTAGATTAATACAGAAAAGTGGTCCCACAGGAAGTAGCCACTTACACTGGGACCTGAGACGTGTACCCCAGAACAGTCTGGCCCCCCTTTTCTGCTCCCCACAGGGTGACCGTATCTGCCCCCCAACCCTCACATCGTACCCCACCCAGCTCACCTGCTGGCCCTGGACTTTATTGCTGGCATCACGTTTGGCCCTGAGCGTCACCTCATGGCTCACGGAGACCAGTGGCCAGCAGAGCCCAGCCTCCAGCCTGCGTGGTTTCTCATCTCTCGCCCAGAGCTGCTCTCCCTTCAATTTGCCTCCCACCCAGCTCCACCCACACCTGTGGCCTGGCTCCCCCTCCCACCTCCAGCCCCATCCCACCTCTGACCTTAAACAGGCCCCCTTTCATCTGTAAATTTGATGTTTCATCATTCATTTACACAATAACAGCCAGGAGTCAGGTGCACGTGTGGACATACACTTTAATGAAAAAATATATTAATAACATATACTTTATAAAATTAAACACTACTCTGAAAAAGAACTTGTTCAGAAAATAAAAAGCAAAGACACAAACTGGGCAAAAATATAAATTACCTAAAACATAGGGTACAAAAAGTTTGAAAGCGAAAGAATGGGAAAAGATATACAGTCTGGTGCAAAAGTAGCTTTACAGTTGTTCTTATGGAAAATAATATAATTATTAAATAATAAGACACCGATAAACTTTGTTTCTTGTACTCACAACTCTTAACCTACTTTTGCCCCACCCTGTATTATGCAAACATAAACCAAATAAAAATTACATAATAACATGCACTAGACTTTGAGGCAAAAAGCACTACTAGAGATGAAGAGAAGTTTGTGTCAATAAGTCTATTTTACCAGGAAGATCCAAATTCACAATGTACTTAACATCATAAACTTAAATTATATAAAACAGAAACACAAAGAAAACCTATAATCATAATAGATTTAACAAACCTCTCTCATCAGGGATAAAGCCCACCTCTTTCAGAAACAAGAGACCACTTCAAAAAATTCAGTAAGGATATAAGAAACACCGTGAGCAGCAAATTGGATTCAACATTCACAGGTAAGCAACTATACACAACTCTTCCCAGTTTACAGGCACTAAGGTGATATTCCCAAAAAGAACACAAGATGGCAGCAGAGATGCATGCTTGGAACATCTTGTTTTTTACATTGACCATATTATAATGAAGCAAGTTTCAAAAAAATTTCAAAGGATTGAGATTATATGAAGTATGTTTCTTGCTCTCATTGTAGATAATCTAGGAATCAGTTATAAAAGGTAACTAAAAAGTTCTTACATTTAAAAGTTATGAAATATATTTCCAAATAACCCTCAAAATAAATCACAATAAGTTAAAAAATAATTTAAACTGAATAATAATAAAAATAACATATTAAAAACCTATGGGAAATAAAGTGTTTAATCCACACATTAGGGAGAAACAGCTGAAAATTCACAAGTTTTGCATCCATATTACAAACCCAAAATGATAAATTAAATCCAGAGAAAGTATAAGAATAGATATATGTAAGTAGAGGTGTCTGGAAAGGTATATGCTTAATACAATAGCAGTTATTACCTGTTTGGGTAAGATTTTGAATTAATTTTTATTTTTCTGTATAATTTAAGTAAGCTGCAACAAAACAAAACAAAACAAAAAAGCATTCTTGCCCTGGCTGGTATGGCTCAGTGGACTGAGTGCTGACCTGTGAACCAAAGGGTCGTGGGTTCGATTCCCAGTCAGGGCACAGGCCTGGGCTACAGGCCAGGTCCCCAATAGGGGGCATGCAAGAGACACGCATTGATGTTTCTCACCCTCTTTTTTTCCCTCCCTCACCCTCTCCTAAGAAGAAATTAAATCTTTAACAACAACAACAACAACAACAAAAGGCATTCTCAGTCTGGGTTAAAAAAAAAGACAAGAGGAAAATGTGGCACAATTTGAGGATAACAATAACCTAGACTGTCTGGTGACAACACCCGGGGCCTCCTCTCTGCTCACCCAGGTAGTTCAGAGGGGCCCCTCTTCCAATTTGCACTTCTTTGTGTGCAAATGCAGAGGAAGAGCCAGGCCAGAAGGGGCAGCACAGCCTGGGGGGACTCGCCCCGGGGCTGCCTCATGGCGGGGCCTCCTCACAGCCCTGAGCCTCGCAGCTGAGAAGCAGCCCCTCTGGGCTGACCCACGACTCACCTGTGACAACACAGAGCCTCTTCGCAACCGCGCTGCCCTCCCGGCCGTTCGGCATCAGGACGAGCTACTTGCACTAAATAGAGTTTCCTTCTTCTCCACACCCCGATTCTGGGACTCCTGTTGGCACTGAATTGGAGCCAACGACCATCAGTTCACAGATGCAAGATGCCAAAGCCAGGCATAGGACCCTGGATTCCAAAACCTGGACCCCAGAACCTGGACCCTGGAAGAGACCCAGGACCAAAAGCTGAACCCAGAGCCCTGCCCCAGTCCCAAAACTGTCCCCGAGACTCAAGCCAGACCATGGACCCTGAGTGCCAGATGCCAAGCACCAGAGACTGACGGCCAACGCTGGACACCGGGCTCGACGCATCGGAACCTAAAGCCAGAGCTGCACATGGATGCCACACACCCACCCAGGGCACATAGCTGCACCCAAAGAGACCCCGGATCCCAGACACACAGGAAAGACAGATTCAACCCCAGGCCACGGACCCTGAAGACAGAGCCCAGACCTGTAACCAAGGCCCCACAGCCAGACTCCAGAACTGGACCTGGACATCGGAGCCCAGCGGCCCGATGCAGGAGGGGGACCAGGTGCTCACATGTAGACAGAGCCAGGAGCCCACGGAGACGCTCCTGACTCCCCACGTCCGGGCGGCTGCCTCGCAAATACTTTTTCATGTCTGTGCGGGTGTACGAGAGAGGAAACCGACTCCCAGCACCAGTACATTATACCAGACCCTACAGAAATAAGCCAAAAAGGCACACAGAGCAAATAATAATAATAATAAGTGATGCTTACTCTTGTCGGGAGACGTCCACTATGTCTCAGCGGCTGCACTTTCCAGAAGTGGGGAATTAAAAAAATTATTTTTCTCACACCTTCTAAGTTCTGAACTGGAGTCACACTCCCGGGGCACCGGTTTCCCCCTTTTCTTTCTTCTTTTCATAACCAGGAAAGAGAGGAGTGAGCTCGGCGGCCTTGGCGAGTGCGTCCCCGTGAACCCCCAGCCCGCTCGGCTCCGCAAACCCCCGGCCCGCCCTGCGCCCCGCCCGCCCGGGAGAGGCTGGAGGCCGGGCGCGGCACCGTCTGCGGGGAGGCCGCTCCGCTCCGCTCTCTCTTCCTTCCTGCGGCGGACAGGACCCCCAACCTGTGCGAGCGCGCAGCCCCGGGGCCCCGTCTCCACTCCGTCACCCCCCGCCCCCGCAATTCCTCCTGGAGTGTCTCACGGT
The DNA here is from genome assembly GCF_021234165.1 of Pteronotus mesoamericanus. NCBI lineage: Eukaryota > Metazoa > Chordata > Mammalia > Chiroptera > Mormoopidae > Pteronotus > Pteronotus mesoamericanus. The sequence goes on along the minus strand of NW_026555082.1, from coordinate 3,613,430 downwards.
CTCCGCTGCCTCCGCCCGCCCACAGGTCTCCGACCCCAAACCTCAGATCTCTCGGTTCCACCCAAAAGCTGCCGGGGCGGGGGGGGCCCTCCCCTCCCGCCCCCAACGTAACCCTTTCCAACCTCCCCCCGCCCCGCGTCGCCGGTCCGACCCTCTCCGTGGCGCACCTCTTCCCAGCACCGCACACGAGGGTCTCTCCCCTTCTCACCGGGGCTTCTCCCCACGAATCGCGACCTCCGCCCCGCCAGGATCGCAGCCCCGCCCGCACCCCCACCTCCCTAACACCCCCTCCTGGCCGCGCCCGGGCCCTTTTTTAAGCCCCGACCAACGCTTCGCCCCCTCGCCGGCCCCTCCACCCCTCACCGGGCAGCATCTCCCCGAAGTCACTGCTCCCCGCGAAGTTTCCGAAGTTCTGGGAGGGGCATCGCCCGCGCCGCCCTTCTTCCCGGGACCCTCGGCCCCCCGACGCCCGTCCGCGCCCGTTCACCGACTGCCCTTCGGCCCACGCGGGCTCATCCGCACGACACCGTCCCTGTCCAGCGGCCGCTGGGAGGGCGAAGAGGGGACGGGCAGCACCGGGGGGACGGGCTGGGCCTGAGAAGGGCTCCAGGACCGGCCGACGGGGCGGGTCAGGACCATCAGGACCGAGGGCGGCCGAACCTAGCGCGGGGCAGGCGCGGCCCGGGCCGCGGACCCCAGGGTTGCGGGAGGTTCCCCTGGGCGCGGAGCGCGCGGACCCGCGGCCACGTTGCTCTAGGCCAAACTGGCGGGGCACGTGTGTCCTCAAGGAGGGCGTCCCGGGCCCGGTCGCGGACGTCGTTCGTTCGCACGGCCCGTCGTTTCTCGCTGGGTGCACCGGACGCGGCCACGAGAAGCGCTTTTCCCGGGGGCCACACGCAGGCGTTACACCCACGGTGCACACCAGGTGGCAGCAGAGTGCAACGTTTGAGGACAGACAGTCCGTTGATATTCGGTAGTTAAACACTGTATGGCAGAGGAAGGCTTTTTCTGGCAACTTTCTCTTAGGTGTTGTTCTCAAGATGCACAGGAAGTAGCAGAGCTTTTCTTGGTGGCCTCCATTCCACTTTTATTCCCAAAGTGCGCGCTCGCCGCAGGAAAGAGCGTTTCCTGGTCCTTTCCATTCTGGTGCTATTCTCAAGATGCACACGAGAGGGCAGCAGAGAAGAGCTTTTCCCAGTCACATCGACTGAAGTATTGTTCCCAAAATGTCCACGAGGTGGCAGCAAAGACCACATTTTCCTGGCTTAAGGTCTTTGCCTACTCTGCATTATGAGAATCAAAGAAAATAGGATGCAGACATGCTAATAAGCTCACTTTGATATAATTCCTATTTTAAACCCATCATATGCCTCCTCTTACCTTTTGTTTCCATTTGCTATATGAGGCAGGAACATTTGTCAACTGCATTTTACAAGTATTTAAGACTCATTCTAACATATTTCGAAGTCCGGAACCCTGGCCTAAGGAGACCAAGACGGGCCAGAAGAGCGTGCGTACACAAAGTCCTGGACAAACACAGTAATCCAACAGCACTTGCAGCTTCGGGTCAAATCTTGGTTATTCTATTTGAAGAAAACCTGCGCGTAACCAGGCGGTCCAGCCAGCCATACATACCCCTCAACCTCCAACCCCGTTGGTGTTTGGGGTGGGATCTGGGCAGGCAGCTGGGGATGGGGACAGGTGGGGAGAGAGAAGGTGCCTGGCTTTTCACAGGAGCAGAACCAGCAACAAATTCCTGTAGCAGCGATTCCCCCACTTCTACTCCCTGCCCGTCCCCAGCCACTTAAAATCTGTTCTTCCACCCAGAGCACCAGTCTGCTTCAGCCCACGCTCCTTTCCTCCCTGACCGCACCTGACACGAGCTTCCTAGAGGCTCCGATGGAGCCCAGGCGGCAGTTTCCTTACGGGGAAGAGCCTGAACCCTGAGCAGGCGCAGAGCTGACCCCTGGCTCCACCGCCCACTCGCTGTGTGACTTCAGGCAAATCCATGGAAACAGCCTCCTCCTCTGTCAGACGGGGCAACCGCCCCCCACCCAGGGCGGCTGTGAGGATCCCACAAGGTGGGGCGCAGCCCCCGCCTGGCCTGTGGTCGCCTCGCTCTCCCTCCCTCTTCCCTTCCGTGTCCTCACTTCACCCTCTAGGGGCCGGACACACTGAGAACATGGCAAACAGTGTCCTTTTGGCAGAACGAGCTCTCCTGCCGGCGTCCAGAGAGCCAGGCTCCCGTGGGCACGCGCTCCGGCACCGCCCGGCTTCATCCCCAGGGCAGCAGTGACCGCAGCCTCTCCCTGGGCCTCGGGCCCCGGCTCCTCCGCAAACTCACGTCCACCCTCAGCTCAGGCCAGTGCCTCCTCACACCGGTCCCCTCGCTGCCTCCTCTGCTTCCCATCCCCCGTCTCATCCAATCCAACGTCCACACTGTGGCCAGCCTGACCTTCCAAAAGTGGGGCTCTAATCCTGTCACTTCCCCTGTATGAGACCTACCAACAGCTTCCCCCACCCCAGCCTGGAGAATCAAGTCTCCACCGTCGGCACAGGCGGAGACTCCGGATCAGGCCCTGCTCTCTCCTCCTGGTTTCATTTCAGGCCACAGCACCCCGTCCGGTCACCAGGGACCCCGGAGGCCAACATGAGCCTCCCTGGCTGAAAGATGGGCGAGGACTTTAACAGACAGAGGCACCAGCACTGAGCCTTGAATGTGGGAAACTGAATAAAATATAGACTTTAGTTCATGATACTGTATCAACATCTGTTTATTAATTATAATAATTCTGTAAAAAACTAGAAAGAAGGGAGAATTAAAAGTCAAGTAAGAGAAACCTATAGTTTCAATCTGGGTGTGGAAGGCAAGGGGGCCTGAGGGCCGGGGGGCGATGCTGAGGCCGCCCTGCTGTCCTGAGTCCTCGCTGGTGCCGGCGCGGCCCTCTGTGGAAGTGCCCGTCCAGGACACACCGCCCTGAGTGCTCATGGGCGGGGCACACGTGGTAACTCGGGACCACGGGGACCAAGTAACCGAGAAAGAGCTCTGTGGCTGATGCTGTGGGTCCTGTGCACGCCAGCATGTCTAAAACGAAACAGGCGTGGCACATCGAGTGCTGGCCAGGGGCTCGCAGAACAAGCTGCTGGGGACGGAGCATATTGCAACCTCTTAGGGAAAAAAGGGCATTTTTTTTTAAATGTTAGACATATACCTACCATATGATCCAGCATTCCGCATGCAGGTACCTAGCCAAGAGTTACAAACGCATCTGCTACAAAGACTTGCATAAGAACACTCACAGTTGCCCTGGCCAGGGAGCTCCATGGCTGGAGCGTTGTCATGTACACCAAAAGGTTGTGGGTTTGAGTGTATGGGAGGCAACTGATTGATGTTTCTCTCTCTCTCTCCTGCCCCGCCTCTCTCTCTCTCTCTCTCAAATCCATGAACCTTTCCTCGGGTAAGAATTTTTTTAAAAAAGGATGCTCACAGCGGCTTCATTTGTGAGTGGCCCAGCTGGAAACAAGCTAATATCCAGCAACAGCGGAACAGAAAAACAGCCGCGGTCCAGCCATAGAGTGAGGTAGTCAGCAACAAAAAGGAGCAGACACAGACACGCCCCCCCGCGCCAGGGACCCCCGCGCCTGTGCCAAGTGAAAGGAGGTGCACAGCACAAGGGCACTGGCTGCGTGACTCCGTTTCAGTTCCCGAGATGCTGACGGACCCACAGTGAGAGAGAGCAAGTCCGAGGGGGCAGGAGGGCTCACGAAGGGCCACCAGGGACCCTGGGGGTGGGGGCGTGTCCCCTACGCTGGCTGTGGACGGCTTCGCTCGTGACAATGCCCACCTAGCGCTAACCCCAGGCCTTCCACTTCTGAGTGTTTACAGGAAAATGAAAGCACACATCCATACAAAGCCTCTTGTACAGAGACCAAGGTGGATCCTTGGAGGTTTGTTACCAAGAATATAGTTTCCGCCGGAAACCCCATAAGGTAACCTGTTTCTTGATCCGTTTTCTACACATTAAAGATGAACTACCTCCATTTTTCCACTTCCATTTAAAAATGCCTACAACTGGCTGATGTGGCTGAGCCGGTTGGAGGGTCATCCCGTAAACCGAAAGGTCACGGGTGCGGTCCCGTCAGGGCGCAGGCCTGGGTGTGGGGCTGATCCCTCGTCGGGGAGCACACGAGGCAACTGATCGATGTTTCTCTCTCACATCAGTGTTTCTCTCCCTCCCTTTCCCTCTCTCTAAAAGTCAGTAAGCATGTCCTCAGATAAGGGTAAGAATAATAACATAACAAATAAAACGACTAAAATTGTATTCACTGGGACGTCTCTTCCCCACAGCGGTCAGATTCAATATATTGATCAGACTCACAGTGGGAACCTCCCGCCTGCCGTCGCTACGCACCTGCACCTGCCGCCCGGACCGACCGCCTCTCCCGGGTCGGGCGCTTTGCCGCGAGCCCGGGCCGGGGCTGTCAGTCACGGCGTTCGGGTTCCCAGCCGTTGAGACTCACAGTGAGTCCTGCTTAAACGGATGCTTATCGTTTGCCTGACCATCCCCCACGGAAGCGGCAGGCAGACCCTCTGTGCCACGTGCCCCTTGGTTGCGTTCGCTGTGTGCCGGCCCATTTCTTCCCCGACCCGCCTCCCTGGGAGCAGGAAGGGCTGCTCCAGGACCTGGGAGCCACTTTCAAAGTTAGACAACCCACCGGGACATGAAGGCAGATCAGAGAGTCTCGCTTCACTTATAAACAATTTCATTCATACTTTAAAAATGGAAATCAGAACATCTATTAAATTGGCAAAGATTGATGAATTTGATACGAACGAGTGTTGGTGCAGCTGTGGGGGAGGGGCTCCTTGAGAGGGAAGGAGGGGTGCCAACCCCCGGGGGCGGCCCCCGGCAAGCCTGGGGGGACCGCAGCCCCTCTGTAGAAAGTGGGAGCAGACCCCGCCCAGGCTGGGCCCCTGAGAGCATGGGGGACCCCTGATACACCAAGAAATGAGCAGGAAATGAGATGAAGACGCCTTTTGTGCGAGAACCCCCACGGGCACAGAAAATGGAAAGGGTGAGCGCGTCCCGGCGCAGAGTTCGTCGACGACTCCAGGGTCGGGCGGGCGTCCTGGTCCCGCGTCCCAGGCGGCGTCCCCTCTGCCCAGCGCCACCGGATCTCTGGGGTGCGCGGCGCGGCGCCTGCCGCCAACGGCGACTAGCGTCCCCGGGGCCTGTGGGAGCCGCCATTTAAGGGGCCCCATCAGCCCACCTCGGAGGGGCCCAACACAAGACTGTAAATTCACTTAAAACATGATGAGATGTTCTTTGCTTTCCTTCGTGCTGTGCATTTAACGTGTGGCCCAAGACAACGCTTCTTCTTCCAGTGTGGCCCAGGGACACCAAAGTGCTGGCCACCTCATTGGATGGAATCTCGTGTGATTCCTTGGATGGAAAACTAAACCTGAAGGTGCGTTCCGTGGACTTTCTCTGCTGCATTTGCCCTTGAAACACCTAATAAGATTCCTTCCAATGAGGTTCACGAGCAGGTCTTCTGTCGTGGTCACCACAGGAGGCAGAACGCACCGACGGAGACCAGGCCGCCTGCCAGGGGGCGGGCTGCACAGGCGCCTTTCATCCGCGGGCGCAGGTTTCGGTCTGGGCCCTCTGCCCCGCTTTCCTCTGCCTGGATGCGGCAGGGCGGAGGCCCGTCGTGAGGGCAGTCGCTGACCGCGTGGCTCTTCCTGTCCCCACGTCCCAGGGGACGACCGGTGTGTCCTGGGTGAGGACGATGCCACCGGTGCTCGTGGGAGGAACTGTCAACGCAGCTGTCCAAGGTTCCTGAAACTTCAAATCGTCTTCATGCAAAAATGCTCTTTTTCAACCTGTGCAGAGACTGTGGGTGGCGGTGACACTGAGGGGTGGGAGTCCTGGCCACACGCCCCAGCGCTGGTTTGTGACGACGCTGTTCAGTGGGCCCCCCCGTCCCTGCACACGCACGTAGCAGGGAAACGCAAATTCAAGCAGCTTCTGTCGGCCGAACGGACTGCAGGCTTCTGCCAGGGGGTCGCCTGCAGGCCTCCCGGAAGGGCCCACACAGCCAGCGCCGCGGGGCACAGGCCCCGGGGGCGGGGCCCGTCCGAGGAGCAGGTGCGGGTGGGGGTTCGGGCTGGTCTCCTGCCTGGCTCCTTCCTGCAGCAACGCCTTCCCTCAGGGACTCTCCCCGGGCGCCCGACGCTGCGCTCACCCCCCAGGTCTCTGCGTAAAGGTGTGCTGTCCAGGCGGACGGCACTCTCACACGGACAAAAGGCCGCGTCTCTTTCTGACGGTCCTGCGCCCAGTTCCAGTGAGTCCTCAAACCCTCCGACCCACGTCCGCGGACGGTAACCAGAGGGTCTTCTGGACCCAACAGCGCGGCCCAGCCCCGCGCGCTCAGTGTCCAAGCCGGCCAGCAGCAGGACACATGCCCACTGGACAGCGGACACCAGAGGACACAGACCCCCAAGGGTGACAGTCAACGACTTGGCATCATGCTCACAGCACCAAAAGCAGGGGACACCACACAGAGGCAAAGGGACCCGTGACAGAATGGTGTGGACGTCCAGGCTGACAACAAGCACGCCCCCCAAGGGGACACGGAGCGTTCACCACGCACAGAGCCGAAATCTCGGGAAGGGACAGGAAAGGCCCTTCAGCAAGTCCGGGTATTGAAGTGCGTCCGGGGTGTTGCTGAGGTTTGAACCACCCGCGAGTAGCACTGGGGCCAGGTCCTCGATGGGAGTCTCCGGTGAAGCTGCAGCACGTTCACAACGGCCTTCTCTGCCTAAAACTGTTTTTCTCACATCCTCACCTTTGAATGAAGATCTGCTGGGCGTTGGGTCGCAGGTGCAAAGCTCTTTTTCTTTGATACCTTAAAATCCTCCTCCGTTGCCGCCGTGTGTCCAGTGGGGCCGAAAGGTCTGATGTCACAACAACTGCTCCTCCTCCTTGGCGCGCCCTGCTCTTTGGCTGACACTTGTCCAGCCTCCCCTCTTTTTTCGGACATTCTTGCATTTTGCGTGATTGTGAGCGGCTGTGGCTTTTCTCGCTGGCTCTCCTTCTGGAACTACGTATAGTCTCCCACCTTCGGGGCCCGCCGGGACACGGACAGTTGGAGTCGCACCCCAGCGCGGCCTCCAGGGGGGCAGGGTCCCCCGGGAATAGCAGCCGGGCGGGGCTGGGGCTCCGGAGCCCCTCCTCCATGGCCTTCCCGAGGCATCGCAGGCTCCGCTGCTGGGTGGCTCTCGGGCAGGTGAGCGTCGGGGGCGGGCCGCCTGCCAGAGGTCGCGTCCCTCCTCTTCTCCCCCAGCCAGCTCTCCTCACCGTGTGACTGTGGAGAGGCCTGCCCGGACACAGCCCCCGGGGGCCCGCCCACCTCTGTCTTTCCAAAGCAGAGCCTGTGCTTCTGGGAAGGAAAAGTGAGCGCAGCCTCGGCACTTAGGCCTGGCACTCCCCACGCACTGGGCCTCCGGGGCATGGAGCCACCCCCGCGTCCGAGAGCCCGGGCTGGGATGCCACAGCGTCTCTGCGGTGACCTGTGGTGGCCTAGAACCTGCTCGTGAGTTCCCAGCGTCGTGCGAGCTCCAACGCCGGCAAGCATCCCTGTGTTCAGCCTTATCCTGTAAAGAACAAATAATATTCCTCTCCCTCCTCACCAGGTTCCGCCAACTCGTGGTCACCCTGAGCGCCTGTTCCTGGCCATGCGGCCAGTGAGGCACAGCTTTCCCTGGTGAAGTCTCGCAGAGCTAAACGTAGTGAAGGGGATCTGGTTTCCCTGCCAAGGTTTGGCCAACACGCAGGGGGCCATGTGCCATGATCCACGGTGTATTTACTTCACCTTCACTACTCCTTCCCAATTAGATGAACGGCTGGAAGTTTGTTTAGGAAACTGGCAGTAAAATGCAAGGACCGAACACGGGCGCGCACTAGCCTCCTCCCCCGGAACAGCACCGCAGCGAGGGTTCTGACACAGCAGGTCCTCCCTGGCTGGCTGTGGGCCCCTCCGCCCCCCCCCCCGGCTCCCCGCCAGTCCCTCCCCGCTCGCCGAGGCTGCAGGGCCTCCGCCGGTCCTGGCCCTCAGCGTGTCCTTCCACGTCTCTCTCAGGGCCCCTCCCAGCCTAGGCCCCCTTCTAGGACGGCCACCAGCAGCCCAACGCCCAGGTCCTGACACGAGGTGCCGATCCCTCCAGAACCCCTGTGACCTCCCGCCTGCATGGAGGCCTCTGTGTTAGTCACGCATCCCCGGCGGCTCAGGCCTGGGTGCCCCTCACCTCCTCCCTGACCTCACTCCATACCCAGGGCCCCCCCCCCGAGTCCCACAGCCCCGCCTCCCTGCCCCACCCCTCGGGCCCCCCCAACTCCCTCGGGCCCCCCCAACTCCCTCGGGTGTCCTTGCTGGGCTGCTGGTGTCTCCCGCCCCGTTCCCGTCCCGCCGCTGCCCACGTAGAACCGGATGCATGGGGTCTCCAGCCCTCGGAGCCCGAGCCCCCGCCCAGCCCGCTCACCAGCCCAGCACCCACCATGCTTGATTCAGGACCAGCAGCCCCAGGGTGGACCCACCCATGACCTCAGCACCCCCGTGAGCTCCCAACACCTGAAGGCCACCCTGGCCCTCCCCACTGGTGCTCCGCTCAGTCTGGCAGCCCCACGAGGCCACCTCCCACGTGGACAGGGACAGACGGCCTCTGCCTGGGCTCAGCATCCGGGCCACACGAGCGGGCAGGCAGCCAATGTGCTGTCAGGACCTGGGAGCTGACGAGTAAGGTAATGAAGGACACGGGGACCGCTGGCCGGCCTCTCCGGCGCCTGGCCGTCGCGGACCGCCTTGGGAGGCAGGGGAGGGCAGGCTGGAACGCGGCCACGTCCCGCCCTGTTCCCAAGAGAGACTCAGAGGTAGACACCCCGGGCCTCGACTGGCGAAGGCCCCTGATCGCCAGCCGTGCAGGGCCAGAGCTCCAGGTCATAGACACGTGGGTGCCCGCCGGGGGCCTCAGAGACACAGTCAGAGGGCACGTGGGCCCTTATTAAACCAGCTCAGGACGGAGTGGGGCCGACAGCCGGAGTGAGAGGCCGGGGAGCCCAGAGAGGCAGTGACCAGCACAGAGGGCCAGCCCAGTGGACAGGCGTTGCCGGGGCTCTGTGAGCCCTGGCCTTCTCCGCCCTGGGAGGAGGCCACGCTCGGGGACCCAGCTCCCACCTGACAGGGCAGCGAGGAGCCTCAGGCAGAGCTGTCCCCCAGCGCTGTCCCCACCACTGCCTTCCGACCCCGGGCAGCAGGCCTCCTCCGGGAAGAGGCTCCTCCGGGAAGAGGCTCCGAGGGGAAGCATCAGAACAGGCAGGAGCCAGGAACAGGCAGTCATGGGGGCACGGCCGGTCAGACCCTCTGACCCCGCTCTCCCGCCTGCTGTCACACGCCCGAGCTGTGTCCACGGGACTCCCCAGGAACCCCCATGTCTGGAGAGACCGGGCATGGACAGGATGGACCAGCTCTGGCCTCGGGGGGCGGGGAGGAAGGAGCCCGCTCAGGCCCGGACCCCTGGAACGGGAGCTGGCCCTGCAGGCCTCTCCCTCCACCACCCTCCCCAGACCACACCCCCCAGACGGCGCCCACACCAGCTCCCCTGGCCTGGACTCGGGCGGCCCCCCACGCTCCCCGACTCAGGGCGGCTGCCCACCACCCCCCCGCACAGCTCCCTGCCCCTCTTCCGTCCGCGTGCCAACGTGGCCGCCCCCAGGCCCTGCGCACCTGCTCCCCACTAGCGCTTCCCGCGGCCCACGGTGCTCCGGTGGGGTGTGTCCGAGGCCGGGCCAGGGGCAGGTTGTGGCCTTGGCGACGTTCCTGCACACCTGAGGGAAGTGATCCTGGAAGCCGGGTGGCTGGACCGCAGGTGACGCCCAGCGGCCAGAGCCCAGGGAGCCGTGAGCTTGGGGGCGGGAGGGGTGAAAGGACAGTGGGTGCACGGGGTGAGGCTGCCACCTGCCCATGGGCCCCTGTGACCTTCCGGCCAAGCCCTGAACCTCTGCTGGAGGCAAAGGGCTCCCAGGGGACCCCTCCGCGCCCCCATTCCCACCCTCCTGAGAGAGGTTGGTGCAGACCCTCAGGTGCCAGGAACCTAGGCCTTGCCATCGGGAAGGGCCACCGGGCTCCACGGTGCTCCACGCCGGCGGACAAGATGTGTAACCACCACCCAGTCTCCCTGCAAGGCGCCCTCAGCCAGCCACAGCACGTCCTGCCCAGACGCTGCGGGAGCACCACCCCCGGGTCTGGGGGGGGTCCTAGGTTCCCGGGGGAGGCCGGGCAAGAGACCTGCAGATGAACCGCAGTGCCCTGGCCTCTCTGTGCCACCAGGGAGCCACACCACCGGGGCCAGGGCTGCTGCCGGCGCCACGTGGTCTGGGCCCTGGCCAGGCCGCATGGGGTGGGGCCAGGCTCCACGTTCGTGGCCTAAGGCTGCAAGGGCCGCCCGGCCGGCGAGGCCGGGGCCCCTCTGGCTCCCACTGCCGTGGGCTGGGGAGGCTCCTGGCACTGGAACAGAATTAGGGGCTTGGGGACACTTCTGGACCTGAGGCGCAGGCACAGGGACACGGGGTTAGGGTGTCCCAGAAGAGCACAGGCAGGGGCATGGGGCCCCTGGGGGTGGGGACGGTGGGATTCGGGGGAGGGCCCTCCGGACAGTGGCGGTGGCCCAGGAGCTCCTGAGACCCCGAGGAGGAGGCCCAGCGGCCGGAGTCCCTCAGTCACACCCCTCCCCCCTCCCCTCCCCAGGAGGCAGCAAAACAGCACAGTGAGACTTTGGATACAAAACTGTAAACACGAGTCTTTAAAATGACAGAGGCCTGCCTGGCCCAGACTCTGAGCCAGAGGCCGCCACGGAGGGACCCCGAAGGACCAGACCTCGCTCCCCTCTGTCCTTCCTTCCCACCCAGGCCCCAGGAGGCCGGGGCCGGTGGGGGGAGGCTGGGGGGCCCTCCACTCGCACACACCGCCCTGCTCCGGGGCCAGGGGACGCGCGAGATGGAGGTCAGCAGCCCGAGGGGTCCCTGAGATGAAGCAGCAGCTGCAGGCCGGCACTCTGGCACCTGGCCCGGGGGAGCCCGCCCCCACCCCATCCCATGCAAACCGCACGCCCCATCCCATCAGCCGGCGTCTGCGCGCCCGTGGGCGTCGCGGGGCGGCAGGGACCCTGTCACGTGTCCAGTGCATCGCGCGTGGGCGAGGGCCCGCGGGGGCGGCCTGGAGGGCCATGCAGCGGCGGGGGCGGCGGCATCGAGTTGCGCTGCGAGGGCGGCGGCTGCAGCTCCAGGGCGAGCGCGGGCGGCGGGAAGTCGCGCACCTGGCGGCGGTACTCGAGGAAGGTGCAGGCCTTGGTGGCCAGCGCCACCACGTTCTTGCCGACGAAGATGGCCGAGACGCGGCTGTCCCGGAAGAGCGCCATGTTGGCGGCGCGCGCCAGCACGGCCACCACGTTCACGGTAGCGAGGCTGAGCACCGGGTAGAGCATCATCTTCTGCGGTGCGATGTGCTCGCCCTGCATGCTGACCTCGCTGAGCGCCACACACGGCAGCACCAGCAGCAGCATGTAGCAGTAGAAGAAGGTGAGGCCCTCGGCCCACAGCGGCAGCCCCGTGCGCGGCGGCTCCCACAGGTTGGCCTGCATGTCCAGCAGGTCCAGCAGGTCCAGCGCCACCCAGAAGAGGCGGCCGCGCAGGTCCTCGCGCTTGCGGAAGGTGCGCACGTACTCCATGCGGTCGAGCGCGACGAGCAGCAGGAAGAGGCCGGGCACGCAGACCGACAGCAGCAGCGTCAGCGCCTTGCGCGCCACCGGGTCGGCCGCACCACGCCGCGCAGCCTTGTAGTTCTGGAAGATGAAGTAGAGCTTGATCTCCAGCACGAAGATGTAGAGGAACCAGAGGATCATGGCGTAGCCGCGCTTGGCTGTCCGCACCTCGGCGCCCACCCACACGGCCACGTAGCGCAGCACCAGCAGGAAGCACACGTCGCCCACCAGCACGATGATGCACACGCCGATCTTGCGCGGCCCCTGGTTCTGCTCCACCAGGTAGGCGTCCATGACCGCCATGCTGCCCATGATCACCAGCGTGGTCAGGCACACGTGGCGCCGGTCCGGGGGCGGCAACACCATGGTGGGCCGCCGGGACCCTGGCCTGGCGGCGCGTGGCCCCCACGCGAGGCGGGACGAGGCCCGGCTGCAGTGGCGCTCAGCCCGCGGACATGGCGCAGTGAGACCCGTCCAGCCGCCCCGAGGGTGCCACCACTCCTGGCCCGATAGCTCAGAACCTGGGGAGACCAGAGAAGACAAAGTCAGGAAGCAGTGGGGGTGCCGGGGCGCCCGGGTGCCCGCCCCCGCCCCCGACCGGTGCGCTGGGTCGCACGCACGCGCCAATGCGCGCCCCGGACAGGGAGCGGCAGCGGGGCCTCCAGGGGGCGCTGCAGCCCCACCTGAGGCCGAGGCAGGCCGGCCGCCTCCGAGAGAGAAGCGCAACGGAAGTGGCTTCTCCGCCGCTCATCCCCGGACCCGGTGGTTCCTCCCTGCTGTGCCCACTCCGCCATCCCTCCCGCTCTCACGGCCTGTGCCCCACGCCCGAGGCCGTTGCCGCGGGGATTCGGGGGTCCTCCCTCCCTACCGGCGCCGCGCTAGGCGGGGACGCGGGCCAGCGCCACCAGTTCTGCGCCCCGGAGGAGCGCGGGAGGCCGGCGGAGGCCCGGGCCCCATCCTAAGACCCGGGTTTTCTGATCCAGGACTGAGCGGTCCGAGTCCTGAGGATACCGCCCCACAGGCTTCTCCCTGTCCTGCGGCTCGGTCTCCCCGCGCGTCCACCCTCCATAGGCACGCGGACAGCCCTCTGCCTTGCTCCCACCGTGGCTCCCGTAGCCTTGGGAGGCTGGCGCCCTGGCTGCATCCCCTGCCGCGCCCGCCCCTGCACCTGGCCAGCACAGCCTGCTCCCTGGGAAGCCCGCCGCCCCCTGCACCTCCATGTAGGGCTCTGGAAGCCGCCCGCGGCTGTGCCCACCTGGATCCCCTTTGGGTGCGCAGCCCCGAGCCCCTCTCACTGCTGGCGCCAGTCGTCGTGGCTGCCTGTGCTGGTTGGGGAGACACACCAGGCTGAGGGGCCCACACCTGGGCAGGCCCTCGGCAGGGGAGAGGGAGGCTCGCACACCCTCACCCCCCCCCCAGAAGCCGCTTGCAGCCAGGCCCCTCACCTCTTCGCTCCCCGCCACAGCACCCCGGCCCCAGGGCTGTTTACCGGCCTGTCTAGACAAGGACATGAAATTTAATGTCACCCATGACTCTGGAGCAAGTGCTTGGCCTGCTCCCGATGACAAGGCAGCCCCCACTGACCAGGAAGGGGGTCCCCCCCCCCGGGGGTCAGGGCGGCCACACAGGACGCCGACCACTCTGAGCTCAGACGCCTGGCGTCAACGGGTGCCCCTGCCTCCACAGCTCATGAGTTCCTGCTCCCCGCACGCACGCCCACCCTGTTCCCACCCCCAGTGGGTGGGCACGCTGGTCCCACGGAGCCCCACACGCACACACCGGACTCCTCTGGCTGCAGCGGCGGCCTAGGAATTTCCTCCCCCCAGCTCCACCGGGCCAAAGAGCCAGAGAGCCGCGGCACAGCTAGCCCCTTCCCCGGCACCCACTTCCCCGCGCCCTCGCTGCCGCCTCTCAACGCGGGGCGCGGAACCCCATCCCCACGCGAGCGCACAGAGCGAGCCCGGGCCCCTGCCCCCAAAGCCGAGCGGGACCTGACCAGCCTTTCCAGCCGGCCGGGCCCTTCCTCCCTGGCGGTCTGGTGCCGCCGTGTCCCCCGCGCGCCCTCCGCCCGGAACTCACGACTCTGCGGCCTTGGGCTCCTCACCGCCCGCCAGCCCCGCGGTCGGGCCCCCACCCAGAACCACCCTCCGTGCCCACGAGAAGGAGGAGCAAGGGCCGCCGCCCTCCACCCCCCGCCGCCAGCCCCCACCGGACAGAGGGCGGGGAGGGGGCTGGGCCGCTCCCCTCGGGCTGCGCCTCCGCTCCTCCGTCCAGGCCTCACTCCTGAGCGCCGCCTGCGTCCCACCGCCCCTGCGTCCGGCAATGGGAGCAACAGACCCGGCTCCCGCCCAGCTCTGCAGACGCAACCGACCGCCCGGCTTGAGCCTACCCGCCGCCCGCAAGATGCCGCGCCCCGCGGGCCCGCCGAGCCTCTGCCCGGCCGAGGGCGCGCTGCTTGGCTGGTCCCCGGCGCTGCACCCCCGCGCCCCGCCCGAGGCCCCGCCCCGCGCCCCACGCGCCCAGCCGCTCCCGGGGTTGGGGTCCGGCGCCGGTTGCCACGGCAACAGCACTGCGCAGTGGCAGCAGCGACGAGGCTGTCACTGGGGCGCCGGGCCCGGGAAATCTCTCTGCCCTTCCTCACCCACAGCCGGGAAGCCTGCCCCGGCGCTTCAGTCCCAATGGGTCCTGAAATTCCGCAGCAAACCCCGCCCAGGCGGCCCACCTGGTGACCCCCTTGCCCACACAGCAGGCCTGCGGGGCCTTGTTCCTGCCCCTGGAACTGACCCTGATGTGGGGGCCAGGCTGACCGCTGGCTATCTGCGCGTGGCCCATGGGACCTCGGTGTGACTCGTGGGAACAGAACCAGAGGCGCCCAGTTAGGTTGCATGTTTATGTCTGTGATCCATTCTGAGTTAAATTTGAAGCATGTTGTAAGGGAGGGACCTGCTCTGGGTTGAATGATCGTCCCAAAGAAGACGTGCTGCCGTCCTACCCGCCCCCCCCGCCCCGTACCTGTACCTTGTGTGCGTGGGTCCTTATTTGGAAATAGTTGATCGTTGAAAACTGCAGGTTTTAAGTGCAGGGGTTCACATAAATGAAGAGTTTTTAAAATCCACGTGCAAACGGATCGGCGTCCAAGGATCAGTTGTAGAGCATTTGCAGATCATCAAGCTCAGCCGACAACATGGAGCACAGTGGCTGCTCTCCTCCAAAGGAGAGAGGCCTGCGGACACAGGGGAGGTGGCGGGGGGCCGGAGGCAGAGGTCAGAGCCGGGCTGCAACCCCAGAGGCCCAGGCCGGCCGGCGCCCCGAGCTGGGAGGGGCCTGCAGCCCGCTCTCCTTCAGAGCCGCGGGCCCCCCCGCCCCGCCCCTAGGAGCCACACTGGGACCCAGCAGCCCCAGGGTGCTAACCCAGGGCCTGATCTGTTCTTCTGCACCCTCCTGCCCCAGCACTATTGGTTGGAAAGACTGTTTTTTCCCCATTGAGTTGTCTTGTCAAAAATCAGTTGACGGTGGCCAAGACCTGGAGACAACCCACGTGCCCTTCCGCAGGTGACTGGAGAAAGCAGCTGCAGTGCTGCGCACAGTGGGGCCTGCTCAGCCCGAGACAGGGAACCACCGCAGCGGCGTGGAGGGGCCCTGAGAACACCGTGCTGAGCGGGAGAAGTCGGTCCGGAAAAGCGGAGGACCACGGGATCTCACACACATGTGGGATGTAGAACTGAAACGCCTGGACACAGGCAGCAGCTGGTGGTGGCCGGAGGGAGGCGGCAGGGCAGCGAAGGGTAAAGGGGCCCGAGTATGTGGTGGTGGAAGGTGATTGGACTTTGGGGGATGGGCACACAACGCGATATACGGGTGACGTATCCCTGAAAAGTGCGCTTGCAACCCGTATGATCCTGTTAACCAACCTCACCCCAGTAACTTTACATTAAAATATCAATTGACCGGAACGTGAGGGTGTCCTAGATGATCAGTTCTGTTCCCCTGGAGTGTGTGTCTTCTCTCCTGCGCACGCCACGCCGCCCGGGTCCCTGCCGTCTTGTGGCAAATTTTCACATTGGGACATGTGCACCCTGCATCTGTGTTCTTGTTTTGAGATTGGTTTAGCTATTCTGGATCCCTTGCATTTCTACATGAATTTTTGTAAGAAATGTGTCAGTTTGTAAAAAGCTGTCTGGGATTTTGAGAGGGAATGCATTCAATCGATAGATCAGTTTGGTGATGAAATAAGATGTCATTCCATTTATTTGGGTCTTTGTTAATTTTTTCACAATATTTTGTAATTTTCAGATCACAAGTTTTGCCCTACTTCTGTTAAGTTTATTCCTAAGTATTCTTTTTTGATGCTGTTATAAATGCAATTGTTTTTCTTGACTTCTTTCTTGGATTGCCAGTGTATACAAATGCAATGGAATTTTGCACATTGATTTGTATCCTGCAACCATACTGAGCTCATTTATTAGTCCTAATTCTTTTTGTGGATGCCTCACAGTTTTCCTCATACAAGACCATGTCATCTGCAAATGGAGGTAGTTCTGCTTCTTCCTATTTGTTCCTATTTCTTGCCTGGTCACCCTGCCCAGAGCCTCCAGCACAGCGTCGAACAGGAGTGGAGAGAGCGGCACCCCTGCCCGGCTCCTGGTCTTGGGGGCCGCTTCTGTCTTTCACCCCCGAGCATGACGTGAGCCGTGGAGCCCGGGAGATTCAACAGGTGGAGGAACTTCCCTTCTGTTCCTGGTTTGTTCAGTGCAGCCGATTACTTTCACCTGAGGTGTAAAGGCGATTTCACAGTGAGAAAATAGTATCTTCACCAATTAAACATCCACATGCAAAAAAAAAAAGGCCCACAAAAACAAAAGACTCCTATCTAAACCTTGTGTCTTTTACAAAGATTAACACAAAATATACCATAAATCTAAACGTAAAACTATAAAACTTTTAGAAGAAAATATGAAAGAAAATCTTCATGACCTGTGGCCGGGCAAAACAAAACAGGTTTCCCCATGACACCCGAGCACAACCCACACGGACCAGTTGCAGCCCTGGGACATCACAGTGCAAACCTCGCTCTGAGAGAGTGAAAAGGCACGTTACAGACTGGGAGGCAGTGTTTGTACATCACACGTTGGACAACAGACACAACACAGAATATGTTTATCAAAACCCTGGGAACAGACCCTGAGGACCCTTGTCTCCTCTCCTTGCCGCGTCCTTCCTTCCTGCCCTGTGTTTGGGGCTGAGCCTTCAGCAGCCCCCCAGCACGGTCAGACCGGAGGTTTGGAGCGGAACAAGTCGAGGGACAGGCTGAAGTGGAGGAGCCAGCTCCGCCCCGCCAGGCACCCAGGCCCGGGCGGGAGAGGGAACGTCTGTGTGCCCAGACCCTCGTCCCCGTGTTCCCCACGACTCCTCGGAGAAGTGGCCGCGTGGGGCCTGGGGCAGAGAAGTCCCGTCGGAGCCACGGGACGAGCCACGAGCATCCCGCGGCTCCGACGGGCGCGTCCAGGGGCTCCGCGGGACACGGCCGGACCAGCGCAGCGTCACGGCGACAGCCCTTTAGGGACAGGAACCCCCGGGCCCAGGTGGTATAAACGGGCGAAGGGAGGGCTGCGCGATGTCACTGCATCTGGAAGGAGGATGGGCCAGCCGCCACCGTGAGTGGGTGTCGCCCGCAGGCCGAGGGGCGGTTTGCCGCACAGCATGGCCTGCCCCTCCCCCACAAGCGCCTGCTGCTCAGCGGGCGCGGCACACAGTTCAGTTAACGGGGCACCCCGACCCGTGGCACAGCGTCACTTCGGTACTAGCCCCCGCGAGGGAGCGCCGCGGAGGGACTCCTACAAAGAGGTCGTGCGAGTCAGAAGGGGCGAGACTGAGGGGAGGGGACACCGAGTGCGCACGCGCGCCGCGGCCGGACCGCGGACCGCGCGGAGCCTCTGCTCAGGACCGTGGGGGCTTGGGCAGGGCGTCCGTGGGTGGCGCGGGGACATCCTACGGGGGGCGCTCTCCGGACTTGGGAGACGCAGCTGAGGACTCCCCAGGAGGCCTGCCACTTCGGGGACACTCCGAGGGTTAGGGTGACAGGCATCCTGGCAGCAGCTTATTGTCAGCTGGCATAGAACACGCGTGTGTGAATCTGCACGGACCCTTGCCGCGCGTGCATCGCATGGACATACATGTCACGGGTGACGGGGAGGGGACGAAACACGAATGTCGACCGGGGAAGCTGGGGGCTGTGGGAACTTCTGCCGGTTTGTTTGCAATTATTTTTAATGAAAAAAAATGTTAAATCAGTAAATACCGTTCTTCACATTAAGATTAAACGGCACACACAATTATACTAATGGATGCTGAAAAGGCCTCAGTGGAATCCGACAGCTGCCCCCAAGTGACTAGGAGAAGGGCCCCGGGGGGGACCCGCAGTCTGATCACGCGCAGCCTCGCGGTGCGGAGGCGCCAGCGTCCTGAAGGCCGAGCCACCGGACGCCACCCACAGAGGTGGCGCCCGGACGGACGGGGCCCGACGTTGCAGGAAACGCAGGGCCGCAAGCCCCCGAGAGGGAGGCACATCCTCAGAATGACGTTACTAGGGGCGGCCGCTGTGGCGACAGACAGCAAGACCGGAACAGCACGCAGACCGACGCGGCCCCTGTGCAAGGACGACACACATTCGTGACGCGTCCCGTGTTTTAAGAAAAGGAAGAAAATGTTCATGGTAAGAACCAAGACACGGAAAAACGGTGAACTAAATTAAAATGTAAATTTCTCTTCAACAAGGGAAACCACAAGCACATTTTTAAGCAGATGACAGAACGGGAGATGTTTGTAACGTGCAAAACCAGCGAAGAGATTCATATCTTGACTCCCCAGAGTCCCCACAGAGCAGTTCTCTAAAAACCGCCGTCCCTGAGCGGTGAAAGGACGTGGCCAGGCAGCTCACGAGGGGAAGCCCACAAGCGAGGCAAACGCACAGACGCGCGGGTGCTCTGCACGCCTGCGAAAGCTGCTGGACCGAGAGGGAGGGGCACGGCCGCGACTCGGCAGCTGGCCGCCCGGAGCCTGGCAGGTGCCGTCGGCCTGCTCCTGCGTGGACGTCCCGACGCCCTGCGCCCACAGGCCCGAGAGCAAGGTCTTCGGGGGCCGCTGAGAGTGGGGGGGCCGCCGAGGGGCCACGTGTGGGAGATGGACAGGTAGACGCGACAGATGTGGGACACTGTCCGCCGGACAGAGCAGCGCCCGGCTGTGCACGCAGCTTCGAGGGCGGAGCTGTAAAACGTGACAGCGGGACATGCACACTCAGCAGCTCCAGCCACGGTCCCCTGGCTGCGGGCCCAGACTCCCCAGGGCGCCGCAGGGAGCTCCTGGGCCCTGCACGGCACCTTGGGCTTTTGAGGGAGACACAGGAGAGCGCAATGTGCCAGGCGACCTGTGAACGTCTGACTGAGGTCAGGCATTCAGTGCCAGGTCCCACAGCAAAGCCGCTGTCACCGCGGTCGCTGTGATAAGCGGCCTGGTCAACGCCAGGCATCGGCCACCCAGCCTCGGGGAGTCAGGTGGCTGTGTCTGAGCTGGGCCGGCTTAGCAAAGGGGCGCAGAGCCCAACAGGGCTGGAGACGCCATGAGTAAGTATGTACAGCTCTTTCAGAATTAGGGTTTTTTCAAAGTTTGTGATACTTTTCTTTTTTCTGAAGTGCTACCAAGTCATTTAGCCCTAATAGCCTTAACTGTTAGGCATTTCTTCTGCACAAGGGCCACTGTGAAAATGTGCCAAGCGGCCGCAACCTGTGCGCAGGAGGGCAGGAGCCTCCGCGTTAGGGGGCGCCGGCCACCAAGACCCCAGACCCAGAGACACGCAGTGGCAGGGGCGCTGAGTGCACTGCCTGGTCCCCTGCCCCCCACATGCCAGGGTCCCAGGGGGCCGCACAGTTGTCTCCATCATGTCAAAAGATCTATAAAACCAGACTAAGAGGAATACACGCGCCGCTGCAGTCACCACAGCTGAGACACGCCCAGAACCCCACCTGCGACGGGGGAACGAGTAACCCAGTGGCCCACGCACACGCCACGGAAGGGCCCTCCGACGGGCCTGGAGGGTGTCATGCTGCGTGGAACCAGCAGACACAGGGGGGCAGACCCTGTGTGACCCTGGAGGAATCAGGTGCGTGGGGACAGAGCGCGGGACTGGGGGCAGGGGGGGCTTTGTGTGTAAGGGGACAGAGGTGCGGACGGGCGGATGAGGGGCTCTGGGAGCGGGGGGCGGACGCTGCCAGGGGCCTGCGCCTGGCTCCCCAGGCCGTGCCCTGCACCCATGCACGGCTTCCGATGGTGCGGAGACCCGTAGGACTCGAGTTATCTGACTTCCTGTTTCCTCCTCACAGAGGTGCCTGCCCTGTGGTTTGCTCTGCACAATGACAGTTCCGTGTCCTCTGCTTTCTTTATTCTTAGAGTGGGGAGCGGGGGAGGGAGGGAAACGTTGATGTGGGAAGCGTCCACTGGTGGCCCCTTGCGCGCGCCCACCTGGAGCTGTGCTGGCAACCCACGTGCCCCGGCTGGGGACCGAACGGGAGCCCTTTGGGTTCGCAGGCCGGCGCTCCGTCCCCTGAGCCCCGCCAGCCGGGGCTCTGCACCAACCCTTGCCAGTTACAAGCGCCACAGACAAACTCTCCACGCGGGCTGGCCCCCGTGTCCTTTGCAGTCTAGAAAGAGCAGAGCCTCCGACGTGGGGGCTCTAATTAGCAAGCCACTCCTCAGAGCGGTGTCCCCTCTCCCGCAGAGCCTGTCCCCGTGGGTCCCCTGCTGCAGCACTCACAGGCCACGCCCGTGCAGACAGGCCCCCCCCCCCCACTGGCCATGGCGGTGCCCTGGGCCGGGGTGGTCCTCAGTGTCAGGCCTGGGCACGGCCGCGTCCCCTGCAGCAGGGGACTGAGGCTGCCTGGGGCTGGGGGCAGCAGAGGGGCCAGGGAATCAGACGGCAGCCTCCGTGGGCACGGAGGCCCTGCTACTTGGCCGCGCCTGACGTCAGCGTGGACCCCTCGTCGCTGGTGGCCGCAGCCCCGCTCCCCGCCACTGCGACCTCAGGACATGCCTGCGCCGCAGGGCCGCTGCCCTCGGCGGGGCCTCTCGGGTCAGAGGACGAAGTCACAGACACGAGGGCGACCCAGAGTGTAATGGCTACAGATCAGTTTCAGAAGGGACGGCTCCATTTATTCATTTAGGCCCCTAACAATGGAGGTCACTGGGGCCAGTGGCCGTCCTGGCCAATGGCCGTCCACACGAGGCAGCCAGGACGACCCAGGGCCAGCAGGGGAACGGCTGCGGGGAGTCCCGAAGTGACCTCACACATCCAGAGGGCGCAGGTGGAGGGTCAGGGCCACAGCTGGAGCCGGCAGGGAGTGACGGGACCTCAGGGAGCTGGGGTGAGGGTGCTGAGGGGGGTGGACGGAGAGGCGCCAGGACAGCGGGTGCAGGCCCAGGGACTCTCTGGGGGCTGGCCCCATGCGGACAAGGTCGAGGGTACACAGGGAGGCCAAGGAGAGACTACTCAGGCAGGAGCGGGGTGGGCAGGAGGCCCAGGGGCTGGGGGCGGCCTCAGGCCCAAGCCAGTGGTGGCTGCAGGAGGCAGCCCTCCCACCAGCCCCTCCGCCTGCCCAGCAGCAGGCTGGGCGTCAGGACTCGATGGTCCTGGGAAGAGGGGGCCCGGAGAGGGGACAGGGCCCAGGCCTCCTGTGCCTCCTGGGGGATGTTGTGGCAGCAGCTGAGGGCACATCCCCTGCACACAGATGGCTCTTTGTCAGGGCCAAGCCCTGCTCGCCAAGTAGCCTCGGGGACAAAGCCCCCTCTGTCCATGGCGGCCTCTCTCCTCGCAACCCCCTCCCACAGCTCCAAGGGCCCCAGGCCTCACCCAGCGCAGGCCCCGCCCAGGTGGCACAGGCCAGCCAGGCTGAGGGGCGTAGGGGTGTCCAGGGCAGTGCCCACTCCCCGGGCTGACACCAGCCTGCGCTGCAGGCCATGGCTGTCCCTGCCACAGCCCGGCTCCCCTGGCCCAGCCCGGCCTCGGAGGCACTGCCCGGCTCTCCCTCCTCACGCTCCCGGCCCCGGCAGAGCCCCGAAAGGATGGCAGGGGGCCTGCCAGCAGCCTGGCCCCACAGGGTGGCCCCCGCATTTACTTCTGAGTCTTTTCTGGACCCTGAAGGCCCACGGCCTTCACTGGACATGTCATGACCTCCGGAAGGGGCACCGCCGGTGCGGCCCTGCTGCTGCTGGCCCAGGGCCGAGCTCTGTCCAAAGCGGGGCTGGCCCCAGGGCCCAGAGGCTGGGATCCTGCTTCTCTGTCGATCCTGTGGCTGCCGAGTGTGGAATCTGCCCCTTTGAGGCCAGGCCAGGTCACAAGAAGTGTCTTCAGCGTCTGGGCGGCGGGATCCAGATGAGGCCGGGCAGGGCTCCCGCCAGCCTGGCCAGCTGCTGGCGACACTGGGCCTGTAGCTGGCGCAGCGCCTCCTCCAGGCAGGCCTCCCGGCTCCGCAGGGCCCCAATCGCCTCGGCAGCACGCAGGCCCGGGCCTGCCAGCACCCCTGGCTCTGTCCTCACCAGCCGGTGGGGCCCGTGGGGCTGGGCCCGGCCCCCGCCTCGCTCGCAGGCCTGCCGCAGGGCCGCCAGCTCCTGACCCACGGCTTCCTGGGCGGCCCGCCGGGCGGTGCTCCACTCCGGGCCCTGGCCTCCAACCTGCAGCGGGGAAGGCGGTGAGCTGGGAGCCAGGTGCTGCCGCATCCAGCCCAGGCCACTGGCTTCAGGTCCCCTCAGCCCTCGCTCAACCCTGACACTGGTCCCCGACGGCCCCACAGCCCCGGCGCAGCCTGAGAGGGACTTCCAGCCCAGGTCCCCAGCCCCCAGGGAGCAGAGGCCCACCCTGCACCAGCTCCAAGGCCCGGCCCCTCCAGGCTTGGCTCCACCCTCACCAAGCCCTTGAACCCTGAGCAGCGGCCATGGGTCCCCAGGGGCAGGGTCACAGCCTAGCCGCCCCACAAAGCCCTCGGGGCCACCTGCTGCAGGCCCACCTTGCTCACCAGGGTGGCAGTCTAGGGGCAAGTCCCTCGGGGCCCATTCAGAACCCAGAGCTCAGACCCCAGAACACCCACCCCTGGGACACCCACCCTCAACTGCCCCAGCCACTCCAGGGTAAGCCCACCACCCACCGCCAAATCCAGGAGGGGAAGCGTGGGGCGGGGCTGACCCGAAGGACACTGGACTGAGGACACAGCCTGCTGAGGACACCTGTGGCCCAGCGGGGGCTGGTGTGAGAAGCTGCCTCACCCACGTTCCCAGGGAACCGCCCTGACCCTGCACCACAGGGGTCCCCAACAAGGAAGCATGGAGGGGCCTGGGCCATGCTGAGTGCCAGGCTCATTCCCTGTACAAAACCCCTGCAGACATCGGCTGTCACCGCTGCGCTGGGGCGTAGGGGACCAGCAAGGAGACCGCCGGGCGGCCGTAGGCCCCCGGGAGGCCCTGTGCTCTCCGGGGCCGGCTGAAGGCTTTACAGGGAAAACTGCGCCCACAGGCAAAGATGCTTCAGGGGAGGAAGCCAGGGAACCGGGGGCTCGGCCCCCCCTGCCCACCCGCCAGTGAGATGGGCCACACAGACGGGAACCGGGGGGATGAGGGGCGTCGAGGGGCTCCGCACGGCTGGGGTAGGGGCCATCCCCTGCACCCGCTTCTCCGCTGGAGCCTGCCCACACTCGGGTTCATGCGTGTGCCCCGCCAGCGGTCTCTGAACACAAGCCCGCAGCTCGGCGCCCTCACCTTGCTCTCAAGGGACACCCGCCGGGCCTCCACCGCCGCCCGCAGCTCCTCCTGCAGAACCTGCAGCTCCCGCTCCAACTCCTCAGCCCCAAACTCGTGGGGCCCAGGCAGAAACGCGGGCTGCGAGGCGTCGGGGGGGCAGGCGCCCAGGACCGTGTCCTGCAGAGAGACCTGAGTGAGGGCGGCACAGGCCTCAGCGCCACACGCACAGCCCAGCTCCCAGCCGGGGGGATGAGGCCTAGGTCGCACAGCAAGCTGGACAGCTGGCATCGCCCAGGCAGGCCGGAGGCCAGTCTGCAGGCCCCTGAGACTGCCCAGGAACTGGCAGCCGGGTCGGGGACCACTGGACATTTGGAAGGAGCCCCCAGACTCCAAGCTGGGTGCAAAGCTGGCTTCTGGCCAGGCTGGTGTGTGGCCTCGGGCTGCTGTGGGCCAGGCAGGGGGAGGGGGGGGAGGGGCCGAGTGTGCTGACCATCCACTGCCAGAAGACGGCCTCCCGGCTGCGCCACTCCCGCGCGGCCTCCAGACGGGCGTTCTCGCTCTCCAGCCTCCGGAGCAGCTGCCACACAAACCAGACACCGGGCTGAGCCAGAGCTCCACAGGCCCTTCAGGCCCCGGTGCGGGGGACCCACCCAGCACGCAGCACCCCTCCCTCTGGCCTGTGCCTGGCACGGGCCCCGCCCTGTCCCTGCGCCTCAGGGCAGCCCCACCCCCACGCCCGAGCAGGCCTCCAAGCACGCCTGCGGCCTCCACACCAGCCCAACTGCAAGCCCCTCAGGGTCAGCGGTCAGCCGGTGCCCCGACGGGGGCCTCTCCCACATCCCTCACTGACGGGGAGGGAACCCCGAGCCAGGGCAGAGGCTGTGCAGTGCCCAGTGGGGGAGTGATGGCGGAGCCCCCCCTCCCCCGAGCCACCACAGCCCTGCAGCCCCCTGCCCGGCACACACAGCTGGTGCCCAAGGACCCTGCGCCCCGAGGGCCCCACACCCGTGGACCCTGCATGAGTGCCCAGGTGGCCAGAGCTGGCTGACTGCCCACCACACACTCCGCACAGCCAGCCCCTGCGGAGCCCGCCCTCAGAGGGGCCCGTGGCAGGGCCCACCCCGAGCTGGGGAGGGGCCGTCAGTCCCCGCCTCCGGGACCCCTCCAGGCCGGATGCTCTCTGAACATGTGGCCAGGCGCCGGCCACGGGCACAGCTCCTTCAGGAGGGCAGAGGTCCGGGGCCATCCGGGAACCCAGGAGCGTGTTCCGGGGCCGGGACGAACATCCAGGACGTGGCAGCAGCCCTGTGGGCCCGTGCGTCCGCCCTACACCACACCAGCGACCCAGGGTCTCCCCTAGTCAGGGGGGGCCCCCTGCTCTGCCCCCAAGCCCGCCCTGTCCCTGGCCCCAGAGAAAACCCAGAACGCTGGCCAGGCAGCCAGGGGTCCGCCTGCTGCAGCTGGGATCTGGTCAGGGGGCCGCACGGCGGTGGCCGTGACTAGCAGACCGCGGACCCAGCCTAGTCCACCGCTGCGGCAGAAGGCAGGCGGCCTGCAGTGAGAACAGCCTGCGGCCTGGGGGCCCCCAGCCAGGGAGGCCTGGGACAGGCCAGGCGTACGGCCCACACGCTCACGCCTCAGGTACACGCGCACGTGTGCGTGCACACTTGCAGGCCAAGAACGGCCACGGGAAAGGGGGGACGAGCACGACTGGGCGGGGAGGCAACAGTCTCCTCCCTCCGAGGGTGGGGACAGGGCGGAGGCCCAGACCAGGAGGAAAAGGCACGGCCCAGCCCCTCTGCAGCACCCCTGGGGGCTCGCACAGCAGCCGCGGGGCGTTCCCGACGCCTCAGGTCCTGCATGGAGCTGGTCCAGGCTCCCACCAGCTCCCCGTCCAGAAGCCGTGGAGGAAGCTGGCCATGGCCTCCGCCGACCTGGCCTCCCACACCTGACCCTCCCACGCCCCAGGGACCAGGGGCCGGGCAGCACCAGGCCGCAGCCGGCGCAGCCTCTGCTCTGCCCTAAACTGGAGACTGGACAGCGAGCCAGGCCCTCACGGAGTTGACCTTAGAAGGGGACAGCGCCCAGAGCACCTCAGACACCCCAGTGCTGCCTCCACACCTCCAGGGCCCAGCTCAGCCTTTCCCTGCCCAGGTGGGGCCAGAGAGGTGTCAGCCAGGGACACAGGCTCGGCAGGCGCCCCTGCCCGGGCACCTGACCCTGCGAAGGCAGGCAGGCCCCTGCGACACACGGCTCGGGGGCTGGGACCTGCTGGGCTCAGAAGCGGGGGCCGCACCAGCCCCAGCAGCGCCCCGAGGACGGGCAGTGCCAGCCTCACACTCTGGACAGGCCAGGGCCCAGCCCTGAGGGACACCCGCCCTGGGCCCAGCAGAGCGGGGGCTGCTGGGCAGGGGTCCCCATCAGCAGGTGACACCTGCACGAGCTTGCGGTGCCAGCACTACCAGCCGGGACACGGCAGTGTCCCTCCTTCATCCCAGCACCCTCCTCGGCCGGGCCTGTGCCGGCCACCTCACCGCGTCCGGGCTGCGTCCCTGAGGTGCTGAGTGGTCTGGGGACCGGGGAGGCCCCAGGACGGGTGCCTGTCCCCATGCCGGCAAGGCATGGGGCCTGGCCAACAGGAACGGCTCCAGCCCAGGTCCTCCCCCGCCCCTCCTACCTCAGCCAACCAGCCCTCACCTGCCGGCCGCTCTCAGGGTGCCTGAGCAGCTCCGTTTCGGCCACAGACAGGTGGCCCAGGCTGCGGTCACTGTGGCAGCCTCGAGTGTACAAGTGGATCTGAAACAGGCAGCGCAGAGCCAGGCTCAGCAGGGGCCTGCAGGGCCGCCCCGCAGGCGAGGAGGCAGGTGGGCCAAGGTCGTCCAGGGAGGGACCGTCCTCGGCCCACGGGGACCAGCCCAGAGCCAGCCGGAAGGCCCTGGCGGTTCCCCTGGGGGCTCCCTGCCCACCTGGCTCCGGGGGCACGGCGGGGGGGCGAGAGGGGCACCCTGCATCCTTCTCCCTCCGCTCATCAAGTGCCGGGGCCGTCCGGTGCGAGAAACAGCCCACGGACAGGCTCGGCCGTCCAGTAGGGCCGGCAGTGAGATACAGAGAGACCCATCTGGGCCTGGGGGGCAGGGAGGGCACCCCAGCCAGGTGGGGCCTGCAGGCTCCCAGGTGGCGCGTCCCGAGCAGCAGGAGCTGAGGCCAGGAAAGAGCAATGAGGAGTTCCAGGAAAGGCCAGCTGAGCACAAGACCCTCAGCTGCAGGTGGAGTACAGGCTGGAGGGGTCGCAGCCCCAGGGAGCCCTGGGCCGGAGGGAACCCCAGGCCACCTGCCCAGCGCCTCTTAGCCCGGACCTTGCACTGGGCCTGCGGGGGCACCTGTGCCCACCAGCTGAGTCCAACCAGCCCTCAGGACGCGAGGGAGCTGCCCACCGCCTGCCAGCCCGCACCCTGGGTGCGGGGAGAGGAGGCGCCCAGACATCAGCTCCCTCGGGGCCTGGGGCCCGTTCCAGTGCTGGGTGACGCGGACCCTGAGGCCTGTGGGGACGTCTGGGGATGGAAAGGCCCAGCCCACAGGCGGGGCCCGGTTCTACCTGCCCTCGCCCCTCCTGGACCACCTGGAGCGCTGGGCCCAGGCCCCTCGCCACCCCAGGGCAGTGGCCCCCCGTCAGTCCCCAGCCAGGCCTGGGCGGCCTGTGTCCAGCCGGAGGCCGAGGCAGCAGCCCACACGGGGCCCTGCCGGACCGCCGGGAGGTGGGCGGAGAGCCCCGAGCGGCACTACCTTGCCCAGGAGGGCGCACTGCTCCTGCTGACTGGCCACCAGGTTTCGCCACCGGAGCCGCAGCTTCCCCATCAGCCACTGCAGGTAGCGGACATCCACAGGGCCATCTGCTTCGGCGCGCGGCACGGGCAGGCCAGGGCTGGCCAGGGCCTCACACTGGAGGGGGAGCGGGGTCAGACCTTGCTCCCACCCGCCACAGAGACCCGAAAAGGGAAAGCAGGCCCCTGAGAGAGGGGGCCTGGGGGTCCCCAGGGCACCAGGAGAAGAGTTGGGACCAGAGCTGCAGGCTCACCCCGCTTCGCCCCAAAGGACGGGCAGGGAGAGCAGGAGGCCTAGGGAGTCAAGGCAGGGAGGCCAGTGGGGGCCCGGCCTCCGTGCCTTCCCTGGGGCTGCCAGGCAACAACGCTGGCCCCCACGGGGCCGTCCTGAGCGTGGCCCAGACCTGTCCTCCCGGGTCGGGCGGGCCGCGCCCAAGGCCTCCGCCTGGTTGGGAGCGGCGCACCCCTGCCGCACACCCACCTCGCACACAGGCATCTCGTCGCCCAGCCGCACGCGGGTCTGGGCCAGCAGCCGCTCGGGCAGGGGCTCGCGGGCCAGCAGCCAGGACAGAGCCAGGAGCAGCTCGCGGCTGCCCTGGGAGCCGTCCTCGGGGAGCTGAGCGAGCCCCCGCCGCGGGTAGCCCTGGGAGAGCAGCTCCGACTTCACCCAACGGGCTTGGGCCTCTGCGGGTGAGAGGGCCAGCTCAGGGGGCCCCCTATGGGGAGTGACAGCACCCGGACCCCAACGGGGCCTCGCCGCGACTCCCACAGAGGCCCTGGGGGTGGTTGGGGCTTCACCGGAATGACGGGTGGGAGCGGGGCTTACGAGGTGGGAAGGACTAGAGCCTGCGGGGGCGGGTACTTACTAGAGGCAGGGGGCTGGTGGGCGGGGCTTGCCTTGGCGCGAGGCCAGAGCCTACGGGAACTGACCCCGGGAAGCAGGTCCTAGGGGGCGGGCTTACAAAAGGGGTGGGCGCAGCCAGATCCTCCGAGGCGGGCTTTAGGGAGGGCAAGGGGTCACCAGAGAGGGCGGGGCCAAAAGCTAGTGTGTGGGCGGGGCTTACCCAGGGCTGGGGAGGCCGTGGCGCCGCCAGCTCGCAGCTGCGAGAGCACGCGGAAGAGCAGCTGCCAGAGGGCGGGGGCCTGCGGGTACAAGAGGGAGGCGGTCAGCAGGCCCCGCTGCCTCCCTGCGGGGCCCCAGTGGGCCTGGCTGCCCTGCGCGCCTCACCGCCTCCGGACGGTCGAACTTGGCGCGGCGGAAGGTCTCGGGGCTGGGCCCAGCGGGCAGCGTCCGACTCAGCGCGGCGATGGCCGCGGGCAAGGCCGCAGCGGCGTCTGCCCGGTCCACCCGGCGCCGCCGCCGCCCCATGCAGCCGGCACCCGCCTCGCTCGATCGCGCGGCACCGCCAGCGTGTCCCAGCGTCCAATTCCCGCGCCGATGCCTCCACTGCAGCGCCCGCGCTCTCTCAGCGCGAACCGGGCCACGCCCCTCGCCCCGGCCCAATGAGCGGTGCCTCTGGCGAGAGAGCGCAGTCCGTCCTGTCCGCTGCGGAGGCACTTCCGGCCTGTCGGGGACCAATCGGCGGTAAGAGCTCCGGGAATCCGCCGTGTGCTGACCAACTGCGATAACACTGGACCCCACGGACCCCACGAATCAGCGCCCTACCCGCTGCACCAAACATTAGCCGAGCCCCTGCCCGAGTCTGCTCCCGCGCTCGTGAGGCCCTGCGGCCGGGAGGGTCGCACAAAGGGGCACCGCCGCCCCCGCGCGCCACCCTCCGCTTCCGCGACTACCTCTCCAGCCTGGCCGCCAGGGGGTGGCCGGATCCCGCAGCGCGCACCAGGACTGGCACGCGGGGGCCACCGCCAGGACCCCGGGGACGGCCCTGGACAGTTCAGCCACGCCGCGCGTGGGCGAGAGACCCCTCCGGGGAGGCCAGCGACTCTCCCCACCAAAACCTACATGTACAGACTTCCCGGCCCCGTGCATTCTCTGTCCGGCCAGCCCGCCCAGCCTCCCTCTGTCCTGCACCCTCAGTCTCTCCGTCCCACCATTGAAGACACAGTCTTTGAAGGAACAGATGGAAAGCGGTTGGGAGGCTCTTTGAGAGTTAGGCAGAGGTTAACCCCACAATGCCGGTCCTGAACGTATGAGAGCTGTGTTCACACACACGGAAGTGCACAACGGCTTTGTTCAGGACAGACTGAAACGAAACCAGGCTGCGGGCCCATCAGTAAGCCTCCCCCAGGGGGCAGTGGTCAGCAGCCGCCACCCTCCGCTGACACGTGCCGTGCCGCTGCATGGATGCAGCTCAGACGGGGAAGAAGCTTGTCTGTGCACTGTATCTACCAGACGTCAGAAAAGCCATCGTGTAGAGACAGAAAGCAGGCAGCCGTGGCCTGGAAAGAGTCCGGGAGGGGGACGGGGAACGTCAGTGGGCGCAGGGAGTGGTCTAGAGCTGGGCTGTTGCTGCGGAAGTGCGTGAACGCGTTGCAGTACTTGAATGTGCACAGGTCAAGTTTATGGGATGTAAATTATACCTGGAAGATATGAAGAAGATAGTGCGGGAGGAGCGGAAGGGAGAGAGGGAAGGAGAAGGCAGTCAGTCCTGGACCCCAGCCTTCCCCCAGCCCCAGCCAAGCCCACAGGAAATGGGGTCACGCCTGACCCCGTCTTCCAGTCCTCACGCTGGCTCACCTGCCTCCTGCCTCCGTCAGGCACAGCCAACTCCTCGTCCTTCCCCCAGCCTCCACCGCAGCTGCCCCTGGATCCCCCGCCCCAGCACCCCCACCTCGAGTAGGCACGCCTTCCCAGGAGCCGCAGTGGCCGGAATGGGGCGTTGCTGTCTGTTCCCCCAGACCCCAGCCTGCCCGCAGCTCCAACTGGGGCCGGCACAGGCCTCCAGTCTGGCCCTGCCTTCTGGCTCCCCAGCAGCCCAAAGGTCTTTCTGGCCACCCTCCCTGTGGCCTTCAGAATAAAACCACTGTCCTTAGCTCACCGGACGGTCCCTGATGTTGGGCCTAGAATGCTGTCCGGCCTGTGCCCCGACGGGCCTTCCTCCTGGACTGCTCGCCCCCAGCCTGAGGCCTGGCTGACCCACAGGCACCTCCCCCTGCACTCGCCCCACGGGCCCCCCCGGGCTGAGAGGGCCTCCGCTGCCGTCCCGCGCAGCTTGTCCCAGCCGCTCAGGGAGGCTTTCCTGTGCATCCACTGCCCACTGTGTCCCCGGGGCCGAGCCCAGCACTGTCCGCTGAGAAGCCCGGCCACCCCTCAGCACCCCTGCTGCCTCCTCTGCGCCCCCCGCCCACCCGTACCAGGAGCACCCCAGCCCCCACCTCATGGGATTCGGCGCCAAGACCACATGCCACGTTGCGATGACCCTGTGGTCAGCAGAGACCTGGGAGGGTGGCGTCTGCCAGGTCGCAGTGCAAGTGGCCAGTGGAGGACACGGGGAGGGCTCAGGGTGGCCCAGTCTGCAGCTGCTGCCCAAAGTGACGGGAGTTTCCGGAAAGCCCCCAGCAACACACAGCCAGTCCTCAAACGTCCCATTCGGGCAGCCGGCCACTGGGCAGTCCCTGGGCACAGGGTGGGGACAAATGAGGGGCAGGGGTGTCCAGGCAGACACCCCTGCTGATGCACAGCTGGCCGCGTTGGGGAGGTGAGGACGGGGACGAGGCTGGGGCAGCAGGAAGTAGCGAGGGAAGGTGGGGGCTTCCCGCCACACCTCCCCCAAAGCTCAGAAAAGGGAACCAGCGTGAGCTCCGCTGACGCACCCTGCGGCTGGCCCTCCCGCTCCTGCCCTTGTGGCCTGGTGCTCCCGCTGACCTATGGGCCCTCCCTGCAACGAACAGGGTCAGGGCACCTTCGGGCCCGGGCGCTGGGCAGCTGAGCCTCTGCGGGGCTGCCCAGGTCGGCCAGGGCAATTCCACGTAGAGGGGGCTGCAGCCTGTGCTGGCCCCCGGCAGAGCCCCGGGGCCCCGCATCTGGCCACAGGACCCCCCTGCAGCTCCCCTTAACCCCTCCCCAGCAACAGGCACACACAGGCGGGTCTTCCCAGTGTTGGGTTTATTGAGGGCATGGGGGGCTGCAGGGGGGTCCCCGGTGCCTGGAGTTAAGGCTGGGCGTCAGCCTGGAGGGGCAGCAGTCCAGCGGGCGGGACGAGGGCTCCAGAACCTGCGCAGAAACAGGGACAGCGGTGAGCACAGGCCTCATTCAGGCCTGGGGAGGGGGAGGCCCCTCCGAGGGCCCGCGGGGCGGGGGCGGGGCGCACCTGGGTCTACTTGAAAGTGTGACTCTCAGCGCCACCTCTCCCAAAGCCTGCAGAGAAAACAGAGGGCAGATTAGAGGAGGCTGCAGGCAGCGGGAAGCTGGGCCAGCCCTGGGGGGCGGGGGCGGGCAGTGGGGAGCATACCTTTGGGCCCGAACATGGCAGCGTAGCAGGGATGGTTGCAGTAGGGCTTGCCTTCATGCTGCAGAGAGAGCAGCCATGAGAGGCTGTCCCGCCGCCCACCCCCGCCCCTGCTGCCCCCCGAGGGCCCTCCCCTACCTCGGCATGGCCCCCCCCAGGCTCCTCCCCTACCTCGGCATGGCCCCCCGAGGTCAGCGTCTTCCCACACTTCTCGCACTTCAGACATGGCCGGTGCCAGTCCTTCCCCAGGGATGTCACCCGCTCGGCTGCAGGGGCACAGACAGGCCCTCGTGAGGCGCTGCTCTGGGGACACGGGGCACCCCCGCACACTCGCCCGCCCACCCACCCCCTCCAGCCACCTCTGCCCAGGGCCTTCCCCACCCACGCCTAGTGGCCCAAAGTCTCAGGTGGTCTTTGGGTCTCCAGACCCCTCGGCAAATCCGAGCACAGAAACGGGAGCAGGCGCTGGCCCTGGGCTGAGGGCTGAGGAGGGCCTGGCTGCCAGGTTAAGTCCCCCTACTCTGCCCCGCCGGGGCGGGGGCTTGTATTTCCTCCTGCGCCTCCGGCGCCTCCAGTGGGTGGGACCCAGGGCAGGAGGGCGGTGCCTGGGGCCAGAGGGTGCCTGGGATAGCGCCCCGGGTACCGGTTTCCGCATCTGTTTTTCCTTAGCGCTGGGAGGGGCAGCGGGGTCCCCGCCCAGGGCGCGCCCAGGAGGGCAAGGCGGGAGAGACCGGGACCTAGAGACGGGGAGACCCGGAGGTGGAAAGCCCAGAAACAGGGAGACAGAGGGTCCCCCCACGCAGGGGTCCCAACTCACACATCCAGGCGGCCGCTTGCAGGACAACAGTGTCCGCTCGGCGCGGGGGCGGGGGGGCGGTTTACGGGGGTCCCCAGGCATCCCCGCCCCGAGCGAACTCTGCCAGGTCGCCCCCGGGCTCGGAGCGCGCGGTCCGGCTGGGGACGGGCCAGGGTGTGCTCACCGAAGTACACCTCCTTGTCACACTTGGGGCACTTGGGCATAGCGGCGGCGGATCCGTAGGGACGGCTGGGCACGGAGAGCAGCGCGGACTGGGTGGGACCTGCCGGGCGCGCGCCTTTCAGGGAAGCTGGGGCCCCGCCTCTTAGAGGCCCGCCCCTTGCACCCCCCGCCCGCCCCCTCCCCCCCTCCCCCGTCTGACACTGGACCCAGGGACGTCAGCTCCAGATCAGAAGGTCAAGAAAGGCCACCTGGGGTCGACTCTCGCCTCTGGGCAGGTCCTGGGACTGAGCCGACCATGAGGCAGTGGCTAGGGGTGCACAGGGCACCTGTGGGGACTCCCCAAAGGGTGGGGCTGCTCAGGCGGCTCCAGCCCCACCCCTCGCCCAGCGCTGTGGAGTACGCGTGTCCAGGATCTGCGCAAGGGGCTCCCCAGGAGCAGAAAGGTGGACCCCACTCCCCGTCCTTGCCCCCTCCCCACCACGCGCACATGCTGGAGCCCCCAGAAGACAGGCTGGAGGGGGGAAGGGACAGCTCACCTCCAAATGCAAATAGATGCAAACAGGCTTCGCGACAAAGCCCCTTGCCCTTTGACCCGGCCCTTCCCTGGGTATGGGGTGAGGACGTACCAAGGGAGTCAGCCTGGTAACCCCCCAAGAATTCCCCTCAGGCCTTCACACGCAGGATATCCCAGCCTCTGTGAGCCCCCAACTCCCGCACCCCTGGGAAAGCCATCGGACCACAGAGGGAACGCCCCCGGGGCATCGGGAACTCGGGACTGGGTGCCCCCTCGCTTTGCCGGACGAGTCTCTGGGTGGGGCTGGTGGGGGGCCGCTCCCCCTGTCTCTCCAGAGGCGGGCTCCTTATCTCTGGGGAGGCGCCTGCGGGGCAGTGCAGTCCAAGTTCGCGGCCCCGGACAGTGGCTGGCCCACGCCCCCCCCCCCCGCCCCGTGCCAGGCAGAGACCTTGGGACCCGCCCGCCCCAGGAATGGGGTGGGCCCAGGGGACTGGCGCTGGGCTGTGGGGTCCCGGGCCGCCTCTCTCCGGCCAGCAGGGGAGTGCTGACTACAAACCGGGACCGCCCTCCCCCCCCCGGGAACCCTCCTGGTCCCCGGCACTCAGGCCCCTCCCTCCCTGCGCCGGGGGAAGGGGCTGTCCCACCTCTGCTCGGTACAGCCCCAGTGCCACACCCAGCTTCTTGGCTTCACCGCACCCTCCCTTCTGTCCACAGTTTTACCGGCCTCGTCCTCTGCCCCCAACACACCCATCTTGAAAAACACATCATCTCTGGGGCTGGCCCCACCCCCACAGAGGGCGCTGGAGACCCTCCTGCCACGGGGCCCAGGGGCTCCTGGCCTCCCCACGCACAGGCTCGGCCGTGGCGGCAGCCAGCGACGCCCGCCTCGCCCTCCCTGAAGCCCACCTGCCCACCCCCCAGCCCGGTCTGGGAGACCAAGGAAAGCCGTGGGCACCTCCCCCTCAACACCCCGCCGACCCCAGAGGCTGGCCTGGGAGGAGGGGAGGTGTTCCCAGGGTGGTAGGGTGACAGAGGCCACGCCCCAGGGTCTCCTGCCAGTGAGGGGGCCACACTAGACTCCACGCCCCTGTGGCCTGCTCTCCACACCCCTCTCTAGTGGTTCCCTCCGCCCTGGGACCCCTTCGCTGAGGCCACAGTTCTGCCTCCGCTGGGCCTCTGCAGGCCCAGGCTCCTGGGACCCCCCAGGGGCCGGCTGTCCCCCACCCTCGAGACTGGGGTGCATGCCCTGCACCGGGGGAAGCCCCAGTCTCCCGCCCACCCACACCAGCCTGCTCCCCCCTTGGAGCCCAAAGCCCAAGGTCTCAGCTGGGCCGCTGCCCTCTCGGCAGGCACCCTGGGCACCGCACTGTGGGTCCTGGGGCAAAGGCCACAGGCCAGCCCGACCGCCCCACAGGCCCCCACTGCTCCCAGGACCCCCTGGCCTGCGCCTGCGCCGCTGGCCCTGCCGAGCAGCAGGGCGGGTCCTGGATTCCCTCATCCCCTGGCTCTGCGGAGAGCGGAAGGGGGAGACCAGTAATGATGGGGGCGGGGCGGGGCCCAGGACGGTGGCCGGGGGCGCGGGGCGGGGGGGAGGCGCGTGGAGCGGCTGCCACAGGACCACACATACTGCACACTCCACCTGTGGCTGCCGGGGTCGCTGCCCCTCGTGGGTACGAGGCAGAGGCCTTGCGCCCCCGGGTGGGGCTGCCTGCCAGGGTCCTCAAGTGACAGGCGCCTGCACTTGCAGGCCTCCCTGTGTCCGTGAACCTGCAGGCACACCTGTGGGGGGGGCGCCGGGGCCTCTCTCTATCTCTGCGGTGTGCACAAGGCTCCCCTGGGGCACTTGGCTTCCCAGGCCTCCGTCCAGCCCGCAGCCCAGCCCCTTCAGAGCTCAGGGCCGGTGGGGCAGTGAGCTGGCCTTTGTCCTCCTCTCCACCCGCCCCCTCTCACCCTGGGACTCCAGTTTCACCCTGGGGGAACCCCCCCCAAAACTGAAAACTGGGTGATAAATTCTTCCTAGTCTTCCCTTTTGTTGTTGCTCATTGCCATGGTTACAGCACGGCGGAGGAGGATGCTAAGGGGGGGCCGAGGGTCATGGCCTCGCCCTCTGGTTGGTACACAGCAGGGTTTTTCCAGACACCACACACACACACACACTCTCTCTCTCTCTCTCTCTCTCTCCCCCCCCCCCCCCTTGAACCCGCCCCCACAGCTCCAGCCACAGGCTGGTGGGCCCCTCCAACTCTGCCGAGCCCGGCACCCGTCTCGCCGGCCCACAGGGTGGGGGCCCCAGTCGGCCTCTGTTCCCCAGCCACCGGGAGCCCCCGCCTCCCACCAGACCCCTGTCCAGGCACCCTGCCTGTGGCAGGCCTGACAGCGTCCTGAGACCTGGGCCCCACCGGGGGCAGGGCCTGCTGTTTCCATCAGCACACCCAGCCCCAGACACACTGGTGGGGGGTGCTGAGCTGGCCCAGGTCTCCCCGACTCAGGACCGACCTCGTTCGGCCCTGCACCCTTGCCTCTGCTCTTTTGGGGTGCTGTTGGCATTTGTTGCAGAAACAAAGGGAAGACACACGGAACCCCTTCATAGACCCCGAGGTGCGGCCCCCGGCCTTGTCCCCCGAGGTGCCAGCACCTGCCAGCAGGCCCTGGGGCCATGTCTGCAGCGCGAGGGACGGAGTGGCCAGAGCAGGACGCACAGCACCCAGTGCCCGCCCGGCGCTGCCTCTGTGCCCACGCGCCCCGCCCGCACTGGCACAGCGCCAGGGCACCCGGGGCCCGGAGCCCTGGGGCAGAGCCGAGGGCAGCTCTGCCGGCCCACCCTTCCCTCTGCAAGCCCACGCCAACGCCCACCCAGGCTCGGGAGGGATCCAGGTGGGAACCAGACAGGCCCCTGCCTCCCAGAACCCTGGAGAGGACCCCGGGCACCCACCGTGGGGGGGCTGGGCCCCGTGACCTCTGAGGAATCCGTCCACGGGGTCGCCCGCCCCCCAGCAGGGAAGCTCTGGTCCTGGGGCCCCTCCCACCCACAGACCAAGGCACGTGCCCTGGCCTCTCCCCTCAGGCCCACACCCAGCGCCCCACCGGCCTTCAGGTGAGCTCCTCCCTGTGGGAGAGCCAAGGGGTGTGGACAGGTGTGAGACTGTCCCCTCCTAGGCCCAGAGGCTGGCTGGGCCTGTCCCCTGCTCTTGCACCCAAGTGCCCTGAGCAGCCACCTCGTGTTCCGGGACAGCTGCTGAGCCTGGAGACTGGCGTGGCTTCCTCCTCGGGCTGCAGCCTGCCTGCCCTTCCCTGAGGCCTGGAGGAATGAGGGACATGCAGACGTTCCCAGGGCCTATTTTCAGCAGCGTGTCTCAAGGGAACCCCTGTCTGCCCCAAGGTCTGGTCCCAGGGTGGGCCTGCTGGGGCTCCTGGCCCGGAGGCACGGGGGAAGGGACAGACTCTGCCCTTTCCCAGAAGGGCTCTGCCCTCCCGAGCCCAGGTGGGAGGAAGGGCCCTCCCTCCACCTCAGGCCACAGGGGAGGGGTGGAGCTCACGCCTCCAGCTCCCTCCACCCGGCAGCCTGGGGCCTGGGCCGGCCAGATGGAGTTCCCCCCCGCCCCCCGACCCCGACCTCCTTTAAGTTGAGTGTGGTTCCAGGAATCTCCGGGTCCTGGAGCCAAAGCCCAGGCAAAACCGCCTCAAATTCCAGCCTCACCAGCCCAGCTGCTGGGCCTGTTCAGGGCCCTGAGCACCCCCCTCAGCCGCACAAGCCCCACCGCCAGGCGGGCTCTGGGAAAGTGTGCCGCCCACACCTGGGCCCTGGAGTCCTGCCAGTCCTCGGCCTGCCCTGTCCTCAGGGAATTGGCACTCAGCCCCTGGCGACAGGGGCGACAGCCGGCGGGCTCTCAGCGCGCTCTGACCCGCGGACCAGAGGGGTCCTGCCGCCCCTTCAATCCTAAAGACGCTCTGCGCTGCGCGCGGTCCGCCCGGAGGCCCCAGCGGGGGCAGGGCTGCCCAGAGGGTCTGGGCCTCAGAGCAGGGGCAGCGGGGGCTTGGAGGGGCCTGGGTAGGAGTCGTGGCAAGACTGGACCAAAGGGAGGCCGGGCGCGGGCAGCCTTTGGGGACGCTCGGCTGTTGGGCGTAGCCCTGGGGTTCTGAGGGGACAGTGAGGGGATCAGATGGCCCTGCAGGGCCGCCTCGCTGGCTGCGCAGGGGAAGGAGGTACACCCGCGACGCAGAAGCCAAGTCCCTCTCCCCGCATCTCGCGGACGAGGCCGGGGCGGCGGCGCCGGAGGAAGCACCTGGCTTCTGTGTCTCTGTGTGTGGCGGGGAGGGGCGCTCCTGGAGCTGGTGCCCCCGAGGAGGCCCGGACTGCGAAGGGGTCACCGCCCACGCGCCCGGCAGCGCCGCGGAGACCGACAGTAGCGGCACCGCCCCGGTTTCCATAACAATCCCTTGGAAACAAACAAGGCAGCGCGTCATCCTCCGCCCGCGGGAAACGGGGCGCGCCTTCCCCAGCCAGACCCGGGTGCGGGGTGGGGCGCTCTGCGTCCAGGCGGAGCCGGGCCCGTCCTCGGTGCAGCCGACCAGTGCGCCCCTCACCCCCGCCGGGATGGGCGAGGCCTTCCACTAACCTAGACCCTGCCCCCTCCCGCGGCCGGGGCCGGGCGCGACACTCTGGACGGCTCCTCCCCACATAGTTTCCACTGGAGGCTCCCGGGGGAGGGGCCAGGCTGTGCCGTCCGCAGCCCCCATCCCCCAGAGGACAGGAATTTCCCATCCAACACCGGGAGCCCGCCCCCGGGGCAGCCCCGGGGGCGCTGCGGGAAGTCTGAGTTCTCCCACTGCGACCCCCGGATGGCGGTCCGCGGCCTGGCGGGCGGTGGGGACGAGGAGGGGAGCGGCCCTCGGAGCACGCGTCGGCGTCCCAGCCTGCCCAGGACTCTGCCCCGGGGTCGGTGGGGGGACTGGGGACGCTGGGTACCTGCTAGGCGTCCCCCCACGCAGCTGGCCCACCCTTCCCATGCCGGCCGCACCCCGGGTGGGAGGCGACGCTGGGTGCCCGGCTGGAGCCGGCAGGAGGGTGGCCTGGCAGGGACGGACACCGGAGCTTGTCGCTCCGCCTTCCGGGACACGGATGGCTGCTCGTGGGACAAAGGGCCTGGCGTGACGTTCAGCTGAGCCTGAGCCTGCGGACTGGAGGGGGGTGGGGGTGGGGGCACGAGGAGCCGACCGCCTGTGGCCCAGAGCTGACCCGGCCCGGCTGCCCCGGGCTCCGGGGAGGAGGGGGAGGCGTCCGGAGAATGGCCGGCCCGGGAGGAGCGCGCGGTTTCTGCCCCGGGGCGCCGAGTGGAAGAGAAGGCGCGCCCTCTGGCGGGCAGCCCCGGAGCGGCAGATAAAGGGAAGGCGGCCGTGAGGAGGAGGCCCCTAGGAGCTCCCAA
The DNA here is from genome assembly GCF_021234165.1 of Pteronotus mesoamericanus. Classification (NCBI taxonomy): domain Eukaryota; kingdom Metazoa; phylum Chordata; class Mammalia; order Chiroptera; family Mormoopidae; genus Pteronotus; species Pteronotus mesoamericanus. Next base: position 3,574,691 of record NW_026555082.1, on the reverse strand, counting down.
GGGGTCCAGGTTGAAAGGGCAAAGCCTGGACCGCAGAGGAGGTGGCGGAACTTCGTTACCACCGCACCCGCAACTGGGACGCTGGTTGGGCAGGAGCGGCCAAGAGTGGGGCACTAAGGCCCCCCTCGGCCCCCCCACCTTCTATCCTTGGGGCACCACCCACGCCGAGGCGGGCAGGCCACCACGTTGCCAGCCCTGCAGACAAAAGCCACGGCAGAGCCCCGGGAGCCTGGGTCTGACCACACCCTCCCCGTCCGGTCCCTCTGGGGTTCCAGGCTCAGTCCTGGGCTGGAGGCTGACCTCAGGCCTCCACCCTTCAGCCCCACCCTGCAGAGACCCCCTCTGGGCGCCATCTCCTCTCCCTCCCCTGGCGCGCCCTCTGCTTTACCAAGGCCGATCTCCTCCGGCCCCCGGGGGTCTCGGACAGATCCTGGCACTACCGGCTCTAGTGCCCAGTGTGGCATTTCCAGGGGTCCAGCCTCCAGAGGCAGGTGACTTCAGCATGACATGGCTGTGCCCCCTTCTGGGCCCCCCCCCAGGACGCCTCCACCGCCCCACCCCCACCTCTTGGCACCCCCCCGCAGCCCCCTGACCCCCAAAGCCGGGCTCGGGCATGTTGGGGGAACTTGTGGACAAGACAAGGGACCTTGTCCTGGACTCGTCCATCGCACAACCAGAGACGGAGCTGCGTTCTGCGATCCCCAAACACTTTATTGACAGCAAAATCCTCCTGTGGGGGTGCTCCCCGCGCGGGTGGGGGCAGTGCTGGCGCGGCAGTGTGAGGAGGCGGCGGGACGTCCAGGGGCGCCGCGGGGCTGTGGCCGCTGTGGCCAGGGCGGCGGAGGGAGATAAATAACACTGGGCGGCGTGGGCAGCGCGTGCGCAGCGGGGGGGGGGCAGGCGGCCACCGCAGAGAAGGGCCCCGCTGGGGCCATGGGACACACAGGGCAGCACGCGGGGTCAGGGGGCCCGAGGGCGCGAAGCGGGGCGCAGGGCTGGGACACCTGGGGAAACGGCGAGGGGCCGGGCTCTCCCGAAGACGCCCCCGCCGCTTCCCTCGCCCCCGACAGGCAGGCCCCGGACGCCCAGGCGGGGGGCAGAGGCTGGGCAGGACTGGGCAGCAGGCGCTCTCCCCACAGCGCCGGGCAGGGGCCCCGGGGCGGGGGCCTAGGGCTGCACTTTGCCCTCGGGGTCCCTGTCATAGATGTAGCTGCCCACGGCTCCGGTGTTCACTCCTGCGGAGAAGGGACGGCAGGGTGGTGGGGAGGAGGGGGTGGCGGAGGGGGCGCCTGGCTCCCCGCCCTCCAGGCCATACTCACCCTTGGGTCCGAAGAGAATGCCGTAGCAGGGCTTGTGGCAGTAGGGCTGGCCATCGTGCTGGGGGCGGGATGGGGGTGAGGGGGGGTCCACCGGCGCCCCCTGGCGGCCCCCTCCTTGTCCGCGCCCCTGAGGGCCCTCACCTCCCGCAGCCAGGACCAGCCCACTCACGTGGTAGGGGGAGGCGGGGCAAAGCCCACACGTGGTGAGCTATGGAGCCTGCGCACCCTCCAGCCTCTACTCCGGCCACCAGGGGGCAGCCACCACCGCCCTGTGCTGCCCTACCCTTGGGAGCAGCCTGTCCCGCCTGTCCCGCCCGCACCCCGCCCGCACCCCGTCCAGGCTCCCCGGTCGGGCCCGGGCCCCTGAGCAGCCGGCGTCAGCGCGCCCTCACCTCCGCGTGTCCACCCGGAGTCAGCGTCTTCCCACAGCGCTCACAGCGCAGGCACGGCCGGTGCCAGTCCTTGCCCAGGGACGTCACCTTCTCGGCTGGGAAGGGGGAGAGAGGAGCAGTGACACCAAGGCCCTGGCGGGCGCCCCCTACGGGCTGGGGCTGGGGCTGGATGTTGTCACTCACCAAAATAGACCCTCTTGTTGCAGCGAGGACACATGTTCGGTTCCCCAGTGAAGGTGGTGACACTAGACGCTGGGGTGGGGGGGAGGAGTCAGGGTGGCTGAGCGGCTCCCGGGGCTCCCACGCCTCCCCGACCACACAGAACCCGGCCCACCTTTGCTGGGCCCCTTCGGGGGGCCACTTGCCTTCCGCTCCTCCGCTCGGGCCACAGGGACCTCGATGGGGCCAGTGACCTGCGGGCCCTCTGAGGAGGGCTTCTCGTAGATGTAGGAGCCGGCGCCCCCGATGTTCACACCTGCCGCGTGGCGGGCACTGTGGGCCGGTGGCCAGCAGCCCTGCCCACACCCAGGCCTTACACCTCCCCCCGCAGCCCACTCCACAGCAGGACCCTGAGCCCAGAGGGGAGGGTGTGGAGAGAGGGGCGGGGCGGGCCCCCCCACAGGCTCCATGGCCCAGCCCCAGCAGAGCGGGCGGGCGGCCCCGTGCTCACCTTTGGGTCCGAAGAGCGTGGCGTAGCAGGGCTTGTGGCAGAACGGCTTCCCATCGTGCTGGGTGGAGGGCAGGGAGGGGTGAGGGCCACGCCAGGGCTCTGGGCCTCCCTCCCTGCCTGAGGGCGGGGAGAGCCGCGCGGCCCCCAGCCCGGCCCCCCGCCCGGCCCCCCGCCCGGCCCGGAGAGGGGGCTCACCTCGGCGTGGCCCCCGGGCGTCAGTGTCTTGCTGCAGCGCTCACACTTGAGGCAGAACTTGTGCCAGTCCTTGCCCAGGGAGCTCACCTTCTCGGCTGGGAGTGGGAGGGGACATCAGCGCAGCCACGCGCCCGCCCTGCTCCTCCGCGCCCTGGGGCCCCGCTGGTCTCAGTCGCCCTCAACATCGCACCTGCCCCCGCAGCACGCCTGCCTCACACGTGTCCCTCACACGTGTCCCTCACAGGTATCCCGAAGCATCCCAGAACCCCCCGGTCAGGATCCCATGGAGGTGGCGGGGGCCCCTGCTGAGGGGGGCAGCCCTGCGCCTCGAGGCCCCCTGGGGGGAGGCCTGCCCACACCCCCCAGTGGAAACCCCCGGGGACGGGACGCCTGCCTGTCTACACTTGGCACTGAGAGCCCCCACTCCACGGCCTCCAGCTGCTGCTTTGGAGCCCGAGGTCTGGGACCAGCTGCTGAGGGTCAGGTCAGCTGTGCACCGGAGCCCCTCCCCCCCCCGCCCCAGCCCCCTGCCCCACCCCCACCACGGGGCTGGTGCTGGCGGCCACTTTCCAATGGAGGGAAGTGGGGGAACTCCCCAGGGTGCACGGCAGGAAAAGGGTGGAGGAGAAGGCAGGAAGAAAGGCCGGAGACCGGCCGGAATTCCGGGAGAGGGGGCCTGACCAGCGGCGTGGGGGCGGGGTCAGGCCAGCTGGGCCCTGGCACCTGGGCGGAATCTGGCCAAGGGCCTACCAGCTTCTGGTCCCACTCACACAGAGGTGGCTGCCGGGGCCGGGACTCCCCAGGAGCCCCGGCAGCCTGGGAGGGAGCGCCCTCCACGCCCGCGCCCGGGCGGGCGGGGGTGCTGCAGCCCAGGCTCTGGATGTGGCCACTCAGGAGCAGGGGAGTGACCCTCAGACCCAGCAGGCAGGTTGGTGGCCACACGCTACTGGCAGAGTTGGGAAGCCAGAGTTCACTGGGTCTAATGGCGTGGAGGGCCCCCGGCACCCCACCCAGCTGCACTGTTGTTGGGACAACGGCACAGAACCCTGACATCGCTCTGGACATCCAGCCCCAGTTCCACTCTGTCCACTCTGCTCCCACTCAGGTGTCGGCTGCTGGGGAGCAGGCAGGACCCCCGCCCCCGCCCCCAGCGCCTCCGGGCCAGGACGCCTGCCAGCGGGTCTGAGCGCCTTTGTGTTCTGCTGGGAGCCCACGGCAGCCCGGGCTGGCAGAGTGCTTTCCGGCCTGTCTGTCCACAGCCCTGTCCGTGCAGCCGGAGGTCACTGCGCCGGCCTAGCTGGGGGCAACGTCGTGGGCAGCGGGGCCGGCAGGAGGACCCAGGGACCGTCCCCAACCCGGAGTCTCACAGTCAGGACCCCTCTCTGGGATGGGGACAGAGGGCTGCGGGGGGTGGGAGGGTTCCTGGGAGGCAGCCGGAAGCCCCTGGGCTCTCAGCCAGGCCAGAAGCACTGCAGGCCAAATCCGGTCCCTCCCCTCTGGGAACAGCAAACAACCGTTGGCCTCCTCCTCCTCTGGCTGTCAGCGGTCAGCCGGGAGGCCAAGCAGCTTCCTTCATGTCAGCCCGACCCCATCGCAGACCCTGACCAGGGAAGGGCCCCCTGCTTGTCCCCACCCTCTGGCCGTCCTCCCGTCCGGCTCTGCCTTTCCTCTGGCAGGCGTTGGTGGGAGGGCCGGGGGGCAGGCACTTTGCTGCCCTGGCTAAGTCTGGCGGAGGATCAGCCAGGAGGAGGGAGAGCGGGTGAGTAAGCCAGTCAGTGGGCGAGCGCCAGGAGGCACCGCCTACCCAGGGGGCATCCTGGCGGAGACAACCCCCCTCCTGCCCTGCTACCCCTTTCGGTCCAGCGCTGTCTGACCTTGAGGAGGGGGTTCTGGCCACCGGGACTCCAGTGCCCTCTCATGTTCACCGGGACTCTTTTGTCACCCCACCCCACCTCACCCATGGGAAAGTCCTCGGGCACCAAAGAAGAGAGCGCGTTGGGACACGCGGGAGGTAGAGGCCAAGGTCGCCCCCGCGTGGATCGAGTCCAGACAGACTCCGGATCTGTCCCGGCCCGGCGTGGCCAGAGGTCGGGGTGCAGGTTGGCGGTCACTTGGAGCCACAAGGGGCCGGGACACGTATCCGCGGGTAGGAGAAACAAGGGTATGCGGGGAAGTCAGGAGCGCGCGGGAGGCGCTCCGAGCGCGCGACCGCACCCGACCCCGCCCCGCTCGGCATCGCCGCCGGGAGGACCTGGACGCGCCCGCGAACCCAGGACGCTCCCCCAATTCTGGCCTCAATCGGGGGACCATGCACTCCCGCGCCACCCCCTCCGGCCGCTTCTGGGTTCCGGCGTAGCAGCCCCCACATCGTGGCAGCTCCACCCTCCGGCCGCACCCGAAAGAGCCGCGCGGCGAACCGGGTTGGGGCCGCGCATCCCGGGGCGGCGGCCGGGTGCACGCCGAGTTCCGCGGGATTGCGCGAGTCTGCGGCCGGGGGCTGGCCGCGAAGGGTGGTGGGGTGCTGGCCGAGCCCGGGCACTCACCGAAGTACACAGTCTTGTCGCACTTGGGACACTTGGAGGCCATGGTCGTCGGTGCGCCCGGTTGCTCGCGTCCTCCGCCCGCGCCCGTCTCCGCGTCGCCGCCGCCTCGCCCGCCCCGCCCGCCAGGCTGTCCGCGCGCCCATTGGCTCTGCGGTCGGGGCGGGGCGTCGGGATCCCTCCCTCCGGGTCCCACAGCCTGGAGAGGGGGCGTCTCCTGGGCGGGGGAGCACCTGCCGGGCGGGCGGGGGACGGTGGGACCAGCCTGGCGCCCCTAGGCCCCACGCGCTAAGCGGCCTCAGCTCGGCTTGGCCGCGCCTTGCCTATTTCCATGGCAACGTCGGGGCCGCTGGCCGTGGCCGCAGGGCGAAGCGGGGGGTGCGCGGTCCCCTCGGTTCCGGGGAGCCCTGGTCGGCGGGGCCAGGGCTGGGTAGGGCGTCCCCAGGACAAGCCGACGGACGCCCCGACGGCAGGCCCGCCCGCCACGCCCGGCGCCGGCGCCCAGGCTCCCCCAGAGGACCCCACCCCCACCCGGTCGCGCGCCCCTCTTCCCTTTGTTGCTCGGTTTCTATAGCAACGGCCGTGAGGCGGGATCCGAGCCGGATTCCTGGCGGGCTCGGCCACCCAGCCCAGGCCCGGTCCCGCCCCCTGCCCCACTATGTCCGTGGTGCCGAAGGCTCAGCGGGTGGAGGGCAGGGCGCCCGCCACTTCCAAAAACAGCGCGAGAGAAACTGCTGGAAGGGCGGGGGAGGGGGCGACCAGCAGCCAGTGGGCAGCAGGGTTATGCTGGGCGCTGACGGCGCACGAGGGGGCGCTGCCCTCCTGGGGCGGCAGGAACAAAGGAGAGAAAGGGGAAGAGATGGGGGCGCGGGCGGGGGGGCGGGGGGCGGGGTCGAGTGCCCTCTGTACCCGGCCCCCGGGGCCGGTGCACCCTCCTCTGGACCCAGTGCAGGACCCAGAGCCTCCGCCTCCAGACTCTTGGCCCCAACCGTCCTGGTGGAGCGCAGGAGAGCCGCGGCCCTGCAGCACCCCCGCCCCTTCACCCCGGGGGCCCTGCCTGACCACCCTGCCCTCCCTGGCGCCTCAGCGAGCCTGCAGAGCCCAGCCTCACTCCAACGCCCATCCCCACCCTGCAGGGGGAGGGGCGGGGGGACCTGGAGCACCCTCTGGCCTCCTCTCTGGGGTTTCCCGCCCGAGGCCCTTCCTCGGGCCTCCAGCCCCAGCTGAGCCTCAGCCTGTGAGACGGACAGACCCATTCTCAGGCCCAGATGACCAGAGCCAGCACCCACCCTCCCAGGTGGTCAAGGCTCTGTGCCCACCCCCTCTCTTCTGCCCGGTGCACCTGCCCGGCCAGAGGAGCTGGAGGACCCGGGGCCTGGCGGCATCCAGCGCCGGTGTTTGCCGAGTGCCCTGGATGACAGCCTCCAGAGCCCAGGGGTTCCTGGTGCCCCGCCCGGCCCAGCTCCTTCGGGCGCCCCCCCCGCCCCCACCGTGCACTCACGCCCCACAGCCACTGAAACACAAGATCCCCCGAGCCTGACTGACCAGCCTGACCGGCCCCCTCCCTGTCCGCATCCGGCTCTGGCCCCTGGCCAGCGAAGGCGGAGATGGAGACAGGAGGCCTCCGCGGCCCTGCTCCTGGACCGGCCGGCCAGCTGTGGGGCCCCGCAGGTCAGCCATTCCCAGCCCTCGCCTCGCTCAGGCCGGGTGTCAGGTGTCTCTGAATAATGCATGGCCCGCTGCCCGCTGCTTGGCGCAGCCTCTCCCTGCGGTGGAGGGTGGGCTGTGGGCACAGGTGTCTTTGGGGAGGTGCCCAGGGCCACGGCCCTGCTGCCGAGAGTGGGGTGGACCTGGGAATGGCGTCCAGCACTGGCCAGCGGCCCTGAAGATCGAGGGACAGGTGCCCTGCCCCCAGCCACAGACCCTGGGCCTGAGCCACAGGCTCCCTCCTGCGCCAGAACTATTCTGGGCCTGGCGGGAAGGGACGCCGATCAATAGCCTCGGAGCAATAGCGTCCGCCGCTGAGGGGACAGGGTGGGGCGGGGACAGGACGAGGGAAGCAGGCAGGGCCCTCGGGTGCCAGGTCGAGTGGCCGGGTTGAGGGCGGGCCCCTCCCCTGGGGCCACAGTGGCGAGGCTCCCTGTGGATCTCCTGGTTCATGCGCCCTGTCGTCGTGGCGACACTAGCCAACGACAGCCGGATCCTGGTCTCAGGTCCCTGCAGGGACCCAGGGCTGGGCTCCTCCGGGGCGGGGGGAGGCTTCGCAGGTCTCCAGGAAGGCCCCTCAAGGGGACTCTTCCCACCAGAGATGGCCCTCGCCCTGGGGGAGGGGCTGCAGCCCTGGGCACCAGGGCCTCGCTCCCCTGGCCTGTGTCCGCTCCCCCTTCCTGAGTCCCTCCTCAGACCCCAAGCAGCCCAAGCGTGGACACAACAGCCCAGGCCCTGTGCTCGGGGACCCCAACTCCTCAGGGCCTGCCTTCCTGAGACCTGGGGGGCGGCACGTGGGGAGGAAGCCACTGAGTCTGAGGAGGGGAAGGGGGCGTGGGTGGGCAAGGGGGGCAGGGCCGGGGAGGGCCCCCACCCCGGGGGCAGCCGGTCTTCCTCGAGGTCGCCGTCTGGTCTCCCAGCTGGGACGCAGCTCTGTCCTGGGCAGCGAGGGCCACGGGGGGCAGGACACCAGCTGGAGGTGGCCAGGGTGCTGCAGACGCTTCTCCGACACCCTGGCCTGTCACCCAGCGGGCCCAGCACAGGCTGTCGGGCGGGGGCTGGGGCGCCCCTTATCTGTCTGTTTCCAGCCAGGGAACAGACGCTTCTATTTTCAGCCCCTGACTGAGATGTGCACACACCTCGGGGGGAATGAGAGGGCCCCCCGGGAGGCCAGCCGGGGTGGCCCGGCGGGAGTGTCCCTCCCTGACCCTTTCCTCCGGTGGCCGCCAGCACCTGTCCCGGGGCCTGCGAGGGTGGATACCGTGGGCGCCTCAGGTCGGGTTTCCGAGAACAGACTCGCTGAAATCTGAGCAAATTCTCACGCGGAAACGCCGCACCTGCTGGGGTTGCCCCCAGCTCTGTGGCTCTGGACAGAAGCCCTGGACAGCTGGGCAGGGCTCTGCCAGGAGCAGGACAGTGGGCCGGCCACCCCAGCTGCGGCAGGAGCCACACGGCCATCGGGGCTGGGGCCCTGGCCGGGTCCGGGCCACCCCGGCCGCGGGTGCACAGCGCCAGCTCCACCCGGCGAGGGCCCTGAGCCGCACTGGCCCTCCTCCTGCGCCCCCGGCCCTGGTGGAGGCAGCCGTGCGGGCAGCGGTGAGGGGGCAGGGGAAGACGGCCGCAGGCCGCACTGCTCCCTGCCAGTCCCTGGGAGGGTCCTCTGCCCCAGGGAGATGCCTGGGCCCGGAGCCTCCCACCCGACGCCCCAGGTGGCCCCCCAGGCTCAGAGGGGGAGACGCAGGGACAAAAGACGAGGAGAGTCTAGTTGGTTTTTTCTTTTTATGAGTTTTTTTTTCTTTGTTTTTTTAATATGAAAATTACTTGAAAAGACAAGGGGCCAACCCCACCAGGCAGCTCGGCCGGCTGCTGGCTGCGCCGATCCTAACATTCCAGGTGTAAGTTACAGAGCTTAAGTTCATCTACAAAAAAAGTAATAAAAATAAAATTTAAAATGGCACCTTCAACGGAACACAACAAAACTTCCAGCCGGCCCACGAGCCCGCAGTGCGGTGCGGTCACTGGGCGGCTCCTTACTCCGCTCCGGCCAAAAAAGTAACACAAAGCTAAAAACAGCTCCTGGGCTCTCCCGGAATAAGTTAACCGCACTTTTCCCCACGCGTGGCCCAAGGAGCAGTTTCTCTGCAGGTGGGGGTGGGAGGGCGCTACCAAAACCAGGCGGGCAGGCGGGCGGGCGGGCAGGCGGGGACTGGTCTGTGGTCAGAGCGGCCCGGGGCAGTGGCGGCCTAGTCCTCGATGACGATGGGCTCGTCGTTGACAGGCGCGGGCGGGGGTGGCCGCAGCGGCAGGGCCTGGCTCTGGCGCAGGGCGATGGGCTTGTAGGGCCGGCGGGCGGCGCGCTTGGTCTCCGAGGACGAGAGCAGCTTGCGGATCTTCCTGTGAGCGGCAAGCGACCCCCAAGTGAGGAGGACACACAGCACCCCAGGGCCCACCCCCGCACCCGGCCGGGGGCCCACCTGGTCTCCTCGGTGGCCATGTAAAACACATCGTCGGGGGCGTCGATCCAGTTCATCCTCCGCCGCTTGACGGGGGGCAGTGAGCCCCCGCGGATGAGGCGCACTTTGGTGGGGTACGACTTCCCGTTGAGCAGGAGGTTCCGGCTTGGTCCCTGGGCGAGAGGACGCGTGAGGGGGCTTCCCGGGGGCCTCCCCGCTGCACGCCCCTGCGTGCCCCCCACTGGTCCTGCTGGGCCTCCTCCCAGAAGCCCAAGGGGGCTGTGGGCACACACGTGTGCGCCTGTGGGGCGGGCGGCCCTCCCTCTTACCATGTGCCTGGTCTGTCCGTGGTTCGCCAAGCCTGACAAGGAGGGAGGACAGGACGTGAGGCACGCGGCCCAGTGGGTCCTGCATCCTCACGCCACCGAAGACCTGCGGCCAGCCCCAGGGACGCAAGGGGCCGCTGGGCCAGCCGCCCTCGCCACGACCCGCACCCAGGGGAGGCACGGGGGACGAGCCTCAGCTGCCCCTGACCCGGGCCGCCCCGGCCCGGCAGCCCCTCAGCAGCTGCGGCTCCGATGGCCGCCAGCCTCGGGCCCCGCCCCACGGCTCACTCCCACTTGCGGGCTCCGCGCCGCTGGCTTGGCCCGGGCAGACGAAGGCCCTGTTCACAGGACCAGGCCTCGCCCAGCCCTGCTGCAAATACAGCAGCACCACAGAGCCCCTCGCCGGTGGCCACTCTTTGGCCAGCGCAGCTCAGACCCCAGGAGGCCAGCGGCCCTCACTGACCCCAGGGACTGGGGGTCTGGAGCCTTGACCCAGGCCACAGTCCGGCGCCCGAGGGCCCGGCTCCTGAACACAGGCTGCTGACGACCTGAGCCGAGAGGCAGGCCGGATCCCTGGGCCAGCAGCGCCCGCCTGCACCTGGGCGCGCGGGTGTGCGCCCGCGTGGCGCTCTGCCACATGCCGGCTGCCCCCCTGGCCCGCAGGGTCCCACTCTTCCCAAACGTGCTCCTCGGCTGAGGTGCAGCGGCGCGGCCGCCCCCACCTGCAAACCGCCTTCTAACCTGTGGTGCCCTGGTGGGCACGGGCCACAGCGCTACTTACCCAGGTAAGTGCCTACCAGAGCGGCGGGTCGCAGAGGGAAGAAGACACACTGAGCGTTAGGGCGGCCTGTGCCCCGTGGGCGGCCGGGGAGGCGGGGGCAGTGAGGCGCGTGGGGAGGGCGCGAGGGCCCCAGGGGGGGTCGGCCCTGCCCAACGTCAGGGCGCACATGCCTGATGGACGTCCACATGGAAGCACCCCAGGTTTAGAACACCCCACAAGAGCACACGAACTTCATCCCCTTTGCTTATCAATGGCTTTTACCAATAATAAAAAAAAAAAGCCTGTAGCGTGAGGCGCCCGCCAGCAGGCCAGCTCCGCGCCTGCAGGCCCCTCCGGGGGACAGACAGGCAGGGCCAGCCCTGTCCGGGGACAGGGCGCCAGGCAGCACCTCGTGACTAGGCCACAGGGAGCCAGGGGGCCAGGGGGCCAGGGGGCCGGAGGGCCGGGGCCAGTTAGAGGGCGGAGCCCGGAACCAGAACTGCTGGTGACCCCACAGGACGCTGCCATGTACGAGAAAGACAGTGTGTGCCCCGGAGACAGGGCTGGTGGGACGGCCCCTCCCTCCTGCCACCCCCCAGCCCCCTCGCCCGCCGAGCCCGCTCCCCACACGCCTGGGACGGCCGAGGCTGGCCTGCCCACTGCCTTGGCCAGCCCCCAGGGGAGCAGCAGCCCTCCCGCCCCGGGCTTCGGGAGGGCGCCCAGGCACGGCCCTGCTGGCTGGCCCATGGTGCTGGGGTGCTCCCCACCCCCACCCTGAGGGGCCGGCAGGAGCTCAGACCGTGCTCCCCGAATCCTTCCTTCCCGTTTGGCTCCCCGTCCACCCCACCCGGCTCCCGCCGCAGGCCAACTGCGGTGCTGGGGCCTCCCGGGCCGGCCACGCTCCCAGTGCGGGTGCCCCTCCCAGCTGCAGGCCGGAGCTGCCCCACAGCCCCCGGGTGCCCCTCCCCCAATCAAAGGGCAAAAGCGGGGCCCTGGACCACTGGGCACCACCGGGGACCCTGCTCCTGGGACCACCGCCAACCCCACGCCTGCTGGTGGGAGGGCCCCACGGTGGCTTCGCCTCCCCCACCCCAGGCCTTGGCTCCCTCCCTCCAAGGGCGCTGCCGCCCTGGGGCCACCTGGCCCGGCAGGCCTCCCGCGGCCGCGGCGACCACCCCGCAGCTCCGCCCTCCCAGCCCCTCCCCAGGCAGGCGCGCAAGCTGCAGGCACAGCACGGGCGGGCGGCCCTGAGGGCCGAGGCCGAGGGCATGCGGGCGGCCACAGCGCGACGGCAGACAGCACAGGGGGCAGCCGGGGCGCCAGGGCCACAGGAGCGAGGACAGTCCACTGGCCAGGCGCCAGGCCAGGGCGGAGGGACGGCCCGAGAGCTGCGGGCTCTGGACCAGGAGGCAGCCTCCGGGCAGCTGCGGCCCACGGGGGGCACGTGGCTCGTCGCCAAGCGGCGAACGCACGGGGGGCGTGGGGTGCGGCCTGGCCCCGTGGACTGCCCCCCGGACGTGCCCTGAGCCGCCTGCCGCGCGCGCACGCACAGACACACAGCTCCGCACAGCGGCCGCCCCGGGCCTTACCCCTACTGGGCATCAAGAGGCGCTTCTTCATGTTGCCTGGCAGCGCCCGACGGCAGGAGAGAGAGGGAGAGAGACCACAGTCAGCAGCGCAGCGCGGCGCGGGGCCAGGCGCCCTGGGGCTGCAGGCCGCGGTGGCCGAGCTGCAGGACCCGCCGGACCCCCGCGGGACTCACCGTCCATGCCGTTGTGCTGCTCGTAGCTCCTCTTGCCCAGGATGGTGGGCGAGCCGCTGTTGATGACAGGGGCCGGCTTGGCGGGCGCCAGGCCGCCGAGCACGCCAGACACGCTCTTCACGGGATCCGGCTTGGGGGGGCGGGGGTGGGTCTCTGTCGGGAGCCACACAGGCGGGCGCTTGAAGGGTGCGGGCCGGCACGGAACCCCGTGCCCATCCCGGCCGAGGACGACCTCACCCTGTGCCCCCAGGCCCCGCGGCAGGACAGCCACGCCCACACCCAGCGTCCAGTCCAGCCCCGCAGCTCAGCCCGAGCTAACGGCCCGGGGTTGCTGTGCACGCCAGCGGCTCACGGGCCCCAGACAAAGGCACATAAACCAGCAGGCCCATCATGGGCCTCCACGTCCAGGCCACCGGAGCTGATGGCAGGGTGCTGGCCACCAGCCAGAGTGTAAATTAACCGCCCGGCTGTCGCGGCCAGGACACGCCCCTCCCCGAGGGCGGGCCCACAGACACAGGCTCCCATCTGCTGAGGCCCTCGGGAGCCACGGGCAACCTCCTCCCACGGGAGGGGACGGAATCGCCCCAGAAACAAGACCCCAGGTAGCTAACGATGCCGAAGCTGCTTGTGACTGAGCAGGGCACACTTAGCTCACCATTCTGGAACGTCCTCCACGGACGGAGAGTCACCTCCGCACTGGCGGGACTGACTCAGGAGCCCGCCAAACCCAGCCAGGCGGCCCCCGCCCAGTCGCCTGGGGTGGGCCAAGCTGGACAGCTGAAGTGCTCGGGGTCCCCAAGAATGGAGACGCTCCACGTGTGCTGCTGGCCACCTGCACTCCCCTCCCGCCCAGGGACCTCCCGCGGGCGTCCCCGGGAGATGCCATCCTGGCTCTGAGGGCGCACAGGAGCGGCCGTGCCCAGCTCAGACCCGGGCCCCGCGGGGTGCGAGGACGGGGAAGGGAGCCTGCTCAGGCCGCCTCGGGGGATGGGCCTGCGGGGCAATGGGCAGGAACTCAGGCCAGCAGGTCAGAGGCCACGGGAAGGTGCACATCAGAGGCGGCAGCAGCAAGACGCCCACCGCCCGCCACCCGCTCCGCGGTGGGGGCAGGCTCACCAAGATAGCGCAGCACGGCCTCCAGGGGCTTCCGCGCGGCCTGCTTCAGCACCAGCGGGCTCTGCGAGGCTTCCGGCAGCCGGGCCGTACCTGCGGGGGCCGGCCAGTGTGGGTGCCACGCGGGAGAGCTGGGGCCGGAGCCCCAAGCCCACTCGCCCTTCCCTCCTGGGTTGGAGTGGGAGGACATAGGGTGGGGCCCTTGGGGGGAGACACTTACACTCAGCCTTGATGGCGGCGCTGTTGATGGGCAGGTAGGGGTGCCTGGCGGCGTGCCACGGGCGCAGAATCTCTCGGCACAGGCGCCGGGCGATCCGCGTGAGCTTGGTGGTGTGCAGGTAGAAGGCCTGTCTGGTCTTCATGGCGAACTTGGGGCTCCCGCTGCTCCGGGCTGGGATGCCATGGGGGCTCTGCGGAAGGGGGCGCGCGGCCCCGACACAGCGCCATGACCGTGGGCCGGGCCGCCAGGCCACGCGCGGGGGCGGGGAAGCGCCCACTTACCATGTTGCTGCGGTTTGGTCCCGGCCTCTCTCCATCTAACCGGGTGGGCATTTTCAAGCCACCGTATTTCTTCCAATATGTCCAACAAGAAGCGCAGAGACGACACTGCATGGTAGGGGGACCCCAAGAATACCACTGGTAAGACTGGGTGGCTACGGACAACAAAGTTGGAAATAGACGGATTCTTAAGCAGAACCAGTGACTGCAGAGAGCATCACGCAGCTGTCGCCCGCCGCGCGCCCGCCCGCCGCCCCGGCCCCCGTCCCCAGAGGAGGGCTCCCCGGGCAGCGTGCGGCCCCCGCCCCCGGCCGGGCTCCGGGACGGGGTCGTGCCCACCGCTGCGGGCAGCGCGAGCCCGGGAGCCGGGCGGCGGGCACTTACTGTAGCAGCTCTCGCAGGCCCGGCCGGCCCCGGGGCTCTGGCCTGGCGCCCCCGCGCCGTTCACCACGCCCGCCTTGACGTTGTTGACGCTGATCTGGTTTGGGTTTGGCTTGTTGCTTAGGTGAGGGAGAGAGGAAGGGCGTCACTGGGCGCGGGCGGGCCTCTCGTACAGGCACGCTTTCTCCCCTCGCGCCCCGGGAGAGGCTCCACGGGGGTTCGAGCCCCGCCTGCCCCCGGCCCCATCTGCCAGGCGCGCAGCGCAGAGCGGAACACCGTGCCTGGCACTGGCGCCACCCGGGCAGCCAAGGGAGAACCAGGACGCCCCCACCAGGGTGCTGGGGGCCTGCCCAGGCCGGGGACGCAGGGACGGTGGGAGGAGCACTTACTAGTTGGGAATATAAACTTGCTTTAACTTGCTTTCCGCTTCCGCGGCTTTCAAGCGTTTCTGAAAAGAAAACAGGAGATGAGAGAGGCAGCAGGCGGCCAGGAGGGGTGCTGCGCGGAGAGGGCAGTGCCAGTGTCCCCCCCGCCCAGTGCCTTGTGAGTGACCACCCCCAAATCCACCCAGAGCCCGGCGCCCAGGCGCCGCACCCGCGCCCGACGGCGGCCCCCAGCCCACCTGCTGCACGTATCTGTCGGTGGTCTTCCACATGTAGTAGTACTCGATGATGCTGGTGAGCGACTTCCAGGGCAGCTGCGGGGAGGAGGGCACTCAGGAGGGCCCCGCAGGCGCCACGCAAGGGCGCGGCCTTCAGGTGCACCTGGTCTCGGGGGGCCTACGTTTCTAAACTCGCTCTCCTCTGGGTCAGAGGCTCCAGCCTGAGGCGCCCCTCCCACCAGTGCCTGGCTCAGGGGCCACGGTGCTGCCCGTGGCCCTGGCGCCGCTGGGCGCATCCAGGCCAACGTCCTGCTGGTTAAGGACGCGGTGTCTTCACCAGCACGCTTTCCGAACGCTGCGCCGCGTTCCCGAGGCCCAGCTCACGCAGCTGCAGAGGAGCCGCCGGGGCCCGCACTGCGGACCCCAGGCCCCCCCGGAACGCCTGCCGCGCGGGGCTGCCACCTCGCCTCAGCTGTGACGGATGCCCTGCTCAGGCGAGAACGCAGACCCCGCCTGCGCTGCGCCCCCTCGGCTCCGTCACGAGGGGCACGCGGCATGTGCAAGACTGGGGCCCAACCGCCCCAAGACCTGCGGGGGGCAGCTCGCCCCTCACACACCCCTCTGCTCACAGCCCGGCCGCCTCTGCCCTTGGCCTGACCGGGCCCTGCTCGCCTGGCTCAGACCCCAGCGAGCTCCACGCCGGCCGCCTCACAGGGCCAGCCGCCCGCCCCCTGGTGGTCAGGGGCCCGCCCACCGTCGCTTCTGCGCCCTTGGCGGTCCCCTCTGCCCTCTGGTGACTTCTCGAGACGGCCGCCTCCCACCCGCCTCGGGCCGCCCCCTGCACGGGTATGTGCTGCTCCAAGACCCATCGGGCTCCTCCCCCTCCTTTCTGTGAGGTTAAGCACCTCAGAGGGATGTGGGGGGCTCCCTCCGCCCTCCAACCCCCCCGGGCTCCCTGGGTGGACACCTGCAAAGGACACAGGTCAAGGACACGGCAACAAGAGGTCAAGCGGCTAAAAACAACCAACAAAACCAAACTCTCAGGAGCAGGAGGGACGCAAGAGCCCGCGAAGACCCACGACGCCCCCTCTCAGAGGCAGGCGGGAGCCTCCGGCTGAGGGGCCGGTACGCGGCCTTGGGGGAGGCTCCGGGGCCCGCGCACTCACAAAGTCCTGCTGGATGTCCGTGAAGTCCTTCCCGTACTTCTCCAGGGCCTCCTCGAACAGGCTGGCCTCCGAGGCCGACCACTCCTCCATCTCGTCACGGCACAGCACGGGCCCGCCCTGCGGCACCAGGGCCGAGATGGCCTTGGCCACGTCGTACACGCTCTTGTGCAGGGTGTCCATGGCGTGGAACTGCGGCAAGACACGCAGGGTCGCCAGGCCCCCCGCCCCCGCCGGGCCCACCCCAGGCTGCCACAGGACCCGGGAGCCCCACCCCCACCCAGCGCGAAACAGGCGCGTCGCAGGCGTGGCTGGGGGTGGCTGGGGAGCACGGGGCGTGGCGGGGCCCCGGGGAAGCGGGGGACCGGCCGCTCAGGGCAGCAGGTGGAGGCAGGCGTGCTCCAGGGTGACCCTGGCCCACGCCCAGGGGGCACACCTAGCGTGTGGGGCTACAGACAGCAGGCAATGGACCCGCTTCTCGCTGCCACCAGCCCCCCGGCTCGTGCAGCGACCCCAGAACGCGCGGACGGGGCAGCGAGCCGCCTGCGGGGCGGAGCAGGGCCTCCCGCAGGGGTCCCCGCAGCGGGCGCCCAGGCCTCGGCGGCTCTGCCGCCGCCCACTCACCAGGGTGATGTCCCGCGAGGCGGCCGCAGCGCTCATGTGCAGGCTCGGCTGTCGGACGGAGCTGCTGCAGTCAAGGGCCCGCGCGAAGGTGCCCACAGAGCTGGGGGCAGAGAGACGCTGAGCTGTGGAGCTGGCCAGCGGGAGGGGCGGCCAGCGCCGAACGGGACGCGCAGGGGCCGGGCACAGGGGTGCACCTCCCGCTCGCCGAGCGGCCCCCAGCGCCAGGGACAGGGACGGGGCGGCATCAACCGCAAGCCTCCCTCAAAGGCTGGGGTCCCGCGCAGGACGGGCCCCGAGGGTGCCCCACTCACCGGGCCACCACGAGGAACTGGTCGATCTGCTTGTCCACGAGCGGGTTGTGCGCCTCCCACACCTTGGTCTCCAGCTTGGACTGGTCGCGGCCATCCTCCTCGCCTAGGAGGAGGAGACGGCCCCTGAGACCCCCGAGGCTCCCCGGAGACCCGCCGCTTCCGGCGATGGCTCATGGGGCCGAGAGCCTGCCAATGCTGGGGAGACCACGGGCGAGCGGAGGCCTCGCTGCCCCGCACGGCCTCCTGCCGGCCGGGCCGAGCACCTCCTCCAACACCCGACCAGACCGGGGGACCCCCAACACCAGGGTGAGCCAGCCACCAGGGGCGGGTGTGTGAGTGCGTGCGCACGTACGTGAGACACGTGTAAAACCGTGCGCAAGGCAGAACCAGAGGTGAGACGTCACGTCCTTGAAAGGAGACAGGCAGGCCACCGAGAAGGCAACGGCCTTTACAGAGATCACTCAGAGGCGACCGTGACAGCAGAGAGAGAGGGAGAGCCTGGGGGCGGCCCGCCCAGCGGCCCTGCAGGGCGCCAAGCGCAGGCTCACTGGTCGCTCTGGGGCACAGGCGCTGGGGGGAGGGGTGCACTGAGGCCAGCAAGCGCGAGCGCCTCCCGAGAGCCTCCCAGGCGGGGGGAGGGCACCCGGGAGCATGCGAGCAGAGACGTGCGCACGCTACCGCCCGAGAGGGCGCGAGGAGCGAGTCAGTGCAGGCGGCCCACCCCGAGGCTGGGCCGACAGTCCTACTTCATGGCTCATGACAAGATACCCTATTGCAGAAGTGACGGCCGGAGACATGGGACAGTGGCCACGCAGAGCAGCAGCCTTGAGAAACAGGAAAACAAAGGGGACAGTCCCCGAGCCACAGGGGGCTGTTGGGAGGGGGCCTCCACAGGCCCGGCCCTGCAGGACCCTGGCAGCCCCCGCGCCTGCCTGGCGGCTCTGGGAGGCCAGGACGCAGGCTGCGCGAGCCTGGCCCCCGCTTTTCGGTGACCTGAGACACGGCCTCGGCTCACACGCCTCCAATAGGAGGCCCACAGAGCAGCCTGGTCACAGCTGCCACACAGAGCGTGGCTTCACCTCCCCGGGCCACGCGCCAGCTGAGACCAGACGCACGGCCTCTCCGGTCCCCGATGCCCCGCATTCCCACCCGCACTGCTTGTCAGGGGACAGAGCAGGATGAGGAGGAAGGGGCGGAGCCCACACGCGGCGCCAGGCTGCTGCAGGCCTCAGGCGGGGCGGCGGCCGCCGCTCCGCAAGTCAGCACAACGGACAAATCCGTTCAAACATGTTTTAGAGACAAAAAGAGCTTTTAAAAACATATGAAAACACTGTCAAAAGGAAACAGGCCCCACGTGCCGGGGCGGCCAGGCGAAGCAGCCTGCGTGGGCCCTGGCGGCTGCTGGACACCCCTCCAGAGCCACCCGCGCGCGGCCCTACCTTCCTTCAGCAGGTCCGTGATGTCCGCCTGGTACCGGTTCCCCACGCGAATCTCCCCCTTGTCGGCCAGCAGCGTCTTCTGCTGGGGGTCGTAGACAAGGGAGTAGAAGAAGAAATCCTGGAAGACGACGAGGGAACACGTCAGCGCCCGCGTCCCGGGGCCGGGCCGAGCCTCGTGGCCCGGAGCTGACCGCAGGCGGACAAAGCACGGACGGGCCCCACGGTGATGGCCCACAGCCCGGGCTCCGACCCTGCGGGGCGCGGGCCGACGCCAGGCCTGCCGATGACCAACCCCCACGCGGCAGCGTTTCCATCAACAGCAGCACGTGGGAAAGTTTATGAGTGTTTTATAGCAACCAAAACTTTAAGACACGTAGCAATGAACCTGACAAGTTCTGGGCACGTCCGTGGAGAAGATGGAGGTTTTCCTGCACTTGTCACAGGAGACATACACAAGTCGGGCCTTGGAATGTTCTGGATGCAGTGCCCAGAGCAGAGGGCCCAGCCCTGTTCAGCCGCGCCAGCTCCCCCTCGGCCTTCCCCCACCCGCCTGCCCGCACGCCAGCCGCGCAGCTGCCACCCCGGCCGTCCAGCTGCCGTGGCTCCTGGGAACGGCCTGAGCGGCTGAGGCGGCTCCCAGCAACCTGCCCGCGACCCGGGCCCAGGCCAGGCTCTCTGCCAGCTGCGAGCTCAGCCCTCGGCCACCGGGGCCCCCGCACTTCTCCTGAGCCCTCCCGCGGGGCCCTTCCAGCCCCCGCCCCACCCACTCCTTCCCCTGAATCAACAGCCCCCTCGGCATTTCCCCTGTGCCCTCCAGAGGCCCGGCTGTCCTGAGACCCGGGTCCCGGGGACCGTCAGCCGCAGCCTGGGCGGGGACGGCCCGGCAGCAGCCCCGACCAGGCCTCAGCCCCGGTCTTCTCGTCGTGGAGGAGCCAACGCCACCCAACCACCCCCGTGGCCCCATTTAGGGACACGCACAGGAGGCCGCACGTCAGGTCACGGCACAGCACGCGTGCTCGCCAGAGCGTGATGGCTTTGCAGCCGCCTTTTTGCGCACAAGCGTCTCTCCACGTCACTAAGGGTCTTTCTAAACCACAGACAGTGCCCCCACTTCCAGGGGACTCAGCCCTGGCGCCCCCTGCCCGTGCCCGGCAGCTTCCTGGGTGGAGATGGTCTCGCAGAGCACCCCCCGCAGGGGGCCCCAGGCCACCTCCCCGGCCGCCCGCTAAGCAGGCTCTTCAGGACTCGCTCCAGGCGCTGCCCCCGGCCGGCGGCTTTCCAGACCCCAGCTGTGGGTGTGGCCGCCCCTCTGGACCGCTGTCTCCCGCCACACCCCAGCGAGCCCCCGACAGTCGCTGCAGGGGGCGGGCGAGCCCCGGGCACAGGTGCCCCTCCACACCACCCACCAGCCCCAGCGCAGACCCGCTGGACCCCCAACACTGCCTGCCTCTCTCTGCGGCCCCTCGTTCCCCAGGAACCCGCTGTCAGGGGGCACGGCTGGCGCCACAGCGCGGGGCTGGACGGCTCCCTACAAGGCACACGTCCCCGGTTCTTGGGATGAAGTTGGTCCCACGGCCCAAACCCATGGCATCAGGTCGGTCCCGGTCATCGACCCTCCAAGACCAGTGTCCTAGCCCGGGACCTGGGGTGCGGGGTCAGCGAGGGGGAGGGTCTGGACCCACAGGGAGCCGGGAGAAGCCCCTGACTAGCAGGGCGCCCACACCCACGACCGCCCCTCACCTCCCGCTCCAGGTAGGACTTGAGCGACTCCGTCTCGTTGAGCAGAGTGACGCTGCACTTCCCTCTGCAAGAGACACGCGCTGTCAGGAGGGGGGGGGGGCGGCGGGGGGGCGCCCCAACCCTGCCGCCAGCTACCTGATGTGGGTGGCAGGCAGCGACTCCAGCTGCCGTGAGAGGAACAGCTCCCGGTGCCGCAGCTGGTGCTTGAGCTTCTCGGGCAGGTCGACCACCTCAGGGTTCTCCACCTCCTCCTCGATCTCCCCTGCGGGGCCACGGGCGCCGTCAGCCGGGCCCTGAGGGTGTGCAGGCCCCGCGGGGCCCCAACAGCCCCCCGCCGAGCGGTGCAGACACGACCCCGCAAGGCGCCTCACCTTCCTCGCCGCTGTCGGGCCCGGGTCCGGTTTTGTAGCCGACGGACAGGGCTGGAGCGGAGACAGGCCGAGCAGCGGGTGAGCGCTGCCCCCGGCGGCCCCAGCACACAGGCCGGGCGGCTGCGCCGGAGGGGGCCGGTCTGGGACGGTGCGGGGCCCGTGGGATGTGCCAGGGCAGGGCCGGGGGAGCTCAGCCACCCGGGGGTGCTGCGCCCTCCCTGATCTGGGAGCATCCTGGGGAACCGCCGGCCACCCAGCGAACCCCTCCCCTCTGTCCCAGGTCCCGAAGCTGGGGCTGCAGAGCGCCGTCTCCAGCTGCACCCCCGCTTGGAGCTGCGGGGTGAGGCCTGCCTGAGGGCTCTGAACCCAGGTCCTCTGCTGCCCCCCTGTGGCAGCTGCGGGGAGCCCAGGCAGCGTGTGGGAAGGCTGCAGAGCACCCCGTCTCCCGTGACGCCGGCAGCCTCCCCTCCCTGCCGACTCCCAGGGACCCCACGAGCACCCCCAGCCTGGGGACGGCACCAGCATCCAAACACCAGCCCTGTGACGGGACTGCTGGCCCAGGCAGCCTGGCAAGGAACCGGGGCTGTGGTGGTCACTCTAGGCCCCAGGGACGGTCCCTGTGGGCAGAAACAGCCCCCCCGACACTGGCCCACAGCGGCTCCAAGGTCCCTGCCCGAGGCAGGGCCCAGGGAGCAGGCCTCCCAGGGCGACGGTCAGGCGGTCTCTGGCCCCCAGGACCCGGGGACAGAGGTCCCTTGTAGCCCGGCCCCCCAGCACTCCATGCCTGCCCTCGGGCCCTGGGAGCCCTCGGCCCCCGGGGACTCAGGGATGCAGGTCCTGCTCCCTGCGCCCCACTGGCTACGGGGGTTCCAGGGACGGCCTGTCACCTGTCCTGAGGCTTCCTGAGGGCGTCTCATTCTCAGGACAGCTGGGGGCAGGGGGCGGCAGGGGACGTGGCTGCCTCTGCTGTGTTGAAGAGGCTGTTAGAGACCCCGGGAGGGGCCGGGGCTGGCAGTGGCCTGGAGACCCCAGGAAGGGCGAGGGCTGCAGGGTGGCCGGGGGCCGGCCAGCCCCACCTCTGAACACCCAGCAGTGGGCAGGGGCTTGGGAAAAAGGTCTCCCAGGGCCCCGTGCGCGGCCTCAGGCGTGGCCACGCCTTGTGGTCCCTCAAGACCCCAGCCCTTTCCCTTGGCACCGGGAGACCAGGGCGTGGGCGTCAGCTTCAGGCACAGAGGCCGCTCAGCTCTACCTCCCGCCCGACGCGGGCGCCCGCAGGCCCAGGCCCTCGGCCACGCTGGGCAAGGCTGGGCACCAGGGAGGCCTGCGGCTCCACTGGGACCGGCCGTACCCCCCAGCCCCGCGAGGCTCTGCCGGGCGCTCGTCCGCCGGGCCGCCCCTGGGCTGCTCGGGGCTCTGTCCCAGCCAGGCTGCGGGGACCAAAGGCCGGGGGCGACGGCGAGGCTGTCCCTGTGCCCGTCCCAGCGAAAGGAGAGTCGGGTGCCACCGGAGGGACGCGCAGTCAGAGTTCCGGCTGGATGGGGCCAGGGTGGCCCGGCCCCCGAGTGGACCCGGGAAGCCCCATTCCACGCCCACCAGGAGGCGTCGCCCGCACGGACCACACCCGGCGGGCGCAGGCTCAGCAGGACGGGCCACATGGGGGGGGGCCCGGGGGGGCAGGAGGGCAGCCCTGCCTCTGAAGGAAACAGACGAGGCCCACCCCCCCAGGTGTGGCCCCGGTCCCGGAGGTCAAACCCCTGCCCACGGCTGATGGGCTGGCGCTGAGCTGGTTAACACTCCCTCCGAGTCAACGCTCCTCAGACTTGGGCGTGAAGGTAAACACAAGCGCCTCCGTGTAAACACTTGGAAACCTCCCCGTAAAGTACCAACGGGCAACATGCCGGCAGGACCAGCAGCGCCCGCGGCCCCCGCCCTGGCCTGAGCCAGGGCCCTATCCTCCCCGCTGCACCCAGGAAATGGTCCAACTGGGTCTCAAGTCTCAGAATGAGTTACATGGCGGGGGGGGGAGCCTCAGGCGGCGACCCTCCCGACCCTCCCAGTGACAAGCACCCACTGGGACCCATTTTCTGGAGGACAGGAGGCGGCCATGCGCAGACTCACGAGCCTGCGTGGCAACCCACGCGCGAGGCCGCTCAGCCCCAGGTGCCCAGAGCCAGCCCTGGGGAGGGCAGGGCGGCCGGGCGGCCAGCGGGCCGGCCGGGAGGGAGGACTCACTGGCATGCTTGTCGGCCAGGGCGACGAGGGTGCTGGAGATGTCCCGCCTCCGGTAGAAGCAAACCACCTTGGCCTCCACGTTCCCGCTGGCCGTCTGCAACAGCAAGGGGGCATCACCCAGGGCCTGCGCCGAGGGGCAGCGGGGCCTCAGGCCGCGACGCTGGCGGCCCCGCAGCCCCGTTCCCTCCCGCGGTCCCCGGCCTCCCACGGCCTCCCCCTCCTTGTCGTCCAGCGGGGTGTGGGCTTCTGAGTCCCAGCCTCCGGCCTCGCTCGCTTGGGGCCAGAACCTGGCTGCACCCGGCCACCAGAGACCCACGGGGACGCATTCAGCCAGAGCTGCCCTGCCTTCGGCTGGGGAGCAGCCCCTGGAGGGGGCCGAGGAGGACAGGCGGCTTCTGGCCGGCAGACAGGCACCCCGGTGGGGCCCACCGTGCACCCACTGCAGCACGCGGGCAAAGCTGCCGGCCAGCACGCGGTGCTCGGGAGGACCGGGACAGGCGGCCGCCGGGTGCTTGTGCTCACAGGCGAGCACAGCTTTCCGACTCTCAGGAGCGGGCGACATTCTTGGCAAGGCCAGGCCTCTACCGCAGTTCTCGCCTCCGCAGGGTTTCCCGTGCTGGCGTTTATAACATTAAACAAAACCACCTTGAAGGAAGCGTGTGACTTTTATTCACTTAACCCGTTAGACCAGGGCTCTGCTGAGCAAAGCTGGGCGCTTCTCACGCCCGTGAGTGTTGGCCACGAGTGTGAGTTCTGCCCACCACAGAAGACAGCCCGGCTGTGCCGCCGGAGGCCCCACGCGCTGCCCGTCCCTGCTGGAGGCACAGGGCCTGCAGCGGCAAGGGGCACCCTCCAACCACAGGCGCCGCGATGCCCCATGGTGTTAGGTCCAGCCCTGGCTGAGGCTGCGCGCACAGCGGCGTCCGTGGGCACAGGCTCGCCCACACTCGGCTCCACGGTGCCCCGCACGCCCGCCGGCCCCGCTGTGCCCCAGCCACACCGCCTGCGCGTTCCTGCCCGTCCGCAGCTCTGACGGCCCAGCCCTCCCGGCGCCACTGTGTGTCCTCGATCAGCTTGGGCCGTGTCCCTGCGCTGGGGTCCCAAGGGGCCCACGGCCGGCAGCTGGGGCAGCCGCAGGGCCTCTCGTCTGCTTCCCGAGCCCCAGGGGAGCCAGAGTAGGGGCCGCAGCGCCCCACGGCCCCACAGCACGGCCGGGCACAGTCCCGAGTGGGGCGCCGGCCCGTCACGTCTGCCTTTTGTCCCGTTGTGCTTTGCTGAGATTCCCACGCTGCCTCTTCTCACGCTGACAGACTCCCTAAAACGTGGCCTCTGACTCCACGATGTCCTCGCAGCAACTCCCGCAGGCGGCAGGGTCCTGGCCGCAGGCCCCGGAGGGGGGCCGCTGGCCCCTGCTCCTTTCTGGGCCTCTCCCAGCGGCACCACGAGGGGGGCCCCCTGCGGGGCCTCCAAGCCACACACAGCGGTGCTGGCCCGAGCTCACACCCGGCTGCCACGCAGCGGCCCCGCCCCCGCCCCCAGAGCCTGCCCTGCGTCCCCACCTGAGCTCCGTTCTCGTGCCCCAGCCCCCCCTTTCCCTTTCCAAAGGGCAATTTTCTCTAGTGTTAGAAAGAGTTCGTCTTCCGTGGCAACAATGTAAATGCAATACACGTCCACCCCAAGTTCCAAGTTCTAAGGAGACCCCGCGACAGTTCCTTTGAACGCCCGCAAGAGGCCAGAGTCCTGGGGCAGGAGGCCCTGCCGACCGCCCACCGTCAGCATCCGGGCACAGGACACGCAGGCCGAGCAGGAGCGGCCGAAGCCTGAGGACAAGCCTCCCAGAAAGAGACCCCACTGCAACACGACAGGCCGCTACGGTGATCTTGAAACCTCGCTCTAGCCCCGGCTGGTGTGGCTCAGCAGCCTGAGCGCCGGCCTGTGAACTAGAGGGCCAGCGATTCGGTTCGATCCCCAGTCAGGGCACCTGCCTGGGTTGCGGGCCAGCTCCCCAGTAAGGGGTGTGCTGTTTCTCTCCCTTCCTCCCTTCTCTCTTAAAAAAATAAGTAAAACCTTAAAAAAAAAAAAAGCTAAAAAATTAACCTCATTTAAAATCATTTTCAATGTACAGAAAAGGGCCAAGAGCCCGGTGCCCCTGTTGCCAGGTCCCCAGAGGCTGCTGCCCCCGCAGGTCCGAGGACCTGCTCTCACCTGGTGCCCTGGTTCAGCTGTGGGACCTTCCTAGGCCTCAGGTGCGCAGCGGCCCAGCACGCCCTCAGTCCCGTTTCGGACGCGCTCTCCCAGCGAGGACCCGCCGGAGTCCCCAGCCACTCCTGAGTGGGCGCCAGTGCCTCCTGGGATGTGTTTTGCGGGGTGCAAGCGCACGCCTCAAGCCCTGTGTCCTCGCAGCGTGTCCCTGTCCCCCCAGTCCCGACCCTCCAGCGCCGGGCCCCGCGGCAACCCCCGGGGCCTCGCCTGGTTTCTGTGCTTCCGCCCCAGCTGCTGGGAAGCGCCAAGGCCTGCCCTCCACTGAAGCTGCACGCGACCCTGAGAGCTGCTCCTGCACCGCGAGCCTCGAGTCTCAGGGCGCCCGCCGGCTTCTCCGAGGACACGAGGGGACCGTTCGTTTTTAGCGTCCGCTCCGGCACCGGCTCCTCTTCTCGGGCCGTCCCGATGGGCTTTCAGGTTAGACACTGGCGCAGCTCCAGCCTCCAGACGCCCTGCGGCTCCCCCCACTGCTCCGGAGGGGGCAGCACCCTCCCGGCTCAAGGGACGCAGAGACTGGCTCGCACCCTCCTGCCTTGCAGATGCTGCCCCTGGGGCCTCGGGACCAAGGAGCGGGGCAGCCCCATCAGGAGCCACACGCTGACCCGCTCGTCGAGGCCGCGCCTGCGTGGGCTGAGCCCGGGGCCCTGCCTCCGATGGGCCTCCCGTGCCCTCCACCTGAGGGCCCCAGTCGAGCTGGCAGCGAGTGGGGTACCAGGTCCGGCAGCACAGCGGCCGCCTGGGGCGCCCCCATCACAGCCCCGATGCCGCCACCTCCAGACGTGACCCCAGGCCTTCCAGGAGCTGCCGGGCTGCCCCGCCGGCCCGACCGGCTGCGCCAGGGCAGATGCGGCAGCAGGAGGCCTGGCCACAGGCCAGGGGTCGGCTGGGCTGAGCCAGGGCGCAGGGCTGGTCGGGTCAGCACCCGACCTTCCCGCCCCGACACCCGAGTTTCGAGGAAGCAGCTTCTCGACGGCTGGCCCCCTGGAGGCCCAGCAGGTCCCCTCGCCAACACGGGTGACAGCTCTGGACGCGGCTGCCCCCGCAGCAGCCGTGGAAGGAGGCCCGAATGCAGGAGCCAGGGCTGTGCTGGCCCCGTGCCGGGGCAGCCGTGTCTGAGTGGGAGGGGACACCCCAGGACTGCCCCGGGGGCCTCTGACCGGGGGCCATGGGAGACGGGGAGGGGTCCTGGGGGAGACCACCCACCCAGGGCAGCGAGAGGCTTTTGGCAAAGCCCCGAGAGGAGGGAGGCCCAGAGCCCGCACCCCGGCACCCGGCGAGCAGGAAGGGAGGCACTGCTGGAGGCCCGGACGCAGGCCCCACAGAGCACACCCCTCAGGCACGGCCACCAGGGGCCCCACGGGACAAAGCCACCAAGACGCCTGGGCAAACAGAGGCCAGTCCGCGCCACCCAAGGCCCCCTGCAAAGACGGACCCAGGCTGGCGGCGCGTTCTGTCCCCTCTGCGACAGTGGCAGAGCCCCAGGAAGGCAGGCACCGTGCGCCCCGCAGGGCCGGCCCGCACACTCACTCACAAGCACGCACACGTGCACACCGCTACCTTGTTGAGCTCCTCGATTCTGCGGATCAGGTACGGGTTGCTGGAGGAGTTCTCGAAGTAGACGTAGTCTGCAAACAGGCGGGGAGCGCGTCACGGTCCGGCCTCCGCCGCCCCGGGAGCCCGGGGGGGGCCCAGCCTGCCCAGCGGCGCGCGCCCTCCGGTTGGGAACGGGGTGCGGGGGAGGCCCTGCCACCCGGAGCGGGGAGCCGTGACCAGAACCAGGTCAGCGGTGCTGGGCAAGGCCAGGCACGAGGCGGGTGGCCCATGGGCAGACACCCGCAGCCCTCCCGTCCCTGCTGTCCCGGCGCCAGCCGCCCCCAGGAGCTCCATCCATCCCTGGGGGCGAGGCAGAGCAGGAGGGGTGGCCACAGCCGCTGCCTCCCCGCAGCCCCTGCGCCCTCCGCCCTCCACCCCAGAAACAAAGCCCGGGAGTGGGGACCCGGGGTGCCACCCACTGGACCCCCCCAGACCCCCAGAAAGGCAGACCTGCATAAGCCCCCCGCAAGAACGAGCCACAGGGCTCTCGCCGCCGGCCTGGCTGCCCGGCCAACGCTGCCCTTCGCCGGCCTGGGAGGGCCCAGCCCCACCCCGCAGGGCAGCCCTGCAGCAGGGGGAGGGCTGAGCGAGGGGCTCACAGGAGCCGACACCGGGCGCTGCCTGGTGAGCTGCCCGAAGGCCCGGAAAGGCCGAAGGACCCAGCCCAGCCCTGTCCGCACGACAGGGCCCAGCTGGGCGGCCTGGACCCCCGCTGCTGCCGTGCTTCGGCAGGAGTGCACCTGCAAGGCTACACCTGCAGGCACGCGCCCGAGGGGCACACGCTGGACCTGCCCGGGCGGCCCTCTGCCCCGAGGGCCTAGGTCAGCTCCCCCAGGGTGACGACAACGCTGTGAACTCAGAGGCTGTGACTTGTGAAAATACCATGACTCACTGAACACGAGATGGTTGAGCTTAACCTCACGTAAGTTCTACCTCCATAAAACAGTTTTCATGAAAAAGCCTCTAACCGAAAGAGCAGACAGCGTTGGTTAACTTAAAACAGTAGTTGACACGTGCACCTGGCTGGAAATAAGCCCACGGTCCCCACACGTGGAGGACACAGGCCAGTGGCAAGTCCACCTGTCCAGCGGCCGCACGCACGACGGCCGCGTGTGGAAAGCTGGGGAGGACGGGAGGGGCGAGAGCGTGCGAGCGGCCAGGGCCCCGGGGGACCGGGCAGGCCCACGCGGGGGCTCCAGCCAGCAGGCCCGCCAGCCGCCGTCTCTGCGGAAATCAGGCCCCAGGACACGGACAAGGCGCGAGGGGAGAAGCCAGGAAACAGGAAGCAGCTCGGGGCGGGCAGCTCGGCCCCCTGGGGAGAAGCCACCGCAACCAACGCCCGGACCAGGGGGACACACGCGGACCCCACCGCCCTCTGGAGCTGCCGAGGGAACGAGAAACGGCTCCAGGCCGACCGAGCGCGACAGCCTGGGCGAGTGGGGGGCCCGCACGGGCCCGGGCGTGAGTGGCCGGGCTGCCACGGGAAGAGCAGGGCGCCCCGCCCCTGGACGGACGCCCCACAGCCTCCCAGGCGCGACCGAGACCCTCTCGGCCCAGACGGCCCCCCGCACACCCGACCCAGCACTGAAGGGAGATGCGCCGCCAACTCCAGCTCCACTTTTCCAGAAAGCGGAGGAGGGTGGAGGGGGAGTCCCCGCCTCCCACTGAACCCACAGCCAAGGGCACAGCACACAGGCCACCCGGCACGGCACGCGCCGCGAACTGCGGGCCCAGCCTCGCCAAGCACCAGGAGGGCAAAGCCAGCAGCAGGTGGGGGGTCGTGACCCCCGGCGCCGGGGGTCCTCTGGGGGCAGAGGCCAGTCCAACTCTGGGAACCACGCCCACCCAAGGGCCGCCTGGGCAGGCAGGTCTGGGCACCCCGCCGTGCCCCTGGTGAGAACTCAGGGCAACGGGGTGGGGGGGGGTTTACAGGGACCTTCAACCCAATGAAAGGCACCTGCCGTACACCCACACCCCCGGGGCGCGGCACTCCACAGGGGGCGTGGAGCCGCCCCCCGGCCACCCCGACCCCAGTGGAAGCTCTGCTGCTCTTCAGCGGCGACAGCGGGTCAAACCCGCTGCGTGGGCGTTGGGCAGGCCCACAGGACATGTCTCCATCTCACAAACGAGCTACGGACGGTGGGAGACCCGGCACTCGGTGCGAAGACCTGCGTGCGGCCCACCGGGGAGCCAGGGCCGAGGGGGCCCCAGGGCGCGGCGGGCGAGACCCGGGGCCACGGCCTGGCAGAGCCCACTCCCACCCGCCCCCCACTGATGGAGTCACCGCAAAGCAGCAACGGAGCACGCAGCCCCTCGCCGGGAACCCTGGTGGTTCTGGAGGGCGGGCGTTTGCTCCACAGGGCGCTCTCCCGCCGAAACCCATCGCCACGCCCGTGCCAGCGGCGGCGTCACAGGCTCCGCTGGGCCTTCCCGGAGCCGCCTGGCAGGAGCACCGCCACATGCAGATGCCTGCCCACGGGCGTGTGACTTCAGTAACGAGTGCGCGCGGCCGGGCTGGTGCCTGTCACACAGATCTTTCTCTTCCTGCTTCCTTGCGGCCCACGCACAGGGACGGGCGAAGCAGCCCAGGGCCGCCCACACCTGCACAGTTCAGGCCTGGCTCTTGACCTGCAGTGCCCTACCTGGTCTCTGCTCGCCCAGGATGGGGCCCCCGTGGGGGCTGAAGGCACGACGCGCGGGGAGGCCAGAGGCCAGTTTCACCACCGGAGGGCTGGGTGCTGAGTGACCGAGGCGCCAGCCGCTGAGATGGCCAGCACAGCTAGGGGACCCCCGCGGACACACGCCCTGGACGGGACCCTGCACCCTGCCCCATGCCCGTCGCATGCGGGGCTGGTCCCCTGGCCACAGGCACCTCGTGGGAGGGGCTGGCAGCTCCTGGGGCTCGGTGGACTCAGGAATGAGGACTGTCCCCTGCAGCCGCCCAGAGGCCCCTCAGGCCGAGCGTGGGCCTGGTGCAGAGGTGGGCGGGAGCAGCCTCGCTTGCTTTCAGTTTTGATGGAGAGAAAGTTTGTGATTCAAACATTAGATGGCACCCAGAGGACTGCATGTCTGGGTGAAGTGCTATTTTTTAGGGTTTCCAGACGAGCCTGTGGAGGCCAGCGCGGAGCACTCGGCACCGGCACCCAGCGGGTCCTCTCCCCCAAGAACCCGCCCCGCCTGCCCCGCGTTTCAGGAACCGCAGCAGGGCCTTGCGCCGCGTGCCCTCCAGGCCGGGGTGCCCGCCTCTGCTTCTGCGGTTCCGTGCACCGTGATGGGGCCCTGCCTCCCACACGGGACCTCAGGCTCCCGCGCCGCACGCCTGGCTGGGCTCTGTCACCATCGTCTGTGACACGCGGGCTTCCCAGAGAACCAGGGCGGCAGGAACAAGGACACGCGCCTGTGACACACCTGTGTGTGGATAAGATGTGGACACGTGCGCGGGGTCACCACAAGCCAAGGCC
Source organism: Pteronotus mesoamericanus (assembly GCF_021234165.1). NCBI lineage: Eukaryota > Metazoa > Chordata > Mammalia > Chiroptera > Mormoopidae > Pteronotus > Pteronotus mesoamericanus. The sequence continues at coordinate 3,544,778 of NW_026555082.1, read as the reverse complement.
CACGAGCACCTGCCCGTGAGCCAGAGTGCGGCCCCACAGGCCGCGGACCACGTCCGACCCCAGTGCCCCCCTCCGGGGACCCGCAGGCAAACCCGGGGCTCAGAGGCCACCGTCGGGGCCGCAGCACCCGCCGGCTGCCTGCGGCCGCCGTCCCACAGGCCCCACTCAGGCGGCACGGAGCCAGCGCGTCCCTCCTCGTGGCGGACGCTCGGGCACGCAGTCCACACAGACGGCGCCGAAGCCCGGGACGGACAGCAGGCAGGACGGGCACTTCGGCCGCCTCGCTGAGGCCGAGGGACAGCCCAGGACGCCACAACATCCCCGTCAGCCTCCGGCAGGGAGCGATTCAGCCGCCGAGACTGTCCTCACGCCGCCGTCCTCGTGACAGGCCGCCGTGACGAGACGCGGCCACGGTCCCCCTTCTGACCGCCCCCTCCCCCCCACCGCAAGGGGCGCGCGGGGCAGCGCCACGGGCAGGGCGGGTCCGCCGGCTGAGCTCACGCGCTGCGCCCCCAAGGCACGGGGCCCAGGCCCGGCCCCTGCTTTTCTCAGCCACAGGAAGCGTGGCGCCCGATGTTCGATGTCCTGAGGAGCCATGACCCCGGCCGCCCACGCCCTCCGGCCACACACCCGCAGGGCTGAGCCCCGAGGCGTGAACGTCCTGTGCACTTCATGTCGAAAGGGGCCCATCGCCTGCTGTTTTTCTCAACCGTTTAAAAAGTAAAAACCACCTGAGCTCAGCAGTCACACAGGGACGGGCAGTGGCTGCGGCCTGGCGGCCGTCCCAGAGCTCACCAGCGGTCAGGACGCCGCCCTCTCTGCAGGGTCTACACAGCCCCAGTCAAGAGTGCACTGTGGCCCCCGGCCGGTGCGTCAGTGGACTGAGCGCCGGCCAAGAACCCAAGGGTCCACGGAGGGATCCCCAGGCGGGCCCAGGCCTGGGCTGCGGGCCAGGCCCCCAGCAGGGGGCGCCTGAGAGGCCACCACACACAGCCGTTTCTCTCGCTCTTTCTCCCTCCCCCTCTCTCTAAAAATAAATAAAATCTTTAAAAAAGAAAGTGCACTGGGGTTTTGTGTTTTTCTGTAGAAACCAACAGACCAGTTCTGAGGTTCACCTGGGTGCCCCAGGCACTGGGCAGGCTGGACAGTCCTCCACAGGACGGCCTGAGGGCCACCATGGCTGACCTGCAAAGGTCCACTGTGACGTCACGGGGATCAGCCGGGGGAGAGCACAGAGCCGACAGACCACCCCAGACACGCGGCCCGGGAGACAGGGCGGTCGGCCGGACACGCACACGTCTGGACGCAAGCAGGGAAAAGACCCGGGGTCGCACCCTTTACCGCCCGCGAAAAGTAACTCGAAATGCATCACGACCTTAAAAGCAAATCCCAAAACCATACAAATTCTCCAAGAAAACTAAATAAAAGCTGTGTGACCTTAGGTCAGGCACGTCTTGTAGACACGTAAAGTGCCATTTATAAGAAGTTTGTAAAACACATGTCTGGTAAGAGGCTGACCCCCAGAACACAGAACAAACCCTCCCAACTCAACAGCAAGAAAACAATGCGACGAGCGAGTGCTGGCGAGGCTGCGGGGAAAGCGGACCCCCGTGCGCTGCCGGCAGCCGTGTGGAGACGCCTCGAAAAATCAGAAACGGATCCGCCTTTTGACCCAGCAACTTCGCCTCCTGGGAGTTTACCCCAAGAACCCCAAACCCTCATGTGAAGCAACGCAGGCACTGCCGTGGTCACTGCAGCATCAGCCACGGCCGCCCAGGCCTGGGAGCAGCCCACGTGCCCGCGTGTCAGGAGGGGCGCGGGTGCGTCCGCGCAGCGGGAGACCGCCCGGCCGCGCAGGCCGCGCAGGAGAGCGCGCTCCGGCCGTTCCCGACAGCGCGGGTGGACGCGGAGGCTGCTGCGCTGAGGCAAGTTAGACACAGAGAAGCACCGTGTGAGCCTACTGAAACGTGGGCTCTAAAGAACAAAACGGACAGGCCACCTGCAACACCCTCACAGACACAGACGCAGACACACGGACGACTGCAGCGCGAAGGCCGGGGGCCGGGTGACAACGGGGCCGGACGGGGGGCAGGTGGGCCGTCGGAGAGCAGCCCAGGGCCGTGACGCCCAGCACAGGGGACAGACTCGCTCACGTCGTAGCTGTGTGTGGGGTCGGTGGGCACGGGAACTGTGGGCGGGGGGGGGGGGGGGCCTGTGCAAAGTACGTGCTGGTCCCACTGCTGCGCTCGCTCCACACCTGGAACTAATGTAAAATAATCCTGACTGTGGACTGGGGAAAAAAGGAAAAGAATCCAGTTTCAAAAACCGGGCACGAGGTTTGTGCAGACACTTGACCGAGGGCCCCTGGACGGCAGATACAAACGCCCGAGGGGCCACGCAACCCCCGGGGCGAGAGGCCGGGGCAGCCGCTGCAGGCGCCGTCCGCTTTGCAGCCCCGCAACCCCGCTGCACGAGAAACGGGGTCACGCGCCCCCACGAGGCTGGGAGCTCAGACACCTGCACGGGCTGCACCCTGCTGGGCCGCTCACGGGGCTCGGGTCAGGGCGGGGGCGCCACGAGCAGGCCCCCCCGGACACACGTCGGCCACAGCCCTGCCCACCCAGCTTCCGGAACGTGACGCGCACGGCCCTCGTTCGCGAGCCACCAGGCCACGGCACCGTCACCCCAGACGTGCCGACTGCCGAACAAACTGGGGCACAGCCACAGACTCCGCCCGCCGGGACAGGAGCGGCCCACAGGGACACAGGTGGGGCGCAGCTCCCTCAGCGGCGGGGCCAGGCCCCCGGGCGTGCGCGTGTGGCCTTCTCTAACACGAAGGCACGGACACACCCGCGGGGGCCTGGAGCCGGCCAGGGCAGGGCTGGGCCGGGCCGCACCCTCAGGGGCGGCGGACTTGACCTCCCCCACTTGGAAGCTGCTGAGCAGCTCTGAGCAGGGGAGCCGAGCTCCTTTAGGAGGATCACTTCCTGGGTGGGGCGGGAGGGCCCACGGAGCCGAGACGGCCGCAGGGGCCAGTCCGACGAGGAGGAGCAAAGCTCCACTGGCCCAGGACACCTGGGGCTGCAGGAGCGCCTGGCGACTGCGGGGCAAGCCGGTGGCGTCCTGAGGCCACCAGGGGAGCCCGGCCCCCGCAGCCGCCCACCCGGCCCTCCCCGAGGGCCACACCCACCCCGCGCAGCGCGCTGGCCTGGGCGCCCCCAGCAGCTGTGACGACAGGGCAGCGCCCCAGCCGGTCCGTGCACGGGCCCCGGGCGGCCGCCCCAGGGCCACCGGACGTGGGCCGCTGCTGCCCTGCAGGCAGATGGGCAGCCGGCGGACACCAGGGTCCAGGCAACAGCGGCCCTGGGCAGAGCCTCAGGAGGTCCCTCCCAGGCACCCAAACCTGAGTGTGCACCCCACCTAAGCCGGACGCAGTGGGGGGTCACCCCCACCCTGGGGCGCCTGCCTGCCCCCGGCACGTGTGGACATGCAGGGGTGCCTGGACCCCGAGGGTGCCGCGCAACTCCCACGGGCAAACACCTTACCTCGCCCGCCGGGCAGGGAGCCGGGGCTGTCACGGGAGTGCGGGCAGGGTTGCCGCAAGGGACCCGCCCCAGCTCCCCCCACAGCAGGGCTTCAAAGGAGCAAACCGTTCAAAAGAACAATTTCCTTCTCGCCAGGGAGGAGAAAAGAGACCCCCGAGGGAGGCGGCCGCAGCCCCTCGGGGACCTGGAGGCCCCAGGGGGGCAGGGCCGCCTCCGCATCCAGGGCCCGGCCCCCACGCTGGCGGCTGCCGCGGACAGGAGGCTTCCCTCCACAGCCAGGTCAGTGCCCGGGGGAGGACTCGGCCCTGCCCCCCAGCTGGGCAGCAGGCACAGGGCTGCAGCCACGCCTCGCCCCCCACCCGGCAGCCCCCCGGCAGCTTCGCGTCTGCTGGGTCGCTCCAGCCTCAGGGTGTCCTGGACGTCACCTGGGACGTCCTTCTGCCACGACAGTCTGTCTGAAGCTCCGATTAAGCCGGTACCCCCCCTTTCCTTGCAGGACCTGGCATCTTTGGAAAAGGCTGTCCTTAGGGTCCCAAGTGCAGACAATGGAGGGGTCCCTGCGGTGCCCCCCAGGCCTCGATCCGCTCAGGGACAGAGGGACCGGTCTCCAGGCAGGCTGCACCTCCGACGCCCCTGCGCCCACCAGGCCGGCCAAGACCCCGAGGCATTGCCTAGGGGTGCCCGGAAACCAGGCGAAAGCAGCTCCTTTCGCAGGGACCCCAGGGAGCTCCAGGGGAGCCCGAGGTCACTCCTGCAGAGCACCCCTCGAGCCAAGGACGGGACTCCAGGACACCCTCAGAGGAGGGGCCTGCAGACGAGGGGCCAGCCAGGCCTCCCAGAAAGAGCCACCTCAAGACGGAGACCCTGGTCCACACCAGGAGAAGCCAAGGCCCAGGGAGGTCTGGGAGGGCAGGCAGACAGGCCCGGAGGCCAGGGGACCAGGGGGGCGACCCGCTGGAGCCCGCCCCACGCAGTGGCGGGGAGAGAGGTCCAGCAGCAGCCTCGGCCCCCCACCCTGCCCCTCCCAAGATGAGCCCGTTCCCGCAGCCTGGGGGTGCAGGGGTGAGACCACCTGCGAGAGGAGCTTCTGGCCGGTGTCCCGGGGGTTGCAGGCAGGAGCCACGGTCTCAGACCCGGCCGGGTCCGCGCTGCACAAAGGCGGTCCCAGGGGTGCTCGGGGGCACGGCACCCAGAGCGGTGGCTGCAGGCCAGGGAGGGGCCCGAGGGACAGCAGCGGGGCGGGGGGCGGGGGGCAGGCGCTGAGGCTGAGGGGCTCAGGTCACACTCCCTGGTGGCCCGGGCAGCAGGGTCACCAGGTGGCTGTGAAGGGGCCTCCCTGAGACGTGTTGAGGAGGACACTTCTGCCTCCCCTCAAGGGGGGAAACAGGCCTGCTCCCCCCGTGTGTCCACCACGGGCCCGCTACTAAGTGGGGTGCAGGCCCCCATTCCACTGCCACCTCTGAGCCAGAGAAGGCTGGGTCGGGGGGAGGCGACAGCCAGCAGGTGCCACACTGACCCAGCGCACAGATGGGGCCTAATCACAGGGCTGGCCCGGCTGGCAGGGGGCTGGCCCTGACCCCCCGGGTCGGCGGCTAGTGCGGGCAGACCAGGGAAGAGGTGACTAGGGGCGCGGCTGGCGCCAGTGGCCACCTGACACACTCCGCCACAGCGGGCAACCCCGGCACGGGAGGGGAGCGGGGGCGCCCCTTCTTCCTGCGGAGCAGCCAGGGAGGACCTGCTCCGAACCCCGGGAGCCCAGCGGCCAGCGGCCCAGAGCCTGCAGCGCACAAAGTGGAGCAAGGCCTGAAGCCGGGACCGGGGGACGCCATGCCCCAGGGGGCCCAGCACCCCTGCACGCGGCGCCGAGGGCAGGAGGCTGCAGGCCTCTCCCGAACCTCAGCAAAGCACCTCCCCGCTGGGCCGGGGCACCCGGAAGCAGTGAAAGTTTGGGGTGCCTTCGGAGCCTGTGGCCCAGGACCCGGAGGGGCTCCCCGTGGAAGCCCCCAGCACGCGCCAGCGGCACCTCCGAGTCCCGGGAGCCCCGGGCTGCGGGGAGGCGGCGGGCCCGGCCGGGCTCCCACGGTGAGGGCCCTCAGGCCCAGGCACGCCGCCAGCCCCGCCGGCCGGGGTGGGGACCCCAGCCCCAAGTCTCCCGCTCCCGGGGGGCCGCCAGCAGTCCGCGTGGCCACGTGCTCCCGCTGACGGAGGGAGCTCGGCCCGGTCCGGCCCAGGCCCAGGCCCTCGCGCGCGGCCAGGCCCAAAGGATGCTCCGGCCTCGGCTCCGGCTGCGGTGCCTCCCAGGCCCCCGGGCCACGCAGGCGCCCCAACAGGTGGGCAGAGCGCTGCTCCCCGCCCCAGCCCCGCACCGGACGCGGGGGTCGGGGCGGGGGCGGCGGGCCCGGGTGGGGGAGGGGCGGCGGGGGAGCCGCGCGGGCGGTGGGGGAGGGGCGGCGCGGGCCGGCGGGCGCGGCGGGGACGGCGGGCCGGATGGCTCGGGAGCGCGGCCCGGGGCGGGGGTGGGGGGGCAAGGCGGGGGGGCCGAGGCAGGGCCGGGACGCGGGCGGCGGGGCCCGGGGCCGGCGGGCGCGGCCTTACCTCCGACCCTGTACATGTTGGCGGCCATGTCCGGCGGCGGCGGGCGGCGGGCCGCGGGCGCGGGCGGCGGGCGGCCTGGAAAATGGAGGCGCGGGCGCGGGCGGGGGCGCGGGCGCGGCAGGCGGGCGGTTTAAAGGGGCCGCAGCCTCCCCCGCCGCCGCCGAGGCCGCGCAGGGACCGAGGCCGCGGGCGGGCGGGAGAGGAAGAGGAGGAGCGGCGCCGGCGGGGGAGGGGCTTCTGCGCCGCCGTTGCCGCCGCCGCTCGCCCCCTCCCCCCCCCGCCGGCGGGCCGGTCCCGCCCCTTCCCCGCGGGCCTCCCGCGCCCTGCCCGCTGGATCTCCGCCCTGCCGCACGCCCCGGGGCTCCCGGGGGGCTCCCTGCCGTCCCCGGGGCCTCCCGGCAGCCCCCGCCGTACCCCGGCGCCCTCCGCGCCGCCCCCGGCCCCCGCCCTCCTCCGGCCTCCCGCAGCACCAGCCGCTCCGGGGGCGCCTCTCCGCCTGCAGCTCCGTCCCAGGCCGCCCCGCCGCGGGGCCGCCCCCTCCCACCTCCCAGCGGGCGGCCTCCCCGGCGGTGGCCCGGGGAACGGGCGGCGGCGCCTGGGCCGCCCTCCGGAAGGACCGATGAGACGGGGGCCCAGCGGGCCCGGGCACCCAGAGCCGGGGGCGGGATGACAGGGTCGCCGTGCGCGGGGGACGGCGGAGGCGCCCGTGTGCCGAGGCACCTGCGTCTCTCTCCCGCCCCGTCAAACGTGGCGTCCCAGGGAGCGGCCCGTGGCCCCAGGTCCTAGGAGAGTCCAGTCCACGTGGAGCCGCCACGACCAAGGTCCCGAGGCGCGAGGGGAGCGCTCGAGACCGCGGGCCGGCGTCCCAGCCGCCGCGGGAACACAGGACAAAGGGCGCTGCCGGGGAGCGCGGGGACGGGGTGGGGGCTCCCGGGTTGCCGCCCTGCCACCTCAGGTGGGGCTGGAGGAGGGGGCGACGCCTGCGGGAGGGAACGGCGGGCGTGCAGTGGCCCTCGGGAGCGGAGCCCTCGGGAGGCCCGGCCGAGGCGGGGAGGGGCCCAAGCTGGGCTGCGGGGAGCCAGGAGTGGGCGGGGCGGCCGTGGGGGCGCGAGTGGTGGGACCGGGTTGTGCGGGGGTGGGGGGGGGTGGCAAGAGCCTAGGGACTGGCGAGGTTCCGAAGCGGGGTGGCATCCCCTCCCGCGGGCCTGGCCTCCCTCGTGCTGCTCTCCGTGGGAAGCAAGCGGGCAGCCTAAAGCCGGTACCAACAGCGAGGGAGCTGCCCCGAGGTCAGGACTCCCCAAAGCTGCCCAGGCGGCTGCTGGGCGCCCGCCCCGCGCCCCGCCCCCCCCAGCCCCCGCAGGACAGGCACCCGAGACCAGCTGCGCAGAGAAGCCCACCGGCTCCCTCCCTCCAGGTGGCAGGCGGTCAAGGCCGGCCCTCAGGGTCCAGGGTCTGAGGGAAGCCACCAGAGCCCCAGGCCTCCCTGTGAGAGAGGAGATGCGCCCCCCACAAAGCAAGGTGACACTTCGTAAAGTCCCGGGAGAGGCCGCAGAGCCCAGCGCCTCCCGCGGGTGCCACGTGGCCCCTCTGCAGACCACGGGTGGGCTGCCTGCAGCCCTGGCCTGCGCCCGGCTCGGAGCCCAGCCGACACCGCGGGTGCGCTGCCGAAGAGACGGGCTCGCCCACTCAGCAGCGGAGCGAACAGGCTCCGGTCAGAACAGGGGCGACCCGGAAGGCCCCACCACCCCCAGGATTCAAGCGCAGCAGGACAGCAAGGCGCCCGGGGCAGCCCCGCAGGGGATGTGCTGCTGGGAGCAGGAGCTGGGAGGCGGGGGCTCCGTCAGGCCCACGCCAAATGGGGAGCGCAAGATGAGGGCCACTGCCACCAGGGCAAGCCTGGAACACGAGGGGCAGGAGGCAGGCCATGCAGGGAAGGCTGGCGGTCATTTCAGGACAAGACAAAGCTGTAGGCTGCTGTCGTTGCCTCAGCCCTGCCCTCAGGGCACACTGCTTAGGTGCCGGGGCTGCGGCCAGGGGGCCGCCTGGCCTGGGGGCCTGCAGGCCAGCTGGGAGGAGGGGCCGCAGGGCAGAGGACTGGATGACCTTCTGTGCTCTTGCACAGTGACGGTGGCCCATCCTGGTGGCAGCACCGTCTGGTGGGGTCAAGACACTGGGAAGGAGGCCCAGAGGAGCGAAGGCTGGGCGAGGAGGCCCGGTGGCCACGTCCCCATGCAGGGCCTCAGGCCCGCGGACACTGGCTTTGCCACTGGAGGGCGCGGGTGCAGAAGGATCTGCCGTGCGCCGGCGGGGGGCGGGGGGCGGGGAGCCACGGAGCTGGAGGAGAAGGCCCAGAGTCGGGGCGCCTGGAGCCCCGGGAGAGGCTCAGAGAAGGGCTCAGACATGCTGCAGGGAGAGTTCTCGGGGCCACGGGAGCCCACGCAGCAAGGGCCGCGAGGCGGCCAGTGAGACCTGCCTCCCCAAGGACAAAGGTGCAGGGGCTTTCAGAAGGAGCACACCGAGAGCAAGGACCCAAGGCAGGCTGGCCTGGCCCCCAGAACCCGGAAGCGGAGCCCGAGAACCGTCCCAGCCAGGTATCCTGGGGAGCAGAAAGGCCCCCAGAAGGTAGAACCTACTGGGAAATGAAGTTCTTTAAAAACGTAAAAGCCAACCCTGAGTGCAGCCTCTGAGGAGGTGGCCCCCGCAGGCCCTGGGGCCGAGCACGGAGCTGAGCTGGTGCCCAGGCTTCTGGGGCACGGGGACCCAGAGGCCCAGGAGGGAAGGAGACGACAGCAGACCTCTGCTGCTGCGACTGCACGGGGCGCAGGGGAAGCAGGACAGCGAGCCCCCCGCCCCCGCCCCCGAGGCCGGGCAGCCAGCGCCCTCTCCAGCCGCGGGCGCCCCGTCCGTGGTCGTGGAGCTTCTGCAGGTGCTCCCGGGAGGCTCTTGACGGGAGGCTCTTGACGTGGGGCACAGGAGCGCTCGCCTCGTCCCGGCAATGCCGTCTCCCCCGAGGTCAGCTCGGACTCGGAAGGAGCGGCCTTGCGCGTGCTGTGTCCCCGCGGGTCCCCCCGCCCCGGCCTTCAGACGCACCCAGGGGACCCTCACCGCACGTCAACAGCGGCTGTCTCGGTGGGCCACCATTTTTAAACGTTCTTGTTGATTGTGGAGAGTGAGCGTTCTTGCAAAGCCAAAGAAGTCATTTTTCTTAGCAGGGGCGCCGAGGGGCACGGGCTGTTCCTGGGGCTGGGCCGAGGGGCTCCCCTTTCCGCCCGGGTGTCTGACCCACGGGCACAGACAGGTGTCAGGGCACGAGGGGGACCACGTGGCCAGCCCGGGAGCCAGCGTCCGGGAGGCCGGCCTCTCTGCCACCACAGCGCTGCAATGGCCGCAGCCCAGGGCCCTGGGAGGCGCCTTGAGCCCCCGGAGCTGGGAGAGCCCTGCCTGGCGGGGAAGCGAGAGCGAAGGGGCAGTGGAGAAGGGGCGTGTGGCGATAGCGAGGCCGTGTCCGCTGCCAGTGGTGGCCGGGGGTGACGTCCTAGCCAGGCAGGTGCTGCTCAGCCCGTCCGCCCGTGGACCCGCCCCTCACCCAGGCTCCCGGGCCTTAGACCCACCTCTCTCCCAGGGCTCCCGGCAGAGGCACTGTCGGCATCTGGGGCCTGGTCACTCTCGGCTGCGGGGGGCGTCCTGTGCTCTGGGACGCGGAGCAGCACGCAAGGCCTCCAGCCGCCCGAGGCCCGGAACCCCTGCAGAAGGCACGGCTCCCCTCCCCAAAGCCTGCGACAGCGCCGGCTCACGTGGCACGTGGGGGTGAGGGTTGCTGGCTCGCGAGCCCTAACGTGGCGTCCCGGGGGGCCCCCACGGCCCCTAGAAGGAAGAGGAGGCAGGAGAGAGGGCGGGGACGATGGAAGGAGGTCAGGGGCGCTGCGCTGCTGTCCGGGGAGACAGAGGACGGGCCGCCGGCCCAGGGGCGCGGGCAGCCTACGTGGGCTGGGACGGCCGGATGGGGGCATCGTGCCCTGCAGCCCCCGAGAGGAGCCGGGCCTGCTCGCCCCCTGGCCAGAGCCAGCGGAGGCCGGTTTGGGGCTTGTACGTAACTTACAGTTAACGACTCTAAGACGCGGGGTCTGTGGTGACCTGTTAGTGCAGCAGCACCCAGGGTGACAGCAGAGCCATTGCCAGGCACCGGCCCTGAGCACCACGCTCTGCTGGAGGGGGCGCAGGCTTCAGGCCAGCCCCCGCCAGCAGGTGGCGCTCCTTCCCCACGGGTTGGGCTGGTGCTGCGGCCTGGTGACCAAGGATCCCCCCCTGGGGATCCCCAGCTTGGGCCTCTGCGGTGGGGGGTGCTGGGGCCCCCCGACAGCCCGCTCCTGGTAGGGGACACCTTGTGCAGAGAGGCCCCGAGACCACATGGAGGACAGAGGGCCGGCCGCCCCCACCTCACGAGACAGCCACACGAGACCAGGAGGGCGGCCCGGGAAGCCAGGGAAGCCCTGGGTCCCGAGTGACTAACACGGAGCCCTTCAAAGCCACTCAGCAGTAGAAGCCCACAGCACTTGTGTCCTGGGTCACCTGCTGACACTGCGGGGCGGGGGAGGGGCGTCTTCCCACCAGCCTGGGGCCGGGCCAGGAGCCGGCTCTGGGCCTTGACAGCCCCCCACCTTTCATTGTCAGGGGTCTGGGGAGGGGGCGGGATGTCCTCCAAAGCCTGCCTCGCCTCCCCCCACCCCTTAGAACACCTCCCCCAGCCCCAGCCACCAGCGCGCCATGTCTGTAGCTCTGCACCCGCCCCAGTGGTCCTGAGAAATGCACAGGCCTGGAACACGTTTAATTTCAGGGGGCCGGGGGCGGGGCGGGGAGCATGGGAGCGCCGCGCTGTGTGCTCTCCAAAGGCGTCCTGAGCGCAGCAGGGAGGCAGGACAGAGTCCCACCCCGGGGGCGGGGGTCTGTGAGGAGGGTCCACGTCAGCCTTGATCCCACTGGCGGCCTCCCCGGGACCCCCCGCAAAGGTGCCCAAAACAGACCCTGGGCTGAGCAGGCTCTTAGGAGGGCGGCCGCCTAGAGGCCTGGGTGGCTGGAGTCGCGGTGCACCAGGAGGGCGCGCGGGCGGCCTCCGCGGGCCTCAGCCGGTGGGGGATGAGCACGTCCCTGTCCACATCCTCGGACACCAGCTGGGCCACGACCTGCAGGAGGTCCTGCGAGAGGCCGCAGGGTCAGGCGGCAGCGTGGGGCGGGGCGCCCCGCGCCCCCCATCCCCACCGCCCCTTGCCCTATCCGCGCACCGGGCAGTGGGCGGAGGCCCCGGCGGCACCCCGCGCGGCCCGCTGCCGCCGCTCGTCGATGCTGAGGCTCCAGTGGCGGCCTGGGCGCCTGCTCCCCGGGGGCTCGCACACCTGCGGGGACAGGGCAGCGGTCCGCGCCGGCCATGCACAGGGGCCCTGCCCCGGACGACCCTCTCCCTGCGTCCTCCGCGGGGGCTGCTGAGCTCGCAGGATCCAGTCCGGTTCCCAGGGCGGCCGACAAGGCCTCGCAGCTTCGCGCCGCGGCTGCGTGCCCCGACGCCCGCACCTGCCCTGCACGGCTGCTGGGCGCCCAGACGGGGAGACCTCCAGCCGAGGTCTTGGCGGGCCGGCTGGTGGGACCAGGGAGAAACAACACCGCGGGAGCCCTCAGATCACGGGAACGGCTGCCACAGCCTGGAGAGGCCAGAGCCCGAGCTTCCTGCTGGCTCCCGGGGAAGACAGGCAGGCAGTCCTTGTGGCGCCGTGAGGGGGCCACGTTGAAAATGAAGGCTTGAGACAAGCTGGGGGTCCCCATTCCTCGAAGAGTTAAAAGCAGTGACCCTGCCGTCTGGCAGTCCTGCTGCCGGGTACCCACCCAGGGGACTGGAAGCAGGGGGCAGGGAGACCATTCGCAGCCCAGCGACCGTGAGCAGGGTGGACGGCCCAGCGTGGCCCCTCCACACAAGGGAACACGATCCAGCCTTAGAGAGGACGGACATTCTGGTACCGGCTATGAAGGGAACGGACCTTGAGGACACAGTGCCAGACGCAGACAGACCCTGTTGGTTCCAGGGTTAGGAGGGCCTGCGGGAGTCGGGTCCGTAGAGACAGACGGCGCACGGTGGGCCCCGGGTCCGGGGAGCGGGAGGGGTAGTTAGTGGTTAATGGGGCCCAAAGCTCAGATTTGCAAGATGTAAAAGCTCTGAAGGCCCTTCTCAGGGCAAAATGCGAAGATGCTGCTGAACTGTGACAAGACAGGGCACCCGGCCGCTCGAACTCCAGGCCCCGGGGGAGACGGCAGAGCTCGGCAGCAGAGCAGGGTGCGGGCGACCTGACGCCTCTCCCCTGCCGGGTCAGAGTGCCACATCCTGTCACGCCCCCTGCCGGGCGAGGACGGCGTCTTCCAGCCCACCGAGGATGGCTGCCTCCGTCTGCCTGGGCGCTTGGCCCAGGTACTGAATGCACCGACGTTGTACTTACGCCACAGTGGAATCTTGGGCTTAGTCCTGCTTGTCTTACAGTCTTTCTCTCTGTCCTTCTTTTCTTCTCTCTTTTTTTTAATTTATTTTTTGACAGAGGGGAAGAGAGAGAGAAAAAGGGAGAGAAACACCCACGCGTGGCTGCCCCTCATGCGCCCCCTGCTGGGGACCCAGCCCGCCGCCCAGGCCTGGGCCCTGCCTGGGAACTGAACCGGCGGCGCTTTGGTGCGCAGGCCGGCGCCCCGCCCCCTGAGCCGCCCCGCCCCCTGAGCCGCCCCGCCGGGGCTGCCCCCTCTTCTTCCTTCTGGGCAGACCGCCGTCCTCTCCGCCTCACTGTACCCTCCCCTTGCTCAGAAGGGTCTCTCTCTCTGGGCTTTCGGTGTCATCGAAGTGCGTTTCCAAACCCATCGAAGTCTGAAGGCGACAAACGTCCCCATTGTCTTCTCAGCCAGCGCGAGGGATTTCGGACACGGCCCGCTCGCAGACGCACGCCAGAACCTGTGCTGTTGTGAGCGAGCGCGTTCGGCTGCGCAGGCCCGCCCATGCGTGAGCTGGTCGGGGTCCGGCCACCCCACGCTGCCTTCTTTGTTCCCCTCATTCTCTCTGAGCTCACTTTCCCGGGGGTGAGGTCTATTCTCAGAATTGGGGCGAGGGTCTGCTGGGGGCAAATTTTTTCTCCCACTTGCTGTTTTATTTATTTTCCCTCTTGAAAGAGATTCCCGCCAGGCACAGGACACCAGGGAGCTGGGCACACTCAGCACATGCCCCCTCGTGCTTCGCCGTCAGGCTTCTGAGCTCTCAAGGTGGGTGTCACCATCGCTCTTCGAAGGGTCCCCCCTTTGCGTTTAAGGCTCCCACTTCATTCCTGGGCCCTGCAACGCTGCTCCCATGGTTCTAGCGTTGGAGTCTTTTATTTCTCCTGCTTGGAGTGGGCGGGCCCGAGACTAGCATCTGACCGGGGGCTGTGTCAGCCCCCAAGAAGGCCTGCGCGGAGTCTTGCCCCCACATCCACGCCCTGGGCTTCGTCCCACGCTGAGCGAGGTGCTGTGGAGCCGATGGTCATGACCCCACGGCCGCCACAGGACAGCCTCCTCCTTGCTGGCTGTCGGGTCGCGTGCTCTGGGGGCAGCCAGCCACCGTGAGGCGGGGACACAGGCAGTGCGTGGCGAGGTCCACGCGGTGAGCAGCCAAGGCCCCCGCCCGCGGCCGGCACACGAGTGCGGCCGGCCCTGCAGCCTCGCCGAGCTGCCTGGCATCCTGGCTGCAACCTCATGAGGGGCCCCAGCCAGAGCCTCCCCGCTAAGCAGCTCCCAGATCCCTCACCTACAGAAACGGGGACGAACACACTTGTTGTTTTCAGCCTCTAAGTTTGGGAAAGATTTGTTATGCAGCAATAAATAATACGCTGCCGTACACACGTCGTACACCTAGGATAAAATTTTAAAAATTCGTGAAAAGTTTGTTTTTTTTAAATTGGGACCGCGCTGAATTAGATATTTGGGGGGGAATCGGGCAGATTGAAAACACTGACCCTTCCCATCCAGGAGCGGGGCCCAGCTCTGGTCGCTCAGTGTCTTCACACCGGTTCACAAAGGACGTCCTAACGTGTTGCCAATGTGAGTGGGTCTTCTTTCTCCGTTACGTTTCTGGTTGGTTATTTTTAGGGTATTGAAAAACTGTTACGTGTTGGATGGTGATGATATGTCCACTCCCTCCTTTTTTGGGGGTGCCACTTCTTTCGCTTGGCCTCCGTGGGTTTCCCAGGGGGACGTGTGTTCGTGGCAAGCGGCACCACCTCGCCACCTCCTCTCCGCTGGCCCCAGCTCGGGTCGCGTCCCCGACGTCAGTGCAGGCCGCACCATCGCCACGGTGACGCCCTGCGTCCCTGCGGCCGAACCTGTGAGCGGCACCCGGCTGAGGTCCGCGCCGGGCCCCTCGCGCCCGACCTTGGTAAGACTCGGCGGGTGTTGTTGCATGTTGTTTTGAAGGAAACAAACTGGAACTTATGAGCATTATTTTCCATCATTCGTTCAGCCACTCATGTGGTCTTCCTCCTTTTGTGAATGCAGAGCATTTTATGAATTTCCAGACCCCTTCCTCCTTGGCAGACGGTTTCCCACGTTTCCATGCGCCGTCCGTCCCTGGGCGCAGGTGGTGCGTGCGGCAGCCTCCCGGGGGTCTGTGCCGCAGGGCGCGGGCTCTCCCTTCCCCCTTCGCCCCCCCCTCGCATACACGCAGTGGCTCTGGACAGTCCACACTTCCTTGGAGGGGATGACTAATTCCTTAATTTTTTTAGGTTTTTTTCAAAGAATTTATTCATTTGTTTTGAGAGGGGGAGGGAGGGAGGGAGGAAGAGGGAGAAACATCAGCGTGTGGCCGCCTCTCACGCACCCCTCACAGGGGCCCCGGCTGCAGCCCAGGCCTGCGCCCCGACTGGGAATAGAACCTGCGGCCCTTTGGTTCGCAGGCCAGCGCTCCGTCCCCTGAGCTGCGCCGGCTGGGGCTTATTTATTTATTTATTTATTAGTCTTTTAAAATACACTTTATTGATTATGCTATTACCGTTGTCCCGATTTCGCCCCTTTGCCCTCCCCCACCTGGTACCCCCACTCCCTCCAGCGGTCCCCCCTTAGTTCACGTCCAGGGGTCGTGCATTTTCTTCTCCATTCCCTGCTCTTGTCATCCCCTTGTCTGTCCCGTACCAACCGCCTGCGCTTTTCAATCCCTGCACCTCCCCCGCACCCCTTCCCAGCTGATAACCATCCCAATGGTTTCCACACCTGTGACTCTGTTCCTCTTCTGCTTGTTTGCTTAGCTTATTTTTTAGATTCAATTA
Organism: Pteronotus mesoamericanus; assembly: GCF_021234165.1. NCBI lineage: Eukaryota > Metazoa > Chordata > Mammalia > Chiroptera > Mormoopidae > Pteronotus > Pteronotus mesoamericanus. The sequence goes on along the minus strand of NW_026555082.1, from coordinate 3,529,324 downwards.
TTGATAGCTGTGGATTTATTACCATTTTAATATTCATCATTTTTATCTTCTTTTTCTTAAACAAGTCCCTTTAGCATTTCACAGAATCAGGGCTTGGTGATAATGAACCCCTTTAGCTTCACCGTGTCTGGGAAGCACTCGAGCTTTGCTGGGAGGAGCGACCTAGGCTGTTGGTCCCCCGCTTCCGCCGCCCCGGGGCCGCCCTGGAGGGCCTGCCCTGGCCCAGCGTGGCCTTGGGCGTGAGTTCGGTTTAGATTTGAGAACAACAGCCAGATGGGAAAATGCAAAGGAAACTATATTTAAAAACTCAGGAACCCGCCATCCAAAATGAACAACGCCGTGCTTGCTTCACATTTTCCCCCCCGGAAACAAAGCGGATGGACAGGTCTCGCTGCCCAGGTTTCCTTCCCGCGCCTACGAGCTGAGCGTGGACAGGACGGGCGCCGGGCCACGCCTCCAGCCCCCGCGGCCTCCGCGCGGCCAGGAGCCACGCGAGAACCGGTGCTGGCCCGACCGCGGGCCGCCTTGGTGGCCGGAGGCCTCCCCGCCTGGGGTCCTACCGGGCGGGCTCGCCCGCCGTCTCTGCCTTCGCCGCCGCCTGCGCGGCGGCCAGGCCGTTCCCCGCGTCGCCGCCGCGCGCACGCGCCAGCAGGGGGCGCTGGCTCTGCTCCCGGGCCTCTGTCGAGCCTTGGATGCGCGCTTTTTCGTGTTGTGGTCGAACACCTTGACCTCATTTACTTCCCTGGCACCGAATCCTTTTCACTGTCCTCCAGGCCACTTGGGGCTCCCTCTCGGTGAAAGGCCTGTGCGTTCTGGGGGCTGAGTCTCCTCCTCGCCCTGCGTCCGCGCCCTCTGTCCCTCTGGACCTCGCCCCGGCGCCCCTGCGAGCGCGGGCGCCGAGCGGTGGGGCGAAAAAGGCTGCGCTCTCCTCTGAAGGCGCTCGCGTCCATCTCCGTTTTCAGCACAACCTGCTGGCCCCACTTGCCCCCGGGCGTCCAGCCCGTGGCCGGGCCGTGCCGTGCCGTCACGTGGCAAGGCTCCCGGGCGCCTCGCGCAGTCCCTCTCGCGACCCTCCGGGGCTTGCGATCGGCCACGGAGGTCAAGGCGCCCCCGGGCTCCCCTGCTGCTGGGATCTGCTTTCACGCGCCCGCGACCCACTGGAGGGGCTGCGACCGCGTCCTCGCCCAACCGCGCGGCCAGTGACGCGCCAGCAGCGGAGCTCCGAGGAGTTCGTTTGCCTCCGCTCAGCTGTACAGTCATAACGACGACTGGTTTTATAATTCCCTTTTTATGTTTTCTCATGTGATAGACATAATCATTTACCATTTTAATATTTCTGAATGTATTTATTTTTAGAGAGGGGAAGGGGGGGCGAGAGGGAGAGAAGCATCCATGTGTGGTTGCCTCTCGCGCGCCCCCCACTGAGGACCTGGCCAGCAACGCACGCATGTGCCCTGACTGGGAATCGAACCTGCCACCCTTCTGTTCACAGGCCGGCCCCAGTCCACTGAGCCACCAGCTAGGGTGATGTTGACCATTTTTCATATACTTGACCATTTATTTATCTTGGGAGAAATGTCTAGACAGGTCCTTTGTCCAATTTTGAATTGGTGTATTTTTAAATTGTTGAGTTTTGGGAATTCTTTATATATTCTGGATATTCATCCCTTATCAAATATGTGATTTGCAGATTATTTTCCCCATCCCATGGATAGACTTTTCACTGTGCTGATGATGTCCTGTGATGACTAAAAGTTTTTAAGTTTGATTAAGTCCAATTTGTCTGTTTTTAGTTTCACCGCCTGTGTGGTGGGCGCCATATTCAAGAAATCATTGCCAAATCCAACGCCAGGACGCTTTACTCCTGTCTTCTCCTAGGGCTTCTGTTCTCTTAGCTCGCTCATCTCCGTCTGCGATGCATCACATAGTGCCGGGTGAGAGTCCGGCTACATTCTTTTGCTTGTGGAGGTCCTGTATTCCCAGCACCATTTGTTGAAAAGTCTGTACTTTCTCTAACAAAGGGTTGGGGCTCCCTTGGTGCATATTTGTCCTCTGTAGACATGGCTTTTAAAAAAAGATTTTATTTCTTTTTAGAGGGGGAGGGAGAAAGAGAGGGAGAGAAACATCCACGTGAGAGAGGAACATGGCACACCTCAGGGCTGTAGATGTATTGTTTTTCACCGGGATAAATGTAGCCCCCTTTTCTTTTGCGGGTTTGGACTTTGAGACTTGGCTGGAAGGGCCGCCCCGCTACCGGATTTCTCCCAGGACTTTCAAGGCATCAACACTTGGGGTTTATCTTGATGACTGAGAGCTAAGGCTACAACTTTACTCTGCATAGCTACGCAGTTGCCTAATGCAGTTTCAGAAAAACGTCCCCCCGCGCCCGCCCCCGTAAAGAGGCCAGCTTCAGCCCATGTTACGGGTCGTGGGCATTTAGGTCAATGTCTAGATTTTCTGTTTAGGTTTGCTGCTCAGGTGTCATGTGGCAGGACCCTCTTGCTTTCAAAACTGAAGCTTTGAAATAGGAATTCACATCTGCTACGCCTGAATCTATTCTTATCTTTCCATTCGAGCAGAGCACCATATTGGGGAAAATGTTTTGGCACGTTTACCTTTCATGACACTGAACCGGGAAGAGCCCAGAAAGAACACGGTGTCTCTTCTCGCCCCACAGTCTCTGGGTAATGCTTCAAGGTGTTTTGAAGTTTGTCTCCAATTAGATCGGCCTATTTCCTGTTCAGTTTCCTCCTGTTGTCAAATGTACCTTTTCCGTGTGTTTCTCTCTTGAGTCTGCTGTTTGGATTGGCAGAGGCCGCTGGCATCACCTGTGCCCTCTCCAGGTCTGGTCAGATGTGGACGGACTCCAGGCCCTTTGCTCCGGCCCAGCAGGTCGCAGGCCTTCCAACCGGCGAGCAGCCACCCCCGCAGTTCCCACCCCCTCACCCCCTCATTCAGCCGCAGGGTCCACTGCTCGGAGGGGGTGCAGGTCCCCAAGGGATGGCGGTCCCTCCAGCCCACTCTGCCCTGCCTGGCACAGCTGGGGCCCCGCCTCTTTTCCAGGGGCTGAGTCCCCTTCAACTCGCTTGTGTTTCAAGGAAGACTGAGCAGCAAGGTGGGTGGACGGGGGTTTGGGGGCCGGGCAGCACCCTGTCTCTGCGGCCCCCCCACGTGGCCCAGCACTGCGGCCAGTTCTCTGCCCTGTGGGCTCCTGCCCTCTCTGCGCCCTCCAGTCAGCTCACTAGGAAGCAGAGGTGCCAGGCTTTCTCCGCCTCTGCATGGGCTGGGGATCTCCGGGGGGACGTCTCCTCAGAGCTTGGCCTCTGCAAGCACATGTCCGCCCCATGTGGGCGATGGGTGCCCACGGTGAGCCCCAAGAATGAGGGCGCCCCCTTGGGGCCTGGGTCTGGAAGGAACACAAAGGGAATGGTGCAGAGGCTCCTGCAGCCGGGGCCGTCACAGGCGGAGCCCCCAGGGGCGATTTTCTGAGACCAGCCCTTCTGTTGCCTGCCCTCCGACCCACTGGGCAGGAGGCTGTCCCGTCCCCACTGTGACGGCAGAGCTCCCCAGGCTGGGCTCCCTCCCTCGGAGCCGCCTGCTCTGCTGGCCGGGGTGCGGCCCTCCCCAGTGCTCCCCGTATGGGAGGCAGGAGGGCTGCCGCCTCCCCGGGTGTCCACCCAGGGCTCCTGGGAAGAGGGCCGCTGCTCTGCGCCCCCAACTCCAGCACCTGCTGTGCTCGGGCACCTTTCAGCCTGACAGTCCTTGTGCACCTGAGCACCCACCTCCAGAGCCTGTGGTTCCCGCAGGGAGCCCTGGGGGGCCGAGGCCAGGCTCCCTTCAGCTTACCCAGTCCTGAGTCTCCAGCGCCTGCTGACCGCTGCTCTGGGACCTGGGCTGGCCCCAGGCCTCAGCTGGGCTGGGCGAGGGAGATGCTGGCCTGTCCTCGTGGGACGGCTGTGGTCCCGCCTTACCCCCGGGCGGGTCTTTAAGCAAATGCGTCCTGCTATTCATGTCCAGCAGCAGCCTGCGGTCCGCCTCGGGGCGCCGGGGACAGGTCCCCAAAGCCGCCTGTACTCCCGCGGCTCCCTGTGTCCCTCTGGCCGACGGGGGCAGGTCAGGCTCTGCCAGGCTCCCGCCCCCCCCAGACCGCACTGGGCGGGCCGCAGGCCGCTGAGACCCCGCCGTGGGCCCCCCGGGGTGACCTGGGCCCCCAGCTCCTGCGGCCACTTTTCTTCACAAGGGCCCGCCAGGCCGGCGCAGCCACAGCACTCGGCCCTGCCCCGCCTCCCGCAGGGGCGCCCCCTCTGCGGGCCCAGCCTCCCACCTGCTGGCTGTGGGGTCGGGGCCGCACCGCGGAGTGGACGGGAGCCGCTCGGGATTCGCTAGACAGAGGGGAGCGGGCGGCACTACAGCGGCCAGCGGGGGGGGGCGGGGCGCGGGGCGGGGCGGGGCGGGGGCAGCAGGGTGCGGGCGGGGAGGGGAGAGGAGGGGGCAGCGGGGTGCGGGAGGGGCGGGGCGCACTTTGATGGGAGGGCCAAAGGGTCGGGGTGGGGCCCACAGAGGTTCTGGGAGGCCTGAGAGGGCCGAGCCCGGCCCGCGGAACTTCCGTTTCTGCCGATCCCGCCCTGCCGTTTCCGCTTCCGGCTCGCGGTGCGCCTGCGCCCTGGCGCCGCCGTCATGGGGCCCGGCCGCGGGGAAGGGGTTCACCTCGGCCTCCCCGGGTCCCTGCCCCGAGCGCTTGGTGGGGTCGGCTCGCTGTGGGCCCGGCCCTGGGGGCGTCTCCCGGGCCCCGCCGACGCCAGTTTCCCCGGGGGGGTCCCCGGGCGGACGGAGGGGCAGCAGCCGCCCAGGAATCAGCAGGCGCCGGCGGCCTGTGGTTGAGACTCCCCAGGTTTATTAGTGTCGCATCAGCTCCGTGAAATAGTTTGGTCACATGCGTGACAGGTTAGAATCTGTTCCCCAAAGAGTCTACTTACATTAGTCGTGTTTTCCATTAAAAAGAAAACCAGCAAGACACACACCCAGCAACGGCACGACGCTCGCTGAGCAGGCGGGGCCGCTCCGGGTCGGCCCTCAGTCCCCTCCCCCCACCCCCGCCGCCGGGGCACGATCTCCCTCTCCTGCCCGCGAGGACTGGGCAGGTCTGGGGCGGGGTCAAGAAGCAGGTGCAGGTCAGGCCGCTGGCCCTTCAGAGCCGGTGGCAGGGTCTTGTCATTATGAATCTGCTCCAGGCCAAGGCCCAGGCCCTTCCTGCCGGGGGCGATGGCAGCGCAGCAAGGCCGGCCTCGGCCACTCACACCCTTGGCGCTGGCCCAGAGGCCCTCTCCTCCGGAGGCTGTGGCCGTGACACTGACTCCGGACACTGGCCTTCGAGCCCTGCGGGGATGGCGACCCAGGGGACGGCAGCGGAACAGGAATGTGTGGGCCTGGCCTTGCCTCTGGCGGCCGGCGGGTTCGGCCGAGCGCCGGCTGCCTTGGGTCGCCCCACGGGCTGCGAACCCCTGCTGAGGGGCCGCTGTGCGGGGTCCACATCCCTCGCTCCCACACTGCCCGCCGCCACGTCCCTGCCAGGCGGCTTTGGCTCCTGCGCGCCCTTCCTCTGAGGGACAAAGTGCTTTCACGTGTATCCTCAGAACAGCGCCACGGGGTGCGCAGGGGAAACGTGACCACCCCGCCGAGCCAACGCGGAAATCGACGTATCCGGCAGAGCAGCGCCGGTCTCTCGGGTCGTGCGGCCGGGCGTCCGCTTGACCGCCCAGGCCCAGGGGCCCTCAGTTGCAGGACTGGGCCGCCGGGCTCTGCAGGCCCCGGGGCCGGGCGCCCCCATCACGCACGCGAGGACGCAGCCGCGGAAGTGGGCGGGACGGCTCGTGGGGGCGGGGCGAGAGTCAAGGGCGCTTGGCCTGCACCTCCTGCCCGCAGAGCGCGACCGCTGCACAGTTTACTTGAGGGACAGCGACCAAGGCCAGTGGGGGGGACGGGTGGAAGGCGCAAGGTCTCCAGGCTCCCTGCCGGCCCGGGGGCCGCACAGGCTGCCTGAGCCTGGGCTGGGGTCCACACCCTCACCCCAGGTTCTCCCCTGGGCAGGCAGGGCCCCAAGCCAGGGTCCGGCCTCAGGCACGTGGTAGGAAGCGGTGTCTCTTAGCGAGGAGGCACCATCCCTGGTGGGGAGGGGGCAGCGGGCGAGGCTTCTGCCCAGTGTCCTGCCTGCAGGCTCCCGAGGCACAGGCTGCACCCAAGGTCACGCCCACATCCTGTCCACCGAGCCTCAGGGCCCTTGGCCATGAACCCTCCGGCCCCATGCGGCTCCCCAGAGGAGGAGGTAAGGCGGGCAGTCCCCACCCCCCAAGGGTGGGACCCCCCTGTGCGGCTGGATGTCAGGGAAGCAGGTCCTTGAAGACAGGGACGGCCTGCAGCCGGTCCTGCATTGGCAGTTCCCTGCCTGGGCGCCTCTCAGCCGCAGGAACCGAGTCCCAGGGCCTCAGCTACCCAGGGGCGGAGGCTGGTGGACTCTTCCTGTGGAGACCTGGGGTGTGGCGGCACAGGGCTGGGGCACCCTGGCTCAGGGCAGAACTCCCCTGTCCTGCTGCGTGGGAGGCAGAGGGCGGGGCTGCCGTCCAGGAGCGACCCAAACCCAACCTACCTCTGAGGAACTTGGCCTAGAGGGGCGACCCGGCCCCTGCGTGCTGCCCCAAGCTGCATCCATGGGCCCCACAGCGCCCAGTCCCCTGTGTGGCCGCCTGGGACACCCCCCGGCCTGGGCAGTCACTGGCCACCATAGTGCTGCCGGGGAGCACAGACCCTGCAGCCGGCAGGTGGTGCCAGGGCTGAGGTGGGAGGAGGCCCTGTGCTCGCCGAGTCTGGGGCAGGGACAGCTCCCCGAAGCACAGGGGTGTCTCCAGAACAGCCCCAGGGACAGGTCCTGGGAGGTGCTGGCTGGCTTTGCCGAGCCCCTGACAGCTGGGGCTTTAGAAGAGCAAGAACTTGCTTGGCAGCTACATTGTAACATGTATTTAAAAGCATTAAAAATATCTGATACTGTAAAACCTCCACTGCCCCAGGCTGGAGTTTATTAAGAACCACGAGTGAGTGGTGCTGGGGTCACTTGGCTGGTTGGCGGCTGGGGCCCCGGGCCGGGCTGACCGGCCTGTGTGTTTTGCTCAGGACGCAGCCAGCAGGAGCTCCGCCCACTGGAGCCAGCTCCCTGGGGCAGAAGAGTCCTGGCTTCCAGGAAGGGCAGGTCTCAAAGGCGCGCGTCCTTCTTGCTGGGGGAGGCGAGGGTCCGAGGCCGGCACATGCTTCCTGTGACGCTGCAGCTCAGCACGGCCTGCCTGGTCACCCGCCCCCCGCCCCACAGCGTCTGGTTAAGAAGCGGAGCAGTTAGGGCTCCCAGGGGGGCCACTGTTAGCTTCTGGGTTGTGAGCAGTTCGCGCTTAAGACGGTTTCGCTCTGTATTTTCAGTCTCTGCAGTAAACTGAAATGTTAACAGAAAAGCAGCTGGGCCCTCCAGGACTTGGGCCTGGCAGGGTGGCGGGCAGGGCTAGAAGGCGGACTTGGAGTGTCCAAAGATGCAGATGGGGAAGTGCTTGACGTGGGAGGACCACTGGGCTGCCAGCTGGAAGAACTTCACGTCGTTCCACTCCACGCCGTCGATGAGGACTGCGGGGACAAGGCCGTCTGATCCGCCCGCCCGGTGGCCAGAGGGGCACACCGGTCCCTCCCTGGGCCCGGCCCAGGACACGCTGGGGGGGCCTGACACCCCCAGGGACTCCAGGCTCCCGGGGACAAGAGAGACCCGCTGGCCAGCTCTCTCTGCTGCCGGCCCTCGGAGCCACCGGCTGAGGCCACCTCTCCCTGACTATGAGTGCTGCTGGCCCTCCCCACGGGGCCCCAGCAGGGGTCTGCAAGATGGAGGGGAAACACCCTCCACTGGGAAAATCAAGGCAGGGAGGCAGGGGCCCTCCGCCCCCAAGGCCATCGGCTCCGAGCTCCGTTTCTGGGACTCAGACTCCAGCTTTTAAAGGGGCCTCGCAGAAGCGTGTTCAAAGCCCGGCCCGTGCGCGTTTCCCTGTGCTGACGTTAGGAGGCTGCCCAGCTTCACGGGTCTGCCTCCACGTCTCACAGACAGAACCATCGGGGCCCGGCCCAGGGCCCGACGGCCACGCTCACCCCGCAGCATGTTCTGCTGGTGCTTGGCGGTGCAGATGAGGCGGCTGATGCCCTCGATGCACTGGCTCTTGGACTCCACGTCCTTGTCCTTGGTCTTCTTGGGCAAAAACATCACTAGGAAGAGAAGGGGCTGTGCTGTCCTGTTGCTCCTTCAGGGCCTGGGGGAGGGGCTGGGACCCCTGCTGGCGGCCCCCCGCTCACCCTTCTTGTTCTTCTCCTTGGTGACCACTGTCATGGACATGGTGGGCGTGGCTGCAGCCTCGCCACTGCTGGGCAGCCTGCTGACCTGCAGGGACCGGAAGGTGCACTTGAGCGTGTTTTTGGCGCTGGGCAGGTCCTTCTTCTCCGCTTCTCTCTTCCTGTCTGCGGGCGGGGCCGCCGTCCAGTAATCAACCTGCAGCCCCATCAGCTCGGCGCCGACGCCCTGGCTGGGGAAGCAGAGGGAGGCTCTCTGTCGTCCTCGGGCGGTGACCGTGCCCTCCAGGGCGGGTGCAGGCGGGAAGGCGGCCACCGCTGCCCAGTGGCCCAACGTGGGACCGCCCTGGTCTCCTGGGACAGCCCTGCCCTGGCCGAGCGGACAAGCCGGGCTGTCCCAAGCGGCCCTTGAGTCTGGAGGGCCAAGGTCAAGCTGCCTCGTCGCAGGTGCAGCCCCGCAGAGCCCGGGCAGCTGTGACCTCGTGGCCCGTGCAGCGCAGGGACCCTCCACACCCCGCACAAAGCTCGCCTGCTGCTGACCCCCATGCGCCGTCTCTGACGCCTTCCGCCGGCACCATGGTCCCCAGAACCCCACCTGGGGACAGAGCACCCTGTGTGTGTGGCTCCTGTCCCTAGTGACACCGTCGTTGCCTGAGCGGGCCCAGGACCTGCCCCCTGCACCGTGGTGGGTCATCCCTGTCCGAGCGAGCCCACGTCCTCGCAGCTCCGGCCGCTCTGACCCACCTCCCACCAGACCAGACCCTCAGCTTCCTGACGTCGGGGGTCGGGGGTCGGGGGCAGCGACCATGAGCTCTGCCAGTTTTTTCTCTAACCTGGGCCCCGTTGTGTTGGGGGGAGGGGGACGGTGGACAGAAGTCAGGGGGACAGCCACCCCTGGGGGTGGGGTGCAGCGGCCTGCGTTTACCTGGGGGAGGACAGGCCCCCACTCACGGACGGGGAGGAGGGGGGAGTGGGCGAGGCTTCCTTGGCGGCGGGAGACACGGACGGCGGGGTGGACGAGAGCACACTGGGGCCGGAGGGGGCCGCGTCGTCCGAGTCTCCTTTGGGAAGGGCAAGGGGGAAGCTCTGAGACCCCCGCAGCAGCTGCGGGTGGTCCGCCGGCGGGCAGCGCGCGTGGCCCCGAGGACGGCTCACTGGGCGGGGTGCTGGGCCCAGAGGCGCAGGTGCTGCCCGGGTGAGGGCGCCCCCCCGGCCCCGCGCCGCTGCGCCTCGGCCCTCAGGCCCCACGGGGCGGGGGGGGGGGGCGCGGGTTACCTGAGGTGGCCGAGGATGGCTCCACTATCCCGACCTTCACCACCTAGAAAGCAAAGGCGCCGCTGGCAGGGGTGCGGGGTCCTGGGCTCCAGGGCCCCGTGGGAGCCACTGGGGTGGAGCCGGCGCCCAGCCCTTCCTGCCGTGGGCAGTGCCGAGCCCGGGGCAGAGCCGAGCCGGACACACCGGATGCGGGACGGTGCCGAGACTGGCCTGTCGCCTCACTCCCTGCTCGACGCCACAAGGTGACGGTAAGCTTCAAGATGGGGGGACTCAAAGGCAAGACCTCAGCTCAAATGGGTGGGGACGGTTCTGGAATATATCAACTTAACGCCAAAGCCGACCGGGACAACTCCGGCCCAATGGCAGGTTCTGCAGGCAGAGGGGCAGAGCAGGGGCGCTTCAGGCACGGCCGCCACCCGCCACCGAGCTACTCACCCCCACGAAGGGAATGAACTTCTGCGAGGACTCCTCGTCGGGGCTGCCAGAGAGAGAACAGTCACCGCCGGCTGGTCCGGGGCACCCCAGGCCCACCCAGGACGGAGGACGGCTCCAGGTCAGGGGTGCGGCCACGGGGGCCTGCTGCCATCCCGGCGCGACCCCCGGAGCACGGGGCAGCCGGTCCAGCCCAGCCCGACGGGGCGTGCGGCCTGTGTCCCAGGACCCCCGGGAGCAGCCCAGCCCCCCGTGCACAGAGGCAACCGTGCGGAAGCTCCGGGGGTGAGGTGTTCCCTCAGGGGGTCAGTGCCGGCGGCACCACCCGGAGCTGGGGCTGTGGTGGGCACCTGGTCCCCGGGCCTTTGGCCTCGGTTCCGGGCCACGCACACCGTGTTCCGACACAGGGACCCCCGAGAGCAGCCCTCAGGAGAGGGCGAGCGCCCGGCACGGGCTGTGGGCCGGTGGCGTCTGCTTGGGCCTGGCTGTGCACAACCCCCCGCAGGACCGGGCCCCCCTGGAGCCGAGGCCCTGGGCCCGGTGGGGGCTGTTGCAGGGGGGTGGGCAGCAGCGGTCCCGGGGCCGGTCCCTGCAGCAGGCTGCGGCCTCGCCTGGGCTGTGGCCCGAGGGGCTCCCAGGAGGCGGGCTCCAGGCCCCATGGGCCGCCCGCGGGGCACCCCCTCCTGGCCCCTGGGACTCTCCCGGGACCTCAGGGCTGGCGGGGCTGCCTCCCGTGTCCGTGGCGGGCGGCATCCTGGGCCAAGACCTGGGTTCTCGGAGCCTGATGTCGGAGAGTGACTCTCGGGCAGGGAAGCGTCCCCAGTGCCCCTGCCCTGGCCTGAAGCGTGACGCCGGGTACCGGGTCGGCCGCCCTCTCCGAGCACCAGCTCCCGGAGCCCTGCCCCGGCCTCGGCTCCCTGCCAAGTGTGCCCACAGGCCGGCTAAGCGGGCCCGGCCCTGAGGCAGCACAGGCCGCAGGAGGGATTGCTCTGCGCCCTGACTCCTCTGTGAGGGGGCAGCAGCCACCTTCCCCCGGGCACCCTGGCCTGCACCCTGGCGCCGCCACGTCGCCTCCGCAGGACACTCAGGACAGGCGCTCAGGTGACAGCACCTATGGCCTCGGGCCATGCCGTTGAAAATGACCAAGTCCCCAGCCCGTCCCTCTTCTCCAAAGGGAAAACAGTTGAAGAGAAGACACCCCTCCCTCCCCCTCACACAGGAAAGCCCCTGGGGGGAGCCCAGGCCCGCGTCCACATGCAGGTGGCGCAGGCAGGCGGTCCCGGGGCTCCTGGCCCAGCGCCCAGCAGGCTCCAGCCCGCGGGCCCCCCCCCCACACCCAGCGAGCCCGTCCCCAGGACCCTCCCCGAGGGCAGCCCGCAGGGAGGCAGACGAGGGCCTGGAGGGGCCGAGATGGGGACACGCCTCCGCACGGGCACACGGAAGCTGCCGGAATTCGCAAAGCCAAGCTGCGCCTCGGGGCCATGCACACACCAGCCAGCCCTTGCTCGGGCCCAGCCAAACAGGGATGACACCAGCCTGCCACCGGACCCAGGGGCCCGAGCCCGCGACTCGGAGGACACAGGCGTCCTCGGGGCACTGCACCCTTGGGTTCGCACCGGCCGCCACCGGGGCCCACGCCGCGGGGACCGGGCCAGGACAGGGCAGGAGCACCCCACGCCTGGGAGCTGCCGCTGCACAGGGCAGGCGCGCCTGACCACAGGCCCCAGCTGGGTGGCCACACAGGGCCCTCCCGTGGGTGCTCCTGGGGGCTCCGGCTGGCAAGGGGCCAGGAGGGCAGGGCCCACTGCCCCCCGTCTCTCGCATCTCCTGAGTGAAGAGAAGGGGACCCAGGAAGCAAAGGCCGACCTGCTGACCTCCAGGCCCTGGACTCAGGTGGACCAACTCGCAGGCCTTCAGGGCTCCCTCTGGGGCATGTGGAAGCCCTGCCCCACCCCGGACGCTGGTGTCACCCCTGGAACGTGCGGCAGGGTGGCAGGCACGGGGGAGGGCCAGGGTCCCCCGAGGCCCCGGGTTGCTGCCCAGACTGGCCGATGTTGGGGGGGCAAGAGAAGCCAGGCCCAGGTGGTGGGGCCCTCACGCCACGGCCAACGGGGAGCAACCGCCACGGACAAACAGCTTGGGGGTCAGCGGGCACCACAGCTGGTCTTTCTCGAGCCCCGAGGCTTGTTTAGCAGGACAGTGTGGGGGCGGGGAGCCTCCTCCTGGAGGCCCCCAGGGACCCAAGGGCCCTGCGGCCCAGGACGCCCCAGGAGGGGCCGCGTGTGTGCGAGCCCACCCTGCCAGCTCCCGACATAAGACTGGCTTTCGGCGGCAGAGGCCCCTGGAGCGAAGAGCACGGGCCTGAAGTTGGGGACCCCAGCAGTCTAGCCGCAAGGCTTCGCTGGGAAACCCCTCTGCTCGGGGGCGCTGGCTGCATTCGCCGCGGCTCCGCACACGGAGGGCCCGTGTTAGGCCTGCCCGTCCCGAGCCGCCAGCACCACCGCCCAGTGCTTGCGCCCACCCAGTGTGGGGGCCACGCCGCACAGGGCAGCGGGGCGGTCCGTGGCTCGAGCCGAGACCCCAGGCTCCTGCTACCGAGTTGGGCAGCACCTGATGTGGCTTCAGACGCGCATCTCCACCCAGGGGGCGGGACGCGGCCACTTCTTAAACCAACTCTCTGCACTGGAACAGATGGGACGGCCACAGAAGGGTCAGGTCTGTGCCTCAGGCCCTGCGGGATGCGGGCAGATGGGGAGAGTGAGCCTGGGCGCCAGCCCTTCTGGACGCGCCTCCACCTGCGAAACTGCTAAACAGCCCTAAAGACCAGCTGGGAGCTGGGGACAGACAGGGGCAGACGGGGCAGACCCCGGGACAGTGGTACCTGAGGGCAAAGTCAAAGTGAAAGTTCTTTTTCCTTTTCAGAAAGCCACCGGGAGAGAAAACAGACACGTTACTACGCACGCGGGAGCCCGGCTCAGCCGGCGGGGGGCCGTGGGAGCTGGCTGGGCCTCGGCCCCTCATCACCCCGGCCACCGGCGCAGGGGCGCTGCGCAGCGTGTGACTGGCCGCCGGGCCGGCCCGCCTGGCTCTCCCCGCGAGGAGGCCTCGACCCCTCGATTCCCCAGAGGACCGGCCAGGCCCCGCCCAAGGGGCTGCTCAGCCTCCTGGGTCACCCGGGCTCTGACCAGCCCCACCGCACCTGGCCAGGCCCCCCGCACCCGCTGCTGACCACCGTCCTGCTTGGGGCGGGGTGAGCCTGGCCCCCCCGCTGGGGACACCCTGGCTGTGTGGCCGGGGGCCGGGTTCGAGAGAGCCGGTCAGAGCTGGGGCCTGGGCACCGCGACAGCTGCCCTTTCAGCTTTTGTCCCCAGAGGCGACAACACACACATGAACGCAGGGGCTCGGCCAGCCTGTCCCCCCTCCCGTCGGGCCGGCAGGGGGTCCTGCTGCGCCCCCGCCCACGGCGCCGCCCCCCAAGGAGCCGAGGCCCTCGTGCCTGCCCTCGCCCACCCAGGCCGGGCCCTGCAGGTACCTCTTCTGCTTGTAGGTGAGCATGGCCTCCGCGATGGGGAGCTGGTGGGCGCAGTTGGCCCCCGCGATGTACTGTGTGACTCTCGACACGATGTCCGGCGTGTCCTGCACTGCACAGAGGCCGCGTGGGGCCGTGAGGCACAGCGCTGGGCCCCGCTCCACGCCCACCTCCCGAGGCCCAGAGGCGGCCCCCACCCTCGTGAGGTCCTGGGGGCGGGGTGGCAAGGCCCCCCCAACTCCTGAAGAGCGTCCCCCAGGGTCCCGGGCCCTGTCTCTGCCAGCCTAGGCCGCGGACACCGAGCTCGGGGCTCCCGGTGGCAGAGGGGTCTGTCCTGCCGGGGCCCTGTCTGTTGACCCCACCCCCCCAGGCGCCCGGGTGTGGCCAGGGCCTCAGGCAGGGGTGGGGCACCGGGCCCGGTCTGGGGAGACGACAGACCCTCCCTCCAGACCCTCCCTCCGTCTGGCAGGATGGTGGGGTGGGCGCCCCGGCCTCACCGGCACTCTGGGCCTCCAGCTTGTTGAACAGGTCCCGCCAGGCCAGGTCCTGGAAGAAGTTGTGGTAGCGGTAATCCACGGAGCCCAGGTACCTGGCCACGGGGTGGGAACCTGCGGGTGGGACGGCGCCGGGCGTGAGGCCTGGGACCCAGCTCTGCGCCTCGTGGCTCCGCTTGGCCGCCGGGAGGGTCTCCCCCAGGACAGTCTCCCCCAGGACTTGGCACTTTCCAGGGACTGACACGTCCAGGTGTTTGTATAAAAACCAATGGTGTCAACCCCAAAACAAACAGGACTCAGCATCGTGGGTTTGCCTGGAGGGTCCGTGGCGACCCCCGGCAACAGAAACCCGATCCAGCCTGGCCGGCGCAGCTCAGCAGACTGAGCGCCGGCCTGCGAGCCACAGGTCGCCAGTTCAATTCCCAGGCAGGGCCCAGGCCTGGGTTGCGGGCCAGGTCCCCAGCAGGGGGCGCACGAGACACAACCACACAGTGACATTTCTCTCCCTTTCTTCCTCCCTTCCCCTCTCTAAAAATAAACAAACAATATCTCAAAAACAGAACAAAACAAGCCGACCCAGCCTGACTGGACGGCCGCGGCGCTCACCCAGGGGGATGACCAGGAAGCGCATGTAGCCCAGCCAGTCGGGCGTCTTGTGGGACAGCTGCTCCACGAACAGCCGCAGCACGGCGCTGAGGTAGTGCTGCGCCCCCGCCACCGCGATCTTCACGGGCGTCGGCGGCTGGGAGTTGCAGTTGCAGCTGGGCCGCGGGCAGGACAGAGGGGCAGCGCCTCAGGGGCCGTCCCCACGGGGCCGCCGTCCCAGCCACCACGGCCCTGCCGAGCGGCTGAGCCTAGGCCCCCGGACGGCCCCGCCGAGGCCGCTCCTCCGCCGGGCGCCCCCACCAGGACCCGCGGACAAGGCAGGTGCAGGGGCCCCGCCCACGCAGCAGCCGCACCCGCGGGGACTCACTATCTCTGTATCCGCGAGACGATGGTGCTGAAGGCGGCCTGGACGTCGGCCGCGGAGCAGGTGCACACCACGGGCAGCGTGTGCCGCTGGAGGACGTCCGACAGGAACTGGGGACAAGGGCGGGGGTGGGTCTCGGGCCGCCTCCCACCCGCACCCGCATCCCCTCCAGGGACGACGCCGGCTCCCACCTGCCCCTGCCAGTCGGAGGTGTTGACGAGGATGATGTTCTCGGGCAGCTGGTCGTCGGAGACAAGGATGTGGTTTAGCTGGTCGTACACGGTCTTCCTGGGGATCTGGAGACACAGGCCCCTCCGCGTCAGGCAGGAGGGGCGCGGTGCCCCGCCCCCGGGCCCTCCCAGCCGCCCGATGCAGGCAGCACTGCACTTGGAGCAGAGGGCGCCGGGCTCCGCAGGAGCAGCGTGGGCAGCGGGGGGCCAAGCCCACGGGCTGGCCCACCCTCGGGTGCCGAGGGGGCGCCTGCCCACCTGCAGCTGGCTCCGCGTGTCTGGGCAGCGCTCGTTGTCCAGGCTGTTGGCCCGCTCGTTCTGCGGCCGCGCCGGCTGCCGCTCCTTCAGCGACGTGCTCCGGCCCCGGCGGCCGGCCTGCTTCCCCTCAGACCTGTGGGGACCAGGACAGGCTAGCCCACGTGTGCCGGCCCGGCGCTCCCGGAGCCTCGCCATGGGCTCAGCAGGGCGCGTGCCTCCCGCACCGGCACCCGCGGCAGCAGGCAGAGCGTGGGGACACCGGCCGATGGGGCCCTCGGAACTGGCAGCCACCACAGCCTTGTTACCCCGGCCAGCATCTGGTGACAAGTGGGGGTGTCGCGGCCAGCGTGTGCCTCCGGGCGGGCCCGGAGAGGGCGTGTGGCCCAAGAGACTCATCGGGACACAGGCCTGGCTGCGGCAGGCGCCGCGCTCCACGGGACGGTCCCTCCCGCCCTGCACTGCCCAGCCGGCGGCCTCCCCAGGCGGCCTGTCACCTGGTGGAGGGGATGACGAGAGACTCAGTCTTGGTGATGCGCCCGCTGGGCGGCAGCTTCTCGGTGAACACGTCCAGGGCGGAGGTGTCTGCCTCCGGGCTGTCCGCGGGCGGTGCCGGCGCTTCCGCGGGGGCGGGAGTGCCCTGCTGGGAGGGGACACGGTCGGGAAGGTGCTCACGACGCGGGAGGACCCCCAGGTGTGGGGGGGCTCAGGCCTCCCTCCGGGAGGTGGCCGGCTCCCGGCACAGGGACCTGGCTGCTCGTAGGTCCAGCACCAAACCTTCTCAGACCTGTGCCGTGGCCCAGGGCCCCCATCGAGAACCCCCACCCACTGTTCCTGGGGTGTCCTGGGGTCTCCCGGTGGCTCTGCGCATGGGCACCGGGGGCGAGAGCGGAAGGGCCTGTGTGTCGAGCCCACCTCCTGGCCAGGCCCCCGGGTTACGCAGGCCTGGGAGGGAACCGAGGGTGCACGCGGCCTGCGTCGCTTACGTGGGACCCTGGGTCGGAGACGCTGTCGCTCGGCGGCCTGCCGCCCGGGGCCCGGGTCCTCTCGGGCGCGTCGGCCTGTGTGAAGGAGGCGGTGTCAGGCTCCAGGAGGCGGGGGCCGAGCGGGGCCGGGCGGGGCGGGGCGGGGCGGGGGGACCTGGGAGGCCGGCCGGGCGTCCGTGGACGCAGGCTCAGGGCTGCCCCACAACGGCCATGGCCGGGAGGGGAGCCGGGGGCCCCGTGGCAAAGCCAGGCGCACGTCAGCTTGGGGCTTCCCCAGCGTTGCTGCGTACGGGGCCCCAGGGGACTCCGGCGGAGGGTCGGGGTGGCCCTCCACTCGCCCAGCTGCCCCGGGGGACGGTGGCGCCCCAGGCCCAGCGCTCGCTCACCGGGCTTGGAGGCTCCTTCTGGCTCCGGGCGCTGTGGATGCTCCCGATCTCCGTCTGCGAGCTGGAGTGTGACAGGCCTTCGAAGTACGGCCTGGGCAGGGGACAGAAGGGGCCGGTGTCCCGGACCCTCCCCGACCCTGGAGGCAAAGCCTCCGCCCCTGGCAGGGGTCTCATAGCAGAGCAGCCCCAACAGCCGGCCCTGCGCCCTCAGGCAGCGGCGCGAGGGAGCCCTGGAATCCCAGGGCCTGCAGCCGCCGGGCCCCTCCTCCGCTCCAGGCCAGCCTGTGACCAGGAAAGCCAGCGGCACAGGCGGCGGCCGCGCCCCGCGACCCGGCAGCACGGAGGGGCTGGGGGGGAGGGGGACGCAGACTCAAAGGCACTTAGAAGACGACAGTCCACGCTAAAGCCACGGTGGGACTTGTAGCATCTGGTGACAAAGCCACGTGGGGACACGGAAGCCTGAGGGTGAACCCGCCGCGTGTGGCGGGCGGGTCAGCGCCCGGCGGCGCCTGCTCCCCCCCGGCCCCCCGCCCGGCCGGCCCCCAGCCCCCACACCGCGCACGGGTCCCAGGGGCCTTCCAGAGGGGGGCCTGTCGCCCGCCCTCCGCTCCTCCTCCTGGGGCGCCCGCTGGGGCCCCCAGCCGCCCCCCGCGCACCTGAGCTTGGGCTTGGGGGTGCTGAGGACGCTGTCGTCGTCCTCCATGTCGGGGCCGCTGTCGCTGGGGTGCTCCATGTCCAGCGTGTCGTACAGGAGGTCCAGGTCCTCCTCCGCCTCCGGCACGTGCTCCGCAGGGTCCTGCTCCGAGTCCAGGACCTGTGGCGAGGGCAGACGCGTCAGGGGCGCCTGCGGGACAGAGCGGACGAGGGCCCCCTCCGGCACCTCCTCCCGCTAAGCCGTCCCAGAAGTCGGGGAGACCCCCGGACACCCCGCAGGGGGCGGCACGCCTCGGCCCGCAACGCCCCGTCCAGGGTGCGAGGCCAGGCAGGCGTGTGCCGCTGTGGGGCGGTCACCGTGGTCGGCTTGCACAAGGCTCCCCGTGGGGCCCCAGCCCCCTCCTGGGGCGCTCGCCCCTCTGTCCCCAGGGGTGTGGCCTCGCCCAGATCACGTGTGGAGCCACAGGCCCAGGCGCCCTGTCCGGCCCGTCTCGGTGGGCGGGCCGACGGGCCGGCCTGTGAGCGCCTGCCCCCTGCAGGCAGCGCCGAGGCTCCCGAGGCCGCCCCAAGCTGCATCCAGGGTGCCACACCGCCCGCCTCCCCGTCTTCCCCGCTGTCTTGCTGCGGCCAGCTGGTGTCACAGGGTCCCTGGCTTGCATCCCCCTGGTGACCAAGGACACCAAGCTTTGCTCATGGGCCGATTGGCCACCCGTGTATCTTTGGCGAAAACGTCTAGCCGAGTGCCTGCTCAGCTCTGAGTTGCCCGTTCCGCGCTCTCTACATGCTGTGGATAGAAGCCACAGGCGTGTGACTTGCAAAATCGTTCCTGTTTTATGGGCTGTTGTTTCATTTTCTTGATGTCATTTGGAAGTTTTAAACTTGGACATGGTCGCCTCACCAGCTTTCCTCGGCATCACGGCCTGGCCTGAGTTCTCTCCAGGGAGGACAGTCTGCAGTTTTAGCTTTTACATTCTGGTCTCGGGTCCTTTCGGCACAGGCCTGGAGCAGCCTCCGTTCCTTTGCACGTCGATGTCCGGCTGTTCCATCGCTATTTGCTGGAAAAGCTCTTTTCCCCGTAGAATGGCCTTAGCATCCCGTGGAAATCAAATGCTCTGAACAGGGCTCATTTCTGGGCTGCAGGCACGGCCTCACGGCCGTGGCTTCGAGGTCGGGCATGCGGCAGAGAGCGCAGGTCCCCTGACACCGTTCTCAAGGCCGTGGGGTTCCCGTGGGCCCCTTGCGCACCCACGTGCGTTCTGAGAGCTGGCTGACCCAGAGAGAGGTCGCGGCCGTGACAGGAGCGGCGGGGACCGTGCTGAGGGCCGTCTCGCGGGGCGGCTGGGCTCGCCGTGAGCTGCGCTGCCTGGGCGTGAGGGCCGCGTCGGGCCCGGGAGCTCGGCTGCATCAGACCCACCTCTCTGGGTGAACCCTAAACCTGGGACTGACTCTTCTCTGACTATGTTAATAAAAGATGGTAGTTTTCTTCTGGTTGTAACAGCTATGCAAACTCATCATAGGAAATTTGGAGACTACAAAAGAGCCAAAAAAGGAAAAACTGTTACAAACACCTGCTATGCTGACAGTGGGTCGGCTGTGTGGGGGTAGGCGGCGCGTGGAGCCAGCACTTTCTCCTTGATTGTATGGTGATCCAAAAACTGCTCCAAGAAAGTCCGTTTACGAAAACACACAAACCCCAGAGAGAACGTGTAGCCCCCTCCAGGCGCAGCCATCAACTCGGGGCTTGGGGCACCCAGCAGGCAGCCTGGGGCGGCGGCTCCTGCAGAGGGAGCGGTGGGTGCGCACGGTGTGGGTGTCGGGGGGCAGGCCCGCGGCCGACTCACCTCATCGGACACCTTGAACCTGCGCAGCAGCGCCACCACCTTCTGCTTGAAGTTCTGCTGCTGCAAGGGCACAGGGCAGAGTCAGAGCCCGCGCCGCCGCCTCCCTGAGAGGACGGGGCCTCCTGGCCCCGCGCACGGCCGGCTCCCCTGCGGCACTGAGGCCCCCAAATGCTCTCAGAGGCTGAGCGACAGACCTTCCGGAGGCCTTCATGCCACGGCTGTGGTCAGATGCAGCCACAGACCCAGGGAGGGGAGCTGGCTCCCCGGCGCATCCAGAGCCTGGGGCGCCCACCCGCCCGCCCACCTGGGTCGCTGGCACCACCCTGAGGCACCGCCTGCCCGGCTGGACTCCAGACGAGGGCTCAGCCCGGGCCCCTCCCGGCCACCCTCACAGCAGGGCCCTCACCACAGGAGGCACATGCTCCCCCGCGCCCCATTCGCAGCCGTGGAGGCAGCTGCAGCCGACACGGCGAACCTGCCCTGGCCTCCCCCTGTGCTGCCCGGCCAGACGCTCTCCCAGGGGCTGGGGCACCCAGTGGGGGGCCATCTGTGACGCGCTGAGGCTGCTGCCTGGGGCTCCCCCCAGAGAAGCCTGACAGTCCCGCCAACCCCCCGGGCCACCCACTGTGCCAGGTGGGCCAGATGCTGACCTGAAACAGGCGACTGGGGACTGGCCCCGCGCAGGGCACATCTGGGCACCGGGGGGCAGGACAGCTGCCCTCTGGGCAGGCTGGGGAAGCCCCGCCCACCCTTGCCTGCCACGGGAGCCCCGGCCAATGGCCGAGGGCCACGCCAGCCCCTCCTAGGCCAGGGCCACGGCCTGGCTTCTCCCCACCTTCACACCATCTCTGGGGAGGAGACTACACCTCCGAAGAGGGCAAAAGCATGTGCCCACAGAGACCAGGGGTGGCCACCGCATCCCAGACCCTCCTGAGGCGCAGCCCTGCTGCCGCCTGCGCATGGGGCCAGCACCGCCCCCCAGCCCCCGGTCCCCAAGGTTAGTAAAACCAGACTCCACCGACCCTGGTCATGGACGTCGTTCTTACTATCGGGCGCCGCTGCTTCTTGGGCTTCCCCACCTCGAAGTCGTCCTCATCCAGGTCCTGCAGAGACAGGGCGCCTGGGCCAGGTGGTCGCGGGGGGCCCAGGGCCCCGCCCTCCCCGGCTGGCAGAGGGAGCCCTCCCTTGGGGACCCCTGTGTGCCGGCCTACACACGTGGGGCCGGGCACAGCCCCCCGCCCCGTGCCCCCCAGGACGGCAGCTTGGGGGGGGCCCTGCCGCGGCGGCGGCTACCTGCCCGTGCGCGGCGTCGTCGCTGGCCTCCTGCTCGGAGGAGAAGCTCTCGTACTCCTCCTCGGAGTAGTTATCTGTGGAACAAGCGCGTGGAAGGGTCGGTGCCTCGAGGTTCCGCCCGCTGTCCTGGCAATGAGGTCACGACCCAGGGGCAGGGCCCGCACAGCCCTGGCAGGGGCAGGGGGCGGGGCCGCGTATCGCCACCCCCAGGGCCACCGCCGCCCCTCCTGCCCAGAGAGCACTTCGGCCCGGATCTCGCGCTCGGCTTGGGCGCCTGCCTACCCGTCCCGCCGCAGGGCACAGCCCCCCGGCCTGTGATGGCGGCGACAGGCCGCGCCGGGACCCGGGCCCAGACCCAGAAGGCGCTGAGACCCCGCGACCCCCTGACACAGCAGAGCCCGGTCCCGGAAGGCAAGGCTGGGCGCCCTGGAGCCAGGCCGAGGCAGCCGCTAAGCACATGCCACCGACGCTGCCCACCCCGGGGGCGGCGGGGACACGGGGACGCGCGCGCCCGCTGCGGCGACACTCACCTGTGGCCTTGGCCTTGGGGCCGGCCTGCATGGCGCTGTCCTCGTGGCCGATGGGCTGGCTGGACAGGGAGAAGACCCAGACCTCGGCCACCTTGGCCGAGGTCTCCTTGGCGCTGCTGCAGAGGCTCAGCACCTGGCCGCCCTCGGAGGGGCGCTGCATCACCTGGGGCGGGAGGGCCAGTGAGAGGGGGCGCGAGACCGCAGGTGGGCCGCGGGGGCGGGGGCGGGGCGACCAGCCCCAGGCTCAGCCTTGAGGGACCGCGGGCGGCCAGAGGACAGTCCACGGCCCAGCTGCCCGGGGCCACAGAAGAAGCCCACGGTGTAGGCAGCAGCCCCCAGACACAACCACTGGCCCACGGGACGGCCAGCCACCCGCCCGCAGCCCCGCCCCGCACTACACGGCACCTGCAGAGCTCTGCCTCCCCAGGGACCCATCACCCTGAACTCAGCCCTCGGACAGCGGAGGCTCTGCGGCCCACGGGACACACAGGACCCAGGCCGCAGCTCCCAGAGGCCCCGCGAGAGCTGGGGCCCTCAGCCCCGGGCCCTCTCCGCCCGTGTCCCCCACCAACCGCCGCGGATGCCAGGCCCTCCACGGCAGGTGGTGTAGGGTGGCTGGTCCCTCGTTTCCTCACCAGGAAGCCCCGGGACTTCCCGGTCTGGACCCATTGAGCACGCGAGCCGCCCCGGCCGTCCTGCCAGGCAAGCAGGGGCCAGGGCAGCGGGGGCAGGCGTGGCACACGCAGGGATGCGTCCTGGGAGGGCCCAGGCCGCAGCCACTCCGGGGCCAAAGCCACCCGAGCTGAGGGCGGCCACCCCAGCAGAGCCCTGGCGCCGCACCTCAGCCATGTGGATGGTGCCCGCGGCCAGCGTCTTGTAGCCCAGGATGGTCCGGTTCTTGTAGCGCTTCCTCCGCTGCAGCATGATCTGCAGCTTGTTGCCTTCTCTCTTCAGGAAGTGGGGGTACTGTGGGGGGAGGGGCCACGCTATCCTCCCCAGCCAACCCCAGAGGGCTCACCCACACCCAAGATTGTGGGGTCAACCCGGAGGCCGCCGCTGGCTCATCGTGGCCCCATCCGGGTGACACCAGAAGCCACTTACTGGTGGCCCTGTGGCCCACGAGGGCGTCGGGGGGCCATGACCGCCGGCACATCCTCCCCACGGTGCGGGCGGCCAGGGTCCCCGGCCGCGGGGCGACGGGCCTGGCCACACCCGCCGCAGCGGCAGCTCACAGCCGCGCTCGGCTCTCAGCGCCTGCAGAGCCGTGGGGCACCAGGGTGAATGTGCACGTTGTGATTGTACCCCGATAAACCTGGACCCCCCAAAAGAGAAAATCGGCCCTGCATCCAGACGTGTGGGGTCAGAGAGCCAACGGGCAGAGCCGGGTTCAGGGGTGGCCGGCAGGGCACTTGGGGTTTCTCGCGCTCGCAGCACGAAGAGCAGGCGTGACCGGTGTGACACAGAGAACAGGAAAGGCAGGCGCCCCGCTCACGGTCGCGGGGAGCGGGAAGGGAGAGGCACACGAGCGCAGCAGCCGCGCTCGAGGCCAGTTCGCGGCTGGTCTGGGCCCCGGACAGAGTCCTCGGGGCATCTCTGCTTCATCCTGGGGTGTCCCGGTGTAAACACCCTGGGGGAGCCGCACCCTCCGCCAGCACCCCCAGCACCCCCAGCACCGCCAAGGGTCCCAGCTTGCACTGCTGAGCTTCCCTGCGTTCCTCCCGCCTTTTCCAAACTCAAGGAGAAAGAGGCCTGTAACTCGGGCTTTCGACCTCGCCCCACTCCCTTTGGGAGGAGACCCCACGAGCCGCCCGCCCGCCCCAATCCACCGGAGGCCGAGGTGGGGCGGGAGCTGGCACGCCCGGAGGGCCCACCTGCAGGGAGAAGGTCAGCGCCAGGTCGGTCTCCACTTGTCCACTGGGGGGCAGCACAATCTCGTGCGACCGCAGGATGCGCTTGGAGCCCTGGGAGAGAAGGCGGGGTCTCAGGCAAAAGCAGCTGGACCTGCCGTGCTCCTCTAACTCCGGAGGAGCCACAGTCTGGGGGCGGCGCCCGAGCTCCCGAGGGCAGCGCGGGGGGCGGGGGGGGGGGGCTCTGTCCAGAGCCGTACAAACGCCCGCATCCTTTGACCCCGCGTGCCTTGTGAAGTGCCTGAGAGGAGCCAGGGGACACAGGCCCCAGCAACGGCAAAGAGACTCGGCCGCGGTGGCTGGAAGGGCCGGGAAGGCAGCTCGAGGGCCAGGCCGTGCTGGAAACACAGGGCGGGACAGGCGACTCCCCTCCAAGGCTCATCGGTTAAAACGCGGCTGTGGGCACTGCGGCCACACAGCGAGAGGAGACGGCAGCGGGGCCTCTGGTCCAGGAGGCAGGGGGCAGGCACGGGGTGTGGGTGCAGGAGGGCCCCCCACTTCCGCTCCCTGGACACGCGCGGCCCGGCCTCCTGCGTGGCTGCGGCCTCGCCTGGGCCGTAGGGCGTCCAGCGCGGCCCGGGCCGGAGGCCGCAGGAGACCCTCACCTGCATCTTCACAGCGATCACCACGGAGAGGAGCTCCTTCTCCAGCTCCTGGAAGACCACCAGCTTCTTCAGCGTCAGGCTGCACAACCTGCAAGGGCACGGAGCCGCTCAGCCCCCGGCCCGCAGCCCCCAGGGCCGCGGCCGCCACGGCGGACGGGCCACCGAGGCCCCCAGGAGCGCGGGCCCAGGCTGCTGCCTCGGGCCCGCCTGCGTGGAATACCCTTCGGCCCCCCAGGCAGTGGCAGGCGCCCCTCCAGAGGGTCCTGGAGGCGGGTCCCCCTCACGCAGGCGGCTGGCGAGGGTCTGCAGAACAGGCAGGCAGGAGAGGGTGGGCAGACCAGGGCCACCCCCAGGGGCCGCCCGGCCCCACGGGCCCCGCCCACCCACTCCGCCTCCAGGGGGACGGGCTGAGCCAGGCAGCTGGCAGCCAGAGCACAGTCCCAGGGACGGACGTCCGGCAGGGGCAGAGCCGCCAGGGGCGTCGTGGCCGTGTGTGGGGTCGGGTGGGCACAGGGACATTGCGGGGGGCCCACTGAGTAAAGTGTGTGATTTTCTAACCCTCACGCTGCCCGCCTGAAACTAACACAAAGTGAGGGTGAATGTCAATCATAACTGAAGTTTTTAATTTTTAAGTAAATAAAATAAAATGGGTAAAGATCTGAACAGACGCTTCGCCAGGAAAGACGTGTGGACAGTAAACAGGCCCACGAGCCCACGCTCCAGCTCAGTAACGGGGTTGCAGGCCAGCGCCGGGGAGACGCGGGGCCGAGACCCCGGACGGGCGAGAGCCCAGGCTCGCGGGCGCGGCTGCGGGGGGACCGCAGGTGTGACCGGGCTCGGGCCTGAGCCGCAGACACGCGTGGGGCGGGTCGAGGTTTACTGCAGGTGACATATAGAAAGCAGTCTTTCAGGAATCGGAGCAGCCGAGGCCTGAGGGCACACCAACCGCCGGCGCGGCGGCCGTGGGGACGGGGCGGGGCGCCTCAGGCCGCAGCCTCCGACCTTTCCCGCTTTTTAGCCCGTTGCCGCCAGGTTCCGTTCCACGTGCTCGCCCGGGGGCCTCCAGCGATCACTGCCCACGGCCCCGAGGGGGCGGCTGGGGCTGGAAGCGCAGTGGCACTCCCTCCACGTGGCCTCGCCACAGGGGCCCCCCCCCGCGCCCCCCGTGTTCTCCTTTCTGTGTGGACAACACAAAGGCACTGACAGGGCCGCCCACAATTGGACACGGACCGAGGTGCCCGGGCCGGACCACGTGGGAGGCTGAGGCTCGCTCCCCGACTGCGGGCCCTCGAGGACACTGTGAGCACCAACCACGATGCACCGCCCACGCGGGGGGCCACGCCGCCCGGCGCTGCAGCACCACAGACCCCCACGCCGTGACTGGCTGACAGGCGAGGCCTGGCCTTTCCCTCCGATGCCTCAGCCCAGAGAAGCAGGTCTGGTTTTTCTTCTGAAACACGCAACTGTGAGGCCAGAAAAGTCACACGGAGCGACGCCACCGTCCCCACGTTTCCACCACTGAGAGCTGGAAACCAGCTCTCCTCACCACCTTCTGCACTTTTTAAAGAAGCAAGTCGCCCAGAAGAACAGAAGCCGAGCGTGCTCTCCGCCCCTCCCTGGACCTGCCCTCTGCAGCTGGGCCTCCCTGCAGGAGACGGCCGCTGCCCCCGACCCCCCACCTCCCCCGGCGGCCCGGAGTCACTGGGTTTCCCAGTCGGAGGCGCAGTCCTGCCCGGAGGAAAGCTGAACGAGGCCACCGAGCAGCAGGCGGCAGGCACCCTCCCCCTGCTGCAAGGGGAGGACCCGGGCAGCCGCGCGGAGGCGCTGAGGACGGCAGGGCCCAGCCACCCGGACCTTGGAGGCTGGCATGCGACGCGGGGCGGCGCCGCCCCGCAGTGCTGTGCTGCCAGCTGCGTTGCAGAAGCGTGGCCGCACCCTGGGCTGCCATGCATGCGTGTCCGCACCACATGTGCGCACGCGGCGCGGCGCTTTCTGGTTCTCGAACGGCGTGCCTAATGCCCCCTGCGTGCCTCTGCAAGGGCCCCTCTCAGCCGCCTCATCTCCTCCAGAGCCTCGGAAACTGGCGACACCGGGCGCGCACCGACGCACGCCCCAGGCCTGCTGCCTCGCCCGTGCCCACCGGTCCCCACCTGTCCCGAGGGCCGGGCAGGCTGTTCCGACAAGCGGCACCACGGTCGGCCCCTCCTCTGTGGGGATGCACTGCAAGACCCCCGTGGGTGCCGGGCCCGCGGACAGCGCTGAACCACGTGTGCCGCGTTTCTTCCTGTGCCGACGCGCCTGTGACAGAGCTTAGCTCGCGAATCGGAGAGAAACGGCAATGAAAGGGAAGCCGAAACGCGCTGTGACAGTCACGTGCCTGCCGTTGGCCGCTCTCAGCGTCTGCCTGCGCCAGCTCCCCTTTCCCTGAGGGGAGCACCCCCGGACCGCCCCTTGGGCCGCCCAGGCAGCAGAGCCACCGCGCCTGCGCCGGGGGCCGTCGGGACGCACGGCCAGCTCGGCCGAGCACAGCACTGCGCCCCCGGCAAGCGGCCAGATCCATGAGGCGGCCACCACGCGACAAGCGGGCGGGAGCCTGCCCAGCTGAGACGGGGTCAGGTCACATCCCCGTGGGCCAGAGTGGATGGCAAGAGAGTTCACCACGCGCCTCAGACAGCCCTGGCAGGTGCGGCTCAGTGGGTTGGGTGTCATCTTGCGAATCGAAGGGTCACCGGTTTGATTCCCGGTCAGGGCACAGGCCTGGGTTGCAGGCCAGGCCTCCGGCTGGGGGCACGCGAGAGGCAGCCGACCAATGTTTCTCTTCCACATCATGGATGCTTCTCCCTCTCTTTCTTCCTCCCCTCCCCTCTCTCTAGAAATAAATAAAACCTCTTAAAAGATAAATATAAAACTCATGAATTATTCATTTCCGGTATTTTCTATTTACTATTTCGCACCGCAGGGAAACAAAGCACGCAAGCGCGCTGCGGCCACGCCTCCCCGGGCCGAGTGGCACCTCCGCCCCGTCGGGCTGCTGGCACCGCGCACGGCTACCGGCCCCGCGGCTGCGTTCCCCCCCGCCCGGTGTCCTCGGCACCTCAACAAGTGGCGCAGACGGGCGGCTCGGTTCTGAGGGCTCGGCCGAGGTCGGGACCGCAGGGCTGGTTTCCTCCGGCCCCGAGAGGGACCTGCCCCAGACCACGCCTGCCCTGCAGACCGAGGGCCTTCCTTCTGCAGGTGGCTCGCCGTGTCCCTGTGGCTCCAGCTGCCGTGCAGTCGCCATTGAGGGGCTGGGGCTTCTACACGGGGCCGAGGGGGAGGCGCACGGCCCTCCACACCCCCACACGCAGGAGGGGCATCGGTGGGCCCCAGCCTGTGTGGCTCCGTGGACTGAGTGCCGACCCAATGGGTGGCTGGTCCAACTCCGGGTCAGGGCCCAGGCCTGGGCTGCGGGCCAGGTCCCCGGCTGGGGGTGTGAGACGCAAGCACACATGATGTTTCTCTTGCTCCCTCCCTTCCCTTCTCTCTAAAAACAATAAAATCTTTTTTAAAAAAGAGCACCGTCAGGCTCGGGGTCTGGCGCACGGCATCGCCTGCAGGAGACGGTCAGGGGTCGAGGGTCCAAGGCCGCGGGCGCCCTGAGGGCCGCCTGCCCGCAGCCCCCCTGCTCCCACGGAGTGAGCCGGACAGAACCCCCAGCTCCCGCAGGGCGCAGGCCCCCCGCCGCCAGCTGTGGGCTCTCCACCAGGCCTCCTACAAAGTGCCCGCACAATGAACTGTGCATCCCTCGAGCTGTGGGCTCCCGGGGTCCACGTCCGCGGCGCTTTCCCTCCTCATTTCCCATGTGACGGCCTGTCGTCCCCAGAGCCTCCTCCAGGAGCCCCCGTGCTCGAGGCCACCTCCGGGGGGCGCGCGCACCGTGTCCTTCTGCGCCCCCGGGTCCCACAGGCCAGCGGCCTGCACTTCGCCAGCTCCACGGCTCTGACCGGCGTGGCTCGTTCAGGTAAAACCACCAGTAAAGGCAAGTTCGCCCCAGCCAGACAGCCTCGTCGCTCTTTCAAGCCGCTCGTCTGCCGCACGGGAACCTCAGGGCCCGCTCGCCCAGCTGGGCTCCTGGGCGGCTCTAGGAAGCCGAGCCGCACTCCGGGCGAGCGGACGTCCCCGGGCCACCGAGCCTCTGCTGTGCGTCCCTGGTTACGTCCCGAGCACGCGGGTGCACGTCTCCTGGGGACGTTGCCGGTGGCCCCTGGGCAGAGTCCCTGGGCCGCGCAGCTGCTGGTGCGAACAGCCCCGTTCCCGTGTCTTCGCCTCTGTGACCGCAGGAGTCTCGGCTCACTGGTCCCGTGTGCGGACCTTGCGCCCTTGGCCTCTTGGCCGCGGGGCCCAGACTCCACGCGCACACGCCTGTCCGTGTCAACGGTGCCGCCTCTGCGGAGCGCAGTTCTGGTTCTTTCCACCCAACCCGGCTGACCTCCTGTGTCCGGCCGCGCTGCCCAGGACCTCAACAGGAACATCCACGAGTTGCCTCCCCTTCCCTTGACGTGACAGGTGAGGCTTCCAACGTTTCAGGAGCCGACGGGGCCGCCGCAGTGCTTCCAGCCGGGGAAGGAGCGCGCCTGTGCAGGCCTCCGGCAGGTTCGGAGTGTTTCCGCACCCCTAGGAACGGGTGTGCAGCCGCATCAGGTGCCTTCTCTGGACGTGCCACGGCCCTTCTCTCTCAACGTGTGAACGTGAAGTCAAAACGACATTTTGGTGGTGGGTGAGCCGCCTGTTCCAGCGCCCTCGTTCCGGGGCGACGCCCACATCAGCCCCAGCCCCGGGTCTGTGTGGCCGCGGGCGGGCCCCCGGCCTGGTAAGACGACCCCTTTCTAATCTCCGGAATGCTTTGTATGCAAGAGGACTTATTTTCCAAAGATTCAGTAACATGCACCAATAAAACCATGTGGTACTCTTCAGAAAAGGAAGAAGATTTTTATTTTTTATTTTTAAAAAGACTTTATTTTTAGATGAGGGAAGGAAGGAAGAAAGAGAGGGAAAGAAACATCGTTGTGTGGTTGCCTCTCACACACCCCCTCGTGGGGACCTGGCCCGCAACCCAGGCCTGGGCCCCGACTGGGAATCGAACCAGCGACCCTTTGCTTCGCAGGCTGGCGCTCAGTCCACTGAGCCACACCAGCCGGGGCAGGAAGTTTTAATGTAATTGGTGTCTTCACATTTTCTATTTTACTAAGTCAACTACTATGGAATTCACATTTTTCCTACAAGGTCATCCTACTCGCCACACTTTCACGTTTGGTGATGACGCTCATGGCTCTCGCTCGCGCTTGGCCCCTGGCTTTCCCCAGGGCTCCCCCAACCCCCGCAGCTGCTGGGCCTGCTCCGCGTCCTGGGCGCCCCTCCCAGAGGCCTCTCCGCGTGGCTCCGGGCCCCCCGTGCACCCCGCACGGCTGTTGTTTCACCACGTTTTGCTCTCGATCACCTCAGTGCCTCTGTCTCCCGATTCACTTCGTTCTTACGTAACTTAACCTGCAAGCTCTTAGGAGTGAATGCTCAGCCTCTCGCCTCTGACATCTGCATCTCAAACACGGAGTTTCCATGCTCAGAACCAACACGTGACGTGGACACGGGGTTTTCATGTCTGGAGCACCCGCCCTCCACGCAACTCACCCAGGCTTCTCCAGCTGCAGCCTGGCCTCGCGCCCCACACACGCGGCGGCACCGCGGACGCGCTGCCAGAGCCGGCTGCCCCAGCCGTGGCCAGGCTGCGGCCGGGCCCTGGGTCCCTCCTCGCCCAATGAGTCCCGGGGCGTCCCGGTCACTTGCTCAAGCCTGGACACACATCTAGGACCTGCCTCTCCTCGGTCTTTCCTGGTGATTCTGGGTCCGGTGGCCTTTCCGGAGCAGCTGGTCCCACTCTAAGTGGGGACAGGAAGAGCACACCTCCCCGCCGTGCGGCGCCCGGTGCGACCGCTCACTGGCACGCTTCCCAGGTGGGGGTCGGCCTACAGATAGGTGCTGCTGGGCAGGTGCGCCACCCAGCAAGGGTGGGGCCGCAGGACTGCCAACAGCGCCGAGGGACACAGGGACAGCCACACATGCCCGAGCGTTTGCAAAGCTGGGGCCAGGAGAGCCTGCGGGCAGCCAGCGGGACGGTCCGCGGAGCTGCAGAGGCGCCCGCGGCCAGGACGCGCGCCGGGCTGGGCTGTGGCCAGGCTGAGGCAGGTGCAGCCACCACACGGCCCCTCCGGCCGCCAGCCCACAGGCCCGTCTGTCTCCGTACCAACACCTGGCGCTGCGTGCGGCGCCCGCGCAGGCGCAGGCGCAGGCCTGAGGGCGGGGCACCCACAGGGAGCTGGTCCTCACCCAGGTTCAGGCCTGGGCAGGAGGAGGGCTGGCCTGGGTGCTGGACAGAGGCTGGGAGATCGCGTGGCGCGAGCCAGGTCTGGGGGACACGGGGGCACTGGGTGGGTCAGAGGTGGCACCGCAGAACAGGGGTTTCCACAGTCGGCTGCGTCCACTCTGGAGCTGACCCGTCCCAGGGACACGGGCACCTGGTGCCGTGGGGCGCATGTTGCTGGGCGTGGGCCCCAGAGGGAAGGGGTCGAGTGGAGCAGAGCGCAGGGGGGCATCCCGGGGCCGGGGGGGCGGCAGGGACCTCCACAGGGGCCGCGCAGCAAAGCCCACGGCGCGGACACGCACAGCCTGGGGGCAGGGGTAGGGGGCTCTGCCGTGCGACCGGCTGGGCGGGACCCCGAGCTCGGGGACGGCCCCTGGGGGAGCACGTGAGTGGGCCCGGCCAGTGTCCCCGCACCCCTGGATTCTGTGCGTGGCAGAACAAGCCACCTTTCAGGAGTGGATGGAGACCGGCCCTGCAGACCTTCTCACCCACAGGAGGCGTGCGCTGCCTTCCCTCCCGCCCGTCCCGAGTGCGGCCTGCGGACCCGCAGCACTGCCGCTCCCCCTACCGCCCCGGAGCCTGGCGGCCCCGACCCCGAACAAAGACCTCAGCCACCACCGCCAGGACCTCCGACCCGAGCGGGGGCAGGGCCTCGAGGGGGGACGAGGCCTGAGGCAGCTGAAGCTGCTGTTTTCAAGCGGAAGACCGACTCCCTCGGCCCAGCGCTTGTGCCGCAAGCCAGGGTCTGGGGGCGGCTACTGTCCAGGGGAGCAGGCGGCGCCTCCCCGAGATCCCCCAATTCCAGAGGCCACAGGGGCCGGCAGCCCAGGCCTGCGCAGCCCCAGGAGACAGGCTCCCCAGGGCAGGGTGGGGTCCCTGAGCCCAGGAGGGTGGGCCCCACCCCAGGGAGGGGCTCGGGCGGGTCCAGGCTGCGGAGAGGAAGATGTGCCCCACGCTGAGCAGGAACCCAGGGCCAGGCCAGGCCAGGCCAGCGGCGGCAGGCGCGGGTCCGCACCACGGGTTCCGGTCCAGCCTTGTTCCCAGGGAGGCGCCGTGGGCGGGTGCAGCCCCCTCTGGGGAACAGTCTGGCGACAGCTAACCCTGCCTTTTCCCTCTGGGGTAAAACCGTTTGACCCCCTTAATCTTCTTGTTAAAGGTTTTACTCATTTACGTACGTGCACGGCACGGCGGCAGGAAGCACGCGGGCCGCGCGGCCGCCCCCGGGAGGCGCTCCCTTCGCAGGCCCACCTGCCCCCGCACCTCCTGCGGCCGGTGCCCGCGGGCCTCTGCCTCTGGAGTGGCGTCCTCGCGGCCCGTCCGCGTCGCAGCAGGCGTCGCGGCGTCCTCCCTGCCAGCCCACGGCGCCCCCGGCCCGCCGTGCGCGTGGGGACACCCGGGCCGACTCTGGGCGGCCCGTGACGTCCACCCCTCCAAGGACCGAGCCGTGGACATCGCCGCGAGCCAAGTCAGAGACGGCGCCTGGAGGCGGGAGCGCGGTCGCGGGGCCGAGGGCCGACACGGGCCGACGGCCCGAGCACAGCGGCTCT
This sequence comes from Pteronotus mesoamericanus, assembly GCF_021234165.1. Taxonomy (NCBI): domain Eukaryota; kingdom Metazoa; phylum Chordata; class Mammalia; order Chiroptera; family Mormoopidae; genus Pteronotus; species Pteronotus mesoamericanus. The sequence goes on along the minus strand of NW_026555082.1, from coordinate 3,497,632 downwards.
CGCAGAGGACAGATGGCCCACGGGCCGCAGGGCAGCACGGCGAGACGCCGCCCCCCGCACTCAGGACAGCTCGGCCTCTGGCCCCCTCAGTCCTCGGGGAACGCCCCCTCCACGCCCCAGCGAAGGTCTGTCCCCAAGGCGCCCACACACACACGGCGCAGAAGACGCCCCACGCCCGTCGCCCTGGGGTCCCCCCGGCCGCCGGCATCACTGGGTCTGTCACACCTGCTCACGTGCCTGGCCAGTGTCCTCGAATCTACATCCAGCCCTGTCCCCTTTCCTTAAAACTTCTTTTTGTCACGGTAAATAGACATGACATAAAACGGACCATTTGAACCACTCGCCCACGTACAAATGACTGGCATCTAGTACATTCACATGTTAAGCAACCGTCACCTCTAATTCCAGAACATTGTACTCACGGTCCCCAACGCCGGCAGGCGCCCCCCACGCCCCCCCAGGAACACGGCTCCCAGATGCGCCTGCACCGCGGCGGGCCGGTGACCACAGCCCTCTCGGGCAGGGACGCGGCAGAGCCGGTCGCGGCAGGCCCCCCACCGACGCCGACGCCGCAGCACTGCGGCGGCAGAGAGGGGGCAGCTGCAGTGAGCGCCCTGCGCAGCCCGAGCCCTGCTCCGGCCCTTCTGAAAGAGCCCTTTGCGGGGGCCCCCCGGTGACTCTGGGTGACCGACCGAGGGGCTGCCGACTGTCCCCCGAGCAGCCGCCCGGGTCATGCTCCCACCAGCAACACCCGGCACGGGGGAGGGGCCTGGCACAGCCGAGCGCGAGGGCCACGGGCGGGCCCTGGCAGGCGCCCCCACAGCGGGAGAGCTTTTCACGGTTTCCAAAAACCCACGGCGCCCGGGCTGGCCCAGCGAGGAGAGCCTGAGGCCCACCTCGGGGACACAGCCGGGCCCTGGGGTCCCAAACGCACACCGAGGGGCCTGCTGCTTCCAGGGCTGACCCGTCTGCGCCGTCGCGGGCCTGGCCTGGTGGGAGTTCGGGCTCTGAGCTGGCGGCTGGCCAGGCGGCCCCCCACCCAGCCTGCCTCGGCGGCCCAGGACGAGGCCCGCTGCTGGGGCTCCGGGGCCTGGAGCGCTTCCTTCAGCAGCGGCCAGGGGGTCCTCGTCCTCGTCCTCGCTGGAGGCTCTGCGGGAGGTGACGGCTCCAGCCGCCCACATCCTGAGCGCCGGTCACCTTTCTCAGAGGCTTGGGGCAGCTGCCAACTCTCTGGCCCAGCTCAGCTTTCTCGGTGTCTGAGTCTTATCTGGACATGGCTGCTTCCTGCTAATCAGGAGAGAAGGTCAGAGGTGCCTTCTCAGTGTCCCCGCCACAGCCAGCCTGTGGGCGGCGGCGGCTCCTGCAAGGGGCAAGGGGGAGCGGGGGGCTTCGTCTGTCTTGGAAAGCTGGGACCCCTCAGAAGGGGTGGGGGGCGGCTCCAGCCCCAGCAGAGGCCGCACACGTGGAGGTGCCGAGTGCCCGCCAGAGGCCGCGGCCGCCGGGCTCCTGCAGAGCAAGTATGTCGGGGGACCGGGCCCCCAGGGCCGGGGCCTGCGCCGACAACGCTGGAGGCCACGTGGGCTCCGCTCTGCCAGACGCGTGAGGCTGTCTGCCAGGCCGTCACCCATTCTGGTCCCACCACCTGGACACCCCACCCTCAGGCAACGATGGGGCGTGTTGGGGTCCCACCCTCGCCAGGGCTGCGGGCCTGGGTCCAGCTGGGCCCAAACGAGGGGCTGTCGGGGCCTCGCCCAGCCTTTCTGTGTGGAACCCTGGGGGCGGCTCGAGGCCTGAAGGGACAGGAGGCTCGAGCCACCTGCCTGCCACCTGCACGCCCCCCCCCACCCCCAGAACACTCACGTCCCCCGCGAGTCGCACTGCAGGGGCAGGGCCCGGGCACCCCAGACCGCCCAGAGCAGCTGGGGGCCCCCACCACCCCCAACCGGGGTGAGGCCGGTGCTCTGGCCGCCAGGCCCCTGTCCGTGCAGGGGAGGGACAGCTGCCGGGGAGCGGTCTCGAATGACAAAGTTCGCGCAAGGCGCGAGGGCCAGCCAAGGGTCTGCATGGGCTGCGAGGGGAGGGGCCGCCCCAGGGCCCTGCAGCCCAAAAGTGCGCCTCCACAGCCGCCCTGCACCCGGCCGCCTCCTGTGCAGACCCAGAGCGGGGCCGCCTGGAGGGGAGGCAGGTCTGACCGGGATGCAGCCCGGCGCCCGCAGGCAGGGGAGGAAACAGCCGCTCTGCGCCCCGTCCCCTGTGAGGGTGACAGGCAGGTGCTGAGCGAGGCCACCTCCACGGCAGCTGAAGCATCTGCCGCCCTCTGGGCAACTCCAGGTCCCAGGGGCCTCTGCCCCCGCCTGAGCCGGGAGCATGCGGGGTGGGCTGCAGCCGCGTCTCTCCCTGAGAACGGCCCATTGGCGCGGCGCGGGCAGCTTGGTGCTGCTGGCAGAGCCAGGGAGTCCCCCGGGACCTCTCCCAGGGGCCTGCCCATCCACATGCTTTTTTCATTCCTAGCACAGCGGCTTCTGGGACACTCCGCCCGCACAGCCGCCACCGCCCGCACGGCCGCCACCGCTCGCACCAAGGGTCTGCGCCACACCCGCCCGCCACGCAGCCCAGCAGCCCCCTGTCTCCCCTGAGGGCAGCGCTGGCTCGGGACCCGCAGGACGACCCAGGTTTCAGGTGACCATGAGCCCAGCGCAGGGTAGTTCCCGAGCCCGCAAGGTGGGGGCTGGTGGTGGCAGCTGTCCCCTCGCCGCCCCGGGCCTCCGCAGCGGTGGCATGGGGATGGCATGTCAGCCAGTCCAGGGCCAAGTGCTGAGTGGGCCCCAAGCCCCGGGGCGGCGGTTTTCTAGCAGCTGGTCATCGCCCCGTCCCGGGCACTAGTCCCCAGGAGGCAAAGCAGGAAAGGCGGGCCCGGGGGCGGGCACCGTCTCAGCCAGGCCAGGCCAGCTGAGGGGGCAGGGGCCTCGCCGCTGCAGAAGCCCGGTGCCCGCCCACTTGCTCCTCGCCTGTGACAGAGAACAGCCTTCACGGTCCCCCAGAGCCGGGCCGCGGGGGACGCCGGCGCAGCCTGCTCCTGACCCCCAGATGGCCCGCCAGGGCCAGCGATGCTCCGGTCCCACAGGCCAGCCCCGCCCCCCCCAGGCACAAGCGGGGAAGCGGGGTCCTACACGATGCAGAGGACGGCCCCCAGCCCAGACACCAGCGGCCACGGCCTCGCCTGCCCGGCAGAGACCTGCCACAAGGCCCCTGGCTCCGCTGGGTCACGGCCACCACGCAGCCCGCGCAGACGTAGAAACCACAACGCCGGGCGCCGGGGTGCCAGGTCCGGAAAGATGCACGGGCTCCTGGTGTCTCCCACCACTCGCTCGGCCCTCGTTTACCAGGCACCCTGCCCAGGCCCCCATCCTGCCCCCCAAAATAGACTGGCCACTTCCCCAAACTCGGACGAGACCCACAGCCCGAGCCTGGCGCCTCTGCTCAACGCCAGGCACGTCGGCCAGCGGCCCCCGCGCGGGCACTCGCCGGCCTCTCGGCAACGGGGCAGGGACGGCGCAGGGGGGCGCCGGGCACGGGCGGCGCTGCCACGTCCCACCGGTGGCCTGGGAGCGGGGAGACGCCGCGCAGGGCAGACGCACGGCTGAGGACAGAGCGGCCGGGAGCTCCCCAGAACCAGTGGGGGCCACCAGGGCGCCATCCAGGGTCCACGGCGCCGACGCCGGCGGCACGAGGAAGCGGCGCACTGACAGGGCCAAGAGGACGTCGCAGAGCCACAGAGAATGAAGGACAGCCCTTCCGAGGGGCCCGAGAGCAAAATCGGGGATGCGCATCCTCCACGGGCCCCGGGGGCGAGGCTGGGCGCCCTCTGCTGAAAGGGCAGTTCCAGGCGGCAGGTTCTCACCAGAGGAAACCCTAAGGTGCATTTTCATGCAGAAGGAAGAGGAGTGAGACTCCAGTTCAGAGATGACAAGAAAGTGAAGGAGGGAACCTGAGGAGGGAGGAGCGTAATCCCGCATTAGCAGCGTAAAGCAATGGCAGGAACCTCTTGGGGCTTAAAAGGAAGACAAGACAAAGCAGCCAAAACTTAAAAACGCAAGGGGCTGGTCACGTGACAAGCTCCACGGGCAACAGCAACCAGGGAGAGCGCAGAGGTAGAATGGACTGCCCAGCGGGACGGCCGGAATGCAAACCGCAGCTTCCACAGCGGCCGCCGAAGAGAAACCGGGGAAGTTCCAAACTGAAGGGGAAACGGACCGCAAAAGTCAATGCAAAACACGGCAGGACAAAGAAAAACAAATGTAAAACTTGTGGGACAACAAGCACAGAAACACAACGGTAGAGACACGGATCCCACCGCCGTCAATTCAGGTAAGTGGCCGCCGACCGAGCGTTCCAGGTAAAACCATAAAGATCACCAGACTGCGTGGGAACAAACCCTAGACTCGGGTCGAATAACCCCAGACATGCCCGGACGTGTGAGGACACGGGAAAGCGTGAAGGCAGGAAGGTCGCCGGAGGCCGGCGCCTCCCGAGGGGCCAGCAGGGCGGCGCGGCTGCCGAGTTCGCGTCCAGACAGGAAGCTGCACCAGACCCCGCGCCACAGGCCCTAGCGGCCCCCCACCAGGAAGGCCGTGTGACCCTAAACGGGCACGCACCTGAGGACGTCGTCCCAGTGACCTGCGCCGGGCGAGAAGGTCCAGACACGGAGGGAGGAAGCAGGCGAGGAGCACGCTGGACCGCGCGCCCGGGACGCCGGCGGCCGGCCGGCCAGCACGGCCCTCGTCCGCATGGACGGGCCCCAAACCCGCCTCGGTGCGAGGCCCAAACGTCTACGGGCCTGGCGCCATGCCCACCGCCAGCTCTGACCGCGGCCCAACACAGTCAGAACAAATAATGGAAAACAGAGAAGCGACGAGTTCAGTGAGGGAACAGTAACGGGAAAGAACCCATACATTTGGGTGTTGAGAAAGTGTGAAATGCCGTCCTGTTGAAGAAAGAATATTGAGAAACCTTAAACTATTCTTAACTGAGGGAGTCTACATATAAACGCATGTAAAACGCAGCTAAATCGTAACCGACTTTGCAGCTATAAATGCTTTTGTGCGAGGAAAGGAGGAAAAGTAAAGAGCTGTGTACACATCCTGAGAAACTGTAACAAGAACAGCAAAGCAAACCTTCCATAAAGAATGGAAAGGAGTAAAGACAAGAATGAGCTTCCTTCTAGCAGACCGAGGAGCCCGCAGGGAGGGCAGGCACAAGGAGCTAAGCGGGCGGCAGCAGGCCCCGCGGCGGCCGGGAGACGGAAGAACAGAGCGAACGGCTTTAGGCCGATGACCCTGAAAATCTAGACAAGATGGACAAACCCCCAGAAAAATACACTTCCTAAACCAACCCAAAGGGGTGAAGAGCCTGTTCTACGTCCAAAGACACTGAATCGGGAGGCAAACTCCCTGCACCGCAGCCCCGGCGCAGGCTAGGGTGCGGGGGCGTCTTCCAGACACTCGCGGAGCGTGAAGCAGTTCCCAGTGCGCACGAACGCCACCTCGGCACAGCGGGGACGGCACCGTCATCCGCTTGTTCTACAAGGTGTCTTGGCGCCAGAATCCGGTAGGAGCAGCCGCGGACGGGGTCACCGACCCTGGGCCCAGGTGCAGCGTCACAAACAACTGTTCACAGCCTAAGCCCCCGGTGAGCGCACGCCAGACGCCACTGGGCTTCTGGGAACGGAAGGTCAGCGGGACCCCAGGCGACCCGCTTCCGTGTTTTCTGCGCCAGCAGCTAGAGCAGCAGCCCAGGCCGGGCGCGCAGTTGGTGAGGGCGTCGTCCTGCTGGCCCAGGGTGGCGGGTTCAGTCCCGGGGCAGGCACCTGCGAGAAGCCACCCCGCCGGGTGGGGCTCCGGGGGCTGGGCTTCGTCCTGCAATGCCACGACCGCCCGCTGGTTTGATCCGGTTCCATCCGGTTCGGTCCCGGTCAGGGCGCAGGCCTGGGTCGGGCGGTCCCGGCTGGGGGCGCGCCGGAGGCAGCGGGTGGCTGTTTCTCTCCCACACCGATGCTTGTCCCTCTCCTTCTCCCTCCCTCCCCATCCCTCCAAAAATAAATAAATACAAATTTTAAAAAAAGAAATGGATGGAACAGTAAATCAATGTTTCTCTCCCTTCCTTCCTCTCCCTCACTAGAATCAAGAAATAAAGCTCTTTAAATAAAAACATGTTTGATTATATTCAATATCGTGTCACGGTAAGTGCAGAATGACCCCGAAGGAGCAGCGGTCACACAGCCCCCAGAATCGCTACAACCGACCAGGACAATGACGTGGAAGGCAACACAGCTGGGCGCAGCGGAGGACAGTGCCGCCGCTTCAGAAAACGGGCCGTTTCTTGGGGAGCCGACACCCACCGACCTCCCTGTGGCCCGTCAGCACCGCAGAGAAGTGGAGGGGGCGTTCCACACTCTGCACCCGCGTGGTCGCAGCAGCTTTGAACACAAGAGCCCGGGCCTGGACACGGCCCAAACGCCTACCACCAGGAGCAGGTTCAGACAAAGTGCGGCTTGTTCTCGCAACGGGGTGGCCCGCAGCAAGGAAGGCAGCCTCCAGGGCGGCAGCGCAGAGGGGTCGGGCCGGGCCAGGCCCTGGCGGTCCCACCAGCCTGCGCACCTGAAGCCCACGGGGCCTGCTGGGGTGCTGGGCCGAGACGCGGACCTTCGTGAAAGGATGGGCACGCAGCTGTCAAAGTCCACGCCTCCAGCTGAAGGTCCTTCTCTGTGTGTGAACCGAACCTCCACGATGCCCCTCAAATGAGCCAAGGGGCAGATCCACAGGGAGGCTGCAGAAGAACACGCAGAACAACAGCACGCAAGCAGACCTCCGACCTCAGACACTAACGACCTGTGAGCCTCAACCGTGGGAGGTGCAAGGCTCTACCCGACGTCTGCTGGTACCGGGGGACAGGAGGCCCCCTGGGGATCCCGGGAGCAGGAGGCAGGGGAGCGTGGGTGTTGCCAGACAGACGAAGCTCAAGGCCCAGGGTCAGCGGGGAGGGGCACTGTGTCACCAGGAGGAAACCCACGACACTGAGCCCACCCTGCCCCGCCTCCCCAAGATGAAAGGGCAAGAAAGAAGAGGCATGACAGGCTGCACAAAGCCAAGAACGCGCCTCGTCCAGGGTCGGGGGTCCCAACACAGTCAGGCAAAGCAGGGCTGCCACCCCCAAAGCTGCTGCTGAGACTCAAGTCAGGGAAAGGAGAAACAAAAGCAGCAGCAGCAGAAAGAGGAATTCCGCTGATGAGGAAGTACAAGTGGCCTGCATTAGCGACCCGAGAGAGTCACGCGAAAACCACGCTAGCACTTCACACCTACAGACTGGCAAAAATTAACCGTCAGGCAGTGTTGGCAAGAAGGGCCCAGCGGGCCGGAGCTGGCACAGCGCTCGGGGACGCTGCCTGGTAGTGACGCTGGGCACGCCCCCAACCCCACCGCAGGCGCGGGCTCACGACAGGCCCGCCCCCCCCGCCCCCCCCGCCCCCGGGAGCCGGGCCCGGGTGCCGGCAGCCGGACGGCTGAGAGCGGCCACACCGGGCACCCAGGCCCAGGGCCCCCAGCGGAGGAGAGACCCACGCGGCTCTCGGACAGGGTCCCTGCACAGCAGGGACCGACGGCAGTGCGGACGCCACTCAGAAACCCAAGGGATCGGGCAAAACCGAGAACAGAGAAAATGGGATCCCTTTCCCGTAACCCCCCCAGGGCACCGCGGGGCCCAGCCTGGCGAGGACACGCACGCGCGAGGAACAGCAGGGCCCGAACCACCTCCGGGACGGCGAGCCCCCAGCTCTGCACCGGCCCACTCCGACGGGCGCTCGGACGGCCCGGGCCGGCCAGCCCAGGCCCCCACCTGCGCACCGGCCCTCCCCGCGCACACACCAGGCGGGCTTCCTGTCGCCGCTCCACGGGGGACAGGCCCTCCCGCACCTCCCCTCCCAGCGGAAGCTCCGTGGCCTTTCGTGGAGCCCAGGGAGCACTGGAGAGGCACCGCACTGGCAGGCCACACGCTGCGCCTGGGGGCGCGTGGCCAGGAGGGGGCAAACACGGACGAAGAAGAGGGCTCTGGTGGGGTGCAGCCACGCCAAAGGCCCAGGGTGCTGGTGACTAGGCAGAGGGACAGACAGGAGAAGCCCGGGGGAGAGGGTCCGGGATGACCCCTGTCTGGGAGACCTGGCGCCGAGGCAACTGCCCAGACAGGGAGGGGAGAGGAGGCCAGGCAGGGGGAGAAGCTCCTGCGCCGGGCTCGGCGGCCCACCCTGGGCGCGCAGCACAGCCAAGCCGCGCCCCGGCGGAGCAGACCCTCTGCGCGCCCCACACCTCGCTCGGAGCCACGTGACACCTGTTGAAGGAGCGGAGGCAGGGTACGCGGCCCCCGCGGGGCCACGTCCGGTGCAGGACGGCCTCCTGAGGCCCCCCCAGCAGCCCTTCCAGGGAGAGCGCTTCCCTGCAGCCCCCCTGCAGCCCCCGTGCTCCCTGAGAACCAGGCCCTGGGACGAGGGCTGGTCCCCCCCGCCCCCACCACACGCGGCCGCGGCCGGGGCCTGCGGCTTCGTCGGCAGGGAGCACGGAGCGGGAAGGAACCCGCGGAGCTTCGGGCTGGCAGGAGGACCAGGGAAGCGGGGAGAGCGAACGCAGTGGGGCTGGCGGGCCTGTGGAGAAGCCTCCTCCAGCTGTTACCACGGGCACGGGGCTTCCCTGCGTGGAAGGGGAGCGTCCCTCGCGATGGCAAAATTGACAGCATGATGCAAAGAGTAGTGTCGGCGGACGAGCAGGCAGCTCCACATTACCGGGCGCAGCGCAGACGGGGAAGGAGCCCGCGACCGGCCGGCACAGGGGAAGCCCCCACGCCCAGGGCTATGGACGAAGGATGTGCTGGGTGAAGAACAGTGTGGTCCCGGGTCTGTTTGTCCTCTGCACAGTGTACCCTGAGGGCCCCTCCCAGGCCACTCGGACTTCAGTGTGGCTGGATGCAAAAGGAACTCCGTGCTGCCGGGGGGAGAGGAGTCACCCTCGGCGCACTCCACCAGCACATCAGTAGGCGGGTGCAAGGACGCCGTCTGGGAGCCAACCAGGTGAGAGCCCGGGAGACGGGGACCTGGGGCTCCATCCGGCTCAGGAATTCCTCTCAGGGAACGTTTGTGCGTGCCCGAGGAGGGGCGCAAACGCCGTGGTCCCCGGCGCGAGGTCCCGTGTGGAGATCCCGGGTGGCCGGTCCCGGGTGGAGGCCCCGGATGGCCGGTCTCGGTGGACGGCCTCGGGTGGGAGTCCCGGCTGGGGAACCCAGCGCGAGGTCCCGGGTGCCCGGTCCCGGGTAGAGGCCCCGGGTGGCCCGCAGGTGCGCGCGGGAACAAAGCGGCCGGACGGACGGCGGCGTACCTGGGCACGCAGCTGGGGCTGGAGCCGTCCACCTCCCAGGTGGCGAACAGGTTCATGGGCACTGGCGTGTTCAGCGCGGCGGGCGGGCCGGCCAGGCCCAGGCGGCCCCGCTCGGCCATGGCGCCGGCCCCCCGCTCCTCGGCGGCCTGGGGCTGCGGCCGGGCCGCGGACGCGCGGCGGCGGCGGGCGGCGGGCGGGCCGGGCGCGCGGAGGGCGGCGGCGCGGTCACATGGCGGCCGGGCAGCTGGGCTGCCGGGCGGGCGGCGGACAGGCCCGCGGGCGGCGACGAAGCTGCGGCCGCCCCGCCCCGCCCCGCGCGCGCCCGCAGGCGCGCCCGCGCCGCGCGGCCTCTGGGCTCCTACAGCGCCGCCGCCGCCGATTGGCTGGGCGGGCGCGCGCTCACCACTTCAGGCCCAATTACGACCCGCGGAGCGCTCGCCGGAAGTGAGGTTAGAACACGCCTTTCTAGCCGGCGGCGCGCGAGGCATCCCCGCCCGCAGCCCGCGGGAGCGCGCGCCCGCGCCTGCGCACAGGCCCCGCCCCGCGCGTCCCGCCCCGCCCCCCGGGAGAGGCCCGGCGGGGTCCGGCGGGGCCCCGGTCCGTTTAGGGGCGAGCTTTCTTATCTCCACGTCCCGCGCCCCTCCGGGAGCGCTCGTTGTCCCCACGCACCAACCTCGGCTTCGGAGTCTCCCAGTCCCCCGCGCATTCCCGGCGTCCCCTGGTGCCCTTCTGTCCCCTTGCCGTTCCCTGTGTCTCCTGCACGAACCCCCTGGACCGCTGGACCCCTGCGCCCCTCCTGTCCCCCGCAGGGCCGGGCGGAACGGGCGGGCAGACCCGGGGACGCCGTGCAGCTGGGGGACCTGTCGTCGGAGGGGTCTCTGCATGCCGGGGCCCTGGGGCGCCCCCCAAGCTCAGGGTGTGAGATTGAAATCGCCTTTCTGCCCGAGCCTCCTCATTGTCCAGCAACGCCCTTTCTGCACTTTTTACATTGGACAATGGAAAACAAACGTCTGGGGCAGGCGCCGCTCCTGACCGCGGCTCACAGTGGACTTGGGGACCCAGGCTAGTAGGAGGCAGGGGCAGAGCTGACTAGTGGGCCCACGGGGCAGGGAAGCGGGGGAAGGCCCTGGGACAGGACATCGAGGTTTGGAACCCAAGGAGTCCCTAACCCCCACCCTCTTGGCAGTGGTTCTGGTCCGTCACCAGATGCTGAGATTTAGGAAAGGCTTTCCTGGCACCTCTCCCATGGCTTCGTACCCACGGGATGACACAGATGCTTCTCTCCGTTGGGTCCTGTTGTCTAGAAGCAGTTTTACGGAAACAAGTCGCCCTTTGAGGGGACCTCCTTCCCCTGCCTCCAGGTTCACGTCCCAGAGCCCCCGGGAGCCCTTTCTCCTGCAAAGGGCCCGCCCGGCCTCCAGCTGTGACTCGTATCTGGAGCGAAAGCGGCTGCGCTGCCTACAGCCGGGCGGCTTTGGCGAGAACAAGAGGATCTGTGTTTCCCACGTGCCGGGTGGGGGCTGACAGCGCCGGGGTCTGCCTGCGCAGCCCGCTGACCAGGCGTTGCCGGGCGTTGCTGCGCCTGCCGCTGGCACCTGCGGGTCTGGTACCTGCGAGATGGGGGCGTTCAGAGAGCGGGGCAGTCCCTGGTGAGGACAGGCGCCTTCGGTGACAGCTGGAGACAGGCACCCAGTGACCTCAGCGTTGGGCACGCGGCCTTGCGGGACAGCGCGAGGGGCCGGGGGATGGGCCGCCTGCCGCTGGGTCTGTGCGCCAGCATCTCCCCTGGGCAGCAGGCGCGGCCAGGGGTGGAGGGAAGAAATGCGGGTGACTGACCCGAGCACACGGGGCTTGGTGCCGCTGGGCCCTCCTCCGCACCGGGCACCCATGGGAGCCCTCCCTGGGCGTGACAGCCCTGTCTCATCCCCACTTGACGGCTGAGGAAACTGAGGCTCAGGAAATCACGCAGGGAGAGGAGCCAAGGTGGGGCCACACAGTCTGGCCCAGGGGCCCGCCCCCAAGTCACCGCTGTGGTGAAAATGCTTCACTTCTTGTGCGAGGCAGGGACGCAGACGCAAAGACGTGCCGTGCACACTGTGCCGTGACGCTGCGTGTTCGTCTTTTCCAGGCGGGGCTCTGTGCACCCCAGGACGTCAGCGGCGATGAGGCTGGGCCTTCGCTCTTTCCCAGGTTGCTGCCGTGGACAGGCTCCGCGTCGGGGGTCCGGGTTCCTTTTCTGGCCAGAACCTCTTATGTGCGTTGCCGCCCCCTGTACTTGAAAGCGGCTGTGTTTACCGTCCCCCAGTGGGCTGTGGGGCGCAGGGTGGTGCCGTGCCGGGGGGACGCCCCGCCCAGGGAGCCTGGCATGGGCTGGCGCACCCCCCGACGGCGGGCAGCACACCTGCTCTTTCCCGTGGCTGTGTCCACAAAGCAGGAACTTGCTCAGCGAGGACCCTCCCTGGACAGTAGGGTGGGCATGGTTGGGCTGGAAGCCAGAGGAGGGTGTTATCCAGAGCCCGGGGGCCCAGGAGGGCACCCTGAAAACCTTTGCTGAGAACCTGACGTGTGCCACCTGCCCGCCTCACTTCTAAATGAATGAAGCCTCAGCCCCGGCTGGTGCGGCTCAGTGGATTGAGCGCCAGCCTGCGAACCAAAGAGCCGCAGGTTCGATTCCCAGTCGGGGCACAGGCCTGGGTTGCGGGCCAGGTCCCTGGTAGGGGGCGCATGTTTCTCTCCCTCTCTTTCTCCCTCCTTTTCCCTCTCTCTAAAAATAAATAAATAAAATCTTTTTTAAAAATGAAGGAATTAAAGCCTCAGACTTCCCAGGGGTACAGTAGGACCCCAGCTGTGTTGGAGCCCCAACTTCTGGGGGACGAGGGCCTGGCCTGCAGCCCCTTCCCTGAGGTCCCACGCACCGCCGCTGGGGGTCCTCCGTGGGCAGTAGGGGCTCTGGCAACTCACTGGCCGATTCAGCCAGGGGCGGGGGTGCCGTGGCACCAGGGAGCCCACCCCCTGCAGGCAGGAGGTGGGCCCTGGGACCGCGAGGCCCGCTCCAGGGCGTGGGTGCGCAGTGGCACCCTCGCGCACAGCAGGATCGTGCGCACAGAGTGGGCGGGAGCCAGCCACCTGCCCGGGCGCTCTGCCACACTCCCGTGGGGAGGCCCGTGCGCTCCCGGGCACTGTCGCCATCCTCGGAGGGGCTCCAGCCGGTCGAGCGAGCAGCCAGGACCCCCTGTGGAGCCCAGGCACCCGTCGCCGGCTGGATGGCCCCAGCTCCTGGCGCTGTGTTGCCTCCTCTCCCTTCCAGGAGCAGGCAGAGGAGGCGGCGCTGGGCGGAGAAGTCCCTGTGCAGTCCATGCTCCTGGCAGACGGTCACAGCTTCAGAAAGCCCTGGATGTGGCCTGCATCACCCCCACCCCCAAGAGGCTGAGCCGCCGTCACTGCGGGGGGACAGGAGCTCCCTGAGCAGCAGGCGCAGCATGTCACGGGCAGTGCCAGGGAGGCAGCCCCCGCCCGCACCCCGAGGCTGGCTGCGGAGCAGAGCCCCCGGCGTGTCGGAGCCGCCCCACGGAGGTGGAGCGGGACCGCGGGCCTTTGGCCCAGGAGCTGTGCTGGTGGGCACTCGCCCCGAGGGAGCCCCCCGTGACCCGCCTGCTGACGTGGAACACAGGCGGTGACCCCAGGCGCCTGGGGCTTCGGGCTCTCCCGACACCTGTCCCCGGAACAGTGCCTGGCGCCTCCCTGGGTGCCCTGCCACCGCCCTCGGCTGCTGACGGCCACCACGGGAGCTAGGGAGTCTACGAGGAGCTGCCCGATGGGACGGCCCAGGCGGCCTCACGGAGTCACCAGCCTGAATCAGGGCGGCGGTCAGCCCGGAACACCCTGAATCCCACACTCACCGTGTGGCCTTGGGGACCGCGAGCCAGGGCCTCAGCCCAGAGCTGCTGGTTAGGAGGGCCCTGGGCGGCAGCGGGGCGCAGCAGCAGTCCTCCTGGGGGCCCCCATCCCCCACTGTGCAGGATTGCCACCGAGAAAGAGACCGAGGCGAGGGATGGCAACACCAAAGGGAACAAGCCAGCATGGGCTGGAGGTGAGGGCACCAGCCAGGAAGGACGTTGGGCCCTGCAGGTATCACCACAGACGAAACACAAGCCGGTTCGAAGTAAACACGAGGAGGGAGACGATGAGACAAAAACCAGGCGGAGGGTAAGTGGAGGCAGCCTGGGCCCCTCCCCCCGGTGTCCGGGTGGCTGGGGAGCAGCTTCCCACAGCCCCGTGTCTGGGTCCGGTAGACGGCGCCTGCAGCCCTGGGGGCCGCACCCGCGGCCCGAAGCTCTGTGGCCGAAGCCCGGCGGGCGCCCTGCCGGCGTTGTTTGTTCCAGGGCTTACGGAGGCAGGAGCTTCTCGCCGTGAGTGGGCGCAACGTAGACATGCAGGGGGAGTGCAAGGGCCCACACTGGGTGCCACGCCGAGGGGACAGGCGACACCGAGTGGGACAGGCAGCGCGCGTGGGTCGTCCACCCCAGAGCAAAGGCGCGCCGGGCACCCCGCCGGCTCCGTGGGTTTTCTTCGACCTGCGCAAATCCCATGGCCCTCTCCAGCCCCGACCGGTCGCAGCACAGCAGGGCCCAGCAGGTTCCAAAAAACACCCCCAAGGAGAACTTCTACAGATAAAGAAATCAAAATTTGTAAAGTTTAGTGGATGGGTTAGAAAAAGCACGTCAGGTGCAGCTGAAGACAGAGCCAGTGAAGCGGAAGACAAGCCTGGAGACAGGAGCCGGGTTGCAGCACTAACAGGAAACGCGCGAGGGGTCAAAAATGCGGGCACAGGCGCTCCCTGTTCTGGAACCAAAGAGCTCAGGCCGGGGGAGGCCGGCTCACCAAGGGGAACCCTCGAGTTGTTCCGCCTCAGGGCAGGGCGCCCTGAGCAGGCGAGCCGAGTGAGCGCCAGGTGTGCAGGTCCTCCGGCCAGACCCCCGCCCCGCAGGCACGGAGCCGGCGGAGGGGGGGAGACCGTGGGAGGCGGGCGGAGAGGTGCGCACGGCGGGCCCATCGGCACAGTCAGGGCCTTGTGCCCCATCCTGCGTGTGTGGTGGCATTCCATGGTGGGGGGCGCCGTCTGCTCCCGAAGCAGGAGGCGGGAGGCCTGTGCAGAGGTGCATGTGGGGCGGCGTTTGGGGGAAGAGCCGGCGAACGGGCAGGCAGAGTGGGTGCGGGTGTGAGGGTGTGAGATGGAGCGGCCCAGCTGGTCCCTGCGAGGGAGGGCGAGCAGGCGGAAGGCGAGAGGGGGTCAGGGACAGGCACGCCACGCCCAGGAGGCAGGCGGCGGTGCTATTGACCGGCATTTTAGTAACGTGCCGTTGGTAGATAAAGAGAGTAGCGTGTTGGGAAAGTCCTTCTAGGAAACAGGTGGCACCACCCGTGCGGGGCCGGTATCGGGGACGGACCGTGAGGACCCTGGGGGACGGGAGCAGCGCGGAGAGTTCTCCGCCCCACAGCTGTGCTGGACCAGGGGACTGGCCCGCCTGGGAGCCCGGAGACAAGGGAGCCCGAGCCCTCCGAGGCCCCCCAGGTCGCAGGTCCCTGCGCACCTGTCGACCGAGTGAGGTTCACCTCATGAAGGAGACGCTGGGCCAGAGGCGGGAGACCTGGCACCTGCACCACCGGCAGGCGGGAGTCACGTGCAGGGAGAGAGTCTGTTCAGAACAGCAAAAGGAAACGAAATTCTGGGAATCAACGCAAGAAGTTAGAACATGTTAAAATCCTCCTCGGGTTTCCTCGGCCCCTTCCCCTGCCCCTGAGCTGCGCTCTTCATCGAAGCGCCAGTTTGGGAGCAGTCAACGACGTCTCGGATGCTCCCGGGAGTTGACTGTGCACGCGGCCAGGGTGCTTTTGCAACAGAGGGGAGAGGAAGGGCCACACCCACTGTGAGGGTGGCAGGGCGGTGTCCCCATGTGCAGCCCGCGGGGGCGAGCGCAGGGCATGTGCAGAAAGGGCGTCTCAGCCATTAGGCAACAGATGAGTTACTGGAAAGTGCTATCGGGACAACAAACGAGACTTAAATAAAAGTCGTCACCCGAGGACATGCCCGCTGACTCCAGAGAGAAAGACAGGGAGGAGAGAGATGTTGACCGGCTGCCGCCCGCACATGCCCCGACCGGGGATCGAACCCGCAGCCTCCATGGTGCCCAGGGACAACGCCCAGCCAGCCGAGCCGCCCAGCCAGGGCAAATGACCAGAGGTTTTTTTTGTTTTGTTTGGCGTTTTTTTCCCCCTGCTAAATCTTTACTTCACTCCTTACACCAAAATAAATTCCAGATGGAGCAGGAATTTAATCATGAAATATGAAACTATAAAATTGCTAAAAAATTGGAAAAATAGTTTATCATCCTGGAGCAAGGGGGCCTTTTATACATAAGCCACAAACTGGGGCGGGGGGGGGTTGCCACCGTCGTATTGAAAGACTAATTTTTACAAGGCAGGGATAAAAAAGAAAGGACCCAACAGAAGACTAAAAAAGACACGACCCCCATTTCACATCCACGATTAAAAATTAAAACACGAATTTACAACCAAACATGCTGTACGAAAAATAAAGGTAATACCTCAGGACACTTGGCGACAATCGGGCCCTTGAGGTCTCCCCGTCCGCGGCGTCTGCCGGGGCCACGCGTCCTCCGCCCGCCCCACGCGCAGGGTGGCCCGGGGTGGGCGGCCGTGTCCGCACCGCGGGAACGGCGAGTGGAGCTCGGCTCGACCTGCGGCCCCGCTCACTGACGGACGTCGCGAAGGCCACGGCTCCCGGCCCACAGGCCGCTGCCAGGAGCCCGGGCCCTGCCGGGCCAGGAGTGGTCGGATTTCTGCGTGTTCGTCAGCGGGAGACGAGCCCTGTCAGGGCTGGGAAAATGATGTTCCTGGAAAGCATGCAACATGGCTGCGGGCCCTCCGTGTCCTGGAACCGAAGAGGAGGTCCCTACACGGAGCCGGCAGGGGGCAGCGTGCGGCTCATCCTGAGGGAGCCGGGGCGGCCCGCGCTCTTGCCCCGCTCTGGCTCTCAGCCCCCCCGCAGCGGCACAGCTTCGAGCCCCCACCAGAGAGCTGGGTTCCGCTCCTCGAGGCCCAGGGCGGCGGCCGGCGGACGGGGAGCCCGCGGAGCTGGGTGGGCGGCCCGGGCTCCGCCACCCCAGCCTCGGGGCCTGCACCACCTCTGTCTGGCCACCGGCTTGTCCTAACTTTGGATCGGCCGATGGGGCTCGGCCATGTTTCTGGGCGTGTCTGTGAGGGTGGTCCCAGGTGGGTCTGCATTCGAGTCCACGGGCCCAGGAAAGCGGGCCGTCCTCTCGGGTGGTGGGCCTTCTCTGATCAGTCGAAGGCCTGGAAGAACAAAGAGGAGGAGGGACTGGCCCCCTTTCTCCTGTCTCCCTGCCGAGCTGGGACGTCTTCTGCACTCAGGGCCTGGGCCCTCGGGGTCTCAGGCCTTCAGACTCACACCGACCCACTGCCCAGCCTCCCTGGTCTCCAGCGGGGGGCGCTGACCGTGGGGCCTCTCCGCCCCCCAGCCACATGAGGAATCCCCATAATGAAGGTCCTCATGTGGGTGTCCTGTCGCTGTTCCCGCAGAGCCCCGGCCACTCCCAGGACTCAAGAGGCTGGCGCTGCAGTTCACCAGGAAGGGTCCCCAGTGGCAGTGCCTGAGACGCTGCCCTGCATCCTCTCGCTCATGACATGGTGGCGGCAGTGACTCCGGCCTGGCCAGCCCTGAGGTCAGCCAGGAGAGGGCCGCACAGCCTGACGGAGCTGGTGCCCGGAAGCACCACATGGAGTCAGCGGTGCCATCGTTGCTGTCACCACGCTTGGGAGGAAGGGGACTAACCTTGCTGGCATTTCGGTGTCTTGCCGAGGGCCACGACCGAGATGACACAGGTCCCTGCCAGGGTGTCGGAGGCTCCGGGCCGCAGGGCTGGCGCGGGCGCCGGGCCTCGCCTCGGCCCACCCGAACGGGGCCAGGTGTGCGCCTCCCTCGCGCACACGCCAGCAAGAACCCCAGAGGGACGACACCGTTGAAAGTGAAAAGCGCCAAAAGCAGGAGAGGGTCCCCTGGGCCGAGGAGGCCGTCAGAGTCGAGGACGCCGTCGGGAGAGCCGCGCCGTGTGCGCCTGGACGTGTCCTGCGTCTCTGCAGCCCCAAAACCACCACCTGCAAGGCGACAGGCGAGTGGGAGAAAACGTCCGAGACGTGGTGGAGGCCGGGGAGGCCCAGGGCCCTGCCGGGGACAGCAGCTGCATGGAGCAGGGAAGGGCCACTCAGAGGCCGGTAGAGGGTGGTGGCCGCAAAAGGACGCAGGGGACAGATTCCCACGGGTACGGCTCCCCACGCGACTGCCGAGGACTAAATGCCAGGGTCCCTGGGTTGGCGCTGGGTGGGAAGCGGGTGCCAGTGCCCCAAGGCGCACTGCCAGGCGCCTGCAGTGGTGCCGGTGCCCTGCACGGAGTGACCACACAGGTGGTCCAGAGGTCGCCTGCCGACAGCGCCAGCGGCACGTGCCCGGAGGCCCTGCCAGCTCGGCCCCTGAATCAGCCCTGGGCAGAGGAACAGGGTGTGGGGCCGGCGGCCGTGCGGCCACCCACAGACACTCCCGGCCGTGAGAGGCGGTGAGTTTAAGAGTGGCTACAAGAAACAGGCTCAGCGCGATGCTATTTGGTTAACAAAACAGGCATGTAAATGCAGGTACATGTAAAGGATTTACATGTAAGGGGTTACACATGTAAAGGCCCTATTTTCAAGTGCAGGAAAAAGGCCGAAACATTAAAATGAACCCAGAGCGTTAAGAAATGACCTCTATGGTGTGATTCAGTTGCCTTAGGTTTTCCTTTTGCTTGTCTTTATTTCATATTTTCTCTGCAATGAACATGCATAAATTGTGTAATAAAATGAAGGAAAATAGCCCCGGCTGGTGGGGCTCAGTGGATTGAATGTCAGCCTGCGAACCAGAGGGTCACCGGTTCAATTCCCAGTGGGAGCACACACCTGGGTTACAGGTCCCCAGCAGGGGGCGCACAAGAGGCAACCACACACGGATGTTTCTCTCCCTCTCTTTCTCCCTCCTTTTGCCTCTCTGTAAAAGTAAATAAATAAAATCTTTTTTAAAGAACGAAGGAAAATAGCCCCGGCCAGCGTGGCTCAGTGCAGCTCGGTTGGAGTGTCGTCCCATAAACCAGACAGTGGTGGGTTCAATTCCCCACCAACGGGCAAACCTAGGTTGCCAGTTCAGTCCCAGGCCGGGGCACGTACAAGAAGGCAAGCAATCAATGTTCCTCTTTTTCCCTTGCTCTCCCTTCCTCTCTTTCTAAAAGCAATCAATGTCCTCAGGTGAAGATTTAAAAAAATAGGAAGGAAAATAACCCAGGCTCCCTCGCCACCTGCTCCCCGCAACAACCCGAGCCCGTCTTTGCTACGGCGCCCAAGGTAACATCCCTCATATCAAAGAAAATCACACAAATCGCGCTGGCTGGCGGGGCTCAGTGGACAGAGTTCCGGCCTGTGACCCAGAGTCGCTGGTTGATCCGGGCCAGGTCCCCAGCAGGGGGCGCGCGAGAGGCAACCACGCACGGATGTTTTCCTCTTTTTCTTCCTCTCTTCCCCTTGCAAAATATAAATAAATAAAGTCTGAAAAAAAAGAAAGGTAAACCCTGACATATTGGTCAGCAGAAGACGCTCACGGATGAGTCACAGCAGCGGGCACCGGTGGCCGCCGGGCCGCGAGGCCCTGTTCAGCTCAGCGCTGTTCAGATCAACGTAGAGACGGTTTCTGGTTATCCTTGGGGTTTTCTTTATTTTCCTGATGTCTCACAATCGGCAACAGTGATTTTGGTCATCTGGGGTCAAAGAATAAAGTGGGGCCCGATGGAGGCGCCCGGATACCAGGTGCTGAGCTGCAGCCGGAGCAGTGGCGGGAGGGGCAGCGCGCTTTGGCGCAAGCAGAGACAGCGCCGCACGCAGCGGGCTTCTGCGATCTGCGTCTGCGGGCGTGGGACGCGGGCGGGGGTTCCGGTCACAAGCGGAGAGGCCGCGGAGTCCAGCGCAGGCCCGGGGTTGGCCCCGCTGGCGCTGCCGCGCAGGGGAGAGAGGGAGGGCAAAAGCCACTGGGCCGGCGCCTGGGTGGGGGGCGGGGCAGGAGAGAGGACTCAGAGCGAGCTCAGGTGCCGGGACTGCCGCCCCCCAGGAGAAGGAGGAGATTCTGAGGGAGACCCAGAGCAGAAAGCAAAACGACACACAAACAAAAACGGGAATGCGGTGGGGACTCGAAACTGCGGGAGGTGGGGCGCAGGGGACTTGGTTCTGTTAAACAACCAAGTCACACAGGGAACGTCCAGGCACTGCGACAAAGTGAGAGTCACCCTGATGTAACAGCTTGCGCCCTACAAAACTGGGGGCGGGGGGCGGGGAACAAGCCCCAGCTAGGCTGAAGGCAAAGTATGGTAAAACCAGGGTAGAAATCAATGCAATAGAAAACAGAAAAACACTCAAGAAATCAAGAAACCAAATGTGGTTCTTGAGAAGGTCAGGAAAACTGATAAACCTCTAGGCTGATCAGCAAAAAGAAAAGACAGAAGACAAAAATGACCGATGTTCGGGACAAGAGTGTGAGAGGCACGGGAGGAACATTTAGCTCCTGCCTTCGGATGGTGATGGTTTCATGGACGTAAACACTCGTCAAACTTACCAAATAACCTTTGGCTCAGAGAAGATTTCAAAGTGAAACTCACAAATTATATATTTCATTCAGTGCAGCTATTAAGTGTCAGGCCTCAGTAAAGTTGTTCAAACAAAACCACGAAAGTATTGTGGGGAGAAATTTTAAAAGACCCCAATAAAAGGCAAGGAAAACAAAATGACAGGCACAGGTATCAGAAGGGTCACAAAAGATGGAGTTCAAGGCTTGCCCGGGAGCAGCCCTGGTGACAACCAGACTTTCAGTTTGGCCTCTGGCAAGGCCCCGCAGAGAAGACAGAGCCCTGCCAAAGCCCGGAGGGGTCCCCACTCCACTCCGTCCGACCCCGTGGTTGCGTCCAGGGGGGAGCCCACTCCACTCCGTCGACAGAGGAAAAACTAGTTCTCTCTGAAGAACATGCTGCCTCCGGAGCCTCCCCGTTTCCCTCGCCGTGGTCACGTTCAGCCCAAGTTCCAGGTGTACCAGGAACAAGATCATGTAAACTGAGAATAAACAGTAGGCGTAGCCCCATGGAGCACCAGGTTGTGCCATTACTAGACGGAGCCTCTCAAATGCAACATGTATGTTCCAGACACATGAAAAACACAGCCGAAATGGACACTTGCAAGAGGGTTGGGTTTGGAAGCTGATGACACAGCAGAGAGGACACGAGACACTGGGAACAGCAGGTAGAAAACACCCAGATGGAAGCTTGAATGGAAAAAGAAGAAAAACTATAGAGGATGCAACCATGTGGGATGGTGTAAAAACCTAGCACAGGTGCAACTGGAATCCCAAAGGGAGCGGAGTGGGTGGCAGCCGTGCAGAAGCCACAGCTGAATTCCATTAGCTTGAGTACTGGGTTGGCCAAAAGTCCTTTATGTCTTTTCTGTCCGATGGCTCTTATAGTGCTTAGTTGTCTTTAACGTCATCAAAACAATTGTCAGATTGTATCCTGACAGCTGTCTTATCGGTATACATTAAAAAAAAAACTTATCAAAACTGGTGAATTTTTTTGTTCTAGTTGGTGTGGCTCAGTGGATCGAGCACCGGCCTGCGAACCAAAGGGTCACTGTTTCGCTTCCGCGTGAAGGGCACAGGCCTGGGTTGTGAGCCAGGTCTCCAGTAGGGGGCGCACAAGAGACAACCACACACGGATATTTTTCTCCCTCTCTTCCTCCCTTCCCTTCTCTAAAAATAAATAAATAAATAAATAATATTTTTAAAAAAAAATCAGTAACCATGTCCTCTGGTGAGGATAAAAAAATAATAATTTTAAAAAGTTTAAAGAAACTGAATTTTTGTACAGCCATTTAAATATTGAAGATGGAAGAAGATATGCAACATTTTTGGTGTAGTATGTTTTATTATTTCAAGGAAGGTAAAAACACAAATTAAACACACAAAAAAGATTCGTACAATGTATGGAGAAGGTGCTGTGACTGATCAACATGTCAAAAACTTTGGTCTGCCAAGTTTCTGGGTTTTGGCCAAATAATTTTGTGCTGTGGGGCTGTCTGATGCCCTGGAAGGTGTTTAGCAGCGCCCCTGGCCTTTGCCCGCTAGAGGCCAATAGCGGGAGACAGCTGACATACTCAAAGCATCCAAATCAATGAGGTTATTGGTGAAAATTAAGAAGGTGTCTTTTATTTTATGGAAAAAACTAAACATTTTTTGGCCAGCCC
This sequence comes from Pteronotus mesoamericanus, assembly GCF_021234165.1. Classification (NCBI taxonomy): domain Eukaryota; kingdom Metazoa; phylum Chordata; class Mammalia; order Chiroptera; family Mormoopidae; genus Pteronotus; species Pteronotus mesoamericanus. The sequence goes on along the minus strand of NW_026555082.1, from coordinate 3,475,820 downwards.
AATAAAAGAAATTCACCTAGGAACATCCTAGCCAAACCGCTGAAAATAGAAGTTTTAAAGGTATCCAGGAAAAAATATGGTACATTATCTTCAAAGTGCAACAAAAGGACACAAAGCACTTTTTGGAGAGAAATGATGGAAGCAAGGAGACAGTGGAATGACGTCCTTAAAGCACTCAAAACAGTGACAGCCAGCCTCCAGTTCCACACTGGGCACCTGGGGCGCGTGCCCCATCCCTCTGATCTCCCCGCTGTCCGCACCAGTGTCCCCACCTCCGAAGGCAGCTGGGGAGCTCGACCACCCTGCACTCGGGCTGCTGGTCACGCTGCCCACTCTCTCTCTCTCTGCCCTCACCTCGGAGGTACCTCCTGGCACTGTGGATGCTGTTGCTCCCCCAGCTGGGGCTGAAAGGGCGGGCTCCCTCTTCCGGGCGCCCCTGTTGGGGGCCACTTTGTGCGGTATCGGGGACTGCAGCCCCAGGTGAGCTAGGCCCTGCCTGTAAGCCTCGACTGGAAAGCCAGGAACGCTGGGAGGCACAGGGAGCGATAGTAACACCCAGGGTCCCCTGGGAGACCTGGCCTAAAGAGGGCATTATGTTCACTGAAGCTTGCTCTGCTTCCCACTGCCCTGATAAGCACAAACTCGAGTGTTTAGTCTCAAAGCAGGAGAAAAGATTCCTGAACCCCTGCACCTTGGCTTAATGACCATCTGCTGTCAGTATGTCTGACAGACCCTAACCCAAGGCTGATCTGTTATCTGTTCTTCTTGTTGTTGTCTGTAGCCCTCCGACGTGGGCTGACAAGCTTTGCACCACGGTGTATCCCCCTGCACAAATCGTTCTCAATAAAAGCCACTTCCGAGAAGGGCTCGGGCATTCCCCACTCGAGGGCACCACCCCGCTGTGTCCTGACAGGCCAATTACATCTGGTACAAATTATTTCTTCTTCTGCCGCGGCTGGGAGGACTCTGCCGGACGGGAACCCCCTTTGCTCCTCTGCAGTGCGGCTCCCTGGCGCCCCCCAGGCCCAGCAGGGTTGTCCACCCGCTTCCCGCCCCGGGATGGGAGCCGAAAGCCTCTGCTCCCACCGCTCCGCGGCGCCGGAGGCCACTGCCCGGTCTCCCTGGGGCCTGCGTTGCTGCGGGCCCAGCCGGCCGCCTGGTGCTCTCCTTAGGTTTCCGTTTTCTCCTAGCGTGTCCCCACGGCGAGGAGCACCTCTGCCAGGTAGCGAGCGGCTCATCGAGGTGCCTGAAAGCTCCTTTCCTACGGCGGGAGTAAATCGACGTTGCAACTGAATCGCGGTGAGTGTAAGTCCTGTCAAAAACACAGTCTTGCGCATTTCTTTGTACAGTTATTCCCAGGCACGTCCTGGGTGCTGGGGAGTCTGTGAATGGCACGCGCGGGGCGCGGGGGGCGGCACAAAAGGTGCCGACCACGGTGGCTCAGCGGGTTGGGGACACACGACAAGGGTGCGCGTCCGGCCCCGGTCAGGGCGCCTGCAAGGGTCAACCAAAGGGTGCATAACAAGTGCAACAACAAATCATCTTCTTTCCCTCTTCCTTCCTCTCTCTCTAAAGTCAATACATAATTTAAAAAATTAAAAAAAATCTGAAGATGCTAGGCCTGACCTGTCCCCTCCCTGCGTCTCCATTAATTAAAAAAAGTGGCTGTTACGGGTGGCGGGAGTTCCATGGCAACAGACACCAGAAGCGGGGCGCGCATGGCGATGCCCGGGCACGACAGGAGCAGGTCTGGGGGTCTGGCGGAGCCGTGGGGCCCAGCCACGGACACCGAGGCGGGGGTCGGCGGTCCCGGGCCGGGGTCTCCCCCTTCCGTTGGTCCCTGAGACTTGCTTCTCAACCCCGCCTTGGGCCCTGCTCTGCAGGCGGCCCCGTCCCCGCCCTTGGGCTCCGCCCTCAGCTCCTGAGCCAGTCACAGGCCGCCCTCGCCGCTTCAGGCGCCTCGGGTCCCCGCCCACCGACCCGCCCCCGCCCGCGCCCCCGCCCACAGTCCCCGGGCCAGTCACAGGCCGCGTTTACCTCTTCAAGTTCCTCAGGTCCCGCCCACCACTCCTGCTCCGTCCCCGGACTCCGCCCACAGCTCCCGGTCCAGTCACAGGCCTCACTCACACTCCCGGTGCGCCCCGCAAGCCCCGCCCCTCGGTCGGAGCCGTCGCGCGCCCCGCGAGACCCGCTGGTTCGTGGTGCCGGGTTCCTGTGGCCCTGCCGGGGCTCGGAAGTCGCGGATTCGAGTCGCCGCGTCTCTGCCTTGGCCTGCTGCCTGTCTCCGTCCCGGAGGCGCAGACGTTGCTGGCGGCGCGGCGAATCTGCCGCTGCGAATCGGCGGGCGCAGCGGCGGCGGCGAGGCCTCGCGAGAGTCCGGGCGCGGGCGCGGCGCAGCGGCGGGCCGGGCGGCGCGGCGGGCCGAGCGACCGGAGCAGCGGGCCGGGCCCGCGGAGCCGCCGAGATGACGGGCCGCGTGTGCCGCGGCTGCGGCGGCACGGACATCGAGCTCGACGCGGCGCGCGGCGATGCCGTGTGCACCGGCTGCGGCTCGGTGCTCGAGGACAACATCATCGTTTCCGAGGTGCAGTTCGTGGAGAGCAGCGGCGGCGGCTCGTCGGCCGTGGGCCAGTTCGTGTCGCTGGACGGTGGGTCCGGGACTGGGGCCGAGGCTGAGGCCGGGGGAGCCGCGAGCTCTAAGGGCTCGACCTCGGGGTCGTAACGGAATTTCCGACCGGGAGCGATGTGCGACGGCTGCGGGCCGGGGCCGGGGCCGGGGCCGGGGACCGCGGCGCGTCCGCCCCCGGGACTACCGCGCGGCGACGCTGGTCTTCGGGTTACGTGGTGGGACTGGCGCACGCTCGGCCTCGGGGATCCGCCGCGAGAGCCGCTGTGCCGTCGCTCTCCCGCCCCCGGCCCGGCCCGACCCGACCCCAGCGGTGCCGCGGAGCAGACTCCGGAACTAGAGCCGGAGCGTCCGCCTCCTCGGGAGTGTCGCCCGGGAGGTGGCGCGGCCAGCGCTGGGCGTGCGGCTCGGCAGCGTCCGTCCGGAGCGGGGCCACCGCGCGTCGGAGGCCACTTGGGACGGTCGCCAGTTTGGGTATCACGACTAGGGCTGCAGACAGCGTCGTGGGGGGTTTCCTGCGTGGACGGACGATTTCTCTTCTCCAGGTGGTTCCCCGGGGTGAGGTCGCGGGCCGCGGTGTCACGGGCCGCTGAGGTTTAACTTCACGCGGGCTGGCCTCTGGACCCCTGCGCTGCACCTGCTCCTGGCGCCCGGGTCCCACCTGAGCCTCGGGGCGCGCGTTCATGTGTTGAACGGCCCCCTCGGCCCCTGCGGGAGCCTCCATTCGCGCCTCCGCTCACTTCCTGTTCGGTGGTTGGTTTTGTTGCCATTGAGTTTTGAGCGGTGTTCACCTGTTCTAGTGACTCCTTTGCTGGCTCTGTGACTGGTAGAGCAGGAGCTTCACGTTTTGACTAAAAGTTTTACGTGCAGTCCAGTGGATTGATCTTTCTTTTCTAGATCATACCTTTTTGTGCACATCCTGGCCCCATGTCACGGTGTTTCCCTTCTAAAACTTTTGTTCTTCTAGGCTTTGCGTGTAGATCCATGACCATTTAAAATTTTGTTTTTATTTATTGATTTGAGAGAGAGAGAGAGAGACGTTGACTGGTGGTTCCCCTCGTGGGCGCGGTTTTTGGTTGGCTGCGGGTGGCGCGCGGCCCGCCGAGCCCGCCGGCCAGGGCAGGCTGTGGCCCCTCGCGTTCACTTAGTACGAGGTGGGCTGTGCAGGGGGACGCTCGTTCTGCAGGTGGGCGTCCGGTTCCCGCACCGCTTGCCGTGGAACTGTCCTCTCTGGACTTGCCTTTGCCCCTGCGGCCGCGGTCACTGGGCTGAGCTTGGGGGGCCGGAGGCTGGGCCCCGGCTGTTCCCTTGGCCCCAGTGCCCAGCCTTCGCCCTCACAGCGCCGCCTGGCCTCCTGCGCATTTATCGGCCGCCTTGAGGTCAGATGTCCTGAGTCCCCCGCCGGCGCCCTCCTTGGAATAAGGCTGTGTGTTCACAGACACACACAGCGCGGAGCTGTGGTCGGGACTGTGGGAAACCTCTTGATGAGTCTGGGGCGATGTGACGTTTTTCCTGTGCTGTGTCCTCCAGTCCTGACCACGCTCCAGTCCTCTCTGCTGTCTCACCAGTGTTGGTGGCTTTCGGCCTAGGGGTCCTGTGCATCTAGGTAGACACCCAAGGTCCCCGCAGAAGTATTTAAACGACATTATTAAACATTTAGTTTCAGCCCTGGCTGGTGTGGCTCAGTGGCTTGGGTGCTGGCCTGCAAACTGGAAGGTCACGCGTTTGGCTCCTGGTCCGGGTCACGCCTGGGTGCGGACTGGGTCCCGGCAGCGAGCGGCAGCTGACCAGCGCATCTCTCACACATGGACGTTTCCCTCCCTCCCTCCCTCCCTTCCCCACTCTGTAAAAAGAGATAAATAAAATCTTTAAAAGATGTTTGTGTTGAGTTTTTCTTTGCCAGTACATAGAGATGTGGTGGGTGTTTGTTGTCGGCACGCTGTACTTGCTAGTGGCAGGTGTTCACAGAGTCCTTGGGATTTTCCACGCGGGCAGACGTGTCGACTACAGACCAGGGCTGCTTGACCTCTTCCTGTGTTTCCCGCTCGCTGTCCTCTCAGGCCGGCAGCGTCCGCTCCCCACTCGACCGCGGGCAAGCTGGGGCTTTGGCGCCGTCCTTTACCTGTGAAGGCGAGGACATTCCCCTCTGCCCCTAGTTTGCTGAGAGTTTGTCGTGAGTGGGTGTTGAAATTTTTTGGATGCTTTTTCTGTATCATCTGATACAATCGTATGTTCTCCCCCTTAGCATGTCAGTGTGGCAGACTTTTGCCGGCTGAACGGGCTTGGCCTTCCTGGGGTACATGCACCCGGTCGTGGGGTGTCATTCCATGTGTGAGTTGCTGGATTCGATTTGCTAATATTTTGTTGAGGATTTTTATGTTTGTATTCATGTAGATATTGGCCTGTAGTTTTCTTGTACTGTCTTTGGTTTTGCTATCAAGGCCATGCGCCTCAGATAGTGACTTGTGAAGTGCTCCTTCTCTTCTGTTTTCTGGAAGAATTGTGTGGAATGGGTGGTGTTTTTTTCCTCGAATGTTGGGCAGAGTTCACAGTGTAGCCACCGGGGCCAGGGTCTCTTTGTCAGAAGGCTTTTGACTACAGATTCTGTTTGTTCTGCGGCTGCAGGTTATGGCCACGGATTCGGTGGTCCCCATCTCCTGGGCGCGTCTGTGGCCTCGAGGTGTGGTCCACTCGATCGCAGGCTGAGCCCCCGCAGGTAGAGTTGTTGGTACTGACCTCTCGCCGTCCTTCCGAGGGCGCGGGGTCTGCGGCGATGCCCCTTTTTCCTCTCAGATGCGGTGTTTTCTGTGCCCTCTCTTCCTTTTGTTTCTTCTGCTGGAAGTTTATCAATTTTGTTGTTCTTTTCAAAGAACGGGCGTGGGTTCCATTGAAATTTCTGCCCTCCTGCCCTCCCCACACGTCTTCGTGTTCTTCCGGGGCAGCTTCCCCAGCGTGACTCCCCGGGGCCACTGGCGCGGTCTCAGGCACGGTCTGTGGCCTTGTCACACGTTGCCAAACTTCTCCTCGCAAGTCACCCAAGACTCTGAGGCCTGTGGGGCAGAGTAGCAACCACGGTGGGAACGAGCACCGTGCTGGGTGCGCTCTGCCACCCAGGCCGGTGCCTGTCCACACTGGGCAGGCGGGAGGCCTCTGCCGAGCGGGGCACTCCCAGGGAGTCCCGGACGCAGGGGCGGCTCCCACCCACGTGCAGCGCCTTCGGTCTGCAGCCTGGTGAGCACAGGCCCGGAGCCGGGCGCTGTTTGCGGGCCTGACCGAAAGGTGGCGGCGGGGGGCTGCCTCTCCTGCATGGTCTGGCTCGTCCTATAGGCTCTCTCCCCGGGAGGTGTGGCAGGGTCCTGGGTTCTCAGCCCGGGGGACCCAGGGAGCCGATGCCTGGGGTGGGAGGGGAGGGACTCGGCCTGCTCTCGGCAGCTCCTCCGCCCTTCAGGCAGGGCTCCCCCCGCGGCCCCTCCCTTCCCCGTCAGAGCAGTGGGGGCGCTGGCCGTGGCCTGGGTCCTGCCTCCCTGGCACAGCCGAACGTGCCCCCCGGCCGTCTCCGCTCTCCCTCCAGCCACATCCGCAAGCTGAGCTTCCCTCCAAGTTGCCCTTTTCTGGGTCCCAAGGCCACTGGTTCCCGCGTGTTCCTGCGGGTTCTTTGAGAACTGAGCGTGGACAGTGAGCTCAGCGGTTTCCTCCAGAATATGGCGGGTAGGAGGCAGGGCCCGGTGGCCAGAGACCCTGCCCCCGCAGGCGGCCGACCTGGGAGCCACCCAGCTCCTGCTCTGTGAGACCCCAGCCCCCCGGGGTCCCTGGAAAACGTGCTCAGACCAGCAGCGTGTGCGTCTGTGCTGGGTGCACGGACGCCGCCGCGCCCAGTGGTGGCGGTGAGCGTGGTGCCGGGGACCCCCAGGCCGAGTCCTTCAGCTGGTGAGGGGCAGGTGGTCGAGGCAGAGACGATGGGCCAAGAGGGGTGGGTGCTGTGGCCAGCGAGGCCAGAGCAGCAGGGCCTCGGCGGTCCTGAGGAAGGGTCCAGGGAGGGACTGCAGGGGCAGAGCAGGACTCCCCAGCAGGGCGCGAGGGAGGGGCTGTGTGAGCCACAGGCCTCGCAGCCTGCTGGGCCCTGAGCCGAGGCCTCAGGACAGCAGCCCGGCCCCCGGGAGCGCCCTCTGGGGTTGGTGGTGCACCTGGGGGCAGAGGGCGCTCCACCCAGCAAGGCGGCTCCCGCCCGCTCGGGGACCTGTCCCCGGGAGCGCCATGGTCCACAGCCACTGCGGCCCCGAGGGCTGGAGGTCCCTCGCTGGCAAGTGAGGAAGCACTTCCCACACTCGTGGTGGGCGTACCCCCGCAATGGGATGAGAAAGGTTTCCTGCCCGCAGCCCAGCAGGGGGCCCAGCAGCAGGCACTGCTCTTGCTGGGGGAGGTCCACTTGGCACGTGCCCCACCCACAGAGGCCTCTCCCTCCCAGCCGGCCTGGTGGCTGGGGTCCGAGCAGGGGCCCCATGTCCCCTGAGTTTGGAAGGCTCTGCGTCTCTCCATGCTGTGGCCCCTCAGAGCCCCCCCCCGGAGCCCCCCCGAGCTCCTGGCTGATGGTCCCCACTCTCCGGACACGTTGGCTGACGGCTGGGTGGAGGCCCTTGGGCGGGAGGGGACTGTCGTTTGGAAGGTGCGTGTTGGCCACTCTGCTCCCACAGCCGCCATGTGCAGGGCTTCCGCCGTCCGAATTTTAACCCTACAAAGCCGGCCGCGCGGTAGTTTGGCGGCTCTCAGCAGCAGCAGGGGTCCGTGTCCGGCCACGTCCTCGTGCCAGGGACTCACCGCGATCTCGAGTGTCTGGGTGCTTCCGTCCACGTGCGAGCTCAGGCTGCAGCACCGCTGCACCCCTCCCCGTCCTGGGCCGCCGGCCGCCCTTCAGAGGCGCTTCGGAGCAGGCAGAGGGTTATTTAAGGAAAACTGATAGAGAATTATGGAAGTTTTCGCTCGCCTGTGTGGGAGGACCCATGAGTGAAGCGGAGTGCGTGCTGTGCGCGGGGCTTTCTGGGGCGGCCAGGACCCTTGGCCCCGCCTGGGCCGTGCCTCTCTCTTTCAGTCTTGGGGTGTGGGTGTCCCCAGGACTCAGAGTGGCCCACCGCCCGATCCCAGGGGAGTGGCGGGTCCCTCCCCTGCTGCCCACAAGGGGGCGGTCTTGGCCTGACCACAACAAAACCTTTTCCTTTAGTTTCAGCTTGAATTTTTTTGTCCTAGGATCTCATTATAGAAAACTATCAGATATTTTGAAGTAAAGGGGATAGTGTGAAGGGCATCGGAAGGGCAAGAATCTCATGCTTTGGCCGGCGATAATTCAGCGCCCTGGTCCTCGAGCACTTTCCAGGCTCGATCTGTTGCAGCCAAGCCCCCGAGGGCGGCGTTTGTCTAATAAGAGACGCAGGTCAGCGCAGCCTGCAGGCCCCATGCCCCGCACTGGCTGACCCGGCAAGGGCACAGGCAGGGAGGTTCGGGATTCTCCTGGGGGCGCGTGACGCGCTTAGACCATGGTGGGGCCGGAGCGTGTGTGCACGCCTGTATGCACACCTGCATGCTGCATGTGCCTGCATGTGTGTAGGAGTGGGTGTGTGTGCCTAAACGTTTTGTGTGTGTGCGTGCGTGTGCCTGTGTATGAGTGCGTGCACACCTGTGCGCTGTGTGTCTCTGTGCACGCCTGTGTATGCATGCCTAAATGCTGCGCGTGACTGTGCACGGGGTTTGCGTGTGTAAGTATGTGCCTGTGTGAATGGGGAGCAGGGCTCAGGAGCCAACTCCCAGAGCAGGTCAGGCCAGAGCAGCCCCAGGAAGGGCCGTGGGGCCACAAGGAAGACAGGGCTGGACACACTGAGACACCCCTAGGAGCGGGAGGAGGGGCAGCGGGCGTGGAGCGTGCAGGGGGGCGGCAGAGGCCACAGGTCAGGGGGCCTAAGGCGGCGTCACCTCTGGGGGCTTTGGGGCTTGTGGCCCCGTCGCCCCTTAAAGACCCTGGGTCTGCAGTGGCCGGTTAGTGCGGCAAACCCGTCTCCACGCACTGCCAGCTGCCGCAGGCACCGCGCTCTGCTGGGGGGGGCGCAGGCTCCGGGCCAGCCCCACCAGCAGGCAGCGCTCCTTTCCCGTGGGTCGGGCTGGTGCTGCGGCCGCGGTGACCGCAGGAAGCGGCCTGGGAGGTCCGCGCGCAGACCCAGCCCGCGTCCCGGCTGCACCGGCACGCTCGAGGGCTGTTGTGCAGACCCGTGTGGAGCCGCTGTGCCACATTCGGGCTAATTGGTCTGATTTGTGTTTCTAGGTGCCGGCAAAACCCCATCCCTGGGCAGCGGTTTCCACGTGAACCTGGGAAAGGAGTCGAGGGCGCAGACCCTGCAGAACGGTATCTCCCGCTGTGCCCGCCGGGCGAGGGGGGCCTCTGGGCGGGGGGTGGGCGTGGGCCCCTGTGCCGGGAGGGATGGTTCCCGGGTCCCCTCCCCCAGGTCAGCCAGGCCCCTCCCCAGCCTCACGCGCGAAGACCGTGCTTAGTGAGTGGGGTCTGGTTCCTTCTGTCCAGGAGAAGGTCAGGGGCGACGCGGCGCCTCTCATCGCTGACCTGCAGCGCCTCCTGGCTGCCATCACAGCAGCTGGCAGAGCCGGCTGTCCAGTCCCGGGGCTGTGTTGCCCGGGGTGTCTGTCGCCTCCTCCTTGGATTGTGGCAGCTCTTCGTGTGCGTTAGACCCACGTCTGGTGTGGGTTGCACGGCCTCCGGAACGTGCCTGCCCGCCGGGGGGCGCCGCTCTTGGCTGATGCTGCGCTCGGAAGCCCAGAGGTTTCTGTTCGGTGCTGTCAGCCCCCCTGCGGTTCCGATTGGCCCGGGTCACCTGTTTGTTCCTTTGTTGCTGTGCTTTCTGAGTCCAGCTGGGGAGCACAGCCGGCCCAGTCCAGGCCGTAGACGCGTGCGTCCGTGTTCCCAGCGTGAGGCCCCGACCCCGGGAGGGATGGGCCCAGCTCCCCTCTCCCGCAGCGGGGTCCAGCGCCCCAGCCCCAGGCGTTGAGACACCGTGTCTGCCCGGGGGGCGCTGTCCTGCTGGCTGTGGCTTTGCCGCAGGCGTGACGTCGGGGAGCAGGAGGCTCCCGGCCCTGCCTCTCGCGGCTGTCGCCGTTTGGCTGGCTGTCCCGAGCCCCTCGAGTTCCCCGTGGAGCCTCGGGGTCGGCTTGTCAGTCGCTCCATAGCAGCAGCCGGGCTCCGCCTGGGGGGGCGCTGAGCTCGGGGCAGCCTGCTCCCGACCTGCCATGCTCCCGGGCTCCCGAACCCTGACGTGAGCCCTTCGTTTGTTCCAACGGTTTTTGTGGTTTTTCAGTATAAGTTTTATGTGTCTTTCATTACATCGTTCCTAAGTATTTTATTCCTTTTGATGCATTGTAGATGGAACTGCTTGCTTTTGTGGGGGGCTTTTTTTTTTAAATCCTCACCCGAGGACATGTTTGTTGATTTTAGAGAGAGAGGAAGGGGGAGGAGAGACGGAAACGTCAATGTGAGAGAGAAACGTGGATCGGCTGCCTCCCATACGCGCCCTGGCCCGGGATCAGCCGCAACCTTTTGGTTACAGGACGCTGCTCCGACTAACGGAGCCACCCGCCAGGGCTGGATTTGCTGTCTTAATTTCACTTTTAGTTATTCATTGTCAGTGTATAGATATAGGATAGGTATTTACGTATTGATCTCATACTGCAACCCTTACGAAAGTCACTTATCATCATCGTTTTTAGTGGATTCCTGAGGATTTTCTATATACGAGGCCATGACATGTGAAAATAGAGCGGGTGCTTCAGGTCAAGACGGCGACACAGGCAGACACGCGTCGCCTCCCCGCACGACCACGTCAAAATTACACCTAAAATATAGAACCTCCATCGCTCAGGGATGCCAGGAATCGCGTTGAATGGAAGTCTGACAGCCACAGGATGGAAGAACCGCATCCACCCAGACCCGGGGGCGGGGGGCATGGATGCGGAACAGGCTGGTCCCACATGCACGTGGATGAAAATTCGGGAGGGGCATCTCGGGAGCCAGCAGTCCCAGCCCCACAGCAGGCCCCCAGCCCAGGGGTCCGGTGCCAGGGGCGGAAGTCCCCACAATCTCAGGCTGCAAAACCCGGCAGGGACCAAGCCGGTGGAGGAGGCTGCTGGAGCCCCAAGCAGTTCCTCCTAAAGAACCCACGTACTGACCTACTCAGACTCGCTCCCCCTGAGCTCCAGCGCTGGGGGGCAGCTTGAAGGGCCCCAGTGGCACATAGGGAGGGACTGGAGTGTCTGGCCACAGGGCAAGTGAGGCTGTTGTCTCTCTGCTGAGCCCTCCCCTGACAGAGCCGGCAGGCGGGTGCCATATCTGAGACCCCATCAACCTGCTGACGCTGTGTGACCCGCCTAGGAGATCCCCAGAGACTGCCCCACCCAGCTCCCAGGCTCGTCTAAGCTGCTTCCCCGTGAGAACGGCTCACCTTGGCTCCTAAACCCTCTCAAACAAGCAGCAGCTGGCTGCAGGGAGCCCCAGCGGCAGCCAGATTAGAGTCGCAGCTTGGCTCCCCTGGGAACCCCCGGGGCCAACGCAAGCAGCGGCCACCTCAGGGCGCTTCACAGCTCGGGCAGGTGGCTCCAGGCAAAGCACAGGTGGGGGCCGACCTTGGCCTGCGCCACCCGGGAAGCCCCAGGGCCAGCGCACCCAGCGGGCAGCTGCAGCCCACTACACGCATGGCCCGTGGACGTGAGCAGTGGTGGGGGCCTCGCCGGGGGCTGTGGGAACGTCAGGACGACTAGCACAGGCAGCGCAGTGCCCGTGAAGGGGGGGGCTGCGCGGCCCTGCTTGGGCCGGAAGCGTCTCGCCTGCTGGCCCCCCAGCACCCTGGGGGGCGAAGAGCCTCGCCCCGACTGCAGGGGAAGGGCCCAGCTCCTCACCACGGGGCGTGAGGTCGGCTGTGGTCAGCTCAGGCCGGGGCGCTTTTCACCAGGGCCTTGCAGGCGTTTCTGCGAGGACACTCAGGAGCGTTGGGGCGCACGAGAGCCCCCCACCCCGGGACAGTGCTCCCACACTCCGGACCTGCACGCTGGGCCCCGCTCCCGGCGGAGCCTGTCCTTCCAGGTCCCCGGGCCTCTCCGCGGGGCCCGTGCGCCCTTCGGTGCGTGACCCCCGGCGGGCCCTGGGGTGCTGGAGGCTGGCCTCTGCAGGACCCCCATCTTTGGAAGGGCCACATGACGCTCCCAGTCTAGTTCTGATCGTTTCCCCTTCTTTTTCAACAAGTCACAAAAAACCCGAATCCTGAAAAACTCATCGTGGTACTTCATTAAAAACTGGGACCTTTGGGATTTTCTCTCCACCTTTGTGGCTCTGAAAGGCCACGAGCCCTTTCATTTGGGAGACATTTCTCAGAGAAATTTTCTTTTTAAAATAATTTTCATGTATTGATTATAGAGAGATAGGAAGGAAGAGGGAGAGAAAGAGGAAAAAGAACATCACATTGTTCCATTTACGGATGCGTCTGTTGGTTGATTGCTGTGCGTGCCCTGACCGGGATGGGCCCCGCCACCCTGGCGTGGGGTCGGGGTTACGCTCTGACCAGCTGAGCCGCCCGGCCAGGGCTTTCCTTGGGGAGACGTGTTTCCTGTTTTTGTTTTTGTTTTTGTTTTTTTTTAAATATTTTATTTATTTATTTTTAGAAAGGGGAACGGAGGGAGAAAGAGGGAGAGAAACGGCCCTGTGCGGTTGCCGCTCATACGCCCCCCACTGGGGACCCAGCCCACCGCCCAGGCCTGTGCTCTGACTGGGAATCGAACCGACGGCCCTTTGGTTCGCAGGCCGGCGCTCAGTCTGCTGAGCCGCACCAGCCGGGGCTGTTCCTGTTTTCTTGATGTGACGTGTGTGTGACAAGGCCATGGCCCGCTGGCCGCACCGATGGAGGCTGCAGAACACCCTCCTTGGGCCTGGGCAGCCCCCTGTTGCCTCCGTTGGGTGCCGTCTGCCTCAGCCGCCAGTGTGGACCCAGAGCGCACCCCTCGCCTGCGTCGGCAGTGGGTTGGTTGGCTCGTGGCTGTGGGGGACATTGCCTTGGGGTCACCTGTCCATCTTGTGCTGTCACCCTCCCCCCAGCAAGCAACCGGCGGGTCCTGGAGCCGCGGAGCCAGGCTCCACCTTTGCGGTGGGTGCGCTGGCGACGCGGGCTGGTGGCTGCCGTTGCCTGTGCCTTGCAGCTGTGGGAGGTCCCTTCTTGTCTTCTCTTGCTCCAGTTTCTTAAATGGACTTGTTTTTTTCGTGCTGGTTTGTGGGTGTTTCATATTCAAGATTCGAGCTCCGTTTAGGATGCACATGTTTCAAGTCCTCCCAGTTGGTGGCTTGTGTTTCCACTTTTCAAATGTTGTTCTTTGAGTTCTTAATTTCAATGACGTACCACGATCAGTTTTTCGTGGTTAGGGGTTTTGGTGATTTGCTTAAAAACTTCTCGTGTACCCCAAGGTCTGAGGACACGCCGTTGTGTTTTCATCTGGAGCTTTGCTGCGTTGCACCCTCAGACGTGCGGCCCACTCAGACCCACTTTCTGCACGTGGTCCGAGGTGGGTCCAGGCTCACCGTGCCAGCGAGGGGCTGCGGCCGGGCTGCCCGGACCCGTGGGTGGCACGGTTGTCCGCGTCCCCGCGTCCCCGGCTTCGCTGTCCCGCCAGTGCTCGCCTGTGGCCGAGAGCCACGTGGGCGCTCAGCCGCCGGCCTCTCCACGCCTGCCCTTCCGTCCGCACTGTCGACGCAGCGTGTGGTCCTGCCCGACCGTGTGCACCTGAGCCCGCGGGGTCGGACACGTGGCTCCCACGTCCCCGCATCTGACCGTCCGCCCTGACTTCCTGGTTTACTGCGGCTTTTGGGCCCAAGATCAGGAGAATCCTGGCCTGTCGCTTCCTTTCTTCCTCGTTTGCGTTTCATGCTGGACACGAACAAGCCAGCGTGTGGTTTGCCAGCTTCTTCCTCAAAGGGAGGAATTTCCTCGTGAGGCCGTGTGAGCCCAGTGTTTTCTTTGTGAGACGATTTTAGTCACGGAGGGTCTCTTTGGCTGAGGCTACTTTGAACAGGACCGTGACGGGACTGTTTAGGTGTTCGGTTTCTTCCCGTCGGTTTTTGTAGGACACGCTCTCGCGCGGTGTCCGTGTCCGTCCCTGGGCCCAGCGAGTGGTCACGCGCACGCTGCCGTCCCCAACCCTCCGTTCTCTGTTCGCGCAGGCGCCTTCTCCCCTGGCCGCGGCGGTTGATTTCTCCGTCTGTCCTCTCCAGGTTCATCGGCGCGGAAGCTGTGCTGGGCTTTCCCGAGGGGCAGGCCTGCAGGGTGGGGCGAGGCAGGGGTGCTTCATGGGGGTCCGGCTGCGGGTCCCCGGGGTGGAGTCAGGCTCATCCCCCTGCTGCCCAGCCCGCTCCGGGGGCAGCACAGAGCCCTCGCCTGCCCAGCCACAGCCCCTGTCGGACAAGCAGAGGTGGGCTTGTCACCCTCTGAGGGCCAAGCGGGGGCCCCACTTCGGACCTGGGGTGGGCGAGTGTGCAGGGGCGCGGCCTGGGGCGGACTGTGCGCCCAGCATGCCCATGCCGCTGGGCACGGGGGGGGCGCTGTGGCAGTGGCGGTGATGGGCCGGGGCCCCTGCGGGCCGTGGGGCCACTCGTGGGCAGGGCCGCACGGCCTTCTCTCGCCTCTGCCTGTGCTCGGAAGGGGTGTGTATGCAGATTGTCCGAAGCCGCCTGTGCTGCCTGTGCCCCAGCCGGGACGGCGCCCAGGGCCTCCAGGGAGGTGCCGAGCTGCCGGAGAGGGTGCCCCCACGCAGGCCCATGCGCGGCAGCAGGCTGCGTGGCGCGGGACCGTGTGGGGCCCTTCCAGACACCCTGAGCTCAGGGACTTTAGAGAGGCCCGTGTGCCACGCTGCCCGGGCCCAGACCGGACACGCTTCAGTCGTGGGGAGGAGGGCTTGTGGGCCCGTGACAGTCCATGAATCCGCATCCTGCGTCCCTACTTCAGGTTTTAGCAGAACCTGCACAGCCAGGGAGCTGAAAGTGCAGGCGGGGTCGGTGGGGAGCGTTCTGAGGGCCAGGCCGGCGGCCCCAAGGCCCTGGGCCTGGCAGTGACCGCCGCTTTGTGCCCCAGGGCGGCGCCAGATCCACCGCCTGGGGAGCCAGCTGCAGCTGAACCAGCACTGCCTGGACACCGCCTGCAACTTCTTCAAGATGGCTGTCAGCAAGCACCTGACCCGGGGCCGGAAGATGGCCCACGTGATCGCCGCCTGCCTCTACCTCGTGTGCCGCACGGAGGGCACGCCACGTATCCTTTGGTCTGGGGCCGCAGGGCGCCCGGCGTGGCCCTCGGCCGGCCCCCTCTCGGTGCTCGGGTGCAGGAGTCAGGGTGACTTGGGTTTAGTCGAGCGCCTTGTAGGATTGGCCGCCCGCTGAGAACTGTGTGTCCGGGCACCTGTGCCCCTTGGCCTCCAGGGAGGACGTGGGCACTCGGCCGCCGCCGTCCAGCGTCTCCCCGTGGTTGGCTGGTCGCAGCCAGGCCGGCGTCCCCCTGCGCACAGTGCAGGGCGGGCGGCCGCGGGGAGGCCCGCGGGCCCCACGGCCGCCTGCCAGCCCCACCGCCTCTGGGGGGCCGCGTCTGCTCTCCGCCTGCGCGGCTGCTGTGTGCGCCTTGGGTGCGGCCCTGCCGACGGCGCCCGTGCCCAGCGGTCCACCCAGGGCCCCCGTGCGCCCTGCGCTGGCCGTCTGCCCTCCTGCTTCCTTGTGCCCTTGCCCCACCCCCTGCCCTGGTGGGCCCTGCTCCCGGCCCCGTGGCCCCCAGCGGCACCTGTGCGCGTCACAGGGCGGTCCCCCGTCTGCCCGCACCCCCAGGGACCCGGGATGCCGAGGGGCCTCCCTAAGACGGTGCGGCCGTGCCTGAGCCGTCCTGCCCCCCACGCTGGGCGCGGCCCCCGCCCGCGTCTTGCTCTCCGTCTGTGGCGCGTGCTGCCTCGCAGCCTGAGGGGGTTCGTGGCTCCACGGACTCGGTGACTCGGGCGCCCCCTGTCTCGGGCTGCCCAAGCCTCCGGTTCCGGCCTCTGCGCTGCCCCTGCCGGCCCTTCGGTCCTGCCTTCCCCTCCTGCTGTTCACCGTGGGCCTGGGTGCAACCGGGGACCAGGCCGCGTGGGCAGATGCCCGTCCGCAGCGCGTCAGCCCCGGCAGACCCACCGGCGGGCGCGTGGGGCCGGCCGGGGCTCCTCTTGGGGGCACAGGGGCGACGTTAGCGTGCGGGGCTGGTCTCACAGCTCTGTGAACGGACGAAGGGCCGCTGAGCTGCACGCTTCGCACAGGCGAATGTGTGGCCGTGACCCGGACCTCGTCGCACTGTTGAAGACCAGACAGCTGGGTGTGGGGAGCCCCGGGCCAGCCTCAGGATGGCTGCAGGGGGGCACGTGGGGGACCCCAGACTCATCCTGGACACCCCCCTGGCTCCATCCCCTGGGCCTTTCTGTGCTCCCCTGGCTTGGCTCCACCGTCCCTGCGGGCACTGCCTGGTCCCTTCCACATAAATTCCAAATGCCCAGAGTCCACGCAGAGGCCACTGTCTTCTCGCCCCAACTGCCTGCAGCCCCCGCCCTCACATCCCCACGCGGTTCCCCGCTCCCCGGCTCACAGAGGGTCTGGAGGGAAGAGACCTGCTCTGTAGACTTCCTGTCCCCGGCCCAGGGCGGGCGAGACAGCAGAGACTTCAGGGCGGGACGTCCGGATTGGCTGCCGCACCGAGTGCAGAGTGCCTTCGCCCGCGGCTGGTTTCCCGTCTCATTTGCTGGGCTCCAGCCCAGAGGCCAGCAGGCCAGTGGGGGGGACCGGGGGTGTCGGCATGGGAAGCTCTGTCACTTCGGACTTGGCGCTGCCTGAGAGAGCCTTGGGCGGGAGGGGCAGGTCTGCTCAGAGGCCCTCGCCCTTGGGGCCGGCAGGTCTGGGGGCTCCCAGAGCCTGTCCTCTGCCCCTACGGCCGCCGCACGCCCGCGGCTCTGCCAGCAGAGGGAGGACTGCTGCGTGTTTGGGCCGGCGGCTGTCCCTGCAGGGTCGGGCTCCTGTGGCCTCCACCTCGAGTCCGCGGCTGCGCCTGGTGCTCTTGTGAGGGTTGCCAGTTTGTATTTTCCCTCAGTAGCAGCTTCGCTGAGATGTGATCCCACCCCGCTTGCTCGCCCACTGAAGTGCACCCCTGGGGTCCGTGTGGGCTGAGGGCCGCCCAGCCTCTCCGCAGGCGCCAGCCGTGTCCCCGGGCCACGTCCCCTCCCAGGGCGGAGGGTCCCCTTCCCCTGCCTCCTCACCTGCACCTCCCCAGTCTTCTTGGACCCAAAGCCCTGCTTTGTTGTTTACCTGTATTGTGCATTTATTTTATTTCACTCATTTACTTTTATTATTTCTTTCCCTCTCTGTTCTTTGGGTTTCATTTACTATTTCCCCAGCTCCTTAAGTCGTGTAATTTAGTTGGTTTGTCCTGACATCCGCACTGGAGACCGTGCGTTTCTCTGCAGGGGGTTTTGGTTCAGCATCACCCACTTTTTTCTTTTTTTTTTAATCCTCATCTGAGGACATTTTTTCATTGCTTTTGGAGAGAGAGGAAGGGGAGAGAGGAACATCGGTGGGTCGCCTCCCGGCCACACCCTGACCAGGGACCCTGCGTGCCGGGCTGGGGATCAGACCCGCAACCCTTCAGCCACGGGACGGCGCTCCAGCCCGCCGAGCCATCCTGCCAGGCGACGTCACCGGTTTTGATGTGTCTTTCAGTTCAGCATATCTTCTAATTTGCATGGTTACTTCTTGTGCCCTGGACTCGTTTGGAAGCCGTTGCTCATTTCGAAGGCGCACTCTGAGGACGTGCCGGAGAGACCCCTCCCCCGTGAGCCGAGAGGCTGTTGGCAGCTCGGCGGCGTCGGTTCTGGCGGCTCAGGCCTTCGGCTGGGGGCTGCGCTGCGCAGGTGTCGCGGGGTCGGGCTGGTCGTGCCGGCCAGGGCGCCCCGCCTGGGCCCCGTGCCCCCCGCGCGGGGCTGTGCCAGGGAGGGCTGAGACCTTCCGCCCCTGCTGCCCGCGCGGCGGCCTCCCCCCGCGTCTCCCGCTCCCTGGCACTTCCAGAAGCCGTGTCCCCAGGATACAAACTGGGGGTTGTCCTGGGGGCGTGACCCTCGTGGCACCAGGAAATGCCCTCTCTGCCACGGACCGCTCTCCGCGAAGGCCGGCCCTGCGGGAGCCGAGGGAGGCGGCCCCGCGCCTCGGTCAGCGCCTGGGCACCCTCTCCGTCCCGTCGGCCGGCCTCCTCGCCGTGCTGAGGGCGCGTCACTCGGAGGCGCGTGCGAGGGCGTCTTCCTGTCGGGTTTCTGGCCCAGTCTGAGCTGCTCCACTTGGAGGGTCTCGTGCACCCACACTAACGCCCGCCTGGTGCGGCCGAGTCCCGGGTTTGACCGCTTGCGCTCTGTCCGCTCCCTCTTCGCCGCTTCCTGGAGAAGCGAGGGCTTTCAGTGTCGTCTGCCTTTGGGTGCCTGTTGGCTGCACGGCTGCGCGTCGGTGCTGTGGGTGGGGAGAGGCCTGTCCTTGACATGATAAAGGCGGCGGCAGCTGGGACGGGGGCGCCTCCCCGCGCTGTCCCCACCCCGGCGACTCCTGCGCGGGGCAGCCGGCGGGGCCTGCTGTGGCGTGGGCTCCTCGCTCGGGGCTCGGCCTCCCTCCGGCGCCGTCACGTGAGCCGCCCGCTCCCAAGGCCTTGGAGCTGCCGCGCGCCCTGCGAGGCCGCCGGGAGGGTGGCTCTTTGCTTCTGTTACGCGTCTGGTCGAAGCTCTGTCTGTTTTTTATCTTGATTTTATAACTTTTACTTGGGCTTCGTTTTCTGGAACGGTGCAGTTCCCGGAAGGGCCGTCCCTCCAGCCCCCACATGCTGCCACCCGCCCCCGGCCCGCGTGCACCCTGCGTCACGGCCTCACCTACGTCCGTCCGTCCGTCCGTCCGTCCGTGGCGGGATCACGCGGGGCAGTTTCATGGCCCCTGCAGGCCTCTTGCGCCCCACCCCGGGCGGCTGCTGACCCTCCTGCCACTCCAGCCCCCGCTGCCCCACAGCGCCGTCCGGCCGGGACCGCCGAGCCACGGCAGGCTCTGGCTTTGTTCGTCTCCTCCGCTCCCCTCCTTCTGCGGCGCTCAGTTCTGTGCGTCGATCCTGTGTGGCCTTCCCGGCCTGCCCTCGGTTCTTCTCTCGTCCTTGCAGCTGTCACAGCCCGTGGGCCCGCAGGGGGCGTGCCCTGTCGGGCGGCTGCCCCCCCGGCCCTCGAGGTCGGTGCTGGGGTCCGACCTCGTGGGGGCTGCAGCCGGGGGAGTTCCCTCCGGCCCCTGGTTTGGGCTCCGGTCCAGCCCTGGGGGTCTCTTTCCGAGTTACCTCTTAGAGCCCCCGTGGACCCAGCGTGACGCTCACCTTTGCTTTGTCTGATGAGTCCTGGTTCAGCAGCTGTGTTTTGGGTGTGTGTGTGTCCAGCCTGGCTGTGAACCCCCGAGGGCCTGTTCT
The DNA here is from genome assembly GCF_021234165.1 of Pteronotus mesoamericanus. Lineage (NCBI taxonomy): Eukaryota > Metazoa > Chordata > Mammalia > Chiroptera > Mormoopidae > Pteronotus > Pteronotus mesoamericanus. The sequence goes on along the minus strand of NW_026555082.1, from coordinate 3,456,638 downwards.
GGTCACGGGTGAATCACGTGCTAAGAGCAAGGACAGGGCCCGCGGCCGTCCCCTCGAGGACCAGCCCCAGCACAGCGGCAGTGCCTGCGTCTACCCCGGGAGCCCTGAGGCCTGGGCGGGCGCCCGCCCAGCACCCACAGGCTGCCGCACACCGAGGCCGGCCACAGCCGGCGGGCAGGGTGTCCCTCGACACGGGGCGCCTGCGTGGGCAGGGCCCGCTCCGCCCTGGCCCTGGCTCACAGGCGTCTCCGGGAGGTTCCGGTCACCCTGCGGCCGCCTCAGTCTTCCCTCACGATCGGCGCTGAGCTTAGGCTTCCACGGGCCTGTGGGTGAGAGATGCTCCTTGACCTGCCCTGCAGACATGCTCCTCGACCTCAGCGACCTGCTCCAGGTACAGGCCCCTCTGAGCCCTTCCCCTCAGGCTGGGAGGGTCCCTAGGCGAGTGGCCCACGAAGGCGTGGTCTCGGGGGGGGCTCTGGGCTCAGCCCGCGTTGTCCCCGCCGGTCGTGGGACCCAGGTGGCCTCAGCCTCAGGCAAGGGCAGTTCTTTAAAAGAAACAGGCAGGCACACGTTTTAAACAACACGTTGACCTGTTCTCACAGTCCATTGAGAGAAACTTGCCTTCTGGTACCAGGCAAGCATTTTCCCATTGAATCTCTCATCTCCAAAGGAGTGAACGTGACGGAAAGACCCAGTAAGGGGCACACGTGTGCGCGGGACACTCTCCGGGGCCGGGCAGTGCCAGGACAGGACCTCGAGGCACTGTGTGCGCCCCACGCCATGGGGCTGGGCCCGGGGGATCACTCCACGGAGGACCCGGAACGAGAAGTTGTGGCCGTGAGAACAGACGCGGCTGCAGTGTGAGAGTTCGTGCAGAGCCGCACGCATCCCGCCCCCGCGGGGGAGCTCGTTCCGGTCCAGGCCCCCTACAGGCGCTGGGCCGACCAGCGTCGGGGCCGCCTCCATTTCTGTCCTCACGCCTGGCGCCTCCCGGGGCCCTGCTCAGAACAGCCCCCTGGAATCGTGAGACGCCAGCCCTCCCGTACCGTGCGCAGTCCAGGGCAGAGCTGCGTGGCTCCCTTTGCATCGGGCGACGGCCTGGGAAGGACGTGAGAGGCCAGCCAGACTGCCGTCCAGGAAGGGCTTGGGCCCTGCCTTCAGGGCGGGAGCGTTGTGCTGGCGCCTCACTTCACAGCCTTGGGGACAGGGAACCAGTCAGGCGCCCACACGGAGGGTGGCTGGGGTGGACGTCTCTGCCCACTCGGGGCCGCACCTGGGGAGTCGCTGGGCTGACCTGCAAGTTCAGGCTGGACACACGCGGGCGGCTGGCTCAGCCCCGACCCTCGGCACCCACGGGCGGGCTGGGCGCGGGACTCACCGGGCTGACCCTGGAGGGAGGAAACGAGAACGAGCCTCGAAGTGGGAGAGGCCTCCCGGGTGCGGGGTCTCGCTCTGGTCCTGTGCTCCCTGGTGGAGCTCACAGTGAACACCCTCCAGCCGGAGCTGTGGGGCGGCCCAGCGCCCGCTGCGCCCGTGGGTGCCGTCGGGAGGCCCCTTGTCCCGCGGCGCAGCCGACGGGCGCCCGGCCTGGGCACGGCCCCTCAGAGGCGGGGCTGGGGCCTTGTGTGTGCAGAGCCTGCCCGTCCTTGGGAGCAGCGGGGAGGGCTGGCCGGCCACACCCAGCGGTGACCAGCCGCCCACAGATGAGCTGCAAACAGTGGCCCTTAGCTGCAGAGTCCGTCCGACGTGCGATGGGCCCAGCGGAGGGGCAGCCGCTCTGGCAGGGGCAGCCTGTGTGCGAGCGCTTCCCCGCTGGCGCTCGGCCTGCCCTCGGAGCCCGGTCAGGGAGCCCCCCCTCAGCCCCCGCGCCCTCCCCGCCTGGGACGTGGGGCAGGGTGGCAGGAGGCCCTCCCGCTGGCGTCCCCGGGAGCCTTCAGGGGACCCGAGAGCAGCAGGCAGAGGGGGACTGTGCCCAGCAGGGGTGGAGGCCGCCCCCTCGTCTCTCAGCGCCCAGGGTGGACGCCGAGGCCTTGTGTGTCCTGGTGGCCCCGCAGGCGCTGGGCCGGGCCCACGGCCGGGCTGGACCAGGCAAGGGAGCCGGCCGGGGGGCCCAGGCCCCGGGGCAGGGGACGCGCAGGGGGCTGACCTGGAGTTACTTATTTTTAAGATTTTTATTTTTAGAGAGGGGAAGGGAGGGAGGAGGAGAGGGAGAGAAACATCCCTGTGTGGCTGCCTGTCACGTGCCCTCTGCTGGGGACCCGGCCTATGACCCAGGCCTGTGCCCTGACTGGGAATCGAGCCAGCAACCCTCCTGGTTCGCAGGCTGGCACCTGGTCCCCTGAGCCCCACCAGCCAGGGCCTAGGTTCTTTGAAGAGGAACACGAAATGTGCACTTTAAGGGGAAACAACAGGCATTTCCTAAACACAGACGCCACCCCCTGGTGGCTCTTTGCAACAGGTGAACGTGTACGTGCTGGGCAAGACGTTCCTGCTCTTGGCGAGAGAGCTCTGCATCAACGCGCCGGCGATAGGTACGGGGCCGGTGCTGCCCGGGGGGCCGTGCGGCCGTGCACGGACACGGCCAGGTGAGCGGCGCGTCGGGGAGCCTGTCGGGGTGGCGGCTGCTTCGGATTGACAGCCGGCGTGCCGAGGTCAGTCTCCCGCAGGTGTGGGCGGGGGGCACAGGGAAGCAGGGGCGCTGGTGCGTTGCGGGGCCTTGTGTCGCGGCCTTGTGAGGCAACAGCCGGCAGCCACTACCTCGGGCCAGTCCGGGCCCCGGCACAGCGAGCGGCCGGCTCGGGCAGTGCTGCCGGGAGGCCGGTTTGCAGCCTGCCCGACCAGCCGCTCCTTCCTGTGCCCTCACCATCCCGAAGTGCATCTCCTGGGGCCGGGGGGGGGGAGGCAGGGCCCACAGGGTGGGCTGGGAGGCTGGAGGGGCTGCAGGGCGGGGAGGGCCCTGCCGAGAAGCCACATCTCTGCCGGGTGACACAGTCCCTCCCCTGCCCGGGGGATCATGCCGAGGTTTTCCAGAAACCAAACCGCAGCGCAGGGAGCGTGCATTGTGGGAGGACAGAGCCTGCCTTGCTTGCAGTGCACCCGGGTGGGGGCGTCCGCAGGCTGGAGCCGGGCCCCACGAGGGCCCCCACCCCAGCTCCTCGTCATACAGTGAGGCTTTGTCTGAGCAGCTTGTGATGCTTATTGAGCAAGTGCAAGACTCCTGGCCTCTTGCAGAGCATTCTGGCTGCAGCCTGGGGAGGCAGGTCTGCCCAGATGGGGGAGGCGCAGCCTGGCTGCAGGCTTCCCTGGGCTGCAGTTGGCTTCTAACCCAGCGGCGTTCAGCACTGCAGGTTTCCTCTGCTGGTGGGCTGGCGAGAACGCGAACATTACTCCTTTGTGTGTGGCTCTCGCTTTATTTAAACTCAAGATAAGCTATTGGAAATGACTCTTCCCAGGTTTTGGGTTTGAAGGGAAGGTCTCAGGCTTAGAACCACTTAAAATAAAACCCGAGAGCGCGGGAGGGACTGCTGGGCTGCCCCCTGCCCCGGACCCGCCCTCCGCCTGCCACACGCACCGCGACGTGCAAAGTAGGAACCGCTGTGAGGCCCGATCACCAGTGTTTGGAAACAGGCTCCAGCTGTGTAGAAAACGCCCATTTCATACATTTGGCTACAGCCAACCATGTACAAAAGATTTGCCAAGTTCACGAAGCCTGTCAGCTGCCGCGGAGAAAGAGCGCTACCGCCCTCCCCGCACCCCGCGGCCCGCCCACCTGCGGCGCCTCAGGCGTAGAAGATGAGCTCGGGGATCTGCCCGCCCTGGACCCCGGTGCCGTTGGTGCTGTCCGAAGAGCACTGGAACTGGAAGGTCACCTTCCCGCACTGCACCTCCGTCATGCCCTCCTGCCCAAAGTAGCTGAGCTCGCTGCCGTCCAGCACGGCGCTGGCCGTGTAGAAGGTGTCCTGTTCCACCTGCACCGGGTGCTCGAACCAGACCGAGAAGGTGCTGCTGGAGCCGTCGGAGACAAACCTGGTCAGGTTCTGGGCCAGGACCACCCCCAGCCGCTTGAGCTCGATCTTCACACTGTACTCGGCTTTCCCGGAGCTGGACCCGTACAGGCCCAGCCCCGCAACAAACACCCTCCTGTCTGCCGCAAACTGGATGCTGTCGCAGCGCCCGCGGTAGCGCCACTGGTTGCTGCGGTAGGCGGAGGACTGGAAGCGGTGGCACCGCTGCGGGGCCAGGCCCTTCCTCTTGGTCAGTGGGAAATCCAGCAGGGGCTTGTTGGCCGCCGTGTACCACAGGAAGATGTTGTGGGTCTCCTCCAGGGTCAAGATGTCCGACTGGGCAGCGCCATTGGCAAACTCCTCCAGTGTCATGGTTGGAATTCGGACCAGGTAGAGGACTGGCCCCAAAACATGCCTCTTGTTGCGTGGGGTGACCGGCAGGCCCTGCCTCTTGCACTCTGCCTCGGCCCAGTTCAGCACGGCCTCGAAGACCACCGCCTCCTTGGTGTTGAGGGCCTCCCGAGCAACAATGATCTCCAGGGTCTGCCAGTCTATCTCACAGAAGCCCTCAGACCTCAGGGCCATCTCAGCCTGCGCGTCGATGACCTCCCAGCAGCGCTGGGTCAGCTCGGGCTCCTCAAACAGCCGGCTCTGAGACAGCAGGACACAGGCATTCTTGGCTTCTAGGCTTGTCTCCAGAAAGTGGACACAGGCTTTTGCTAACGCGGGGACAATGTACTTCTTGGCAGCGTAGAGAGTGGCCAGCACTGTGTCTGCTTCCAGATCAATCTCATCACTGTACATGTACCTAGGCAGGGCGGGGACTGCGTCAGAGGTGCTGTGGGCGCACCGGGCACCCAGCGCCTGGGAGACAAGCCCATCAGTCCTCGCGGGCCTCCCCGCAGGGCGCGGGCTGTGGGGCAGCAGGCAACAAAGCACCCCCCGGCCTTGCAGCTAGTGGCGTGCACTTACTTCAACATGATCAGGAAAGCCGCAGGCTCGACGTCGGGAATGTGGATCTCCGACTTCACCTCTGCCAGGTCCCCGTAGAACATGGCGTAGAAGACGGAGCTGCCGACGGCCAGCACGTACTGTGGAGACAGGGAGCTGTCCTGAGCCCTGGGCGCCCTGCCCCAGCGGGGCCCCACCCAGGGTAGAAGACAGTCATATTTTAAAAAGGAAATGGTGCGTGGCTCGGGGAGCTCGAAGGGCCGAGCCTCCACCAACCTTGTGGGCAGGCACTCTGCGGGCGCCGCCCGGGGGCCCCACAATGAAGTGGACGTCGGCCATGAGCTCGTTGTTGAACATCAGCGCGTTCCTGTGAAGCGGAAAGACACGAGGCTCAGGGCGCAGGACGACGCTGGGCTCCGCCCCAGCTCGGGAGAAGGAGCTGAAAGACCGGCTCCGGACAGGGGCCTGGGCGGGGCGGGGCGGGGCGGGGCCGGGCCGCGGGCTCTAGGCCCAGCGGCCCGGGCTCACCTCTCGCGCAGCGTCGGGTGGAAGGACTGCCAGTTGGGGCTCTCCAAGTTGTTGTTGTCAGGCGCGGGCGGCGAGGGTGCAGGCGGGGGCGCAGCCGGCGGTGGAGCGCTGGGCAGGCCCTTCCTGCCCGCGGCGGCGGCGTTGCTGTTGGCGATGTCCGTGGCGGTGGCGGCCGCGGCGCTGGCGGGCGCGTACAGCTCCGCGGCCATCTTCACGGGCAGGGCGGCCTCCGCGCGCGGGGGCGGTGCGCCGTGCGCCCTCCCGCCGCGCCCGGGCCTCGGGGGCGGCTCCGCCAGCACTAGGAGCGCGGTGAGACACTGTGTCACCCGACCGTGCAGACAGGCCAGGGGCAGCAGCATGGGGCCGCAGCGGGCGCTGCTTCCTCGCCCCGCCGCCCGGCCGCAGGGGGCGCCCGCCGTTCACCTGCGCGTCACTGCGCGTCACGGAGCCCGGCCCGCCCCGCCCCAGCCGCCCAGCGCGGAAGACGTACGTGCCCGCGGCCCCGCCCCGCGCAGACGAGCACGCCCCCGGCCCCTCTCCTGGAGCGCGCCGGCTTCGGGGCGGCCGGTCGCGCTGTGTCCCGCAGGGGTGCTGTGGCCGGCAGCAGGCCGCGCGTGGACCCAGGGGGCCGCCCTAAGCCCGCGGGCGGGCGGCGACCGCATTTCCCTGATGACCAGTGAGTCCACACCTGGCCGTGGGCCTGTTTGCCATCTCGCGCCTTCCTCATGCCCCGGGCCTTTTATTTTTTTACTCTTTTAAAATTCTCAACAGAGAATATGTTTATTGACTTTTTTTGTTTTGTTTTTAGGGAGAGGAGGGGTGGGGGAGAGAGCGAGATGGAGCGTTTGCCTCCTGCATGCGCGCTGAACGGAGGTGGAAGCCCTGACCCAGATTGAGCCCACAGCCTTTTGGGGTCTGGGCGGACGCCAACCAGCGGAGCCACCTGCCCAAGGGCTCTTTTGTTAGTTTTTGTTTTTTACGTATTGATTTTGGGGGGTGGGGGGAGGAAAGAGAGAGAAATATTGATCTGTCGTTCCACCTATTTATGCATTTGTTGGCTGATTCTTGTATGTGCCCTGACTGGGGATCAAACCGGCCACCGGGGCAATGTTCCATCCGCCGAACTGTAACCTTTATTTATTTATTTATTTTTTTAAGATTTTACTTATTTTTAGAGATGGGAAGGGAGGGAGAAAAAAAACATCGATGTGTAGTTGCCTCTCACGCGCCCCCTCCTGGGGACCTGGCCCGCAGCCCAGGTCTGTGCCCCGACCGGGAATCGAACCAGCGGCCCTTTGGTTTGCAGGTCGGTGCTCAGCCCACCGAGCCACAGCAGCCAGGGCATATTTCTTCCTTCACAAAACATTTAAGTCTAAGTTTGTTCTCTAATTTCGTAGTAGTTTGTTTGGAGATGAGGAGACCATGTTTATCTTTCCTTGGCTGATATTTAGTACTTATTTTTAATCCTCACCCAATGATACGTTTACTGATTTGAGAGAGAGAGAGAGACATCGACTGGTTGCCTCCCACGTGCACCCGGACTGGGGGCTGAACCAGCAACCTTTCCTGGCCTACGGGACGGTGCTCCAGCCAGCTGAGCCACCCAGCCAGGGCATGCTTAGTGTTCTTGCACTTGAGGTCAAAGGGCACGCCCTGTGAGATGATGTTCCCCAGATGAATCGAGGGCTTCCCTGTCCTCTAACAGTTTTCAGAACTGCCCCACAGACTTTGGAGAGGCATGATTGCTGTTTGTAGGGCATTGAATTTGAAATACATATATTGTATAGGTTTTTAATTGATTTTCTTGTGGGGGACATCGATTTGTTGTCCTGCTTATGGATGCATCATTGGATGGTTCCTGTATGGGCCCCGACCAGGGATCGATCCCACAACCTGGGTGTATGAGGACAGCGCTCCGACCCACTGAGCAGCCCGGCCAGGGCTGATTCTTGTACAGCGCGCACCCCGTGCGCTGTGGGGGGGTGCCCACTTCCCAGACCCTGAGCCCTCTCCCCGCAGTCTGTCCAGCGTGCGGTCTGTGTTAAAGCCGCGCGTCGCTGGGGTTTGCAGCTGGCTCCCAGCCCTCACCGCCTGCTCCGCTGCCGCCTGCTTCCGGGAGTCTGTCTCGCCTCCCCAGAGGGGTGTGCTCTCCCTGCGCCCTGCGGTGTCCGCCCGGCCCCTGCCCGGCTCCTGTGGCCGTGGCTGTGCTCGCCCCGCTGCAGCCCACCGTCCTGGCGCCCCGGCTTGGGGGGCTCGGCGCAGTCTTCTGTGTTTGCATTGCGGCATCAACTTTGAGTGCCGCTTGCAGGCTCCGCCCCTGAGTTTTGTCTCCGTCTGCGGGCTGACACGGCACTGGGGCCTTGCGATCTGGGTTTGGGGCTTGCTGCTTTCTCCCTTGCCTGCCCCTTTCCTTCTCAGCTGAACTGTCCCTGTCCCTCCCAGCACCGCCCCCTTTGCTGCTGGGTTTGCCTTGAATGTTTTACCACTATCTTTATTTATTTTGGTCTTCACCCGAGGACATTTTTTTCATTGCTGTTTTTAGAGAGAGGAAGGGAGAAAGAAACATCTATGCAAGAGAGAAGCATCGGTTGCTTGCTCCTGAAGGGGGATTGTATGCGTCCGGACCGGGGATCAAACCTGTGACCCTTTGGTTGCAGAACGATTCTCCAGCCAACTAAGCCACACAAGCCAAGGCAGCAGTATTTTTAAACTTATGTCAGAGTCCCACCCAAACTAGGAGGAGATCTTTTACGCTGCCTTTAAACCCCAGCTGTGATGGTTTATTTATTTTAAACCACTCAGAAACCTTAACAGTTGTATTATTTATAAAATATATCTGGGTTTTCTCCCAAAAATATTGTTTTAGTAAAAATCACCAAAAACAAAACAAAAAAGCAAATCCAAAACAAAACACCCAGGTAGACGGGGGCTGTCCAGCCTCAACCTGAGTTGGCCTCCTGGTGGCCGCGTGGCCATGTGGCCTCAGGCACCGTGGGCCTCCCTGCCGCCTGCTCGCCTGGGAGGGGGAGGGGCACCGCTGCGGCCTGCGTCGGCTGGATGACGACCCTGGCGGGACCACCGAGGGGCGGTGCCCGCCAGTCAGCGAGGAGCGTGCCACTCGGGCCGACTCAGTCGCTTGGGCTCCTGGGCTGCCTCTGGGGCTGCCACCAGCCTCCGTGGCCTCAGCAGCCGTCCCTGGGTTTTCTGCGCGAGCCATGGCCAGCAGGCGCCAGGTGCTTGTGGGGCCCCGGGGCCGCGGGGCCGGAGCTCAGTGCCGGAGGCCCTCGCGGAGGGGCTGCCCACGGCTTCCTGCTGCTGCGGGGGGTGGCGAGCTCCCCCACCGCTTCTGGGCCTCCCGGGGCCCCCCGCCGGCCCCGGCTCCGTCCTCTGCCCCCGCCCCAGCGGCCCTCTGAGTGAGGCTTTGCTGGACAACCCTGTCCGAAGGTCTCGCCCCTGTGCTGTATCATCCCCCTGCGTGGCCCTGACGCCGCCGCGGCTGTCACAGTCGTCAGCCAAGTCTGTTAGGGGACTTGGTGCTGCTGCCCAGGAAGCCTGGCCCCAGCCTGCCCTGGCCGCAGGGCGAGGGTCTGTGTGTGCACACCCGTGTGCCTGGGTTCCCGAGTAACGAGGAGGCACTTAGGCGAAGAGACGCACGTGTGCACCTGTAGACAAAAGGGCGGAAGACAGAGGCCGACATTCCACAGGGAGGGATGTCGGCCGATAAGTGCGTTAGAAATCAGCTCGACCTCCCTCGCCTGCCGCGAAGTGCCAAGCGAAGCAGCAGCCGCTGGCCGTGGGAGGGGGCGTGCGGTGAGGGCCCCACCTGCGGGTCAGGGAGGCTGCATGTTTCTGGGAGCCTGGGTGATGAAAGGCCCGGTGAGGGTGGCCCTGGGCTGGGGGTGCTGGGCGCGGTGGCGAGGCGGCGGGTGCGGGGTGGGCGCTGAGACGTGTCTCTGCCGCAGACCCGTGCCTGTACATCCCCCGCTTCGCCCACCTGCTGGAGTTTGGTGAGAAGAACCACGAGGTGTCCATGACGGCCCTGAGGCTTCTGCAGAGGATGAAGAGGGACTGGATGCACACAGGCCGGCGCCCCTCGGGCCTCTGCGGGGCAGGTGGGGGCCTCGGAGTCAGGCTGGCCTGGCCGCTGGCCTCTAGGGGACGGGCACCGGGCTGTCCCCAGAGCTGCCTCCTGTGCCCTTGAGGATGCCTTCCCACCCCCGCTGCCCTCTGCTGGCCTGGGGCAGGGGCGGGACTGCCAGGCTCCCTACCCTGGGCCTGGGGCCTGACGGCTGAGGCTCCTGGCCCCCGGGGGCAGCCACCTGCAGGGGCCGCTGGGCCTGTTGGTGGCCCTGGACCTGCCACCCACCCGGCCCCTCCAGCTGGCAGGGCCCTCGTTCTTCCTCTCTGCCCAGTGTCCGCAGGTCCACTCCTCTCTGCATGCCAGGGGCCATGTGCTCATGCTCAGCCGCTGGCAGGCTCAGCTCTGCTCGCAGATCGTCTTTTCCCGCCTGAAGCCTGGCCCCTGAGTCTGTGGCCCAGAGCCATTCGCCCAGCAGTGGTCACCGCGCCCGGCACACGGGCCCGCCCCCTTTGTCCCCGTCCCTCTGGATCCTCAGCTCCTTCACCAGCCAGCGTTTCCCACACAGGCACCTCAGTTAGCGGGTCCTCTCTCCAGGGGTTACATGCAGTTCTCAGAAAACGTGCCCTCTCTCCCCTGTGCTTACCTCCGAGGGTCTGATGCAGCACGTTGTGCGCTTTGTTGAATCTCGGCAGTCGCGGGCGGAGCCTGTGCGTGGCCTCCGTTCTGGCTCTGTGGGGGCCCCTGACCCGGCAGGGAACCCCCGTGCGCGGGCCGGCCCGGGCGCCGGCTCGGTGCGCAGCGCGTTCTGCCGCTCAGGCCCCCGTCTTCCTCCCCAGCACTTCTCGTGGCGGCCAGGATGCACGACTTCCGGAGAACCATCAAAGAGGTCATCAGTGTGGTCAAGGTGTGCGAGTCCACGCTGCGCAAGAGGTGGGTGGTGCTGCTGGGGGCGGGGCTGCGCGCGCTTCCATCAGGCTCAGCCGGGCGGGGCCCTCCCAGGGGCCTGCTGCCTCCTGTCTGGCCGGCACCCTGCCCGGCCTGGTCGCGGAGGGGCCGCCCTCAGCCCTGCAGAGGCCTCTCCTGGGGCCACGCCGCCTGCCCCGTGGCGCCGTCTTGCAGGCCTTGTTTCTCGCGAAGGTAAGTTCCAGCGGAAAGTGGTTTGCAGGCTTGTCCCAGCTCAGGAGGGCCAGGAAGCGGGCACTGAGGGCAGCCTTGCCTGTGTCCTGCTTGGTGTGGCCCGAGGGACGGTCACCTGGAGGCTGGGCTCAAACACGACCCCCACACCATGTACACGCGCCCGGCGGGCGGCGCGGCTGCCCCCGCCCCGCTGCTCTGGGCCTGCACCCCTGCTGCCCTCCCTGTGGGGCGTTTTCCACGGCAGATGGGACACTGTGCTCATCCCACTTAGACTTATTTTTAAACTTCTTTGACTGAACATTTTGAAGCTCGTGGGGACTGTGGGAAGCTGAGATTGATCTCTAGTCAGGCACGCAGCCGCGGGCTGGGCTCCCCTCTCCCCTGGGCCTCGCTGATCTGCCAGGGGAGCCAGGAGGGGGCGTGGCCTCCTTTCTCGGGCCAGGGCTGAGCCCTCGGCGGGACTGCGTAGGGAAGGGAGCCTGTGCCCTCCCGGAGCAGCGGGTGCTGGGCCGGGGCCCCCCGGCCGCCGGGGGCTGTTAGTAAACTGGCTGCCAGTTTCTCTGGCTCTGCAGGGGCATCAGATCCTTTCCCGGCTCTGTTCCAGGCTCACGGAATTTGAAGACACCCCCACCAGTCAGCTGACTGTGGACGAGTTTATGAAGATCGACTTGGAGGAAGAGTGTGACCCCCCGTCGTACACGGCTGGCCAGCGGAAGCTGCGGATGAAGCAGGTGAGCCCGCGTGCACTCACGCCAGCCTCCCGCGCCGCGCCTTCTGTGCTGGAGCCTCACACTGCGTTCTGCGGCCCGACGCCACACGTCCGTGTGGCAGAGCGGCGGGTCCTCATGCAGCGTGCGTGTGGGGGGAGGTGGGCACATGGAGGTGCGGGGGTGGGGCGGATAGGTCTTCCTCCCAGACTGTCCCTCGGGGCATCCAGTGTGGAGTCCGGGGAAGCGCTGCCACTCCAGGGCCTGGTCACTAAGTCAGGGGACCCCGGGCCAGAGCTGTCCCACGCCTCCCGGCCCCTGAAACTGCTGCTCTTTGCCTCTGATCAGCACCTGTGAAGCACAGTCCTGGCCAGGCGGGCGTCGGGGGCCCCCACATCTGTGACAGGCCCACGGGGGCCTCGCCGCCTCTGGTGGGCACGGGCCCCGCGCCCGTTGCTCAGGGTTCTCGTCCTCTTTGTTTTCAGCTTGAACAAGTCCTGTCGAAGAAGCTGGAGGAAGTCGAAGGTAACTGGCCATTCTGCCACGGACACCTCGCGGCCCCTAGGGAAGAGGTTTTGTGCTCATTCTCTGGTCTTGATTTGTCACTTCAGGTGAAATATCGAGCTATCAGGATGCAATCGAGACTGAGCTAGAAAACAGCCGGCCGAAGGCCAAGGGGGCCCTGGCCAGCCTCGCAAGAGATGGTGAGTCCGCCCCGCCCCTGCTCGCCTGCACCCCACCCGCGGCCCCGTGTCCCCTCTCCCAGGCCTCTGGACCCCAGCGGGCCCCGCGCCCTGTGCTGGGTCCAGGGGCTCCTGGATCTGCCTTGTCCCTCAGGCCCCAGCCCTGTCCCAGGCGGCTCCCCAGCACCGGGCCCGCCTGCCTCCTGTCCAGCTGCCCCGGGCCGGAGTCGTCCGCACGGCTTCCTGTCCTCGGACACGGGCCGGCCCTGCCTGCTTCCTGGGGGAGGAGCTCAGCCTTGGACACACGGCTACAGGCCACCCAGGGAGCCCCTTTCCACAGCTGCCCCGGCAGCAGGAGCCTTTCTCGCGTGTTTTCCGAGTGGTCTGCCCTTTGAGCTGCTGTATTCAAGCCTGTGGCTGCATTGTGTTGATTCCACATCAGGCGTGAGGTGTCGGCCGCAGCCGATGGCGGGCACGTTTTGTGACAAGGACATCTGGTGGCTCTCCCGTCCTCAGTAGCTTACGTTGGTGTCCCGGGCTCCCTTTTGCGGCGGGTGGGAGCGTCTTTACACAAGAGCGGGCTCCCCTAGCTCCCTGCAGTGATGGGCAGTGTGGGACTGTGCCCCAGGCTCCGCCGAGGACCCCGTGGCCAGCCTGTTTGGTGAGGAGGACGCCGAGGACGAGGAGCTGGAGGCCGCTGCCAGCCACCTGAACAAGGACTTCTACCAGGAGCTGCTCGGCGGCGCGCCCGGGGCCTCGGAGGCAGCGGGCGGCCCCAGCGGGAGCGGCAAGCCCCCCGCCCTGGAGTCCCTGCTGGGGCCTCTGCCCACGGCCGCCAGCCTGGGCATCTCGGACTCCATCCGCGAGTGCATCTCGCAGACCGGGGAGCCGAGTGAGTGCGGGGGAAGGGCCGGGGCGGGGTCTGGGCGCCCCTGGTCTGTGGGAGACGGAGGTGGCCTGTGCCAACACCTGGTGCCGGCCGGGCACCCCCACCCCTGGGACCCTGCCTGTGGGGCCCTGGAGGCAGCATCCTGCACCTCTCAGCTGAGAAGCCATGGCCACATGGCACAAAGGACCCACGGGGACAGGGACCGGTATCCTGGGTCCGTCCTGCGTTTTTCTAGCCGGGTGGGGACATGGGGGCCGAGGGCACGATCCTTGTGGCCAGACAGTCATCGCTCGCTGAGCCCCAGCCCCACAGGGACAGCCACGGAGCGGGGGACGGCGGCCCCCCCACGGGGAAGGCCGCGGTCGCCGACGGCTCCAGGAGGAGGGCAGCTTCGGGTCTGTCGGGTCCTTCTGGCCGCCAGCCCGGCCTCTGCGGGGACGGCCTCCCCCGGGGCCCCACGGGCCTGCCCCTGAGGGAGCGCTGCTCGGGGGCTGTGCGGCGGCTTAGAGTGAACTGCGTGCCGTGGGCAGGCGGCAGCGGCGTCCTGCCCGGGCGGTGGTGGCAGCCCGATGCGGGCGGGTCCCGTAGAGCGCAGGGCAGGGGGCACACGCAGAGGCCCTGCGGCCGTGGGGACACTGCGACCCTGGAGCAGGAAGAGGCCGTTCTGCCTGGGGCTGAGAAAGCAAAGGGAGCGCGGGGCCTTGGCAGGGCCTCCGCTGTGAGTGTCCCGGAAGGCCCGGCGGCCGCGGGGTCTGCGGGTGGCGAGGGGCCGCCGATGAGATGGGCGGCCTGGACTTCGGAGCCTGGCAGGCGGCGCAGTTGACCCAACTCGGGCAGGAGGGGCGGCCGACAGACGCTGGGGCTCCCTGAGGACGGCTGGGGGCTGTGCCCCGGGGCCCCGTCGAGCGTCCTGCTCCACACGGGCAGTGAGCAGCGCGGGAGAGCAGCGGCCGCCCCGTGGGCGGGCGGGCGGGGCAGAGTCCGGAGCGCCGACCAGAAGCCGTGCTTCCCTCTAGAGGGCGCGCCCGGGGACGGCGAGCTGGACCTCAGCGGCATTGACGACCTGGAGATCGACAGGGTGAGCGCGCGGTCTGCCCCCGGGGCCGGCGGGGGGCGGGGCGGGGGGCGGGGCTGCGCCCTCGGGGCCTGGGGCTGCGATGCTGCCGTCAGTCCCGCCGGGACCGTGCGCCGGGCGTTGCCCGTCACGGGGACCCTGGCCCGGCGCCCCTGCCGCGCCAGACCCGCAGCCCCAGCGCCGCGGGGGGGGTGGGGCCTGTGGCCGGCGCGGCCCGGGCCGGCTCCAAGGGTGTCGCGCCGAGGCTGCCCCCGAGTTTCCGGGTTCAGCCCGCTCCCGTCTCGGGGCGGGGCGGGGTGTCCGCGCAGGCGCCCAAGGACGGGCCGTCCGTGCGGTGCGCACGCCCCCCCCTTGGTCGGGGCCGCCCCCCGCCCGCTGCACAAGTGGAAGGGGCGCTCGCGGCTGCGGCTGAGCAGGCGCTGAGTGTGACGTGTGCCCTGCCCAGTACATCCTGAATGAGGCGGAAGCCCGCGTGAAGGCCGAGCTGTGGATGCGGGAGAACGCTGAGTACCTGCGGGAACAGAGGGGTAAGTGCCGCCCCGCTCCGGCCCCGCGAGTGCGAGGCCCTTGCTGACCCAGCACTCGTCGGCCTTTCAGAGAAAGAAGCCCGGATCGCCAAGGAGAAGGAGCTGGGCGTCTACAAGGAGCAGAAGGTGGGGACCAGCCCGCCCTTTGGCTTCAGCGACTGCCCCGGGCAGGCTGTTAGCCGGCGCTGCGGCCCGCCCTGCCCCCGTGGCCTGCAAAGCCTGCTGTCTTGTCGCCCGTTTCCTCTGCTGGTTGCAGTGGGGGCTTGGCTGCCCGCGGGTGGTTGGGCCATGCCATCTGGCCAGGGGCTCCCTCAGGGGCCGTGAAGCCTGTGACCGAGCCAGAGAAGAGGCAGCCTGGTGTGCGGCAGCCGAAGAGCTGCGCTTGAGAGCCTCTCTGGGCCCGCCGGGCGCTGGGGTGCGCTTTCGGGCCGCCCGCAGCCTGGCCGGTCATCGCCCGTGGTAGGGGCTGCAGGTGAGGGCTGGTGGGCTGGAGAGGCGGCCCACGGGCTCCGGCAGGTGGCTTGCCGCTCGGCACCCGGGAGGAAGTCTGTAGACCACACCTCTCTGCTGTCGACACAGCCAGAGCGCAGGGCACTCGGCACCCCGTCTGTGGGGCCTGGAGGGGCGCCGCGTGGTGGCCTGGGGGCCCTTTGCAGGGCTGGGCCAGGCGCCCCAATGACGGCGGCGCTGCCCGGGGCCCCGTTCACTGCAGAGGGCGCAGCTGGGCCGTCGGGCGGCATCCCCCCCAGAGGGGGAGGGGGAGGAGGGCTGGGCCTTGGGCTCGCTGAGCCCCCACCTCCCTCAGCGTCCTGGGCAGTGCCAAGCAGGCGCAGGGGCGCCGCCTGGGGCCGCGGGGGCTGTAACGGGTGTGTCTCTCTCAAGCCCAAGAAGCCCTGCAAGCGCAGGGAGCCCATCCAGGCCAGCACGGCCGGGGAGGCCATCGAGAAGATGCTGGAGCAGAAGAGGATCTCCAGCAAGATCAACTACAGCGTGCTGCGGGACCTGGACAGCAAGGGCGGGGGCGGCCCGCAGAGGCCCGACCCGCGGCCCGCGGACAGGGCCGGCGCCAGGAAGCTGCCTCGGAGGAAGAAGCCGGCCGGCAGGAGCGGGGCTGACCCCGTGACCGGTGTGGGGAAAAGGTATCGTGCCGCGCGGGCAGGCTGGGGACCACGCTGGTGGCACCCACTGCCCAGGAGGTCAGGGGCCCACAGGGGAGCGGCTCGGTCACCTGAGCCCCTCCAGGTCCCAGTGTGTGGCTGCCATGTGTACCCTGCCTGGCCCCCACTCTCGCCTCCCCTGCCAGCCCTGGGATGTGTGGGGTCCCTGGGCGTGCAGGGGAGCCTGCCTCCCCTCAGCTGGGGCCCCCCGTGCCCCTGGGGTGGGTCGACAGCGCTGAGGAGCTCTGGTGTCTCCCCCTCGGTCCCTTGAGGTGACAATGGGGAAAGGCGCCCCGGCTGAGCGAGAGCAGGCCTGGTGGAAGGGGTGCTGTCAGCAGGAGTCAGGGCACCCCTGCTGGGGGCCGAGGGCGGGTGGAGGGGCGACCAGGGCTGTTGGGGAGGAGGGGGCAGACGGCCCCAGAGCGCTCCCCGCCCGGCCCCCTGCCCCGGTTCTGCCCCTCGTCTCACTCCTCCCTCCTGTGATTCCTGCAGGTTGAGGCCAATGGTGTCCACACAGCCAGCTAAGAAGGCAGCCGTGGCAGAGGTGCGTGTGGGCACAGCGGGGGCAGGAGCACCAGCCGCACTGCTCTGCCTGGGTGGGGGCACCCCGAGGCCCAAGGCACCGGGGGAGAAGGCCCTGGGCGTGGGCCTGGGGCCCGAAAGCCTAAGCCCTGCTCCCCGGCCTGCAGGGTGGTCTCCCCCAGGCCAGCTCCCAGGCCATGCGGACGGTCTCTGGGGAGCAAGGCCACAGTCCCGGGTCCAGCCCGGCCGCGCTGGCCTCCCCCGCCTGGGAGGCGGCCTTGCTGGGGGCCGGCCCCCCGGGCAGGGCTCGGGTCCTCCCTCCTCACCCTCAGGGCTCCGGTCCGGCCCAGGAGACGCGCGGAGAAGCAGTGAGGGCTCGGGAGTGGGGGGGGCCAGGGAGCCCCGCTCAGCGCTGCCCCAGAGCCGGCCCCTCTCTCGCAGGCCCTGCTCCCGGGTGCCCCGGCCCCTGAGCCCGTGCAGCCCTCGGCGGTGGTGGTGGAGAGCGGGCCGGTGTCCTCCCCGCCCGAGGAGGACGCCGAGGAGGAGGAGCCGGACGAGGAGGACGGCGAGCCCTGCGTCAGCGCCCTGCAGATGATGGGCGGCAGCGGTGAGGCCCGCGGGAGGGCAGGGTGGGGGCTCCCAGGGGGAGGGGGCCGGTGTCCGTCTCCCCGGGAGCCCCTGCCCAGCTGCCCCGACAGCCCCCGCTGAGGCCCGTGGGCCCAAAGCCCAGCCTGTTTCACCCCGGGAGGAAACCGGAAGGAAGACGCTGCATGGAGTGGCCACGGGCACGCGGGGCCCTCGGTGTGCCAGGCCCTCCCCCCGGGGGGACCAGGGGTGCGGGGCAGGCTGGCAGGGCCCCCACGAGCAGTTTCCACTCCCGGTGCCGGGCGGCGCCCACGGGCGCATGGCCAGAAGCCCGAGGGCCTGTGGAGACCACGGGCCAGTCCCCACCCCTGGGGGACCCTCCGGGGGGCAGGGGCCGGGTGCTTGGGTGCTCTGACCGCACAGCCCCCTCGGCAGCCGCGACGGCCGTCTGTGGCTTGCAGGTTACGGCTGTGACGGGGACGATGACGACGGCTACTGAGGCCTGCGCCCGCGGTGGAGTCTTCGCGGGCGACCCGGCCGGCCCCTGCGAGATGCGACGGGGCCTCTGGGGCCCAGGGCCGCAGGTGTGGGCGTGGAAACTCTTGTGACGAGAGGGTGCGGCCCTGCCTGCGCCGCAGCCCCCATCCCGCGGCCTCATGCGGGGTCGGCGGCACGTTGCCGCTTCAAGCAGCGTCAGGCGTGTTTCTGTGCGGCACGGAGGCCGGACCGGCGCCTGCACGGGCTGGTCAGACACGGGCGTGGTCCAAGGACCCGCTGCAGGCGCAGCTGTGACGGGAGGCCCGGCTCCCACGCCAGTGAGCGGAGGCTGGGCGGGCGCCAGGACGCTGCCCCCGCCCCTCGTGGCACTGGGCGCCGCACCCCGCCGCCCTCGCGGCCGCTGAGGGGCACTGTGTCCGGTCGTCCCCCTGCCAGTCTGCAGCTGGTGTTGGACCTCCAGCGGCTGCCGTCCTCGGCCAGGTTGGCCTCCCTCCCGCCGCTTCTGTCCTGGGGCCAGGCAGAGCTGCGCCCGTGAGCCCGGGGGCCTGAGCTGGGAGAGTGGCGGCCACCACGTCTGCGCTGGTGTCCGGCTGGGCATCCCGGAGGGAAGGCCGGCAGGGTCCTGAGCCTGGCCGTCCTATGACAGAGGGTTCCTGTGGCCCCATACCCTGACGGTGGCCAGGCCTCGCCATGGGGCAGCCCGGAGGCCGCTGTCAGGGTCTTGGCCGGGGCATCGCTGCTCCGGACGTGCTCTCCAGGGCCAGGCCTCGGCCCTCCCCCAACGCCCTCAGGAGAGGATGCGCGCGCAGCAGGTCACCCCCGCTCCTGCCAGGCCCAGCGCTTGTCCCCTGGGGTGGAGTCTGCAGGGTGGGACGTGCAGGCCGTGGGCCTGCGCCCCTCTGGGGCCCGCACGCTGGGCCCCCGGGAGGCAGGTGGGGCTGGGTTCCAGGGACAGGAAGATGTTAGTCGAGCAGAAACCCACTGAGGCTCTCGTCTGTGCTTCCACGTGTGGCTTTGTGTCGTCCTCCAGAGGGACGTGGCCCCAGGAGCCTGGAGGGGCAGGTGGGGCTGGAGGACCCCCGTGGGCAGGTGGGGCTGGAGGACCCCCGTGGGCAGGGGCTTCAGAGCAGGCAGCGTAGCCAGGCAGCGCGGCTGAAGCAGGAGCCCCACGCCAGGTGGGGGACAGCTGTGCCCCAGGGCCTGGGACGAGGAGGCCAGGAGTGCCCTGCGCAGGGTCCCCGAGCAGCCAGCCTGCAGGGGTGCTGTGCCCTGCGCTTCTGTGGTGGGCAGCCGGCAGGGTGCCAGCGGGCTGTGGGTGGTGCCTGTGTGTGGGTCAGCACCCCCACGCCTGTTGGCCCGATGGGCCCCCGCACCCTCCTCTGCCCTCAGTGGCAGGCCCCTCCCACCCCCGGTGACCTGTTCTGTCGGGGTCGGGGGGGATGTCGACCCCAAAGGCAGGCCCTTCCCACTGCTGGCTCAGAAGAGGTGCAGGGGTGGCGCCTCACTGGGGGGGCTCATCCAAGCCTCTCTCCAGGGGCTGGCACAGGATGCCCCCCTCGGGCCCCAGGGCCTCCCTGCTCCCCCCACCCCTTGCTGAGCAGAGCCTCTGGGCATCTCGGGCCGAGGTTGGAGCAGGTGCTAGGGTAGCTCCGGGGCTTCCTCGCTGAGGCCAGAGAGGCAAAGGAGCTCGAGGGACAGCCCCAGGCCACCCAGCGGGGCCCACACGCCGACAGCTCCCGCTGCCTGTGGCTCCGCTGCAGGCCCCGGGGTTAGTCGGGCCTCCCAGCAGACCCCAGGCACCCAGCGCTGCGGGGGCCTCCGAGGACCAAGGCCCACCGACACCTCTGCCCCTCAGAGCCCCGCCTGAGCCCCCGCCGAGCCCTGCCCGCCTGCTGTCAGGTCACGGGCCACACCGCCTCCCTGTCCCGGCTTCCCTGGACCAGGCCTCCTCTCACCCCACCCCCCGGGCCCCCGCGGAGGCGGAGGCCCTGGCGCAGCAGCCCACCCCCCCTTTGGGCACCCCCACCTCGCTCCCTGGTGCTGTTGGGTGGGCGAAGGCTGGGCCAGGCTGGGTCCAGACGAGCTCTCAGGATCAGCTGGGCCTGCTGCCCACTCAACTCGGGCCCCGGGGCGGGGGCCATGTGGAGGGGGGGCCTCCTTCCGGCTGCGGCAGCAGAGGGAGGCCCCAGGGCCACAGCGGGACAAACTCAGGGACTCACACTGCGGCCACCTGCGGGCGCGCAGTGGGGACGGGGTCCCTGGGGATCTGCTCCTGGGGGCCCCTCATGGTGACTGGGCCGCATTGCCCGTGTGTGGGAGAGCCGGTACACGGTCTGCGCGGCCCTGCCTGGGCCACTGGCCTGCCCCCTGGTGGCCACCGCTGCCCAGTTTCAAGACTGACCTCTGCCCAGGCTGGTCCTAACCAGTCTTCCTGTCCTGAGGCCCCCAGAGGGGTCTCCTGCCCCCAGGGACACCCCACTCCCTGAATAATAAAAAGCACAACCCACAGAACCGTGGGCACGTGCGAGACCTTGGACTGAGTCTGGGGACTTTGTTTTCATGAAGGCCCCTAACGTGGTCCTATCGCCACACAGCTGTGCCCTGGCCGCTGCGCCGCAGGACCACACCCCATGTGGGCTCACCCGCTCACTGTCCTTGTCCTTGGCGCGCACGCCTCCACCCTTCCTGCGTCTCAGGACCCCCCGGCACGGTAAGGCAGTGGCGCCTCGTGTGGGGAGACACTGCAGGACCGGCCCCAGGTCCCAGCAGCCAGGCCAGCGAGCCTGCTGGGGACCCAGCCATGTCAGGACATGCGGAGTCTGGCACACAGGAGGCACCCTGGCCCCTCGGGACACCGAGAGGGTCTGGTCGGTTCCCAGGGTGGGCCTCTGGGTCGGCCCCAGGCGTTGCTGCCCAGTGTCCATGCTGTGGGGGGGACGTGCCTGCGTGTGGCCCACTGCGCCTACGTGCCTGGAGGGTTGGCCAGTTCCTGGGGAGGCCTGGGTCCCTGCCAGGCTGGCCCGGGGTGGGGGCTGGGGTCCTGGCCAGGGCAGAGGGCAGGCTCTTCATGGCTTTGCTGCCGGGAGAGGGACCAGGCTCAGGAAGCCATTGTCCCCACACAATGGGCCCTCGGGGACCTGTTAGGGCAGGGGCCCCAGGCTGGTGGCACTTGGCCCCGAACCTGACCTCTGCCCTGACCCTGGACCTCATCCCGGCCTTGACCCTGATGCTGATGCTGCCCCCAGCGTCCTTGGAAGGCCACCCCTAGCGACGGGCCCGCCTGGTGATGCTCCCGTGTGCGGGGGGTGCTCGGGGTGGGGGGCCTGAAGCCCCGCGGGCCTGTGGGCAGGCTGTGCCGACTCCACAGCTGGGCTGAGGTCCCGGCGGGAGGCTGCGGGCTGGCGAGGGGCAGTTCCAGACGCGCGGGGACGTGCGCCCGTGGCGGTGAGGGGCCTTTCCCTGGCCGGGCTGAGGAACCAGTCCCCACTCGAGGTCTCAGTGAGTCAGGGCATTGTCTGCAGGGTGCCCGCCTGGGTGGCGCCTGGGAAAAGGACCGCCGGCCCGGCGCAGGGGGCGGCTGCCAAAGGCCCCTCCCCACCTCCGTACCCCAGGCCTCAGCAACAGGGCGGAGCTGAGCAGCAGCTGGGGGTGCCCCGGGGGTCGGCCCAGGCCAGCCGCGGGCAGCGCCTGGCCGCGGGCTGCTGCTGGGTCGGGGCAGGGCAGCCCATGGGCACGTGCGCGCACCTACGCACACGCCTGGCGACGCGCACGCACGTCCTACTGGGGACGGGCACGTGGTGAAGGCGCCCTGACTCCCACCCCCACCAAAGCCCTTTCCCAGACTGTCCCCTGCGCCCCACGGAGGGCCGCGGAAAGCCCGTGTCCCCGTTCACCGGCTCCCGGCAGGGCCCACAGCGGGGCGGCTGGCCTGGCGGAAGGAGCCCTGCGGGTGGCCCGGGTGAGCGGCGGCGGGGCGGGAAGCCGTCGGGGTCGAGCGGTGGGCCCGGGGACTGCGTTCGGGTCCCTGGGGGGCGGTGCAGTGGGTGCTGGGCAGCAGGCAAAGAGCTGGGAAGGACGAGGACACCCAAGGTGCACACGCGGCCCTCCGGCCCCTGCAGCCCCGGCCGGGGCTGCTCTCCACAGACCTCCAGGCCGCCCTCTCTGGCGTGGGGTCTCTGCGGGCAGGGGAGGAGCGTGGTGGTCACACAGCCTAGGACACAGGGCCTGGGGAATGCGCATGCGCGCGGGGGCGCCGCCACGCCAAGCGCCTGTTCCAGCCCTGCAGGCTCCTCGAGTGCGGGAGGCACTCGGCCCCGCCAGCAGGCGGCGCTGCAGGACGCCCAGGTAGGCAGAGGGGCCGCAGCCTCACACGAGACGCCTGCAGGGTCTGCGAGAAGCTCCCTCCAGCGAGGAGGCAGTTCTTTGGGAAGGAACCCCACAGACTGCTGATTCCTTTGCCGTTCACACCTGCCTCTGAGGGGGGCGGGGGGCAGGGCCTGCGCGGGCTTCAGTCCCCTCTCCAGCTCCCCAAGGTGTCCCAGGCACACTGGGCGATGGGTGGGGGTGGGTTCTGCCAGCGGCAGCAGACTGGGTTACAACTAAGGGTCCCGTAAAGCTCAGAGGCTAGTTCAGGGGGATGGGGATGTCCCTCCGAGGCCCCAGGGTGGGAGGGGCAGACCGGGAGACTTCCTGGAGGAGGGGTCCACACTGGGTCCCAAAGGAGGGCTGGTCAGGGCTCACTGGGGCGCAGAAGAGGCAAGCGGGCCTGGTGACAGGGTGCGCGAGGCAGGAGGCAGGGCCTCGGGGTGGAGGGGCAGGGTGCCCACAGGGCAGGGTGCTGTGCTCGTGTGCGGGTCCCCCCGAGCTTGTGGTGGGGAGCAGGCACGCGGCAGGAGCCGGGGTCGGGGGGCGGCGTGCTCAGCTGTGCTGGGCCTCGGCCCTGCTGCCTGGGGATGAGGAGGTGCTGGTGGGTGGGGAAAGGGGGGAGGGCGGGGCTGGGGGCCCCACCGGGGCTCCTGGGACAAAGAGCAGCCAGCCGGGGGCAGGCTGGGGGGGGGGGGGGGCAGGAGCTGGTCGGACGTCCCCAGGGTGGGCTCCCGGTGAGTGGCTGCGGACGACGAGTTCAGAGTCAGAAGCCGCCGGCCTCCCACGTCCTGCTGCCCGAAAGCAGGTCAGTGCTGGGCAGCGGCCTGGGGGGCCGGGTCTTGCCTGGCTGCGCCCAGGGCGGGGACGCTGTGACGTCCAGGTGGGCCGGGGAGCCCCAGGTGGCCGCTGGCAGGGAGGGCAGCGGCGACGCCGAGGCGGAGTGGAGCGAGCGGGGCCGATAGGCCAGGGTGGGCGTGTGCCCGTCCGAGGGGCTTCTGGTGGCGCCCGCCTGCCCGGCCCTCCGACGGGTCGCGGTTTCCCAGGCGGTGCAGGGCTCGCAGCTCCTCGCGGGAGGCGCGGGAAGGCCCCTGGCCGCCTGGCTGCCTGGAGGGCGTGGCCCCAGGCCGCCGAGCAGCAGCCCGGACAGCCTTGCTGAGGCCCCCCGGCTGGCGCGGGCAGTCCCGAGGGACCCCGGCACCCTGCTGTGTCCGAGGCCGCCGCCCGAGTGGCTCCTGCACGGCACCCGTCACCCCTCGCAGCCCGTGGGACGTCGGCAGGGAGGCGCCTCCTGTGGCCGCCAGGGGCCACCTTCTCCATCGCAGTGGAGGGGCGGACAGGCCTGCGGGGGCAGGTGTTGGCGCAGCCCCCTGTCCTGGTGGAGGCCTTGCTCAGAGTCCGGCGCGCCCTCCGGCCACGGCTGTCCCCCTGCCTTCGGGGCTCTGTCCTGCGCACACCTGGGCTGGGTCAGGGTCCTCCCTCCTGCTGGTTTGCCTCCTCTCCCCTCCTCCCCTGAGAAAGGTGACACAGGAGTCACCTCCTCCAAGAAGCCCTCCTTGCCTGCCACCTCTCCCCGGCCGGGTCTGAGCTCTCTCCAGGACCCTGCAGCCTGGGAGGGTCTCTCTGTCCTGACTTTGACCTCCCTGTATCATCCCCGTCCTGGGGGCCTGACCATGGCAGGGCATGGGGGCTGGTGGACGCAGGGCCAGAAATGCGGGCACAGCTAGACGGAAGCAGGAGGCTGCTGTGGGTCCGAGCTCCTGGGTCCTCCCCAGACCCCTGCCCTGCCCAGGCCACCTCACCCTGCCCAGGAAGACAGCCTGCCTCAGTTCCCCCAAACCTGTAGGCCTTGGCCCTCTCAGCCCCGCCCCCTGTGGCTTCCTAACCCAGGGCGGCCGGTCTCCTTCCGGAAGGTGCTGGGGCCCACCCCCAACACACGCACACTGGCCACTCGCCCCGGCTGGAGACGTGCATCTGCCTCACAGAGCCTCCAGCTCAGGGTGCGGGCGAGGGCGCCCCGGGGCCCTGAGCCGGCGCGGAGCCCACTGCCCTCGGCTGCCCGCCCACTGCTCCCCTGCAGCTCTCGGCCCGGGCGCCCCGTGCCAGGGGCCGCAGGAGGGGCGGTCCCCAAGAAATAGGGCCCTGAGTGGCCCCCCGGGAGGCTTCCTGGGACCCTGCCCTGACCCTCTCCCACCCCCGCAGGCGTGAGGACCAGGCTGCCGGTCACCCGCCCCCGGCACAGCCAGCCTCCCGCGACCCTCGCAGGCAGCCCTGCGCGGGGCTGGCAGGGCGGCCCCCCGGGGCTGTCTTTTTGCCCGAACGAGGTGAGGGAGGCACAGTGAGGCGCCTGCGCGTCCCAGCTGCAGGACTTCGACGCTCTTTGGGGGAGACAGCGAAGGACCCGCGCTCCCAACGCGGGCCTCGTCCGTGGCGCAGGGGCCAAGCGGTTGGCCGGGGACCGACCCCGCGCCACGTGCACGGCCAGGGGGCGGGGCCACGCGCGGCCGGGGGCGGGTTACCGCGCGAGGCGGATGGGCCCCCCCCCCGCCCCCCCTCCGGCCCCCGGCCCCGGCGGGCCCCCGTGGGCCGCCAGCTGCGGGCCGGGGCTGTGCCAGCCTCCCGGTCCGGCTGCGGGTCCCTGGCCAGGGGAGCCCACGGTGGCCAGGCGCCGCGGAGCTGGGCCTTATCAGCGCGGGCAGCTGGCGGCCTGTCCGTGCGCGAGCGCCCCGGCCCAATTCAATGGCCATTGTCCGCCGGCCTCTTTGTTCAGGAGGCGGCCACTTCCTGCGGGGCCGGGCTGGGACGGGCGGGCGGAAACGCTCCAGGCCGAGGCCTGGACACTGAAGCCGCCGCGGCCTGGGGTCAGAGGCGACGGCCACCACCCCGGGGCGCCCTCCGCTGAGGGCCGGACAGGGAGCGAAGCCGGGTCAGCTCAGCCCTTCCTTGCGCCTGGGGGTCAGTGCAGAGTGGCCGCTCGGGCCGTGCCCGCTGCGGGGGCTCCGTGGCGGGGTCCCCCAGTCGGCCCTCTACCCCCATCCCTGGTGGGGGCGACAGGCTCCCGGAGGTTGACCACGGCATCGGGCCGGACTCACGATCCAGGGGATGGAAACCCAGCTCCCGCCGTCCCCTCCTGCGGCAGGAGGGGCCCCGCAGGACGGCAGGCTGGGGTGCCGGGCACCGGCCGCAGGTGCTCCCTGGCCCGGGCCCGGTCTCCTGTCCAGCCTTCCCTGGGCTGGCCCTGCCTTGCGGTCCTGCCCTCCACGGCCGGGCTGTCTCCTTGGGGCCCTCGCCAAGCCCCCCATCCCTCATCCCCTGCCCCCGCTCAGCTCGCCCTCCGGCTGATGGGGCCTCCGGCTCGTCCTCACGCCCAGTCGGGAGCGAGTGGGGGATGGGAGCCCCCCCCACCGCGTGCTCAGCTTCGCAGCTCCCTGCGCCCAGTGTGGCGTGGACGTGGGCCAGGCCCCCGCCTGCCCCCTCCCCGGTGCCTGAGAGTCCGCAGCAGTTCCTGGCCTGCGGCGCCCCCCCCGGACTCCCTCCAGCTCCTTCCAGACAGCACACGGGGTCAGGCCTCCGTGGGGAGCTGGCGGAGAAGGGCTTGGGAAGGCTGGGGGAGCACCGCAGGGAGGGCCGGGCACCCCGGAAATCCAGCGCTGCAGGGGCTGCGGCCCGTGGCCGGGGAGTGAGGGGAGAGCGGTGCCCAGACCGCACGGCGGGGCTGCTGGCTGTGACCCCTCTGCTCCGTAGCCGGAGCTCTGGGCGCGGGGGGTGCGGACGAAACAGGGTGTCCGGTGGAGCCCCTAGCGCAGCACCGGGGCGTGGGCAGCCCTTCAGAAAGCGCAGCGGGTGTTTATAGACGGGCCTGACCCTCTACCCCCTGGCGGGGGGCAGGCGTCCTGCGGCCTTGGCCTGAGAATCTGGAGGTCAGAAGGTCAAGGAGAGGTTCTGAGGGCCGGACCTTGAGCCCAGAAGAGGCGCCAAGTGGGGACTAGGTGGAGAAAAGCCTTCCCACATGTTCCACAAAAATGTGTGAAGAATCGGGGACCCCTGCCCTGGGAAAGGGGGCCGGGGGCTGGCGGGGAGGGGGCGGCCGTGCTCCGGGACCCCGTGGCCCCGTCCTGGCCGGGGCGGCTGGGGTGCCGAGGCCTCGGCGCCGGTGCCCGCGGGTCCCGAGGGCAGTGGCCGGCCGCCGCGGGGCGGGCCGCGTTCGTTCGCAGGACGTCTGAGCAGAGGCTGGCCATGTGACCGCACGGGCCGCCCCCGGCTGGAGTCAGGGAGGCCCCAGGTGCGGGGCCTCGGCCGCCCTGAGCGGGCAGGTTGCCACCGCCCTCTCCGCACTGTGTGGCCACCACGGGAAGGCAGGGCGGGAGGAGGGTTACCAGGGGTGAGACCCCAGAGCAGCGGGCAGGGGCGGTCTGGCCGTGGCGCGGTGCTGGGGTCGGGGGAGCAGACGTCTCCGCCGCGGGCAGAGGGGTGGTCAGCCGGGGCCGCGTCCAGGAGAGACCACGGGTGAGTGGCTGAAGGGAGGGACAGTGGGCCAGGGGAGGAGGCCGGCTGCCGGGGGCCACGTGACTCCCCACCCCAGGGTGAATCCACTGCAGGTGTGACGTAGGGCGGCTGGCCGGCCGGCTGTGTGCCCTGGAGGCTGAGGGGTTCTCAGAAGCGGCTGGGAGGAGGTGAAGAGCCAGCAGGCAGAGGTGGAGGGAGAAGGTCAGCGTCCTCGTCCACGTCCCCGACGGGGGGCTCAGCGTCAGCCTGGGCCCTGCGGCCTTCTCTCCCACGCCCGACGGTGGGGGCCGGGGGTCAAATCTCCCCCACTGAGGCCTCACCCTCACACCTCTTCCCAGAAGGAAAAGACCCCAGGGGCACCCTCAGGACCCTCCTGCTACCACCAGGGCAAGTCCCCACCCCCAAGGAGGTCAGATGTCCCCAGGGCTCTGGGTCTGACCACCTGGGCCATTTGTGACGCACGCCACCCAGGAACCGCCTGCGGTCACCGGCCCCGTCTGACGCGGTGCCCTGCATGGCGGTGCTGGTAGGCGGCGCCGCTCAGCCTCCCCACACCTCGGGAGGCGCCCCGGCCAGCGCCCCCGGAAGTGGAAGGAGACCCAGGCAGTGCGTCTACCCGCCTTGAGCCTATTCCCTTCTGCCCGGCACCCACGGCTCCCTCAGCCCAGCCCCTGGGTGTTCAAGCCACGGCTATGCCCTCCCTGACCCCCGGGGAGCAGAGACCCCGCTCCCAGCCCTGTGGCTCTGGCTGCTTGTGCGGCTCAGGCCCTTCGCGCGCGCGGGCTCAGGGCAGGGCTGACGGCCGCGCCTGCGGGGGGCCCCAGGCCTGGCAGACTTGGCTGGAGGCCCCTCTTTGTGGGAGGTCTCTGTGTGACTCGCCCCCCAGGCACAGGCACAAATGCAGGAAACCGCCATTCTATTAAACTCTATTTTCTCCCACGGAGGGGAAAGTCTGTCACACGAAGGTCATTGTTCCCGGCTCCCGCTTTCCGGGCGGCGGGTCTGTGATGGGGCTTGCGCGTTCCTGGGGCTCCTGGCGGAGCTGTTTCCCTTCGAGACCCAGGGGCGCCTGGAGGTTGGGAATGTGGGGCCGGGTCGAGCGCCGGCCTCAGGACCGCGGGGGCGGTCACGCCCACAAGGCCTCGCGCCGCCGAGCCCGGGTTTGCTCTGCGCTGCGCCACGGGGAGGTCACGGCTGGGGCGCCGCGTGCCGCTCACAGCTCCGCGACTGACGCCGCGCCTCAGGGCCTGGCCCACCGACCGCCCCACTCCGCCCGGGAGAGTCACCCCAACCCACACTGCGCCCCCTTCCCGATCTGGTCAGGGAACTGCTGCCCGTGGGCCCTGTGCTTCCTGCTGCCCCCGCTCAGCCTGGCTCCGGCCGGCACAGGGCCGTCTGTCTGGGGGCGACCCTGCCCCACTTGGGGGACAGGGTGGGCTGGGCCGGCAGCCCCCACCGGCCCCACGCCGTCAAAATGCGTCCACAAAACAAAAGGACACACACAACTGAGAAGAAAAGATGGAGACCTTTACCCATAGGAAAGGGGTCGTCATCTGAATACACCAGAAAACAGACTTTAACACAGTCCTGTCGCAAAGGACGAAGAGGGACGCCAACGCTGTGACACGCACAGCAGGCAGACAGCGCAGCGCCTGGGCCCCCGAAAACACGGCCGCCGCGGGGGGCGTGGCCGCTGGGAGGGCGCGCGAAGGGACTTCCCAGCAAGGGCTCCGCACCCAGCCCAGCCGCACTGGTGCACCAGGGCGCCGCGCGGGCGGCAACCTGCTGGACGGGCGAGGTGTCACTGCCGCGCCCTCCACCGCGCTGGCTCCGGCAGCTCCGCCGGGTGTGCTCCGCTAGAACGAGAGTGGGAGCCCAGGAGGAGGGAGGCCAGGCGCGGGGGCCCCCAGCCTCCAACCCCGGGGCCGGGGGAGCGGCGCCGGCAGGGCGGCTGCGCCTGCGTGTGCCCGACGCCCAGGGCGGACGCTGTGACACCGAGGGCGTCCCCCGGCCGTGCCTGCGGGGGCCCACTCCTGCCCTGCACCGGGGGGGGGGGGGCGGCTAGGACAGGGCCCGGGGGCGGGGGCAGAAGCAGAAACCAGAGCCCTGCTGGATGCCCGGGCGGGGGGTGGGCTTGGACGTCACCCCGAGAGGGCCTGTGTCCCTGCCCGCTGACGGCCCCGGAACGGCTCCTGGGGACCCTCGGGGCGGCGGAGGCCAGACCTCAACCCAGGGCCTCTCAGCCTGTCCCCCTGGGGACCTGGGACGAGCAGCTCGTCAAAACAAAAGGGAACGGAGCGCAGGGTGGACGTGGGATGTGAAGACGCTGCTAGAAGGTCCAGAGGATTGGTCTCAGCGTCTGGAGGAAGTGACTACGGGGCCCCCCTGCCCCGGCCCCCCTGCCCCGGCCCCCCGCCGCCTCCAGGGTGCGAGAATCGTGCTCTTCACGACTGGGCTTCTGGGCGTCTGCTTCACAGTCTCCTCAGACTGTGCGTTAGGGGAATGCACCCCGGGCCTGCTGCACCAGCACGCCCCTCAGTTCCAGCGCCTGAGAGTTGGGGGGCTCCTCCGCCCAGGAGAGGCAGGACACAGGGCGGCCGCACGGGGCTCCTGGGCAGGAGGTCCAGACCCAGCGGCGTCAGAGAGGGGCGTCTCTCTGCGAACTGAGGGGAACCCTCGCCCAGAAGCCCCCACTTACGAAAACCAACGAGCATCCAGGGTCTGGGCCAGACGTGGGGGACACACAGCCCGCCCTGAGCGGCCACCGTGGGGGCGACCGTCCCCAGGAGGGGCCTGCGAGGGGGAGGAGAGGTGGGCGCAGCATGGATGTGGGAGAGGCGTCCCTACCTCAGCCTCCCAGCTGGAGGGCCCGGCTTTTCTGCGCGCGCGTGTGCGCGCCCTGGACCTCAGCCGCGCCGGGACTTCATGCGTGTGCGCCCTTGTAGCACGTTGAGAGGCGCATTCCTCTCACATTCCCTCCTACGGGGACTCGTTAAAACCTTGCCTTTTTCTCCTTTCCCTCTGTGATGGCTCGTTTTACATCAGCCGGCTGGGCCCAGCGCCCTGACAGTTGGGGGGACACGGTCCTGGGGGACACGTGGAGAAGGCGAGCACGTGGGCCGTGACCTGGGCAGGGCGGCAGCCTCCTCCTCCTCCGGCGGGGCCGGGCCTCCCGCCCTGGGTCCGGGCTGGCCCCCGCCCCAGCTCCCCGAGGGCAGGCGTGGGCCCGCAGCCCCGCGCCGTGTGCGAGGGGCAGGAATCAGCACAGGGCGCTGAGGCACGAGAGGAAGCCTGGAGGCTGACCCCTGGTCCCCCGCAGGCCCGACGGCCTCCGAGGGACCTGAGCTTGGAGCGGGAGGCAGGGTTCGTGGACGCCCCACGTGCGCGGCTCTGGCCAGAGGCCCCAGTGCGGGCGCGCGGAGCCCCCTGGGGCTGGTGTGACGGCCGCCTCCGCCCCCAGGTCTGCCTGTCACCCTGTCTCAGAGGAGGCCGGGCCCTGGGGGGGCCAGCGCCCACCTGTCCACCTGCCCAGGCAGCTGGAAGCCCTGCTCGCCCTCCCCCGTGGCGGCCACAGCACAGCCAGTCCCCCTCCCATCTCACCCTTACCCCCGGCACAGGAAAGGTGGCAGCCAGGGGGAGCCTGCGAGGTGTCCTGCTGCCCGGCCCCCCGGGGGGTGATCCTCCGGCGCCGCTGGGCCCGAACCCTCCCAGGGCCCTCCTCTCCCAGACCCTTCTGACGCGGACCCATCCAGTGTCTACACCCTGATCCCCAGAACCGTCGGCAAAGCCGCGAGTAAGCAAAGGACCCTGAGCTGGGGACAGCGTGAGGGAGCCGTGCTGGACCTGCCGGCGGCTCAGCCGGGTCTCCAAGGCCCCGCGGTCCGGTTCTGAGCCACCAGGACACACTCGACACGGCAGGGAAGGAGCCAGAGCCACGCCCCACTCAAGACGTCCCCAGGCCCCAGGCTGTGGGCAGCTGCCGCGGCCTGGACCGGGCCCAGGGGGGCAGGGTGCGGCGGGGTGGCCACGGCGAGCACCAACGACTCCTGAAGTCTAACGGGCACGTTTTTATTCTTTTAAAATTGAACCGAAATTCACAGAACATTAACCCTTTCGCCGTGTACAACAGCATTTAGTGCCCGCAGGAGAGCGTGTAACCACCGCCTCTGTGCAGTTCCAGAATGTTCTCTCACCCCGAAGGGAAGCCCTGTCCTCATTAGCCGCCGCCCCCCAAGCCACCGGCAACCATGAATCGTTTTCCACGTGCGTGGATTCACCAGCCCTGGACATGCTGCACAAACGCGTCGCAGAGCCTGCGGCCTCTGCGCCTGCTGCTTCCCCACAGCTGGGGTCCAGGCCCGGCCACGCGGCGGCAGGGGTCGGCGCCCTTGCTTCGCGCGGTGACTAACGTTCCGTTGCGTGGCCAGAGCCGCTTGTTGACCGTCACGTGCCGACGGACACGCGGGCCCAGGCTGCCGTGTTCCACTCCTCGGGGGCCTCGCTGAGCGGCGGCGCCCCGTCCCGAGCTGGCGGAGGGCCGCCGGCCTGCCGCTCCCCACAGGCCCCGCCCGCTGCCCACGCGGCCGGCCCCTCGGCTGCGTCATCACGGGTGTCACTTCCCCCAAACACAAGGAAAGCAGCTCCGCGGAGACGCCGCCCGTTCTCCCGCCGCGCGCAGACTCTGCGGTAGGCACTCACCAGCGGCAGCTGCGGGCGGGGCCCCCCGGCCCCCCCCCCTTCCTGGGGGAGGAGGCCCCCTGGCCCGGCCCCTGGCGGGGCACAGTCTCTGGGACTGATGAGTGGGCGGGCTCTCGGCCTCCAGGTCACCAGGGCAAGGTCGGGACCCACCGTCCCCTCCCGAGTCGGGGGTGCCAGCTAGTCTCTGTGACTATCCCTACAAACCATGGCCCCCAGTGCCACCACGCTTGGGAAGTCCCCTCCCTTGGAACCTGGGGGTGGCCCAGGACCTTCTCGGTGACTGCCACAATGCAGCAGAAATGACGGTGCTCGACCTCCAGGCTGGGTCACAGGAAGCCTGGCCTCGTGGTCGTGCGCTGGGGGAGCCGGAAGAATCACCACTGAGACCACCATGCCGTGGGGAGGCCGAGGCCAGCCCCACAGGAGGGGCCACACGCAACATGGCCGGCGCACCCCACCGCTCCAGCCACAGGGCTGAGGCACCAGACCTGGGCGAAGAAGCCCGGCTGGATGGGCCTCCCACGGAGCCTGCTGCTGGGAAACCAGGGAGGGCCGCCCGGCCCAGCCAGGGCCAACACCCACGGGCGGGAGGAGGGAATAAATGGTGCTCCGGGCCACGAAATTCTGGGGTGCTTTTCTACACGGCAGTAGGTAACATGGGAATAAATGCCAAGGCCACATGGGCAGCCCTCCCGGGGCCATAGTTGAGAGCAGGCAAAGGGCCCATCCCCTGCCCCGCCACCTGCACTTGTCCCTGGGGAGACAGTGGCCATAGGAGCCATGAGGTCCACACCCAGGAAGGATAGGGCCCTTTCATAGCCAGGGCGCGGTGTCCGGGCAGAGGGGCCTCTGGGGGGGGCGGGGTCGCATTGGCTCCCGAGGGAGGAGGCACAGCCCCCGAGGCAGCGAGTTCGCAGCTCCTCCGAGCAGGGCAGGTGGACCCCAGGGGCGCGGAGGGAAGGGCCTGGCGCTGCCTCCCGCCTCGGCCTCCTTCCAGAGCCTTCTCTCTGCACAGGCCGGAGGCCCCCAGGGGTGTCCACACGCCCTGCTTCTCGCAATCCACGCAGCGCCCGCCGCGTGCCCAGCCCCGGTGACCCCCCTTCGCCCTTCCGCAGGCTCGGCGGGGCAGCCGTGACCGCCGCCTCTCTCTTCAGGGCCCTGTCCCTCCGTCGCTGCGGTGGCCCGGCCCCTGGGAGACTCCGCCTCGGGCTGTGGTCGACCTCCGTAGGGGAGGCAACCTCTCGGCTCATTCCCGGCAGAACCGCCCTGCGAAGCCCTCTCTTAATCAAGAGGTTTCCAGTCCCCGAGCGCAGGCGATCGCTCCTCGGACCCGACCCCTCTGGCCCCACACTCCGTGAGCCCCCACGCGCGAGGCCACACGTCGCCCCCAGAACGGTGCGCGCGCACCCGCCCGCAGGCCCTACCTGCGCGCGGCCGGCCCCGCCCCGCGCGCGCTGCGCAGGCCCAGAACGGAGTCACGTGCCCGCCCGCTCCAGCCCGCGCGAGCCCCGCTGTGTCCGCCGCGGCCCGGGCCACACTGCGCGCCGCCATGGAGCGCATCGAGGGGGCGGCCGTGGGCCGCTGCGCAGCCTCGCCCTACCTGCAGCCTCTCACGCTGCACTACCGCCAGGTGAGCCCGCCCCTCCGCGGCCTCCCCGCAAGCGCCTGCCGCTCGGAGCCCCGCCCCCAGCGCGGAGCCCCGCCCCCAGCGCGGAGCCCCGCCCCCGGGCTCGGCGGGCGGGTCGGGGTTCCAGGACTGCGCGTGTCCGGGTGAGGACGGGGTCCCGGAGGGACCCCTGGGGACCCCCTCGTTCCCCCAAGGAGGCTCTGCTGGGTGCCTGCCTTTTTTTGCTGCGGGACTTACCGGGCTCCTCCGGGATCAGGGAAAGCTTCCTGGAGGAGGTGGTTTCCATTCCGGGGAGGGGGCCCGGGAAGGAGGAAGCCGGACGGGGCCTGGGAGCCCTGGAGAGCCTCTGCGGGGGCGCCTTCCCCGGCGGACGGCCTCGGGGCCTCCACCTGTCGGGCCCGGGGAGCGGGACGGCGCTGCCTCCCTCTGCAGTGGGCGCCTAGCAGGTTCACAAGAGGTGCTTGCGGGTTGTCCAACCTTTGACCTCCTGCAAAATTCTGCAGGGCCGCTCTGTCCAGTTCGAGTCCCCACCCTTCACTTGCCGGCTCCACGTGCCCTGGCGCCGCCTCGAGCGCCTCCCGGACAGCCCTGGGCCGTCCGTGTTTGGCGCCTCCCCGCCGGCAGCCTCTTGCCTCTCCCATCCTCTCCAGGCTGCTTCCTCTTACTGATCCTGGGAAGCCCCTGGGGTCCAGCCTGAGAGAGGCCCCTGCACCCCCACTTTCCCTGTCGCTGGGGCCCCGTGGGCTCCGCGAAAGACCTACGTTGGCAGCATGGGCCTGGAAGGAGCAGGTCCCTGCGGGCCTGCGGCCAGACTCCTGACCGAGGCTTCGCGGCCCCTGGGGCTGGGGCTCCGGGCCCCAGCAGGCGGGCGCAGGGTGGCCCAGGCCCATACCCACACCTGCCGGGCCGTGGCCGCGCCTGCTCCCCCGCCCCCTGTGGCAGGCAGCAGCCCTGCCGGGGGCCTGCCGGGGTGTTCCCGCCCGTGGGCGCTGGTGCCCAGAGCTGAGCTGCGAGGCAGGGCGCCCGGGACCGGGTTCGGCAGTGTGTGCCACCCAGGGCATGGGTAGCCTTTGGCCATTAGCTGCCCTGGTCAGGGACGATCTGGTGGACAGAGGGATGGGCCGGAGTCAGGACACCCTTGTGGTTCTGAGGGGCAGGAGACTGTGTCCACTCCAGTCCTGTCCCAGCCTCCCAGGCCCCTCGGAAGATGAGCCGGGCCTGGGCCCTGTGGGGGGCGTTGGCTGGGCCTCAGCGGGCCTCTGTGACCACCCCCACACCCGCCTCGGCTGGACCGGGGGTCTCACATCCTGGTCCTGAGCTCAGGTGACACACACTGCGGGAAGCGGTGGGCACAGCAGGCACGGGGCCACCGGGGCAGGCCTTCCGGGGGCCCGTCCAGGGGGGGTGCTGGCCTCTGGGGACAGTGCCTGAGCGGCCGGTGCCCTTCCAGGGCCCCTCTGCCTCCAGGCCACGTGCAGGCCAGTCCTCCCGGCTCTGCTGAGCCCAGGGCGTGGGCCCTGCCCGTGAGGCTCCCCGGCCTGCGGTGCCCTTTCCTCAGCCCCGTGCGGCCTGGGCACTGCCACCGCCTCACAAAGGGGTCTGTCCCTTCGCGGCCTTTCTCTCCTGCAGCCCCGGCCGTGCTTTCTGTGTCTCCGGTGCTTGGGTCCGTGTCATTTCGTGGCCCGGACAGACCCCACCCCAGGGGGCCAGCAGTTCCCCGGGGCCTCGGGCTGACCCGTGGCCGAGGGGCTGGCGATGGGCGGCCCCAGGGCGGGGCCCCAAGGCCCCGGGGTCCAGCCCGGTCCACACAGACCTTTAGGGGAGTGGGAAGGGCTGGGTGGAACGTCCCTTGGCAGGGCACCTCCCACCCCCTGCCTGCTGGACCCCCTGGCGTGTGGTCGGCTGCCTCCAGTAGGCGCCGCCCTGCGTACGGCAAGTGCTGCCCAGAGCCCAGGCAGGGCGTTGAGACAGGGTGTCCAGGCCTGGGGGCAGCGTGGTGGGGGCGGGGGCGGGGCAGCAGGACCACAGGGCGCTTGAGAGACGGCGCGGGACACAAACTGGGCCAGGGGAGGGGTTGTCCTGCATCCGGTCACCGTCAGTGAACCTCCACGTCCTGCCGTGACCCGGCACCCGTGTGACGCTGCCCCCCAGCTGCACCCAGGGCCGGTGCTCTCAGGATGCCGGCTGCCCTCCCGCCTCCCTGTGTCCAGTGGCCCGAGGGCCTTCAGCGGTGGGAGCCCCGTCTCTGCTCTGCCTGCTTGGGGCCTCCCTCCCTGCCCCTGCCCACACGTGGTGACAGCGTACGTCTCTGCGGTTCCTTGGGCCTCTCCTGGGCTGGGTGTGCCCATGCTGTGCTTGGGACGCCTTTCCTTCCTGTGCCCTGTTTCTCTGTCTCACCCTGCAGACCACCAGGCTGTCCTCGGCCTCCCTGCCCCGCCCTGTGGGAGCTCGTGGCCCCCGTGGGCCCGGGCTGTGAGTGGGCTTCCGTGGGCGGAGCTGGCGCCGCCGGCCGGCCTGCCTGGCCCCCTCAGGTCCCCAGAGCGCCTCCACCCGAGCTGGCAGCCCTCTGCCCGCCCTGACCGCCGCCTGCCTCTTTCAGAATGGCACCCAGAAGTCATGGGACTTCATGAAGACACACGACAGGTGAGGGCCAGGTCTGGGGCCCTCTGATGCCCACGGGGACCCTGGACACCAGGGCATGGAGTCCCGCCCTGCCTCTGCCTTTGTGTTGCCCCCACGAACGTCCTCACTCCCCCTTTCCCGTCATGGAGGGTTCCCCCAAGGCCTGGAGGCTGAGCTGGGTCCCAGGCTGGACCTGAGAAAGGCCCTCTGCGTGCCCTGCCCCCGAGCGCTGGGGCGTGGGCTAGGCAGTGACAGGGCTCCAGCAGTGTGTCCAGCAGGCGGCGGGCCATCGGGGACCACATGTCACGTCAGTCGCCCACCCCCAACCTCCCAGCATGTCCCCTCCCCGGCCACCCAGCCGGCCAGCTGGGCCCTGTCCCGACGGTGGGACCCTGGTGAGCTCTGCCTCGCCTGGGCCTCGCTCTGCCCATCGGAGCAAGGGGCCCAGCTTCCCATGCCGCCGGGGCGGGGGGCGGGCGGCGGGAATGGGCCCCGGCTGGCGCGGGGGCGGGGCGCCCGGGTGCTGAGCTCCATCGCCTGCCCTGCAGCGTGACTATCCTGCTCTTCAACTCCTCGCGGCAGAGCCTGGTGCTGGTGAAGCAGTTCCGGCCAGGTGAGGCCACGTGGGGGCGGGGGCGGGGGCGCCGCAGGGTTGCTGCCCAGCCCCTGGTGGTCCTAGGGCCCGGTGCAGGCGGGGAGGAGCCGGGAGACGGAGGCCTGGTGAGGGTCGGGCCTACAGGGAGGCGGCCGCCATGTGGCTGTGACCTGGTCTGCCCTCCCCCCACCAGCCGTGTACGTCGGCGAGGTAGAGCGCCGCTTCCCAGGGTCCCTGGCCGCCGTGGACCAGGACAGGCCCCGGGCGCTGCCGGCGTCCCTGCCCGGCTCGGCGGGGGTGACCTACGAGCTGTGTGCCGGCATCGTGGACCAGCCCGGGCTCTCGCTGGAGGAGGTGGCCTGCAAGGAGGCCTGGGAGGAGTGCGGCTACCGCCTGGTCCCCGCCGACTTGCGCCGAGTGGCCACCTACAAGTGAGTGGGGCTGGGCCTGCGAGGCCAGGGAGGGCACCTGCTGCCGGCGCGGCCCCGGCTGGCGGGAGCGGCCGTCCCCAGGGCCGTGCGGGCAGAGCAGCGCCTCCTGCTTCTATTGGGTGCTCGGGGCGGTTGGGTGGAACGCGCCCGAATCGAGATCCAGGCCGGAGCCGGGGCCCTCGGAGCTGGTTCAGGGGCTCCCCCGCCCCGCGGCCCCCAGCCTGTGGCAGCTGCTGCCGACAGATGCCTCCACTTCCTGCGGGATTAGGCGCCGGGCGCTGGGGGTGGGGGTGAGTCACAGACATGCTCTGCAGTGGCCCAGGAAGGAGGGAGAGGCTTCGTCCTGGGCCTGGAGGGGCCCAGCAGCCTGGGGAGAGGGACGCTGTGGCCTGGACCCTGGACTTCAGGGCTGGCCCCACCAGAGCCCGTGTGCCCCCCAACTGCACGGTCCCCAGGAGGCCCAACGCTGGGTCCATCTCTCCAGGGCAGGGTGTTGGGGCAGATCCCCCTGGGACCCTGCAGTGGGCCCGGCCCCGGGAGTGCGGGGCCGGAGCGGGGCCCCAGAGTCCTGCGGCTCTGAGTGCAAAGCCGTCCCCGGGGCAGGGCCCACGCCCCTCGGAGGAGGGTCCCAGGGCTCTGTCTCCTTCCAGCCCTGCGCAGGGGCCGTGCAGTGCCGGGCTGGGCCCCCGGCTTTGGCGGCCCCCAAGGCCCCGTCGGGGTGTCCCCAGCCTGCCACTGGAGGGGTTAGAGTTGACCTCCAGTCCCAGGAAGGGGGTGCGGCACAGGGCCCTCCACGTTAAGTGTGTCGAAGGGCTGGACGTCCGGTGTGAGGGGCCTCGGTGTTCTGTGGGGGCCCTCGGGGTGGCCAGGAAGCGGCTGCATGTCCCCTTAGCCTGCTGGGGGCGGGGAGGCTCCAAGGGGCCTGCCCCGGGCGCAAGGGGCGGGGAGAAGGCAGGTGGGCGGTGCGCGGTGTGCGGAGGGGCTGCCCCCCAGGAGGGGAGCCTGGGGGGCGTCC
The DNA here is from genome assembly GCF_021234165.1 of Pteronotus mesoamericanus. NCBI lineage: Eukaryota > Metazoa > Chordata > Mammalia > Chiroptera > Mormoopidae > Pteronotus > Pteronotus mesoamericanus. Next base: position 3,419,438 of record NW_026555082.1, on the reverse strand, counting down.
TGGCAGGGGCGCATGAGCTGGGCGCTGGGCCGTGCCTGGCCCACGGACGCGGGGCAGCCCGGAGGGCCGTGGACAGGGGCGCCTGCTCAGACTTGCCCGTCGGAGTGGAGGCCCGGGAGGAGAGCCGGGGGCGGGGCGGGGCGGTCGTCCCTGGAGGCCTCGGAGGGCTGGCCGGGCGGCGGGGTGGGCCGGCCGCTGCGTGGCCGTCCCAGGCCACATGTAGGCCGGAGCACCCGCTCGAGACCGGCCGGCCGCTGAGATGACTGGGTGAGGAGCGAGAGGCAGTGCCGTCCGGCCGGGCTGGTTCAAAGGCCGCGCCCGCCTCCTTCACACGCCGGAGGAAACTGGGACTGGAAACCCCGGGATGGGCTTCCAGCAAAGGGCAGGCTGTGTCGCGGGCGGAAACGGGCCGTCAGGAAGGGTCTGAGGGAGATAAGGGGGTGGGGGCAGGGGACGCGGCCGGGCGAGGTCGGTCTGCGGGGGCCCTCAGGCGGGGGAAGCGGCGGCCCCGCAGCGGCGCTCCGGCCCTGTGTGCTGGGCGCGTTTCCAAGGGCAGCCGCGGACCAGGGGCCTGCCCCCGTCCCGGACCTCTCCCAGCCGCCCCACGTTCCCTTCTCCCCGCAAACCACGCCTGGGCCTCCCTGCTCTGGAAGCCAGACCAGGCTGTTGCCCTCTGTCCGGGTGCTTGTCCCCCTCTGTGGCCACCACCCAGTGACGAGGAGACTCACGCTCCCCTGCAGCCAGAGGCCTGTGGACTTGGCCTGGGGGCCTTGCCGCCACCCCGGCCACCCCGCCACCAGCCCCAGCCCCTGCCCGGGCTGCCTTGGTGCCTGGTGCCCCGACCGTGGCAGCGTGCGGAGCTCCCGCAGGCCCAGGCCCTGGGGGCGGCCCGTCTGGGTCTCTGGCTGCAGGCGGGCGTCCAGCACACACCTCCGCAGCCGGGGGTGGGGCCAGGGGGTCGGGGGCACTGCGGGGCAGGCCCACAGTGGGGAAGGAAGGCCCGGCGGAGGGCCTGGCAGGAAGCACGGGGCTGCGCTCCCGATGCCCAGGAGGCTGAGCCCAGGAGGCTGAGCCGTAGCGCGGCCCCCAGGTTGCCTGGGCCCGCCGCCTGGACCCGCCCCCCAGGCCTCGGCTGCTGGGTCTACCATCTACCCTGGGCCTCAGGCCCTCCTCCCAGCTCCCAGGGCTGGGGCTGTGACCGAGGCTCTGTCCTGGCCAGCTGTTGGCGGGACCAAGGTCAGCTCCCCGCGGCCGCATGGCCCTGTGGCCCCTCACAGGGCGCGGCCTGCTCCTCCTCAAGGCCAGCGGGCGCGGGGGAGGGGGCCTCCTGAAGCCCCACCCACCAGCCTGCGGAGGCTCAGCAGACGCCCTCTCCCCCCCGCAGGTCTGGGGTGGGGGTGACTGGCTCCAGCCAGACCATGTTCTACGCCGAGGTGACGGACGCCCAGCGGGGCGGCCCTGGCGGGGGCCTGGCCGAGGAGGGCGAGCTCATCGAGGTGGTGCACCTGCCCCTGGCGGGCGCCCAGGCCTTCGCGGACAACCCGGATGTCCCCAAGACCCTCGGCGTCATCTTCGGTGTCTCCTGGTTCTTCAGCTGCGTGGCCCCGGGCCTGGGTCCCCAGTGACGTTCCAGAGGGCTGCACAGAGGCCGGTCCTGGCCACCCAGCCCCCAGACCCAATAAAGGCTTGTATAGCTCCAGCCTGTGTCCGCCGGCTCCGAGCTGGGCCGGGGCGGGGCGGGGCGGGCGGGGCGGCAGGACGCGGAGGGGCCCGTCCTCGGCCGGGGCTGTGCCGCGGGGAGGGGCTCCGCGGGCCTGGGGACGGCCCCACCGGCACCAGGGCACGGGGGGAACCAGGGCCTTGGGGGCGGCGGCTGACCCAGCCTCCGTCGGGGGTGGCGGACAGAGCTGCGGGCTGTGCTGGCTCACCCTGCGCTCTGGGGGCCCCCGCGCCCCCCAGGCCCCGGGACTCGGTGGGGCGATGCCCTCCCACCTGCCGGCCTGCGTGTGACCTGGGAGCCCCCACCCTGCACACGGCCCAGCGGGAGGGCCTCTGTCCACCCTGAGCCCTTCGGTCCCGGGGGGCTGGCCGCCCGCTCGGCCAGGCAGGCTCCGTCTACCCCGGGCGCGCCGGAGCCCGCCGTGGGGGGCGTGTGCGGGCTGCCACGTCCGTGGACGTCAGCTGGGGGCGCGGCCCAGCCCACCTTTTTGAGGGTGGCGGCCCGGCCTGGCCCTCCCTCAGAGCCCCCCGGCCCTCTGGCCAGCCGCTTGGCTGCGGGGCTGGGGGAACGGGGCAAGGCCGCCCGGGTCGGGGCGGGTGGGCCCGGGGAGAGCAGGAAGGTGGGGCCCGGGGGCGGGCTCCGTGCCCAGGGGTCTCTGGGGCTGGGCCCTGGGCTGCACCTGTGGGAGAAGCAGGGGCAGGACACGCGGCCCCTGGCACTGGCCGGGGCCCCCTCGTCGGGTGGGGGGCGCCTGACGAGAGCCCCCCACAGGCCGACCCCAGGCGGGCAGACTCTGGTGGGCTCGTGCGGAGGAGCACCCAGGTTCCTCGCATGCTGGGCCTGGGCAGGGGTGGGGGCCGAGCCCCGCCATTCGAGGCCATCCCGAGGAGGCTGTGCCCAACAGACCCCCCCTAAGCAGCACCACCTGTATGCAAATGCCAGCGGTGACCCAGGTGGGGCCTCCTGGGAACCCAGCCAGGTGCGCCCATGCTGGTGGGGAGGAGCCTGTGGGCCTGTGCTGTGTCCGAAGGGCTGGCAGGCCTGGGCTGCCTGGGGGTCCAGAGGAGGCCTGGTGGGGTGCCCTGAGCCCCACTGCTCTGAGAGCCGCCCCGGGGCCGCCCCACCGCACCAGCCTCCCACGCGGCCTGCCCGATGCCCACCCCGGCCCTCGCGGACCCCCGGGGCTGCCGGCCACACTGCCTGGGAGGCGTGTCCGGCCGGGGCTGGTGCTCTTTGTGCCCTGGCGTCTGTGCCCGGCCCTGGACTGGCGTGGCAGGGGTGGGCGCAGGCTGCAGTCCAGGCCCCTCACTCTGCGGCCCCGGGGCCGGTCAGCAGGCACCGCTGCTGAGCCTAATGGAACTGGCATCGATTTCCCGGCACTGGGGGGGGCTGTAACCGGAAACTCCCCTCCCTGGCCGCTATATTTAGCACCGCAGAACGGGACGGAAGCACAGCTCACTCCTAAGCCCCGCCGGCTCCGTCCAAAGGCTGGGCAGCCTGCGCCCCGGCCCAGTCCTGAAGCCCCCAGCAGGCTGAGCGGTCCTTCCCGCCCTGCTGGGCGCGGCCCAAGCCGGCACCCGCCGCAGAGCGTGTGCGGGTGAGCCCCTGGGTGCCGCGGCTCCGCGCGCCCCGGGTCCATGACGGGGCCTCCCTGGAAGGGGCAGAGCAGCCTGGCCCCACAAGGGTGGAGGCAGGGCCCTGACCCCTCTGGATCTCCAGGCCCGGCCCGCGGTGGCAGGAGCCCCAGGCACTGTCCCTCAGCAGCCTCCGGGCTGCCCCTCCCCCGACAATACCACCTCCTGGGCCCCATCGGGTCGGGGCTGGGGCTCCCAGGAGGCAGGAGGGGAAGGGGCCAGCGGGAAGGGTGGGCCTTGTGCTGGCCCAGGCCAGGGAGGCCGCCCTGCCCACAGGAGGTCTGGTCTGCTGACCCAGCTCTGCCCTGATGCTCATGCAGCTGCCGCCACCGAGGGGACCCCGGTCTCGCTCCCCAGGGGTCTGCGGGGAGGCAGAGGGACCGGGCCACTGTCTCCTTCGCTTTGCAGGGCAGGCAGGGGTCTGGGTGCCCCAGGCGGGGCAGGCCCCACCCAGGGAGGCTGCGTCTCCTGACCGAGCCTGGTCTGGAGATGCAGCGAGTGGGCGTCGCGGTGCTGCCCAGCCAGCGGCTCCCAGCACAGAAAGCCTCGCAGAGACGCGGCAGCTCCTGCCCGGGTGCGGCCGAGGCCGGCCCTCCCTCCGAGGTGGGGGGCACACCGGGACTGCTCTCTCACTCACCCCGACTCCCCCTCCACAGCCCTCTGCCCCCAGGGACCGGCCCTCTGGCGCTCTGCCCCCTCGCCCCTGCCGCCCCTCCCCCGCAGCCGGGGCGCTCTGTGCAAATGTAAGTCACCATGTGGAGCCCAGCCCAGCGCAGCTGCTTTCTGCGACTGCCCGTTGGTCTCAGCAGGAAGACTGCTCCCGAGGAGGCGCAGCTCAGCCCCGCGCCCCCAGCCTCCCCTGCACCCCTCGTCTTCTGGGCAGTGGCCCCGTGTCCCGCCCGGGGGCCGGGCTCCCTTGGCCTCCGGGCCGTGGCATGTGCCGTCCCGGCCGCTCCCCTGGCCGAGCCTTGTCTGCCTCCGAGGGCCCCTCCCTGGGTTGCGGGCCCGCCTCGCCCAGGCAGCTTGCCCATCGGCAGGTTCGTCGAAGCTCTCCGTGCCCTTGGCCAGAGCCCGAGGGTGCACAGGGACGGCCTGCCTTGTTCCCCCCCTGGCTGGCAGCGGCAGAGGCGCCCGGGCCGTCCATGGACAGTGGAGCGGGGGGCCTGGGGCGGGGGGCGACGGGCAGGGATGGAGCCCGGGACCCCTGGCACTGGGGCCTAGAGTACCTGGGCACCTGCTCCAGGCCAGAGCAAAGGGCAGGGCCTCCACCGTGAGCCCGTGCCGCGGGAGGGAAGGCTGCTCTGGACGCGGCCCGCAGGCCCGCGCGGGCTCGGTCCCCACCGCAGAGGTGGGCAGCACCTGGAATGAGCAGGGTCAGGCCCGCCCCTCCCTCCAGGGGCCCCCAGCTGCCCCGAGGCCTGGATCCCGAGGGGGCCGCTCAGCCTGTGGGGGGCACGAAACGGGGGGTGACAGCAGTCATTCCCGGGACACTGGGCCTTCGGGGGCACCTCAGAAACAGTCTCCTGACCGGCGCCTGTGCTCGGAAGGAGTCCCTACCCCTCGCCCCAGCCGGTCTCCGTCGAAGCTCCCTTCCTCCAGGAAGCCTTCCGTGCCCGTCTGTGGGAGGGCCTAGCCCCAGGCAGTGGTCTGCGACCCCGGCACACACCCCAGGGCCCCCCGGGGCAGATTTGCTGGAGGATCCAGGGGAGAAAACAGGGTCCAGTTATTGGGGAGGTGGGGCCTGAGAGCCCTGCAGGGCGCGTCGTGACTGACAGCCGAGGTGCCCCCAGCCCTGGAAGGGACCCTGCTTGGACGAGGGTGAGTGATGTTTGGAGAAGAGGAACTCATGGGATTGCCTCCGTGGACGTGGGGGCTGGCGCCCCGGATGGCAAGAGGAGCCTCTGGGTGGCTTCCGCCTTGTCCTTTTGGGCGTGCAGCACCGTCCTTCGCTGCCGCCGCCCCAGCTCGGACCCCGGCCCGGGCGCTCCTCCACAGTGTCCTGGCGACCCTGCGCCAGCGCGGAGCTGGACACGAGGCTGCGCCTGGGAGCATTTGTTGCCTGGCTGCCGGACCCACGAGCCGTGCGGCGGGGAGACCCCTGGCGTCGGCGGGGAGCAGCGCCCCCTGCGGCCGGCGCGGAGGCGGTGGGAGCGGCGCGGAGGGGTCCCTCCCTTGGGAAGGGGGGCGCGCAGTAGGTTGGGCCCAGCTTCGGTCACAGGCCGCGCCCGCCCCGCGTGGGGGCCGAGCCCTGATTTGTCCTGGAGTCGACATCTCTCCTCTGGGACTTCGAGGAGCGCAGCGGCGGCGCACTGATGGGAGGGGACCGCGGCGGTGACCTCAGGGGGCGCCCCACCCCTTGGCTCCTGACACCCTGCGGCGGGGCTCGTGCGAGCCGAGGCCGCTTTGCAGCACCGGTCCCTTCTCGCCGGGCTCGGCCGAAGAGTCACCGGAGCCCCCGCGGTCCCCGCGTCCCGAGAAGCGGGCGCAGGGCCGGACGCTAGCGGGAGGCGCCTTCGGCCGCCTTTAAAGCTTCGGCGCCCAGGCACCCCCGCCAGCCCCACCCCGCGGCTTTGCCCCGCCCCCTCATGCATATGCAGGTGCGCGGGTGACGAATGGGCGAGCGAGCTGTCAGTCTCGTCCCGAACTTGTTGGCTGCGGGCGCCGGGAGCGCGGGCGCTCAGAGCCGAGGCCGGGACCCGCCGCCGCTCGCCGCCGCTCGCCGCCGCTGCCGCCGCCGGGAGGGAGCCGAGCCGGGTCGGAGCGCAGCCGCCTGCGAGCCCGAGCCCGCCGCTCCTGCGCGCTCGCCGCCGCCCAGACCCGCGCGGCGCCGCCTCGACCCCGCCCGCCGCCGCTGCCGCTGCCGCCGCCGCTGCCGCTGCCGGCGCTCGGAGGGCGCGCGGGCTCAGAGAGGCCGGGCCGGGCCGGACGCGCAGGGGCGGCGGCGGCGGCGGCGGCGAGCGGGGTCGAGGTGGAGATGCGGGAGCGGGGCCGGGGGCGCCTGCCCCGGCGGCTGCTGCTGTTGCTGGCGCTCTGCGTGCAGGTGAGCGAGGGGGCGCGGACGGGGCGCACCGAGCCGTCCCTCGGGGCCGGGCGGCACCGCCTGTGAGCGCTGCGTTCGGAAACCCTCGGGGCCGCGCGCCGCGGCCGGGGCTCGGCGGGGGCTGGCGGACGAGTGGGGGCGGGGCGCCCGCTCGCGACCCCGGCCCGCGCCTCCCTCGCGCGCTCTCTGCCTTATTTTTAGGCGGCGCGGCCCATGGGCTATTTCGAGCTGCGGCTGAGCGCGCTGCGGAACGCGAACGGGGAGCTGCTGAACGGCGCCTGCTGTGACGGTGACGGCCGGACGACGCGCGCGGGGGGCTGCGGCCACGACGAGTGCGACACGTACGTTCGCGTGTGCCTTAAGGAGTACCAGGCCAAGGTGACGCCCACGGGGCCCTGCAACTACGGCCACGGTGCCACGCCCGTGCTGGGAGGCAACTCCTTCTACCTGCCGCCGGCGGGCGCCGCGGGGGACCGGGCGCGGGCCCGGGCTGGCGGCGACCAGGACCCGGGCCTCGTCGTCATCCCCTTCCAGTTCGCCTGGCCGGTACGTGCGCCTCTACCCTGGGTCCCAGCTCTCCCCTCCCTCGGCGTCCCGGCCCCCGCCCTGCCCGCGGACCCTCTGGCACCTGCGGCCCGGGCCCTGCGTGCGGCTGCGCGCACCCAGACGGGGCGGGCCCGGCAGGGGGCGCCGCACGGCGGGCGGGCCCCGGGCGCGTGCTCCGTGGGGCTCGGTCCGCGCCCCGCCACGTGGGGGCGAGGGGGTCGCGGCGGGGGCGGGGTGGCTGCGGCCCGCGTGCGCGGCGGCCTGCGGCGTGTGCCTGCGTCGCTGTGCGCGTGTCTGTCTGGGTGGGGAGGCCTTGCGAGGCGCCCTGGGCCCCTGCAGGCCGCAGAGGCATGTGCGCCGCGCGTGCTGGGGCTGGTATGGGGCAGGCCCCGGCGGAGCCGCCCTGGGCCGGCGGCCAGCCTGCGCTCGCCCTGCTGTTTCCTGGATGCCCGCGGATGGGGTGGGGATGGGGGGCTGGGCTGGGGAGGGCTTAACGCATGTGTGTTGACTGCCGCCCCTGGTGCTGGTCCCGCACCCTCTCTGGGAAGAGACGGCCTTGGTGTCGGGGGCTGGGGGTTGGGCAGTCAGGCAGCAGCCCTGGGCCCGAGGATGCTGGGAGGGATGTGGGCTGCCCCAGAGCAGGGTGGGTGAGGGGTAGTGCGGGTGGGCAGGGGCTGCGGAGGCAGCCTCGGCGGCCCGGTGCCTGAGGCGGCCGGTTTCTGAAGCAGGGGCCTGGCCTGGGTGCTGGTGGGTCTCTGCGCTGCAGCACTGGGACTGGGTGGGGCCGGAATGCAGGGGGCCCTGGGAGGCGGGACCTCGTGCGCTGGGTCAGGAGCAGCCGGGGTGGGCCTGTGCACGGGGAGTCCCGGGAACAGGGGTGCCGGGCTGTGGTCAGGGGACCCACCTTCTGACCAGGGGCACACAGCCGGGTCATCTGGGAGGATCGTGTCCACCTAGTGCCCCCGTCTTGAAAGCGACAGGGAGCTCAGGCCGGGCTGGCCAAGGTCGGACCCGCAGGATCTGCCCCTGAAAGCCCTGTGCTGGTGCCTTCCCCTGCGCTCGGGCCAGGTGGCCTCGCCCGCCGCCTCGCCCTCACCCCTTCCTGACCGCCTGCCCGAGAGGGCGGCTCGCCGGGCCCCCCGGCTGTGGCGCTGCCCCCGTGAGCCGGACTGGCATCCGGGGTCTCCCTTGACCCTGGGCTCCTGGGGGAATGTGTGCCTGGGAGGGAGCGGGAGGAGGCGGGGCAGGTCTGGGACGCCCCGGGCAGTTCCGATCAGCCCGCCCCTCGCCCCCACAGCCGTCGCAGGCAGGTCTGAGCAGGGCCGCAGCCTGTCATCTGTGCTTGGGCTCCCGCCAGGGCGGCTTCGAATCGCTACCTGAGGATGTGTTTTCTGCTCAAGTTGGCAGCCGTGGCGTGGGGGCAGGGAGGCCGTGGAGGAATGTGGCGGGCCAGTGCGGGTCGCTCCCGGTCCTCGGGCCCCTCCGGCCAGCCAGGCGCAGGCCGGGGTGCGGCAGGCCCTCGCGTCCCGGGGAGCCTTGGATCCTGGACTCTGGGTCTCGGGCCGCTCCCCGTTCCTGCGCGCAGCCGGCTCCCTCCAGTGTCCCAGGAAGGGCCGCTGGGGCCGGGGCGTGGGGCGTGCACGGTCGGGGGCACCGCCTGTCTACCCCTGCAGGCAGCAGCGCGGCCGGGCCACCAGGCGTGCAGCACGTGGTCATGGCAGCGCTTTGGCATTTCCGTGCGCTGTGGTGCCTCTGGGGCCCTGCTGCCTCGGCTCCCGGCGGGCGTCCCTCCACGGGACTGTGGCGTGTTGGGGACCAGCGCCCCCGCCGGGGTGCCCCGCTCTGACAGGAGACCGCGGAGACTGTGCCTGGGCTCTCTGGGAGCCGTGGGTGCCGGGACCCTGCCTTGGGCTTCAGTGGGGAGGGCGGGGGTACTCCTGCCGGGTGCCAGGCGGGACCCTTGGGCCCCCTGCGCGGAGACAGGAGGGGCCTTGGAGGGAGCAGGCAGCGGGACCTGGACCCCAGGAGGGCGTCAGGATCCGCCGCCCCCGCCCCCGGGGCTTAGGAGGCAGCTGAATAGGGGCCTGCGTGGGCTCCTCGCTCCTCCATGCCCTCAGGGGGCCGGGGCCAGCAGCCCTAGCCCTCCCACCCTGGCCCCGCCCAGACCCCGGTGGGCTGGGTGGCCGGCGTGTCTGTCCTGGACTGCGGTTCCAGGGGGAGGCTGGGCTGGGCCTTCCCTGGGGGCCCGGCCTGGGCCTTGGGTGTGGGGCTGCCCTGCTCTCCTGACCCTGCCCGTGGGAGCCCCCTGGTCTCTTCACTGGCCTCCCCGGGGTTCAAGGGTTCGGCGGGTAGGGCGAATGGAGGCTACGGGTTGGGAGCATGCATGCAAGCTCCCCGGGCCTGGCAGCAGGCCGGGCGGCGGCGGGGGTGCCGCCGGTGTGGCAGCCAGGGGCCCCCCAGGTACGGGTGGGGCGGCAGGGGTGCTCCTGGCTGCCCTGCTGGCGGCCACACTGCCCTACCCCCGTGCGGGGCCGCGTGCGGTCCCTTGTGGAGGCAAAACCGGATGTGCGGGGACAGCCAGGGTGGGCGTGGGCCCCCGGTGTTACGGGCGGGCCCGGGGCTGACCCTCTGTGACAGCGCAGCCGACCCGAGGTCCTGGGCCACAGCAGCTCCCGGGGCCGCCTCTGTCTGCCTCCGACGCCGGCGCGCGGCAGAAAGGGAGCCCCGGCCCTGCTCCGGCCAGCCCGCCCCCCCCAGCTGCCCCGCCCGAGGCTGGAGTCCCCGGTGGGGCTGGCGTGCGTCGGAGGACGTGTGCGCGGGGGCGGGTTTGGGTCGCTCCGAGCCACGTGTCCCCAGGAGGGGAGTCTGGTGGGAGGGGGCCCGGTCCCCCAGCATCCGACCATCATGGGGCTTGGCAGCTGCATGAGCCCCAGCCCGAGGGGACCCCGGCGGAGGCCTGGGCCAGGGCACGGGTGCTGCCCTCGCTGGGGAGAGGGCCGCCCGGCCCGTGCCCCTGCCCCCACCCCACCTCGCCCCCTCCCGGGGCCCCTGCCTCCGTCCCACACCGTCCCAGCGAGGACCAGGGTTCTGCTTGGATGGGGCCCAGCAAAGTGGGGCCCCTGGGAGGGCCGGGGGGCCAGGCTGCAGCTGACGGGGAGGAGGCCCAAGCAGGTTTCAGGCAGGGCCTTCCGGAAAGGACTGTGGTCTCGGGGACTGTGGTCTCGGGGACTGTCTCAGGCTCCGTGGGGTTTGGATGGGGGCTCACTGGACCACTGAGGGTGGGGAGACAACCGCCTCTAACCCCTAGGCCCGAGGTGGGGACCTCGTCCCCATCCCTCAGGTCCCAGGCGAGCAGGGCCCCCAATCCCTGCTCGCAGGTGAGCCGAGGGTCTCGTGGCTCAGACCCCAGGTGAGCTGGGGACCCATCCTCGTCCCCAGGCATGACCAGCCTCAGCCCAGCTGGGAGCTGTCTCACAAGGTCCAGCTGAGGAGGCACAGGGAGGCCCGAGGCCACCGCACCTGGCGGCGGGGGGGGGGGGGGCGGGGGGCGGGGGGCGGGGCCTGGCCAGGCCCTGGCCGGTCCGCGCGGAGAGCAGTGTCCAGGATGGGCCTGTGGCCCACTCCCCCGCCATCGCCCTGGGCCCAGCGCCTGGTGGGGAGGCGGCCCCTCCCCCTCTCCCTCTGGTGACAATGGCCGCAGAGGCCCGGGCCTCTCCGAAGCTCGGGTTTCAGGAAACGTATCTGCTTAGAGCTCCTGGCACCGGCAGACGCCAAGCTCCACTCCGCGGGGGGCCGGCCGGCGGATGGGATGGTGCGAGGAAGAGGCTGGCCGGGGCCCCGGCCCGGGCGGTGGGCGCGAGGCTGCGCGGGCCTTCCCCACGTGGGGAGCCCCAGCCTGGGGGGCGTCGCACCGGGCTGTGGGGTGTCCTGAGCCGTGGAGTGTGGTGCACGTGGGTCTCTGTCTCTGGACTGCGGCCCGGCCACCCCGTCCTAGGGTCGGATGGAGGGTTTGGACCGGCCCTTGGGGGCTGCGGTCGGGGGCAGGCGGTCGGAGGGTGGGGGTCTGCCCCCGCGGCGCTGGTGGGTCAGGGCAGCTCGAAGGACGCATAGCCAGCCCTTCAGGGGGCGCGGCCAGCGGGCCTTCCGGGCCTGCACGGCGGGCCCAGGGCCCCTCCGCCTGCCCACTGGGGAGCCTGCGCCGCCCAGCCCTGGAGCGGCGGGACCCTCCAAGGCCCTGCCCAGCCATTGGCCCTCCTGCTCGGCCGGCTGTGAGGTCACAGCCGTGTCCCTGGGAGGCAGGAGCCCAGGGACCACGGTGGCCTTTTGCAGGGGGAAACTGAGTCCTGGAGGCTGGCCCAGGCAGGAGCGGCAGCGGGGCCCGCTCTGCGGGAGGCTCAGGTTCTCCCCGGGGGGCTTCCTGCCGTGCAGGTGTGGGGGGCCCAGCTGGCGGGCGGTGGGGCCGCGGCGGGCGGGCGGGCGGGCGCACGTCCCTGCGGGAACAGGTAACCGGAGCCCTGGGCTCCGCGAAGGTGGCAGTAATCCTACCTGAGCGGGTGGCGTGGGGTTTCCTGGGAGCCAGGAGGAGCCCCATGCTCGTCGGCGCCCAGGTGTGGCACGCGGCCGGCGGCCCTGTGGCGTGCACGGCCGGGGCTGTCCTGCCCTGCTAGCGGGGGGCTGCGGTGGCGCCGCAGGCCTCACTCCGTCCCTGGCGGCCCCTCTCTTCGCTCAGCCGCGACACCACAGTTGGTTCTGGCATTGCGGCCGCGGCAGTGGGACTGGTAGTCAGCCCCGAGCCCTGCCATGCCACCTCGCTCCCCGCGGCTGCCTCCGCGAGCTCAGCCGTGGCCCCGCAGGACAGCGCTCTGCTCCGGGCTCTGGACCCTGCCTGCACGTCCGCCGGCCCAGCTGCGGTCGTGGTCGTGGTCCTGGTCCGCGTGCAGCAGGGTGCAGCCTGAGGCAGGCCCCGCAAGTGAACGCGAATGAATGAATGAATGAGCAAACAAAGCAGATGAATGGGCGGGTGAACCAGTGAGCCAGCCACAGGCTGGCGGAAGGAAGGAAGGAAGGGAGGGAGGGAGGAAGGGAGGGAGGAAGGAAAGGAAGGAAGGAAGGAAGGAAGGAAAGAAGGAAGGAAGGAAGGAAACGGCTGAGGCCTGGGGAGGAGCTGGGCTGGGCTGTCCGACGGGGTGGCCGTGGCCGGGGAAGGCTGGCCTGGGGGCGGCATTCAGGCCAAGGGGGGCCGGGGACAGGGCGGGCACGCTGGGGGGGCCGTGAGGTGGGCAGGAGCGAGGGGGGGCGCCCCGAGAGGAGCGCGTGGGGAGACGTGGCCGGGGTCTGGGGGCTCCTGGGGAGGAAGGCCTGAGGCCCTGGGGGGGGATGGGTTTAAGGGAGATTCAGGAAGTGGGACCGGGGGCCACAGGGAGGGCAGGGCTGCCCCTCAGCTTCAGTCCGCGCTGCTGGGCGGGCGCAGGCCCTGGCGGCGGGCGCTCCGAGGCCCTACGCGTCACCTGCTGTCTGGGGGGCAGGTGCGGGCCTGGGCAGGGCAGCCACAGGAAGGCGCGTGTGTCGTGCGGGGGGAGCAGAGGGCCCCCCGGCCCCGGGCGCTCCGGGGCTGTGGCAGGCGGGCGTGGGCGGGCGTGAGCGGGCGTGGGCGGCCCGGGGGCCCTTGGTGGTGTGGCGCCCGGTTCCCCAGCACGGCCAGGCTCGGGCTGGGGGGCGGGTCGCGGGGACGGGGAGGGGTCTGGCCTCCACACTGCAGGCTCCCTGGGGCGGCTCTGTCCTGGGGGCCCGGCCTGGGGGGAGCCAGGACCCAGCGCAAGGCTGTGCACAGCTGGGCAACAGAGGAGGCCGCGCGGGGGCGGCTGCGGAGGGTCTGGGCGCGGGAGGCAGAGGCCCGTGCCCGGGAGCGTCGGCTGCACTGGCTGCTCCCTCAGAGGGCCGGGCGCAGAGGTTGCTTGGCGATGTGACCGCGTCCCATGCCCGGGGCTCTAGGGCCAGGGGGTCCTGGGAGCAGGAGGGAGCGGGACTGTGGCTGAGGTCCCCAACTCCCCACCTGGGCAGCAAGGGCCCCCCGCCACCCCGTTGCCTCGTCTCAGGGTGATGCAGGCCTGCGGGTCGTGTGCTGTTCAGGGCGCACCCGCCGTGTCCTGGGGGGCCGTCCCGGAGCCGGGGCCTGTCGGCAGCCTGCTCTCCACCCTGACGCCTGCGCGTGCCCGGCAGAGGGGCAGCTCGGGGACTGCGGTGCCATCCCCCTCGGGCGGGCTCGCTGCGGGACCTCACGTTCCTCCTGCCCGGCACCCGCCAGCCCCAGGCCACACTGCTGCCCCTGCCGCCCTGGCTGGCTCACTCCGTCTCCCCGGGCGGGGGCCGCTGGCCGTGGGAGCCTGGGGCCCAAGCCCCCTGGGCCTGGCTAGCCTCGGGGGCAGCTTCCCCCTGCCAGTGGGCGGTCTGGGGGTCTCCTGAGATGTGGCCAGAGGCCGTTCCTCCCAGCTGAGGGGGGAGGGGAGGGTAGAGCGAGGGTGCTCCCCGGGGCCCTCAGTGGGCAGGGCCCTGAGGGCAGAGCGGGCTCAGGGCTGGGAACCGGCAGGGCGGCCCACCGGCGCGGGCCCCTGACGGCCGCCCTGTGCCCGGTGTCCGCAGCGCTCCTTCACCCTCATCGTGGAGGCCTGGGACTGGGACAACCGCACCGCCCCGGACGGTGAGTCGCCCGCGGGCGCCCTCGGGCACCAGGGGGCCGGCCGGGGCGGGGGCCCACGGGCTGGGCGGCGGCCTCTGCCGCCAGGGGCCTGTGCTCTGTGCCCTCCCCCTGGCTGCCGGGAAGCTCTGCCCCACTGGGGCCTGAAGAGCCGTGCGGGCGGTCCCCCAGCCCCTGCCCGGCTGCCTCCATCTGTGCTCTCCTGGTGGGCGTGGGCGTGGGCGTGGGCGGGTTGCCCAGATCTGGAGTGGTCCTAGGAGGGGGGGGGCACACCCCCAAAGACAGCCTCAGTGGGGAGCAGGGTCCTGCCAGGAGGGGTTGTGGGGGCAGTGGAGGGAGCGTGGGCCGCGCAGAATCCCTTAGCCTCTCACTGTGGAAAACCCCAAAGCATAGGGAACGGTTTCAGGGGGTCCCCACGTGCCCGCAGTGGCTGGCTCACGTCACCCACCCCAGGCAGCGGCCCGGTTGGAGCGGAGGCCCGTGAGGCCTGGCTGTCGGGCAGCCGGGTCTGAGAGAAGGCGTGCCTTAGGGCGCACGCCTGCCGGCGAGGGCCCTGGCCCCCGGGGCCGTGCCTGCAGTTGGGGTGCGGAGGGGAGCCCCCGTGGGCCCCGAGCTGCCTGCGGCGGCCGGGCCCGCGTCCCCGGCGCTGGGCCGGAGGTGCGGGGTGGCTGCGGCCGGGCTGACTCTGCCGCCTCCCCAAGAGGAGCTGCTGATCGAGCGGGTGTCGCACACGGGCATGATCAACCCCGAGGACCGCTGGAAGAGCCTGCACTTCAGCGGCCACGTGGCACACCTGGAGCTGCAGATCCGCGTGCGTTGCGCTGAGAACTACTACAGCCCCACGTGCAACAAGTTCTGCCGGCCCCGCGACGACTACTTCGGCCACCACACCTGCGACCAGTACGGCAACAAGGCCTGCATGGACGGCTGGATGGGCAAGGAGTGCAAGGAAGGTGCGGCCTGGCGGAGCGGCGGGCGGGGCCGGGCCGGGGGCCGCGGGGGGCGCCCAGGGAGGGCCGGGGGCTGCGGGGCCGGCCGGTGGCCCTGCGTTGCTGGCCGCAGCGGGCGCTCTGCCCCCTTCTGTTGCAGCCGTGTGTAAACAAGGCTGCAACCTGCTGCACGGAGGCTGCGCCGTGCCCGGGGAGTGCAGGTGAGTGCCGCCCCGCCCCGCCTGCCCGCGCTCCCAATCGGCACACAGCTGCCTGCGAGCACGCACACCTGCCGAGGCAGAGGGCGGGCCCACGGTGCGCAGGGTGCTGTGCCGGGCCTCGGGGCCACGGGTCCTGCTCTGGGGCACCTCCCAGTCAGTGCTGGGGAGAGACGTGTCCTCGGAGCCGGGGGTGTGTGAGCCCCGCAAAGGCGGGACTGGGGAGGGCGACCCGGACAGGCGTGTCCAAGGGGGGCAGGGCGTCCCCGGCGCCGGGGCAGGGAGAGGCTGGCGAGTGTGGGGCAGGACCCCGCAGGGAGAGGGACCCCGGGGGCTTTGGAGCCGGGCGAGACGGACAGAAGGACCGAGGCAGCTGCTGTGGGGGGCGCGAGGGGGGGCGTGGGCGCTGCGGCGAGAGGGGTGGGCGGGTCAGGGAGGACCCCGAGCCTTCGGCCTCAGCCCCGGAGCCAGGAGCTGCCGTGAAGGAGGCGAGGCGGCCGGGGGCTGCGGGCAGGGGCTGCGGGCAGGCGCAGCGTCTGCCCGGCCCCAGGCGAGGCCCCCAGGCGGAGGGGTTTGTGGGGGTGGCTCTGGCCCTCGGTGCACACGGCCCTCGGGCGCGCAGATGGCGTGTGAGGCCCTGGGCTGGGCACCGCGGGAGCGAGGGGGCAGGGGGCGCGTGGGGCCCCTGCGGGGTAGGGGGTGCGAGGGGGAGGCGCTGGCAGGCCCCCCAGGAGTCAGGCGGCCCGCTGCGGACCGTGGGCGCGGGGTGCCCGAGGGGGCTGGGACCCCGGTGGGCGCCACCTGCCCAGCACCTCTGTGGGGGCTGGGTGTGCGTTTCTGAGACACTGAGCACAGAGATGTTAAGTGACTTTCTCAGGGTCACACAGGAACGAGTTCAGACAGGAAGGCAAGGTTTGGGAGCCAGGAGGGGTGACGGTGGCCCCAGGGAAGGGCTCGGGGCTGGGGCGTCGCCCACCCAGCCCCTCCCACTGCTGGTGTCAGACCCAACCACGTCAGACCCCGCGTGGACAGAGGGGTCCACGTGGGTGTGGGCCGTGAGGTGGGGGATGCAGCCAGGGGAGAGAGGGCCTGTGGCAGGGGGCCCGGTCCAGGGCGCGTCCACGTTCTGGGCCCGAGAGGTGGCAGGAGGCCGCTGTCTGTCCGTCTGTCCATTTGTCCGAGGCGGGAGGAGGGGCCGCCTGCGGACTCGGCGGGTGGGTGTGAGCCTGGGGAGCGAGCGCAGTGGGGCTGGGTCGCAGGCCTGCGCACCCTGGCTCGGCCTCGGAGCCCAAGTGTCGCGGCCCTGGGCGGCTGACCAGTGACCAGTGGCCGAGGTGGGAGGAAGGTGGGAGGGAAGCTGGCGTCTGCCCCACCCTCCCCCCCGCGGCGTGGGCTGTGCAGGAAGCCGAGGGGCGGGACTCCGGGGGACGAGGCCGGGCGCGCGGGGAGGAGTAGGTGAGCCCCCACCCGCCCTCTGCGGGCCGGTGGGTGAGGCCCAGCTGCTGCGGTGGCTCAGGACTCAGGTTTCAGGGCAGGACACCCCCACCGGATGCTGCTGCGGAGATGGCCCTGCCTTCCTGCCGCCGCCTCCCTGGCTCCCGGACCCAGCGCCAGGGAAGCCGGGGCTGCCCCACCCAGGCCTGACCGCACGCCCCTGGGACCGAGCTGGGGACCCAAGCCCCTCGCGGCCCCGCCCGGCCGGGTCGCCCGCGGCACCTGGAGGGTTTGACTGGGGGCGTGGGGCGCACACTCACGTGGTCCCCTCTGAGCACGGGGTCTGGACGGTGGAGCCCCTTCTCCCCACCCCTGGCTTCCCTGTGCTCGTGCCCACTGAGCGGGCCTTTGTCCCCGGCGGGCGGCTGTGGGTCTCGGGGGCAGCCCAGGAAGGGCCGTGGCTCCTTCCTTGTACAAAAATAAGTTCACGTGGCAGTGCCGGCGTGGAAGTGACATGGCCTGGATGTCCCTCCCTTCCCGGGACCTTTCGGTTCTTGGAAGCGGCCCCTGGGGTCCCGGGCCTCTGCTACCTGCAGCGGGGCCCGTGCCCTGTCAGCGGGGCCCGAGGCACGCGGAGCTCTGGGTCCTTGGAGGGGCGGCTGCGTCCTGGGTGGGGCCGGCCAGGTGGCCTTGCTGTGCTGGCCGCCTGACCCCCCCTCCTGCTGGGCTTCGCAGAGGAGAGCGGGCCCACAGCAGGGTAGGGCCAGACCTCGGGCCGTGGCCTGTTTGCGAGGGAGCAGATGGCCCTTCCCGGGTTGGCAGCGCCCTGGGCCGGGCCTCTGGCGTGGCCTGGGGCCTTGGGTCCCCACCTGTGAGCTGGGCCCTTGGTGGAGCTTGGTTGGGAGAGACGTGACTGCCCTTGAGTCTCAGGCGAGGTCGCGAGCTGTGCCCAAGGTCACAGAGCTGGGCCAGGCCCGGGGCCCCCCCCCGCCGGCCTGCTCGGCCCGGTGCGTCTGAGCGGGGCTCTCGTTCCCGGGGTCCCGGCTGGGCTTCCCGTCCCGGCGCCTGCTCTTGGGGCCCCGCTCAGGGGTGAGTCCCAAAATAGCCCCGGAGGAGTGACTGGACAGCTGCGGCCGCTGTCCTGGGCCGGCGGCCGGGAAGCGCCTGTGGCGGCGGGGGCAGCCGGCCCCCGCGACCCCCGCCCGGCCGGGCCTGCTCCCATTCAGAGGCCCCAGATGCCGGCCCCGGGGGGAGGGGGGCGCCGTGACCTCCTGCGTCCGCAGGGCGCACCCCACCCACGGGCCCCGCGCCCCCCGGACGTCCGCAGGTGCAGCTACGGCTGGCAGGGGCGGCTCTGTGACGAGTGCGTCCCGTACCCCGGCTGCGTGCACGGCAGCTGCGTGGAGCCCTGGCAGTGCAACTGCGAGACCAGCTGGGGCGGCCTGCTCTGCAACAAAGGTAGCACCGCAGCCCGGCCGGCGGCGGGCGGGGGCGCGGGGGCGCAGGGGCGCGGCAGGCCCACCCCTGAGCTCCCGTGCCCGCCCCGCCCCCAGACCTGAACTACTGTGGCAGCCACCACCCCTGCACCAACGGAGGGACGTGCACCAACGCCGAGCCCGACCAGTACCATTGCGTCTGCCCCGCCGGCTACTCGGGCAAGAACTGCGAGCGCGGTACGTCAGCGGCCGCGCCCTCGGCCCGGCACCGGGCCGCTCCTCGGGCGCCCTGTGCCCTGGCCGCTCCCTGACCCCCGCCTCGGGGCCCTGGGGGTTGGGGGCGCGCTCTGGAAGGCGGGCGGCGTGGGCCGAAACACCCACCCGCGGCCTCGGCTCCCCCTGCAGCGGAGCACGCCTGTGCCTCCAACCCGTGTGCCAACGGGGGCTCCTGCCACGAGGTGCCCTCCGGTTTCGAGTGCCACTGCCCGTCCGGTTGGAGCGGGCCCACCTGTGCGCTGGGTGAGTGCCCCCCAAGGGGGCTGGGGGCCCAGCCAGGCTTCAGAGGGGTCCGGGGGTGGGGGCGCCCTGGGAACGGGGTGCGGTGGTAGAGTCCGCACGTGTGCCTGTGGACCTAGGGGCTGGGGGCGGGGCGGCCGGAGACCCTGCGGGGGCGTCCCCCCAGGAGATCCTCACCCCGTGGGCCCACCTCCCGGCACCGCCCACACGCCTCCCCCTCCCCTCTAGATGTCGACGAGTGCGCGTCCAGCCCCTGCGCCGCAGGGGGCACCTGCGTGGACCGCGTGGACGGCTTCGAATGCATCTGCCCCGAGCAGTGGGTGGGGGCCACCTGCCGGCTGGGTGAGGGCCGGGGGTCGTGGGGGCAGGGGCTGCGGGTGCCGCCTTCGGCTGCTGCTGCGGGGCCGCGGGGGCTGCTGGCCGCGGGGGCTGCTGGGCTGCGGGCGCCACGAAGCCCTCTCGTCTTGTTTACAGACGCCAATGAGTGTGATGGGAAGCCGTGCCTTAACGCTTTTTCTTGCAAAAACCTGATTGGTGGCTATTACTGTGATTGCATCCCGGGCTGGAAGGGCCTCAACTGCCATATCAGTCAGTATGGGTGGCAGGTTGCAGGCGGGTGGGTGGGGGCAGCTCTAGGACCCCGCCCCCGACCCCCTCCCTCTGACTCCGTCCTCTCTCTCCCCAGACATCAACGAATGTCACGGGCAGTGTCAGCACGGTGGCACCTGCAAGGTAAAGTGGGCGGGCAGGGCGTGGCGCGGGGGGCCCGCTGGGGCCGCGGCGGGAGGCTCACCACCCGCCCGCCCGCCCGCCCGCCCGCCCCAGGACCTGGTGAACGGCTACCAGTGCCTGTGCCCGCGGGGCTACGGGGGCCGGCACTGCGAGCTGCAGCTGGACGAGTGTGCCAGCAGCCCCTGCCACGGCGGCTTCTGCGAGGACCTGGTGGGCGGCTTCCGCTGCCACTGCCCCCGCGGCGTCTCCGGGCCGCTCTGCGAGGTGAGGCCGCCCTCCCCAGCCCGGCGATGGTCCGGGAGCCGCCCCCGGGACCGGGAGGGGCCGCACGGCTGCACGGGGGCGGAGGGAGGGCGAGGTCTCGGCCTGCGCCCTGATCAGAGCGGCCCCGCGGACCGGGTGCCCCCTGCAAACCGAGGCGTCGCTGCTTTGGTCCCCACGCAGGGCGCGTGCGGCCCCGGCCCCCCGTCGGTGGCTCTCTCCCTCCCTGCCCCTCTTTCTAAGGAGAAGTAAATAAAAGTCTTAGAAGGGGGTCCCTGCCCCTCGTGCCAGGCCCTGGCGGGGCCCTGTGTGCGCCCCACCCTGGGACCGCAGGGCCCGTGGCTGCCACAGCGGGCGCTTGTGCGCAGCCTGAGCGGGGAGGGCACCTGGGGAGCAAGGGCCGCCTGGGTCCTGCACAGGGAGGGGGTGCTGCCCGGGCAGGGGCCCCGCCCCGGCCCCGGTCTCGGCAGGGGAGCAGCAGGGCTGCCGGGCAGCGGGCTCCCTGGCCACAGGGCTGGGGCCCCGCCTGGGGCCGTGGGCCTTGGCGGCACTTCGTGGGGGGATGACCCTCAGGCCAGCTCGAGGCAGCGGTGGCACTGGGGAAGCGGGCCTTCCTGCCAGCGGGGGGGTGCCGGCCGGATGCCGCCTGGGGGCGGAGGAAGCTGGCTGCGGTGTCCTGAGGGGACTGGTGGCCTGCAGGTGTTTCCGTCCAGCTGAGTGGCCGGGACAGTCCCGGGGGGACGTCCTTGAGGCCCTGGCTGTGGACGCCCGGTGTCCGGGGCTCCTCCAGTGCACGTGACACCTGGCTGGTCTCCCGGGGCTGGGCCCTCACAGCACCCCCCCAACCCCCCACAGGTGGACACGGACTTCTGTGAGCCGAGCCCCTGCCAGAACGGCGCCCGCTGCTACAACCTGGAGGGCGACTATTACTGCGCCTGCCCGGAGGGCATGGGTGGCAAGAACTGCTCGGTGCCCCAGGAGCCGTGCCCGGGCGGGGCCTGCAGAGGTGGGGGCGGGGCCTGCAGGGAGGGGGCGGGGCCTGCAGGGAGAGGGGCCGCTGACCCTTCCCGTTCGCTGCAGTGATTGACGGCTGTGGGTTGGAGCCGGGACCCAGGGCGGCCGGCCGGGCGGCCCCAGGCGTGTGCGGCCCCCACGGGCACTGCGTCAGCCTGCCCGGGGGCAACTTCTCTTGCGTCTGCGACAGTGGCTTCACGGGCACCTACTGCCACGAGAGTGAGTGTCCTGGACGGGGGACCGGGTGGGGGCCGGCCGACGGGTCTAGGGCCCGGCTCACGCCTGCCCCCCGCAGACATCGACGACTGCCTGGGCCAGCCGTGCCGCAACGGGGGCACCTGCATCGACGAGGTGGACTCTTTCCGCTGCTTCTGCCCCAGCGGCTGGGAGGGCGAGCTCTGTGACACCAGTGAGTGGCCCTGCCACGGGCCGGGCGCCGCCCACTGTCCCTCCGGCTGGTCCGGCTCTGCCACCGGCACCCTTCCCGGCCCCGCTCCGGTGCCCCTGCCCCCAGAAGCTGCCCCGAGTGCCGGCGACCCCGGCTGACCGGCGTCCTCGCCCCCAGATCCCAACGACTGCCTTCCCGATCCCTGCCACAGCCGAGGCCGCTGCTACGACCTGGTCAACGACTTCTACTGCGCGTGTGACGACGGCTGGAAGGGCAAGACCTGCCACTCGCGTGAGTGCCGCCCGCCCCGCGGCCCCCGCGGCCCCCCCGCGCACTGGGCCCACCCGCGCACTGGGCCCACCCGCGCACTGGGCCCACCCGCGCACTGGGCCCACCCGCTGAGCAGCCCGTGTGCCCGCAGGTGAGTCCCAGTGCGACGTCTACACCTGCAGCAACGGCGGCACCTGCTACGACAGCGGGGACACCTTCCGCTGCGCCTGCCCCCCCGGCTGGAAGGGCAGCACCTGCAACATCGGTGAGGAGGCTGTGGAACCTCTCGGACACGCGGGCCTGGGGGGTCTGCTCTGCCTCGGGCCCGGTCGGGGCGTCGTGCGCACGCCCGCCTGCCCAGGGCCCGGTGAGCAGCGCGGCCCCTTCTTCCCCTGTGCCCCTCACAGCCAAGAACAGCAGCTGCCTGCCCAGCCCCTGCAGGAACGGGGGCACCTGCGTGGGCAGCGGGGACTCCTTCTCCTGCATCTGCCGGGAAGGCTGGGAGGGCCGGACCTGCATCCACAGTGAGCGCGAGGGCAGGGCAACGGAGGGGGGGAGGGGGGGTGCGGCACTGTGACCTGGGGGGCTCCCCAGGCCTGCGCCCTCCAGACCCTGCCTGTGGGGTCTGTCCACTAAAGCACAGCTGCACCCCGAGACCTGCGGTGCTGCCCCACCCCGCCCCACCCCACGCCACTCCCCCCCACCCCATCCCCCCCCCACAAGCTCTGCAGCCACACACCTCCCTGCCCCGCCCCGCCCCGCCCCGGGCACCGTGGCCTCCATGGGCTCCTGCCGACGGCCCACCCTGCCGCTGGGCCTTGCAGCCCGTGCCCTCCCGCCGCCAAGACTGGCCCCTCCGTGACGGCCCAGGGCACCGCCTCCGGAAGCCGCCTGCCCCTCGCCCCCAGCGTGGCCACGTGGGGTGGCGTGTCCAGGGAGCCACACCGGGCAGGGGGGCTGGGTAGCGGAGGCCGTGCTGACCGGCCTTTCTTTTCCTCCGACACAGACACCAACGACTGCAACCCTCTGCCTTGGTGAGTGGCCGCCCGGGGACCGGCCGCCCCATGGGGCTTGTGCTGCCGTGGGGGCCCCCCTGAGACCCGCGCTCTTTCTGCAGCTACAACGGCGGCGTCTGCGTTGACGGCGTCAACTGGTTCCGCTGCGAGTGCGCGCCCGGCTTCGCGGGCCCCGACTGTCGCATCAGTGAGCCCCTCGGGCGGCCGCAGGGCGGGCGGGGCCGCGGCCCGGGCTCGGGGCCGCCAGGGTCCATGTGTGCTGAAGGGCAGCGAGGGCACAGCCATCCCCTGCCTTGCCCCGCCCCAAGCCCCCGCTTTCCCACTGGTCCACGCCCGGCCAGCAGCGCCCCGTTGCTCGCCCACCCGGCACCGAGGTGCCGGCGCAGGGGTAGGACGCAGTGGGGCTGAGGTTCCCGCCCCCAGGGCCCTGCCCGCCCTGCTCCAGAAGCAGACGGGAGAGCGGGGTGCTGGCGTCCACGCGGCCTCCGGCCGGGGCCCGGGCTGGCTCGGAGACCCCGTGGGGCCGATGGAGGCCTGTTCCCTGGGGCGGCTCCCCCGGCCAACGCCCGGGCTGTGCGTGGGGGCCTGGCCTGCCGCTGCCCACTGAGTGCGGCTGCTTCCCCGCAGATATCGACGAGTGCCAGTCCTCCCCCTGCGCTTACGGGGCCACGTGCGTGGACGAGATCAATGGCTATCGCTGCAGCTGCCCGCCTGGCCGGGCTGGCCCACGGTGCCAGGAGGGTAGGCGGGGCCACGCCAGGCAGGGCAAGGGTGTGGGCGAGACCTGGCCTCCAGGACTCGGCGCCCACGGCCGACTCCACCTCTGCTCCCTGTGCCCGCAGTGACCGTGTTCGGGAGGTCCTGCTGGTCGCAGGGCGTGCCCTTCCCGCATGGGAGCTCCTGGGTGGAGGACTGTAATAGCTGCCGCTGCCGGGACGGCCGCCGGGACTGCAGCAAGGTGCCAGGGGCCCTTGCCCTCCCGGGTCTGATATCCTGGTGTCCTTTGCCCAAGGGGGTCCCGTCTTTTGTCCGTGACCCTGATACTCACCCTATGAGAGTGGGGAACTGCTGCCAGGGTCAGGGGGTGGGATGAGCCCAGTCCACCCACCTTGGCTGGACACCCAGGAGGAGGACCTCCCTTCGTATAGTTGGGGATGTTGAGACTTCACCCTGCCCAGGCTCCAGAAGCCCAAGGCCTCTGCCCTGGCCGGTGCCCCTCCCCCACGCTGCTTGCTCTGTGGGGAGGCCTGGGGCTCGGGGCAGCCCAGGGACCTGGGCGGGGGGGTGGGGGTGGGCATGGCCCGGGGCTCGCTGACCCAACCCCGTCTGCCCGGCCCTGCGTGTGCCCGGCCCAGGTGTGGTGCGGGCGGAAGCCTTGCCTGCTGGCTGGTCGGCCGGACGCCCTGGGCGCGCAGTGCCCGCCGGGGCAGCAGTGCAGGGAGAAGGCCCCGGGCCAGTGCCTGCGGCCGCCCTGTGCAGCCTGGGGGGAGTGCGGTCCCGAGGAGCCGCTGCCGCCCGGCACCCCCTGCCTGCCGCGCTCCGGCCGCCTGGACAGCAACTGCGCGCGCCTCACCCTGCACTTCGACCGCGACCAGGTGCCCCAGGTGAGCGGCCGAGCGGCCCCCGCGCCCGGGTGCTGCTGTCCTCCCCGAGGGGACGTCAGGAGTTGCTTCCCGCCGCCCTCCCCGCCGGCCGTGGCTCAGCCCCCGTGGGGACAGTGAGGCTGTGGTTGGCTCCGTGGCTGCTCAGGGAGCCGGGCCCCCTGGGGTCAGACAGGAGGGAGCACTGAGCCCCGTGTGGCCTGTGGGGGTGGCCGGGAAGGCTGGGGGGGGGGCAGACCCAGCTAGGGTGCCTGCCTGTCCGGCCTGAGCTCCTCTGCCATCGAGGGAGGTGGGGCAGCCTACAGCCGGCTGGGTAGCTCTGTGGCTGGGCTCGCAGATCCCCTGGGGAGGGGCCCAGAGTGGGTGAGGCCCCGCCCACGTGGGCCTGCCCATGCGGTGGCCTCTGCCAGCAGGTGGTGGGGGGGAGCCCCGAGTCCCCACTCCGTGTCTCTGGACCTACAGTGGGGTGTGTCCTGCCACGCGCCTTCAGAGGCAGCTGGGGGCGTGGCTGGCCCACTCACGTGCCGCCTACCTCTGCCCAGGGCACCACCGTGGGCGCCATCTGCTCAGGGATTCGCGCCCTGCCGGCCACGAGGGCGGTGGCCCAGGACCGCCTGCTTGTGCTGCTCTGTGACCGGCCGTCCTTGGAGGCCAGCGCTGTGGAGGTGGCCGTGGTGAGTGCTGGACGGCAGGGCAGCCGCCCTCTCGGGGTCCTGCTCGGCGTGTGGGGGCGGGGCTTTGCCGGGCGGGGCTGTGGGCGCCCTTGCCCGTGGCTGCTGGCGCCTGGACAGCCTGCCTCGGGTTGGGGGGGACAGTGCGGCGGGACAGCGCGTGCAGCCAGGCGGGAGGCCGGGTCCGGCGCTGGGCCAGCAGCTGGGGCAGGGTGTGCACAGGTCCAGGAGGCCAGAGGGGCTGGGGGGCCCGGGCCGGGGGAGGCGGATGTCCACCATCAGCGGAGTCAGCTTCCCGAGGGGCACGGACAACGGTGTGGGTGGCCCTGCCCGGCCCTGCCCGGCCAAGACGAGGGCTCTGGAGCCGGCGGCAGAGGCCCAGTGACAGGGCAGGGGGCGGGCCTGGCCGGCACTGTGCTGGTCAGAGGGTTCGGGGGCAGCGTGGGCCTGGACTCGGACTGTCCCCGTCTCGTGTCTGGCATCTGAGGCTGTAGGAGGGGGCTGTGTGCAGTGTCCTTGGAGCAGGGGGACCGGGGGGAAATGCAGCAGTTGGGGTGCAAGGGTCCCACCCAGAGGGGGAAGGCGGGCGACGCGGGCCCGGGCCGCAAGGAGCCCCTGGGAACGGGGCCGAGGGGGCAGAGGTCCTGCTCTGGGCGTGGGCTGTGGCGGGGCCCGGTCTCGAGGCGGGGGGCCTGCTGCGCCGGGCGGGGCAGGCCGGGCAAGGGGCCGCGGAGCCATGTCTGCTGCCTCACTGTCCCCTGCCCCCTGCCCCCTGCCCCCTGCTCTGCCCAGGCCACGTCCCCAACGTCCGGCAGGAGGGGAGCCATGGGCTCGGGCCGTCTTGCCGGGGCCCTCGGCTGAGCAGGCATTTTTGGGGCCCTGCTCTGGGCCTGGTAGGTGTCAGAGGTGAACTCGTGACCGCAAAGGAGGGGCCGTGGCCGGAGGTGCAGGAAGAGGCAGAGCAGGGTCTCGGGGTGCTAGCCGGGTGCTCGCTCCGGGTGCCCACGCCGGGTGGTGGTGGTTATGGGCGCCATGGCCTGCCCGGGGTGGCTCCAGTTTGGGGGCCATCCTGGGCCCGCGGAGCCCTTGGGGCTGCGGGCACAGCTGGCTGGGGCCAGTGGACAGGGCGGGTTGAGCCATAGCCACCTCTCTGTGGGCTGTGCGGCGGGGAGGCCCTCAGGAAGCCCCCGCCCCCCCGCCCTTGTCCGTGCAGCGCCGCATGGCTGGCCACAGGGGCCTGCGTCTGCCGGCGCAGCTGGGCAGGACAGCAGGCCTTGGCTCCATCCTGTCCCCGCTGGGGGGTGGGTGGGGGGTGGGTTGGGGGTGCAGGCCCTGGAGTGGGCAGCCGGCCGCTCTCACGCCACCCTCTGCCACAGTCCTTCAGCCCGGCATGGGACCTGCCGGACAGCGGCCTGATCCAGAGCGCCGCGCACGCCATCGTGGCGGCCATCACCCAGCGGGGGAACAGCTCGCTGCTGCTGGCCGTCACCGAGGTGAAGGTGGAGACAGTCGTCATGGGCGGCTCCTCCGCAGGTGAGTGGGCGGGCGGGCGGGCAGCTGTGGGCGTGGGGCCGGGCGGGGGCCGGGCCGAGCCTGGGCCCGATGTCCCGATGTCCCGCCGCCCCGCCAGGTGTGCTGGTGCCCGCGCTGTGCGGCGTGTTCAGCGTGCTGTGCCTGGCCTGCGTGGGCGTCTGCGTGTGGTGGACCCGCAAGCGCAGGAAGGAGCGGGAGAGGAGCCGGTTGCCGCGGGAGGAGGGCGCCAACAACCAGTGGGCCCCACTCAACCCCATCCGCAACCCCATCGAGCGGCCGGGCGGCCACAAGGACGTGCTGTATCAGTGCAAGAACTTCACGCCGCCACCGCGCCGGGCGGGCGAGGCGCTGCCCGGGCCTGCGGGCCACGCGGGCGGCGGGGAAGACGAGGACGACGACGAGCCGGGCCGCAGCGAGGAGGACTCCCCGGAGGCGGGGACGTTTCTGTCGCCCAAACTCGCCAAAGAGCCCAGGTGCTCGCCCGGGAGGCCGGCCCCCTGGGCCTCGGGCCCCAAAGTGGACAACCGGGCGGTGAGGAGCATCAACGAGGCGCGCCGCACCGGCCAGGACTAGGGCCGGCCGCCGCGGGGCCAGAGCCCCGGACCCCGGACCCCTTGCTGGGCGCCATGCCACCCGCCGACCGTAGGAGGCGGAGGCTGTGTGCATAGTTTATTTTGTGTAGAAAAAACCAAAAACCAAAAACAAATGTTTATTTTCGATGTTTCCTTACCCTTGTGTAAATTATTCGATGGCTGTCGGGCGGAGAGCAAGGGAGCACCCCCAGGTCGTTGCTATTTTTGTAACGTTCCTGTGCGTCGCACCTGCTGCGTGGCAGGACAGGGTGTTGTGTTCTCAAGAAAGTGTCCGTTTCCAGAGGTGGCGCCCTGTTTACAGAACCTTCCCTTTTATTCCTCACTTGGGGTTCTCAGTGGCTTCAGGCCAAAGAGCCGGTGGGACCCATGGCCCACGGTGTAGACGGGACCCGTGGCTACCTGTGTGGCCCGTGGCTGTTGATGGGACCACCCGTGGCTGTTGGTGGGACCACCCGTGGCTGTTGGTGGGACCACCCGTGGCCGACAGTGTGGCCCGTGGCGGTGGCTGGCGTGGCCCGAGGCCGTGGGCAGCGCCTCGCCGCTCGCGGGTCCGTCGCCGCTGTCCGCCGGCCTCCCTGCCCCTGCCCGGGACACGCTCCAGAGATCTGTCGACTGTGCTTTCTGAAGTGTCCTTCCGGCTGCTCTGCTCCCCGGGGACGGCGGCAGCCCTGAAGCTCGTGACAAGTGCCTTCTCACAGACCCCCCCCCCCCCGCCGGCAACTGACCACACTCGCCGTGGGCGCCAGGCCACTGCCCACCTGCCGGCCCCGGCCCCGCTCGTGAAAGTGCATTTTTGTAAATATGTACATATTAAATGAATCACTCTGTATATTTGATTTAATAACTTAAACGTTTTGGCCTCCCTTGTTCTCTGGGTGCTGCTCCTTTGTGGCGTGGAGGGGGGCAGGGCAGGGTCTCCATGTGGGGAGTCAGGCGGGGGAGACCCCCCAGGACACAGCGGCAGGTGTGAGCCCCGGGATGGGCCTCCTGACCCCAGGCCGAGGGCGCCCTGCCTGTGGCAGATGGGGGCTTCTCGGAGGTGGTGCTCGGAGCGGGAGGGGAGGTGCTTGCGCCTACACCCTGCCGACAGCAACTGGGAGAAGCTTTAGGAAGGGGTTTAAAGTCGCCTGGCCGGGGGGCTAGGCCGTGACTGGAAGGCTGCGGTGCGCATGGGCCGCAACCGGGTGTGACTCTCCCCTGCATGGATGGTTCTCTCCCCATCTCTGTCTAAAAAGCGGTGAAGACACGCCCTCGGGTGAGAATCAAGTAGTTTGAATCACCTCGCCATGAAGAGCTACGAAGGTTTTAAGGAATGGCCAGGTCGCACTTGAGAGAAGGTGGTCGTGAGACTCTAAGCCCATCTCGCCGGTTGGCAAACTGCAGTCGGCTTGGTGGCCTCGGGCCGGCTCTCAGGTGGCAGCTCGGTCGTTTGTACTCAAGTCGTGGGCTCTCCCCAGAGGGGCGGGTGGTCGTGAAGTCACGGGAGGAAGAAGCCAGGAACAGAGTCTGTAAGGAGAGAACCCTGCGTGCAGCCGGGGCTGAGCCGCGAGCTGGTTGGCACTTAGCCGATCACTGCAGGTCACGCTGGGCGCCTGCGTTCAGCCACCGCCGTCACCGCGGGTCCTGCAGACGCTGACGCGCAGGCGCACACGCCAGGCGCGGTCTCCAGCAGGTGCGCCGGCCGCGCCCCAGCAAGGCCAGGTCTGCCAGCAGCCCTGCCAGTCACCAGGGGCTCCCGTGGTGAGGGCGGAGCCTGGGCCCCCTCCCAGCCCTGGGGACAGCTGCCCCTCCCCCCGCCCTCGCACTCTCCCGGGGTTGCAGTGGTGCCTCCCCTGCCTGGCCGCGGACAGGGCCACCGACCCCCAGGCCGGCCCCGGGGCCCGGCTGGTGGCCTGCGCGGGGTGCAGGGCGGCGTGGCTGGGATCAGCCTCCCTCTTGCACCGCCGCCACCCCAGCCTCCTCTGCGTGCAGCCCTGGGGACCGTCCCTGCAGCCTCTGCTTGGAGACAGCACCGACTGCCGAGTCTCCCGAGTCTTCTCCGCAGCACAGCCCGGCGCAGGGAGGAGAAGGCGGAGCATATCCCCAGGGCGGCCGGCCGCTAACCCCTGCTCAGTGGGAGGGACACTCGCGGGGCAGGGTGGGGGGTGTCCTGCCGAGAGCCCTGCACGCCGCCCCGCCCCACCCTGTCCGCACCTCACTTGGGAGAATGGCGTGCGGCCCCGCGACACGACACCCCACGTCCTCAGCCCTTTTCCCGCGTCGCTCCAGCTCTACGGGCCGTCTTGCCCTCACCAGCCCCCCAGCTGGGGCTGCTGGATCTCCCACTTCTACAGGCTTTGGACACCAGCCCCCCGGCCCCGTGGCCTGACTGAGCGGACAATAGTCCCCGTGGCGGCGGGGGCCCCGGGAGCCAGAGGCTAGTCAGGGTGCCCAGGGCGACCCTGGGCGGCACAGATGCAGGAGAAGGGGCCACAGAGCTGTATCCCCGACACCACAAGGTGACTTTCTGGAGCCAAACCCGGGAGGGCTCCGGCAGTGACTCGAAAGGACGGGTGGCTGGTGCTGAGGCCCCAGTTAGTGCCTCACAGGAAAGAGGAAGTGCATGGGGTAGGGACGCGGGGTCACGGCGCGTGAATAGCGGAGCGGCAGTGGAGAGTGAGGGGCAGGCAGGCAGGGTGGTAACTAAAATGAACGCACCCTTTTCGCTGAGCTGAAGACCGGGCTGCCCGCGGGCGCTGGGTGTCCCGGCTGCGCACCTGGGCGGCTGTGCCGCGCCGCTCGGTAGAGAGGCAGCTTTGCAATGACCGCCCCGGGGGGAAGCCAGGCCTGTCGAAAGGAAAGGTGGGCCGTAGAGTGGGCGTTACTGAGGCTCACGGCCATTTCCAGTCACCTCCGCCACCTGCACCGAGTTACCGTGTCACTGGGCGAAGCCTTGACACATGAGCAGGTGCGCGATTCTACACAGGCGCTTGCATCCTGAGGTGGACATGCAGGCATCTCCTGAGGGGAAGCCGAGCCAGGACGCCGGGCCAGCCTGCGGAGCCGCCCGCCCGCGGTGCACTCCCGTGTGAGCGCACATCCACGTTTTGAGGGTACACGTTGAGATTCGGGAATGCTTGTTACACGGCAACCATCCCCACTGACTAACACACGTGCTTGGCCTTCTCGTTGGGATGAGCCGTGCTGTCTGCTGCCGTGTCACCAGTTACCTGGAATGCAGCCGTGAAAGACGACCGGCCTCCACCCTCTCAGCGTCTGTGGGTCAGGGACCGGGGCGAGGCTCGGCCCCGCAGCCCTGGCCAGGGTCCCCCCGAGGCCGCAGCTGAGGCTGGCGTCCCTAGCCGGGGCGGCTGAGCTGACTGGCAGAGGCTGTGCTCAGTGGAAAGCCCACTGGAGGGGGTTCCCCACAATGTGAGTGGGTGGGGCTCCTGCATTAACAAAGACGGTGAACAGTTTGCACCAGCCACGCCTGTCTCTTGTATCCTGTTGCTAAGAGATGTTTTTAATCTTAAATGGTTAAATCTGTCCCTCCTTCCACCTTGTAGGTTGCAAAGAGCTTTCCAAGTTCGAAGTCGACTGTGGTTTCTTTTGCCGAGCGGAAGCTTTACCGCCTGTGCTCGGACCTGCCGTGACCTGGGATGCCTGCTGCGGGGGGTGAGGGGGCTTCCTGGTCGTTGTGGACGGTGTTTCTCTGCCGGTCAGAGGTTTTAATTCACGTACGGTCATCCATGAGTCCTTCTCTTTGTGGCTCCTGGGCTTGGGGATTGGGGGTTTGGGGTTTGGGGAGCGCTGCCAATAATGCCCTTTCTCCCCCCGAAGTATGGACTGAATGAGAGACATGCCTCAAGCTGGTGGGGGCGACAGGGGGTTTAGCCCCCGTCATGGATCCGAGAAGCAGGCCCGGGGGACGACCTTCCGGCCCCAGGCTCGGTGGGGGCGGGGAGTGGAATCCGCCCCGCTGCTCTGCCCCGTGCGCTGGAGGGCCCAGGCCGGACGGGGGCCCCACAGAGGCCCGGCCTCCTCCGGCCCTTCACGTCACGGGACAGCCATCCGGCTGCTCCTGCTCGTGGCTAAGTGTGGCCCTGCAGCCAGAGGCTGGGACCTCGCCTCCTGGCGTCCCCCCTCCTCGGTCAGGGCCGACGTCAGCACCGGGAGAGGCACGCAGTGTCCCTTTGCCCTGTGGTGATCGCCCTGCAGCTCAGCAGCTTAAAACAGGCGTGGTGGGTGGACCGCCTGGGGCTGCCCGGTCCCCTGCCGGACTCGGAGCCTGCGGAGCTTCCGGAGAGCTGCGGCTGGGTGGTGGGTCCCCCGGCATCTGGCTGGTCCTCGGTCGCCTCGTGCACAGGCCTCAGGTCCTCTGCGCCCCCGAGACCAGCCCAGGCTCGTCACGGGTGCCAGCTCTGAGAGGGCCCGGCGGACGCACGCCTTCCCCACAGACGTGCCCTTGCGGTCAGAGCTGGTCACAGGCTAGTCTCCGGTCAAGGACAGAGGACTGTGGTTGTGCGGATGCTCCCGACAGGCGCCGTGGCGGCTGCTGTGGGGGCCGTGCCGAGGATCAGCCGAGTCCAGCCCTCCCAGCGTCCTGCCGTCTGACGCCCGCCTGTCTGTCCTGGCAAGTGCCCGGGAGAGTGTTGTCCACAGCTCTCCAGCCCTGCAGTGACCGGGCCTTCGAGGACAGGCTCTAGGCACGTGGTGGCAGAAGGCGACGGGAGTGTTGGTGTGCTCTCCTGGAACGGGGGGGCAGTGTGGCCCCGGGCTGGCCGGCCGCTCCCAACTGCGTGCGGCGACGTCAGCAGCAGTTTCGCTGGCCAGGCTCATGGTCTGGGAACAAGGCGGTTTCTAAGTCGCGGAAAGAGCCTCTGCTCTCTGAGCTGCTGGGCTGACGCACTCCTCAAGGAGGCAGCATCGCGGGAGGTGGCTGCAAAAGCCAGGGCCCTGACTGGGACAGGGCTGAACCCCAGAATCAGAAGGGAGACGGGGGGGGGGGGGGGGGGGGGGCGGGGGTAGGCGGGGACCGGGGAGAGGCGGCCAGAAGGTCGTGGGAATCCTGCCGGACGCAAACCGCCCTTCCCCCATGGGCCTGGCCCTGCCGACCTCCCCTGACGTGGCTGCTTTGCAAGCAGTTGCCTCTGCCCTCACTTGCCGCTCCCCCGGCCCCCCCACCCCGGGCGCTGCCAGGCCTGCAATTAGCATCCGATCCCAGCACGGCCGGGGGGTGAGCACAGCTCTCATCTGGGAAAAGGAGGCTTACGCATAAAGAGCTTCGCAGCCTCGGTCGTGTGTTGTCCGACACCGGTGGGAGAGGGGTCTGCGCAGCCCGGCCTGGGGGGCCGGGCAGGAGATGGAGACGGGGTGGGGGCGTCTGCAAGTCTGGACTGGGGGCAGCAGGGTGCTCCCCGCGCGGGGCCGGGCGGCGACCTCTCAAGACCACGCAGTCACAGGAGACTCAGATTCGGTGTTTTTAGCTCAAGACGCAGGACGTGTTCCTCGCTTGCTTCCCCGTTGGTTGGCTGAAGGCCCAGCTCCGCGAGGGGCCGCGTGGGCCGCGGCTGAGACCGGGAAGGGAGGGCCCGGGGCGCAGGCCTCGCACGGGCCTCCTCGTCCGGGAGCCACATGCAGGACGCCGGGCAGAGACCGGACAAAGACAAAGAGGCGTGGGTTCAAAGCCAGAGGATGGTCAGCAATAATAAATGATTCCAAGGGCTGATTCCTCAGGGACACAGTCACAGTGAAATAGAGATGCTATTAGGGACTCGAATAAAAAAAATTAAAACGTACAGAAGAAGACATAAGAGGAAAACAATTGCAGAGAGAGGAAAACCGTAAGCATGCGAGAGCCCTCGGCCCTGACTGGCGTGGCTGCGGGGACTGGGCGTCGCCCCGCAAACCGAGAAGTCCGGTCGGGGCGCAGGCCTGGGGCGCAGCGTTGGCCCCCCGCCGGGGCGGCGGACCCCTGTGCCTCCCTCCCTCTCTCTCTCTCAAAGTAAAGAAATAAATACAACCTGTAAAAGAAAACCGGTGACAGAATGTAGTTTAAAAAAAATAAAAGTAAAAAACGAGTTTAAAAAGAAGAGAACACGGCGACAGCAAGGAATGGAGCCGGGCTGAAGCAGGCGGCCTCTCCGCGGGGAGCGGGCGCGGCCAGGGCGGCGGTGCCGCGCTCAGGCCCCGGCCCGCGGGCCGGGCGGCCAGCGCCCCGGGAGACGGCCTTGCGAGGGGCCGCGAGCGCCCCGAGCGCCGGAAACCCGCGGAGGTTCCCGCTGTCAAGGGTTTCTTGAACCGTACCGATACCAGAGCTCCAGAAAGGCAGCGCGACGATGGCGAAGCGCCGCCTCCTCAACAGCCCTGGAGGCTGGGCGCACGCGGCCCCGCAGCCGCGCAAGGGCCACGCCTTCCAATGCGGGGGGCGGGGCGGCGCTCAGGCCGCTCAAGGGGCGCGGTCGGGAGAAAGGGTTCGAACACCTTTCGTTGTATCAACAAGTCACGAGACGGAGGTCACGCCAGCCTCTCCTTGGATGCGTGAAGGAGCACGTGACAGAGCTGAACATGTTTTCTTTGGTTTAGGGCAACTTCACCTACGGTGGCCCTGGCTGGCGTGACTCAGTGGACGGAGCACCGGCCTGCGAACCAAAGGGTCGCGGGTTCGAGTCCCGGTCAGGGCACAGGCCTGGGCTGCGGGAGGCAACCACACTGCGAGCCGTCTCTCCCTTCCTTCCCCTCTGTCTAAAAATAAATAAAAGTCTTTTTTAAAAAAGGAAATGTACATGGAGTCAAATAGGCAGGTCGCTAAATATGTTTAAAATCCTACACCGGCGCCAAAGCCTCGACCTTCCCCCTGCACCTCCCGAAAGTGGGCGCCTCGCGTGTGAGGCGGCACCGCAGCGGATGTAGACGCACAAGCCGGACTGACGCGGAGGCGGGAGGGGGGAGGGGTGCGGGGGGAGTCCGGGAGGCGGGGGGCGGGGCCAGGAGGGGGCGGTGGTGACCATCCTGCGGCGGGATTGGCTGAGCGCCGCGCCTCCAGAGCGCGTGGAATGATGGCCCAGACGGTTGGAAATAAAAGAGGGCGGGCTCCGGGCTCCCGGGCTCCCGGGCTCCGGGCTCCTCTCCCGAGGTCGCCTGGTGGCGCCGCCCACGTTGCCCATCAGCGGACGCAGTTCGGATGGGAGGGAGCTCCGGGCCCAGCCTGGGGTCGGGCGGCCAGGAAAGGGGAGCGGGGCCATTGTTTGGGGGCTCTAGGGGGGCCGGGCTCTGAGGCAGGAGCCTGCCATTCTTCTAAAAGCTTGTCACTTTGGGGCCTTTGTGTTGTTTTAGTTTGTAAACTAACCCTATAGAAATAAGGTAACTAAAAACTAACAGGGAGAAGACCGGAGAACTCAGGCGTTAGAGGTCAGCCTTAATTGGTCGGCTTAAGTGATTAAACCTGTAACTAGAGAGTTAAGAGTTTGGCCTTAATCGATAGGCCTAAGTGACTCAATCCTGTGGAAAGCTGTTATTCCAACACCGGGAAGCTTTTGAATGAAGACCCCTTTCCTGCATCACCAAACCTTTGCCTCTGGGACGGAGCCGAGAGGGCGGCAGCCGGCGCGGGGCCCCGCCCGCTGTTTGGGGGCAGATCCCTCCCGTTACCCCAGGTTCGCCCCCGGGAGCCCCTTCGGGCCGGTCTCTGTCCTCCGCCGCGTCCCCTTCACTCTGAGCACCTCCCTATTCTCTGACGCACGCGCGTGCGGGCCCAGCTTACACGCTCCCTGGACGGAGTCCCGGCTCAGGCGTCTCCAGGGGCGCCGGTTCCCCCGCGCGGGAAGCGCTGTCTCAGAGCCCAGATCTGAAGTGCGCGGTCTGGGGGGCTTGACAAGCGCACGCGCCCTGGAAGCAGTCCCTCCAGTCAAGGCGGAAGGCGCCCCGGTCGCCCCAGAAGGTGACTTTGCCCCTTGAGGAGTATTCCTGCCCCACAGGCAGTCGGTTCCGATTTCTGTCTCCGTGGGGCCGTTCTGCCTGTTTTTCATTGAACTGGAACCATAAAGTACGCGTGTTGGTGTGTCTGGCACTATTTGTTTTACTCTCGCCAGAGAGTATTTTTTCATTGCTTTTAGAGAGAGGATGGGGGGCAGAGAATCATTGATGTGAGAGAGAAGCATCGGTCACTCGCCTCCCATCTGGCGCCCCAACTGGGAACTGAACCCAAAGCCTAGGTTTGTGCCCCAACCGGGAATTGAACCCACAATGTTTTGGTTTCGGGACAACGCTCCAACCCCCCGAGCCTCCCCAGCCAAGCCTGTCTGGCACCTTCTCACTCAGTTTTGGGGTTCCCCCAGGGCTCAGCGAGTACCGGTAACTCGCTCTTGTTTACTCTGAAGGGCTTTTCATTGGAGACTTGACTGCTGTTCTCTGTCACGTCTCCTGGGATGGACACAGGTTCTTTCCAGTTTTCGGCGATTTTGAGCAAAGCCGCCACACGTTCCTGTATAAGATCGTTTCCCTGGGAAAGAAATGCGAGCGGGACATGGGGTTCTGGGGTCGGTGTCCCGCTCCACTGGGGTTTCTCAGCTGCCAAGTGTGAGCTCCATCGGCTCATAATGTCGCTGCACTTGGCGGTGACCCGTTTCCATTTTAATTATTCAACCGGAATCTCGTTGGGGTTTAAGTTGCATTTTCCTTATCTTTGGTTTTCAGCAGTTCGCCTGTGAAGTGCTGTGGTGTGATTCTCTTTGTGTTCGGGTGCTCTGAACGTAGCGTGTTGTACGTTTGCATTTTTCCCGAGTTGGAGGATTTTCGGCTATTATTTCCTTACAATTTCCCCCGATATCGCTCCGTCCTCGATGCGCTTTTCTGATCTTCCCTGTGCTTCAGTTCTGCTCTTCTTTGCATTCGCCAGCACAGGCTTTGCGCGCCCAGGGGCGGTTTCAGCTGCACCCGGGGTCTTCATGTGCCGGTTCCCACTCAGTCCCGTGGGGGTTCCCGCCGCCTGGGGCAGTTCCCGTGGACCCCTGGGCTCGGGAGTAAAGGTGGCTGGGGGGCTGGTCTGCTGTCGTAGAGTCTGTTCCTGTTAACTGCCCCACCGCAGGACGGGTCTCTCTTCCTGCCGGTCTCACGTCTAACCGTTGTCTGCTCTGTGGGGGACACTGTGGCTGTCACACGGAGAGGAGCCTAATGACATTGTCTTCTTTTCAAAGACGTCGTGTTGCTCTGGGTGGCCATGAAAATAGTGGCAGGCTGGCTGGGGGCTTTGGAAGGTGGCTCTGTTTCAGGTTTGTCCTTAGTCCGAGGGTTTGGCCCCAATTCTGGAGTGTGATTCTTAGTCCTAAACCCTGGTCTTCTGGGGGTCTCACCTGAGAGTCCAAGGTGTTCGGCAGGTTTCTCCATCGAACTGGGCAAGAGCTTGGCCACCGGGCGCCGCCCGTGGCTGCTGCCCCACCTCGGCCGTCGGCCCACAGCGGCCGCCTCGGCTGGGCTCCGCGGAGGGCTTCCCCGGGCGTGGACAGCCCAGGGGCTGAGGGGCATAATAAGAAATCTATTTGTGGTCTTCACTCCATGTCTGGCACAGAACCCCTAAAACCCTTGGGTTTCCTGTGACACAAGCCACCGGAGATGTCTTGTTATGGAAATGCGGTGACTTTTGGAAAACTCAGACACGGGGCTGATTACCAGGAGCCGCGCTGTGACTAGAGGGTGGGACCTGCCGTCCCTTCCCCCTGTAAGGTGGGCCCAGGGGCTGGCTCAGCGGTCAATGGCAGCGGTTTAGTTAATCGTGCCTGTGGAATGAAACCCCCATAAAAATCCAAAGGAGAGTGGGGGGCCTTCCGCCTCCTGGAGGAGCCACACGCTGAGGCCTCGACGTCCGGCTGCTGATTCAAACCCTTCGCTGGCCTTTGCGGTCGGTTGGCGGTGAGCACACGGGCTCCTGTGCAGCCCGTGGATGGAGGCGGCCTCCGCGGGACGGCGAGTGGTCCGCAGTCCCCGGAACAGCCTGGGCGGCAGGCTGGCGTCCGCGGAGGCTGGTCTCGGGGAGCGGAGCCGCCCACCCCTGACTGTGGGCGCTGTGTCTGGGCGGTTTGTGTCGGAGCCGAGCCGGGTCCTCGGACACCCAGCCGGTGTCGGCACCCTGCGCGGTGTGGGGGGGCCAGCGCCAGCGCAGGAGCCGGTGGCAGACCCCTGCTGCTCACCCGCCTGCCCAGGACCGTCCCCTGCCCACCTTGCCCCTTGCTCCAGGGCCCTGAACTCGGACCTGTGCTTCCTGGCCGGCGAGGCCGCCCTCCTGATTCCCCTCCGTCTCCCTGTGGCCTTCCCCTCGAAAGGCCGCTGAGGTGAAGAGCCAGGGCGCACACAGGACTCGCCTCCGGCGTTTCCCTCCCCACAAAGGTCGCAAGCGCCTGTCTCCTGTCGCTCAGCTCCTGGGCGCAACCGCCTCGGACATCGGCCCCATTTCATAGCTATGGCAGGAAGGCGAGTGTGGCTCTAGCTACACGTCCCCAATTCCCCAACGTGTCACCAGACAGCTGCACAAGCCCCAGGCCACGGGCCCCGCCGCCCAGGGAAGGCGCCGGCCACGCGCCTCTGAGGGGCGCCGCCGGGAAGCTAGTCTTTCACCATCGTTCCGATTACTATGGTCGCAACGGAGAAGAGAACAAACGAGCTATGAAAATTGTAATGGAGGGGATGCGATGCGGCCTCCTGCAGATCAGAGGATGAAACCCCTGAGGACGGACGGGAATGTTACACACCGTCGCTCCGTGCGGGGCCGGGACGACAGCCCGTGAGCAGGGGGGCGAATGAGAGACAAGATCCTCAGAAGCGAAAACACTCAGGAGCGAACCTGACAAGAAACCAAGGTAGCCCTGGGGGCCACCAGCAGAGACGGGGGCGCGAGGGCGCGCGGCCGCGGGTGGGAGGCTCGGCCTCGCGGCGACGTCTCCGCTTCCAGGGACCGACCCCCAGGCGTGAGGCCATGTGTGTGAGACGAAGCAGCGTTTGCCAGAGCCAAGAGGGAGCGCTTCTGGGGGGGGGGGGGCGTGCGGCTGGCGAAACGAGCCCCATGGGGCGCAGGCGGGGCCGGCGCCCCCACGGGCAGGCACGGCTCGAGACCGGTGGCCACGCGGAAAAGGTCAAAGTGCCACCACGCTCATTTGCGAAACGTGTGTGTGTGTGTGTGTGTGTGTGTGTGGTTTGCATGTTTAGAATGGCCTGGGCCCGGGCCCGCGTGGCTCAGTGGGCTGGAGCGCCGTCCCGTACCTGAAGGGTGGCAGCTTCGACCCCCAGCCCAGGTGTGCGTGGGAGGCGACCCATCAGTGCCTCTCTTTCTCCCTCCCTCTTCCTCTGAAAGCAATGAAAAAATGTCCTCCGGTGTGGATTAAAAAATGAAAAAAGAATAAAAAAAGGATGGTTTGGCTCCTAAGAAAAAGGAAACCTAGCTCAGCAGGAGGCGCGCGGGCGGGCTTATTTTCCCCACAGGAGGCCCCGAGGCAGCGCGGCCTTGCTGTGCGGGCCTCCTCCCTCACGCCGCTCACCCCGCTCTCCGTGGCAGGTCGCCGCTTTCCCACGGCCTTGCAGCCCCGTCTCCTCCATCGTGGCACCTCCAGGTCGAGGGGAAAGGGAACGAGGACAAGGCCACACCTCACGCCTGTCCCGCGTTTTACCACACGAGCACACGCGGGGCCCCTCCCAGCGGCAGGCGTTGCGCAGGCCTCCTGGCCAGGCGGGGTCCCCTGCTCGCAGCGGGAGGGTGGTCCGGACCGAGGGCCTGAGCAGCGGAGGGCCCGACCCGACGGGAGGGCCAGGGGAAGGTGGCAGAGGGACAGTCCCCAAGTCCCCGGCCGCAGCGGCCCAGCCAGCCCGTCCTCGCCGGGTACACGGGAGGCTGAGGGGCGACTCGAGTGGCTCCGGCAGGGAAACGGGGCGGGCGTGTGGAGGGGACGCTTTATTCCCTGCTGTGACTTAGACACTGCTTGCGTTTGCATGTGCACAGGAAACAAACAAAACGTGATTTTCAAAAAAGAAGCCAGCCACAGAGTTATGGCTTTTAAAATGCTCTATTCAGAAAACTTTTTAAAAAAGTACTAATTAGCCTTTGGATTAAAAAAAGAATTCGTAAGGCACATTATAAAATATTTAGAATTTAACAACAGTGACATCTCTAAGTAGAAGTTTGTGGGACACGTTTAAGGCCACATTAGAAACCATTGGGGAGTGTTTGATATGTTTGTCTGAAAATAGGAAAGACTGAAAAGTAATCAACTCGGCCGAGGATCTGTAGAAACAGCCCAAAATTAAACCCAAAGAGATAAAGAAAAGGAAGGGACAATAAAGACACAAGCGAAGATGGAATAGAACCAGACATAGACGTGGTGAACAAAATCGAAGCGACTCTCTAAAAAGTTTACTTCCGGACTGATTAGGGAAAAAAGAATGAGGACAAAGGGGCAGATAAGAAATTGAAAACCACAGGAATTTAATAATTCTTTACAAAATTAAAGTAGAAGCGAAGCCTCTCTCCCGCCGCACACACAGCGGCCACGAAGCCGCAGGCCCGGCAGGCGTCCCGGCTTAGGCCCACCACGCCCTCAGGGAGCAGGAACCGGCCGGACAGAGAAACTCCCAGAAAAAGAGAAACACAGGGAAACTGGCCCAGCCCATTTTTATACAGCTGGTGAAGAGATAGCAAAGAAGGCACAAGGTCTGTACACTCTAAACCAGGTTCATTTATGGGCATGAATTTTAAAAATCTTACCATATTCTTGTCCTGGCCAGTGTGGCTCAGTGGATCGACCGTCAGCCTGCAAACCAGAGGGCCACCAGTTCAGTTCCCCGTCAGGGCACAGGCCTGGGTTGCAGGCCAGGTCCCCAGCAGGGGGCGCGCGAGAGGCAACCACACATCGATGTTTCTCTCCCTCTCTCCCTCTCTCCCTCCCTCCCTTTCCCTCTGTCTGAAAATAAATAAATAATTATTTTTAAATAAAGTTAATGTGTTCACTAACTAAAATCCAACAGCATGTTAACGTCACATAAATTGATCTCCGGAACACAGGGATAGTTCAAATCATGAATTTTTAACATGGCAGTTCACCAAGTTAAAGAAGGAAAGAAAATCATCACACTCGCACAGATGAAAGCACTGCATGAAGTTTAAGACACACCTGTGATCTTTTTTAAAAATTTAGGAGAAAAGGGCTGGAGGGAGGTTTCCTGACTGATAAGGACCACGTCCCTCAATCCTGTGGCAAGAGCGGCGGGCCCCTAACGTGAGGTTGGGGGTGACATGAGGCCGTTTGTTCCCACGCTTCCTGCTCAGCGTTGCTCTGGACGTGCCGGCCAATGCAATAAGACAAGAACAAGGAATATGCAGTGTAACCACTAGGCGGCAAAGAGTCAGCAGCTGTATGATTGCGTATCTCCAGATAACGTGATAACTCATAGTGAAATGCCAAAGTAATCAACAGAATAACTGTTCCCGCTAATCGGAGGTCGGCATGGTTGCTTGAGACCAAAGTCAGTAGCAACCCTTGAAGGCACTAAAAAAGGAATAATAGGAAAAATGTTATTTTAAAAAAGAGCGTAATGTATAAAATAGTCCTGAATTAATCTTGAGACCCACAAGTCCCTTATGGGGCGGGGGTGGGGGGCTCTGAAACACCGTCCCAGGTCTTAACGGGAGACAAGGACAGGGACGTGTTCCCGCCCTGCTGGAGGTGGGGCAGGCTGCGAGGCGATGCCGGAACCCTGGCCGCGGCTGCCCAGGCTGTCCCCAGATTCCTGCAGGCCAGAGGCTCTGCTGGGGGAGGCAGCTCTGCCCTCCTGGCATGGTGGCCCCTCTGGGCCTGCCTTGGACCCCGCTGGCCCGCAGCGGACTGAGTGCCGGCCCCTGGCACCAGCACCCGTGGCTAGGCACCGCCACAGCCGTCCTCGAGGCCACCCGTCCCCTGCTGGGCTTGCGGTCGGGGACAGGGCGCCCCAGCCTGTGCCCCACAGTCGGGCCTGGGACAGTGGGCCGGTCGGTGTTCTCTGCTCAGCCCTCCGAGGCTGGCATTCCTGAGAGACACTGGGTGGTGACCAGGCCTGCCTGGGTTCTTCCCGGCCCACCAGGCCAGGAATGCCGGGGCGTGCTGGAGCATGCCTGTCTGCGGCCTGGCTCGGCCGCGCCGCTCGGGGCGTGCGGGGGCGGGGGCGGCTGGACCCCGCAGGAGACCTGGGGTGAGCGCTTCTCGAGCCTGCAGGCGGGGCTGGGGGGCTTGGACTTCCGGGGTGACTTGGAGGAGCCTTGCCAGGGGATGCTCCCGTGTGCTCTGCTACCTGGCCCCGGACTTCCTGCATGAAGTGCAGTGACCGGCGGCCGCTACGGTGCTCTGCCGCGCCGTGTCCCGGCATGCGCCCTGACCCTGGCCAGGGGTCCCACTCTGCAAACCCTTCCTGAGCCCGGGGCGGAGTCCGGCCCGGGCCCAGGGGTGGGATGTCAGTGCTGTGGGCTCCGGGCAGGCCAGAGGCAAGGCTTGGCCAGTGATTCAGACGTAGCCTGGGCCCAGGGCGGCCGCTGCCACCCCAGGTCCGGGAGGGGGCATAGGGCTCGCCCGGGAGGTGTGAGCGGAGGGTCGCAGAGGGGCAGGGGGCGCGATGGAGAGCTTGGGTTTGATCCCAGGGGCACTGGGCAGCTATGGCGACTTTAAGGCAGAGGAGGGGCTGGGGAGGGGTCTGTGTGAGGCAGCTCTTGGCCGCCAGGATGGAGGGGAGCAGGCGGAGCTGGCACAGGGCACAGAGGGGCAGGCGAGGAGTGGGCTGAGGCCTGAGAGGGGCCGCCGGGGGAGGGGGAGGAAGGGGCGACTCCCCCTCATTCAGCCTGAGCAGCCAGGGGAGGTGCTTGTAAAGAAAGTGGGGGTGCTGAACAATGGGGCCTGTGGGTGAGACCAGCGAGTGGGGAGGGTCCAGAGGCCCTGGCACAAAACGGAGACCAGAGCGGGGGCGGAGGGGCTCCAAGCGGTCACCCAGGAGGGGCGTCGGGTCCCAGCGACAGCGGCCAGGCTGGGGCGGGGGACTGCGTGCCGGTCACGGTGCCACGGGGGGAATGCTCAGCCGGCACCGCTTTCTGGCCAGCAGCCAGGGGTCCACTCAGTGCTAGAAGCCTGTCTCAGTGACTCAAAGTGCACACAATATTGGAAAATTCTCTCTACCCTGAAATCTGGAAACCACTTAGCACCCAGCAGCAGGATGTATAAAGGAAACGCTGGTCCAGCCTGAACGATATACCTCTTGCTTTTATGGCGTCTGTCTGGCGATCTTTCTGGAACTCACACCTGACCGCTGTGACCCCAGCTCAACCACCCACCCAGCTCCCCGCTGCCCCCACCACCCTGCTCCAGCCCGGCCCCGCCATCCGGCCTGGCCTACGGGCTGGGGGCCGCCCTCTGCTTTGCACAACACACCAGCATCTCTCGTGGGCCCTCGGGGCTCCTTCCCGCGCCGCCTTCCTCCGAGCACGTCCTGCCTCTCTCCCCTCCCACCCTCACCGTGCCCCTGCTCCCACCCCAGCGCCTCTGTTGTCAGGACCCTGGGGGGCGGGAGTGTGGGTGTGCCCAGTGCGCCATGTGGACCGCAGCAGGGGCGCGCGCTGTGAACTGCGGTGGGGTGCGGAGACCCTGCTGGCGGGGAGCAGCCTGCAGCCCCGCCAGGCCTCGGTGTGATTGGCCGCCCGGTGCTCCTGGGTGGGCCCTGCCCTCCCCACCAGGGTCCCAGGATGCTCTGCTGCTGGCCCCCGTGGACCTGGGCTGTGCTTCGCAGGCAGAGCAGAGGAGCGCCTTCTGCCCCCCCACCCTTGGCCCAGCGCAGCAGAGGCTGGCACCGGCAAGTCCGTGTTCGCCGAATGAATGGAGGCGCGGAGGCAGAGCTGGGGGCAGAGCGCAGCCGGCTCCACCTCCCGCCCCAAGCCCGGAGCCTCCCCAGAGCGAACTCGCGGCTCCTCCGACCACACAGGCCGCCGCAGCGCCGCCTCTCCGCGCTCCTCTTGCTCAGCAGTGCCACGCCTGCCCCCCAACCCCTCCCCGGGCAGCCACCCTGCTGCGGACCAAGTCAGTGGCCTCGCGTCTCTCCCGCGCCCCGCGCCCTTCAAGTGCCCCTCCCGGAGCCGGGGGGGTCCACCTCCAGCAAGCCCGGGGTCCAGGCCTGCGGTGGCCACGGCCTCAGGTCACCGCCATAGTTGGGCTCCAGTTGAGGCTGGCCCCTTCGGGGGGCGGGTGTCCTATGCCCGCCCGCGGGCCCCACCCGTAGCGCCGGCCTCGGCAGGAATGTGCGCGGGGCCGGGGGCGGGCGCTGGAGCGTGGCCGGCGCCGGGCCGGCCGCGACACGCTCGCTCGGGACGCCGCGCTCCAGGGCGCGTTCTGCCGCCCCACCCCATCCCGCGCCGCAGGACCTGCCAGGGGATCCCCGTCCTGAGGTCCCGGGACCTGGGCAGGCGGAAGAGGTCGGCACTCTGGCCCTCGCCCCCGTGCCCGCGTCCCCACGCGGCCCGAGCCGGGCCAACGGCGCGCAGGCGCGGGCTTGTCCGACAGCGCGCTGCGGCCGCCGGGGCGGGCTGCTGTGTGTGTGTGCGCGCGGGGGCGCGCGCGCGCACGCGTACAGGGAGGGCCCCGGACCTCCGGAGCTCCGCCGCACTCCCTTTGTGCACCTTGTACCAAGCTTTGCTCAGGAATGCGTCCCCGCACACAGGGGCCCCGCCTGGGCCACCGCCTCCAGCCAGCATCCCCAGGACCGGGCCTGGCTCCGCCCTCTCCCGCATCCTTGAAGAGAGGCGCCCCTTCGCCCCTTCGGAAAGGCCGCCTGCGGTCTGTGACAGTCCCGCGGTCGGGCAGGGGCCGGAAGCAAGGACTGCCCCCTGGGGACTGTGTCCACCCACCAGGTGGCCAGGAGAGCGGAAACCACGGCCCCACCTGAGAAACCGGTTGCAGGGCCTGCGAAGCCACAGTGCCTCTTCCCCCGTGGAGCCTCCCGCAACCTTTCTCCCCCCTGCCCAGCCCAGCCACCCCGGGCCTTGTTGCCCCTCAGCGGCTCCCAGCAGCGGAGCCCTGCCCCCATCCCGGCTTGGGATGTCAAGACTCTGCCCCCAGGAGCGCGGCCGCTTGTCCGGGGGCCGGGGTGCTCGGGGGTGCTTGCCTGTGTACTCTAAGTGGGAGACTCGTTGGCGGGGGTGGGGGGCAGGGGGAGAGGAAACCAGCACATTTGGGGGTGAGGGGCCAGGGTCCAACACCCTGACCAGCACCAGGCACCCCAGGGCCTCAGGGCCGTCAGCTGTGGCGTGGAGATGCAGGGGCAGCTGGGGAGCTGGGCGAGGCCTTGCTGGCTGGCCACGCGGGGCCACTGGGCTCTGGGGCTGGGGTGGGGGGCAGGGCTGGGGCTGCAGAGTCACGCTCTGAGTGAAGGTGGGGGCAGGCCTAGGGCCCCCGGAGAGGGGCAACCGCCGGCCCGCTGGGGCGTCGGGCC
Source organism: Pteronotus mesoamericanus (assembly GCF_021234165.1). Lineage (NCBI taxonomy): Eukaryota > Metazoa > Chordata > Mammalia > Chiroptera > Mormoopidae > Pteronotus > Pteronotus mesoamericanus. The sequence goes on along the minus strand of NW_026555082.1, from coordinate 3,375,735 downwards.
GCAGGGCCACGAGACCTGCTCCTGCCGGGGCTTCCTGCCCGGCCTCCCCTGTGGCCCAGCTGGCAAGGCCCGGGCCAGCCCGGCTCCCTGCAGTTGGCAGGCGTCGGAGGGCGGGAAGCCGGCCCCCGCCCTCGCCCACTGAGACAGGAATCCGGGGCCCCGGGGCACGGAGTCCACCGTGCATTCCAGGTGCCCTGGTCGCCACCGGGCATGGGCGGGGCGCGGCTGGCACCGCAGAGCGTGGGAACAGGCCGCTGCCAGCACCCAGGCGGGCTGCACCCTCTGCCTGGCCTCCTCTGCCCTCTGCGGAGGGCCTGGGTGGGGCCAAAGGGGGTGGCCCACCTGGCCGGGAGGCGGGGCCTCTGAGAAGGGCGGGGCCTGGGTCCCTGCCCTTGCAGCAGAGGCCGGTCGGCTCAGGACCCAGGGGAGATGCAGTTTGGACCCCCTACGGGGCACCCTGGGCTGACAGGGACCTCGGCGGGAGAGGGCGCTGGTGGGCTGTCCCTGGTGGGGGTCACGCGGAGCAACAGGGTCCCGGTGCACCAAGGAGCGTGCTCACGCGCGCACGCACGGCTGGCCTGTGGCAGCGCGTGTCCTGGCAGGACGGCAGGCTCCTGTCCGGGCTGCAGCCCCAGCAGCGCCCCGGGAGGGGCTGACCCTGCTGGCTGCGGCAGCTGAGCCAGCCCTGCAGGCCCCAGTGCCCCGAACACAGGCTGCTGGCCCGCCCAGGTGCCTTGTGCTGGGTGGGGACAGAGTTGTCCCTGTGGACGCGGGGACCAACAGGGCTCAGGCTGCGGCCAGGGACGGGCACTCTGTCCTGGAGCTGGCCCTGACCAGCACAGCAAGGTCCCCCCCCACACACCAGGTGGGGAATCAGGCCCAGAGAGATCAGGCAACTTTCCAAAAGTCACACAGCAAGTCACACAGCGAGGAGGCAGATTCTAGGGCGACGTGGAGAACCCTCCCAGACCCGGACCTCACACCCTGAGAGCCAGGGCGGGCAGCTTCCCTCCTCCGGCCTCAGCTTCCTCGCCTGGGGAGTGGCCTCAGAGCCCAGGTCAGCCTCTTCTGCCCCGGGGCCGCCGCCAGCTCCCAGCTCCCGGCTCCCGGCTCCCGGCTCCCGGCTCCCGGCTCCCAGCGGCTGAGGCGGCCTCACTCCGCAGCCAGCGCGCGGCGCCCCCTGGTGGCCGCCTGTGGCTTGACGCCGCTTGTCCCCGCAGGTGGCGGTGGAGCTGGCGGGTGCGACAGGCCCCAGAACGGCGGCGGGGGCGGGGAGTGCGGGCGGGGGTGCCGGGAGGCCATGGGGCAGAGGGGCCGCTGGGCTGCGCGGAGTCCCTGGGTTGATCCACACATGGAGGGCCTGGGAAGACATTGTCTCCTGGGGTGTTGGCAGGGGAGGCTGCGGACACCAGCTCAGGACCTCAGCGCCGAGCCCTTGGGCCCCCGAAGGCCATTAGGGCGCAGGGACATGGGCCCCGGAGGGTGGCTTCAGGGAAGCAGGGTCCGCACCAGACGGGAGGGCAGTGACCACGGGGGTGCTCGGACATCGGGCGTGGTCATTCCGGGGCCTCTGGGCCGCCGGGCGGGGTATGGGAGACCCCCTGAGGCCCCAGGACATTGCTGTCCGCCCCCCTCAGACCAGGGTGCCAGGCCCCTCGAGGCCTCCCCCGGCCCCTCCACCCCCAGAGACGCACCCCGTGGCGGCCACCGCAGCACCGGCCGGGGGCCCCGGGAGTGTCGGTTGGAGACGTGAGTGGGTGGGTGAGTGTGCAGCCGCAGGCCGCCCCGGCCGCCCCTGCAGGTTGGGGTCAGTGGGCTGTGGCCTCAGGGCAGGAGGGGCCCAGGGTCACCCACCTGTACTAGAAGCCAGATCATCGTGCCGAGTCGTGTATCTGAGGTGCTGGGCATCGTCCCTGCACCCAGAAGGTTGTGGGTTCGATTCCCAGTCAAGGCTCAGGCCTGGGCTGCGGGCCAGGCCCCCAGCAGGGGGCGCGCGCGAAGCCACAACACAGGGATGTTTCTCTCCCTCTCTCCCTCCCTTCCCCCCTCTCTAAAAATAAATACATAGAAAACAGGTATTTTTAAAAAGCCAGGCCATCACGATGTTCCGAAACAATAGGGCCTGGTTTGCTGTTTTGTAGGAAAACAGGCAGAGGTGGTGGGGCTGTGTCTGGAACCCGGTGGACAGCAGCCGGCCGGCCCGAGAGCGCACAGCGGGTGCTTCGCTTCAGGGCTGGGGGCGCCCAGGACGCCCCCAACCCTGTCTGCGTCAGGTTCTGGGATCGGGGGCCTCAAGAGCAGACCTGAGTTTGAACGAACCGCCGTTTTTCCTTCGCAAGTTGACGCCCTTTGGGGCTGAGAGCTTTCCCAGGGGGACACCAACCCGCCCTGAGACGAGGCCGGGGGAGGGGCAGAGGCGCACGTCATCGGAACCCCCAGGGGACGGTCGTCCACATCAGCGTCTCAGGCTGTGAGAGGCTGGCGCCCCCGTCGGGTCTGCTCACAGGGGCGGAGGGCACCCCGGGCCCTGCGGGGCCTCTTCCGTTGTGGGTGAGATTCACTCCGGCGGCGGCTCCGAGGGACCCCCGGAGCTGCCCTGCGGACGCGGCTGCCAGGCGGGGAGGACCTCGTCGGCAGGGAGGGTGGTCGCGGATCCCACAGGCACAAATAACCAGCGTCCTTAGGGCCCGCTTGCAGGGCCACGGGCGACGGAACACGGGAAAGGTTGTGCGGGCCCATCCCACCTGCCCAGCTGGCCACTCCGGCCACCGCTGTCAACTGCTAGAGAAACAAGCCCCCGCACAGCGTCTTCTAGGAAACCGCAGCCCAGTGCACGAACAGGGTGGAGGGACCTCGGAGAAAAGGGCGGCCTCCTCTCAAAGGGCCAGAGGGAGCGGCTCAGAGACGGAGCCCTCTGTCTGGCCCGGGGACCGGGCCGTGTGCCGAGGGCAGCTGGCTGTCGCGGGGCACAGGGAGGCCCGTTGCCTCTGCAAGCCCGCTCGGCGGAAGAGGTGGGACTCAGAGGCCCCGTTAGGCGGCAAGCTTGTCTCTGCTGTCTGAACTTCACGCGTGAACAGCGGCGCTCCCGCAGGCAGCGGCGTTGCGGGGGGCCTCCGTCCGCGGGGGCTCAAGATCGAGGTTTCGGTCGCCTCGCTTCCGGCCCTGTCTCCTGGGCTGCGGCAGGGCGCAGCGCTCAGCGGACTCGGCCAGGCCCTTTGCGCTGGAGCAGAACGACTCGGTTCAGCCGCAGGGAGCACAGCGCTGAGGCCACCCCACGGTCGCAGCATGGAGGGCAGGGCGGGGTCCTCCCGCCGGGCGGCTCGGGGTTGGCTGTGCTGGCGGGCGGGGGGACGCCCTGGACTCCGGGGCCCCGCGGGGCCCGTGCCCACAGACGGCCTCAGGAAAGCCCCAGGAATTGCCAGGTCTGAGCCCGATCACAGCAGAAGGTCGTGGGTGTTCCGCGTTCCCAGGCCGGGACTCCAGCGGCTTCTCCTTCGTCCCCGGGGGCTGCTCTCCTCCGAGTGGGGCGGACGCCGGCCCGCCTGAGGGAAGTCCAAGGAGCCAGGTGAGCAGGCTGAGGGACGCCGTCTCAGCAAACCCGTGGGGCCATCCCGTCAGAGCGATCCCCAACTCTGGCTCGCGATTCAGCTTTCGTCCAGGGAATGTAAGAAACCAGGGCGTGGCATTTGGGTCCTCAGAGGGTCTGACTCTGAAAGGGCAGCTCTAGCAGCCTCGAGGGAGGGAGGCGCGGGGGCAGGTCCTGGGGACAGTCCAGGGAGAGGCCCAGATGACAAAGCGGGTGACACAGAGTGGGCGGGCGCGGCGTGAAGGGAGAGGCTGGGCGCAGCTCGCCGCCGTGTGCCTGGAGACAAGGGCGTCGTGGGGACTCCAGGCCAGCGGGTGAGGGTCGCTCCTCCAGGGCCAGGCATCAGGCTGGGGAGACCCCAGGGGGCGGACCGCCCGGCTCGGCTCGCTGTGGGGTCCACCTCCTCCACCCCCCCCCGCCCCCCCGCCCCCCCGCAAGCACCGCTTTGCTGGGGCCGCCCAAGGCGGTGTGCACACTGACGGGGCGGGGCAGGGAGGGAGGGAGGGAGAACAGGTGTTTGTTACACATTTTAAGCTCCACCGCTGAAAGACTTTCTCAAAGAAGGGGCCAACTGGGCCCTGCTAGGAAGGAAGACCAGGCCCGGGACTCGGAGCTCGAACCAGCAGTAGCAGCAGCAGCCCCAGGAAAGACAACGCGTCCCCGGTCAGGGTCCCACCGGGTGTGGGGGGCGATGCCAGCCGCTCCGAAAGCCTCTGCATTGGCTGCGGCCAGAGGGGGCGGGCGGCGGGCGCAGAGCCCGAGGCAGGAGCGCCTGCTCCCCGGTGTGGGCTGCGGGGGAGTCTGGGGAGTTCACACGTGCGTAGGACGGGGAGGCTCCTGGTGCGGAGGCACCTGGCGCGTCTCCCCTTTGCGTGATCGCGGAAATGGCCGCCTAGAAGTTTTCGCGAAGTTGCGACAGACAAGCCGCAACGGGAGCGGACGTGTGTGTTTGCCTACAGCTGTTAATGCTGGGGGAGGCACGGGCCACCGTGACCCTGCCTGCCTGTGGGCGGCTCAGGATGTGCGGCTGCCGCCAGGCGGCGGAGCAGCGCCTGAGTCGCGGCTGATCGGCCGGGGCCGCGCCCCCGGGGCCGCGCTCGAGACGGCCAGACGGGGCCGCCGCGCTTCCCACCACGGAAAGCGCCGGACTCCGCGTCCCTGCCCACTGGGTGGCCAGGGAACTTCAGCGATTGCCCGGAAGGGACCTGGGAGACTTTCGTCCGAGGGCGGCGGGGCATTCTCTGAACCACAAAAGTTCCCAGCAGGGGCATGTGCATCATCCCCTGTCTGGGGAACCGAGGGAGGAGGGACCCGGCCCAAGGCAGCGCGGCCACGCGCAGCCCCAGCGCCCTCCAGGGGCCCCGGCCGCTGCCGGCCCAGATACCCTCCCCCAGACACCCGCCTTCCCAGGCCCAGCTCCACGGAGGACAAGCTGGTCCCGCGGGCCCGTCCTCCTGCTGCGGCCTGGCCCGCAGCCCCACCGGCACCCGAGGAGCACAGGCAGGCACCGTGGGAGCACCCCGGGCCCGGGCCCCCCCCAGTGCCGAGGCTGCAGCCCCCGCAGCACAATGAGGTGCGTGGCGGGAGAAGGCCAGGCAACCGGCCCGTGGGTGCTGGTCCACGCCGGCCCTCCTGTCCCCTCCTGCTGGTGCTCTTGGGCACCGTCCAGGGCCAGGTGGGACCAGAGGCGTGGGAGCTGAGGCCCAGGGCAGGCCTGGCGGCCGTGGGAGTGGGAAGAGACAGCCAGGATGGATGGTGGGCGGGTGGCGGGGGGAGAGATGCGTGGGAGGGAGAGCAGGGGCGTGTTGCTGTGGGGTGTAAGTGGTGGGGTGTGGGTCTCGCCCTACAGTTCCTGAAACCGCCCCGCAGGCAAAGGCATAACACGGTGTCGGGGAGACTCATGGACCCGTGGCAACGCAGGCCCCTGCTGCTCGGTGAGGAGGGAGCTGAAGGAGAGAGAACGAAAGCCGCTGGGAAACCCGCCTGAGCCGAGGGTGGAAACAGTGTGTCCAGACCCGGGGCAGAGGGGGGGCGGGGAAGGGCGTGTGAGCGGGGGCTTCCCCGGAGCAGGAGCAGAGCCGCAGGCAGGAAGCGGGCTGAGCCTGGCCCGGGGGGCGGGGCAGCTGCCGAGGGGTGCGAGGCGATCTGGGGGTGAAGACCGCACTCTACGCTCAGTTATGCTGGTGGTCACACCATGGGGTGCATTGGTGGGGAGTCGGCTGCTCACCTAAAGGCCGTGAATTGTAGTGCACGTAAGCTATCCCTGAATTTTGTAAAAATTCAAATTAAAATAAAAGAAGTTGGAGGGGAAAAAACCAGGAAAGTGCAAAGGAAGCTGAAAAACAAGTTAAAAATAAGATTGGGAATCGGTGACATGGGAAAAACAGAGGTGCCGTGAAGATCAATGAAGACAGAAGTTCTCTGGAAAAATTCATCAGCCCGTGAGACAGGGCAGCTGCCGAGAATATCACACAAAAGCAAAAGGAAAGAAAAGATGCAGCACAAATCAAAAAGAGGTTACGATGGAAGATTTAAAGGCAACAAGAAGCTGCACACTGGCGGAAAATATCTGCAAACCATGTATCAGATAAAGGGTGTGTGTTGAGAACACCAAGCGGACCATGGACCATCCGAACTCAGCAGTAAAGAAACAAATGACCCAATTTAAAAATGGGTCAGAGGTCTGAGTGCAGTGGAGGCAGGTGTGGGGGCGACAGGGAGGCCTCCCCGCTGCATCATCGGCAAATGCAGGTCAAACCCCGGGGGCGCACCCCGCACACTCAGTGAACAGGCAGGAAAGAGTTCGGCAACAGAGTGGCCGCGCTGAAGGCGGCATTCGTGGCGCCTCTGCGGGGACAGCGCCGCGCGGTGGTTTCTCACCACCTGATGACCCAGCAATTTCGCTCCCAGCTCAAGAGAACCGAAAATGTAGGTTCCTGCAAAAAAACCTGTACATGAGCCTTACGGCACCTTTGCTTACGACCCCCAAACGCTGAGAGCCCCGCCGGCGCCGTCCGTCCGGCGGACAGACACGGAGCTGGCCGGTCCGTGACCTGCGGAGCGACTCGCGGTAAAAAGGAAGGCGCTACCCACGTGCCCGACACGGGTGAATCTCAAGTGCGTTTCCTGTGGCAAAGACGCCAGATTCAAAGGCTGTCACATTCCACTCATGCGACATTCTAGAAAAGGCAAAACAAGCGGGAGGGGACCCGGCCGGTGGCTGTGGGCGGGGCTGGGGGAAGGAGCCAGGGAGAGGTTCTGGGCCGTGGCCCTGCGGGGGGACACGCAGCTGTCTGCCTGGGTCCGACTCCGCAGGCGTGAACGTCGCACAGCAAGTTTTACTGTGTGCAAAGTAAACATGTTTTAAGGGCAAGAAAAATCAGGTCCAAAAAAGAAACAAAACAACGAGGTCAACATTTCAGAAAACAGACGAAATGGGCAAATCACTGGGAAAGAGACCAAAAGAAATAAAGAGCTCGTTGGTCCCATGACAAACAGATTGACTGAAGTGATATTTAAAAATCTTGCCACGGGGGCCCTGACCAGTGGGCTCAGTGGGCTCGGCGTCGTCCCGCAAACCGAAAGGTCACTGGTGTGATCCCCAATCAGGGCCCAGGCCTGGGCTGCAGGCCAGGGCCCTGGAGGAGGCGAGTGCACGAGGCAACCGACGGAGGTTCCTCTCACACTCGGATGTTTCCCTCCCTCTTTTTCCTTCCCTTCCCCTCTGTCTAAAAATAAATAAAAATGAAAACTCTCACCATGAGGACACGTGAGGCTGGAAGGACGAAGGACAGGGGGCCTCAGAGCGGCAGCCCCGAGCCAGAGCAGGACCCACTCTGCCGGCCGAGAGGGACCAGCGCCCAGCCGGAGCCAGAACCCAGCGTGTGGCCGGGAGCGGATGCCTGGGGACAGAAGCCGGGTCCCGGGTCCCAGCCCCCACGCGGAGCCTGGGACCACAGCTGGCTTGGTCCCAGCCTGCTCTGACATCAAGGACGCTGCAGAGGCTGAAGGTGGCAGACGCACTTGGCCTTGTAGAATGGCCCTGTCCGACGTCCGCAGGAGAGCCTGCGGCTCGGGGCCGGGCCACCAGCACCAGGAACCAGGGAGGGCCCCGTGGCCCCGGGGGCCGCGCAGCTGCCGGCAGAGTTTGCGGAGGCCCCAGGTGCTTTTCTACAGCGCGAGGTTTGGCCTCATTTCCACGGAGGGTCGTGCCGTGGAAACTAGCTGAGGGCGTCCCCCGGGCAGACCCAGGATGGGAAGGAGTAAGTGACACGGTCCCTGTTCACAGATGGCCCGCTCCCTCTCGTGGAAACGCCTGTCAGAAGGAACGGGCGAAGCCAGCAGAGCAGCAGGCCGGAAAGCCCACCGTGGAGGCCGGCGGCGCGTGACAGGGGCGGCGCGGGAGGGGGGGGCCGGGGGGGTCCGCTCCACGCCCAGAGGTGTCCGAAAGAGCAGAGCGCTCGGGAGCCAGATCGCCCAGGGAGCGGGGAGAACGGCGTGCACCGTGAAACTGCCAAGCTGCTGCAGGAGGTTTAAGAAGACACCAGCCAATGGGCGCACAGCCCACGTGCGAGGGTGGACGCCTAGACCGGGGCACAGCCCCTCGGAACCCCAGTCTCGTGCTTCGCAGAAAGAGAGAAATCTATCCTCAGTTCACATGGAGTCTCCGGGGACCCCACATCACCCAGCGAACGGCCACTCAGGGTGCAGAGACGCGCCCCTCCTCAGCACCCCCGGCCCGGCCAGCAAACCCAGGGAGGGGACCAAGGGGCGGGGGCAGGCCCCAGAGAGACAGGTCAGTGCGGGAAGGAGGCCAGGCCGGGCGAGGCTGGACACCGGGTCCCAGCCGAGCCCAGCCTGGCCCGGCCCGCCACGCTCTGCAGAGGATGCCGCGCCCCCGGCAGAAGGTGGCCGGGCCGCCCTGGGCCTGGCCCGCAGGTCCCCTGGCGAGCCCGGGGCCGGCGCCCGTGCCTGCCTGGCCCCTGTGCGCGTGTGTGCACGTGCCTGTCTGCGCACGTGTGTGCGCGTGCGTGCGCGTGTTCCGGGGTGACGATGGGCAGGACAGCAGAGAGAGGGCTCGCCCTCACCCAGGAAGGAAGCCTCGGCAGCTCAGGTGGCGGGCCGTGTGTGGAGCCACAGGTGAGGGGCAGGAAGTGGGGGCGGCTCTTCTGCTGAGACCTGAATTTCCTGTGAGGCCAGCGCCCGCACACCGAGTAGTGGAAACGGCTTCACACACCCGAGCGTGCACACATGTTCACCCCCGTGCACGCGCCCCCGCCATGGGGCCTGCGCCCCGTCGAGCGTGAAACCCACCCACCGCCGTGCCCCCACGACCCCCACTCACGCGCCCAGCTCCTGTCTGTGCCCTGAGCGGAGCCTCTCAGGGGTCGGCTACCCCTGCCTGCCCCCGCTTCCGGTCTCACCGAGTCTTCTCTGAACGCCCCTCGGTGCCCTCGGGGCCCCGGGCCTGACCTTCCACGGGGCACTGTCCGGGTCCTGGCCGCCCCCTTTCCCACACCTCTGTCTCCCAGGGACCCAGGCCCCCACCCCTCACCTTGCCTGTGTGCCCTTGGCCCTGACACTGCCTGGCCTCCCCCGGCCCCGCCCCCGGCCTCTGGCCTCTGGCCTCACACCCCGACATCTGGCAGGGCAGCGGGTGACGCTGCCAGCCTGGGAGACAGGCTGCAAAGTCCTTGCCCGTCTCCTGTTGTGGGGCTCTGGGGGGACCCCGCAGGCTCACACTCACTGCCCCTCTGCCCGGGAAGCCCCCCTGGGCCTGGGCCGACCCAGCTCAGACCCCAGGCCCCACTGCAGTGCTCTGACCCCACACCTGGGTCGCGGCCCCACCGCAGGGCGGCCACGGGGCCCCCGCTCCGAGCCTGCGATGGGAGGGGCCCCTCTGCGGGCTGTGGGCGTCGAGCGAGATCCCCCACCTCTGGAACCTGCCCAGGCGGGGCACCGGGCAGGGCACGTGGATGCTCACTTGGTGAGGGTGACCCAGGTCGCAGGGGCCCAGGTGGCCGCGGGCTGACACCCTGCAGAGGGGAAGCCAGTCCTGCCGGTGTGAGCGTGGGCGGCTCGGGTGTGAGCGTGGGCGGCTCGGGTGTGAGCGTGGGCTAGACCCGCGGTTTCACCCCCGGGGACCTGGCTTCCCGGCTCGGCTGGTGCCGGGGAAGGTGTCCTGGAGGGCGGGGGCGGGAGCCCCAGGGCAGCGCCCACGGCACGCCCTCCCTGGCCGGCCCCCTTCCCAGGCCCCTGCTGCTTCTTAAGCAGCAGCGGGGGTCCAGCCGGGGGAGCGCGCGGGGTCGTGCCGTCAGGCCGCCCGGCCCGGCTGCTGGCCGGCCATCAGCGGTGTCCCCAGGGCGGGCCACGGCGGGGTCAGAGGCTGCATCCCTCCGTCCCCCCCACTCTTTGCTTCCCCGCTGTCTAGCAGGCGCCTGTGTCCCCGGTCCGCCCTCCGGTGGAGCCCAAGAGCAGCTTCCAGAGGGGGCCCCCCGGGGGCACCAGGACCCCCCACCTGGCACGGTGATGGGGACGTCGGGGGCCCCTGGGTCTCTGTGGTTGGGCGCGGGGCTGCCCTGTGCATTGTGGGATGTTCAGCGCCATCCCTCAACTTCCCCTTCAGGCAAACCCGAAAAATGTCTTCAGAAATGCTGAGTCCCGCTTGGGGACACATCGCCGTGGGTGGGAGCCGCTGGCGAGGCCCGGGCCGGGCCGGGCTGCGGGGGTGAGCGTGAGGGTAGGCGCTGCCTTCCGGTCTGGAGCTGACTTCCGGCGGCGCTGGGGCCTCTGCGGCTCAGACACACGCTGGGCGCGCTCCGCCCCAGCCAGGGGCTGCACGCGGAGGCCCCTTTCCCTCTTACCTCTCACGGGGAGCCAGGCCGAGCTTCCCAGGGCAGCGGAGGGGGGTACCCGCACCTCTGCTGTCCCTCTGGGGGGTCTAGGGTGGCCTGGGTCTTTGGGACCCTCTGTGGCAAAATACACCACTCCTAAAGCCACCAAGAATGCCGCACTCCGGGGAGGTGCTGGGGCTGGGGACGCCGGCTCGGGCGAGCCGTGGCGCTGAGGGGGGCCAGGGCTGCCTCCCCTGGGGGTGGGGAGGACACGGACCCTGCTCTGGACGGTGGCATGTAGCAGGCACCTAGTGACGCTGCTGTTGATGGAGTAAGCGGCCTTCTTCTGTGGCCCTGTGGTCCCCTCCTGCCCCAGAAAGAAGGTGGCTCTGCCTGGCTCCTTCCTGAGGCCTGAACGGGGTGCATTTTGGGACGTCCCCTAGAAGGGAGGGCCCACTGTTCTCAACATCCTTCCTTCCTGACACCCAGAATGCAGGTGGGAAGGCTGGAGCTCCAGAAGCCGTTCTGGTCCCTGAGACAGTACCCGGTTCCCCAAGGCTGTGGGCGCTGTCTGCCAGCCCAAGGGAGGGACCAGCTCTGAGTTTGGCAAGGTCGCCGGGGGCTCAGGGGTGGCAGGCACCCTGCTGTGCCTGAGCTGGGACATGCTGCCACTTTGCTGGAATCCCGACCCGTCGCTCACCCATGGGGTGCCTCTCCCACCCCCTGTTGGAGGAGCACGCGCAGCAGCGAGGGTTTCAGAATCGCCCGGCTCTGTGACGCTTCCCAAAGCCCTGTCCCTGCCCCTCCCGGGGCCTCCCAGGCTGGCTCTCTCAGGAATGGCCCCGAAATCCCCTTCGCCACCAGCGTCTGGGGAAGTCCTGCTCCTCGGAGGGCGGCTGCGTCCGGGGAACCCCCGGGAGTCCCCTGCCTCCCTAGCCTGGATCCTGAGTCAGCATCACCACCCACCCTAAAGGTGGAGAGGCAGAGCCGAAAGCCAGGGAAGGCAGAGAGACCGGGGAAGGAGGAGCGAGGATCCTGGGCAGACAGGCGGGGGCGGCGTGAGAAAGGACTGACCCTGGTTGCTCCGGGCACCTGGCGTGGTTGCAAGAGAGCTAGGGAGGCAGGGCACGAAGTGCGGGACAACCGGAGCACTTCCCAGAACGACGTCTCTGGTTGACGGAAACGCGATGCAGACCCAGGCGCCCGAGTCCGCACCCCCGCGTGCACAGCGCCTCCACAGCTGCCTCCAGCCAGGGACCCTGCTTCAGCCGCAGGAAGTGGGGGGTCTGCCTCCTGCTGTGACGCGGACAGGCCGTGGGGACGTCATGCCAAGTGGAATGAGCAGATGCCGAAAGGCAGGCGCGGGCTCCACTGATCTGAGGTCCCTGCAGGGGTCGGACCCCTCGGGGCAGAGATGAGACGGCAGTGCCGGGGCTGGGGGTCCGCGAGCAACGGGCAGGCCCCGGCGTGAAATGGCCGCCACCCTGCATCCCGGGGATGCGTGGCTCAGCCGCCCCGGGCCCCGGAGGCCACTGCCGAGCAATGGTGACGGTGGGTCTCGGGCACCCAGGGCCGCGGCCCCACCTGCTTGTTTGGGAAGGGCTGTCCTCAGCCTGGGCCCCCGGGAGGCAGGGGGCACCCTCGGGGCAGCGGCCCGCGGACACCGCGGCCCCCAGGCGGGCGTTCGGGAAGGCCGGGGTGAGCCCTGCGCTCAGGCCTGCCCACGCCCCGGGCCCAGCACTCCAGGGAGCCGGGCAGCTGTGGCCGGACCGTCTCTGCAGGACAGTGAGGAGGGCCCCAGGGCTCTCCTGGCCCTGGACACCCAGGGGTGTGGCCGCCGCGGATGCACCGCACGGGCGGCGCACGGAGGCCCCGGAAGTGGAGGTGGCCTGGCTCTGCCCCCGGGGCCGCGATGGCCGGGCCCGGATCAGGCCAGGCGCTGACCCAGGGAAGGGGCCCACCCTGCCCTTTCCCCTTGAAACCCGGAACCAGCCTGTGGGGCAGCAGGTGGCGGGGCGGCGCCAGGCCACCTGCAGCCGCGGTGCTTTCGAGACGCCTGGGCTGCGTGTTCGGGAGCAGGCTGGTCTGACCGGTGTCCTGGGACCGGGGGCCAGCAGCACCTCTAAGAGGGACGCTGTGTCTGGGGACCCCACCAGCGAGGCCACGGGGTCTGGCTGGGGTCGTCTCAGAGGGGGGCCAGGCAGAGCCAAGGCTGGTATGTAGAGGCCCCTTCCCTCTAGCACCACCCCCAGGGTGGGCATCGGGAGGGAGGGCGCCGTGGGAACGGCTGGGCCTGCGGCAGGTGGCCAGCCGTGGGGGGTTGGAGCTGCTCCAGGGCCACCGCGGCTGGTGGCGGCTGCGGCCCCTTCCCTGCGCCCTCAGGGATCCCCGCAGGGTGAGGCTCCCTGGAGGCGCCAGGTCGGGAGCTGGGTCCCCCTCGGGAGGGTCCTGCCCGCGGTGTCCTGCCCGGTCTGTCCGCGTGGGGACCTGGGCACTGGCCGCTCGTGTGAGCTGGCTCTGAGTGTGCCCCGGCCGGCTGGGAAGGTCCCGAGGGAACCCAGAAGAGGCTTCTGACTCTGTCTCTGGGTGGTGTCGGATCACAAGGGGAAGTGGGTCTGGGCCCCTTCCTGTCATCTGTCCCTGGGACGGCGAGGGGCACAGTGTCACCACAAGAAAGCTGTCATCCGGCTGCCGCTGGCCAACCCCTGGGACCCTGTGGCTGGGAGTTTTGGAGACAGCTGGCCAGCGTCCTGGCCGTGTCCTGGAAGCCCCCACCCAGCGGGGCCTGCGGGGAGGGCGGAGCCTCCAGGCGGGGCCCGAGTCTCCCCCGGCGGCGGGGTGGGGTGGGTGGGGGCCCCAGGGGGGGTCTGACGCGAAGGTGGTCGGCTGGAGTACACGTGGGTTCCTTCACCAGGGACCCGGGGCAGCAGTGCCCACCGCGCTGTGTCGGCAGGAGGGTTTGGGGTGCAGGTGGTGACTGCCCGGGGCCCCTTCAGAGCCTCCCCGTCCTGAGGCTGATTCCTCAGAGCTCTCGCCTGCGCTGGTCCAGGGCCAGAGAGCCGGGGGCTGAGGGCAGGCCTGGCCCTACGACCTGTCCTTGCGCCTCCCGGGCCTCCGGGGACGTCCTGGGCGCCCTGTGCCTGTCGCAGATTCCCGGGGTGCAGATTCCCCGGGTGCGGGGCGGACGGCCCTGCGGGGAAGGTGGGGAAAGACTAGAAAGAGCATTGGTCTGGGCAGGGCAGGTGGCTTGGCTTCGGGAGCGGGAGCGCTCAAGGAAATGCAAATGTGTTTTCAAAAGTTGCTTTGAAACTCTATGAAAACAGGGGAAACAGCCTGCGGGGGCGGGAGGGGGGGCGGGGGGGCGGGGGTGAGGCAGCCACCGCCAAATTGCTGGGGCTGGAGACCCGGTCAGAAAGGGCCGGGTCCGAGGGAGCACGGGAGGAGAGACGGGGAAGCCCTGGAACGCCCCCGAAAGCGCCGTGCGTCCAGCGGGGCGGCAGCCCCCAGAGCTGGGTCTCACCAAGGCCTGATGGACGCGGACAGGGGACCGGCCGGGGACCGGGGGCCGGACGCGTAAGGCCCGCTGTCACCTCGTCCGGTCTGTGTGAGAAGTTCACGGTAAAACAAACCAAAAACCCACGTTTGAAAAGACTGAGGGCTACGTGCCGAGGGCCGGGCGGCGCGCTGCGCTTGCCCTGGATGCGGCGGACGTCTCCTTGTGCTGAGAACCTGGAGGAGTCCCGCAGGGGACCAAGCTGGGGGCGGGGGCGGAGGCCGTGGGGCCACCAGGAGAGGCCGCCCTGGGCAGAGGGTGGGCCCGTGGGGGACATCAAAGCCCAGGCGGTGCCCGGGGCCAGCAGAGGAGGGACGTGGAGGCCGCTGGGGCCCCGGGGGCAGGTGTGGCAGGGCCTCAGGCTGATGCAGCCGCCCACGCACACAGCCATGTCTGCCTGGCCAGGCCGGGAGCAGCCTCCCAGCGCGTCAGCGTGACCTCACAGAGTCTGTCTCTCCACAGTCTGGGCCCTCCTCTGGGGGTTCCCGAAGGTGGGCTGGGGTGACGTGAGGGAAGAGCGGGCTGCTGTGCGTGGCCAAGAAGCGCAGCGTGTGCTTCGGCGTGGGAGGATGCAGGGCCGCCGCCGCCGGCCCTGTCCTCCTGCTCAGCACCCAGCGGGAGAGGCCAGGAGGGGACCCGGGCCCGGGGAGCCCGCGGCACCCTGTCCCTGGCGGGGGGGACGGTTCGCTGTCGTGCTGGCTGCTGCTGTCGTCCCGGCTGCGGGCTCAGGAGAAGGCCAGGACCCGCCGAGGCTGGGCAGGCACGAGGCCCTGGCCCCCTGCTGGGCTTGCTCGCCTGGTGGGAGCACAGGGGACCCTCGGTGGGGGGAGTGCAGACCTGAGAGGAAGCAGAGAGTAGAGGAGGTTACAGTGGGGGCAGAAAGTGCCACGAACTGGGTCCCCAGGCCCAGGAAGTCCCTGAGAAGACACCGAAGCCATGTGTCCCAAGGTCAGGACAAGCGGGGGAGGGTTGGCCAGGGAGGGAGCCCCGGGCCCTTGTGTCCGGCATCCTGAGGGCTCCGGCCTGGGCCTGCTGCTGGGGGCGTCAGCTCTCTCCGGCGGGCCCTCCCTGGTCCCCTGCGTGTGCAGCCAGGCTGTCCGGGCCTGACGGTCAGGGGTGGGGACGCGAGCGCCTGCCGGGCCCTGCACAGCCGGGCGGTGAGTGGCTTGCCTGGGACCCGCCTCACCCTTGCGAAAGGTGCCGGGGGAGGGAGTGTCTCCCCCTGCTGGGCCATCACTTCCTCTGGCTTTTGCAGAAGTGGTTTCTAGAGATTCCACCCACCTAGCCCCTGTCTGCACACGCGGAGGGCTCACCCTTCAGCCTGAGGAGTTCAAGGGAAGGCGGCGCGGGGCCAGGGAACAGCTGGGGCCCTGAGCGTCTGGACAGCTCCCAGGTGGGTAGTGCTCTCCCTGGGGACCCCAGCCCCCTTGGCCACACTCCCTCCCTCACCCCGGGGCTGGCCGGGTCTCCCTTTTGTGGGGGAGGGTGGCTCGGCCCTCAACTCCCAAGAGGGTAGAGTCAGCAGGTGGCCCTCGGCCGCAGCCCCCCGGGGTGGCCCACACCTCTGCCGTGCGGTGGGCCGGGTCTGACCTGAGACCCGGGGGCCAGACGGGCCAGGTCCTGTGACCCTGCAGGCCTGTGGGGCACCTGTCGGTGCCAGAAGGCGAGCGTCACTTGGTGGTGGTATTTCTGGATTCCCTTTGGCCTCAGCATCTCACTTCTACATCCGTTCCCAGGTCTTACTTAGAAGATGTAAGGGAACTGTGTGTAGTTTCAGTAGACATCTTGGCTTCCTGTTGTTTCCAGCTGGTAGAAACACCCTTGAGAAAGGAGGGCTGGGGGCAGCTTGGGAGGGCGGCCGGGGTGGCCGTGGTGGGGCCGGCACAGGCAGCGAGGTCGGGGTTAGAGCCGGCGGCCGCCCCCCGCCCCGGCCCCACCTCTGTGGCTCCCGCTGCTGCGGGACCGAGACACGTGGGCCTGCCCCACAGGCCGGAGCTGCTGCGGCTCCCCGGGCGGGGTCCTCCTGTCTGCCCCAGGGGAGGGTGAGTGTCGAGGGCTGCCCGCCCCAGCCCCCCTCTGGCTGGTCAGGACAGAGTCTGTCTGAGGGGCGTCTGGGGTGAGGAGAGAAGGCCTGGGGAAGGCGGGGGAGGCAGGGGCCGTGGGTGCTCTCCTGGGGGGCTGGGCTCCTTTCACGGTGGCGGGGGGGGGTGTGAGCGGCGCCCCTGGGGTGTGAAGGGCTTTGGAAGCCGCCACATTGGGCCAGGTCACGCCGCACAGCGAAGGCGTGTGACCCCCTCATGCTCTCGCTAACACCAAACACTGAAGTTCCTCCCTTTGGCCAACACGAGAGCCAAGGAAAGACTTCTGTTTGAAAATTTTGTGCACATTTCTTTCGTTGTACGTGGGGCAATTTTTGGACGCTATGTTCGTTCCTCCTGTGAATTATCTGCTGACCGGCATGGACACTTCTTGTTGTTGGTTTGTGAGAGCTCTTTATATATGAAGGGCACGCCGCCAAGCCCGCAGGACAGATACGGGGCCTGCTGGCCGATAGTCTAATGGCTTTCCTTGTGATTGGGTCTGGTTTCTCTGAAGCTATTTCAACCTCCTTTTCTCCAGGCCGTTTTAAACTCTGCGTGACCCTCTCAGCGGGCCTGACAGACGTGAGGTGCGCCGGGAAGCTGGTGTACGGCCGCCCCGCCCCGCCCCGGCAGACATGCCAGGTGAGAGCTCCTGCCTCTTCTGACTTCGCACACTTAGGAGGGAGCCTGTAAGGTGGTCTGTGCAATGCACTCGGCCTCAGGAAGGGGAAAACTATGTCAAAAAGGGAGCATTCAAAAGAGAGGCACACTGACTCAGAGATGACACAACTAGAGGCGCACCATCAGGATGTCGGGAAAGTGCCCGTTCCCTGTCCTTGGAGAGAACGAGAAAACTCAGGGCTGGGGCCGAGGGGACAGTCAAAGGCTCCTCTGTCCGCTGGGCCTCCCACGTGCCTGTTTCTCGCGGCAGACCCCGTGCTGAGCCACTTGGCCGGCATGGCCCACAGGAGCCTCCCACCCCAGGCAGGTGTCACGGGGCTGACCTGCACCGAGAGCCCAGTGGCCGCTGCAGAGGTGGGCGGTGCAGGTGGGGCCGCGGGGAGCAGGGGCGGGGCTGATGGGGCTGGGGGCCCTGCAGGTGGGGACAGCTGGGGCAGAGGCAGGCGCCCCCCTCGCCGGCCCCTGGATTCTGCGGAGACCGTGCGTAGCTCAGCGGTTAGGGGATGCCTTTCTTTCCCCTTTTGAAAAGGGACCCGGGCGAGCTGCCGGCCTGGCCAGGCCGCAGGTCGAGGGTCTCGGCGTCTCCTCAGGAGACCCCGCGTGGGAAGAGAGGCGCCCGGCGTGTCCAGTCCCGAACGTCCTCGAGGCTTAGCGTTTCTCGGCACCTCTGGACGGTCTCCCCCGCCCATCCTCACGCCGTCTCCGCCCCCTCAGGAAACAACACCGCGGCGGCAGGAAACGGCACCGCGCTGCTGGGCAGCTGCCGCATGCCGGACGAGGGCAGCTGCCGCATGCCCTACGAGGAGAGCCGCGTGGGCCTGGTGGTGGTCTACAGCGCCGTGTGCGTGCTGGGGCTGCCGGCCAACTGCCTGACGGCCGTGCTGACGCTGCTGCAGGCGCTGCAGGGCAGCGTGCTGGCCGTCTACCTGTTCTGCCTGGCGCTCTGCGAGCTGCTCTACGCCAGCACCCTGCCGCTGTGGGTCCTCTACGTCCAGAACAAGCACCGCTGGATGCTGGAGCCGTGGGCCTGCAAGGTGACCGCCTACATCTTCTTCTGCAACCTCTACGTCAGCATCCTCTTCCTGTGCTGCGTCTCCTGCGACCGCTTCATGGCCGTGACCTACGCGCTGGAGAGCCGCGGCCGCCGCCGCCGCCGGACCGCTGTGCTGGTGTCCGCCTCCGTCTTCCTCCTGGTCGGGTTGGCTCACTACCCCGTGTTCAAGATGGAGGACAAGTGCACCTGCTTCGAGGCCCTGCCCATGGACGGCAGGGTGGCCAGCTACTTCTACTGGCGGGTCACCGTGGGCTTCGCCTTCCCGCTGGGCATCCTCGTCTTCACCAACCAGCGCATCCTCAGGAGCATCAAGCGGAGCGCGGGCCTGGGCGCCGCCCAGAAGGCCAGGGTGAGGCGCACGGTCATCGCCGTCGTGGTCATCTTCCTGGTCTGCTTCGCGCCCTACCACCTGGTGCTGCTGGCCAAAGCTGCCGCCTTCTCCTACTACCGGGGCGCGGAGGACTCCATGTGCGCGTTCGAAGTCAGGCTGTACACAGCCTCCATGGTGTTCCTGTGCCTGTCCACCGTGAACAGCGTGGCTGACCCCGTCCTCTACGTGCTGGCCACGGACCCCTTGCGGCAGGAGGCGTCCAGGATCTGCAGGAGGTGGAAGAAGTCATCCGCCAGGATGGAGGTCCCCAAAATCACGTGGCCAAAGACCTCGGAGGAGGCGTGGTCACCCACGTCGCTTGTACACAGCGACCAGTTCCCCGGGCCCGCCCAGCCCCCGGTGTCACGGCCGGGCGCGTGGGCCTCGCAGGACACCCTGGAGCAGCTGAGCGAGGAGCCCTGCTGAGCCCAGGGTCCCGCAGGGCCACCCGCTGGCACAGGAGCCCAGGGCCAGCCGTGAGGCCGCCCTGTCCACAGAGCCCAGCAGACGGCGTCCGTGGCCTGGCCGTGAAGCTCCGTCTGCAAGGCGCCCCTGATTTCTTGTGTATTTTTTAGAAGGTTATTTATTTGTTTTTAGAGAACGCAAAAGTGAGGGCGAGAGGGAGGGAGAGAAACACCGATCGGGTGGCCCCTTGCGCGCCCCCAACTGGAGACCCGGCCGGCCGCCCAGGCCTGTGCCCCACGCAGGAATCGAACAGGCGGCCCCTCGACCGCGCGGCCCCTCGACCGCAGAGCCCAGGCCAGAGCCACACCAGCCAGGGCCACGCCCCTGAGTTCTTGTTCCGGAGCCACACCCGGTGCCTTGGCCCCTCGGGCCCCGCCTCCAGGCGTCCCCGCAGGGCAGGTGGCCGCGGGCCCAGGCTCCGATGCCCCCGTGGTGGGTGGCAGGCAGGAGGGCCTCTCCACCCGTGCTCTTTCTAGCTGGCTCGCTCGGCTCTCAGCAAACAACAGAGGCCATGCGCCTGCCTGGTGCTGTGGCAGCTGGCGCATGCCATGCACAGGGCAGGTGCCCGGTCGGCACCCACAGTGACAGCTTTGGTTCTGTGCGGCCCTGTGGGTGTTGCTCGGCTGCCTGCGACGGAACGCTGCAGGCCATGCCCGCCGAGCCCCTTCCCGCCGTGCCTGGTCGCGGCAGGGCGCCCGGGACCTGTGGGGCAGGAGCCAGCCCTGGCGCCCTCGGCTGGGTGCGCTCTGTGCTGAGCATGTCGGTGCTGGGCGGGGGGCTCCTGTGAGCCCTCAGGGGAGCTGGGGGCAGGGTCGCGTACCTTCGGGGGGTGCCCTGGTGTTCATGTTGGCTGGATGCGGCAGCGGACTCCGGGAGGGGGCGGCTGCCCACGGGGCTCGGGGATGGTTGGCATGCTTCCGCTTCGAGGCTTCCTGGATTCATTGTCGGGGATGGGGCCGGCCAAGGGCTGGGACAGGGCGGTCAGGGTGCGCAGGAGAAGGCCGCCGGCCCCACCCCGACACCGGGTCCCAGACGGAGCGTGGGACCGGGTCTGCCTCAGGTCGTGTTGCCGGGGGCTCCCTGGCGCCTGCGCAGGCTCTGCCCCTGATCAGCCTCTTCTGGCCTGGGACACACCGCTGCCTGTCTCCCCATCTGCAACAGGCCCGGTGACACCGTCTCACCGGGGCAGCATCCGGAGCTGACGCACGACCTGTGCCCGGGGCCCCCCCTGCCGCACGCTGGTGGCACAGAGACAGGACAGCTGCCAGAGACGGGGTCCAGGCTCCCGGGCCCGTTGCGGGGGTCTGTCCCCTGGGGAGCTGCGGGCCCGCGCGCTCAGTTACTCTGTCCTTTCTGGAAGGCAGCCACTGGCGGTCGGTCCTCATTGGGGGAGACGTCGAGAAGACCTTTAGAAAATATGTTTAGAAATAAAAACGCAACAAATATGTGTCAGTGCCAGCTTCCTCTTTAAGTGAAATAATTTACCTTTTTGGGTAAGTAGTTCCCTCAAGGGCTCTCTGGAAAGCCAGACAGGCAGGGGCGGGCGGGGGATGCTCTGGGCTCTCAGAGTGACAAGCAGGGGCTTCTTGAACAGCCTCCGGGGACAGTAAAGGCAGCGCGGTGCCGGCGGTGGGCGAGGTGTGTTTCCTGGGGCTGCTCTAACTGACCCCCACAACCAGGCAGCTCTACCGCGGGCTGTTCTCTCGCTGTTGGGGGGCAGGAAGCCCCAGGCCGCAGTCTCGCTGGGGAGCGGGTTCCCCCTGGAGGCGCAGGGAGGAGCTGCACCCGGCCGCCTGGCCCTCCGAGGCCATCCCCTCCGGGCCTCTGTCTCTTCCGTTGACGTACCTGTTCAGTCCAAGTCAGTTGCCTGGGGTGACACCGGGTACTGCGATAACTTTCAAGCGTACAGGTGACTGAGGTGTCATCTGTGTACCCCATGGGGCACACCTCGCGGGCCACCCCCTCCCGCTGCAGCTCGCGCTGACCTTTTCGTGACTGTCCTGCTGGCTCTGACCATAAACCTTTGACCTTTCCAGCTGACTCACGCTGCTTATGAAAACTGGGCGGCCCACGCGGGAGATCCCCGCCCACATCCGGCCCACGCACTCACTCCTTAGTGCGCTCCCTCCCTCCCACACTCACTGGCTGGTTCCCCCCCCCCCCCCCCCCCGCCTCCCTCTGACATCTGTCCCCTCCCGGTGGTGACCCCGCCGTGGGGCACAGACAGGCACCACGGGCTCCATCCTGGACTCCGTGCTCCCTGCGGGGAGGCGGGAGCCCTGAGCGCCCCCAGGGGGCGCCATGGCTGGAGCACGTGCCCTCCACGCCTGGCTCTTCCCACGAGTGTGCCCGCACTGCGGGCGGGGGGCGGGATCCCGGGGGGCCAGGACACCTGCAGTCTGTTCGGGGCCACCAGCTCCCAGGACAAGACCTGTGCCGAGCAGGGCCCTCAGGGAACCCTCGAGGTTCCCTGAATCACGATGTGTGGACAGGTGGCTGCACATGGGCAAGCCCTGTGCCAGTCGGGGACCCACCCAGGCCCCTGTGACGTTTGCAGCCCCCACACGCCCACATATTTAATGAGCTGTCCACCAAAGTAAGGGCCTCCACCAGACACGCCCCAGCTTCCTGCCTGCCAAGCACCCCAGCGCATCTCCGGCAGGGGTCCCCTTCCCAGCTCAGCCCCTCCTCCCGGCGCCGCGGGTGCGACTGCCGCGGGGAGCGCCTGGTCCTCGTTCCCACCGGGCGGCCCACGGCCACAGGACAGCTGCTGGTGGGCAGGAGAGCTCAGCCCTTCGTGTCTCGGTTTCTTCTGTGATTTGGGAACGGCCGCCGTTCCCGCCTGCAGGGCTGCGGGGGCGCTAAGGGAGGCCATGCGCGTCCTGCGCCCAAGCAGAGCGGGACCGAGGGCCGCTCCGGGGGGTGAGGGGCGTCTTTCCCGGGGTCGCAGGTCCCCACGCAGAGGCCGTGAGTCTCCACGGCGGCCCCAGCGCCCCGAGTGCTGGTTGCGGCCGCCAGGGGGCAGCATTGCCGCCGGAGCGCGCAACCCGCCGCCGCCTTCAGGGCTTACACCTCGGGGCCCACCTCGCGACGACCCACCTGTGAGCCCCCGCCCGGGCTGGCCGGAGAAGGAGAAACACCCTGAGCCCGGTGATACAGCCGGCCACGCCACCGGTGACAGTGACACCGGCCAGGGCCTAGCCTCACTGCCAACTCGCAGGACCGCGCGGCAGGGAGACCGGAGCCCGCTCCTGGGCACGGTGGGCCCCGCGGCGCAGGGGACACGGTGTGGAGCTCACTCCTGCCGCCTGTCACCCCCCTGCCATGCAGGTGCCCTTGCGTGTCCCACCCGGGCGGCAGGACCGTAAATCTAGACACTATGGTAAGTGTGCCGCGACGCTGGGGGGACGTAAGGTGCGGCCGCTGCTGCGGAAAACAGGCCAGGGCTCCCCAGGTGACCCCGTGTGAAGGCGCCCCAGAACCCGGCGGTCCCACTCCCAGGACCCGCCCAGGCGAGGGGAAGCGCCCGCGCCCGCTCACAGCATCCCGGAGGGGCCACCCGGATGCCCACCCGACCGTGAACGCATCCACGGCGCGGACACCCAGGGCGCGCAGGAGCCATGAAGGCGCCGCGCTACGAGCGAGATCCCGGCGCAGAAAGCCCCGCCACTAGGCCGCCCCGTCTGCGAGGTGTCGGCGCAGGGAGACCGAAAGCCATCAGGGTTGCCAGGGGCTTGGCCTGGACGGGGCACAGTGTTCTTCCCGGGGGTGATGAAAGGTCCTGGAAGCGCTGGGGCGGTGGCTGCCGGCCTCTGAAACCCTGAACACACTGAAACCCTGAACACAGGGCTCGTGCACTTCAAAAGGGTGAGTGTCCGGCCTGTGATTACATCTCAATGAGGCCGTTTTAATAAAATAGGCCCCTCAGACCCAAAGCCCGGGCACAGCCAGCCCATTGCCCTGCGGCGGCTCTGGCGTTGGGGCTCTGAAGCGCGGCCCTGCCGCAAGCCCCCTGGGGCCGCTCCCTCGGGAACGTGCGCAGGCGCAGCCCCGGCCCGGCCCCGGGAGCAGAACAGCTGAGTCACAGGCTGTGCGCGCGGCCCGCCGGCCTCCGGAGCTCGTCCCAGAGCCTGGCGTCGCCGACCTTCTCCAAGGCCGTCTGGGCTCTTCTCGGCTCTTTGTATTTGCACATACGTTTCAGAAGCATCCTCCGTTTCCAGGAGCGCAGGCTGGGGTTTGATGGGGAGGGGAGGGGAGGGCAGGGCCTGCGCTCCTGGAGTCTGCAGAGGACGGCTGCCTTCGTGATGGGCGCCTTCCGGCCTGAGGGCCTGGGAAAGGACCGCGGAGAGTCGGTCGTTTCTCTCGGCCCCATTCGAGCTCCTCCACCTTCAGGTCGTGCACGTGTGCTGTTCGCTCTCTCCGCGGGTGCTGGCGGATGTGTGTGAGGCTCTGCAAACGGGATCACTACAAGCTTTTTAAAATATGAAAACGGTGTGTTACTTGCATATAGAAATACAATTGATTGTTCTGTATTAGTCGTTTATCTGACGGCCGTGCTTAATTCTTTGTTACTTTCATGCATCTCTCTGGAGATTTGCTGTGTACCGAACTGGGCGCCCTTCAAGTTCACAAGCCGAAGCCCGGGACCCCAGGGTGCCCTCCCTGAGGCGAGGGCTTGGAGGGGGTTAGGGGTGAATGAGGTGAAGGAGGGGTGGGGTGCAGATCTGACGGGCCTGGCGCCCTTAGGAGCAGGGGCGGGGCCCTGCGCTCAGCGGCAGCCCAGCCTTGATCCTGGGGCTGCGAGGAAGAAACGTCCGTGGCCTGAGGGGCCCTCCGTGCTGTTCTGTCCTGAGCTGGTTGGGACAAGATTCCTTGGATTTCTGCATTCCAAGCCTTCTCTCCAGGAAAGATCGCTTTAGTTCAAGTCCTGCGCCTGTTACTCCCTTTTCTCGTCTCCTGGCCTGCGCCAGGCTGTGCCCCGCAAGGCCTGGAGGGAGCGGGGGCGCAGACGCACCTGGCTCTCTTTCTACTCTCGGGACCGAGCCCTTGCGTTCACACCGTTTCCCCGTACACTTGCCCAGGTGCGGGATGTCCGAACGGGCAGTTTTTATTTGAGCCAAAGCGATGACAGTTGTTGAGAAGCAAAATCTCAACAGATTGGGAAAATGCTCCTGAGAACGGCAGTTTCGCGCCCTATTTTATACATTAGCATCAAAGGAGGAGCCATAAAAGGGGGGGGGGTCACATGAACCCATGGGTGGGAGATGGGGGGAGGGAGAAAGCAAAGTGGGAGAATCTCTGGGATTAGATAAAAAGCAAAATGAAGAGACATAGACTTCTTTTATATTGGTGGGGACAGGCTAGTTAACACAGCCCATGCAGATGGGGGGGCAGGCTAGGATGGGGGGTCTCTGGGCTCTGCTGCAGGCCGGTGAGCCCTGGGGGGCTGGAAAAGGAGATCAGGCTGACATTTCAAAGGCATGTTATCTTAGATGCAAAAGGCAATAGTCAGGCTCAGTTAAGGCAAAGACTGACCTTTGTGAAGGAAGCTACTGGCCTTTGTGACGCAACCGCCTGCCCTGACCCGCTTGCAGTTGGAGGTTTTCACGTCAGTGACCATCCTGGGTGGCCGCTTTGGCTCTGAGTCTGCGAGACCTGCTCATGCGGGCCTCCCTGGGCTTGTCGTATGTGGTATGTGGGCCCCTTTTCATCCACACGCTCTAGCATTTCCTACAGGTGTTTTGTAAGTACACTTTATTGAAGTGGAGGGAGTTCCCTTGCTGTGCAGTAGACGTGATCCCCGCCCAAGGACAAGTCTGGTACTGGCACTTGGGGTCCCGAGGGGCAATCTGGAAACCCTTGGGGCACCCTGCCTGCTAATAGCGCCTCTTTGCCAGGGCACAGGGGCCACACCACACAGTCTGAGGTGTGTTTTGGGGGGGGCCTGGGCCGTGCACGGTGGAAGCCCCGTGCCTGGAGCCTGCTTGGACCTGCCCCACGTGCCTCTGCCCCAGCGGACTTCAGTCTGGCCCTTGGACGGAAATGAGCCGCGACCGCGTGTGTCCATTTTCAGTGAGCGTTCTGAGCCCTTCCCGTGAATTTTCGAAGCTGCCTGGTTTCGATGGCCCCTCCGCGTGCAACAAGCACCTGAAGTGAGGATGCCTTTGTGGACCGGTCCTCACTTGGCACCCGTGTGTTCGGTTTCCCTACTTGTATCACAAATGTGTGTCGAATTTTATCAGGTGAGTCTTCTCCACCTACTGACACTTGTCATTTTTTGCTCCCTCATTTTATTACGATAAAGTCCACTGGTTGGTTGAAATGGGGAACTGACCGCCCATCCCCGGGATAAACCCAGCTTGGGGTGAGGTGTTCTCTTTCTTTATATCCCTGGGTTTGATTTGCTGGGGTTTGGCATGGAATTTTAGAGGCTGGCCATGCGAGAGGGGAGCCTGTGGTTTTCCTCTCCTGTCACCATCCGAGGGTTCTGCGGGCCCCCGGGGACTAGCAGGGGAGAGTCCCTTCCTCACCCTCCAGAGCCTCTGGGTGAAGTGGGTGCTGTTGCTCCTGTTTGAGTCTTTTTAACAGATTCCAGTTCTCCTTGTCATTAACTTTTTTGATCACTATTAGTAACTTGAACAGTTACTATTTCTAAAAACTGATTACTCCAATATCAGGGCCACCCATGAATCTGTTTCTATTATCTGGGTTTTTTTTCCCCTTGTTTTTCTTTTTTTGTTTGTTTTTTGGGTTTGGTTTTTTTGGGACATTTTTTGTTCTTGTGTCCTGGTATGCCTGTTAATTTTTTAATCTTATGCTGGACATTGTGGGTGAAAAACAACGGCAGCCCGGGAGGGCACTTCCTTGCTGGTGCTGCCGCCCTGACCGTCTGAGCCCGCCTCCGCCTCTTGTGCGGCCGCTGAGCCCCTTCCCACCAGCTCAACAGCGTTTTCTCCTTTGCTCTGCTGTGTCAACACCCTTTGCCCAGTCGCTCCCGGTTTGTTGATCATGCTTTCATTTACCGAATAGTATGTGTGTATTAAGGAATTTAATCTTTTGTGTGGCATATGCTTAGAACATACGCATCTTTTACACCTGTATGTCCTCACATTTGTTGCAGTCCTAGTCTTTCACCCCAGGACAGCGACCTTCCATCCAGCGCACCCCTCCCCCCCCCCCCCGGCTTCTCAACGGGGACCCTTTTCAAGCCCAGCTCAGGACCCGCGCCTCTGCCGAGCAGCGGCCCTGCAGGGGTCGGCCCAGGGGAGCCCAGGCTCCCGCCCTGCTTAGGCTGCGCCAGGCGCGGTCCCGCCTCGTCTGTCCCCACTTCGCCCCCAGTTCCCGTCCTCCCCTCCCTGGGGTGTCTCCTCGATGCCCCCTCACCCTAAGGCCTGTGTGACCTGCACGGTCATGTCCTCAGCCCCCAGCACAGGACACAGGACCACCCGAGTCCTCACCTGCACTAGTGAGTTCAGGATTTTCTATCCTACGTAAGGCCTTTTCCACTATTAAAAAAAAAAGAAAACCACTTCCCCCGCTTTTCACTTTTACGGTTTCAGTGGTTCCATGTGAGCTCGGAGGCCCCTTAGTGACCCGGGCTGCCCAAGGGGCTGCGGCCCTGTCGGCCCCCGCGTCTGTCCCCTGTCCCCCGGCCCGCCACCTCCTCCGGCCCCGCCCCTTCTCTACGCCCCGCCCCTAGCTTCCTTCCGCTCCTCCCCCTTCCCCTGCCCCAGCCTGGTCCTCCCTCATTCACATCCTCGCCCCGCCCCGAAGGTGGCCTGCGCAGGCGCACTCTAGCCGCGCGCGGAGACTTGGGAGCCGGCGGGGGCGGGCCCGCGGAGGGCGCGGGCCCAACGGCCAACGCGGCCGCGCGGGAACTGGAGCGGCAGGCCCCGCCCCTGGTTTGAAACGGGGGCCCCGCCTCCGAGCCCGGCCAATCCGCGGGCGGGACGGGCGGTGCCCCGCGACTCTTTGTGGGCCCTGAGCGGCCCCGCCCAGGCCCCGCCCCTCCCTCGGCGGCGGCGGGCGGCGGGCGGCGGCGTGGACGGCGGGCGGCCAGGTGAGCGTTGGGGCCCGGCTGCCGGTTCCGCCGCCTCGGCGGTCCCCGAGGGCACACTGGCACGCTCTGGCGGCCCTCGTCGCCGTGGAGGCTGCGGGGCCCGGGGGCGGCGCGGCGGCCCGGGGTCTGGGGCGGCGGGGAGGCAACACGGGGGCGACCCGATAGGCCTGGGGGCCGGGGGCCGGGGGCCTGGGGCCCAGAGCCCGGCAGGCGGGCGGCGGGCGCTCGGAGGAGGGCACGACCGCGTGGCCCCGCCTCCCCGTCGTGTCGTCTGCCGCCTGGATTCCCGCCGGTGCAGCCACAGCCTCGACCTTCACCGTCCCGCGCTCTCTCTACCCCGAGCTACGGCTCCTTCGTGTCCGTAACCCAGCGGGGGCTCCCGTTGATCGCTGGAGGACTTCAGATGGGCGGGGGCGCTGCTGTGCTGTGCCGGCCTCCGCAGCGGAGCCCCCACTCTCCTCCGCGGGACTGGGGAAAGGGCAGTTCCGGCTCCTCCTCCTGGTCCCCGGGAGACGCTCCGGGAAGCGCGGCGGGGACCCTGGGGCTGACCCTCGTCGCGCTTACTTAAACGTATAGCCCTGAGTAGAGGGCCCCGTGGCTGCTGCTCCTCGTCTCTTGCTCGTCCACCCACCCACCCATCCATTCCTTCATCCACCTACCCCCCTCCGCCTCCCTCCCACCCGTTCAGGCACCCACCATCCGCTTACCCGTCCACCTGCCCTGCCCCACACCCGCGGCGATCCACCGTGGCCGTGATTTACGCTCCCTTCCGAGTCGGCAGTCCGTGCAGAATGCAGAGTGGGTGCTGGATGTCAGCAATGGAGCACTTGAATGTCATCTTAGGTCCCTTTGACAAAAATCGGGTTTGCTGGCCTTACAAAGCCTTCCCTGACAACCCAGCTGGAACCACCTCTCTCCGGGGCCGCGTTCTTCCCCTTTGTTTCTTGGTTCTAATTACTTTGTAAAGGAGCACTAAGGATATTTTGCAATGGCTCCCCTGTGCCAAACTGCACCTCCTCCGATTTCCCTCCGAGCTGGTCAGGGAAGGCCTGAGCAGAGGATGCTGGACTCGTGGTCTAAGGTGGGCAGTCCGCCGGCTTCCTGTGCATCTTGCTGAAGCCTCCCAGCCCCGCGGAGACTGACCAAGGCCGGTGGGGCGGACAGGACAGCCCTGGACTGGACTGGACCTGCAGGAGAGCTGTCTGCGCCGGGCTCCTGGGGCTGCCCTGCCGCCCCGCACCGTCGGCCTGGGGGGCGCCCGGCTGTGGCCTGAAAAAGTACCAGGAACTCACTTCCACAACCCAGAGGCCAGCTCAGCTCCACTTCTTCAAAGGCTCGTTGTACCCAAAATAGGGTTACCGGCAGGAGAGTGCCCCGGGTGACGGCCGGCCGGGGGGCTGCGGTCCAGGCAGCCGGCTTCCCGGCTGCATTTCCTCGGCTGGTGGCGGCCTGTGTGCTGCTCGCTCAGGATGCAGGACCGAGGTCACTGTTCTTCTAAAGATTTTATGTATTTAATTTTTTTAGAGCAAGGGGAAGGGAGGGAGAAAGAGGGAGAGAAACATGCATGTGTGGTTGCCTCTTGTGCACCCCCCACTGGGGACCTGGCCTGCAACCCTGGCCTGTAACCTTCACTGGGAAGCAAAGCAGCGACCCTTTGGTTCACAGGTTGATGGTCAGTCCACTGACCCACACCAGACGGGCATATTGGTCTTTTAAAACAAGCCAAGAAAAATACTGAACTCACTTCTTATCCACTTCCTACGTACAACTGCTTTGTGTTCAAGTTTTGTCACGTTTTCACGTGAAATTTGAGGTTCAGAATAAAATGGCTGTGACAACCTCTGCAGATTTTAGCTTGGACAGAGGGCAGGGAGTTCCCCTCGCCACGCTACCGGGACACGTTTCTGGGCAAAGAAAGTTTGTGTATTTCACTCCAGATCACAGAGGACCTGACGTTCTCTTTGTAGCAATAGCTTAGGAGAAGCGTCAGCCCCACAGCGGCGGCCGCTGCTGTTGCGGGCCGGGTGGCCCTGCCACCCCGCTGCTCTCTGATGGAGGTATCCCTGCAGATCTGATCGAGTGACAAACCGAGAGTGTGGAGTTGCCTTAAAAACCCAGGGCTGCTGCGTGCCTGGCGGGGGCCGAAGGTCTTGGGGGCGCGTTGGGTCGGAGCCGAGCCTGCCCCCACCCTGCTGCTCAGAATCTGGGGCTCTGCGCCTCTACCCACCTCGCCTGCGGAGGATTCGTGCAGTGGGCCTGGGTCCCCTCTGCCTTGGGGGGCTCTGGGTGGCCCCTCAGGGCGCCCTTCTGGCTCCACCCTCTGTGGAAACTCAGCTCCTCCTCCCGTGTCTCTGACTGGTCAGCTGGTCTGGAGGAGGCCTAAGGGCAGAGCGGGTGGACCTGGGAGGGTGTCAGGTAGGAATCTGGCATTCGCTAGACGCGCTGCAGGACGATCTGGCTGCTCCGGGAGATAATGGAGGTGGGGGTGCCTCACGGTGTCTGTTAGTGACTTGCCATGGGGTCGGGCTCTGCAGGGGAGGCGCCCTCGGAGCCAGGGCCTGGGCGCCCCTGCGGGGAGGGCTTTGCGGAAGGCTGTGCGGGGCCAGGCCAACCTCTGCGCCGGCACCTCTCGGGCCCTCAGGACCCTGCTCAGCTGGCTCTCCCCAGGCCCCCCTGGGGTTGGACAGGCTGCGCTGTGTCCTCAGTTGTGGCCCTCCCTTGCTGAGTGACAGCCGGGCAGCTGCCGAGGGTATGGAGCGTTTGAGAGGAACGACCGGGAACGGCTCTGGTGTGCGCAGCGGGCCGCCCACCTGAGGGGCTTGGGGGACAGCAGGCTCTGCCCAAGTCCCTGTTCACCAGGCGCCTTGTAGTGCCCTGAGTAGAGCCGAGGCCAGTGGCCTGTGGGCAGCTCCCTGACTTACTCCGCTGTGCGCCCTTGGGTCAGCTTGCCTGTTCTGCAGGTCCTATAGTCCAGTGGCGCCTACGTTTGCTCTTGCTTTTTTACTGTGTGCGTTTTGAGATCACTGTCTGGTCTGTGTAGTGACTGCTGACTCGTGCTGCATGGACGAGCAGAGCACTGTTCACCCATGACGTCTGGTGGGAAGCGGGCCGATGGGAGAGGCCGTGGAGCAGGGGGGCTCGTGGGAAGGGGCGGCGGGAGCGTGGCTGAGGTGCCTGTGGTGCTGGGACTGCCCGAAAGGGCAGTCGGTGCAGGAGAGCCCGGGGCTGCGGGCGGTGAGCGCCTCCCCGGCAGCAGGGGTGGGTGCCCCCGGCCTGATGCTGCTCCGCTCTCGGTCGGCTGGGGCGGGGCAGGGCGGGCGGGGTTGCTCCAAGGGTCCAGCACCGGGACCCCTGGTGAGCCCGAGTCAGAGCCAGCGTCACTGAAACGGGGAGGCGGTGGGTGGTGGGGCACCCTGTCCGAGGGTCCCTGGGCAGCGGGTATGTTTGTTGGGGTAAGTGAGCGACTGTTGGCAGAAGCTGTGGACCCTCCCCCGACACAGACAGTGTGGTCTGCAAGAGAGCAGAACCACTGATGGGTCGGTCGCCTCGGAGCAGAGGTGCTTGGAGACAGCGCAGGACCGAGCTGGGCGACGAGGGGCTCACCCTGCACTCTCTGGTCCTCTTCCCGGGAGTCCCAGCGAGGCCGGGAGGGAGGGCAGGCGGCAAAGAGCGCCAAGCAGCTCCCAGTGGTCCCCACTGCCTGCTTGGCACAGGTCTGGGGGCGGGGGGAGCGCTTCCTGGTGGGAAGAGGGGCTTGGGACACTGGGGGGCCTGGGGAAGCGGGTGGCCCCGGGGACTGCTTGGGGGGCCTAGGCTGGAAGTGGGGACACGTGGTTGCTGTTGCAGAGAGCTGCTGGCTTCCAGGGCTGCTCCTTGGGACAGAGGCCGGCTCCCTGCAGGTGCCTGCCTGCCCCGGCTTCCCCAGGGCCCCTCCGAGGCCTCCGGGTGCTCGGTGCACCCCCCGCCACCCCAGCAGCCCTCGTGGCACCCTGACCCCCGGAGACCCTAGAATCTGGGGGGCACGAGGGGCTGATGCTGTGCCGGTGAGTTGGTTTGGGCCTGGCATTAAATCAGTTGTCAGGCAGAGCTCGAGTTTTGGGGTTTGTTGAAAATGCTACTCGGAGCAAACGAGGGGCAGTGACTTGCCGGAGAAGAACCCTTGAAACTTCCATTTTTCCCTCAATACAGGATGTGTTTTTACCGTTTGACATAATCTGTTCTCAGAACACCGGGCGGGGGGGAGGGGCAGAAGTAGGTCTACAGTTGTTCTTGTGGGAAATAATGCAACAAGTCAGTAATGATACAAGAATAAACTGTTTCATGTACTCACAACTGTAAACCTACTTTTGCCCACCCTGTTCCTAATCAGTTTTAAGCTACTGACTTTTAAACCAGTGCTGTGAAAGTTGAATTTGCTACGAAGACAGGAAGCTCGAACCTTTATTAGCAGAAGCAGCCGGACGCTTTCCTGTGTCCGGGGTTAGCGTCCGTTCCTGGGCAGTCTGCGCGCTGGCCGGCGAGGTGCCCGGGCAGGAGTCGCGGGCGGTGCTGGGCTGTGTCAACGGGTTAGACCCGTCTGCTCTTCTGCAGAAGGTAGTCTCCTAGGGGAATAAACTGGGGTCAGTTTCTAATTTCCAAATAATTATCGATCCGCAGGAAGTCGCAAAGAAATATCCCCCAGCCACCCTTCCCCGGTGGCCGTGGAGCTGAATCAGGTGGCGGGTGCACTGTGTGCGGCGTGAGGTTCTGTGCACGGGGGCTGCGTCCCCGGGGGCTGGCCACGCCCAGCCCGCAGCCCCCGAGGCTGGCTTGCTCACGGGCGGGGCACTCGGGCCCTGGGGGCCGGGTGCACGTCTCCCGCTGCGGGGGCGGGGGAGCCCCGAGGACCTGGCCAGGCCTGCGCCCGCTCGTTTCCGCCGGAGGCCGAGCGCAGCTGCTGTGACCGTGCTGGTACAGGGCTTTGCGTGGACACTGGCTTTCATTCCTGGGGGTAAATGCCCAAGGCCACTTAAAGTCAGATGTCAGATACCTGGGGGGTCAGCCTTTTCCTGTGTACGGGCGGGGCAGGCGGGCTGGAGCCTGGGGAGAGGGACGGCCCCAGCGCGGCCACCTCCTCGGCAGGGACCCGCCCCCGCCCCCGCGGCTGCCCGCCCACTCCTGCTTCATCAATGGGAGCCAAAGGGCCGGTGTTTTTAAAAAGGAAATAGAAAATATATGAAAATGTGCACATTAAAGATTCTAACCCTCTTTATGAATAGCTTGAGTGATTTATTTGAAATAAAAATGTTCAGCTATTTTACAAACTGGAGAAGGGAGACAGCGCAGCTGGGAGGCCCCGCCCGGGGGCTCTGCTGTGTAGCCCGTGTCCCAGCTGAGGGCTGCCCGGGGGAGCGAGCGCGGCGCCGCAGCCCGGCCGTCGAGGGGCCCTGCCCGCAGCGCCTCGGGTCCTGGCAGCGCAGTCGGGCAGCCCAGGGCCCAGCCCTGGGTTGTGAGGAAGGTGTTACGCGCCCGCCCCCTTTAAATGTGTCCTCCGTGTTGAGTCCACTTGTCCTCGCCTGGGGAGGTAGCTGTGCTGGGTTACAGGTGTGCGTGGCTCGTGCCCACCCCCAGCTGCCGAGGGGCTGTGCGGGAATGGAAGGCACCTGCCCGCCCGCCCGCGCGCACTCGGCCCGTCTCCCCAGGGCCCTGGGGTGGGTCTGCGAGGGGCTCGGGCCGGGGTAAAGGGCGTCTTCCTCTGTTTCCGCAGGACACGATGTTTGCCCGCGGGTTGAAGAGAAAGTGCTCGGACAGCGAGGAGGACGCGGAGGGCGCCCTGGCCACGCCGTGCTACAGCCTGCAGCGGCAGTCGCTCCTGGACATGTCCCTGGTCAAGCTGCAGCTGTGCCACACGCTGGTCGAGCCTGACCTCTGCCGCTCGGTCCTCATCGCCAACACGGTCCGGCAGATCCAAGAGGAGATGACCCAGGACGGGGCCTGGCTGGCGCCGGCGCCTCAGCCTGCCGGGCGGGGGCCGCGGGGCCGCCTGGTGTCCACGGAGATCCTGTGCCGTGCGGCGTGGGAGCAGCAAGGGGCGTGCCCGGCAGCCAGCCTGCCCCCGGAGCTGCCCGCGGGGCCCTGTGCGCCGGTGCCCAGGAGCGCGCCGAGCTGCGTCTGGGACGCGGACAGCCCCCGAGAGCACAGAGGGGGCTTTCAGAAGTCGCTGGATCACATATTCGAAACACTGGAGAGCCGAGCCCCCAGCCCCGTGGAAGGGCTGTTTGCGGACGTGGACGGCCCCTACTACGACCTGGACGCCGTGCTGACGGGCATGGTGGGCGGCAAGTCGGGCCCCGCTGACGGGCTGGAGGCCTTGGGCCCCGCGGGCGCCCCACCGCCCGGCGCCGGCTGCAAGCGGGGTCTGGGCGAGCGGGGCCACGTGGTGGGGATCCTGGTGGAGACCTGAGCCCGTGGTGTGGGCTGCCAGGCCACGCGGCCACAGACACCCCAGAGCGCCCTCGGTCCACCCACCGGGTCAGCCCTGCTCCCCAGCGATTCCAAGACCCTCCCGGAACCGTGCCCAGTCTCCCCACTGCCCCCCCCGCCCCGGGGCTGGGCGGTTTCCTGCAGGCGGGTCCCCGCCGCCCCGGTGCCACCAGCCGGGTCTCCTCCACGCGAGTGCCCCAGTGCCGCGGAGGCCTGGGCTGTTCGACGTTAGATAGGCAAATTTTTTTAAATTAAGTTTTATATGTTCTGGGCAATATTTTGGCTTAAGATATATTTTTTAAACTTTTTATACTTTTATCTCTTTAGACTTTTTCAGCTATTTTCTTAAAAGTATATTTTTTCTATAAACATCCTCTGCTGCTAATTAGAAACGTTTATAACCCGAAAACTGGCAGTTGGTGTGTTTACTTGTTAAGGGCTCGTTCTTCCGCACAGTTGTCACTCCCGAAGCCGCAGGGCACTCGGGTCGGCGTCCGGCTGTGGACCCAAGGGACTGCCCGTGGCAGGCCGGAGGGCGGCGCCGTCTGTTCCGCAGCCACGACCGGACCTGCTGTGGGGGCCGCGCTGGCCTTGTCTTCCATGTTTGTTGGAGTGACGTGTGGACTGTCAGCGTTTAATTTGTGGCTGTTCACATACAAGCGTCACGAGGCGAAGGGCGCACGCCGGCCCGGCCCCCGGGGGTCTTCAGACACCTGAGCGGTCTCCGGGATCCCCTGAGGGCCCGGCCCTGGGCCGGCGCCCGTGCCCGCTCCGGGGAACCGGCGCTAGGGTTGAAGGGGTGTGGGCACGCGTCGCTGGCAGCCCCTCGATGGGGAGGGTGGCTGGCGGGGTCGCGGGCTGGGCCGGTCCCGGCGCCCTGCGCGGATGCCGGCCGCCAGCACCTCTCTCCCCAGCTCGCGAGGGAGGTGGCCCCCCGCCCGCTCCCATTTCTCACGCCCCTCCTGCCTGCCCTTAGCCAGACGCAGCCCCTTTTCTCTGGGGCCTGCGGCTGCCCTGCAGTGGAAGTGGCACGCTCCTCGCTTTATCACAAGTCACTCAGTGCAACGGGCAAGAGTGGTACTACCCCCCACGTTGTTCTTGCGTGGCCCTTCCTCCTGGCTCAGGTCAGGGCCCTCGTGCAGCCGGCGAAGCGGGCAGTGGGACCGCGTGGGGGGGCCGCCGGGAGGGGCCGCGGGAGGCTGGGTGGTGGGGCCCCACTCGCCTGGAAGTGGCCGCAGGGGTGCGGGGCGGGGCGTGGCCCTCAGCGACTGTGACTGCCCCCCGGGGGGGGGTTGAAATAGCCCTTTCTGGTGGAAAATAGTTTAAAGGGTATGTGTCTTAGAAGCAATAAACTTAAATTGGTCGTTTGTGTCTTTTACGCATTTCGTCTTTTAAAAACAGGCGTTCAGTCTTGGAGTAGCTGTGGGGCCCACCTCGCCAGCCCTCAGTGCAGCAGACACCGGGAACGGGCAGGCAGGGCGGGGGCTCTCGCTGGCGCTCTGGGGCCCCCGCTCCACTGACACAGCGGAGCCCCGACACCGTCCTGCCCTGGCGGGAACCTGTCCCGCCCTCTGCTCCTCTGCTCCTTTCCCAGCTGGCCCCTCGGTCCCGGGCATCTGGGGTGCAGGCCGACGGGCCTCCAGGGAGCGGCAGGCCTGCGGCCAGTTGCTGAGTGGGGGTAGTACTACTAGGCCCGAGGCCGCGAGCGCCTGGTCCTGGCCCGGGGAAAGCTGCCGCCCACCCCCCGCCCCGCCTCGTCCCCTGGTCCCGTCTCCAGCGGAGCTGCCTGCGCTGCTGGGCTCGGGGGCAGGGCCGCGGGGTCAGCACAGCACGTTGCCTTTCGGTTCGCTGCCCAGCTGACCTGGCTGCTGCCTGTTCTTGGCCCGGAGGAACTCGGGGTTGGCCTGCCCCCCGGGCCGGGAGCGAGGAGAGAGGGTCGTGGGGCTGGGGTGGGTGGAGCCCACAGCTGGGAAAGGACGTTCCGGGGGCCCTGCCAGAGGACGGTGCCTGGCTGGGGGCGGCTGCCAACGCCGCACCACCGGCGACACACACGGAGCGAGCTTCCCGGACAGTGGGTGAGACCGCAAGGACTCACGCAGGCAGGCTCACGCAAACGTCCTCGGTCAAGAAACAGGAACAGCGTGCAGGTGTCAGGAAGGAACGCAGGTGTTTCTCACGGACGTCGGAAGTTCCCTGGTGTTGACGTTCTGTCATTCTCTGTTGTCTCTCTTCTAACGCAGCCTTCTCTTTGTGTGAGGTTGTGCCTGAGGTTTGGATTCTTTTGGGAGGAGAAGCCCCCAAATGTATCCTCTGCAGCTGTGCTCCCCCGCCCCCCCGCCCCCTCCAGCAGCAGCTCCCAGCGGGCAGCGAGGCCGGGCAGGGACACCGCTGCTGCCTCAGGCTGGGGCGTAGGGGCGCGGGCGAGGGGAGGCCCGGCCCAGGACCGAGAGCCGCGTGCTCCCCATCGCCTCCTACCTGGGGGTCCGTACACCCCGGGGGGCTCCCGCAGCTGCCCCTCCTGACCCCGGCCTTCTACGCAGGCTGCAGGGGGGCCCCGACGCTCAGTCTGACCGT
The DNA here is from genome assembly GCF_021234165.1 of Pteronotus mesoamericanus. Taxonomy (NCBI): domain Eukaryota; kingdom Metazoa; phylum Chordata; class Mammalia; order Chiroptera; family Mormoopidae; genus Pteronotus; species Pteronotus mesoamericanus. The sequence continues at coordinate 3,340,017 of NW_026555082.1, read as the reverse complement.
GTCGCCACGCTCTGCCGCCCCGGGCTCTTCCACTCCGTCGTGGGGTGAGTGGCCGTGGGCCTCCTGTGTTGCTTAATTCAGTTACTTAGGTTTCTTTGTTCCTTCAGCTCTCAATTATTTTAAACTGATTTTGTGGCTGATCGGGCCTGTGTGGTCAGGGAGAAAGACCGCTTGTCGCGACTCGTGCGTCTGAATCAGAGGTGACCACTGGGCACTTGTGTGCAGGTCTCCCAGGTCAGACGCCTCCGCAGGCAGACTGGCCAGGCCTCGGGCTTGGCTCCGCCTGGCTGGGAGGGGGACGCCGTGGCTCCGCGCCGGGCGCTGGGTGGGTGGCGGCAGACCTCCGAGCTGGGCGCTGGGCCGAACGGGGGTCGGGAGGCGTCTTACTGCCAGGGGCGAGGGCGGCGCTGTGGAGGCAGCGGGACGCGGCGCAGCCCCAGGAGCCCCCAAGGGGGTGGGCAGCAGTGCGGTGGGGAAGCAGCTCCCAAACTCCGCCTCTTTCTGGCTGAAGATGGAAAGGTGCACACATTTCCCGAACATATGGCACCAAAACATGTGAGTCACCCCTTAACAGAGGCCCCCAAGCCACATGCAGCCTGGCGGGGCGGCCCAGGGCGCCGCGTGACAGGTGGCAACTGCCGGTCCCTGCGGTGCCTGCGGTGCCGCCCTGCGGGTCTGACGCCTGGGTCGAAGGGCCTGGCGTCCGACGCGGGCCCCCGTTGTGGCCCCGGTGGCTGGGGGCCCTGCCAGGCCGAGACCCCCAGGCCCCCCAAGGGACGGGCAGGGGCTGCGGCGGGATGTCTGGCCCCAGCCCCCCCAGCGGGCGAAGCAGCAAGAAGCAGGCCCCTCCAGGCAGCTCCCTTCCGTGGACTCCACGGAGGTCCCTGCCGACTGCCGGCCGTGCCGGCCCTGCCGGAAGGGGGCTTCCTGGGCCGGGAATCGGGGGAAGCGAGGCCCCGCGGTGCCCGGGGCAGTGCGGGGCGGGCCGCCAGGCCTGGGGTGCCTCAGAGGGCACCCCCAGCAGCTGGCAGCACCTGCTGGGGCAAAGGGCTCCTGGTGCTGCCTCACCTTGTCCGTGTCCGGCTGGGGGCAGCTCCTGGGGTCCCCAGTGCCCCTTGGCGAGGACTGGCTCTGCTGAAGGACCTTCCATCTGGTCAGAGCCAGTGGGTGCAGAGCAGGTCTGCCCAGGGGGTCCCCAGAACACCTGGGATTTGGGAGACCCCGCGCAGAACAGCCCTGGCCGCCGCCACCAACCAGCCCGTGGGGAAACATAAAGCTCCTCGCAGGGACACGCAGCCCTCCTGCCTCAGCAAGCGTGCCTGGGAACCAGTGTCATTTTCGGGTCACGGGGATGGAGAACGTTCTTCCTCTGCGGCGCTGGGGTGTCCTGCCCGTCCCTGGGGGGGCTCTGCCGGGACAGGCTGCGTGTGGCCAGGTGCCCTGCCTGCCGCCTGGCGTCCCCAAGAGCTGACGGACACAGTCAGGTTCGAGCACACGCGACAGGAAAGGCCGCGGCCCGTCCACTGCCTCGCCCGCCCGGGTGCGCCCTCAGGGGCGGAGGGGGCTGGCGTTGCTCCCCTGTGCCTGAGACCTGCCCTGCCGCGTGCCCAGAGCGGCGCCCAGGGCCCAGTGGGCAGCCTGGGCGTCTCCCAGAGCAGACTGCAACCAGGCCTCTGGGCTCGGGCTGTGTCTGGCCTCTGTGGAGGACACCCCCGCCTCAGGCTCCCGCGCCCGCGCCCCCCTGGTGGCGCTGGGGACATGTGCCTCATTGCTCTGAGGTGGCTTCTGCCCTGCCTCCTGCCCTGGGCGGTTTCCCAGAGCGAGGGCTGCCACCTGCTGGGCGCCCTGCAGAGGGCCCCCTCCGGCCTGCTCATCCCTGCGCTCGGGGCGTGGGGCACCCCTAATAAGAGGGCCTCTCTGAGAAGCCCTCTCCTGCTCTGAGCCTCTAAGACGGGACAGGCCAATGCAGCTGGGGCGGGACCTTCGGACCACGGAGAACAGCTGGCAGGCAGGCCAGGGAGCTGCCCCTCCCTTCCCCGCAGGCCTGGGCCGGGACCGGGCCTGTGATACGTCTGTCCCCAGGGGCCCTCAGCCCTGGACAGTGGGAACGTGCATTTTGCCGCAGGAAAAGGTAAGCGACCTGAACATGGGGACCAAGGCGGCCAGCAGGGCCCCGGGCGGCTCCCCCTCGTCTGGCTCAGGGCTCTGCAGCCGGGCTGGCGGAACCGCGCACCGGGCTCCTGCAGGCCCTTTGAGCTCAGAACCTTCCCCAACGGGCCCCGGCCCCAGAAGGGCTCTGGGGACGCAGAGCAGGAGGGGAAGGAAGGGTCCTCGCTCCTCTCCCCGGCCCCCCGGCACCTGCAGGGCGGGGGCCTGCTCCCGGCGGCCACAGCCCACGCTGCCGGTCCCTGCGCCCCCCCACAGGAGCGAGAGGCACCCCTCGCGGCCCCTGCGGCTCCAGGCCTCCGCCAGGGGCGCCCGAGGCTGGGTGCTGGCTCAGGCCACGGCAGCAGCTGGACGGCCCCGAGGGGCCCGCCCGCAGAGCTCCCTGACCAAGCCCCAGCCTGCTCCGCAGAGCGTGGAGGGACCAGGAAGCCCGGTCACGCAGACCGGCCCCCGACCCCATGCCCGTCACACTCCCAGCGCGCCGTGCAAGGCCTGCTCAGAAAACAGCCCCCTGCCCTCGGCCGGGTTTGTGCCGTCCCCCAGGTGGCGGCCCCGGGGGGCACAGGCGGGCTGACCCTGCGGGCTGAGACTGTCCCTCCAGGGCACGGGGGTGTTCTCCCCGCCCCAGGACCGCCGCCCAGGCCCCCCCCATCCCTCCGCACCCCCCGCACCTCCACGGAGACCCAAGAGGCTGGGGCCCCCAGCGCGCTTCGCTCCAGGGGAGCTCGAGCAGGGCCCCGGGGACTGAACACAGCTCCAGGGGAGGGGCCTTGGGCGGAACCCGACCCGCGCCACCTGGTCTTCTGCGGGGGCTCAGGAGAGACAAAACTTGTTCAGGGTAAAACCGAAATGCCACACGTGTCCCTTTTGTCAAACAAGAGTATGGAAATGGGGAGTCACTGTAAGAATATCCGTCCCAACCTCGGCTCCTCAGCAGCGTTCACGCAAAGGTCCGAGGCCCAGCTGCTCCTCGCCGCTGGTCTCTGAGAAGAGGTCTGAGGCGGAGGCGTCTTCGGTCGCCTGCTGGACCGGTACTTCCCGAAAAGCAAACCTAGAAACGTCCCCATAGCTGAGAATGGGCTGAGAAAGAAAAGCAAGGCACACCTAACTCAGGAGGGATACACGTGGAACGTCGTCCTTTCCAAACAATTCCGTGCAAACGAAACGCAGTCCCCACTGTCACCTGACGCGTCCGTCGCCAAACATCACTGGGCCGCGGAATCGCCGCCGTGTCCCCCATGTCGGCTGGCTGTGAGGTCCATCCGTACCACAAGCGGGGCGCCCCTCTGCAGAGGACCCGCGGTGCCCGCTGTGGCCGTGCCCGGCGGCGGCGGGTGTGGGAAATGGGGAAGGCTGCCGGAGGGCGGCGGGTCCCACGCGCCTCGGTGCCGCGGGGCGCGGCGCCCAGGCTCCGCCCGGCACTTCTCGCCGAGTCCGTGTTGCGCTCAAGTCCTTCGGTGCATCAGTGGAGCCGGAAGGCAAGTCCTGTTTTCAAAGCTGGAGTGAGAGCAGAGCTGCCGTGCGGAGAACGGAGGTCGGCGGAGGCCCAGGGAAGCGCCGGCTGGTTTGGAGCACAGACAGTCCATCCCTAGAACCAGCCCAACCTCTTCTCTGCTCCCTTCTTCCTTTCCCTTGTTTTGTCCTCATGATGCTTGGGGTAAACCATCTGGGAAGAGATGGCAGAGAAAGGGCCCCAGGAAGTCACAAAACAGGCAACCACGATGGTCACGTCAGGACGGCAGAGCCAGGCGTCGGTGTGAGGCCTGGGCCCTCGGGGACAGCGCCAGCGCCTGTCACGACACACAGACTGAAGTGGGACTCTCGCTGAGGCTTTGCCCTGAACTGGGGCCAGGAAGGCACAGCCTGGTAGGTGTGGCCAGAGCCAGGAGGAGCACTAACTTCTTCCCTGGCCCCAGAAGGTGGGGCAGGCAGCCTCAGGGTGGGGCCAGAGGCCAGACAGAAGCAGACCCGCTCCCCGGCCAGCCCACAACAGCCTGCAGCCTGCAGCCTCCCAGTGCACAAAACACTTCTGTGCACTTGAGCAAAACCTCGGAAGGGGAGGCGATGGCGGGTCCCATCACCCAGGGTCCACCCTCCCGAGGCTGGTGGGAGCCGCGCTCCTGGGCAGAAGCTGTTCCCGGCCGCTGAAGTGCGCGGGGCCCCTCTGGGAGTTCAAAGGGCGGGGAGAACTGCTCAGACTTGGCTGAAGATTTCCAAGGGCCTTCAAGCTGCCCCCAGGTACCCTGTGTTCCCCAAGTCCAGACCACCAGTGGGGCAGGAGGAAAACCCACACTGGGCTCGGAGATCCAGGCTTCTCCACCCGGTGGGGAAGGTGGCAGCAGGTCCTCACCCGCTGTGCACCGGCACCCCTGTCCCGCAGGTGCCTGGCTTCCACAGCTGTCTTCAGGGGCCTGGTGGAGGGAGCCCTGGCCTGTTTCCCCTGTGAGGTCACCGGAGACTCGCTCAGAGAGACTCTCTGGCCAGGCTCTCGCCCCAGCTCCCACGGGCCCTGCATGTTGGTGTCGCCAGCCCGCGCCCCCCCCCCACCCCACCGCCGTGCCCCGGATGGGAGGATGCTCAGGAGACACAAGCACAGCTCTGCTGGGATGGCCCAGGACTGGACTGGGCCTGGGGGCTGTCTGCTCGCCCACTACCCGGGAGCCGCTGGTGGCTTCCTCGGGAGTGCGGATGGCCTGGTGTGGTTCCAGTGTTGCTGCGGAACGGACGTAAACCACGTACACAGCCTGGCCACCCGGGAAAGGGACTGGGGCGCTGCTGCTTCCTCCTCCACGCACCCGGCACAGGGGCGTGCCCCAGGGGCAACGAGGCACTGTGGGGACGGCCTGGGCCGGGTGGGCGGGGGTCGGTGAGGCCCGCAGGCCAGGCGCCCAGGGAGGGCGGCGCGCTGAGTCCCAGAGAGTGGAGTCGGGGCTTGGGTGGTCCCCTGGCGGAGCGGAAGGCAGCCGGAGGTCGCGGTCGGCCACTGAGGCCCCCGGTGGGTCCGGTCTGCGGCTGCCGAGGCCGGGCTCCGGCTGGCACCCGCCTTGGCTGCGTCGCCCCTCCGCACACGAGCGCCGCCCGCAGTTCACAGTACCCGCGAACGGCTCCGGCCAGTTGCCCGGCAACGGAGCGCACCAGCCCCTCTTCCGGCGTCTCCAAGAGACGTCAAGCTCTGGCGTTGCGCGGGGCGTGACAGCCCCAGGCCCCGCCCCCTGCACCTGCGGAGCACCGCGACCCGCGCCCAGGTCCGGCGGAGAAGGAGGCTCGTGTTCCGCTGTGCGAGCCCCGGCCCCGCAGCCCACGCGGCCCACCGTGCTGTCGGTGTAGCTGTGTGATGTGTTCTCCGCAGGCGCGGGGGGCGGGGAGCGGCAGCCGTCTGCCTTGCCAACTCCCCAACCTAGTCCTTCCCAAAGGGAAGGCGGTAAGTGTCTGCTGCCTGAGGGCGGAGAAGGGGCGCCGCCCGAGCTCGGGCCCGCCCCCGCCCGTAGCGTCCCGATTCTACCAGGTCACCAGCACCTGCTGCTATCACCACCCCCGGGCACAAGGCACCAGCGGGGCAGCCTCGCCCTCCTGTCTGCCCTCTCCCAGGCCATCCAAGCTTCTCATCAGCCCCCACGCGCAGTTCCCCCGAAATCGGCCTTGGGGAGGGAGCTGGCCCCGAGTCTACCTGCGTGCTCGGGCTGCTACCCCCTGCCCCAGACCTCCTTGAGCTCTTCCTGGGCCCTGTCCTGTCCGCATGAGTCACCCGCACTCTCCCTGGTCCTTCTCAGCCAAGCTACTGAAAGTATTAATTAAAAAAATGGCCAGATGAGATCATTCTCAGAACCCTGGACCGCGGCCTCCTGCCCCGGCGCCTGCTTCCCGAGGGCACAGCAGCCAGCACTGCGGTGTGCGAGCGATGCCGTCAGACCGCGCGAGCACCGGGCAGACAGCGGCGTGACCCTGCCGCAGGGAGTCACCTGGGGACAGGACCAGCCCCAGGTGACCCTGCTGCCACCCGCTGCTGGGACCCTTCGTCCACTGTCCTTGCTGTCCTCACAGTCCAGGGAGCTGGAACGGGTTGGAGGAAGGGTGTCCTCACGTGCAGGCGGGGAAGCTGAGGCCCAGGCCCAAAGGCCTGCCTGGGAAGTGTCGCTGGGGCTGGACCCAGCTCTTCTGAAGCTCCCCACGCCCTGCCTGGGCCCCACTGGAGAGAGCACAGCACTGTGACCCTCGGGTGCAGGGTGGCGTGACTAGGCACACACCATTCCCTGGTGTCCCAGGCAAGTCCCCGTCCCGACCCCCAGACCCCTGTGAGTACAGCACCCTGCAAGGTAAAAGAGACTTCACAGACGGGATCAAGTTAAGGCTCCTGAGGCAGGACGATGGTCCCAGGTTATGCTTTTGAGCCCAGTGTAATCACAAGCACCCTTACGAGAGGGAGGCGGGGGGGTGGGGGAGTGGTGATGGAAGGAGACTTGACTTGGGGTGGTGAACACACGGTACAACATGCGGAGAAGGCGTTAAAGGACGGTACGCCTGAACCCTGTATAATTTCATTAACCAGTGCCATCCCAGCAAATGTAACTGAAAAGGAGGAGGGAGGCAGGAGGGTCAGGGTCTGAGAGGGTGGGGAGAGGGGAGCAGAGGTTGGGGCAACGCGGGCCAGGGGCCAAGGGCTGCAGGTGGCCCCAAGAAGCCGAAAAAGGTGAGGAAGCGGACTCCCCTGAAGCCCCCAGAAGGAACACAGCCCCCCGCCCCCCCGCCCACCTGGAACTGTAAGAGATGGATGTGTGTTGGGTTAAGCCACTGCCTGTGTGGTTATTTGTCGCAGCGGCCACAGGACACTCATACGTGGGGCAACCCCACTGAAGAGGTGCTCTGAGAGGAAGTGGCAGAGGTGACCCTGACGCTGGGTGCCCAGCCCCAGCTGCTGCCCAGGTAGCTGCTAGGGGGCCCTGGCCCCTCAGGTCAGCATCTGGACAGACAGACCGGGCATGACACGGGGCACCAGCTGAAGGCCTGGCCTCCATGCGCGGGGCAGCGCAGGCGGCTGTTCAAGGTTAAAAGGCTTCGCCGGCTGGGGGAGACTGGGCAGAGGGGCAGCCCCATTAAAGCTGGCGTACAGAGACACAAGCCGCTGTGGAGGGGGTGGGGGCAGTGTGCTCAGGAGAAAGCCCGTGTGGCCCTCCCAGGCCCTTCGTGGGAGGGACACCTCGGTCCATCCCTGAGCCCCAGGCCTGCTGAATGGGGTGGGGGCAGCTGCGGAGTTGAGCCTTCGGTGTCCCAGCCTCAGGGGGAAGGGGCCCCACAGCACCCTGGAGCCTCCCGGCATCCTTGATGCGTCGTGGGGAGGGGTCCCTGCCCCAGGAAGCACTGGGCGCCCTGCCCCTCTGGGGTCTCAGACCCCAGGCCTTGGGGTGGGTGGAGGAGGGTGCCTGTCTCCAGGCGGAGGGTGGGCACTCAGCTCAGGGATGAGTGAGGCAGAGCCCAGGGGCTGCAGCCCTGGAGCCCTCCCCAACGCTGGCATGCGGAGGACTGGGTGCGAGGGCACACGGTAGCTGAGGAGACCCAGGTGCCCGCCCCCCCCCGTGCCCCTCCGGCTGGGCGAGGCTCAGCAGGGACAATGGTAAGAGCTATTTTTGCTTATGCTGCTGCGGCTGCCGCAAAGAAACATCAATCATTGATGCTCTGGGCATCCACGCTGCGGGGAGGGCGGGGGAGGGGAGGTAGTGAGCCCCGTCCAGGCAGGTGGGGGAGGGGCGACGGCTCTGCCCAGAAGCCAGGCCTGCAGAAACATGGCGGGCAGCCCCGGCTCCTCCCCTCGCCCTGGCTCCAGCACTGCCCTGCATCCCAGCCTCGGGAGGCTGCAGGCAAGACTGGGGCTCGGGCCGGCGGCCAGGGCCAGTGCCGGGTGTGGTCCCCGAGTCCCTGGCGTGATGGTCCTGGGGAGGAGGCTGAGCCTCTCTGCAGGCGGAGAGCGCTGCACAACCGCCGCGGTCCCCGACCCTGTGAGCGGTGCCCAGAGGCCGCAAGGGCCTCACAAGTGCAGGGCTGGCTGAGACTCGGTCCTTGTCTCTGTGCCCCGGGGGGACAGCAGCTCCTGTGCCCAGATGCGGTGACCTTCTGAAGCAGGGCTTCTGTCCCCAGAGGGGGGGCATCAGGACGGGGCTGCAGCTGGGTGTGACAGCAGTAGCTCCTGGCAGCTCAGGGCTTGGTGGCAGGCACAGGGCCAGGCTTCGGCTGGGGGTCGGGACAGGCTGGGGGCACAGATGGGCTCCCTAGGTCCCACCCGGCTGCTTTCTCCCGCAAGGCCTGTGATTCTGGGGCCAGGCTGCGGCTTCCAGGGCCCTGCAGGCAGAAGCCGGGAGGTAGGAGGGGTCCGCAGGCGGCGGCTGAGGCCGCCCTGTCTGGCTGGCCTGGGGGCAAGAGTGGACCTGTGGGCAGTCTCCCTCCACATGCTGGGGTGCAGGCCTGTGGGACCAGAGCCCCCCAGGGGTAAAACGGGCCCCCAGGCGCCAGGGGGTACATGGGGGATTGGGGGTGAGCCGAGCAGCCGATGCGAGCCTCCGCCTCTGAGCCGGCAGGAGAGGGGAACGGACAACCCCGGGGGTGGGGGCCCCTGCCCACCCCTGTCCGGAACCTGGGGCCCGAGCCAGTGCTGAGTCAGCCCCGCAGCTGCAAGCGAGCCCGCCCAGCCCTCGCCAAGGCCACGGGCACAGGGGCTGCCTGCACAGGGGCAGCAGTGCAGGGCTAGGCCCTCCCTCAGTGGCCCTGTGAGGCCCGTCCCCTCAGCGGGGCAGCCTCAGCCTCTCCGCGGCCAGGGCTCCACCGTCCCCTCCCTTCTGAGCCGATGGCGGTCATCACGGCCCCTGTCATGATGCTCAAGAGTCAGGAGGTGTCTCTTTGTCACATGGAGTGAGGCCCCTTCACTTGGATGGGGGCCCAGGGTCCCCACGACTTCTCCAAGGTCCCATGTCTCATGGGGCAGCGGACGCAGAGCTGTGCCTAAGGCCGCAGAAGACTGCCCCGTGTTCCCAGGCCCCACAGCTGGGGGGCAGGCCGAGACCCCTGAGTGGCCCGTGGGCGCTGGACCCGACTCTCAGATGGGCAGGGCACGCAGGCCTCCGGGGCGCGTCTCCGGGCGGGGGGGAGGGGGCCGAAGCCGGAACCGGTCTCCGGATCCAGGGCCTGCCGCCCCGCGCAAGAGAAGACGCCGGGGCAGGACGCGGGAGGCCCACGCCGCGTCCCACCTGAAGGCCAGGACTATGCCCCCCTGCCGCGGGCCTGCGACGCAGCCGGCGGCCAGCGCCGCTTCCCGGCAGCGGTGCGCGCGCCTGTCTGGCCGGCGGCTGGAAGGCTGCCTGGCTGCGGCCCGGCTACCGGGAAGCGCCGAGCCTGAGTCATCCAGCCGCAGGCTCACCTGGGCCGCCGGCCGCGTGCGCCCCGGGGGCTCAGGACGGCGCGCGCCTGTGCGTGCACGTGCGCGTCCCTGTCCTGTGCGTGAGGCCCAGCAGGCGGGCCGCAGCGGCCGCCAGCGTGTGAGGGCCCGGCCCCCGCGCCCCGGAGGACCCCGGCTGTCGGCGGCTGCCCCGCCGCGCGATGGTCCTTCCTCAGCCCCCACTGTTCCGGCCCCACGGGCTTTGCGGCGGCTGAACCGGCCTCGGGCCCCTACTCCGTCGCCGCGGCCCGGTTCGGTCCGGAACGCCGTTCCCGCTCCCCGGCGGCGGGGGCTTGGTCTGAGGCCCCGAGCCGTCCCGGACCACCCCGGCCCGGGGCGGTACCGTGCTACCCGGGACCGCGCCTGCAGAGCGGAGCCTCAGGGCCGGGGTCAGAGGTCACATCACGGGTCACATCCTCCTTCCCTGCCGCCCCCCAAGGCGCCCGCACCCCCTGGTGACGAAAACGTCCGCCTCGGAGTGGGAGGCCAGACTTCGGGCGCGGGTCGCGTCCTAAAGCCCCGGCACGGCGCCCTCAGACCCTTCCTTGGCAGGGGTCCAGAGTCCGCTCTCTGGATCCGGAAAGGGCCGGGCGGGGGGGTGGGGGCGAGGGTGGCGCTGGGCGGGGCCAGCTGGGGCGGGGCCTGCGACGCGGCAGCCAATAGGCTGGCTGAGGTCGGCGGCACCGCCCACGCTCTCACCGCAGTGGCCGGGCGCGGGCTGGGCGGGCCGGGGCGGGGCCCGGGCGGTGGCTGGGTCTCTGCGCGCGGGCTCTGTCCGCAGTCCGCGGCCGGCCGTCAGCGGCAGCGGAGGACACCAGAGGCCGGGCGCGGCGCCCGCCTGCCCCCGGCCGCTCGCGCGCCGGAGCCGGACCAGCGACTGGACGCGACGGGCCGCTGCCGGCCCGCACCGCCCGGCCGCCGCGATGTGCGACTGCTTCCACATGGTGCTGCCCACCTGGCCCGGAGCCCCCGGCAGTGGTGCGCGTCCTTCCCGCCTGCAGCCCGCTCCCCTGGGGCGGGTGGGCTTCGCGCAGAGGCGCGCGCCGGGCTGCGGGGCCCGCCTGGGTGGGGGCACCGGCCCGCAGCGTCGCGCGCGCGTCCGTCTGCCTCCAGGGCTGCTTGGGTCTCCGCCTCCCTCCTCTTCCGTCTCTCCTTCTACCTGTCCCTGTCCCTCGGCCTCCCATCCCTCACTTCGTCCCTTCAGGTCGCTGATTCATCTCTACCACTCACTCTGTCGCTCGCTGCCTCTTTCTCTGTCACTCACTGTCCGTGGCTGTCCCTCTCTGTCTGTCACTGCCCCTCTGCTCTAAGCCGCTGGGAAGTTGTCTTGTCCGTCGAGGTGGCTGCCTGGGGAGGGCTGCACGTGTGTGAGTGGAGTGTGAAGGCCGCGGGTCGCCCGGCCTGGCCTCTGACATGTGGGGAGGAGCAGAGTTAGAGCTGTTGCTCTGGGTCCGGGACGGCCAGGCTGGGCTGGCCTGGGTCCACGGTGTGGCTACTGTGTGGCTGGGTCACCGTGTGTGGTGGCAGGACTGGACCTGAGGTCTGAGGCTTGGAGAGGACCTGGGAGAGAGGTCGGAGCTCAGACCACAGCGCTGGGCAGCGGACAGTGGGTGTTGCCCACGGGCAGTGTGCCTCCCGCTGGTCCCAGGGCCGGTGTCTCGGCATCTCGGAGGGCAGGGTGGGGCAGGGGCGGCCCCGGCCCTACGGGGTCGGCGACACGGGCCAGTGATGCCGGTCAGCAACGCAGCAGCCTGGCCACACCCAGGACACCTGGCCAGCTGCCGACGAGGGGCGGAGGCCAAGCCGCATTGGCACAGGCCGGACCCCACTCCTTGGGGAAAGCAGATCGGTGACGACAATGGCGCTGCGGATGCAGAGGGTGGGTCCCCGCAGCTGGACACGCCCCTCCTGGCCCCGTTTGCCCGGGAGCCCTGAGGCCCCGCCGACCTCCTGGGTGGGCCTCCCTCACCCCATGGGAGCCAAGGCGCCCTGACTTTCCCTGGACAGCGGCGGGAGGATGGTGGCCACTGCGGGTCGGTGGGCCTCCGGCCCCTCCTCCTGACGGGGGCCGGCCCTGGCCCACGTCACTGGGATCCATCACGTCCCAGGGAGGGGGCAGGGCCTGAGGCTCCCCCGGCTGCAGGCTCCAGAGTACACCTTGCCCCCTGTGCGGCCTCCCAGAGGCCTGTGCTGGGCCCCCACCCCATGAGAGGCCCTTATTCTCTGCTGGGCTCCGGTGGCCCCCTGGGCTCTTGTGTCCAGCCTACAGCACCACGAGCTCTCAGGGACCACAGCCATGACTCTCCTGGGGCAGTGGTAGGACACTGGCTGCAAAGAGCAGGGGCTCATCCAGCCTGCGGATTCCTGACCCCTTCACAGGAGGCGAAACATGCGTTCCTGATAAGGGCCCCTGGGGGTTCGGCCCCGGCCTTCTGCAGCCTAAGCTCTTCCCTAGCAGGCCAGCAGGGACCGCAGGCCCTTATCTTTCCACCCAGTCCAAGCCTGACCCCTGCGCCAGCCCTGCACAGCCTCCAAGTCCCATGGAGAGCCTTGCGCAAGGCCCGGGGGAGGCAGCCGTGTCCGTCTGGCCCGCGTGCAGAGGCTGCCCCCTGGTGGCCGTGCAGGGAACGCGCCGCGCAGGGATCCGCCCAGCCTCAGTGCCCGTGCCAGCGCCACACCCCTCCCCCACCCCCGCCGCCCCTCGGGTGACCCTCCCCTGCTCCAGTGGGGGAAGGGAGCTCTGCCCGGGCGCACTGCCCCCATGCCGGCACCAGCTACTTCACCCCGTGGTGGGCCCCAGCTGTCACATCCCTTCCTATCCCAGGGGCCACTGTTTCCTTCCAGAGGCATAGCTGGGGCCTGGACAACTAGACTGACAGGAAGCCCCCTGACCTCTGGCCGGACACCTGTCTTACACTCAGGCCCCTGGCTTGACCCGAGACCACTGGCCCCCCTGAGAAATGCCCACGAGGGCAGGGAGGCTCCAGGGGCAGCGCTGCTGCGGCCGAGGGGGTCTGGGTGGCGTCAGAGGGCGGGGGCCCCTCCCAAGGGCAGTGCGATATTCTGCTCCCCCGGGGCGGCCCGGCCCTCTGAACCGGGCTGGTGGCCTCTGCACAGCCTGGGCCCAGGTCGCCAGGGGCCGTGGGCCGGAGCGCGCGTCTGAATAGGGGTGCCCACCGCTGCCCGCCGCCGAGGTCGGGCAGAGGGGCAGGGCCCTGCGGGCTCCGTGCCGGCCGGGCCACGCCACGCAGGGCTGTGCCCCTGCTTTGCAGGCAGGGCTGCTGGGCGTAGCCGCAGTGAGGCCGGGCCCTGGGGCAGCGTGGGGGCCCTGGCCTCCGCGGGGTCCCCCGTGGCACGCCCTATGCTTTGAGCCCTGGTGTCTGACAAGGGCCAGCTCTGCCCCAGCCCACCAGGCAGGGACGCCCTCCCTCGAGTGCCCCTCTTCAGCCTGGGAGTGTCCCTGGCAGGGGGAGGAGGGGAGGGGGCGGCCGCAGAGGTCATCCTGGCCCCGGTGCCAGCCCTTCCCACACTTCAATGAGGTTGGTTCTCAAAGCCACCACTGGGAGGGCACCTGTGTTCCTGACAGCACCCCCAGGTCTTTTCCTGGTGGGGAAATGGAGACTGGACAGCCTAGCTCCTGCCCCAAGCCCTGGGGAACAGGGGTGGGGCGGGGCCCCAGAGTGGATGGGTGGGCCCAGTGCCCGAAGGCCCTGCCCCCAGGCCCGGGAGCAGTGTGCGCCCACTCCACTCAGGACGACTGCGGGGCGGCCGGCGGCAGGAATGCCCTCACGGCCTTCCCCCCCTCTGCCCCTGCGCTTCTGTCCCGCCCGGCGGGGGCAGCCTCTTCCAGGAAGCCCCCTGAGGGCTGGGCCCGCCCCGGCTCCTCCTCGGGCTCCGTTTCCCCGTCTTCGCCAGGCCGGCCTTCTGCCAAAGGCCTCTGGGCTGCAGGCTCAGCCTGGGGTGGGGGGTGCCGGGGAGGGGCCCGGGCGGCGCTGGCCAGGGGCCCTGCCACTGCCCCAGGGGTGAAAGTCCCAGCTCCCCGCCTGGCCCTCTGCCAGGGAGGGGCAAGCGCCATGCTCTGCTGACGCGGGGGCCGTGCGCACACGCCCGCTGCGTTCCCAGGGCCCGGGACTCAGGACGTCGTGCCCCAGGGAGCAGGGGTTCTCCACTGCCCATCAGCTTCAGTCAGCTTTAGCTGCCCGCGTGGAGGCGTCAGGGAGGGCTCCCTGGAGGAAGGGCTGTCTGACAGGGTGTCTGCTCCGAGAGGCCCGGAGAGGCCCCCGGAGGGAGGCGGCAGCAAGTGGCTCAACCAGCTGGGGCTGGGGGCGGCGCGGGGGTTGAGAGTGGAGAGGGCAGGGGCCAGGCCCTCAGGAGGGAGGGCTGTTTTGGGGGCATGAGGAAGCTCCAAAGGGTCTCAGGGCAGGTCCTGTGGGAAGGGCTGAGGCTGGGCGAGAAGAGAGGGCTGAGGATGGGGAGCTGGGGCGGGCCTAGAGGGGACCGGGTGTGGGCGCGGTGAGAGCGGCTGCTCCCCAACCCCCACCCCGCTCCCCACTCCAAGGCCACTGCCCATTTTGGCCAGGGGTCAAGTCAGAGCCTCAGGGCACCTCTGCCAGGCCCTGCCCGCCCCTGCCTGTACCTCCAGGCTTCCTTTTGTTTTTCTGTTTTTGGAAGCCACAAGGGCTGGGAGCCAAAGGTCTGCTCGGCTGGGATGAATATTTAATAGTCTGAAGCACTTTTTAAAACGGAAAAATGGATCTGGGCCCCGGAGCTGGAAGGTGGGGCCTCCCCTGCGCCCGCCTCCCCCTTGCGGCTGGTTCTTGCCCTGGGAGAGCTAGAGGGGGCTGACCCCAGGTGTCTGTGAAGGGTGACCCTGGGCAGGCACATCGCCCGGGACGACGACAGCCCCCGGCAGGGCTGCCCAGTCCTGGGGAGGGCCCACCAGCCTCGCCCCTGCCTGGACAAAGTGCCATATGTTGGTGTTGCCGCCGAGCGCAGGAAGGAGCAGGCTGGGGACGGAACCCACACCTGGGCCTCGCCTCCCTGCAGGCACCGTGGGCGGACGGGCTGGCTCCCCCGCACTGTCTGCTGGGGAGCTGTGTGGCGGGGCCTGACTGTGGGCTCCGGTGCTCTGCCCGCCCCGCGCAGTGCCCCTGCCGGTGCCCTCGAGGGCGGGAGAAGGCCGGCCTCCCCGGGGGCCTGGCTGTGGGACCCTCACGGCGGCCCCCTTCCCAGCAGGCCTTGCTCCCAGGTGGCGCCAGCACCCGAGGGCCCTGCGTGACACATCCCCTGAGAATGCCAGGCTTGGGTCTGGCCCTCTTGCCAGCTGATTCACTATCAGCTGCCCGGGCCCTGCCCTCTCTTGCCTGCAGCCGAGGCCCCATGACTCTGCTCAGGAGCCCAGGGGAGTATGGCGCTGAGCACAGTGGGCACGGGCTGGACAGCCGGCATCTCAGGACCTGCCTGCCTCCCAGGCCTGGCCACGTGGAGCCAAGGGTCAGGCGATGGAGGCCCTGGGAGCGGAGGCCGGTGGGCGGGGCCTTGCTCTCAGCCCTTCTGCGCTGGGGAGCCAGGCGTGCGCCTGCAGGACTGGGACCAGCTCAGGTTCCAGATGGGCAGGGCGCCCCTGGCTGGTACCCTTACAGGGTCCCAGTGGTCCTGGCCCTGGGCCCTGTGCTTCCAGCCTGACCGTCTCTTCCTGCCCAGTGTTCCTGGCCAGTCTGCGCGTCCCCACTGCGCTGCCCCCCACCTCCCGTCAGCCTGGGAGCCGCAGGGCGCAGCGCCTGCCCGGGGCTGCTGGTGCCGGCCCCCGGGGCCGAGGCGGGCCCAGGGTTGGAGCTGGAGGGCACGTGGGGCAGGTCGAGGGCGCGGGTGCCACCCGAGTGAGGAGAGGGCCTGTCGCGCGGGATTGGAGCACCGGGCTCTGCGGGGCTGGTGACGTGCCTGCCTCTGGCTTCGCGGGGCGGGGGCCTGGCCAGGCTGTCCTGCTGGAGCAGGGCCCGCGGCCACAGGGGCGCGGGGCCCAGGAGACGGGGCAGCTCAGGGGGGCGTGGGGCCCCTGGGCCCAGGGGGAGGCCTGGCGGCACGGCTCCCTGCCTGCTGCCCTCCTCCCTGAGTCAGCTGCGGGCCCGCCCTGGGGAGGTGCTGGTCCCGTGGGGTGTCAGGCTGTGAACGAGGCTTCCCGGTGAGAGCTGTCTGGGCCGTGGGAGCGGGTGAGGCTGCTGGCCAGCAGGCGTCGCAGGCTTTCCTGTGTCACTGTGAGTAAAGTGGTGGGTGACCGTTAGGTTTTTAGGGGTGGAGGCGGCCAGGAGGGGCCTGGGCCAGTTCCCCTTCCAGGCCCCTGGCACGCTGCAGGGCCTCTGATGCCATCCACCCACCCGTGCTCCCTGCCCCGGGCTGGGAGTCCTCTGAGTGGCGAGGGGTCCTTCCCCGCCCCTCCCCCACCTCCCTCTGCTCCTGGCTTCTTGCGTCTGGCCCGGGACTCCTTTTGGCACCTGCTGACCCCAGCTGCCCAGCAGCCCCCAGCCTGCAGCCACCGTGCTGACCCTGGCCGGGTGTGGCGGGCAGAGGTGTGGTCCAGGCCACCCCCACACCGCTCTCTGACACTGGCTGGGACCCTCAGCGGTGCCGGCTTGCCCCTCGACCTGCTCGTGGGGTGCAAGTGCCACAGCCAGGGGCCCCCGCCCACAAGGCCGTGGGGCGCAGGGTGCGGCAACCCTGGTTTCCCGCAGATGTGTGCAGTGTGCAGCTTGCGCCGTCTTGCCGGGGCCTGCCGGGCCTGCCAGCGCTCCCGGACCTGGGAGGGGCCTGTGTGCCTGGGGTCGGGGTTGAGTCCCGGAGGGCGGCAGAGGAGGGCGGCAGGAGGCAGCAGGTCAGGCAGGCTGAACTCTTGGGGGGTTCAGGACGTGGGGTCTTTAGACTCAAGGGCGTGTTCCTCAACCTCCACTTACGCACAGCCGACGCTGTTTAACACGTGGGTTCTGGGGCTCCGCTGGTACCGCACTGCAAGTGGCTGGGGCGGCTGAGTTGGGGCTGAGAGAGCTGCAGGGGTCAGGCAAGTAGGTGGTGGCCCAGGCCACTGCCCCAGGGCCACGTGCGTGGGCCCGGCCCCGCCCGGCTCCGGCCTCGGTGGCCCCGGTTGCGGGAGGGGCTGGCGGTGCCCCGGGCAGGGGTCTCGGCACAGGCCCCAAGTCCCCAGACAGAGTCTGGGCAGGGGTCTGTGCGTGGGTGAGGTCCCTGCAGGAAGGGCAGCTACAGGGGGACGGAGGCAGGGGGCCTGTGTGCAGCCTGCCTGGGGGGTCCTGTCCCACCTCTCAGTCTGTACGGCAGGACCGGACGGGACCGGACGGGACCGGACTGCACTGGGCAGGACCGGGCTGGGCGGGGCCCAGTGGGTGGTGGTGACTCAGACAACCCCGTGCCGGGCGGTGTTTCCTCCCCGCAGTCAGCTGCTCGGGCCGGGGGACTCTGGGGGAGGGGCGGCCCCAGCTCTTAGAAGCAGAGCGGGAGGGGCCTGGCTCCGCTCGCAGCCCACTCCCTCCAGTGGGCCTGGGCCAGCCTGGGAGGAGGCTGGCGGGTGGGGCAGTGGAGGGAGGGCGGGACCCGGGAGGGCAGCTGGGCGAGCCAGGAGCCTGGGACCTTCACTTCTGGGCAAGTCAGGAGGACTCCGGTCCTGGTAAGCAGCTGCAGCTGTCTCCTGGGCCCACCCTGCGCCCTGCCTGCGGACCCCTTTCCGGGCGCAGCCCTAGGCCCCGGCAGGCCTGTGGGGGCTGGGAGGGGGCCTCGGGGCCAGAAGGCAGGGGTGGGCTGGGCATCTCCCTGCCCCTCTGCGCTGCCCCAGCCCCAGCCCCGGGCTGATGTTGGCGGGGCAGGAGTATCAGGTCAGCAGCTCGGCGCGGGCATCCTCAGGGTTGGACCCTGCGTCCTGGAGCGGAGCTGCTCGGACGGTGCCGCTGTCCTTGGTTGGTGCGGGGGGGACCCTGGGGTGTGGAGGGCCATTCCAGGCAGTCCAGGCCCGCTCACCTGCAGGTGCCAGCTGGGCCGTGGGGCCTGCGGTGGTCAGCCACCCCCTCAGGGGTCACGCTAATCCCTTCTGGTTGGATGGGAGTGTGGGGCCACTCCTCGCCCCCTGCCCCCTGGCGTTGGTGGGCTGGCGCGCCCTGCGCTTCAGTGCCGCGGCTGCCACAGGAGGGGTGCTGGGCCCGGTGCCGCCCCGCCCCATGCTCAGAAGTGGACTGCCCCCCAGGCTGGGCAGGCTAGCCTGCACGGGGGACCTGCCCGCTCTTTTCCTTCCTCTGCCCCTCTGCTCCCGTGCTACCATGTACTCTGCACTCGCTGTGTGCTGAGACCTGAGTGCTGGGTGAGCAACGTGTTCCGGGGACCAGGGAGCAGGCAGCGGCCAGAAGCGGGGGCCGGGTGGCTGGGTTGGCGGAGGAACCTGCAAGTGAGGGGTGCAGAGTTGGGCGGAGCAGCGCCGCAGGGGTGAGGGCTGCCGATGGCCGGGCCAGGCTTGGAGAGGCTCCGAGCCATGCTGACCGCCGGCAGCAGCAGCGGCTCTACAGGGGCGCACGGGGAGGGTGTGTGGCAGGGCTGCAGGTGGGTGCGGAGCCCTCGCCCCAGGCCTAGGGGACCCAGGCTGGTTCCCGGAGCCCCGGAGGCTCAGCGGGGGCCTGGCAGTCCCCTGCCCGTAAACATCAGCCACATCCAGGGGGCGGGGCGGGCCCTCGCGGGCTGCTGGCGGCTGCCGCTTCTGGAAGCTGCAAGGTCTTGTGACGAGTCAGCCGGGCCCAGCCCTCTCCTCATCAAGCTCCAGGGCAAGGTGAGGCTTGGGTCCTGGACCCCAAGCCTGAGAGCCGTGTCCCCAAGGGTGAGCCTGCCTCGGGGCTCCCCCCGCGCTGCGCCCGGCCCACGGGGCCCGGGTTCCTGGCCCAGCCACGCCTGTCCCCGCACACCCCGCCGGCCTCTCAGGCCACCTCCTGGGCCCTCCAGGCAGCTCTCCTCCACCGTCTCCGCTCCCCAGGCCCGCCTTTGCCCTGGTAACGTGCAAACGCACTCGACCGCAACGTGCTCCCCTCACCTGGACCCACTTGGAGGAGGGTGCTGGGCCCCAGGGGTGGCTAAATGCAATCTTGGGTTTTGTTTAAGCAAAACTGCCCCACCCGCAGAACGCCCACTTGGTTGGCACTGCTGGAAGGGTCCCCAGCTTGGTCTGGAGCCTTATAGGCAACTCATTCTGGGCACAGCCCCCTCCGTGTCCCTGTCCCCTGGTCCCCGCACTCTTGGCTCTGCTCCTCCGCCCCCAGGAGACTCCAGTTCCTGGGGGTGCAGCGTTCTGGCTGAAGTGGTGCTCAGCCCCTCTCACCCCAGGTCCCCAGGTCCTCCTCCCCGAGCGTTTCCGGCCTGGCCAGCTGCTGTGTGAGGCTGCGGGGGGCGGGGAGGCGGGGGGGCCCACGCAGGCCAGCCACGCTGGGCCCTGAGCCCTGGGGAAGCGGGAAAGGGCCTTTGGGACCTGGCTCAGCGCATCACCCCTACGTCCCCCTCTAAGTGGGGCTTTGGGGACCTTATCATTATCCGTCATTGTTTGAGGTGACCAGTGGGCCAGGCTGTCCCCAGAGCCTGTCTGTGAGGCCATGGTCGGGGGCTGGGCCAGGCAGGCCTTCGGGACGCCTCCCTGCGCTGGGACTGCGGTGGCCCCCGAGGACGGGACTGGCAGCGTGATGTTCCGGGGGCCCCGGTGCCTCCTTGTCCCTCCAGCGGCCAGGTTGCCGCTGGCCCAGCAGCCCGGTCCTGGCAGGCGGGATTTCCTCCTTCCTGTTTGTGTGCCCCTGGGCCAGGCCAGGGCTCTCCTCCAGGGGCACCGAAGGACCCAGAGCTTACGACAACAGCCGGGCAACTTCCCAGCACCATGGCCTCCCCAAGCCCGCCCTTCGCCCCCGCGGTGGCAGGCTCGCTGCCAGCCGAGGGGGTGGCTGTGACAGTGGACCAGCCCTGCGTGGGGCAGGCCAGCTGCCCCCACCTCAGGTTCCCAGCAGGGCGTGCCCCCAGCTTTCTCTCCCGCCCTGTCGCCCACGAGACTCCCAGGAGCAGGCCCAGGTCGAGCTTCCCAGGGGCCGGGGGCCGCGCGCGGCTCGGGGGCCCTTCCACCACGTTGCCCCCGGAACGCAGCGTCCCCAGCACCTGGCCTGAAACCTCGCCTGTTGGCCCGGCCTCTCCCTTCCCAGGGAGCAGAGCCTCTCTGGGCTCTGCTGCGGCCGCCCCCTCAGAACGGAGCCTGCCTGCTTGTCTGCCCAGGAGGGCGGCCACTGGCCCTTGTTTTGCTCTCTGACTCAGAGCCTCGCTGTGGAGGCTGAGGGAGGGGAGGCGGGTTTCTGGATAGCCAGGAGCTTCCAGACCGCCCACCCCCCTGCGGGGGCTGCCTGCACCCTCCACTGCCCTGGCCCAGCCTGGCCGCGGTCCGCGCCTGCTGGCCAGGCCGCTCTGGGCAAGCGGCTTCCCCTCTGCCAGCCTCGGTTGCCTCGTTGCCTACCCACAGCACACGCACTTTGGGGAAAGGGTGAGGGTCTGGGCGGAACGGGAAGGGAAACCAAGGCCGGAGAGAGCGGGGTCCGCCGCCAGGGTGGGGCGGGCTTCACAGGAGTAGGCTCCGGTCTCCACCCCTCCCCGCCCCCCCCGGCCAGAGCTGGGGCCCGGTTCGCTCTGCGCCCCTGAGCTGCCCCGTGCAGCGCGCAGCGTCCCACGCCCCCGGCCCTGTCCCTTTCCCCGCACCACCCGCTCCCTCGCACGGCCCCCTCTGGTTCCCTGGGTGGGCAGGGTGGCCCTCAGGCATCTGGGGAGATCGAGGCTCAGAGAGGGGCAGGCTTGCCCAGGGTCACAGAGCGAATGGGCTGCAGAGCGGCAGCCAACCCTGGGCTCCCTCCAGGACGGGGACAGGGCGTGCGCAGGCCCCATGCCCGACCCCAGAAACCGCCAGCACTGGGGGTCGCAGGGCTGGAGAGAGCTGTGTTGCTGCCTCTAGCGTTTGGTGCACTTTGGGGCGGGACGGGGCTGGGCATGGCGTGTGGAAGATTTTAGATAAAGGATTTGATTGTTGGATCGCACAGAACTACTCTGATTGTTTTTCCTGCGGGGCTGACAGGGTGTCTCCCTAGGAATGTGTCCAATCTGTCTAGATGTTCAGATTCATTGGCTCAGTGTTTATAATTTCCTTCTTTCAATTTTATGCAGGATTGAAGTTTTTCCTTGAAAAAGGGTACAAATCCTCACTGTGCCACATTTTCCCAAAGCTTGCACACTGGTGGAACCAACACCCGGACGGACAAGCAGACCCGGACGGCCAGGCCCTGGACGCCGGCTGGGGCTGCCTGCCCGTCCGCCCGCGCTGCCCGTGGGCACTTTGTATCCATTTGCTTCACCCTGTGCGATTCCCCAGGACAAGTACTCACGTTGTCCTCATTCCACTGTCGATGGGCATTTGAGCCTTTCTGGGTTCTGGGCACTGAAATAGTTCCAGGAGGACATTTTTGTGCCCGTCTCTTGGCGATCGTACGCTTGCCTCTCTGGAGAGCCGGGCGTGGAGCTGCGGGGCCTCAGGCGGGCTCCGGGAGGTGACAGGAGACGCTGCCAGGCCCTTCCAGGGCGCAGGGGCCGGTTCCGCCCAGCCTGCAGCGCGCCGAGCGGGGCGGCACCGCTGGCGCTGGGACGGACTGAGGGTGCCGCGCACCTCTCCGTGTCGGCTGGCTGGCTGGGTGTCTTCGCTGTGGATCCATTGCTTTTCCGATGTTTTCTTGCCTGTTTTTCTGTTGGGTTGCTTGTCTTTCCCTTTCGGTGGGCAGGATTCTTCCGCATTCATATAGGGTGTCGTGTGGTAACAGCCTCGTGTCTCCTCACCAGGCCGGTGGCGTGGCGGTGCAGCCCTCAGGGTGACCGTGGTGGGCGCAGCCTCTCCACTTTAGGCCCTCCGCCAGCTTCTTGTGGAGGCTTTTCATGTCCTGGTTACGAAGTGTTACGAAGTGAACCTTCTGGGAGCTTGATTGTTACGCCATCAACTTCGGCTGCCCAACCCACAGGAAATGCGCCCTCTCTGTAGCAGAGCGGGGGTCGACGTGAATGATTTTCAGTTGGAGACTGGGGTCCCAGCAGCGGTTCCCTAAAGGACCTCCGTCTCCTGCAGCTGACGTCTGTCTGAGTGCTTCTGGGGTCTCTGATCTGTCCCCTGAGCTTTAGTTTGCATTCCCCTTCTGACTAAAGATGATGACGTCTTTTCTTCTGCTTATGGGTCCATCTTTTGGGATGTGTTTGTCCAAATCTTTCCCCTGTTTTTAATTGTTTTGTCTTTTTCTATTCAGCTGTCTTTTTCTATTGAGCTGTAGTTCTGGGTGCCAGTCCTTCGTCAGATACAGGGGTTACATTTTCACTTCCTTGATAACGCCTCTCCGCCCTGGCCGGGTGGCTCGGCAGGTTGGAGTCTCGTCCCAACACGCCAAGGCTGCAGGTTCAACCCCAGTCAGGGCAGAGACGAAAACCAACCAAGGACGCATCAGTAATGGAACAACAAAGCCACCTTCTCCCCACCCCTCCCTAAATTCGGTCGATAAATTAAACAAAAGTGTTTTTAAAAGAATGCTTTTCCAGACCAGAGGTTTTTAATTTTGATGAAATATAATTGATCACATTTTCTTCTATGAGTTACACCTTTTTATCCTGCCTGAGAAAGCTTTGCCTCCTCCAAGTGGCAAAGACTTTCTCCCATGTTTTCTTCTCGTTTAATAGCTTTAGGTTTCATATTTAGCTCTGATTCCCTTGGAGTTTGTTTTTCTTTGTGATGCGAGGCAAGTTTCTGGTCCCCCTGCCCCCCCATGGCCCACAAAGAAATATCTCGTCTACCTGGCACCGTTGCAGAAAAATGTGTTTTCTTTCTAAATTACTCGGCTGCTTTGTGAGAGCCAAGTGGGCTGGCGCAGTGTGGGCCTGCTCCGGGCTTTCTGTCCTCATCTTCCGGTTTACATCACGCGTGCCAGTCCCACTGGGTGCCAGGGAGACACCGAGTGCGACTTCAGCTGCTGCGCAGCCACAGAGACGTGTGAAAGGCCTCTCATGCCGTCTGTCCCCGCCTCAGTCCTGCCGTGAACCCTGCGGAAAAGTCTCAACTCCCAGGCCGTCGCTTGGTTTTAATGCCTGCGGTTTCTATTTCTCCGTGACTGTCACCCTTCATTGATGCCATATATTTTCCAGTGATTCTTGAGCCATGGTTTCCTTTAGCTTTTGAACAAGTTTATGGTAATTGCGGTGCAGTCCGTGCTGAACACCGCCTCCGCGGGCCCTCAGAGACAGCCCCGTCCCCAGCTCTGCTCCTTGGCACGGGCCCTGCTTTCGTGCTCCGTTGCACATCGTGGGGCTCTTGTCAAGTGCTGGACATTATGGGTCACACGTTGCGGCCACCCCGGACGCGGAGTCTGCCCCGGGCTGTGAGCAGCGCCGTGTTCACGTGCGTGTTTGGTCACTGTCTTGCACTAAGTCCGTGGAGGCTGTCACTTTGTCTGGCTCCGCCATCCTGGCTCACAGCCCTCTGACCTGACGTCACAGCCTCTGGGCACCAGGACCAGGCTGTGCCTCCACGGCCCAGTGCCCCCCTGGGCCCCCACCCGCAGGCCCCCCGACCGGCAGGGTGGCCCTGACTCGGCCCTTCTCTCTGCAGGGCCCGGCCGGCAGCTGCAGCCCGGGGTGCCAGACGCAGACGCCGAGGGCCACGCTGTACGTGAGGCTCGGGAGATGCCTGCCTCCTCAACCCCCTCCCCTGGGCCGGGCAGGACCCGCGTGGCCAAGGGTAAACCGATTCTCTCCTCCTGCCAGGTCACCGAGGGGCCCGCGGACGAGATCATCCGGCCGCGGCCACAGGGGTCCTCGCCTGTCTACGAATGCGTGACTGAGGGCTTCGGGATCCCGGTGAGCCCATGGGACAGACACCCACCGGCGGGGGAAGGCTCGGGTGCGGGGCCCTGAGGGGCTGCCTCCCCTTCCGCGTCGCCCTGAACGGGCGACTCTCACACGCGTGTCTGTGCGGCCACGTTGGCCACAGCCCTGGCGATCAGGCGCCCTCTCTGGCTCCTCCCCTCCTCCGCCCACCCTCAGCTTGTGTGTGTGCGCGCGCGCGCGCGTGTGGGGGGCAGGCCGCAGGAGATGGGTGTGTGTGCCATCTCCCGAGAGGAGACATGCAGTGTCCCCACAGCTAAGGAGCTCAGTCCTCTGCGCGCAGCCCCGTGCGGGGGTTCCTGGGCCTTTGAGGTCAGGGTCCTGGCCTCCGACGGGACCCCCATTCCCGGGGCTGGGGCAGGAGGGTGAGCCTCGACCTCTGTGGCTGCAGGAAGACACGCCGAGCAGACGAGCCTCCGCAGGGCGACGGAGGTCCTGGTGGAAGCGGGATTCTGGGGACTCCCGGACGTTTTCCAGGATGAGTCGTACAGAGGTGGGTAAGGCGGGGACTCGGGGCTGCGGCCAGAGCTGGGGGAAGCGGGGCAGGGAGGCTGGCAGCGTGCCCCGCCCCTCGTCAGGCCTGGGCACGGGCTCCCGAAGGCCAGTCCTGGCCTCCCCACAGCCCTGGGTTCCTGCGGGGGAGGGGCCAGACTCCTGGCCAGCGGACCTCGGCGCGCAGACCTCAGCCGCACGCAGGCTAGGCCGCGGCTGCCACACAGGCCCAGACGATGCTTGAGTCTGTGGGCTCCCGGCGAGGTGGGGGCACTGCCCCCCGGGGTGGCCTGTTCTGTCGCCGGCAGCCCTGGCAGTTCTCAAGCTACCCCAAGGCCCCCGCCCCGCCCAGGTCAGGCTGGCCGCGCGACTGCCTGTATTTCTCTCAGCATCTCTGACCCTGCGGGGCTCGAGCGCCAGCTGCCTTGGGGGCGACCTGAGCTCCAGTGTGGAGGACGAGCAGGGGCGATGGTGCGGGAGCCTTTCCCCTTTGCTGGCCAAGCCTCCCGGGCCTGGACGGCTGTGGAGAGGCTGCCCCTGAGTCCTGGCCAGGGGTGGGGGAGACAGGGAAAGGTCATCCACCCGTGAGGCGGCTGCGGCTGGCTCCCTGCACGGCTCGGACACGGCAGCCCAGGCCCGCCTGGCGGGGGCCCTCCCCTCACTCTCTGTCGCCGAACGACGGGCGGGATCTGGGGTCTCTGTCTTCGGGGGGCAGCCCCCAGCGCTGCCGCCCACAGTGGGGCGGGCCTGTGCTTACCAAGGCCCTGCTGTGCTTCTGCCCTGCCCTGCAGGAGGCAACAGAGGTGACGCTGAAGACCGAGGCAGAGGCTGGTGCCAGTGGCTATAGCGTCACGGGTGGCGGAGACCAGGGCATCTTTGTCAAGCAAGTGCTGCAGGGCTCCTCGGCCGCCAGGCTCTTCAGCCTGAGAGAAGGTGCCGTGGCCACCCCACCCCGTGTCCTCAGGGTCCCGTCGGCAGGGCCGTGCCTGGCGGTCAGGATGAGCGCCGCCCTGCTGGGTGCGCCCGCTGTCGCGGGGCGGCTCCCTGGAGGGAAGCCCCGGGCAGCCAGGCGCACGCCCCCTTCAGGGCCCTCCCCTGTGCAAGGGCGGGCCGGGGAGGGCTGAGGCCGGCCTACTCTGTCTATCTCCAGGGGACCAGCTGCTTAGCGCCACCATTTTCTTCGACAACATCAGCTATGAGGATGCTCTCAAAATCCTTCAGTACTCAGAGCCGTACAAGGTCCAGTTCAGGATCAAACGGAAACTTCCGCCCGGCGGGGATGAAGAGTGGGCCTGCAGCACAGCTCAGCACGCCTCAAAGCGCGAGGGGAAGCAGGTGCGGCTGCCGTGGCCCCCGGACCCAGGCCTGGGTGTCCCCTGAGCCCGGGCCTCGGGCCTCTTGAGCTGCCCCCACAGGAGACCCCTCCATGTGTTCCAGGGCGCAGATGTTGCTGACGGGAGCACAGACACCCCAGTGAGGACGGTGGAGGGAGACGGAGACCAGGAGAGACTCATCTCCAAACCCAGGGAGGGCCGGAGCCGGCGGCCGCAGGGGGAGAGGCTCTCCTGGCCCAAGTTCCAAGCCATAAGAAGCAAGCGAGGGCCGCGGAGGTCACACAGCTCCTCGGAGGCCTACGAGAGGGGCACAGTCCTGGACGTGTCCCCCACGAGCTCAGACACAGAGGCCCGGCTCCCGGCAGAGGAGCGGGAGCAGAGGGCAGGGCCCGGCAGCCAGCGGAGGAGGAGGTTCCTGAACCTGCGGTTCAAGGTGGGCTCAGGGGCCGGGCCGTCGCTGGCTGGGCGCTGGGCAGAGGAACCCAGGCGGGGCTGTCCAGGCCAGGGACCCGGAGGAGGCAGGGTCCTGGGATGACATCCAACAGGGCAGGATGGCTGAGCACGCGGCAGGAGAGAGGACGGGGGCAGACACACGGGAGGGGACACCCGCTCTGCATGAGCACCACCACAGAGTGCGGCGACCCGCCATGGAGACCGGCGTGTGGGGCAGGCAGCTGCCCAGACGCCAAAACAAAGGGAAGGAGGAGAAGGTCCAGAGGAGATGAAGCCACAAGGGAAACCCAAAAAGGCACAGATCCCAGGCAGGGCAAGGGGGGCCCCAGGGAGGGAGCGAGGGGCCAGGCCGGGACTGTCGGTGGCGTCTGCGACCCCCGCAGAGGCTGCCGCGCATGGGGCCATGGCTGTCGGACCCGGCCTGAGCACCCACCAGACCGACACCCATGCAGGTTTTCTCAAGAAAAACTGCTAGTGTGTAAGGATGAAGGAGAGCAGGCGAGCAGGGGACATGCCAAAAAGGACAGGCAACAGAGCCATTGAGACGGGACATGGGCCACGGACATGGAGGGACAGGGGCCACAGAAGGTGCACTCGTGGGGAGGAAGCAAGAGAGGAGGCGGGAAGGCAGGACTGAGAGAGGAGACAGCAAAAGCGCGGGCACAGCTCCTGACGAAGGGACGGGAACGGGAAACGTCCGACGACCCAAGGCCAAGGCTGAGCGGGTCGCTCCCTCACGGGGGATGGGGGGGGGAGACAAAGGAGAGGACTCAGAGAAAACAGGAAAAATGTCTTATTGTTGTCAAAACAGAAGGACGGAGAGGGCAGTGATGAAGACGACGGGAAAGCATTCAGACAAACCCGGAGGAAGCCAAATGGAAGACAGAAGGAAGAAAAAATGGAGGTGGATATAGGCCTGGGGGTCAAGGAGGTGGGCGTCCGGGACGGCAAGTTCAAGATGCCCAAGTTCAAGATGCCGTCCTTCGGCGTGTCGGCGGCCGGCAAGCCCCTCGAGGCCTCGGTGGACGTGTCGCTGCCCTCGCTGCAGGCCGACGTGAAGACCAGTGACCTCAGCGTGCAGCTGCCCTCTGCCGACGTGGACGTCAAGGCCGGCGAGCTGGGCGTGAGGCTGCCCGCGGGCCCGCTGCCCGAGGGCCAGCTCCAGGGCCCGGCCGCCGGGGCCGGACTCAAGGGCCACCTGCCCAAGGTGCAGATGCCCAGCATCAAGATGCCGAAAGTGGACTTCAAGGGCCCCCAGGTGGACATCAAGGGGCCCAAGCTGGACGTGAGGGGCGCCAAGGGCGAGGTGACCGGCCCCGACGTGGAGGCGTCGCTGCCCGGCGTGGAGCTGGACATCCAGGCGCCCGGCGCCACGCTGGAGGGCGACGTCGGCCTCGGGGACAAGGAGGGGGCCAGCAAGTTCAAGATGCCCAAGTTCAAGATGCCGTCCTTCGGCGTGTCGGCGGCCGGCAAGCCCCTCGAGGCCTCGGTGGACGTGTCGCTGCCCTCGCTGCAGGCCGACGTGAAGACCAGTGACCTCAGCGTGCAGCTGCCCTCTGCCGACGTGGACGTCAAGGCCGGCGAGCTGGGCGTGAGGCTGCCCGCGGGCCAGCTGCCCGAGGGCCAGCTCCAGGGCCCCGCCGCCGGAGCCGGACTCAAGGGCCACCTGCCCAAGGTGCAGATGCCCAGCATCAAGATGCCGAAAGTGGACTTCAAGGGCCCCCAGGTGGACATCAAGGGGCCCAAGCTGGACGTGAGGGGCGCCAAGGGCGAGGTGACCGGCCCCGACGTGGAGGCGTCGCTGCCCGGCGTGGAGCTGGACATCCAGGCGCCCGGCGCCACGCTGGAGGGCGACGTCGGCCTCGGGGACAAGGAGGGGGCCAGCAAGTTCAAGATGCCCAAGTTCAAGATGCCGTCCTTCGGCGTGTCGGCGGCCGGCAAGGAGCTGGGGACGTCCGTGGACGTGCCGGCGCCCAAGGCCACGGCGGAGGTGAGCCTGCCCGCCGTGGCGGGCGAGGTGCGCGCCCCGGAGGGCGGCGTCCAGCTGCCGTCCGCGGACTTGGAGCTGCCGGGGGCCGAGCTGGAGGTGGCCCTGCCCGAGGGAGAGGTGGCGCTGGGCGAGCTGAAGGGCAGGGCCGACGGGGCCCGGTTCAAGGGCCACCTGCCCAAGGTGCAGATGCCCAGCATCAAGATGCCCAAGGTGGACATCAAGGGCCCCCAGGTGGACATCAAGGGGCCGAAGCTGGACGTGAGGGGCGCCAAGGGCGAGCTGACCGGCCCCGACGTGGAGGCGTCGCTGCCCGGCGTGGAGCTGGACATCCAGGCGCCCGGCGCCACGCTGGAGGGCGACGTCGGCCTCGGGGACAAGGAGGGGGCCAGCAAGTTCAAGATGCCCAAGTTCAAGATGCCGTCCTTCGGCGTGTCGGCGGCCGGCAAGCCCCTCGAGGCCTCGGTGGACGTGTCGCTGCCCTCGCTGCAGGCCGACGTGAAGACCAGTGACCTCAGCGTGCAGCTGCCCTCTGCCGACGTGGACGTCAAGGCCGGCGAGCTGGGCGTGAGGCTGCCCGCGGGCCAGCTGCCCGAGGGCCAGCTCCAGGGCCCCGCCGCCGGAGCCGGACTCAAGGGCCACCTGCCCAAGGTGCAGATGCCCAGCATCAAGATGCCGAAAGTGGACTTCAAGGGCCCCCAGGTGGACATCAAGGGGCCCAAGCTGGACGTGAGGGGCGCCAAGGGCGAGGTGACCGGCCCCGACGTGGAGGCGTCGCTGCCCGGCGTGGAGCTGGACATCCAGGCGCCCGGCGCCACGCTGGAGGGCGACGTCGGCCTCGGGGACAAGGAGGGGGCCAGCAAGTTCAAGATGCCCAAGTTCAAGATGCCGTCCTTCGGCGTGTCGGCGGCCGGCAAGCCCCTCGAGGCCTCGGTGGACGTGTCGCTGCCCTCGCTGCAGGCCGACGTGAAGACCAGTGACCTCAGCGTGCAGCTGCCCTCTGCCGACGTGGACGTCAAGGCCGGCGAGCTGGGCGTGAGGCTGCCCGCGGGCCAGCTGCCCGAGGGCCAGCTCCAGGGCCCCGCCGCCGGAGCCGGACTCAAGGGCCACCTGCCCAAGGTGCAGATGCCCAGCATCAAGATGCCGAAAGTGGACTTCAAGGGCCCCCAGGTGGACATCAAGGGGCCCAAGCTGGACGTGAGGGGCGCCAAGGGCGAGCTGACCGGCCCCGACGTGGAGGCGTCGCTGCCCGGCGTGGAGCTGGACATCCAGGCGCCCGGCGCCACGCTGGAGGGCGACGTCGGCCTCGGGGACAAGGAGGGGGCCAGCAAGTTCAAGATGCCCAAGTTCAAGATGCCGTCCTTCGGCGTGTCGGCGGCCGGCAAGGAGCTGGGGACGTCCGTGGACGTGCCGGCGCCCAAGGCCACGGCGGAGGTGAGCCTGCCCGCCGTGGCGGGCGAGGTGCGCGCCCCGGAGGGCGGCGTCCAGCTGCCGTCCGCGGACTTGGAGCTGCCGGGGGCCGAGCTGGAGGTGGCCCTGCCCGAGGGAGAGGTGGCGCTGGGCGAGCTGAAGGGCAGGGCCGACGGGGCCCGGTTCAAGGGCCACCTGCCCAAGGTGCAGATGCCCAGCATCAAGATGCCCAAGGTGGACATCAAGGGCCCCCAGGTGGACATCAAGGGGCCGAAGCTGGACGTGAGGGGCGCCAAGGGCGAGCTGACCGGCCCCGACGTGGAGGCGTCGCTGCCCGGCGTGGAGCTGGACATCCAGGCGCCCGGCGCCACGCTGGAGGGCGACGTTGGCCACGGGGACAAGGAGGGGGCCAGCAAGTTCAAGATGCCCAAGTTCAAGATGCCGTCCTTCGGCGTGTCGGCGGCCGGCAAGCCCCTCGAGGCCTCGGTGGACGTGTCGCTGCCCTCGCTGCAGGCCGACGTGAAGACCAGTGACCTCAGCGTGCAGCTGCCCTCTGCCGACGTGGACGTCAAGGCCGGCGAGCTGGGCGTGAGGCTGCCCGCGGGCCAGCTGCCCGAGGGCCAGCTCCAGGGCCCCGCCGCCGGAGCCGGACTCAAGGGCCACCTGCCCAAGGTGCAGATGCCCAGCATCAAGATGCCGAAAGTGGACTTCAAGGGCCCCCAGGTGGACATCAAGGGGCCCAAGCTGGACGTGAGGGGCGCCAAGGGCGAGGTGACCGGCCCCGACGTGGAGGCGTCGCTGCCCGGCGTGGAGCTGGACATCCAGGCGCCCGGCGCCACGCTGGAGGGCGACGTCGGCCTCGGGGACAAGGAGGGGGCCAGCAAGTTCAAGATGCCCAAGTTCAAGATGCCGTCCTTCGGCGTGTCGGCGGCCGGCAAGCCCCTCGAGGCCTCGGTGGACGTGTCGCTGCCCTCGCTGCAGGCCGACGTGAAGACCAGTGACCTCAGCGTGCAGCTGCCCTCTGCCGACGTGGACGTCAAGGCCGGCGAGCTGGGCGTGAGGCTGCCCGCGGGCCCGCTGCCCGAGGGCCAGCTCCAGGGCCCCGCCGCCGGAGCCGGACTCAAGGGCCACCTGCCCAAGGTGCAGATGCCCAGCATCAAGATGCCGAAAGTGGACATCAAGGGCCCCCAGGTGGACATCAAGGGGCCCAAGCTGGACGTGAGGGGCGCCAAGGGCGAGGTGACCGGCCCCGACGTGGAGGCGTCGCTGCCCGGCGTGGAGCTGGACATCCAGGCGCCCGGCGCCACGCTGGAGGGCGACGTCGGCCTCGGGGACAAGGAGGGGGCCAGCAAGTTCAAGATGCCCAAGTTCAAGATGCCGTCCTTCGGCGTGTCGGCGGCCGGCAAGCCCCTCGAGGCCTCGGTGGACGTGTCGCTGCCCTCGCTGCAGGCCGACGTGAAGACCAGTGACCTCAGCGTGCAGCTGCCCTCTGCCGACGTGGACGTCAAGGCCGGCGAGCTGGGCGTGAGGCTGCCCGCGGGCCAGCTGCCCGAGGGCCAGCTCCAGGGCCCCGCCGCCGGAGCCGGACTCAAGGGCCACCTGCCCAAGGTGCAGATGCCCAGCATCAAGATGCCGAAAGTGGACTTCAAGGGCCCCCAGGTGGACATCAAGGGGCCCAAGCTGGACGTGAGGGGCGCCAAGGGCGAGGTGACCGGCCCCGACGTGGAGGCGTCGCTGCCCGGCGTGGAGCTGGACATCCAGGCGCCCGGCGCCACGCTGGAGGGCGACGTCGGCCTCGGGGACAAGGAGGGGGCCAGCAAGTTCAAGATGCCCAAGTTCAAGATGCCGTCCTTCGGCGTGTCGGCGGCCGGCAAGCCCCTCGAGGCCTCGGTGGACGTGTCGCTGCCCTCGCTGCAGGCCGACGTGAAGACCAGTGACCTCAGCGTGCAGCTGCCCTCTGCCGACGTGGACGTCAAGGCCGGCGAGCTGGGCGTGAGGCTGCCCGCGGGCCAGCTGCCCGAGGGCCAGCTCCAGGGCCCCGCCGCCGGAGCCGGACTCAAGGGCCACCTGCCCAAGGTGCAGATGCCCAGCATCAAGATGCCGAAAGTGGACTTCAAGGGCCCCCAGGTGGACATCAAGGGGCCCAAGCTGGACGTGAGGGGCGCCAAGGGCGAGCTGACCGGCCCCGACGTGGAGGCGTCGCTGCCCGGCGTGGAGCTGGACATCCAGGCGCCCGGCGCCACGCTG
The DNA here is from genome assembly GCF_021234165.1 of Pteronotus mesoamericanus. Taxonomy (NCBI): domain Eukaryota; kingdom Metazoa; phylum Chordata; class Mammalia; order Chiroptera; family Mormoopidae; genus Pteronotus; species Pteronotus mesoamericanus. Next base: position 3,308,543 of record NW_026555082.1, on the reverse strand, counting down.
GAGGGCGACGTCGGCCTCGGGGACAAGGAGGGGGCCAGCAAGTTCAAGATGCCCAAGTTCAAGATGCCGTCCTTCGGCGTGTCGGCGGCCGGCAAGGAGCTGGGGACGTCCGTGGACGTGCCGGCGCCCAAGGCCACGGCGGAGGTGAGCCTGCCCGCCGTGGCGGGCGAGGTGCGCGCCCCGGAGGGCGGCGTCCAGCTGCCGTCCGCGGACTTGGAGCTGCCGGGGGCCGAGCTGGAGGTGGCCCTGCCCGAGGGAGAGGTGGCGCTGGGCGAGCTGAAGGGCAGGGCCGACGGGGCCCGGTTCAAGGGCCACCTGCCCAAGGTGCAGATGCCCAGCATCAAGATGCCCAAGGTGGACATCAAGGGCCCCCAGGTGGACATCAAGGGGCCGAAGCTGGACGTGAGGGGCGCCAAGGGCGAGCTGACCGGCCCCGACGTGGAGGCGTCGCTGCCCGGCGTGGAGCTGGACATCCAGGCGCCCGGCGCCACGCTGGAGGGCGACGTCGGCCTCGGGGACAAGGAGGGGGCCAGCAAGTTCAAGATGCCCAAGTTCAAGATGCCGTCCTTCGGCGTGTCGGCGGCCGGCAAGCCCCTCGAGGCCTCGGTGGACGTGTCGCTGCCCTCGCTGCAGGCCGACGTGAAGACCAGTGACCTCAGCGTGCAGCTGCCCTCTGCCGACGTGGACGTCAAGGCCGGCGAGCTGGGCGTGAGGCTGCCCGCGGGCCAGCTGCCCGAGGGCCAGCTCCAGGGCCCCGCCGCCGGAGCCGGACTCAAGGGCCACCTGCCCAAGGTGCAGATGCCCAGCATCAAGATGCCCAAGGTGGACATCAAGGGCCCCCAGGTGGACATCAAGGGGCCGAAGCTGGACGTGAGGGGCGCCAAGGGCGAGCTGACCGGCCCCGACGTGGAGGCGTCGCTGCCCGGCGTGGAGCTGGACATCCAGGCGCCCGGCGCCACGCTGGAGGGCGACGTCGGCCTCGGGGACAAGGAGGGGGCCAGCAAGTTCAAGATGCCCAAGTTCAAGATGCCGTCCTTCGGCGTGTCGGCGGCCGGCAAGCCCCTCGAGGCCTCGGTGGACGTGTCGCTGCCCTCGCTGCAGGCCGACGTGAAGACCAGTGACCTCAGCGTGCAGCTGCCCTCTGCCGACGTGGACGTCAAGGCCGGCGAGCTGGGCGTGAGGCCTGCCCGCGGGCCAGCTGCCCGAGGGCCAGCTCCAGGGCCCCGCCGCCGGAGCCGGACTCAAGGGCCACCTGCCCAAGGTGCAGATGCCCAGCATCAAGATGCCGAAAGTGGACTTCAAGGGCCCCCAGGTGGACATCAAGGGGCCCAAGCTGGACGTGAGGGGCGCCAAGGGCGAGCTGACCGGCCCCGACGTGGAGGCGTCGCTGCCCGGCGTGGAGCTGGACATCCAGGCGCCCGGCGCCACGCTGGAGGGCGACGTCGGCCTCGGGGACAAGGAGGGGGCCAGCAAGTTCAAGATGCCCAAGTTCAAGATGCCGTCCTTCGGCGTGTCGGCGGCCGGCAAGGAGCTGGGGACGTCCGTGGACGTGCCGGCGCCCAAGGCCACGGCGGAGGTGAGCCTGCCCGCCGTGGCGGGCGAGGTGCGCGCCCCGGAGGGCGGCGTCCAGCTGCCGTCCGCGGACTTGGAGCTGCCGGGGGCCGAGCTGGAGGTGGCCCTGCCCGAGGGAGAGGTGGCGCTGGGCGAGCTGAAGGGCAGGGCCGACGGGGCCCGGTTCAAGGGCCACCTGCCCAAGGTGCAGATGCCCAGCATCAAGATGCCCAAGGTGGACATCAAGGGCCCCCAGGTGGACATCAAGGGGCCGAAGCTGGACGTGAGGGGCGCCAAGGGCGAGCTGACCGGCCCCGACGTGGAGGCGTCGCTGCCCGGCGTGGAGCTGGACATCCAGGCGCCCGGCGCCACGCTGGAGGGCGACGTCGGCCTCGGGGACAAGGAGGGGGCCAGCAAGTTCAAGATGCCCAAGTTCAAGATGCCGTCCTTCGGCGTGTCGGCGGCCGGCAAGCCCCTCGAGGCCTCGGTGGACGTGTCGCTGCCCTCGCTGCAGGCCGACGTGAAGACCAGTGACCTCAGCGTGCAGCTGCCCTCTGCCGACGTGGACGTCAAGGCCGGCGAGCTGGGCGTGAGGCTGCCCGCGGGCCAGCTGCCCGAGGGCCAGCTCCAGGGCCCCGCCGCCGGAGCCGGACTCAAGGGCCACCTGCCCAAGGTGCAGATGCCCAGCATCAAGATGCCGAAAGTGGACTTCAAGGGCCCCCAGGTGGACATCAAGGGGCCCAAGCTGGACGTGAGGGGCGCCAAGGGCGAGCTGACCGGCCCCGACGTGGAGGCGTCGCTGCCCGGCGTGGAGCTGGACATCCAGGCGCCCGGCGCCACGCTGGAGGGCGACGTCGGCCTCGGGGACAAGGAGGGGGCCAGCAAGTTCAAGATGCCCAAGTTCAAGATGCCGTCCTTCGGCGTGTCGGCGGCCGGCAAGCCCCTCGAGGCCTCGGTGGACGTGTCGCTGCCCTCGCTGCAGGCCGACGTGAAGACCAGTGACCTCAGCGTGCAGCTGCCCTCTGCCGACGTGGACGTCAAGGCCGGCCGAGCTGGGCGTGAGGCCTGCCCGCGGGCCAGCTGCCCGAGGGCGAGCTGCAGGGCCCGGCCGCCGGGGCCGGACTCAAGGGCCACCTGCCCAAGGTGCAGATGCCCAGCATCAAGATGCCGAAGGTGGACTTCAAGGGCCCCCAGGTGGACATCAAGGGGCCCAAGCTGGACGTGAGGGGCGCCAAGGGCGAGGTGACCGGCCCCGACGTGGAGGCGTCGCTGCCCGGCGTGGAGCTGGACATCCAGGCGCCCGGCGCCACGCTGGAGGGCGACGTCGGCCTCGGGGACAAGGAGGGGGCCAGCAAGTTCAAGATGCCCAAGTTCAAGATGCCGTCCTTCGGCGTGTCGGCGGCCGGCAAGCCCCTCGAGGCCTCGGTGGACGTGTCGCTGCCCTCGCTGCAGGCCGACGTGAAGACCAGTGACCTCAGCGTGCAGCTGCCCTCTGCCGACGTGGACGTCAAGGCCGGCGAGCTGGGCGTGAGGCTGCCCGCGGGCCAGCTGCCCGAGGGCCAGCTCCAGGGCCCCGCCGCCGGAGCCGGACTCAAGGGCCACCTGCCCAAGGTGCAGATGCCCAGCATCAAGATGCCGAAAGTGGACTTCAAGGGCCCCCAGGTGGACATCAAGGGGCCCAAGCTGGACGTGAGGGGCGCCAAGGGCGAGGTGACCGGCCCCGACGTGGAGGCGTCGCTGCCCGGCGTGGAGCTGGACATCCAGGCGCCCGGCGCCACGCTGGAGGGCGACGTCGGCCTCGGGGACAAGGAGGGGGCCAGCAAGTTCAAGATGCCCAAGTTCAAGATGCCGTCCTTCGGCGTGTCGGCGGCCGGCAAGGAGCTGGGGACGTCCGTGGACGTGCCGGCGCCCAAGGCCACGGCGGAGGTGAGCCTGCCCGCCGTGGCGGGCGAGGTGCGCGCCCCGGAGGGCGGCGTCCAGCTGCCGTCCGCGGACTTGGAGCTGCCGGGGGCCGAGCTGGAGGTGGCCCTGCCCGAGGGAGAGGTGGCGCTGGGCGAGCTGAAGGGCAGGGCCGACGGGGCCCGGTTCAAGGGCCACCTGCCCAAGGTGCAGATGCCCAGCATCAAGATGCCCAAAGTGGACATCAAGGGCCCCCAGGTGGACATCAAGGGGCCGAAGCTGGACGTGAGGGGCGCCAAGGGCGAGCTGACCGGCCCCGACGTGGAGGCGTCGCTGCCCGGCGTGGAGCTGGACATCCAGGCGCCCGGCGCCACGCTGGAGGGCGACGTCGGCCTCGGGGACAAGGAGGGGGCCAGCAAGTTCAAGATGCCCAAGTTCAAGATGCCGTCCTTCGGCGTGTCGGCGGCCGGCAAGCCCCTCGAGGCCTCGGTGGACGTGTCGCTGCCCTCGCTGCAGGCCGACGTGAAGACCAGTGACCTCAGCGTGCAGCTGCCCTCTGCCGACGTGGACGTCAAGGCCGGCGAGCTGGGCGTGAGGCTGCCCGCGGGCCAGCTGCCCGAGGGCCAGCTCCAGGGCCCCGCCGCCGGAGCCGGACTCAAGGGCCACCTGCCCAAGGTGCAGATGCCCAGCATCAAGATGCCGAAAGTGGACTTCAAGGGCCCCCAGGTGGACATCAAGGGGCCCAAGCTGGACGTGAGGGGCGCCAAGGGCGAGCTGACCGGCCCCGACGTGGAGGCGTCGCTGCCCGGCGTGGAGCTGGACATCCAGGCGCCCGGCGCCACGCTGGAGGGCGACGTCGGCCTCGGGGACAAGGAGGGGGCCAGCAAGTTCAAGATGCCCAAGTTCAAGATGCCGTCCTTCGGCGTGTCGGCGGCCGGCAAGGAGCTGGGGACGTCCGTGGACGTGCCGGCGCCCAAGGCCACGGCGGAGGTGAGCCTGCCCGCCGTGGCGGGCGAGGTGCGCGCCCCGGAGGGCGGCGTCCAGCTGCCGTCCGCGGACTTGGAGCTGCCGGGGGCCGAGCTGGAGGTGGCCCTGCCCGAGGGAGAGGTGGCGCTGGGCGAGCTGAAGGGCAGGGCCGACGGGGCCCGGTTCAAGGGCCACCTGCCCAAGGTGCAGATGCCCAGCATCAAGATGCCCAAGGTGGACATCAAGGGCCCCCAGGTGGACATCAAGGGGCCGAAGCTGGACGTGAGGGGCGCCAAGGGCGAGCTGACCGGCCCCGACGTGGAGGCGTCGCTGCCCGGCGTGGAGCTGGACATCCAGGCGCCCGGCGCCACGCTGGAGGGCGACGTCGGCCACGGGGACAAGGAGGGGGCCAGCAAGTTCAAGATGCCCAAGTTCAAGATGCCGTCCTTCGGCGTGTCGGCGGCCGGCAAGCCCCTCGAGGCCTCGGTGGACGTGTCGCTGCCCTCGCTGCAGGCCGACGTGAAGACCAGTGACCTCAGCGTGCAGCTGCCCTCTGCCGACGTGGACGTCAAGGCCGGCGAGCTGGGCGTGAGGCTGCCCGCGGGCCAGCTGCCCGAGGGCCAGCTCCAGGGCCCCGCCGCCGGAGCCGGACTCAAGGGCCACCTGCCCAAGGTGCAGATGCCCAGCATCAAGATGCCCAAGGTGGACATCAAGGGCCCCCAGGTGGACATCAAGGGGCCCAAGCTGGACGTGAGGGGCGCCAAGGGCGAGCTGACCGGCCCCGACGTGGAGGCGTCGCTGCCCGGCGTGGAGCTGGACATCCAGGCGCCCGGCGCCACGCTGGAGGGCGACGTCGGCCTCGGGGACAAGGAGGGGGCCAGCAAGTTCAAGATGCCCAAGTTCAAGATGCCGTCCTTCGGCGTGTCGGCGGCCGGCAAGCCCCTCGAGGCCTCGGTGGACGTGTCGCTGCCCTCGCTGCAGGCCGACGTGAGACCAGTGACCTCGAGGCGTGCGAGGCTGCCCTCTGCCGACGTGGACGTCAAGGCCGGGCCGAGCTGGGCGTGAGGCTGCCCGCGGGCCAGCTGCGCGAGGGCCAGCTCCAGGGCCCCGCCGCCGGAGCCGGACTCAAGGGCCACCTGCCCAAGGTGCAGATGCCCAGCATCAAGATGCCGAAGGTGGACTTCAAGGGCCCCCAGGTGGACATCAAGGGGCCCAAGCTGGACGTGAGGGGCGCCAAGGGCGAGCTGACCGGCCCCGACGTGGAGGCGTCGCTGCCCGGCGTGGAGCTGGACATCCAGGCGCCCGGCGCCACGCTGGAGGGCGACGTCGGCCTCGGGGACAAGGAGGGGGCCAGCAAGTTCAAGATGCCCAAGTTCAAGATGCCGTCCTTCGGCGTGTCGGCGGCCGGCAAGGAGCTGGGGACGTCCGTGGACGTGCCGGCGCCCAAGGCCACGGCGGAGGTGAGCCTGCCCGCCGTGGCGGGCGAGGTGCGCGCCCCGGAGGGCGGCGTCCAGCTGCCGTCCGCGGACTTGGAGCTGCCGGGGGCCGAGCTGGAGGTGGCCCTGCCCGAGGGAGAGGTGGCGCTGGGCGAGCTGAAGGGCAGGGCCGACGGGGCCCGGTTCAAGGGCCACCTGCCCAAGGTGCAGATGCCCAGCATCAAGATGCCCAAGGTGGACATCAAGGGCCCCCAGGTGGACATCAAGGGGCCGAAGCTGGACGTGAGGGGCGCCAAGGGCGAGCTGACCGGCCCCGACGTGGAGGCGTCGCTGCCCGGCGTGGAGCTGGACATCCAGGCGCCCGGCGCCACGCTGGAGGGCGACGTCGGCCTCGGGGACAAGGAGGGGGCCAGCAAGTTCAAGATGCCCAAGTTCAAGATGCCGTCCTTCGGCGTGTCGGCGGCCGGCAAGCCCCTCGAGGCCTCGGTGGACGTGTCGCTGCCCTCGCTGCAGGCCGACGTGAAGACCAGTGACCTCAGCGTGCAGCTGCCCTCTGCCGACGTGGACGTCAAGGCCGGCGAGCTGGGCGTGAGGCTGCCCGCGGGCCAGCTGCCCGAGGGCCAGCTCCAGGGCCCCGCCGCCGGAGCCGGACTCAAGGGCCACCTGCCCAAGGTGCAGATGCCCAGCATCAAGATGCCGAAAGTGGACTTCAAGGGCCCCCAGGTGGACATCAAGGGGCCCAAGCTGGACGTGAGGGGCGCCAAGGGCGAGCTGACCGGCCCCGACGTGGAGGCGTCGCTGCCCGGCGTGGAGCTGGACATCCAGGCGCCCGGCGCCACGCTGGAGGGCGACGTCGGCCTCGGGGACAAGGAGGGGGCCAGCAAGTTCAAGATGCCCAAGTTCAAGATGCCGTCCTTCGGCGTGTCGGCGGCCGGCAAGGCGCTGGGGACGTCCGTGGACGTGTCGGTGCCCACGGCCACGGCGGAGGTGAGCCTGCCCGCCGTGGCGGCCGAGTGCGCGCCCCGGAGCGCGGCGTCCAGCTGCCGTCCGCGGACTTGGAGCTGCCGGGGGCCGAGCTGGAGGTGGCCCTGCCCGAGGGAGAGGTGGCGCTGGGCGAGCTGCAGGGCCCGGCCGACGGAGCCGGACTCAAGGGCCACCTGCCCAAGGTGCAGATGCCCAGCATCAAGATGCCGAAGGTGGACATCAAGGGCCCCCAGGTGGACATCAAGGGGCCGAAGCTGGACGTGAGGGGCGCCAAGGGCGAGCTGACCGGCCCCGACGTGGAGGCGTCGCTGCCCGGCGTGGAGCTGGACATCCAGGCGCCCGGCGCCACGCTGGAGGGCGACGTCGGCCTCGGGGACAAGGAGGGGGCCAGCAAGTTCAAGATGCCCAAGTTCAAGATGCCGTCCTTCGGCGTGTCGGCGGCCGGCAAGCCCCTCGAGGCCTCGGTGGACGTGTCGCTGCCCTCGCTGCAGGCCGACGTGAAGACCAGTGACCTCAGCGTGCAGCTGCCCTCTGCCGACGTGGACGTCAAGGCCGGCGAGCTGGGCGTGAGGCTGCCCGCGGGCCAGCTGCCCGAGGGCCAGCTCCAGGGCCCCGCCGCCGGAGCCGGACTCAAGGGCCACCTGCCCAAGGTGCAGATGCCCAGCATCAAGATGCCGAAAGTGGACTTCAAGGGCCCCCAGGTGGACATCAAGGGGCCCAAGCTGGACGTGAGGGGCGCCAAGGGCGAGGTGACCGGCCCCGACGTGGAGGCGTCGCTGCCCGGCGTGGAGCTGGACATCCAGGCGCCCGGCGCCACGCTGGAGGGCGACGTCGGCCTCGGGGACAAGGAGGGGGCCAGCAAGTTCAAGATGCCCAAGTTCAAGATGCCGTCCTTCGGCGTGTCGGCGGCCGGCAAGCCCCTCGAGGCCTCGGTGGACGTGTCGCTGCCCTCGCTGCAGGCCGACGTGAAGACCAGTGACCTCAGCCGTGCAGCTGCCGTCTGCCGACTTGGACGTCAAGGCCGGGGCCGAGCTGGGGTGAGGCTGCCCGCGGGCGAGCTGGCGCCGAGGGCCAGCTGCAGGGCCCCGCCGCCGGAGCCGGACTCAAGGGCCACCTGCCCAAGGTGCAGATGCCCAGCATCAAGATGCCGAAGGTGGACATCAAGGGCCCCCAGGTGGACATCAAGGGGCCGAAGCTGGACGTGAGGGGCGCCAAGGGCGAGCTGACCGGCCCCGACGTGGAGGCGTCGCTGCCCGGCGTGGAGCTGGACATCCAGGCGCCCGGCGCCACGCTGGAGGGCGACGTCGGCCTCGGGGACAAGGAGGGGGCCAGCAAGTTCAAGATGCCCAAGTTCAAGATGCCGTCCTTCGGCGTGTCGGCGGCCGGCAAGGAGCTGGGGACGTCCGTGGACGTGCCGGCGCCCAAGGCCACGGCGGAGGTGAGCCTGCCCGCCGTGGCGGGCGAGGTGCGCGCCCCGGAGGGCGGCGTCCAGCTGCCGTCCGCGGACTTGGAGCTGCCGGGGGCCGAGCTGGAGGTGGCCCTGCCCGAGGGAGAGGTGGCGCTGGGCGAGCTGAAGGGCAGGGCCGACGGGGCCCGGTTCAAGGGCCACCTGCCCAAGGTGCAGATGCCCAGCATCAAGATGCCCAAGGTGGACATCAAGGGCCCCCAGGTGGACATCAAGGGGCCGAAGCTGGACGTGAGGGGCGCCAAGGGCGAGCTGACCGGCCCCGACGTGGAGGCGTCGCTGCCCGGCGTGGAGCTGGACATCCAGGCGCCCGGCGCCACGCTGGAGGGCGACGTCGGCCTCGGGGACAAGGAGGGGGCCAGCAAGTTCAAGATGCCCAAGTTCAAGATGCCGTCCTTCGGCGTGTCGGCGGCCGGCAAGCCCCTCGAGGCCTCGGTGGACGTGTCGCTGCCCTCGCTGCAGGCCGACGTGAAGACCAGTGACCTCAGCGTGCAGCTGCCCTCTGCCGACGTGGACGTCAAGGCCGGCGAGCTGGGCGTGAGGCTGCCCGCGGGCCAGCTGCCCGAGGGCCAGCTCCAGGGCCCCGCCGCCGGAGCCGGACTCAAGGGCCACCTGCCCAAGGGGCAGATGCCCAGCATCAAGATGCCGAATGTGGACTTCAAGGGCCCCCAGGTGGACATCAAGGGGCCCAAGCTGGACGTGAGGGGCGCCAAGGGCGAGGTGACCGGCCCCGACGTGGAGGCGTCGCTGCCCGGCGTGGAGCTGGACATCCAGGCGCCCGGCGCCACGCTGGAGGGCGACGTCGGCCTCGGGGACAAGGAGGGGGCCAGCAAGTTCAAGATGCCCAAGTTCAAGATGCCGTCCTTCGGCGTGTCGGCGGCCGGCAAGCCCCTCGAGGCCTCGGTGGACGTGTCGCTGCCCTCGCTGCAGGCCGACGTGAAGACCAGTGACCTCAGCGTGCAGCTGCCCTCTGCCGACGTGGACGTCAAGGCCGGCGAGCTGGGCGTGAGGCTGCCCGCGGGCCAGCTGCCCGAGGGCCAGCTCCAGGGCCCCGCCGCCGGAGCCGGACTCAAGGGCCACCTGCCCAAGGTGCAGATGCCCAGCATCAAGATGCCGAAAGTGGACTTCAGGGGCCCCCAGGTGGACATCAAGGGGCCCAAGCTGGACGTGAGGGGCGCCAAGGGCGAGCTGACCGGCCCCGACGTGCGGGTGTCGGTTCCCGGCGTTGAGGAGGATCTACAGGCTCATAGTACCACGCAGGAGGGGGACATCATTTTCGTCAGCAAGGAAGGTGCCGTCAAGGGTAGCAAGTTCAAGTTGCCGAAGGTCAGCATGCCTTTTTTTAGGTCCTCATCTAGTAAGGCTGTGTTGCAGTCTGAAATTCCTGGTGGCGCAATTCCTGCTGAACCAGGCTCCGCTCCAGTCGACTCCCTTGACCCCGTGGGTCCAGCTGATTATTCTCTTTCCATCGTCGATCTTGATGGGTCCTGTTCAGGCCACCAAACTTTAGAAAAGAGCAAAATGAAGAAACCTCAGTTTAGAAAATCCAAGGTGGTTTCTGCTCCTGAAAAGTCGCCTCAGATCCCCAGTGCTGCTGAAGGCGGCCCCGAGTCTGGCCCTGCGTCTGCCGCGGCCACTACACGCCTGGCTGTTGGCACGTGTGTCGGGGCGTCTGGGGGTCCTCAGGAGCCCTCTGTGCGCATGTCTCGACTGGGCTGGCCCAGTGCTTCGTCCGGCAGCTTCCATATCAGTGGTCAGCGTGCCGAGCCCTCTGCCATCCATTCATGGGAGAGGGTCATTCTTACAAAATACCAGGTGACCCCCCCCACAGCCCCTGCCTCTGCGGAGCTTCCTGAGGAAGCCCCTTCTGAGACCCAGGGGGCAGCTCAGCACGTCAGCACAGGGTGCTCTGAAGAACCCCCGTCCTGGGAGAGTGTCCCTTTGTCCTCGGGCAGTCACCCAGGCCCGGTGGATGCGCTGGTGGGCACGTCTGGTGGCCAGGTGACTTTTCCTAAATTCCATCGACCCAAGTTCAGGTTCCCAGGCCCCGAGACCTCATCGGCCGATGACAAGCCACAGGCCGGGGGGTGGGCCCTGTCTCCCACTAGTCCAGTGTGGGGACCAGACTCCGGGGAAGCCGCTGTGAGCTGGTGGTCAGGCACGCAGCCACCATGCGCCAGTGTCTCTGTGTCCGAGGGGACAGAAGACCCCACAGGTTGTGCTAAGCCATCAGCAGTGGCCTCAGGTAGGGGCCCAGCTGAAGACACTGAGCGTGATGGGAAAAGCAGCTCCCTAAAAATGCCGCGTCTCCGGCTCCCGTCCCTCCGGCGGTCTCCAAAGAAGGAGGCGGTGCCCAAAGCGGACCCTGGACAGAGGCCAGCTGTTGCAGCAGGTGGGCCTAGTGCCCCCGGGGATGTACCTCCTGACATGGACGGAGAGAAGGGGAGAGTGAAGACGTCCGGCTTTGCCGCGCCCAAACTGGTACTGCCCAAAATGAAGCCTTCCAAGGGCGGGGACCCGGAGCCTCCCCTTGGCAGCGCCACTGGCTCCGCCGCAGGGCTGGCCCCTCATGCCGTCACGGGGGTCAGCGCCGAGGGCGCTGCCAGTGGCAGGGGCCCCGCATCTGGCCCCCTGGACAGAGCGGGCACCGATGCCCCCCTGCCGCAGGCCCTCCGCCCCAGTGGGGGCTTTGCCGAGCCTGACCTTCCCCCGCCAGCCCCGGTGGCGGTGAGCCCGGCTGCAGGTGGCCTTCCCCCGCCGGCACACGGCCTGTCTCCTGGAGAGGGCAGCGAGGGGCATGGGCTTGGGGCTGGCTCAGCCAGCCAGCCTCTGGGGGCGGCGGCAGCCCCCTCCACAGAAGCCCCCCTCCAGGCAGCCAGTAGCCCCGCAGCCCCCGCAGCCCCCGCAGTGGGAATCATGGACAGGGATGCGGCAGCAGGAGCCGAGCCGGCCAGCTCACAGGACAGCTGGTTCTGGATGCCCTCGCTCCGCCTGCCCAGTTTCTGGCGCTCCTCCAAGGAGCGGGGTGCCGCTGCCGGGCCCGGCACTCAGCGCGACACAGAGGCAGCAGCTACAGTCACAAGCCCCGGGGTCTGTGCCCCTGGGTCAGAGGTGGCTGCACCTGCGTCCCCACCGCCCCCAGAGGCAGAGGGAGAGGCGTTAAGGCCAAGCCTCGACAGCAGAGGCTGGCAGCCGTGCCTGCCCCCCGCCACAGTGTCCTCGGACGAGCTCCCTGCTGCTGAGCGCGCCAGGCCTGGCCCCCGCGACGGCTCCCTGCCCCGGCAGGTGGCTGGAGGGAGACCTTCCAAAACCCACGCTCCTCCGGGCGAAGCAGTCGAGACCTCTGCCGGGGGTGCCGGGAGAGCGGAGCGCCAGCCTTGCCCACCCGAAGGCCCTCTTACGCTGAAGGCTTCCAGGACCGACCTGCCGGCCCAGGTCTCCATCATCGACGTGCGGCAGGTCTGGGCGGGCTCTGTGCACACTGTCAAGTTCCCCGTGTTAAAGGTGCCCAGGTTCACCTTCCCGGCCCCCGGCCCTGAGGCCGGTGTCTGTGTCCCAGCCACGAGCGAGGTGTGGTGCAGGGACAGCAGCTGGGGCCGGGGCCTGGCCCTGCGTGAGGACAGCCCCGGCGTCGGGAGCACCAGCTTCCTGAAGGCAAGCGCTGGGGCCCCCGGGCAGCAGCCCGTGGCCCTTGACCTCCCCTCAGATGCTTCCCCCGTTTCCAAGGTCAGGGTGCACATTCAAGGCGCTGGGGTCGAGGGCCAAGAGGTCACCGGACACAGTGGGGTTGCAGCAGATCTCGCCGACCTGCCGGGCCCGGAGGCTTTTTCCACTCAGATCGTGCGTGAGGCGCAGGTGCCAGCCTCCCACATCCAGACACCTTCCTACGGGTTCTCTTTGCTGAAGGGCAAGATCCTGGAGGTACCGCTGCAGGCGCAGGTGCACCTGGTCTCTCTGGACGCTCAGGCCCCTGCGGGCTTGCCAGCAGCTGCCAGGCAGGCGGCCCCAGGAGCTGAGCCCATTTGCAGAGCACTCCCGCCTGACGCTGGAGAACCGTTTGAGATCCTCTCTTCCAGCGCCCACGTGCCGGGCCCACCGACGTCGGCGTGTGAAGTGCGCTCGGGCCCCCAGCTTGCAGACAGCTGTTCGGACGAGGAGCCTGCGGAAATCCTCGAACTCACCCCTGACGTCGGCCCAGATGACGATGGGGCCCCCGCAGAGAAGGCTGGGAGCCAACGGCCCTCCGGCCGGTTCAGGTTTTGGCTCCCGAGCATTGGGTTTTCTTCCTCTGTGGGTGACGCGAGCGCTGGCCCCGCAGAAGCCGCGCCAACCCCAGCTCCGCCTGCGCCCATCCAGACGCAGCCCGAGGCCCGCCCCGGCGCGGAGCCTCCGAAGAAGCCCGAGAAGGCCGGCTGGTTCCGATTTCCCAAGTTAGGGTTCTCCTCCTCTCCCAGCAAGAAGGGGGGAAGTGCTGGGGACGACGAGGCAGGTCTGGAGGAGCCGAAGCTCCAGGAAGAAGCGGTCACCTTTTTTGATGCCCGAGAAAGCTTCTCCGTGGAGGAGCAGGAGGATGGGGAGTCCACTGAGGCTGCAGGCGCCGGGCCCGCCCCCAGCGCCGGGAGGTCCGCGGCGAGAGCAACTTAGCCAGGCTGAAGCCGGGCCGAAAAGCCAGCGCTGAGCCCGCTACCAAGTGAGGCCGCAGCTGTGGCTCTCCAGGGGGGACAGAGGCACGAAGCCAGCGAGCGAGGGTGTCCCCCGCGCAGGCATCCCTCTGGCAGGCAGGGATGCCGGGGCCGCGCGGGCAGCCTGCTCCCCAAGGGCTGCTGGGGGCGGCTTCGCCAATAAGCTTCCGGGGACCTGCCCTCACGCGCCCGGACAGACTGCTGTTTGGAGGATGGGGCGCAAGGGTGGGGGGCGGTCCCCGCCCTGCTGCTGCTGCCCGGCCGACGGGGCTTCCCTGTTCCAGGCGGAGTCCGGCATGTTCCTGGGAACCCCGTTGCCTGTGTGCTCACGAGCAGCTCGCTCTGCTGTTGACCGGCCCATGAGGCCAAGCTTCGGGGGCTTCCTGTGGCAGGCACGGAGGCGGGGCAGCCGGCGGCGGCCAGGGCGGCTGTGTCCGGGGTCGCCGTGCCCGCGCACCCCCAGCCCCCCAGTGCACACGCAGCCCTGGGTGCTCCCCCCGCCCCACTGTCCCCGACAGGCAATAAAGGATGCGGTGCACCCACAGCAAGGCTGCGAGGGCTTTTGTTCTGGGAAGCGCCGTCGCTTGGCCCCGCCCCCGCCCCCCCACACACACACGCAGTCCCGGTCCCAGGCCCCCTGGGGAGCAGGCGGGCTCAGGGCGGGCTCGGGGGGCTGTCCACTGGGCCCACTTGTCTGTCCAGAACCCTGTCAGCCAGCGCGCGGGAGACCAGCAGCAGTGTGGCAGGGACACGGCCTCCTCCAGGCGGCCCACGGGGGGCGCAAGGGGTTCCTACAGTGGCCACGTCTCCCCTGGGCTCACGGGCAGATGTGTTCCGAGGAGCCCGGCCCAGCAGCGGGGAGCGGTGGGGCCCTGCGTCGGCCGGAGGGCGCAGTCCACCGGGAGCCAGAGCTCGGGCGGAGCAAGGCTGGGTCCCTCCCTGCACCGCTGTGGGCTGCGAAGGCCATCCGCGTTAGGGGGCATGGAACCTTCCAGAAAGCGAGCTGACGCCAGGTTCCTGAGTGGCTGGTGCGTGAAGGGGAAGTCGGCGGGGCCTCGGCTGTCAAGCGAGCGCCACGGTTCCCCGTCTCCCTGCCTGACCTGGGCGTCCCCTGAGCACGCCGGTCGGGGGGCTGCCTGGCCTCGGATTCCGTCTCCCTGGGAACCTCGAGTGAAGGCCTGCGACGCTGGGGCCTTGGTTCGGCGCCACAGGGGCCGCGGGGGGCTGTGGCCGGCACGCCTGTGCTCCCTGGTGCGAGTTGTCTGCCCCGTGTAAGAAATCACCGCACGTTAAGGTTTGAAACGACACCCCTTTGTGCTCTCCCTGTTGCTGTGGGTCAGGAGGAGTCCCAGCACGGCTCAGCCGGCCCCCCGCGGGGTCCCACGGGCTGGGGCCCAGGTGACGCCCGCAGGACCGCGGACCCCTCTCCGGACCTGACTAGGGAAGGGGCCGCGTCCGAGCTCCCAGGGTCCGAGCTCCCAGGGTGGGCGACACCGGGTGACGTGGCCTCCGCGTCCCACCCGGGCAGCACTCAGTGCCCCTCAGGCAGCCAGCGGGGCACACTCCTCGCTGTCACCATCTCGTGTCCCCTCCCTCCCTGTGCACCCTGTCCGTCACAGGCAGGGACCGCCCTCACCATCCCCGAGGGGCGGGGCTCGCTCAGGGCAGGTTCCGGGGGGCACCACACCCCGAAGGGGCCTCACCACGGCCCGCGGGGTCCCTCCCCGCGCACTCCTGCGGGCCTCCTGGGGGCGGGTCTGCTCTGGGGCAGGCCTGAGGCTGCCGCGGAGGCGTGGCCACCAGAGCCCACGTGCACGGGCCTGGCGTCGGCCGTGGGCGGGGCCGGGGGCTGCCGCCAGGCGCTCAGAGCACCCTGCCTGCGGGCCGCCGAGGAAGCTGCGGGGCGCGGGGTGTGTGGTCCAGGGCAGGGCTGGGCGGCACCAGCCTGGCTGGGCCAGAGCAGCTCACACGCAGACTGGCCTCCGACGTCCCAGATGCCTCGGGGGGCTGCGTGGGCCTCCAGCACCCCCTCGGGTCCTTGCGGATTAGGGCGGGGAGGCAGACTGGCTCTGAGGGAGCTTCGTCCCAGACGAGGACGCTGGGGGCGCCCAGCACCAACCCCCAGCCCTGGCAGGTGCAGAGAGAACCTCGGCGGGGCCGGGAAGGGCCGCCCGGATGCGGGAGAGCAGGGCTCTGCCGCCCACTCGCTCGGCTCCCCCCGCCGCCCGTGCCCCCCGGACCCCTGGGCCCGCCCCCAGCTCCAGTCAGCTCGTGGCCTGAGCCAGGGCCAGCGCCCGTACCGAAGGGCAGGGGCAGCGCTTGGGGCCAGCTCTGCGGCGGTGCCCGGGGGGTGCCCCCGCCCAGCCCCAGGGCCTGTCCGCTCTGCCCCACAGTCCTGGGCCTGCCTGCGGCACCGGCAGCGGCCCAGCACCCACCCCACGGGCACGGGGGCCAGTCCGTTGCTCCCGCTCCCCACCCGCCCATGGCTGTGGCACGCGTGGGCGCCCCCAGGCCCCCAGGACGTGTGCGCACCGCCGCGCCCGGCTGCCTTGTGGACACAGCCCCCGCAGGGTCAGGCTTTGGACTCCAGCCCCGGCCGGACGCACACAGAGACACAGGGAGGCAGACGTGCTCCGAAGGCCCCCCTTGAGGCCAGGATTGCAGTTCCGTGGGAATCATGCAGAGGTGCCCCGGGGGGGCTCCCAGGAGGAGGTGGTGGCCGTTAAGGGGCTGTATTTACAGAGCAGGGGCAGCAAACAGCTTCTAGTGCTGCACTGGGCCTTGCGCAGCCTTGACCCTGACCACGGCTTGCGCGAGCAGAGCTGCTTGGAGCCCAGGCTGGGGGACCGACGGGGAGGGGCGGGCCGGGTGGGGAGCAGCGCCCACCAAGGGCTGGGAAGGCCGGGGGCGGGGGCCTAGCCCCGCCACACGCAGTCCTGGCCCTGGGCTTGTCCGTCCAGGCCCATGGCGTAGCGGGAGCCCCAGTCCCGCTCAAACAGCTGCCGCAGCTGCTCCTGCACCGTGCGCTGCGCAGGCTGGGCGGCAGAGGCCCTCTGGCTGACCACCAGGCCCACGCCCGAGGTGCTGCTGAAGTAGTCCTCCGACCAGTTGGAGGTGCCTGTGGGGGGCAGGAAAGAGACGCTGGGTGCCTGGCCTGGGCCTGTGGGTGCCGGCGACGGCAGGGGGGTCCCGCGGTCCTCAGGGCAGCGCCGAGGCCCCGGCCGCAGCGCCCCGCCCTCTGGCCCAGGAGCGGCGCTCCCGTCGGCGCCCGGCTGGCGACGGCCCGGGGCTCGTCCGCTCCTGTGGGCCGGCGTGGCCGGCGCTGCCCGCCCCAGGTGCTGCTCTGAGGCTCCAGGGCCCGCAGGCCGCCCGCCCGCCCCTGCCGCCGAGCTCCCGCGGCCGCTCACCGATGTAGGCTGCCTTCTCGGTGACCATGAACTTGCTGTGGTTCACCCTGCTGAACGGGATGTTGGAGTGATTCCCCACGGGCACGATGAAGACTTTCTTTGGGGACAGAAAGGAGGGAGCGTGTCACGGAGGAGAGGACAGTGCCTCCCCCCAGCTGGGCCCCGGGGCGGGGGGCTGCTCACCACGTCCACAGAGATGCCGGCTGCGGGGTCGCTGAAGGCCTGCAGGGACCGCAGGTAAGGGAACATCCTGGGGTCCGTGTGGAGCCAGCAGCTGACCAGCAGGCGCACGCGCACACCCCAGCTGAAGGCCGCCTGCCGCAGCGCGTTGTCCAGCACTGGCCAGTACCTGGCGGCATGGAGGGGGGGTCAAGGCCTCGGGGTCGCCCGGGGCCCCGCTCCCCCCGCCAGGGCCCCCGCTGCCCAGCCCTACCTGGCGGGGTGGGCGAAGCGCGTGGTGGGAAAATAGTCCATCACCGAGGCGTAGATGAACTGCCGGGCCTCCCGCATCACGTCCAGCAGCGCATCCAGGTCGCGGGTGCGGCCACGGGGGCAGAGCTCAGGCGGCGATGCCTGAGGGCACAGAGAGGTGCCTGCGCTGAGCCTCTCGGCTTCCTGACCTGGGGACCCTCGTGGGCCTGCCCCCCAGCTTTTGGGATCCAGGAGGACGACCGAGGCGCTGCCTGGAGGCGGGAGGGGCGGGGCTGGCCCTGACCACCCCGAGAAAGGCGGTCCCCTGCGCCGGCAAGGCTGCCCGCCCCTCGGGGCCGCCCCGTGCCGGGGGACTCGTCCCTGCCCGGACACCGGGTCTCTGCCATGGGCCAGCCCCGCGGCTGGAGGGCTGCACCCCGAGGGAAGGGCACCTGCTGGGGCCCCTCCCTTCCCCGCAGCGAGTGACAAGCTCGCAGGGCAAACTGGCCCTTGCCCCGCCGCCCCGGCGCCAGCGGGAGCCCCTTGCCTGCACCTGGCACTGCGTCTGGAGATCGCCAGGCACCGCCCGGGCCACCTGTCTCCGCTGCGGGCGGTGACGGCGGCGCCCTGTCCTGGGGCTGGGCCTGCCGCTCCCCCTGAGACCCGGCCGCCCAGGGCGCTGGCCCGCCAGGCTGTGCTCCCGAGGACCCAGCGGGCGCTGCGAGGGCTGCAGGGCAGGCCCGGGTGGAGCAGGGCGCCCGCGGGCCTGGCCAGGCCTCTCACCGAGAAGTAGGCTGAGGTGGGCACGCCATCGAAGCGGGCCCAGAGAGGCCGGAAGCGGTTGATGTGGGATGAGAAGTTCTGAGGCCAGTGTTTGGGGAGCACAGCCTTGGGGGCCCCCAGCACCCAGTAGGTCTGGAAGGTCTTCTCCAGGTCCCGGGCCAGGCGGCTGCAGTTGTAGATGACCGCACCCAGCTCCTTCACCTGCGGGGACAGGCGGCGGGTGGCCATGGGCCGGGCCGGGGGTGTTGCTGTAGGAACCCCTAACGGACAGATGCCAGGGACGCTGGGGCGGCTGCCCGGGTCCTGCTTGTCCGGCACGTTGCTTCCAAGGGTCAGAGCCATGCGCGCTTATTACCGAAGAACAATGGGAAACGCCCAAAGGCACAAAGAGGAAAGAAAACCTCCGTCTCCACTGTCCGCGCAGAGCAGGCTGCCTGCCTCCCCACTGCCACTCTGACGGGGTTAATGCGGAGGGGGCGTCCGGGTGTGGGGTGGGCAAGAGTCTGCCCGGGCATGGCGACCGTGAAACGCGGCCCCACGCACGCGCTTGGTGGCACGAGGCTTCTGGGACCCGCGCACCCGCCCGCCCGGGTTGCGCCGTGACGAGGGGCAGCGCAGCTGTGCCGCCTGGGCTGCCCTTTGGTGGCCGGCTGTGGGGGCGCCAGGCAAAGCTCCTGGAGTGGGGCGGGGCGCCCCGGGCCGGGACCCACCTGCGTCAGGGACCGCCAGTCCATGTTGGCGCTGCCCAGGTAGATGTGCTGCCCGTCCACGACCCAGAACTTGGAGTGCAGGGCGCCGCCGGTGAGCCGCCCCATGGGCACGCGCCGCACCTGGGCACCTGGCCGGGCGTGGGTCCAGGAGGCAGGTGAGCCCGCTGCCCGGGGGCCCGCTCACCCCCACGCCCGGCTGTCACACCCGTCGTATGGGCGGGGAAACTGAGGCTGTGGCCCGAGCTCCTGCCCGCTGGTGTCCCGGGGAAGTGCAGGGCTTTCCCGGCTCCGCTGTCTGGTCCCTGCCCCCAACCCGGCAGCCAGCCCGTGCCCACCCTGGCGCAGGGCCGGGGCGGCACCCACCTCGGGCTGCCAGCACCTGGAGGTCGGTGGAGCCCTTGACCAGCGTCGGGTGGCTGGTGGCCACAGCCAGGGACACGTTCCTGTCCAGGGCCTGCTGCAACTTCCGCAGGAGGGCCTCTCCCTGTGGGCCCGGGCTGCGGTGAGCAGTGGCCCCGGCCGCCCCCACCGCGGACGGGCCCCCCTGACCGCCCCAGCTCCGAGGCGGAGCGATGGGCAGCCTGGCTCGTGGGGGGCGGGATGCGCACCAGCTGGGCCGACGTGTCGTTGACCCCGATGTCGGGGCCCGTGAGGGACCAGTAGTAGGAGGCGATGTGGATGCTCTCCCGGGCGGTGTCCAGCAGCTGCAGCCAGGCCTGGGCCAGGGGCTGTGCAGACGGGCTGCCGGCCGCAAAGGGCAGGTCCTGCGGGGAGCTCTCTACGAGGGCCAGCCTGCGGCGGAGCCAGCGGGGCCCCAGCGTGAGCTCCCGAGCTGCCAGCCCGCCTCCTGCCACCCGCCCCGTCCACGGGGCCAAACCCAGAGGTTGCTGCCAACACGGCCCGGGGCGGGGCCCAGGCCGGGGCAGCCACCGGCCTGGGCAGTGTGGGCCTGAGCCCCGCAGGCCTGCAGTGGGCGGGGACAGCCGGGAGCCGGGAGCGGGGGCGGGGGTGTCGGGGGGGGGCCTGAGCTGGGCCGCCTGGGGGCCCTGCCCGACCCAGTCCCAGATGCTGCCCTGCAGCCCCCGGAGCTGGCGTGGGGCCCTCGGAGGCGGCAGGCCTGGCCGGGGGGTGGCGAGCCCCCGCCTCCACAGGCAGGGGCGGCCCCGCCCCCAGGGCCGGGCTCTGGGGCTGCCATGCCTTGGCCCCGGCGGGACTGGGACCCCCTGCCTTGTCAGAGCCCCCGGCGGCGCCTTGTGTTTGCTGCAAAGAGCCCCCGGAGCCCCCGCATCCCCAGCCCCACCTCACCCCACCCCACCCAGTCCGGCCGCCCCCCGGGCTCCCCGCCTCCCTCCTGGGAGCCTGCTCCTTCCGACAGGGGCTCCCCGGCAGGGGAGTGGGGGCGGGGACCCTGCTGCCCGGGGCTGAGGCCTGGCCCCCTGTAGACCCCGCAGGCTCACTCACTGACAGGGCTCTGGCCGCTGCTGCCGGTCCTCCCCCGACAGGGGCCCCCGGGCTGGGCTGGGGCCACAGTCCAGGGCCCCGGCGGGCAGATGGGGTGCTCGCCACAGGAGGTAGATGAGAGCCACGCCACCGAGCCACAGCATGGCCAGTGTCCCCAGAACCTGCAACTGGAGAAAGCGTCGCCTGGGGTCCCGTGCTCCCTCGGGGGGCGAGGCCTACGGCTGAGGCGGGCCGGGCGGGGGCGCTGCGCTGGCTGCCCCAGGCCTCGCGCGGCGGGTGCGGGCAGATGTGGAGTAGCCCCCGCATGGCTCCGCCCGTGGCCCCGCAGGCTGCTGCGTCCCGCCGTCAGCCCCAGACCTACCGTCCTCAGGTCTCTGCTCCGTGGGCCGGGGGGCGGCGTGGGGTAGGGCCACGCGGGGGCCGCCAACGCTCTCTGTGGAGGACTCAGCACCTGCGGGGGCGGGCTGGTGTCACCTGCAGCCCTGGCCACAGTGCCGGGCAGCTGGGCACCAGGGACCCCCCTGTGGGCGCCCTACAGGCACCTGCCGAAACCCCTGGGGCTGCCCCGTCCCTGCCCCGGGTCACTGCCTGCTGCGAGGCTCCACGCTGCCGCCCCTGCCGCGGCCTCAACCGGCAGGAGCGGCCCCTGGCCTTGCACGAGTGTGGGTCCGAGCCTGTGTTCGTGTGTCCGAGCCTGTGTTCGTGTGTCCGTGTATCTCCACACGTCTGTTTCTCTGTGTGCATCTGCCTCTGCGTGTGCCTGTGCGTCTGCGTGTGCCTGGCCGGCTGTGCGTTCGCCCCTCGGCCTCCCTCTCGGTAGGTGTCTGGGTGTCAGGGTCTCAGTTCCTTGTTTCAACCACGACGGCAAGTGAGTGTGAGAATCAGTTCTGCTTTCCAGCTTGGCCCTCGTTTCAGGCCTATAAATAGCCACTTTCCTTCCCTGCTGGGCCCCTGGGCCCCTCCCCCGCCGAGCGGCTGCGGTCCTTGTTCTGCCGCGAAGATGCTGGGTGGAGAGGGCAGAGGGGCCCCGTGGGGGCTGAGCCAGGGGCCCCACCGTGCTATGGGGGGCTGGGGGCTGAAGCAGGGCCCCGAGATGCTGCCTGGGGCTGGGGGCCGCACAACACGCCTGTGGCCGCGACCGGCCCGCTCTGCCTCGAGCCCCTGAGGCCCCTCTGGGGCTGTCCCCGCGTGGGACACCCGCCTGCCGTAGCGAGGGGCATGGGGCACGGGGCGGCCGCGCCGGGGTCTGGGTCTGCCCTGATCCGGAGCATCGCAGGGAGGGAACCAGAGCGAGAGAGGGGACCTTGCTAGAGTCCCCAAGGGCTGGCACCCCTCCCCACCGGGAAGCCCCCAGGAGGGAGTCAAGGCCTCGGGGCACTGCCCCGGACCTGGCAGAGTGGAGCTTGGGAGCTGGTCCGTGCCCCTCCCAGGAAGGATGTGGGGCCCAGCATCGGGCCTCCACTGCCTCTCAGGACAGGTTGTCAGCGTGATGCCTCGGGGCTGGGGGTGTGGAACAGGCTGCCAGGGCCGTCCTTCGAAGGCTCCCGGCTCTGCACCCCACGGGAAAAGGGCCTGTCCCCTCGGGGCTACCGGCACACAGGCGGGTCGGGGTGCAGCCCGGTCTGCGGCCTGGAGCCCCCCAACCCACCGCCCAGGCCGCCCACCCAGGACATGTGGGCTCCGGCTCATGGCCATTGAGACCCCGTGGGAACTGGAGCGCTGGCCACCAGGCGTGCACACTGCAGCCCCCGGGACCCGTGCGTCCCTCGGATGGGGCCGGCTGTGCAGAGCGGGTGGCCCGCCAGCACTGGTATCTCAGGGCCAGTGAACTGGAGGACCCCCCAAGACAGCTGGCCCCCCAGCCCTGTGTGGGGAGCCGTGGCCTCTGCAGGCGCCAGAGATTCGGGTGCTGATGGTGCAGGACACCCTGCCCTCGGGCACGGGGCCCAGGCTGGGGCAGGGCCTGCTGCCGGCGCCAGGAGACCCTTCGGCTCGGCTGCAGCCGGGGAGGAACAGGTGGTGCGCGGGCCCGGCTGGGGCCTCTGTGGCGCCCTGGGCCTGGGGCTGCAGGCAGCATGGGGCGGGGAGGGGACCAGAGCCCCCCTCCCAGGGCGCCCGGCCAGGCTCCCGCCAGGCCCAGCCTCCTGTCACTCACCTCGGGGGGGTCTGCCGTGGCACCCATCTCAGCTCCAGCCCCGGCGGCTGCCCACCTGCCTCCCTGCTGCAGCCTCTGCTTCCCCGGGCCACTTCCTCTTAGCCCCGAGGACCGCCCTCTGCACTCCTGGCAGATGACCCCTGGAGGGGGGTCGGCCAGCTCGAGGGCGGGGCCGAGAACTTCCCCTCGGGGAGAAATCCCTCTTCCCTCTGCCGCCCCAGGCGGACATACTCCAGACAGGGACCTGCGTACCAGTGAGGTTCAATGCACCCACAGGGACCCAAGGAACTGTGGCTCTTGCAAGTAAGGTTGGGTATGTCTCTCTCACACTGACCAGGGTCAGAGCCTGGTGGCCCAGAGATGGCGTTGGCCCCACAGCCGTGGGGGCCAGGTCCCTCTGGCTCTCAGCTGCTCCCAAGCAGCCTCATGGCCCCACAAGGGCTGCTTGAGCTCAGCCATCACCTCTGTGTTCCTAGCAGAACATAAAGGCTATCCCAGACTTCCTGGAAGTCTCACAGGGCACAGGGCACTTCTATTTATGTTTCTTGATCTAAAACTTAGTCACATGGCTGCATGTAGCTGCAAGGGATGCTGGGAAACAGGCAGCTAGGCACTCCATCCTGGAGAAAGCAGGTGGGGTTG
The DNA here is from genome assembly GCF_021234165.1 of Pteronotus mesoamericanus. Taxonomy (NCBI): domain Eukaryota; kingdom Metazoa; phylum Chordata; class Mammalia; order Chiroptera; family Mormoopidae; genus Pteronotus; species Pteronotus mesoamericanus. The sequence continues at coordinate 3,285,991 of NW_026555082.1, read as the reverse complement.
GGCGTAGGCCCGTCTGACAAGGCAGGCCTGGCTAGACGCAGCCAGTTCTCGGCCCCGGCAATGGGCACTGCCTCCCCCTCCCCGCTCCTGCGGGGCCCCCTGAACACAGACTTCACCTTCCGAACAGCCCTCTCACTTTGAATAAGGTCGGGGTGTCTGCCCCAGCTCCCCCTTGTAAGCTCCCACTCAGGGCAGGGGCTGCAGGAGCCTTGTCCAGGGTGCTGGCCTCAGGGTGGCCGCCCACCATTCATGCGGGTGGCAGTTCACCGGGGGGCCAGGGTGGGCGGTCTGGGGAGTGAATGGGGAACGGTGCCTCCCGGGTCCCTTTGGGGGCTCCCTGGACCCGCTGCCCGGTCCGGCCGTGGGGTCATCTCCAGGGCACAGCCAGGGGGGCCTCTGCTCTCTGGCTGGGTCCCTGGACGCCTGCCCATTTTCTCTGCCACCAGGTGTGCTGCCCTCGCCCCCCAGGGTGACACCCGGGCACGTCCGGAGGCTGTGCCGCAGCCCCTCCCCGACACAGGGCGGCGCCGGGCACCCCGGTCACAAGCCGGTGGCTGCGACGGGCACCGAGCAGCCCCACGCTGGCCGGCCCCAGGAAGCCCTGTCGCGTCTTCGACCCTTTTTTAAATCAAGCCACTGACATTTTACAACCAGATTTGGAGGATTCCCTTCATATTCCAAACTGTCAGTTTTAGGTGTAGCAACGCTTTCTCTTACTTTACGTCCTCTTTTTCCCTGATTGAAGAAAGAACGCTCAGACACGGAGAGAGTGGGGAGGGCACACAGCGGACTGGCACGTGCTCACCACGGGGGTCCCGCCGCCGCGGACGCTCACACCGGCCCCGCGGGTTCTTACGAAGACATTTTAAAGGAAAGGAGGATACGAATGACATTCACTCCTAACTACATTAGTATGCATTTCTAAATAAACTCGTTTCTGCCCTGGCGGGCGTGGCTCAGTGGGTTGAGTGCCAGCCTTGGAACCAAGGTGTCGCCGGTTCGATTCCGAGCCGGGGCACAAGCCTGGGTTGCGGGCCAGGTCCCTGGGGCGGGGAGGGGTGCAAGAGACGACCACACATGGATGTTTTCTCCCTCTCCTTCGCCTTCCCTTTCCCTCTCTCTAAAAATAAAATCCTCAAATAAATTTTTTTTTTTTTTTTTTTTTTTTTACAAAATCACAGCCCAGTGGTCACTCCTAGGCCAACGATGTCTTCATGTTATCAAATTCTCGCGATGCTTTATTACTATTGTTATTTTAGGCCCGTAAGGCACACACACACCTGACAGCTGTTTTCCCTGGGCAGGGCATGTTCAGAATGACCTGTTCTCACCCGTTCATCTCCCCGCACGGCCCGTTTTCCCCGAGGTCCCCCCTTCGTGGCCCCGGTCCTCGCCGGGACGCCCCTCTAGAACCAGCCTGACCGCTCATTTCGCCAGCCGCACAGCCCTCGGCCGCCCACTCTTTGCCCCGGGCGGGTGAGCGGTCGGTCTCCGGCAGCGAGAACACGCCCCCGCCTCCCCCTCGCCGTCGCGGGGTGGCTTTCCGGGCGCAGCGTCCTCAGTCGGCTCCTTCCTCCGCGGGCACTGGGGCCCCGGCCGTCAGCACCCCCGAGGGACCTGCCGCCTCACTGTGCAGGGCCTCTGCCCTCAGGCCGCGGCTTCGAACGCGTTCTCGCCGTCTTGGCCGTCCTTCAGCGCTGCTGCGGGGAGGCCCGGTGTCGCTTCCTGTCCTAGGTCCCCGCGGGCGCACGTGAAGCTCCCGTGTCTGCGGACACGCGCCCCAGCCCTCTGGGGCTCTTGTCACAGGGCACCGGACACGGGGGAGCGTGGGCACCGAAGTCCACCGTCTTGGTTCTGGAGGCCAGGAGCCCCGCCGGGGGCCAGCCAGCCCGGCTCCCTCTGTGGGCCGGGACAGGGCGTCTGCTCCCAGCCCCTCCTCCTCGCCGGTGGCCCCCGGCGTCGGCCCTCTGGCCCCTCTGTGTCTGTGTCCAAACGCCCCCTTTCCATGAGCACACTGGGCGACGTGCGTCAGGGACCACCCTGCTGACCTCGTGTTAACTTGATCGTCTGCAAAGCCCGTATTTCCAAATAAGGGCCCATTCGAAGGAACGGGGCCCTTGGGCGTCAAGGCCTTTTTCAGGGGCGGGGGGTGATACAACTCAGCCCAGCGCGCCTGGTCCTCCCAACCCCACCACGTGGCCCTCTGCGCCCACTGGCCGCCTCCCATTTTCCACCCCCGCGCCCCGTGCGCTGTGCTCCAGACGCTCCCCGTCTTTCCTGCGGTCGACCTGTTCTGGGCTCGGCTGTGCCCCATCTGCTCTTTGCCTCGCCTGCTGCGATGTTTTTTAAAGCCTTTGTTTCCAGTCATTATAGTTTTCAGGCGATGCCTTTCCAACTCTATCCAGCCATGTCTTACTTCTTTCTGCTTTTTTGCCACCTTTTCGATTCCATTTTTGCTTGTGGTCCTGTGCTGGGCTCGCCTGCGGCGTGTTCGCGACTGCTGGCGGCGGCTCCCCGTTGGCCGCCTCAGCCTAGGAGCTCCTGAGGGCCACCCCTGGGCCTTCTCTGGGGGTGACTCGCACGTGCTTCTGCTGGAGCCGGGGCCTCAGCCCACCAGGGGCCGCTCGGTACGGAAACGCAGAGGAGAGCGGGAGGGAGGCCTAGGACGCGGCACGGAGAGGAGGGTGGGAAGCAGAGCAGAGCGGTTTCCGACGAGACAATGGGTGAGATTTTTCACAACTGGCGAGAGGCGCACCAAGCCGCCAAGCCAAGACGCGCTGCACCTTCAACACAGAAGCACCGAGAGGCTCCTCTGTGCACAGCAGTAAATCAGGACGGACAGGAGAAAGGAAGACAGCAGGGAAAAGGGGAAAACTGACTGATAAAAACAACATAACAAATAATAAGCAACAGCAGAAACCAACGAAACAGAAACACGTAATACAGAAAACCTGCAGTGCCGAGAGGCTGGGTCCAGGGAGGGTGTGGCCGAGCCGGGGAGCCCGGCCAGCCCGGCCGAGGGGGCAGGTGCAGAAATGGCCCGTCTAGTGGTTAAAAGGTCCCAAGAGGACACCGGGGGCCCTCAGCACTAACACGGTCGTCTCTTTTATCACGTCCTCAGACCCCCCGGCTGTGGGTCGCAGGCGTGGGCGGCGCGGGCTTCCGAGCGGGCACCGCGATGGGGGTGTGCGCGCCGCATGCCCGTGTCACCGCATCCGGACCGAGGTGGGGACAGCCCCTCGACCACCCTCTCGGTCCCGGCCTTCCTCCCCGAGGGAGCCGAGGCGGTGCCTTCGGAGGACATGCGTTGCGCTCCGCCGGGCACAGGCGCACCAGGGGGGACGTCCGCCTGTTGGTGGCCATGGAGGGTGCGTCCCGTGGGGGCCCCAGTGGGCGCCGGGGTCCTCGTGGCAGCGACGGGCCCTTCTCTGACGACACACGCTCACACCTGCCCGCCGGCCGCTCAGCCCTTTGCCCATTTTGTCAGTGGGCCCTCTCTCTGTTCCTGGCTCGATACAAATTACGTATTGGCTCTAAGAGTACGTAACACTTCCTTCTCACTTCTTAAAGCGTCTTTGGAGGAATGAAGCACCGGCGGCGCCGCAGCGCAGCCCGCGCAGGGCCAGGAGAGTGAGGACCAGCAGCGGGTCTCCTGCAGGCCTCCCCCGGGCAGCGGGGGCCGCGCCGCTCAGGCTGGTGGGGGGCAGGCCCCGCGGGGGGCGTGACCGAGGCTCCAGTGACCTCTGCCCCGCTGGCCCAGTGACCTGGCGAGCGGGTGCTGCTGGTGGCTGGCCCTGTGGGCTCCTCACAGGCTGGACACTTGTCCCTCTGGCCTCGAGGTCACCCCTGCGGCTGGAGGTGGGGCCTTGCCTGCCCTGGAGGGGAAGGCGCAGGCTGAAGGCACCAGGTGGGGGGATGTCGGCGCCATGGGCGGTCAGAGCCCCCTCCACGGCCACCCGAGGGGAGGGGCCGGCTCAGCAGAGCCCGCCTTTCAGGGGCGCCCTGGGAGGGTGCAGCCCTGAGCCGCTGGAATAAACGAGTTTCTCTTTGAGGAGCGAACGTCTGGAATCTCCCCGCTTTGCTCATTCACCCAGGCCGCCACCTGGTGGTGGCGCCGGTGCGCTGCAGCGTCCCCTGGTCTCGGGGGTCAAAACGCGGTTTCCAGGACAGGGAGACCCCTTGGATCCCCCAGCCGAACGTCACCGGCGAGAAACAAGGCCAAGGCGACACCGCCAAGATGTTGCCACGTGATAGAATGATTTATTAGAACAATTCCATGACAAATCATATAAAATAACCATTTTCTGAAAGACACCGACAGGCCACCTGAGGACAAGCACAGAGGAGCCTCCGCGAAGCCGGACAAATAAGTTACCGATCCCAGGGCTGGAGGGGCACACGTTCAGGAATAAAAAAAAAAACCGTACGCGACCCCGGGCCGGGGGTGTGTGGCGGGGGGAGGCGCATGGACGGAGCCGGGACCAGGGCGGGTCTGCGGGGCCGGCGGGCGGGCATGCGGGGCGGGGCCTGGGGCTAGCACCGCCCCCAAGGGACGCCGCGGGGCGGGGCCGGGCGGCCCGTGGCCACTCACACACGTAAACATCAGGTGGGCGGGGCTGCGCACCGACGCCAATGTAAACACAGAGCCAGTCCCCGCGTGGCCTCCCCGCAGTCGCCGCGCGCGCAGTGGCCAGGCGAGCGCCCCCTACCCGTGGGCTCTTTGGCTTAGAGGCTCCAGGAATACAGGCCCTGGGAGGGGCCGCCTGGCACGTCCCCGCCGACAGAATCCTGAGAAATCGACGCGGCTCCTGGGGCCCGCCCCCGCCCCCGGGACTGGGCGCCTGTGGGGCCCGAGCTGCTTTCAGATGCCCCGTCAGCGCCCGGCGACCGGGCCCGGGCGGCGAGTTCCCTCGGGAGCTTTCGGAAGCCCGGCTGCAGCCATTTTGGTCTGGCGCTCGCACCCCCGGGCCCAGGACCACCAGAAGCCAAGGGCAGGGGCCCTGCACACGCGGATGTGCCGGGACCGGCAGTGAGCGGTTGTGGCCTTGCACGTGGGCGTAGGCTGCTTGGGGCGGCCCGCCCGCCCGCTCGCAGGCTCGCAGGTGCATTGGCACCGAAGGCTCGACGTGCTGGGCCCCTGCCCTGCCCTTTTCAGCCCACATCCCCGAGTTCTCGGGCGTCGAGCCCTCGCAGCGCCCTGTTTGGCACTCAGTGACCTCACGGACGGCCCGCCTCTGCCTGGCTGGCCAGCACACAGGGACAAGACAGGTAAGCAAGTGCCCCGGCCCACGAGGCAGGGAGGCTGCTGGAACGGAACAAATGACTCTTTCCTTGAAAGCTAAAGACGGAAATGACAGCGATGCAGGAGGCGTGGGGCCAGGCCCGTGATACGGCCCCTGGCAGAGGCCGCAAGAGGAGCTGGGCCAGGAGGCTGGCGGGGCAGGGACTGGACAATCCTCCGGGGGTGCTGGGTGGGAGCTGAGGGGGCCTGGGTGTGGCGTCCGCCCGTGGGGCTATGGCACGTGTGGGGTCTTCGTGGTGAACCGGCCGCAGCCGGGAGGGGCCGAGGCAGCGGGAGGGGAGAGCGGGAGGCGCGCGCTCACATGGGGCCGCCCGCCCGCCCCCTAGATCAGGAACCTCTCGGAGTCCGGGAGGAAGTCAGGGAGGAAGGTGGGGTCAGGGAGGCCGGGGGACCCGCAGGTGGCCCTCGGCGGGAAGCTCCTCAGGGACAGGGCCGAGGCGGGCGAGGATGGGCTCTGGGCGGCCGGCCGGCCTTTCCCGAGCTGGGCAGGGCCTGCCGAGCCCCTGTGTGCCGTCAGCAGGTCCAGGTTCCCGCTGGGGTCCACGATGGCGTTGATGACTGCGGGGGGGGGGGTGAGGCGCCGCGCCACCCCGCCCCCTACACCCGCCCAGGCTCTCCCCCCAAGGTCCTGGGGACCCCCGCCCCCCCCCCCCCGCTTCAGTGGGGACCCCAGGCCTGGGCCACACCCACCTTCCAGCTGTTTCTGAACACGCCTCAGTTCTTTCAGGATGGAGCTGATTTCCTGGAAGCAGCGGGAAGGAGGCCACCAAGGGGTCACCTCTCCCGGATCGCCAGCGAGTCCCCACTCCCTCCCTGCAACCCTGTGGCTGTGGGACTCTGGGTTCGGGCGGGACTGCCTGTCCCCAGCCGGCCAGCCTCACCTTGTTGGACGTCTTCAGGATGGGCACCTCGTTCTCGGCATTGATTCTGGCTTCCAGGTCCTCCCAAGCACGCCCCGAGTTCTGGAAGAGGATCCTGCCCAGCCGGGGGTAGGGGGTGGGCGCAGGCAGAGAACGGTGATGTGGGACTGAGCCCCTTCCCAGACCACCCCCCTGTGCCCCAGGGGGCCCGAGGCTCGGAGCAGGACCAAGGCGGGCTGGTACGGAGCCCAGTTCTGCCTGGCCAGGGCCAGGACCGGGAAGGACTGAGGGGATGGGGTGGGGGCCCCGGCTCCCCTGGGCCTCAGGGGACCCTGGCCCCGCCCCGTCCTGGCTCGCAGGCACGCGTTCCTGTCTGAGGGGAGCCCCGCTGGGCACCCGCCCCGCGCCTTCCCGGCGGGGCTCCCACAGCCGGCAGCACTTCAGGGGGCGCTCACTTCATCTTCTCGGCCAGGTGCTCAGTGTTCTCCCGGATGGCCTGGGACAGCTGGGACACGGGGTTCAGCATCAGGTTGTCGAAGATCACCTGTGAGGGCCGCGCGTCAGCGCTGGGCCCCGCTGCCCCGCCTGCTCCCACGGGACAGCCGCCCCCGCCGCCCCGGCCCGGGGACCCCGCGCGTGTGCCAGGCGCCTGCCTCCTCGCGGTTCCGAGGCCGAGGCTTGTTGACCAGGGGCTCCTCCCGGCGGTCGTTCATGTTCTGGTCAAAGTCCCGAGAGTTCAGGGCGCCCGGCGGCACCTTCTGGAAGTTGAGGCTGGCCTCGGGGATGCGCTGCACCAGCTGGGGGGGGGATCAGCCCAGGGGGGGGTCGTCGGTCAGGACGTGGGGAGAGAGAGCGGCGCCTCCCCCGCTGTGACAATAGGGGGGCGGGGGGACCCCGAGCCCTCCTGCTCAGGCTCCCAGGATACCCCGGCCCGACACAGGCAGGTCCTGGACGCCGTGCCCCAGGGCGACTGTCAGCCTCGGGGGGCGGAGGCTCGGTGAGGACCCCGACCCCCAAGGCCCCCGAGTGAGGGCCCGGCTCACCTCCTCGCGGGCGGAGATGGTTGAAGCCGGCACGTTGTTGAGGGAGGGGCTCCGGGCGGGCCCCGGGGGGCCCAGCGAGTCCCCATCGCCGGCCACGTCGTGGATCTCCCTGGCCAGGATGGCCACGTCCTTCACCAGCGTCTGGCTCAGTCTGCAGTGGGCGGGAAGGACGGCCCGTGCTGTGGGCGCCTCCCAGCTGGGGGCCGGCGCTGGGCCCCTGCCCCCCTCCTCCGGCCACCTGCCTCTGGTCACCTCCTTCAGGTCGAGGTCAGCGTCTTGGGCACTGACACTCGCCCCCCGCCCAGCCCGAGGGCCCTCCTGCCCCTGCCCCGGTGCTGCAGGCCCAGCCGCGGAGCAGGGACCCTGCTCGGGAAAGGGCCCGCCGCCGCCCCTGCCCGCCCCGGCGCTGTCCTCCCCAGCACCCGGTCTGGAGGTGGGCCCTGCACTCAGCCACTGCACCAGGGAGTGCACCTTTAGTGACAGCCGTGCCTGGCCAGCGGGGCTCCGTGGACTGAGCGCTGGCCTGCGGACCAGAGGGTCGCCGGTTCGATTCCCAGCCAGGGCACAGGCCTGGGCTGTGGGCCAGGTCCCCAGGAGGAGGCGCGCAAGAGGCCACCACACATGGATGTTTCCCTCCCTCTCTTTCTCCCTCCCGTTTTAAGAGTAAATAAAATATTTTTAAAAATTAAAAAAAAATAGCAATCTTGGAGGCCTTTCTCACCCCAGAAGCCCCCGCCCCCCCAGGAATATCCGTGTTGTCTGTCCCTTGTCCATCTCTCCACCCGAAGGGCATCGTGAAGCCCATTCGGGAAGGCAGCCCCCGGGCCTGGCCCTGTCCTCGGGGGCGGCCCCGGCCAGGCCCAGCGTGCACCATGGACCGACCGCCCGCCCGTCCGGCCGCGGCGCACCTGGCGATCTCCGCGATCTCCGCCGTCTGCACGATGAAGCCGTAGGGGTCGGGCTCCTCCTCCTCGTCGTCCGTGTCCCGGAGGCCGGGGGCCCGGGGTCGGGCCCGGGTGGAGCTGCTAGCCCGCGGCGTCTGCGTGGCGGTCGAGGCGCGGGAGCGCATGTGCTTGGGGGAGCCGTGGTGGGAGCCGTACTCCTCCTCGGAGGTGGACGTGCAGTCTGAGCCCTGCTGCCGGCGGCGCGTGCCTCGGGGGAGCACATGGTTCCGGAAGCAAGGACAGAACAGAGCGGCACTCAGCTCCCCAGGCCAGCCCCCGGGTCCCAGCAGGCAGAGCCGGGGGCCGCAGGGCGGCCACCTGCAGCGGCCCCCCTGCACCCCAGAGCCCTCAGCCCCAGCGCCAACAGCAGCAAAGCTCCAGGGTGTGCGAGGCCGCCCCCCAGAGGCTGCGACCGCACAGTGAGGGAGAGGCGGGGGCAGCCGTGGCCCTCAGCCGCCTGCCCCTTCTCCCGCGAAGCCCATGCTTGGCCCACGGCTCCCGGACTGTGAGCAGCCGGGGCTGGGGAGGGGGCGGCAGGAACAGCAGCATCCACACCTCGGACCCATCCACTGGGAGCACGGGCCAGCGCCCGGCAGGGCGAGCCGCCTGAGCGGACGCGAGTGTCCGGCCTCCCAGCGCAGGAGGCCGCGGGCCACCGCGGCCCGTCTCTCCTTGCTGCACACGTGGGCTGCAGGTAGCGGGCAGCACTGGGCCCGGCCATAGGGTGTGGACTCCCAGGACGGAGCTGCACACCCGCGGCCGCGGGCACCCCGCCCCCCCCGGGCCCTGGCCCCCCTGGACGGCTCAGCGGCACGCACGCCTCACCCACACGGGGGTCCCAGCCTTGGGCCCAAACTCCAGGGAACGGGGCCGCCCACCCGGGGGACGGGCGGGGCCCCCGCTCTGGAGACGGTTGGGGTCCGCCGCCCTCACACTAGGACGGCCGGGGGCCGCGTGGGGTCACGCTGGGTGCCCACAGCGGCGAGGGCTCCCGTGGGGCCTGGGCCGAGACCCCAAACGCTGCAGACCCGCTGCCCACCAGCTCCTGCACTCACTGTGTGAGGAGTACCGGGCGCTGCCCGGGCGGGCCCTGCTGAAGGGCTGGCGGGGGGCCGTGGAGGGGCTGGTGGCCTTCCGGGCGGCAGCCTGAGCCTCGGCCCGGATGGGCTTGCGGCCGGCGCAGGACGACTCGACGCTGCGGCCCGAGAAGCCGGTGCGGGCGGGGGCCTCGGAGTCACTGGGCCCGGTGAAGGAACCCGCCCGTTTCCGGGGCATGGCCAGGATGTCCAGGCGCGACAGCTTCTTGGCCTGCTCGGTGGCCGGACGCCCCGCCGGCTCGGGGTGGGCCAGGGGTCCCCGTTCACTGTCCATGGCCTCCGTGTCCGAGGCCTCCCCGAGCCGGGCCCGCCGCAGCCGGGAGGCCCGCGTGGGCCGCGGGGTGGACAGGCTGTTGGAGCGGGTCAGCACCTGCTGCACCTTCTGGGCGCTGGCCGACACGCGGCCCTGCTCCTCCCGGGCCGCCGGGGACGGCGGTGGGGCCGTGGGTTTCCGGCGCGGCCCGGGCCGCCCCATCCCAGGGGCCGAGTGGGTCTCGTGGTCCGAGGTGACTGTGTCTGAGCCAAGCGGGTGGGCGAGGCCAGAGCCTCGTTCCTCATCGGGCCAGTCCAGGGACCCCTGGCCCCGCCGCGCGGCCAGGCGCCGCGCGGGCTCTGCCCGGCCTGGGTCTGTGGGGCCCCCCGGGCGGTGCAGCCTCTCCGAGAGCCGCTCCCGGGTGCTGCTCAGGCCAGCACCACCCGGGTCCTGCGCCGCCGGCGGGGACGGCGGCTTCTCCCTCTGCTGCCCCGTGAGCTGGGAGCTCGCCAGGCTGGGCCCGTTCTTGCCGCTGAGCAGGCTGACGGTGCTGGCACTGTCCACATCTGAGTCCCCAGACAGGGAGTCCTCAGGCGGCCCCCGGGCGCTCCCCGCCTCGCCCGGGGCCTCGGCCGCGGACGGGGACAGCAGGCGGGCCTCCAGGGCCGCCAGGGCGGTCTCAGTCTCCTTCAGGATCTGCTGGGTGTCCTGGGAGTGCGGGGCGGCACGCGAGGCCCGGGCTGCGGCCAGGTCCCGTAGCAGGGGGTGGCTGGAGATGTTTGGGAGCCGGCCAGGGGCCGGGGGGCCGCTGGCCGGCTCCTTGGTAAAGCTCTCCTGCCGGACGAAGGCCGCGGCCTCCTTGGCCTGGGCGGGGCCCTCGGGCTCTGGGGACCGCCTCGTCTGCAGCTGGATGACCCTCCTGCTGCCACTGCTGACAGAGACGCCGTCCCTCGGCAGGGCCGCCGGCGCCGGGCCCTCCGGCTCCCCGGGAGCTGCGGGCGTTCTCCGGGGAAAGGCCGCCTCGCCGTGCTGGTCCCCAGGGAACACGGAGCCGGGGGCTGGCTCCCCGGCAGCCCTCGGCGAGCACCGGCCCCTCTTCCACACCAGCCCCTCCTGGGGGCCCCTGCCTGGCTCCGGGCCCCGCCCCCCGTCTGACCCGCTGGCATCGCTGAGGCTGTCGGGCTCCAAGTCCTCCTGGCACAAGAGGCGGCTGGCCGGCCCAGCGTCCGGCTCTGGCGGCCCAGGCCCGCTCCTCCTGGCGGCCTCAGTGCTGGCAGGGCCGTCCGTCCGGTCGCTGGGCAGCTGTGGGAGCAGTCGCCGCTGGCGCACAGGCAGGGCCCCCTCGAGGTCCCCCGCTCTGTGCCCGGGGCCGTCCTCTGTGGGGACAAGGGCAGCCCCGTCAGTGGCGCCGGCCCGCGGGCCCCCGGGCACAGGGGAGGCCGACCCTGCTCCAGGTGCGGCTGGTGTGAGCTCATTGCCCTGGCCTGGTCAGCGGCCTGAGGCCACCCTGGCCACCCCTCACTCCTCACTGCAGCCCTGGAGCCACTTACCTGCCAGGCCCGGGTCCGAGTAGCTGTCAGCCAGGCTGGCCCAGCGGGACACCCACTTCTGACCTCCAGGGGAGCCCGGCACCGGGAGGCCCTGCAGGGAGGAGGCCAGGGGGGCATCAAAGGAAGCCCCCCCAACACCTGTGCCATCTGTGCCGCCTCCACGCCTGCCACCTGCACCCCCTGTGCACGCAGCCAGAAGGCCCCGGTGCCTCACCCGGGCTGTGGGGCCCCGCACGCTACCTGCCTATGCCTGAGCCCAGCTCTGAGGTCAGCAGCGGCAGCTGAGCTCAGCCCTGCCCAAGGGCAGCTCAGACCCCAGTGCCCGATGCGACCCAGGGCACACGGCCGGCCCCCTACCGGGGCGCGCGCTCCAGGACAGCCAGGAGCGCGTCTGGTCCGGCCTCACCGCGGCCTGGGGTCCGGCTCAGAGAGGGCAGACGGGGATGAGGCGCCGGTGCCGCCGAGCTGGGTCTGCGCACCTGGAGCTCTACGTGGGCGGCCACGCCCGGGGGCCGGGGGGCCGACTCCGGCAGCAGCGACACCCGCTGGGCCGTCCCGTCCCCAGACTCATCTCTGTCCCCTCTGATGACAGGGCGATAGGTGGCCGAGGATGCCCTGGAGAGCTCAGGGGACTCGAACACGCCAAACACCTGCCGGGAGGGAGAGCAGAGCTGCAGGTCAGAGCCGCTGCGCGCCCCCCGCCGCGCCCCCCCGCCCGCCCCGAGACGGGCCCCCCCCCCCCGCCGGGGGCAGGCACCTGGTCGATCATCCTGCGGGCCTCCTCCACCTCCTGGTCCTGCGCCTCCGTCTCGATGGTGTAGGTCCCTGCGTCGCTGAGGCTGTCCTCCTCCTCCTGTTTGCGGGCCTTGGTCAGCTGGGGGTCCGCAGGGGGGCCCGGCGGGGGCGAGGGGGTCACGGGGCTGGCCCCACGGGGCGTCAGGGGGGCGGGCAGTGCCGGGGGTGCCTTCTCGGGGCCAGGCCGCGTGGCCGGGGAGGCGTCCCGCAGGCACTGGGCCATGAAGTCCTGGGCCAGGCGGGAGCGGCGCCCCACGCTGCCAAAGGGGCGGGTCGAGGCCCGCGCAGGGGGCGAGGGGCCACCCAGCCGCTCCTCCGTCTTCTCCCGCTTGAGCGAGCTGGCCCTCTGGGGCCCCGAGCTGCTGCCCGGACCCCGGGCCGGGGCTGGGGCCCCCGGGCGGTCCCTGTCGGCTGGCCCGGGGCCTCGGCGCTTGTCGGCCTTGGGGTCCCCGGGCGGGGTGTGTGTGAAGGACTGGGAGCGCTTCTTGCGGGGTGTGTCCTCGTCGAAGAACTCGATGACGAAGGCCTGCTGGTTGTGAAGCAGGTCCTGGGGGTCACGTTTGATCTGCCTCTGTAGCCGCACCTGCTCCCCGTTCTCTGCGGGGACCCCGGACGATGCCGCCGCCGCCGCCGCCTTGGCCACGGGGTTCTCTGAGTCACTCTGTGTGCCGTCCTCGTGTTTGTGGCCTGGGGGTGGGGACCCCGACTCATCAGGCCGAGGGGGGCCGACACACAGAGCCACAGCCATCCCGCGTGGTTGGGAGCCCCACCCTCGTGACTGAGACAAGCACAGGAGCCGCCCCGAGGGGGCCGGTGGGTGTCGCGGAATTTTTCAAAACTGCGATCAGTCAAGCTGATCAGGGTCCCCAGCGGGAGGGGACGTGGGGGCAGCCGGCGGGGCACTCACCCTTCGGGGTGCGGCTGTGCACGGGCAGGTCGCTCTTGGTGCTGTGGCGGTCCCCCCCGGGGCCCGCCCGGCGCAGCAGGCTGGGGTCGCTGTGCACCAGCCAGTCGGCCACCTTGGTCTCTGCCGAGACCACCTCCACAGGCGCGGCCGAGCCCGGGGGCTGCCGCTGGCGCAGGGAGAACTTGGTGACGTGGTCCTTGATCTTCACCTTGCCGGGGCTGCCGTCGTCAAACTCGATGGTGAAGGAGGCGTGGCTCTGGACCACAGGTGCGGCCCCTCCCCGCCCCCCATCCTGGGCGGGCGCCTCGTGGGCGGGCGCCTCGGGCGGGCGGGGGGCCTCCTTCGTGGGGATCTCGAAGTAGCTGGGCTCCCGGCGCAGAGAGAAGCCCTGGGGCTCCACGGGGGCCCGGAAGCTGGCCGCGGTCCCCATGTGGTCCACGTCCTGTGGCGCCAGCTCCTTGGGCCGCTCTGTGGCGGGCGGGCGGGACACATCCTCAGGGGGACTCGGGCTCAGGGGTAGCGCCCTGCCCCCCACCTCTGCTGGCCCACCAGCCCCGCCTGCCAGAGCCGGCAGCCCCAGGGACCCCTGGAGCTCGGGGATCTTGCGGGCCGGCCACGGGCCTACCTGGGCCTGGCCCCTCCTGGTGCCGGTCCTCGGGCGGGGCACCGCTGTCATCCTCTCCCCACCAGGACGGCTGCCCGTACAGGGGCGTGCGGTAGGCCGCGGTCTCTGTGGAGGGGGAAGCGTTGGACTCCAGGTCACCACGCCCCAGCCCCGATGGGAGGGGAGCCCCAGGGCGGGGCAGGCTGGGCACCGGGGGACCTGGCGTCAGCGCCCAGCACCCTGGCCAGCAGCCCGCTGCTCCCACACCGACGGCTTAGACGCGCCGGCTCCCCCCCCATCCCTGCCTGGGCCTCCCTGTCGGGTGATGGGTACGGGGAGGCTGGACCTTCGGGGGCACCGTCCGCAGCACCCGTCCTGGGGTGGAGGGTCCCGTTGGCTCTGGCCCAGGGCCTCTGCCTCCCGAGCCTGCCCAACGGGACCCCGTCGCCAGGGCTCTGCAATGGCTCAGGCCACGCGTGGGTGACCCTGGGGGCTGGGAGCCACCCCGTCTGGCTGGACCACACTGTGTGCAAGGGTGGGAGGGGGCAGACCCGTGGTGACGGGGCGCACACGGGCGGGTGCACGTGCGAGGGTGTGGGAATGCAGGGACACGGGGTGGGGGGCCGCCTGCTGGGCGTGGGGCCACGTGCAGGGGCACCTGGGCGTGTGCGTGAGCAGGCCAGGCGGGGCCTGCCAGGGGCTGAGGGGCAGCGAGGGGTTGTGTGGGGGCACAAGGACGGCTCCCGGGCGAGGGGGATCGGGGGGCCTGTGGGAAGACAGGTGTGCGCCCTGGGCCTGCGGCCGTCCTACCTGCTCCCGGCCTCCGGTCCCGCTCCGGCCTGGGGCTCGCGGCCTCGCAGTACGGCGTGGGCTCCGGCAGCGCCTCGCCCCTCTTGGGGGCCGCGCCCCTGAGGCTCACCTGCAGCTGGCTGGTGTACTTCTCGTGCTGTGGGTGGCGGGTGGGAGTGAGGGGCGGCCGGCCTCCTTGGGGGAACACCCCCTCCCAGGGCAGACGGCCTGAGACCGTCTGGCCCGGGCCCAAGCCTGGCAGGATCCCCAGGACCACAGAGCTTCCGGGAGGGAGCGGGGCTTGCTTGGCGGGGGGCCGGAGGGGCCGATGGGCAGCAACACCAAAGGGGAGCCGGCCCCCCGGGACCCCGCGGGGCGGGACAGGCCCCAGGGCACGGGGTCAGCCACTTGGGGTCTGTGGGGGGAGCAGCGGCCCATTTGAGCAGATTGTGGGTGCGTAGTTCACGTGCACCCACGTGGGCACGAGTGTCTGTACAGGGTGTGTGCCTGCGTGTGCGTGTCTGCGTGTCTGTGCATGTGGGGCCCTGGGACTCTGGGCTGTCCACCACGGTCCCTGCGCTGCCTGAGGCTCCTCAGGAAAATGGGCTGAAGCCAGTCTCCCTGCCCCAGCACAGGGCTCCCAAGCAGAGCTCTGGACAGGGTTCCCCCAAGTTTGTGTTCCGTGACGCCCCACCCGCGGTCACGCCCCACCCGCGGTCACGCCCCACCTAGGACCCTCAAGCCCGATGGCCGGCCTCAAACACCCCATCCTGCCTGTTCCTGGCCACCCGCCCCACTGGCCTGACCGGGTCTTCCCGGCAGCAGCCGCCAGGGCTCTGGCCACGCCCACCGGCCACGCCCACCGCCGCAGCTGCACGTGCCTGGGGGACTGAGGCCTCCCCACCTGCACGGCTGGGTGACCCTGTCGAGCAGGCCAGGCAGGCTCAGGCACCACAGCCAGGCCGGGCCACCCGGAGGCCTGGGGCGTCGGCCAGGGCGGCAGGGCTGGGGGCAGGGGGCCGGCCCAGGGCAAGCGCGGCACTGACCCTGAGCGCCTCCTCGGGGACCCGGTGCTGCACGCGCTCCAGCACGTACATGTTGGAATGTGGCTGTGAGTTAAGGAGAACAGGCAGTGGCGCGGCAGCAGCCCAGGCCCGGGCGGTGCAGGGGTCGCTCCCAGGCAGGGGGGCCCCGGGGGACCCCAGGCAGGATGGTGCTGCCCCCCCGCCCCTGAGTGCAGAGGCCTGCGAGCCCACGTGCACACCAGGCAGGGGTGCAGGCCGCCCCCACACGGCGGGGGGAGTGGGAGGCCCCTCCAGGTCGCTGCACATGCATGCCCAGGGCTCCGGGCACGGCTCCCCCCTCCCCTCGGCCCAAGGCATGGCGGGCAGGCCACTTAGAGCCCCAGAGGCTACGCCACTGTCCAGCCGTCCCCAGCCGCCTGCCAGCCACCAGCCACCCAAGGTCCCCGGGGTGGGGAGGGCCTTGACCGGCGGCCAGGCCCATGCCCCCAGACAGTGCAGCAGCTCCAGCGGGGGCCAAGGACAGCAGGCTCTCCCTCCGTGCGCAGCGCCCCGGCCTCCCGCGGTGGGGTGCCTCCCCCACCCCTCCTGCTGGGGCACAGAATGCCCGCCTGGCAGCACCCCCCCCCAGCCACACGGGACTCCGGGTCCCAGGGAGGACTCACCCACAGGGGCCCGGGGCCTGGACGTGAGGGGCGGGTGGCAGAGACTGGGGTTGGGGCTCACCCTTGCCACCCTCTAACTCAGCTGTGGCTGCTGAGGCCCCACCTGCTCCCAGGCCCCCAGGGCACCGGTGGGAAAGGATATCATAGCCGAAGCGGATGACGTCGTTGAGCTTCAGCGTGATGTATTTTTGGTCTGGGATGCGCACCTCGTTGACGAACGTCTGCAGGGAAGGCAGGCCGCTGAGCGGAGGTGGCGGGTGCCCGGGCCCGGAGGCCTCCTGCCCTGGCTCTGGGTGGCCGCGTCCCCCGACACCTGAGCACCGACTCGCGCCCGAAGGGACAGGCGGGCGGGCGTCGCAGGCCAGGCCTCACGCAGTGCCCAGGGACGGAGGCAGTCGCTCAAGCAGAACGTCCGTGGACGTTTTTGGGAAACAAACCCTCCCTCTTGACCACACAGGCTTGTGCCGCACCCCCCAGCCCCCCCCCCCAAATTCCACGGCAAAGGCTCGCCCCCAGGGGGGCCCCATGCAAGGCTGGTCAGGCCATGCGCGGCTGTCTGACCAGGCCCCCACACAGGCCCACGGCATCGAAAAGCCAGTCCCTGGACACCCTCTTCCCCCAGCAGGAGCCACCAAACACCACGCGGGCTCGGAGGAAGCGGGGCCCCCGCGGGCTCAGAGCGTTGCTGGGACAGGTCAGGGCGCCCACGGGAGGGCTGCCGCGCCTGGAGTCGGGCACAAGACCCACGAGCGTGCGGGACTGCACGCGGTACAGAGGGTCTAGGCCCAGAAGGAGGGCGGCTCCCGGGCAGGTGTCCCGGAGGGTCCCTCCTGGGGAGGTCTTGTGGCCTCCGCCCCTGAGGGTGGCTGCTTGCCCATCTGGGTAGGGGTCCTGGAGGGGCAGGGGGGCCGCAGCAGGGGCTGTGGTCTCCGAGAAGGCGGCCCCGGAGAGGGACTGTGGGGCGGGGCCAGCAGTGGGCGGGGCCACCGAGGGGCGGGGCCTGTGCAGGGGAGAGGCCACTGAGGGGCGGGATCTGCGCGAGGGAGGCATAGTGGGGCGCCGTGGGCGGGCCCACTCACCCCGTTCAGGCTGCCCAGGTCCTTCACCCAGTGCTCATCCCGGTCCTGGTCGTAGTTGATGACGGCGTGCTGCTTGTCCACGCTGCGGGACTAGGGAGACACAGACGCACCTCAGGCGGCCTTCCCAGGAGGCAGAGACCCCCGGCCCGACCCCCCCCAACACCACCAGCCCCCGCCCACGGGCGGGAGTCCATAAGCTCCCCCACACGTGTGCTCCCACCTTCAGCAGGTGTGTGTCCTGCAAGGCGCACCCACACCTGACCTGAGCAGGCCAGAGCCCCGCCGGTCCCCGTGGCTGCTCCGGGCTCTGCCGTGGGAGGGCTAGGAATGCTCCGGGCACCTGGGATGGGCGTTCACCGCGCCCCCCCACCCGCCGCACCCCTCCCGCGCCCAGAGCAGGCGAGGCAGCCGGGCAGGTCGGGCGGCGCCCAGCGGGAGGATCAAAGCGCTGGGGTGGCTGGCGGAGAGGCCTCCCCCCACTCCTGGCACACCCAGCCTGCCCCACGGGGCCCACACAACCTCCACGTGCACACGCGTCGGGGGCCTCTCACACCCTACTGGCTCTACGCTCACGCACGGGACGCACACACCCTGAGCAGGCCTCCCGCCCCCTGCCGTGCACGAATGCGCACGCGCGCAGGTGCCGCCGTCCTGAGCAGGACCAGCCCTGGCCCAGCCCCAGCCGCTCAGGACCGCGCCCCGAGGACAGCCACCAGCCCCCCACACCGACGAGTGGGGGGGGGGCCACAGCCAAGCCACGCCACCCCCCACAACCAGGGCTTGGGGACAGAGGCGGGGCCGGGGCCCGGGGTCCCGATCCGCTTGCCCAGGTGCTGCCCGCACAGCTGCCTCACGGTCTTAGCAGAGGGCTGCCCGGCTCGGCCCACGCCGCTCGGCCGGGGCCCCGCGTCTGGGGTGGCAACCGCGTCCGGCCACCTGAGGAGCCGCAGGCCTGGACCCCGCCCAGGGGAGGCCGCACAGCCGACCAACCCAGGGCGCTGCCCAGCCCTGGCCCTGGTGACCGCGTGGGCCCCAGCGGGCCCGCCCGGCAGGGCCCCCAGGAGCCGCCAGCCCCACCTCCCCACCGGGCACACGCAGGACCAGACGCCTGGGCGGGGGCACCCCCCGTGGGAGGGCAGCCCGGACCTGGGTCCCGAGTCCCCCACCGCAGGCTGAGCTCCCACAGGTGCGCACGCCCAGGCCTGCCCTCCCCCAGGCCACTGGCCACCACCTCAGAGGCCAGGCCTCCCAGCCACTCGGCCTGCCGAGCCCCTCAGGCGCCGCCCTGCATTTCCGGGGAGGCCTCAGCACCCCCCGCCCCACCTAGGGCTGGAAGACCCCAGGGCAGGGCCTCCTTCCTCGCCCAGAGCCGGGGCAGGGCAGGGCAAGGGGGGGACAGAGCGGCTCCGGCCCCGCCCCGCCCCCACCCAAGGTCGCTCAGCCAGGCAGAGGCGTCGCCAGCCAGGCTGAGGCTGTGGCCCTGGGCCTGAGCTCGGCCTCCGCGCTCCAGCCGGTCCTGGGTTTTGGGCCCCCAAGGTGGCAGCTCGACCCACAAGGATGACCCTGGGGGCGGCCTGGAGGGGCGGGGGGGCAGGGTCTCTGCTGGGCGCAGTGCAGAGCAGCCCCCAGGACACAGGGCCCCCAGCAACCCGCCCAGCACCACCTGGGGGGCCCGGGAGGCACAGGTTCATGGTCCGCCCCCCTCCACGACCCCCTGGAAGCCCCGGGGATGATCCTGGGGGGGACTCCTGCCGCCCCCCTAAGCAGCTGGCCTCTGGCCAGGCGAGTCTAGCCTTGAGACCCACTGCCCTGTCCCCAGGCCTCCCCTTGGCCCCGTCCCGAATTCCCTATTCAGGTTGGCGCCCTCGGCGAGGCAGCTCCCGGCCGCTGG
The DNA here is from genome assembly GCF_021234165.1 of Pteronotus mesoamericanus. Taxonomy (NCBI): domain Eukaryota; kingdom Metazoa; phylum Chordata; class Mammalia; order Chiroptera; family Mormoopidae; genus Pteronotus; species Pteronotus mesoamericanus. The sequence goes on along the minus strand of NW_026555082.1, from coordinate 3,267,190 downwards.
ACGCCAAGCACCCCCTCCGCTGCTGGGCTCCTCGCTCTGTCCCTGTGCCGGTCGCCCGGCACGCCCCTCCCCCACACGCTACCCTGGTGACCCTGCCGCTGGCCTTGGCCTGGGCCTGCCCAGCCTGGCGCATTCTGGGACCCTGCGTGCCCCCCCAGCCTCGGTCTCCTGCCAGCAGGGCGTGGCTGGCGCTTCCCCCAGGACCCCGTCGGGGGTGGGGGTAGCAAGAACCAGCACCTCACAGGGTCGCCCCGCCTCAGGCCAGGCAACTGCCCCACTCGGCAGCCTGGGAACCGGGCTCACCCCTCCTCCGCTCCCCGTGCACCCAGCCAGGGCTCGGAGACGGGCCAGCTGCCCGCTTGGCCCTGCCCAGGACACAGATGCCACGGAGCCGAAGGGACCCACTGTCTCAGGAAAGCGAACCCCGAGACCTGGGGGCCGGGCTCCAGCCCCTCGGGGGCGTCGCGAGAAGGGGCACTGATGGGGGCGCGCCAGCCTCGGGGTGGACACGGGAGGGGGCGGGGGCCCCAGGCAAACCGCGCTGGGCAGCAGCAACAGCGCCCCGTCCCCCAGTGGGGGGCCGCCTCCGCTGAGACCGGCCGCTGCAGGGGATGCCGGCTGCCCTCTCCACCTGAACAGCACCCCTCCGGCCCCAGGCCGAAGCCCCCAACGTGGGCACTACCCTCGCGGCCCCCAGGTGGCTCAAGCCCAGCTCCGCCACACCCCACTCTTCCACACTGCGACCCCCGCCTTCCTCCAGGGATGGCACCAGCCCAGCCCCTGGCTGCCCCAGCCACACCCCCTCTCAGGCCAGGCTCTGGTGCCCACGGGCCTTCCTCCCCACCTGGGCACCTGCCTCCTCCCTGCGGCCACCTCTCTCCCATCCACCCAGCCCCCAGTCAGCCCTGCCTGACACTCTCCGAAACTCCCGGGGAGGAAAGGCCAAGCCTGGTCCCATGCGAGGCGGCCCCGGAGGCCTCGCCAGGCCTCCTCTCCTGTCCGCACCCGCCCCAGCGGGCCCGCTGCCTCTGCAGGCTCTGGAGGTTCCAAGCCCGCACCTGAGCCTGGGTCCTCTGCCCAGGGCCCGCCACCCTCCCTGCGCCCACCTTCCTCCTGGCACGGCGCCCCACCTTGCCCACATCCACCCTCCAATGCCTGGGGCTTGGCACAGCCCGCCCCCCAGTTGGCACCCAAGGCCTGGGCTGCCCTGCCCACCCCCCCAGAGTAACCTCGCCGGGGCAGCTCCCGCCCAGCCCCCTCCCCAGACCTCGGGGGCACCGGGAACAGTGGGGAGAGCCCTGCCCCGGAGCCTCCCTCCTGGCCCCCCCCGCGGAGCTGGGGACTCAGGGGCTGGCAGCCCCCGGCTGGGGACGCATGGGAGACGACAGCCAGGCCGCGGGAGGCGGGGGGTGGGGGGGACCTGCAGCTCCAGAAGAGGAGCAGCTGCGAGAGCCCGCCCCAGAGGCACCCGGAGAGGCACCCGGGGAGTGGCCTGACGCTCCACACGCGCAGATTTGGGGGGAAAAGGGCCTGTCTGTACTCACTCTTAACACAAAACAAAGATGTGCTTCCAAAACCCGGGTCTGCCCTCCGTGGGGAAGCTCCGCCCGCCCAGTCACAGCAGCCCCGCCCCAGGCTCCAGCCAGCCTGGAGGGTGAACGTGGCTGCAGGGCAGGCTGCGAGCAGGCAGGTCCCGCCGTCCCCGCTGCCACAGGGCCTGCCGGGCCGGAACAGGGAGGACACCCTGCCATGCACAGGAGTGAGCACGCATGTGCACCGACGCGCGTGTGTGTGCCGCCAGCGTGTCCTGCACGCCCTACACGTGCACATGTGTGCGTTTGGAGCGGGCGGGAGCAGGAGGAGCACGCTTGGCCCCCGATACCCGCAGGTCCTGCACACCCAGGGCCCCGCCAGGCCTGTCAGGGCCGCAGGAAGCCCGCCCGGCACACCAGGACCGCCGAGGAACGGGCCCACCGCCCCCACCCCCGCGCCCGGATCCTGCCCACCCTGTCCCCAAACAGTCACGACACGTGAGCCCCAGGGAAGCCGAACTTGGACTCTGAAACCCGGACCAGAAAGAAAGTTCCGACCACCGGGGGCCCGGTGCCCAGCTGACTGCCAGGTCTCAGCCTCTCGTGCCTGAGAAACCCCTCCCCCCGCGGCCCCTCGAAGGGGCACCAGCCCCCGCGGACTGGCCTGTGGCTCCCCACCAGGCTGGCAGCCCAGGTCGCCGCTCCAGGCAACAAGGACGCTGGCAGACCCACTCTCCAGCACCCTCTGAAGGGAAGAGCGCCTGCGGGCAGCAGCCTGCACCCCCGGAGCCCACCGTGCGCCCCGCCCCTCCCCGGGTGTCCCGCCCCGGCCGTGCCCTCCGGGCCCCAGAGGCGCCCGCTCACCTGCAGCATCAGCTCACACTCGTCCCGCCCCACGAAGATGAGCTCTCGTGGCAGCCGGTGGCGGGTGCCGCTGCTGCTCACCAGGAACCAGGAGGTGGCGCTCATCTTGGCGCCGGGGAGGCCGTCAGGCCCTGGGGGTGAAGGAGCCGTCAGAGCAGGGCCGCTGCCCCGCCGCCCCGCCCCCCAGCCCAGGTGCCCCGCCCCCAGGCCCCAGCACCTTCCAGGGACGCTGGGCTCTAGCCACTCCCGGCCACCCGTCCTTCCCCGAGCGTGTGGGTCCCCCGCGGGCCCCACCAGCTACGGCGGCCTGGTCCTCCCCGGCGCCCGGGCCCCACAGCCCCTCCCCTCTCGTAGGCGCAGGAGGGGCCGTGTCTGTGGGGCGGCGGCGGCAGCGCCTGCGTGTGGACCGACCAGGGGCAGCCCCCGCAGTTGGGGTCCCCACGGGGCCGGGCCGAGGGCACCCACTCTGAACCTGGCCCCCCAGCCCAACAGCCTGGGGCGAGCCCTGGGCCCAGGGGCTGGGGACACGGCTGGAGGCAGGCGCCGTGGCCCGCCACGGCCCCTCCGCTGACAGAAGGCCCAACGTCCCTCAGCGGCCACTGTCACCGCCCCGCAAATGCCCCAGGCCAGGGCAGCAGCAGCGGTCAGGGCCCCGGCAAAGGCGGGTCTGAGGGATGATGTGGTCGGGACCGCACGGCGGCTTGAGGGGCACAGTGGGAGCAACCTGGACCACGACAAGAGCCGACAGCACCTGAGACCAGGCCCTGGGGCGGCGCCGGCCCGTGCGGTCACTGTGTCCCTGCCCAGAGCCCAGGCCCGCATGCCCACGGCCACACGCACCGGTGTCCTGGCTGCTCTCCTCTGCACGCACGCTCACACCGCGCACATCCTGGGGCTCCCCTCAAGGGGACGAGAAGGCCTGAGGGGCACAGAGAGGGGTCTCTTTCAGGAGGGCGGTCGGGGACGGTGACCTCTGGGCAACACAGGCACAGGCAGAAGGTGGGGTGTGGGCACGGCGGCGGGCGGCATTCCAGGCCAAGGGGGCAGCCAGGGCAGGGGCGCGGAGCCCCGCAGCCCCTGGAGTCCGCGGCTGGCCCTGGAGCCGGAGCCGGAGGGGCAGCCCTGCAGGCCCAGTCTGAGGGCAGGGCCGCTGCGAGCCCCGGTGGGGGGGGTCACAGTCCCGAGTCCCCGACCTGGTTCCACAGGGACAGCAGGCGGGCCGCTGGTGCCGCGCCAGATGGGGGTCTCCCCAGGCCTTGGCCCCGCAGGCCCACACCCAGGCCCCACCCATCTGTGAAGGCCACAGACCATGCGCCCCAGGCATACTCTCCTGTCACCTGGGGCAGGCACGTGGGAAGAAAGAAAACTCCGCCCCAGGAGCAGGCAGCTCTGCCCGGTCAGGCCCCTTCACCGGGCCCTTCCTCAGGGTTCACTCGGGGTGACACTGGCGACGGAGGCGCAGCCCCCACCCCCCAGGCCTCCACAGCCCCTCAGCCGGCAGAGGCGGCGACCACGGCCTCCCCCCCCTCCGCCAGCCGCTGCTGCGTTTCCTAGCCCCGGCCCGGGCTAGGTCCTCGCTCTGCCATCACCTGCCACGGGCTCCCAGCAGGCAGCAGGCACGGAGACACCACCCAGGGCCTGTGGCAAAGGGAAGCCAAAGCCCCAGAGCCCGGTCACGCTGCCTGAAAGCCAGGCCGCCCAGCCACTGCCAGCGCATCCCGAAAGGCCCAGGCCTGGGAGCCACAGAGGCTTCCGGACAGCCTGCCGCCGGTCCAGGGCTGAGCAGCCATCGCTGCTAGGAGGGAGAATAATAAACACCCCAAACTTGTCCCTTCGCCCCCCAGCCGCGAGAACCACCACCAGGAGGCAGGGGTATGGGGGCTGGGGGCCGGTTCTGGAAGCCGCGGGCCTGGGAGAGGCAAGGGATGGGAGCCGGGCCCGGGGCCGGGCGGGGCCGGCCGGCAGGGCGGCTGGAAGGAGCAGACGGATCGGAGGCCGGGGACAGCGGAGACGGCGGCGGCGCAGGGAAATCGGGAGACTGGAAAGAGGAGGAGGGACCCGGAGGGAGGGACCGCAGAGCAGAGAGACCAGGCCGGGAGGCGGCCGCAGGGAGCGGGGCCGGAGGGGGAGGGAGCGCGCCTGCCCCTGAATCAGCGCTCGCCCGGGCGGCCTGGCCGAGCCGGAGCCGGGCCCGCGCCCCCTCCCAGGCCGCGGAGACGCGCCCCGGCGGCCCCGCCCAGCCTGGCGCAGACCTGGGCCGCCTCCGCGGCGTGGCGATCGGCCTGGCCAGGTGCGCCGGCCACCCCACTCGTCTTTGTCCGGTCCGGCAGGGATCCCGCTCCCCGCCCAGGACCCCTGTCCGAGCGGCCCCGCAGGCGCACAGGTGCGTGCGGCGGAGGCCCGGGCAGTCGCGGGCGAGGGCGGGCGTCTTACCTGCGGTTCAGCCCGGCCCTCCCGTCCGGCCGGCGAGCGCTGAGCCGGGCCGCCGCCTAGGACCTGCCCGGCGCGGCCCGCACGCGCGCGGAGCCCCGGCCGAGCCCCGGGCAGAGCGGCGGCCTCCTGCCGCGGGGTCCCTGACGTCTGCGGGCTCCCGCCCGCCAGCCCCGCCCTCGCCGCCAGCCCCGCCCTCGCCCCGCCCCCGCTCTGGCCCCGCCCCCGGAAATTCAGGTTAGGGCGGGCCGAGAGCCAGGTGAGCGCGGCCCCGTCCCCCGCGCGGCTCCCGGCGCCCCGCCCCCGCCCGCCGACCCGCCGACCCGCCGACCGGCCCGCGCCCGCCAGTGCCCGGCGGGACCCGTCCCCCCGCGCTGGCGGGAGCACGGTGTCCAGGGGCCGCGCGTCCAGGCCCTCGGCCGCGCCCCCGATCCCTAACCTTTGGCCCCGCTGCCCAAAGGAGGGTGGAGAGGAAAGGAGGCGGGACCCCCGCGGCCCGCCCGCCTGGACCCTTCCTCCCGCGCGTCCCCCCCGACCCCGGCCCGGGACTCCAGAGTCCCAGGCTGGGCTGGGTGCTCGGAGCCGGGGGTCTAGGGCGACACGATCCTACCTGCGCGCCGCCCGTGAGCCAGACACTGCCGAGGGGTGCGGTTGGTGGGGGCCCGGAGGTGCTCGCCGCTCCTGGGGTGAGTCCTCGGGGCTCTGGCCCCGCACAGCGCGGGCGCAGGGAGGGGGTGACCGCCGGGGGCGGGGCAGCGTGGGAGACGCCCGGCCGAGGGACGGTCCCGCCGGTGGGGAAGACCTGAGCGGAGGCGGGGAGTGAGCGGCGAGGGCGGAGGACGCTGGGCCGGGAGACGGGCCGCAGAGTCCGCCCTGCCCGGCCCCCGGCCTGCTGCCGACGCCCCCCGCCCCACCGCCCGCGGCCACACTCGGCGATCCGCCGGCCGTCCCCGGCCCTGCCCCGGGGCCAGGCCTTGGCCTGGGGGGAGAGCCCCGGAGAGGGGACACCCACCTGCAGTGGGGAGGCTGGGAGAGGGCGCGCCGCGCGCCAGGCAGTGGGCGGGACCGGTGGCGGGAACCCCGGGCGCACGGGGCGGAGGCGTGGAGAGGGCCCGCCGGGTGGGGGTGGCGGGCCGGGGAGGGACCTGTACCAGGTGATCAAGGAGTTTGGACTTCATTCCAAGGACTGTGTGGCGCCGCCGGAGCGTGTGAGGCCTGCTCCGGCCGAGTCTGGGGGAGCTGGTCTGGGGCGGGGGCGTGCCAGGCGTCCAGCTAGAGGCCCCGGGCTGTGAGGGGTGCGGCCGGGACAGGGGAGGGGGTCGAGCTGGGTATTGGGGTTGGCTCCCCAGGCCCATGCTCCTCCCCCACTGGCTTCCCAGTGAGTGTGGCCGCTGGCCCAGGAGTCGGGGGACCTCGTCTTCCTGGGGGTGGCCTGTCCTCGCCCCGAGGCCCCAGCCTCTGCCTTCCCAGGACTCCCACCACCTGCAGGCTTCTCGGGCCCCCTGTCGACGCCTCGGGAAATGGCCCTTCACAGAAGCCCTGTTTTCCTTCACATCTTTCACCAGCCGAGGCCCAGCCTTCCTCCAGCGTGTGGGGTGGGGAGGAAAGGCCGGTGCCCAGCGGTCACCTGGGCCCTGCTCTCAGCAGGACGCAGGCGCACAGGCCCGGAGAGCCAGTGTGCAGGGCCGGGGTTCCGAGCTGGGCACAGAGGGACGGAGAGGCCTGAGGACAGTCAACGGGCTGGGACTGTCGGGGAGCTCCGCACGGAGCGAGGGGGCAGCTCTTAGTGGCAGCTGGAGCCACGGGGGCAGATGGGTAGGAGGGAGGAGGCAGACCAAGCCAGGCACCTGCAGGGGAGACCAAGGCAGGTGGGGCCACCCTCCCCAAACGGACCCATACAGGGACTGCACCCCAACACAGAAGGTACAGGGTGTTTCTATAACCACGCGAACCAAGTCTAAAGTCCAGGAGGAAGAGTGGTGCAAGAATAAATCGCGCTGTGCACCGGGAACTAAGACAACATAACATGGAATGCACACTGCCCTTGAAAAACACAAAAAGAATAAATAGCCTGAAAGGACTTGCATAGACAGGTGTCCAGAGAAGATATGCAAACGGCCAACCAGCGCCGGGAAGGAGGCACAGCCTCCTCAGCCAGCAGGGAAATGCGCGAAGCCCAGTGGGAGAGCCCTGCACCCCAGGACGCCGCTGTCCTGGAAGAGAGGAAAGGAAGGAAGTGCTGGTGAGGACGTGGAGGCAGGGAGCCCTCGGTCACTGCCCGGGCACGGAATTGGAAAGCGGCATGGAGCGTCTCAAAAGCTCAAAAAATAGAACTGCCGGGTGACCAGCAATCCAACCTGCGAGTATGGATCCGAAAGCACTGGAATCAGGAACGCCGAGGGCATTTGCACACACGCGGCCGCAGTGTTCCCAGCGGCCACCAGGTGGCAGCCGCGTGTCCGGTGCGGGCGGGCGGTCAGGGAAATGCTGTGGCAGGAAACCACCTGCCCGGGCCTGTGAACTCGGGGCCCCACAGACCAGCAAGCACGGCCCGGGGCGCCAGGAGCCCCAGCGCCTCGCTGCAGGGAGTGTGGGCTCGGGCGGAGAGACGGCGCCCGGCAACTTCCCCAAAGGCGGTTGTGGGCCACGCCCGCCCCAGTCCTGCCGACGACGGACCCTCTGCAGCGGACGCCCAGCCTGGCTTCGACTTTCGTCGCTGATCGCTGCTCGGCCCGAACGGCGAGGCGAGAAGCCGCTCGGCCGCATGTCCATCCTGTGCATGTGGGACCTGCACCTGGTTTCCTGTCTGCCCTTGGTTCTGCCTGAATTTCCTGAACTGGGAAGCCGTGTGGACCATGACAAGGTTTGCTGCATTCTTGGGGAGACACAGGAGGTGGCGGGGGGTCCCCCTGCAGAATGCGGCCCAGGGGGCTGGGTTTCAGGGCCAGGCAGGGGCCTGGGGCGTGAGGCAGGTGTGCAGGTGCCTGCTCCCAGGCGGGGGAGTAGAGCCAGGGGTCGAGGAGGAGAGAAAGGCCGGGGGGGGGGGGCAGAGGCCGCCCCGCCCCCACCGCCCTGTCCCCAGCGCAGGCCTGGCAGCCTGGGGTGCGGCCCCGGCAGGGTGGGGTGGCCCCCACTTGTCTGGCTGCTCCTGAGCCCACGGCCGCCATCCAGGACTCGGGCCAGGGTCCCTGTCGGCACCGCGGCCCTGGCCTCCCAGGGCCGGGCTGTGTGGCTCCAGCAGGCCCTCTGCCTCCGGGGATCTGCGTTCGGTCACCAGTCTTGGTCTGCGCGGCGGCTCTGGCCACAGCCGAGCCCTCCGAGCCGGGCCTGTGCTGCTGGCAGGGAGAGGAAGCCCCGACGCAGGCAGGTTCCAGGAGTCAGGCCCAGAGGCCAGCTCGCCCCTCCCCGGGCTCTGTCCGGCCTTGCACGCCCGGCGCTGACCGGAGGCCAGAGGTCAGCTGCAGCCAGGACCGCAGCGCCCCCAGAGGCACCCGGCTGTGCGTGGGCCGACGTCCCGCTGCATGTGTAGGCCGGGGCGTGGGTTCGATCCCCGGCAGGGTAGCAACCGATGGGTGGAGCAACGTGGATGTCCCCTTCTCAACAATCAATCAACGAGAAAACGTTTAAAATAAAGATTATTTTTTCAAAAACCACCCAAGTCCAAGAGCTAGATTGAAAAACAGCTGTTTGAAGGGTCGGTGAGGACGAAGGCAGCCAGGACGCAGGGCCGGCCGAGCGCAGGGCGTGTGCTCACGGGGACCGCGTCCCACCTGGCCCTTGGGGCTGCGGACGCGTGGGTGGTGCCGGAACCGGAGGCTCCCACGGCCGGGGGGCGAACTTGGCTGTGGAAGGCGCCTGCCGCGTGTGCGGTTCCCCTCGCGGTGCTGGCCCGTCCTCAGGGGTTCGGGGTGGGACGCGAAGCAGGAAGCTGCCGCTGAAGCCCTGAACGGCTGAGCCGGGGTCGCGGACGACGCTGGGGGCCGGCACCGAGGAGACGCCCCTGGACGTCGCCCAGGCTCGCGGCCGAGGCCCGACGAGACCTCCGCGGGGGCACCAGGAGCCGGCCCCGCCCTGCCCTCCGCTGGCGTCCACGCGCACGGTCCCCCATCTGCCCGCCCGATGACCAGGAGGCCAGGAGATGGGACGGTCGCAGCAAGGAAAGGGGGACACGGCGGCGGTGGCAGGAGACACGGACTGGCCACCCAGGTGTTGGGGCTGCCAGACGTGGCCCCTGACACAGTTATGAATAAACGCTCCACAAATAAATGACAAGTTGAAGAATTTTACCAGAGGCCTAGAGTCTATGGGAAAACCCCCCGTCCGATGGGAATTCTAGAATTAACGATAAAATAACTGAAATCAGGACCCTGACGGGCCGCGGGGCAGCGCCAGCAGACCCTGGGAGCAGCGGCCCGGCTCCCGCGGGCACTTCCAGCCCCGCCCCCACCGGCCCCGGAGGCGGGGCTCCCGCTGCCCCATCGCTCCCCGCAGGGAGCACCGAGGGTCTGTGCTGCGACACCCTGCGGGCTTGGGGAGGACCAACGTCAGGGCGTCCTGGCTCGGGCTGGGGCGGGGAGCTGGCCGCTGCCAGCTGCAGGCAAGGCGAGGACACCCGGGCCTGCACCAGACCCGGGCGCGGGGACAGGCCGGGGCGGAGGAGCCTTGCCGGCGCCCTGACGGGGGGCGGCCCGCCGCCTCCCTTGAGCCCACGCAGGATGACAGCGGCTTGTTCACCCCCCGCCCCCCCCCCCGCCCCCCCCAGGACCCTGGGTGGGCAGGTGGCGTCCCGGCCTCCTCCACCCTTTGCCGGAACCTGTGCCCTGGCTCCGGTGCCCACCAGCAGCGAGTGGCCACTCCCTGTGGCCTTCAGGGTCAAGTCGCCGCCGAGCTGGGCAGGGGCCCCCCTGACCCAGCCCCTCGCTCTGGCCCCACCATCGCCCGGCCTTAAGCCCCAGGCCACCCCCGCCTCTGGTGAGTGGTCCCGGGGCAGGGAGCAGGCGGCAGGTCCTGCAGGGACCCAGCCCCGGCGGCTGGGGACGTCCAGGAGGGGCAGGGCTCTGCTCGCCTCCAGAGCCAGCGGTTCTGAGGCTGCCTGCATTCTGTCCCGCGGGGAAAGGCGCAACCCGCCCCCGCAGCTGGTAACCGCGGGCAAGCGAGGGGCGCCGGCCGCCCCTGGGCGCGGGCGGCAGGGGCGTGGCGAGCATGCACGTGGCGAAGAAGGGTCACAAAGCCACCCTCTGAGGATGGTGCCTTTAAACACCGGGCAGTCCAAGAGACGCTAGGAAAAACCCCCGATACGAGCAAAATTACCTGGCAATCTGACAAGGAGAAGAGAGTGTGGAATCATCTTTTTTTTTTTTCTATTCCAATAATGCGTTCTTAGAAATGGGAAATTAGATACCTCTGATAAGGGGTTAATTTATATGAAGAACTTCCACGACTCAACACCAGGAAGACAAACAGTCCAATTCAAAAATGGGCAAAGGACCTGAGGAGACACTTCTCCAAACAGGACAGAAAGACGAGTCACACACATTTGAAAAGATGCTCAACGTCACTAATCATCAGGCAAATGCAAATTAAAACGACAATCAGACATCGCCTCACACCGGCCAGAATGGCCACCATCAATGGATCAACAAACAAGTGCTGGCGAGGATGAGGAGGGAGGAAGACGCTCGTGTGGGTGGGAATGCAGACAGGGGCAGCCCCTGTGGAAACCAGTGAGTAGTTCCTCAAAAATTAAAAATGGAACTGCCTTTTGACCCAGTGATCCCACTTCTGGGAATATATCCTAAGAATCCCAAACACTAATTTGACAAGATTGGACGCATTCTGGGTAGTATGGCCTCATTAATTCGAAAGAATACATGTACCTCTCTGTTCACTGCAGCATTACTTGCAACAGCCAAGATCTGGAAACAGCCCAAGTGTCCATCAGCAGATGAGTGGATAAAAAGAGCTGTGGTCACAGACACAATGGAACCCTACGTGGCTGTGAAAAAGAAGGAACTCTTACCTTTGGCGACAGCAGGGACGGGCCTGGCGATGATGCTGAGCAAAACAGGCCCGTCAGAGAAAGAGACACACCACAGGGTGTCACTCGTATATGGAAGCTACTGAGCAAAATAAGTGAATGAAAGAGAACCAGAGGCACAGACACATGGAACGGACTGACCGCTGTCCGGGCGGGGGGGTGGAGGTGAGCGACGGTGGAGGGATCAGCTGAAGAACACGTGTGCAGGACCCGCGGCCACAGGCCACAGCGTGGTGAGGTCGGGGGGAGGGGAAATGGGGACATCTGTAATGGTGTTAACAATACCTTTTTCAATTTTTGTTTTTGTGCTTCAAAGGACACTGTCCAGAAAGTGAAAAGACAACCCACAAAATGGGAGAGGTCACCTGCAAATCCTATGTGTAATAAAAGTCTAATACTGTAAACAAAATATACAAAGAATTCTTACAACTCCATAATAATAATTTTCAAAATAACCTAATTAAAGCAGGGACAAAGGATTTGAATAGACCTTTCGCCAGAAAAGATGCATAGACGGCCAATGAGCACAGGGTAAGATGCTCAACATGATCGGGCATCAGGGAAATGCAAACTAGAGCCATTTCCCACCCACTGGGACGGGTGCAATCGTAGAGAACCCAGTGGCAAGGGCCGGAGGGTGCGGCCTAGTTGGAACCTGGGTACAGCGTTGCTGGGGTGCATTTTGATGGTGCGGGGCATTTTGGAAGATGGCTCAAAAGTTGCTCAACAGGTTAATCACGGAATTACCAGAAAGTCCACCTCCAGATGTGTAACCGAGAGACTGAAAGCGTATGTCCCTGCAGAACTTGCACAGGAGCGTTCCTAGCAGCGCTACCCATGAAGCCAAAGCGGAGGCAACGCAAGCGCCCAGGAATGCGTGGGTGGGCAAACCCACGGGGCCCAGCCGTGCCGGGGAATATTATTTAGCCCTGAAAAGGGACGAGGTGCTGGCACCTGCTACAACGTGGGGAGCTGGGAGGCACGACCCTGAGCGAGAAGCCAGACGCGAGGGGCCACACGTTGCAGCTGGTTTATACGAAATGTCCGAAATACCCAATTCCACAGCGACAGAGACAGAGTGGTTGCCAGGGTCTGGGGGAGGGAGGAACGGGGCGTTCTGGATTTAGGTCATGCTACCCGGGATGGTGGCACGACTGTGAACACACCAGAAAGCACTAAATTATACACTTTATTTCTCTAAAGAATTTTCTTATGTTTAGAGAGAGCGGGAAGGGAGGGAGAGAGGGAGAGACACATCTGTGTGGTTGCCTCTCGTGCGCCCCCTGCTGGGGACCTGGCCCCCAACTCAGGCCGGTGCCCTGCCTGGGAATCCAACCGGTGACCCTCTGATTCGCAGGCCGGTGCTCAATCCACTGAGCCCCACCAGCCAGAGCAAATTATACAGTTTAAAGGAGTGAAGTTTATAATATGTGAATTACATCTCAATTTTTTAAGTTTTTTAAAAAGAATGAAAAGAAGGAGAGACATTCCGGGAAACAGCGCCTTAGAAGTACTTTGCCTGAAGACCTGTGGCTTTCATCACATGTGCGTTATAGTTCAGCAAAAAATGAAGGAAACACAAAATCGCAGCCTGTTCCGCCCCCGAAAGCACGGCCGAGGAGGACTGCGGCGCTGCACTCCTTCCCGCCCACCCCGCCCGTGGGCGGGGGCGGCCTCCTGGGCCCAGCGCGGCGCTGAATGGCCAGGGGCAGAGCCGCGAGGAGGCGCGAGCCTCTTGGATGAAGTTCGAAGCGGCACCGCGGCCGCGGGCCAAGGAGGGGGCGGCGGCCCGACCGCAGGGCACGGGGCGTCCCCGGGGCACGGGAGCGCAGGGGCGTCTGCGCGCGTCCAAGCGTCGAACTGGACTCAGTTCTGCGTGTTCGCTGCGCCCTAGGGAAGCCGCCTCAGCGAAGAAACGGCTTCGGCTGTTCACAGTCGCTTAACGCACACGCAGAATAAGCTTCAGCAGTTTTGAAACTCACTTTATTCTGGGAGCAGCCAAACTTGGGGGGGAGAACCCGGGTCCAAGGGGGGGGGCGCCTGGAGCTCATCGGGCTCCCAAGCCCTGTCCTCCGTTCAGGTTCCGTGGCCAGAGAGGCCTCGGTGACAGCACCCACCCGCCCCCACACCAGCCACCGGCCCCCGCTTACCGAGGCCCCGGCGCCCCTCGCAGCTCCCCCACCCCAGACTCCAGCCGGTTCCCTCCTGTGGCTGCCAGGCCACAGGGAGGGAACACTAATCCTCTGCTCCCCGAGCCCGGGTCACTGCCACGCCCACCAGCACCAGCCCCTGGATGGGGTGGGACAGCGCCCGGGGTCTCCTAGGCCGGGCCTTGGACTCGAGAAGTCAGTGTGGGCGCGGCGGGGTGGGGGGGGCAGGGCCATCCCACTGCACAGGCCCCAGAGGGGGCAGCCCCGTGGAGGCCGGCAGCAAAGAAAGGGGAGACGGGGCCTGCCTGCCCGGATTCCAGGGGACAGGAGAGGAGGCGGCGGTGGCAGGCAGGCACCACCGTCCCGGGAACACGCACGTGGGCCTGCCCCCGGCTGCCGTCTGTCGTGGCCCGCCGGCCGCCCGCAGAGGCCGCGCTGCGCGTCAGGCGCCCCCGCGCTCCACCGGGCTCCCCCAGGCCTGTGCCGGCTGTCCCCAAACCCCGGTCCCCACCCTGCTCCATCACAGCCCCCACTCCGGGACCGGAGCCGAGGTTACCGCCCTGGTGGCCCCCAAGATTCCCTGTCCCCTGAACCAGCCCGGGGCCCCTTCACTGTCCGCCCTCGCGGGACGCACAGGCCGAGGTGGGCGCGGGGTCTCACTCGCGTCCGTGGCAGCTGCTGCCCCCAGCTGCACCGGCGGCGCACAAAGCGGCCTGTCTGCCTGCGCCCCCGCACCCCATTTCTCCCACGATGTCCCCCACGCCCGGCACATCCCCCTTCGGCCCGCCCCCCCTCTGCTTGCCCTCAGCCCGGCACTGCCGCGGGTCTTGGCCCGCGCGGTCACCCCCCGGGACGCCCTTGTTCCTGGAGACCCCAGCCAGCCCGCCCCTCGCGCCCCTGATGCCCATGTCCGTGGACCCCACCCCTTTCCGGGCCTCTTGCCTGGCACGGATGGAGCGGCGGCGCCCGGGATCTGCACCCCCCCCACCAACATCCTCGGGGCGGCGCGAGCCGCCAGATGGTGCCGTTTCCCCTCCAGGCCGCGCTCCGCTCCGGGTTTGCGGGAAAAGCGCCCCAGCGCGGCCCGCGGCGGGGGCCCTGCCGTGGCGCCGCGGAGCCACCAGGGTGCGCGCGGGCCGCGAGGACCGGGCCGGGCGGCTCGGAGCGCGGGATGAGGCCGCTCAGCGCCTGGCCAAGGGGCCCCCGGCAGACCCCGCTCCTGGTTGGCGCTCTGCGTGGCCTCAGGGTGACTTGGGACGCCCCTGCCCCGCTGTCCCCGTCCGCATAGCTGCCTTGGGAACCCTCCTGTGGGACTTGACAGTGCCGGGTCGCCCCTCAGGGCCTGGCGAAGTGATCCACGGCCCCCTGGCTGGGGCCCGCGCCCGCCTCCGGCCGCCACCGCCGGCCCCCCTACCCCGCGCGCTCCCTTGCCCGGTGGAGCCTGGGCGTCCTCAGGGTGCGGGAACCTCACCACGAGCAAATCCCACCGCTCGGTATTCGGGTGCCTGTCCACTCCCGCAGACACTGTTGTTGGGGGATGGGCCGGGGGCTTAATTTCCGTCAGTTGGGGGGCGGCAGGGGGCTTTCAGCAAGGACCGCAATCGAGTGGCTTACTCTCTCCCATTCTTGGGGCCAAAAGTCGAGGTGCCCCAAGCAAGGGCCGCGCGCCCTCTGGGGCCCTAGGGAAGGACGGTCCTGCCTTCTTCAGCTGCTGCTGCCGGTGGCGCTCAGTCCTCGGCTCATGGCTGCAGAACGACTCTGCGTCCATCGTCACACGGCGTCCTCCCGTGCGTCTGTGTCCAAATTTCCCTCCTCGGTCACCAGTCGATCGGGCTGAGGCCCAGGCTAATAGCCGCGTCCTGATCTGACTGCACCTGTGAACGCCCGCTGTCCAAATGCGGTCTCACCGCCAGGTGCCGAGGCTGAGGGCGCGACGCCGCGAGAGCGTTCAGGGGCGCCGTGCACCCCGAGCCGCCGCAGGCGACAGGATCGCTCCGGCTCGTTGAAGCCGCCGCGGGCGCCCCCAGAGCCGCGAGGACACTCAGGTCTGCTGCCCCCGCAGAGCCGGGAGCCCCTCTGTCTCTGCGGCAGCAGGAGGCGGGCGCCGCCGCAGCCCCGGAAGGACGCAGCCTTTGCAGGGCCGGGCCCACGGCTGCGCGCTCCGCAGGCCGCACGCCTGCCCCGGCCTCGGGCAGAGGCGGGCTGACACCTCACCTCTGAGTCCTCAGTCGCGATGGGGGAGCCATCGAAGGCAGAGAGGACATTCAAAGGACGCTGGGCAGCGCCGACTTCGCTTTCTCCCCCTCCTCACTGTGCACCCTGGAAAGCGGGGAGCCTGCCCCCCATGCTGGGCAGCTGATGGGAGTTTTGCCTTCGTGGTAAAAGGATGGGCATCTCTACCACCATCCTCCGCGCCCCGGCAGCCGGCCTGGGACATGGACGTGGCGTCTGGAGCTGTGGCAGCTGTCTGGGTCTGCGAGGAAAAGGACACCGGCCTTTTGGAGGCGCTCGCCCAGGCCCCGGGGGTGGCTGGTCAGCACGGACATGACCGCCTCCAGGCTTCTCATTTGCCGAGAACAAGAAACCCCCATCAACTGGAACCACAGCGCTTGTCAGCAGGTCCCCTACTGGAAGCCAGAAGTTCCAGTAGGCTGGCCGCCGGCGCGTGCGGCCTGGAGTTAGTGAGACTTGGGCCACGTGAGGAGCTTATGCACCGGCTGAGCTGGCTTCTGAGGCGGCAGGGAGAACAGAAGGGGCGGCACGCAGACCCATAAAGGCCGGGTGGGCCGGGAGCGGAGGCCCAGGGGCCTGTGAGGGCCGCGTCCTCAGCAGGAGGCGGCCCTCGGGAGCAGAGGCGCTTCTTCTCCGTGAGCTCAGGTACCTCGGCCTCTGGAGACGGGGTCGCAAAGCGCCTCCATCCCGCTGCTGCCTCTGGATCAGCCCCGCGCGCCCTGCGCAGAAACCCGCGCTGCACGGAGCCTCCTGGCCTCCGGCTGCATCGGCCTCCTCACGCCCAGGCCGGCCGGCAAGGCTCAGGGTGCCAGCGGCCAGCGGGCCCGCCAGGTTGGAGGGAGATTCCTGTCTCGAGAGGCCCGGGCTCGGAAGAGCTGAGCAGGACGTGCAGGCTGCCGCGGGCAGCGCGGAGGGGCAAGGCAGGGCGCCCCCGCCCAGGGCTAAGCCAGGTCCCGGGGCGGGGTGCGGTCTGCGCCGGGGAAGCAAGAGGGCTCAGCGCGGAGTGTGAATGAGGCCGTGGCCTCCGCAGGCTTGCGGTCCGACCCCATTCACCCAGGACTCCGCGCCCTCCTGCTGCAGTCACGGTGGGGGCCGCAGGGCGCGTGATCGTCACTCATCCACCGCGTCTCCCGTTCACGCCTCCGAATGAAGGGACAGTGCCAGGCACTGATAAACACGGCGAAAAACAGAGGGGCCCGGCCCTGAGGCCGCCGCCGCCCAGCAGGAGGCGAACAGACAAACCCGCCAGGTAGAGACAGCGCCGAGGGCCGGTGGCCACCGTGCCTCCTTCTGTGAGTGACGCTTGGGGAGCGCGCGGGACGTCGGCCCGGAGGGCACGGGAGAGACCCCCGCACGGTCCGGTCCAGCCGGAGCGCACGCCCGGGGCTCGGGCAACAAGGGACCCGCCCACCCAGCGCGGCGGGCGGAACTCGCGGCCGCGGCTCGCGTTCCCGGGGGGCCCTTCCCGGAGCGGCCCGCACGCCGCCCCACGTGACGCACGGGCGCGCGAGAGCGGAGTGAGCATGCGCCGCCCGGCGGCGGCTTCCGGGCGAGCTGCGGCCGCGCAGGGTTCTAAGTCTTCCCGTCGTCGGGACGGCGCCCGCTGTCCGCAGGGTCCAGTCGGGGAGGACGGGGTGCGGGCCTCTAGGGAGAGGCCGAGGTCTGCGCGGCGGCGAGCCGGCTGACGGCCCCCAGCTCACGGGCAACAGTGTCACTGAGTCCGTTCGGAGGGTGGCTGCGCCCGGGAGTGCAGCGGCCCGGCCGCCTTCCGCGGGCGGGGCCCACAGGACCGTCGGAGGCGCGGGCAGCGAGCGAGGGGAGCTCACGGACAATTGCGCTTTCCTCCCGCGCCCCTGGGAGGCGCTCAGGAGATATGCGGGTGCTGCGCACGTGCGTGGGCTCGGGGAGAGCGGCGCGCAGCCCCTGCTTCGGAGGCGCTAGCGAGAGGCCCAGTGGGAAGCGGTTCCGCACGGGAGAGGCTTGGACAAGAGAGAGCCCAGCAGGGGCGTGCAGAGGTGGGGGGCGGGGCGGAGAAGCCGGGCGAGGGGTGTGGGCGGAGGCAGTGCTCGCCCCCGAAATGCTGCCTGGAAGCGGGGGCGGGTAGAATGAGCGAGGGCCCCTCTGACGGGCAGCCCGGAGGTTGCTGGCGTCCTGAGCAGTTTGGGTGAGAAGCTGAGTGGGACTGGATGGCGGGGTGGAAAAGGGGAAGGAAGAGGAACGCGAGACGCTGACTCTGCGGCAGGTGGACGGTGTGGTAACCGGCTCAGTGACGCCGCGGAGCGGGCCGACCGTGGAGGAACAGTCGCCAAGGCGCCGCAACGCGGGGGCACTGGATGGGATGGGGTTTGCTTTCTAACGAGGAAGGTGAAGACGGACAACTTTAATCAACGGAGTTGCCCGTCTGAACAATGATAAAGTTAAACTAAATAGATCATCCCTGGCCGGGTAGCTCAGTTGGTTAGAGCGCCACCGCGATAACCTACGTTGCGGTTTGATCGTAGGTCAGGGCACGTACAAGAATCAACCAATGATGCATCAGTAAGTGGAACAACAAATCAGTGTTTCCCTCTCTCCCCAAAATCAAACAGGAAAATCCTAAACAGAGCAAAAATGCAAACGTAAAAGAAGTGATACTATTAAGAAATGCGGGGGAGCCCCGGTTGGTGTGGCTCAGTGGACTGAGCACCCCCCCCCCCACCCGGGGAACCAAAGGGTCTTCACTTCTATTCTCGGTCGTGGCACAATCCTGGGTTGCAGGCCAGGTCCCAGCAGGGGGCGCACGAGAGGCAACCACACATGGATGTTTTCTTTCCCTTCCCCTCTACAAATAAAAAATAAAAACTTTTAAGCAAAGCAAAAGAAATGCTAGGGAACAAAGGCGACGTTTAACGTGGGAGTGGAAATGCCCAGTAGGAAAATGACGAAAAGACACAGGTCAGCCCTGACGAAGTCTGAGTGCCCTGTGCATGTAGGAAAAGCTATTGAGCTCTGCTCGTGATGAGTGAAAGGCAAGTTAAAGCAGCCCTTGGTAAGTATGTTTTTTCTGAAGAACACTTGGAGCTGCTGTGTCTTGGGGAGCACCAATAAACTGTTCAAGACAAAAATGACGCTGGAGCACCGTCTTCCACACGTCAGGCTTTGAAACCTCCGCTGTTGGCGGACGCGCTGCAGGGGCAAGGGAACGTGCGGGGTGTGCAGGCCGCGCCGCCGCCGCGGGGGCACTGGGCGCTGTGCCGCCGCACGAGCGCTTCCGCCCCGGGAGTCTCGGCACCCCCCATCCCATGCCAAGCGACCCACGGTCTCGGCTGTTGCTATGGCAGCAGAAGGCAGGAAGCTGCCCAGGTGTCCGTCTCTGGGGGAGGACGTGGGGCTCTGCCACATTGCGAGGCGGTGCAGCCGCCGGGAAATAAAGGAGTCCACGAGTGTTTCTGTGCTGATGTGGGGAAGCCTCCAAACCCGCCACACCCTTTAAGTGGGAAAAGGTGACATGCAGGACAGTGCACACAGTCCGCCACCTTCCCAGGTGACGGCGGCAGAGGACGTGTGCCTGCGTTTACACAAAGCAGCACCAGCAAATGCCCGAGCAGTGAACAACGGGCAGGGAAGGTGCGGGCTGGGGGTGGGGCACAGCGGCCGGCAGGAGGGGTGTTTCCAATGCATGTCTTTTAATGACAAAGAATAAGGGAACAACACGCTACTGAGGGAAAGGCCACAGAACGGGCACAGATTGGCTGTGCGCGGCACGGCCGGAAGGGGCAGGCGGGTGGGAGGACGTGAAGGGAGAGGTTCCCGCTTCATGCTGACCGTTCGGACTGGTGACCGGTGATTGGCAACAGGGATAGAAATAGAAAGGGCCTCGCCTCCCGCTGTGGGGCAGGCCCCGAGCTCCCGCCCCGTGAGCGACCACATTCCCGAGTCACCTGCTCGAATGTCTCTCCCTCCAGGAATACGTTACACGCGTGTCACTCCCCGTTTTCCCCGGGGGATGCGCCGCTGTCACTTTTGTCCGCACCTTGTCACGTCCGCTTCCTAACGTGGAGGTCAGGCACCACCCAGGCAGACAGGCCGCCCCGCTCTGCCGCCGCGCAGCGGGCCGTTCCGCCTGCGGACCCGGCGCGGTGATCCCCGCGAGGGCCACAGGCCTTGCCCAGCGACCTGTGCGCGGCAGCCCCGCAGCCTCGCCTCTCGCGGAGCCGTGCGCCCTGTGAGCTCGCCGTCGAGGGCCGGGGGCCGCAGTTGTCAAGCTGCCCCTCGAAGCAGGCGAGCGCCCACGTAGAGCCTGCGGTGACAGGTGGCGGACACGGTGCTGTCGCCCGCGCTGTCTGCGCCCGTCACCGCCGTCCAAGCCGCCGCGGGCCGTCCCCCCGGTGCACCCAGGCCGTCGTCTGTTTTTATTCACCTTTGTCGGACGTGCGTTGGAATCCGCAAATCTTAACTGAAATCTGACAAACGGCAGCTGCCACGGAGCTCGCCTCTGTGCAAAGCCCTCAAAGTGTCTTCGTCTCCCAAAGTGTCCCTGGAGCCTTCCCGGTCGGTCCGCGCGCTTGGCCTGCAGCCCCGGCCATGCAGCGCCCAGGGGCCTGCCTCCCTCACAGCGGCCATTCGCCCCACTGCTCCCGCCCCCGCCCGCCGCCCGCCGGGTGACGGACCTGTCCATCCGCTGGCTGCTGGGCGTTGGGGCTGCTCCCGGTGGTTGAGTGACAGGGACGAAGCTATGCCCGTGGGAGCGTGGCCCCTCTGCAGACGGCCTCCCGCCTGCTGTCTCACCGGGGCGTGCCGCTGCTGGGGCCCGTGACAGCTGCGTGGTGAAGCCGGTAAGGAGCCGGCAGTCCCTTCCAGCGCAGGGGCCGCCTTCCTGCGCGCCACGTCCCCAGCACGGCTGGGCGCTGCCAGGCCTGGGGCGTCAGGGTGGGTGCGGAGGGGCCCGAGGGGGCTGCCGCGTGCGCCCACCGGCGACTCCCGGTGCCGAGCTCTTGTCTGTGTGTGTGTGGTGTCGCTTCCTCTGTGAGGCGTGTGTCAGACCTGGGGCCACTGACGCACACAGCTCGCGGGTGCAGCCTCTTTCACAGGCAGGTTCCCGTCCGGGTCCTGCCTTTTACCGGGTCTCCAGCGAGCTCCCAAACGCGAGTGTTTCCGTCCAGGATTTCTCACCGTTGCCCACGGGGGTGGGGCGAGCAGCTGCAGGAGGCCGAGCGAGGTTCTTGTCCCGGAGCCATGTGTCCCCGCTGTCCCCGAAAGCACAGCCAGGGGACTGTCCACCTTCCTCACTTCTGGGTTTTGCCAAGGAGTAGAGGGAAAAAGGGGGCGGAGACAGGAGGCCTGGGCGGGGCGCCGGGCAGGTGCCGGGAGCCCCACGGGGTGGGGGGGGGGGACACGAGGGGTGGCCGGGAGCCCGGGGCAGGGCGAGCACACTCTCCCCATATGGGGCGTCCAAGGCCGTGGCCTCTACGGCTGCAGGGGGATGGAAGGAGGCGGAACCTGAGCTGGAGCCTCTGAGGACGAGGGGGAAGAGCGGGGCCAGCAGGAGCCTCGGGGAGCTGGGACTTCACCCGGGGGCTGGGGAGAGGGGTCTCCGCCTCCCCTCCTCGCCCTGGTTGGTGGGGGCAGATGGGAGAAAAGCCTAGTGACCCTCTGCAGGGGAGGCACCGGAGCAGGGACAGCTGGGGAGGGCCCGTGGGGGCGTGTCCACGCCACAGCCGGCACACCGGCCTGGGGGGCAGCGGGCGAGGAGGGCCTGGGCCGAGCGGGCCGGGCATGGGGGCTGCTGAGGGAGGCGGTCCCTGGGCGGCGGCTCTGAGAGCCACGCGGCCTGGCAGCCGGGAGCGGGGCCCGACTGTCCGTGGGTTGCCCAGCACAGAGGGCGAAAACGGAAACATCAACAGACCTTCCTGACGGGAAAACCGCAGGCCGCCCCGGTGCGGGCAGAGCCCGGCTGGGGGCGCGGCCACCCGCCCCGGTTTCCCCGGAACACCAGGCGCCCCCAGGTCGCTGCGGGGGCCCTAACCTCCAGCACCTCCGAGCGGGGCTCCTCTGAGAATGGTCTTTACGGAGGCCACCAAGTTTAAAGACAGTCCCCCTGATTGGGTCTGTGACCTTCTAAGAGGAGACCAGGACACAGAGGCACAGCCACGGGAGGACCAGGGGAGGGGCCGTTCGCCGGCCCAGGAGCGACGCCTCGGAGGACCCAGCCCTGCGGCACCTGACCTGGGACCCCCGGCCCCGGGGCGGGGACGGAGTCCAGCGGGAGCCCCTCAGGCCGGGCCAGGGCCCCGTGTTACGGCCGCTCAGCAAAGTCACACGGCCACGGGACGGACAAATGGGGGGCATGGTGATTGCCAGCAAGAAACACACACTTGGTCTTCATCCCGCTCCCCTTGGCATTTCCTGTGAAGGGCGTGACAAAGGGGCCTTCCGTATGTGAGGTAGGTGACCTGGAAAGACCTAGGTCACGGCAGGACGGGCTGGTGGCCGGTCCTGTGATTACAGGGCTGGGACTTGTGTCCTCTCCCCCCACCGCGAGGGAGGGAGGGGCGGGGGGTTCCACCCACTGCCAGTGAGTTCGTCGGCCGTGCCCTGGAACGAGGTCTCCACGGAGACCAAGAGGAGCCCCGGCTGGTGCGGGTCAGTGGGGCGGGTGCCGTCCGCCGACCGAGGGGTTGCCCTCGGCCGAGGGGCCCGCGAGAGGCAGCCGCACAGGGTTGTTCCTCTCCCTCTCTTTCTCCCTCCCACCCCGTCTCTCTAAAAATAAATAAAAATAAAATCTCTAAAAGAAAACCAGAAGGAGCAGGTTTGGAGAGCTTCGGGCCGCGGGCCACGTGGCGATTGGGGGCGCGGTGCCCGGAGCGGGTGTGGGGCCCCGAGCCTTGCACAGCTCCTCGCCCGGCGGGCCCTCGCCGACGTCCTTCCGCAACTGCCTGTCACCGGGCCGGACGCCGTTCCCGAGCCCGGGGAGCTGCCCCAGCAAACTGATCGAACCCGAGGAGGGCCGCGTGTCACCCGTTACCCGGCCAGAAGGGCAGGTGACCCCCTGGCGGTGCGACTGGCCAGTGACGCGGGGCACCGGGGGCAGGGCCGTCCTGCGGGGCAGAGCGCTTGCCCGGTGCTCTCTCCGGGGCGACGGCAGAGTCACAGTCCAGCTGAACAGTGGACGCCTGCCGTGGCCGGGCAAGTGTTCGCTGGGTGGGAACTTGGACCGCCCCCCCCCTCCCCCGCAACATGGTGGAGTCGGGCCAGGGCCTGAGCCAGGAGCAGAGGTGTCCGCCGAAGGCCAGGGCGCGGTCCGGCGCGGAGAGCTGGGTCCTGCTTCCGTCAGCCTGGGTGGGCTCTGTCCCCGGCCAGCCCCGCGGGCAGCCCTCCCTGCTGCTGCCGGCCCCGCCGTCTGGAGCCGCCCGGCCCTCCATCCAGCTGTCCCCAAGCTTCTCCACTGTCACCGCCCCACACGGCACCCCGCTCACCCTGGCCCCTCACCCGCCTGCCTGTGCCCTCGGCAGTGGCCTCAGCCTGCCCTGACCCCTCTGTCGTCTGCCCGGAGCCCACGGTGCGGGGGCGGCTCTGGGCCCCCCTCGCCCCCCTCCCCCGTGCTCCGTGTGGGGTCTGCGGGGCTGCCCCGCGGAGCCCCCGTGCGCGGAGGGCGTGACAGGGCCGTGGCCATGCCAGCTCAGCCGGGCAGCAGCCAGGATCCCTGAGGCCCAGGGAAGGGAGTCCTGTGTCTGCCACCGCTGGCTTTGGGACCGAGGGCTGGAGCCAGGCCCTTCCTGCCTCAGTTTACCACGCAACCAAGGGGTCGTGTGGACGGTGCCCAGGGGGACGCTCAGAGGGTCGCTCTGCCCAGGAACAGGACCCGGCAGTCACAGCTGGGGAGGGCTGGGCCCGGGAAGCCCCCTGCCCTCGAGGGGCCTCTCGCGGCCCCCTCCCCCGTCCGGTTGGCTCGACGACAGCCACCTCCCAGTTCTGAGAAGGCCGGGCTGAGTCATGGGCCCAACTGGGAGCGTGACAGGGCCTCCCCGCAGGACAGCGGCTCCACAGCGGCAGGCGGGCCAGCGAGGGAGGTGCTGGGCACGACCTCCAGAAGCAAGGGCCGCCTCTGGGGTCAGCACTGGGGAGGCCTCGAAGGTCGGCCCAAGAACCGGCAGCCGTTCAGCGCCAGCTCGGCTCGGCCCGACGACCTCTGAGGGCCCGCGGGCGAGCAGGGCCCCCCCAGCCCTGCCCGTGGGCTCTGCCCCAGCTGGAGGACACGGGCCAGGCCCGGGCTTGGCACACACAGGAGTCCGCCTGCCCATCTGCCCCTGCTCAGGCCTCCCCGAGACCAGGCAGGCCTGAGTGGGCGGGCACCACGCCTCCCCAGCTCTCGCACCAGCCCAGGCCTTGGGGGGCCCGGTCCCACCCTGAGGGAGCCAGGGGCCGAGCGAGGTGGGGGGGCAGGGGGTGCTGTGGGGGAGGGCAGACAGGGGCCGGGGGTCAGGGTGGCTTCTGGGAGGTGGCTTCTTCTCAGCAAGGTCCGCGGCCCCTCAGGGCAAGGGCCCCCAGCCCCCGAGCCTGGCCCCAGTCAGCCTCCTGCCCGCACCACAAACCTGCCTCCCTGGGGCGCCCCTCCCCCAACTCGGGGCGGGGCGGGGGCAACCTGGGGGGAGAGGGCGTGCCAGCCACCCGCAGCCCGGCCCAGCACCCTGCCCCACGGGGCACGGCAGGCAGTGGCACCCGGGAACCACCCCCCGTCCCACCTGGTGGTGCCCACACGCCTCGCGCGCGCTCCCAACCCTGGAAGGCACCGGGCGTCTCCACCTGGGGGGCTTCGTTAACCGCCATCGCCACGGAGACGAGGGAGGCGCGGGGGGGGGGGGTGTGCAGACGAGACCTCCCGCCCGCCCGTCGGCCTGACCTGACGGAGCCGAAGCCCCTGCCCCCGGGCCGTGCCATGCAGAGGCGGGAGGCCCCACCCACTGCGCCGCCTGTGCCGCACACGCTCCCACATGGTCAGCATCTTAAATACGTGTATTTCACCTGGCCTGTACCGGTCACCAAATGAAAACCGTGCACTTCACATTAGCTTCACAGCAGCCGCTTGCACAAGACAATGGGTCCAGTGTTGGTAACTCAGGGCCGACTTCCCGCCCCAGAAAAGTCCGTTTTTCCCCCACGGAAGCCCCTGGGGAAAACCAGGCCCGGCCACGTCGCGGCCGCCCGTTCGCTGGACGCAGACGGGCTTGCACACGCACGTGCGTGCACACACGCGCACACAGGAAACCTGGTCGGGGGCACGCTGTGCCGGGCGTCGCCCCACTGGCCCTCGGTGGGGGGAGGCGGGGCCGCCGCCCACCTGCTGGGAAGGTCCTTTCACTCCACGCCAGGAAGACAAATAAATACGGTATCAAGTGTTGTCAGGAGAGGGGAAAATAACTTAAACTCGGCCGGACGCTGTCCTCACACCACGTCCAGGCACAGCAGAAACGGCCCCTGGGGTCTGGGGAACCAGGAGTCCAAGCGGCTCCGCCCCCGCGAGAGCCCCCGCCGCCCCCCGAGGCTCGCGCGGCAGGCTTCCCCCAGTGAGCAGGCGAGCAGGGCACCGCGGCCCAGCGAAGACGCAGGCCCAGCGCCCACCGCAGGCCAGCAGCTTCAGCCTCCCAGGGCTGGGCGTGAAGGTGGGGGCGGTGGTCCTGCCCCAGGCCCGCCCCTGCTCCGCCCTGCGCCGCGGCGGCAGGGCCCGCTGCGGGGAGGGAGCCCCTCCAAGCACTGCCCCGGGCTGAGGGCAGCCTCGGCCTGGCCCTGTGCTCTGGAAAGGACGGGCAGCCCCGGGGTGGACCGGCGACCTGCAGGGCCAGGCCCACCGAGGCCCAGCTGCGGCCACCCTGGGGACACGCAGGGGCGGCCCGGCCCATCGCCCGCGGCCCGGCGCAGACATCTGGCAGCCTTGGGAGGCTCTGCATCCAGACGGTCGATTCCAAATTGCGACTTCCTCTGACTGCCTCACAGAGCAGGCGGGACCGCAGGCCGCCTGCCGCCGCCGCGCCTGGGGCTCCACGGCCACTCAGCTTCGGGGCAGCTCCGCTCCCGCTGCCCAGACGTCCCCTTGGGGCCTGCGCACGCTGCAACCACAGGGTGCCCCACGGCCCCTGCCGAGCCCAGCCCCGTGCCCCCCGGTGTCCCACACGCACGCCTCCTGTGACCCGCACCCTTCACCGAGTGGGGCGAGGCTCACCGGGGGCCCCTGTGCTCGCCCGTGAGGGGGTCGGGGGAGCCCCGGAGGTAGGACAGGCGAGCTGCCCCATGGCGAGGTGGGTGAGCCAAGGTTGGGGCCCTTGAGACGCCCCAGACCCGGCTGGAGAGGAAGACAGCATCACAGTCAGGGCAGGAGGCAGGGGTGGAGGGCAGCGGGGTGCTTTCTGCCGGGCGGGCCCAGCCTCAGGGACCTGCACCCGGCCAGTGCGGGGTCCCTCTCAGGCCGCCCCCGCGGCGCCACCGGACCGGGCGCGCGCGTCACACCAGGCCGCCGTGGAACTTGCGGACGTGGCGGTAGAGGTCCCCGGACTGCGTGAAGCGGCGCTCGCACCAGCGGCAGGCGTGCGGCTTCTCGCGGGTGTGCACCACGGCGTGGCGGCTCAGGTTGTGCGAATACTGGAAGCTCTTGCCGCACTGCGCGCACGTGTAGGGCTTCTCGCCCGAGTGAGTGCGCTCGTGCCGCTTCAGCGTGTACGCGCAGGAGAAGGTCTTCCCGCAGAGCGGGCAGGTGGGCGCGGCGCCGTCGGGCGAGAGCCGGGCGCGGGCGCCGTCCCGCTCGCGGAAGTGGGCGCTGAGGTGCAGCTGCAACACGTGGGCGCTGGGGAACAGCTCGCTGCACAGCGGGCACGCGCAGAGGCGGCGGCCGCCGGGCGCCCGCTCGTCCTCGTGGGCGCCCGGCTCTGCGCCCAGCCCGCTGACCGGCAGCGGCTCCACGCCAGGCGGCGGGCGGCGGGCGGCGGGGGCGCAGGGCGGCCGCAGGGGACTGCGGGGGCGCAGGGGGCCCGCGCTGTCCTGTTCCGACAGGGAGTCCCGCTCGTCCTTCACCAGCGGCCGCGCCCCTGGCTGCACCCAAGCGCAGGGCGGTGTCTGGGGGGCGCAGGGCGTGTGGACTGGCTCCCTCCTCCGCTCCGGCTTCAGCGACAGGTCCAGAGCCCCGTCCGGCTGTCCTGGGGCCTGGTAGGGCGGAGGCGCCCGCGCGCCCGGAGGGAGAGAGGCCTCGACCCCCGCCGCGGGCAGCCGGGCCTTCCGGGCGGTGGGGCAGAGCTCGGGGTGGGTCCAGGCAGGCAGGGGGCGTGGGGGCCGGCCCAGCGGCTCTGAGACCGGCGCGGGCGCCTCCGGAGGCAGCGCGCGGTCCTCGCCCCGGAGCCGACCCTTGCAGACCTTGACGATGTCGAACATGTGCAGGTAGCTGGCGGCGGCCAGCACGTCCTCCACGGGGAGGCCGCGCAGGTCCAGGCGGCCCTCGTACATGAAGTCCAGCAGGCGGCCGAACGCGGGCGCCGTGACGATGTCGCCGTTGAGCCGCACCGCGTCGCGGCTGCCCGCGGGCCGGTCCCTGTAGAAGAGATGGAAGTAGACGCTGCACGCGGCCAGCACGGCGCGGTGGGCCGGGAAGCGCGCGTCGCCCACCAGCACGGTGCAGTCGCAGAGGAAGCCGAGCTCGCGCTGCTGCCTCAGGCGGCCCAGCAGCCGCCCGCCGTGCCCCGGGAACTCCATGCCGCCGCCGCCGCCGCCGCCGTCATCACCTGGGCACAAACGGACGCCCGTGAGCGCGCCCGCGGCCGCCCCGGCCGCCCGGCGCGCCCTTCCCGGGGCCGGCAGTGCGGGCAGAGGGGCGCGGGCCCGCGCGTCCCCGCCCGCCCGGAGCCGCCCTGGGCACCTGCCCCGAGCAGGAAAAACTCGATCGAAAGTAAACAGAAGACGCCGCGCCGCGGGGGCGGGTCCCGGGTCCCGGGCGGCGGGGCCACGAGCCGCGCGGACCTGGGCGCGCCCCGCCCGGGGCTCCCCTCCCGGTCCCGCGGCCCCCGAACTTCACTTGGCGGCGCCCGCCCGGCCGCCCGGCCGCCCGCCCGCGCGCCGCGTCCCGCGACGCCCGAATCGCCGCCCCCGGCCCGCGCCTCCAGCTGCCGCCCGGCCCGCCAGATGCCACCGCCGCCGCCGCGGGACCCATTTATGGCAGCGCGGCCGCGGGGAGCAGGCGGGCGGGCGGGGCGGGCGGAGACCGGTCCCCGCCCCGCACGCTCACCTCCGCCGCCCCGGCTCCGCTCCGGCCGCCGCCCGCGCCGCGCGCCCTCCCCGGTGCGGCCCCGACGCGCGGAGCTGCGGGCAGCGCGCCCCGGCGGGCGGGGAGGGCGCGAGGACGGCGGGGCGCTGGGCGGGGCGCCCTCCAACTTGGCCGGCCCGGCACCGCCTGCCTCTCGCCCCGCCCCGGAGAGAGCGAAACTCGGGGCGGGGGCTGGAGGGGGCGGGCCGAGCCGACTTCCCGGAGCGGCGGAACCGCTGAGGTCACCCTCGTTACCCCTTCCTCGTCCGCCCCGCCCGGCCGGGCCCCGCGTGCCACCAGCTGGGGCGCCGGGCTGGGAGGGGGTGCGGGGCGATGCGCGGGAGGGGGCTCTCTCGCGATACTTGCCTCCTCCGCCTTGGCGTTCCCCCCCGTGGGGCTCCCGCAGCGCCCGTCTGCTAAGGGACCCCTTCCGGGGACAGGCTCGTCGCCCGGCTCGCGCTGCCGCGGTCCCCCGGGGGCGCAGTCGGGACCTCGCGGGGGGCCGGCACTGGGGTGGAGGAGGGGGCGCGGTCTGTTGGGGGGATCATAAATTTGGAAAAGGAGACGCCCCCTTTTTGCGGAAAGCTGCTGTTTACATGTAATTTATCTGGGACCCCCTCGCACACGCTCCCGTGGGCTCTCGACCTGGAGTCCAGAGCCGGGCAGGACTCCCACGCGCGCCGCGGACCCCCTCTCAGCGTCCTCGGGCGGAGTTGTGTGTCTGAGGCTCGGGGTCGCGGCAGGTCCAGCAGACGCCGCAGCGTGGGGGACGCCCGCGGCGCCCGGAGCCCGTGGGGAAGTGTTCAGGGAGGACGAGGCACGTGGGGCGGCCCAGCCGTGACCTGGGCACCAGGTCGCTGACCGCAGGAGGGGACCCCCGGTCCTGCCGCGGGAAGGAGCAGCCAGAGAGGAACACGGGGCTGGGGGCGGTGGAGCGTTTTCCCCGGGCCTGACCTATGGGGCCACCTGGGGGGGTGGCCTCCGGGCTCTGCGGACGGTGCCCCCAACAGTTTGCCTGTTAGGGCGGGGGGTGTCCGGCAAGGAGCCCGCGGCCGTGCTGCGGGCGCGTCTCTGGACCTGGTTCGAACCCTGGTTTTCCTCTGAACCCCTACCCGCGCTCCCTCCGCCGGCAGCTCCTGGATGGAGAGTGGGCTGGGAGAGGGAGCCCCGGCCAGGGCTGGGGTGGGGGGGCGGGCCTTGACCTGGGGTTGGGGAGGGGCTGGGTTGCAGAGGTTGGGACCCCAGCCGGCAGGAGGGGCAGGGAGCCCTCGGGGGCAGAGGCGTCGGGTGGGCAGGGGGGGCAGCTGCCCGGGTCACACGCTGGGGGTTGGCGGCCCGAGGATCCCCCGGAGCCCAGGACCGCCCCAGTCAGGGTCTAGGAGACAGAGCACATCCTTACACTGGAAACCGAGTCCCTGCCTGAAACGCAGATCGGCCTAGACGTCCCTCATTCTCATTCCCCAAATCCGGCAACGGCCGCTCCGGCTCCCGCACCCCACACGCTGGTGGGGGCCCTCCCCGAGCAGGGCCAGCCTTCCTGCCTCCACCCCCCGCCCCAGCCCCCTGCACGGGATGCCGAATGCTAGTCCCTCGGAGGGGTCCCGGATGGTACGGTCCCCGGGGTCTGGCCTTCTCGGAGCCCTGCCCCTCCTGACCTTGGTCGCGACCCTCACCCTGAACCTCCACGCACTCCTGTGCCTTTCCCCGGCTGCGCGGGCCCCTCCCAGAGGGCTCTCCCTGGGCCCCCCAAACCCGCCTGGAACAGTGGGCACCCGAGAGTGGTCTTCCCTGACGCCCCCAGGCCCTCGTCCCGTCCTGGGACCTCAGCCTGCCCCAGAGCCCTGTCTGTGTGGGGTGACCATTCTGTGATGCAGCTCCCGGCACCAGGTGGGGCTTCGCGAAGTGTCTCTTGAGAGAATGTGGGCTGGTGGCAATCCCACTGCGCCATGGGGCCCCCACCATGGCGTGACCCCGGGGCCCGAGGGGGCCGGCCAGGCCTGCGTGCGCCCCAGCTGGAGCTGGAGCAGGGCCCTGGGGCGGGCAGAGAGCCCTGCCTGGCTGGAGGGACAGTGCGCTCCTTGGGCACCTGGACAGAGGTTGGGGGACAAAGAGAGGGGCCGTGCCGGCTAGGCTGCCGCCAGCAAGAGCCCGGGGCTGGCCTGGGAGAGGGGAGCGGTGGCCGAGCGTGGCCGTGGGACA
The DNA here is from genome assembly GCF_021234165.1 of Pteronotus mesoamericanus. NCBI lineage: Eukaryota > Metazoa > Chordata > Mammalia > Chiroptera > Mormoopidae > Pteronotus > Pteronotus mesoamericanus. The sequence continues at coordinate 3,237,487 of NW_026555082.1, read as the reverse complement.
GGCCTTCTGAGCCTCGGGAGCCATGCGGTCTGAGTTCCGTGCTCCTGGCCCCAGGAGGGGCCGTCCCAGACAGCTCCACGGCGGCCCCCGGAGCCGGGCACCCCAGTGCTCTCGGGTCCCCCAGCCGCCCGAGGAGGCCCCGGGCGCTAGGACGGCGGGAGGCACGGCAAGCGGACAGCGCTTGCCGGGGTGCCGTGGGCCGGGCGACCATCTGGCCTGGGAGCTGCCCTGGGGTCCCGCCCTGCAGCTGCTGCCGGGACCAGGCGGCCCGGGGCGCCGGCCGCGAGTCCTGCCGACGGCCGGCAGCTGCACACGGTGACAGGGATGGAGGTGCCTGGACTCCCGGAGGGCGCAGGCGTTCTTGCCGGGAACATCTGGCCACAGGGCTCCCCAGCGGCTGCGGCGGCCGGCCGGCCGGGCACAGGCTGGGCTGCTCCTCGCGCGCTGCCTGCCGGTGGGAGGGGCGTCTTTGGGGACAGGCCCTGCTTTCCCTCCAGGAGGCCCACCGAGGGGGGCTGGTCCTGCCCCAGGGCGCCTGGCTGTGGCGAAGCTCACCCGGGGTGCTGCCCACGGAGGGGCTGGGGCGCACAGGGGTCCTTGGTACCCGCTGGGCGCCCGCAGGAAGGGGGCCTCCTGGAGCTGGGCCAGCAACCAGTGGCCCAGGAGGCTTGGGCCACCTCAGTGCAGCCTCCTGGCCAAGGTGCCGCTCCTCAAACCGTCAGCAGGCCCGAGAGAGGCCTGGCAAGTCCCTACATCGTCCACGAGAGGGCGCCCTCCTGGACCCTGGCCACTCGCTTCCATCCCGCTGCATCCTCTCCCCTCTGCCTGCCCCCCCTCGCCCCCTCCCGCCTTCTCCAAAGCGCTGCAGAGCCAGGGTGAGGGGTGGATGTGGAAGCCCCTCCTGGGAGAGCGGTGGGTGGGTGGGGCGGGCCCAGAGGGGCCCCAGGGGTCCCCATGGAAGGCGGGAGGGGGGGTGAGCCGTGAACAGACACCGGGCGTTTGGGGGATGGCCCTCAGGTCAGGTGTCTGGTCGGGCCTGTCCTTGGCCCAGGAGGCGGGTGCCGCCTGAGGGCGCACAGTCAGCCCGCGACAGCTGCTCAGGGCGGGGCGTGGCCAGAGGGGTGACGGCGAGAGACCGGGCCGGGGCACCCCACCCCGGGGGCGAGCGCCCGGGGCCGGGAGAACCCTTCCCAGCAGGGGTTGGGCCTGCGCCCCAGGTTCCGCCGCGGACGCTGTCGGGGGGCCGGCCGGGCCGCACCTGCCTCTGGCCCAGACGGAGTGGCTTCCCCTGAGGCTGAACTCTGGCCCTTGAAGAACAAAAGTGCCCACCCCTCGTACATCCCAACTCCAGGAAGATCATTCACTGCGTCTTCCTTTTACAAAAGGGTTACTATCAACTCAGAAGCCGCTGGGCTGGGGGGAGGGGCTGCCATAGGAGAAACCGGAGGCTCTGAGTGGGGGGGCAGGGCCGGGGTCGGAGGTGGGACGCGCCTGCAGCGCCAGGGAATGCGAGAGAGGAGGGGTTAGGGACCCTCTGCCTCGGGTCCCTCAGCTGCTCCCAGTGGACTGGGGGTGCCCAGGGCCCATGGAGACGCAGGCGGGCCCTCAGCGGCCTCAGCTGTCACAGCCCTTCGTCCTGAGCCTGACACCCACCCAGCCCCTGCTGCTGGCGGCTGCGTCTGCTCAGCAGCCCAGTGGGTGCCCTGCATGGGTCCCCGCGCCCTCTGCTCTGTCTGTCATCCTGCGAAGGAGTCCCCATCCACTTCTGTAGCCGCCACGTGTCGGCATCTTCCTCCTGGGGGAGGGGAAGCTCTGGAAAGCGTCCCCCCCACCCCGCCCCCGCACGTAGGGCTCGGACCCCCGTCGCTCCAGAGCCCGACCTTCGGCACAAGGACCGGGGCCTCCGCCGCCTCCCGTGTCAGGTCCGCAATGCGGCCGCCGGCCCCGCAGACCCACCCCAACCGACCGCCTCTGCCGCTGCGCGGCGGCACAGGGTCCTCGGGCTGGGACTTCCAGGACAGTCGCGGCCGCTGTGCCCCGGGCCCCCAGCGGGGGCTTCCCCTTAGGGCGCATTCTGGTGTCACGCTACCCTGCCGCCTGCCGCACCCCACCCCCAACCCTGGGAAGCAGAGCCCGGATCCGTTCTGGTCGCGCCGAGCGGGGCCGAGAAGCACTGCTTGGCGGACAAACAGGGAAACTGAGGCCAGGGAGGGCGTGGCCGGGGCCGGTCCCGGCGGCGGCGCGCGCCGGTCGGCGGCCCCCGCACCCCGGCCCCCGCCCTCCTGGCCCGGGAGGGGGCGCGGGCGGCGGAGGCGGATGTGGGCGGGCGGCCGGGCGGGGCGCGCGGGGCGGGGACGGGGCGGGCCGGCGGCGGCGGGACGGAGCAGCGGCGGGCCCAGCGCGCGCGCAGCAGGCACCGGAGGACGCGAGCGCGGCCGCGCACGAGCACCGGGGCCCGGCGCGAGGCCCGCCCGACAGCGCCCGCCGCTGGTCCGCGCCGCCCAGCCCGCCCCCGGCCCGGCCCGCGGGGATGCGGAGCGGCGGGCGCCGGAGGCCGCGGCCCGGCTAGGCCCGCGCTCGCCCGGACGCGGCGCCCGGTGAGTCCCGCCCGCCTGCCGCCGCCGCCGGGGCCCGGATTTCCTCCCCGCGCCGCCGCTTTGTTCCCGGCCGCCGGGGCCGGGCGCGGGCCGCGCTGCCGGAATGGAGGCGCGGGAGCAGGAAGTGGCCGAGCTTGGCCTGGGCGGGGAGGGCGAGCGGGGCCGCGCGGGCCGGGGGTGCGGGCCGGCCCCGGCCTTCCTCTTGACCTTGGGGAAGTGGCCCGCCGGCCGGCGAGGCCCGGGCTGGGGCAGAGGGGTGCGGCCAGGGCGGGCCAGGCCGGGGCGGGGGGCGCCCCTGCGGCGGGGGCCCCGCGGGCGCTCTCTGGGCGCCGGGCCAGACCTGCCCCTGGTCCCGGAGGCGCTCAGGGGCCTTCGGAGGAGGCCGGCCCCAGCCCTCGTTCAAGTTTGTGGGTGGGCCCTTGGAAGGAGACCTCATCTCGCCACAGACAAGAAGTTGTTTGTGGTGCCCCGGGGAGCCCACGAAAGGGGACTCGCCCTCCCGGGTCCCGGAACGGCTTCCTGAGTTCGGTGGGCTCTGGAGGCGCTGCCCAGCGTGCAGAGGCGCCCGGATCGGGGGCGGGGCGGAGCGAGCTGGAGCACAGGCCTGTGCTCTGCGGCCGGAGGGCCCCTTTCTCCTCTCCGGGGCCCTGCTTGACCCCAGGCTGCCCTGACCCTCTGCGGCCCTGGCCCGAGTGAAGGGCGGGGGCTTGGTCCCTGCCCCGCAGCCGAGGGGACTGTCTGCAGGCCGGCATGCCGGGGGGCACGCGGGCCTTTTCGGAGGCGGACTGTGTTTTTAACAGTTGTGACTTTGTAACAATAGCAGGCAGTGGAGGCCCTCAGGCCGGGGACTGCAGGAAACAGCCCCGCGGTCCCGCGGTCCCGCAGTCCCGGGCGGCGCGGCGGGCGGGCGTGGGGCGGCCGTGCCTATGCACAGCCCCCCCCCGTGTGTGTACGGACGCGTCTTCACACACGGGCCCGGACAGCTGTCTGACTCTGTCAGCGGCCGGCCGGTGGGGGCAGGGGCACGGCCGGAGGTCTCTGAGGCCAGCCCACTGCCCCGAGGCCACGCCCACGCAAGTGTCACCAGAACCCCTGTGCCCAGCACGTGGGGCTCGGAGCCCTGTCCCCACGCTGTGCCCCGGCGCTGCCGGGCGCATCGGCGCTGTCCTGGCCTGACCACCCCCCATGTGTAGCCTCGGGCTGTCGGAGCGGAGCAGCCTCCCCGGTGCCCAGCCCCGGTGCGGTGCCGCGGGAGGGCCGGGCGGCTGGAGCGGGACCCACGTCGGGCTCCATTCCAGGCATTGCCAGGGCCCCAGGGAGTAGCCCTCCAGGGCCAGCCCTCTGGGCGCCTGTCTGGGGGGCCGGCAGGGACTGGGAAGCCCGGCCTGGGTTCTGAGGGATGCCTAGGAGTCCACCCAGCAGGGGAGCGGGGGAGGCCGGCCTGATGAATGGCCGAAGTGTCTGCTCAGGGCAGGGCGGCCGGGCCCAGTGCAGGCGGCGCCGGTTCTGCGTCTGCCCGGCCCCCCGTCTGTCGCCTCCTGGACGCTGTAATTACGGGCCTGTAACCACCCTGGACCGGGTGCCGCTCACAGACAGGGCCGTCTGAACCTCTCTTTGTCCCCGGCGCCGAGCCTGGCAAAGCCAGAGGTGCCTGGCCCACAGCGGCTGAATGAATGGGCAAGAGTCAGGCTGGCGGAGGGCTGTGGTTCGGGGGGGGCTGGGGTGTCCGGGGCGGTTCCCATCGCCCGGGGGGCTCCCGTGGTGCCCGCCACCGCGCCTCTGGCCCTGCCGCCCCTGTGTCTGAATTTCCCCCCTTTCCCAGCCTGGGGTGGGGGGGGGCTGCCCTGCCCGGGGACCCCAGCCCGTGGGTGGGAGCACCAAGGGCCGGGGGACAGGCACCCTCACCAGCGGCTGCGGAGGCCGAGTGCCTGGGGCCCGGTGGGTGGGGGCTTCCTGGAGGAGGGGGTGCTTGCTGGGGCGGCCGGTCGGGGTGGCCGGGCCGTGCTGGGAGGGCCTTTTGGGGATGGCAGTGACTTGTACAGAGGCGGGGGGCGTGGGTGTGAGGCGGCGAGGGGCACCGGGCGCTGTGAGGGCCGAGGGTCCGTGGCGGGGAGCAGGCTCCCGTGAGGTTTCTGCCGCGCGAGGCCCCGCCAGGTGCCGCGTGGGATGGTGGGCGGTGGTCAAGACCCCGGGTGGGGCAGGTCGGGCCTCCGGGCTCCCCGGCTGGTCACAGGCTCACGCTTCCCTTTGCTGCTCCCAGAGGCTGTGGGCGCTGCTGGGCCCAGGGAGGCCCTCCGGCGAGAGGAGCGAGCGCAGCGAGCGCGCCGTCCGGGCACCATGGCCGACGTGGCGATCGTCAAGGAGGGCTGGCTGCACAAGCGAGGTCAGTGTGCGGGGCGGCGGGCGGCTCTGGCCTGCGGGCTCTCCCCTGGGAGGGGGCCTGGGTGTCCGGGAGCCCACGCCGCCGGGGGGTGCAGGGCCGTGCAGGGTCTCCCCGGGGCGTGCGGGGTGGCGCGGTGGGCAGGGGGGGCCCGAGGCCTGCCCTGCGGCGATGGGGTGGCTGCCTGGCCGGGCATCCGCGGCCGCCTCCCTGCCCGCTTTCCTGGAAGGCAGAAGGGACGCTGGGGCCAGGCCAAGGCCTGGCTCGCTGGTGGCCCGGGCACTGCCCGAGGGCTCCTGAGGGCGGGCGGGGCTGCTGGGCTTGGGCCGGGGGAGCACTGCAGGGCAGGGCTGGGGGTTTGGCCGTGCCCGGCCCCTGCCCCCCATCCACCTGCCCTGAGGGAGCCCCTCCCTGCTGCCCCAGGACAGGGGTGGAGCAGCCAGGCCCCTCACTTCCTGCCTCCCGGGCCTGCCCCCTCCCTCAGGGTCGGTGGCCATGCCAGCAGCCCACTGGCCCCTGTGGGGGTGGGCGGAAGGCGCCCCCGCCCCAGGGGACCCCAGGGGTGGCCGGTGGGCGGTGAAGGTGGGAGTCGTGGGCCCGGGTTCCGTGGGGTGCACAGGGTGCAGGGGGGCGGGGGGGCCGCCGCGGCCGGGTTGGGAGCGGGCGTCGAGGGTGTGGCCGGCCGGGGGGCTCAGCCCGCGGGCAGCCCGCCGGGCCCTGGGGCAAGGCCAGGAGGCTGCAGGGGCCCGCGGCCCGGGGCCCCTCCCGCACGGCTGCCCCTCGGGGCGCCCCAGGAGCCCCGCTTCCTGTGCGGCAGCCCCCGCAGGTCCTGCTCTCTCGGGGTCGGGGCCCGCACCCTGCACCCCGTACCCCGGCCCCGTCCCTCCCCTCTGCGTCGAGAGGCCCAGAAACACTCTCCCACCTGGAGCCTGCGACCGGTGCCTGGACCTCGGCAAACGTGCGCGGGCTGAACGTCAGCTCGGGAGCTGGCCCCGGACGTGCCTGGGCTGCTGCCCCGGTCACCGGGGCGCCGCTGGCCAGCCAGCTCTGGCGGGCGTGCCCCCCGAGGCCTGGGGGAGTTCGGCCGCCAGGCAGGGCGTGTGCCTTCGGGAGGGGCTGGGGGTCGGGGTCGGCCCAAGGGGCGTCCCGATTCGAGGGCCCTGCCACGTGTCCCTCTTCAAGGGCACGTGCGTCGGGGTCCGGCCTCGGGACCCTGTCTGCGCGGTGGGGGTGGGGCAGGGGAGGCCTGGAGCCGAGAGTGTGGTGTGTGGGGCCTGACTCCGTGCCCGCCGGCCCGCGGGCGAGGGCCTCCTCCTGTCCCGCCCCCGCCCACCCCGGGCCGGTCACCTGGCGAGCGGCTGCCCTGGGCACCGCCGAGGGGCGGGAGGCTGGTCCCCTGCTGGGCATGACCCTGGGCCTGGCTCCTCCCGCCCCTGGGGGCGGTGGGCCGGACCACGTTCCGGGGGGCCAGCACTGTGCACTCTAGGCCATGGGGGGGCCAGAGGTCGAGTTCTGGGTCCCCGTGTCCCTGTGTGTGCGGCGGGGAGCTCGTCCCCGGGAAAGTGCTGAGGGCTCAGGCCGCCGCGAGGCCGGCGCGGCAGGTGGCCCTGTGGTGGGGGCCTCCGAGCCCCGAGGGCGTGGCCCTGTGCCGGGCAGTCTGGCCGAGCAAGAGCTGGACGCCCTGAGCGACGGTGGACGCCCCGGGCCCTTGGTGCAGGGGTCCGGTGGCCGGACGTGGCTCAAGAACTTGCATTTTCAAAGATTCGGTCTATTCCGTGCCCTCCCCGGAGCTCTGAAGGTCGACTCTCAGGAGGGGGTCTGGCTGAACTTGGCCCGTGGCCTCCAGCCGTGCCTTCGGACTGTGAGACCGGGCCGAGGCCCAGCCTGTTTGGGGGTCCCGGGCTGCCCGCCCCGCCCACAGGGGCCCCATACCCAGAGCCTGTGGGGTGTCCCCAGCCCACGGCCAGGCTGGCCGGACCAGCTGGGCCTGGAAGGGGCAGGAGGGGAGCCAGACGCGAGGACACCGCATGAGGGGGGCCGCAGGCACCCGGCAGGCCAGGGGTGGGGCGTGGGGTCGCGGAGAGCCTACCTGTGGGTGTGGGTCCCTGTCTCTGGGTCCCTGCCTCGAAGGGGTCCCTGTGTGGTCTGCTGGGCCTCTGCGCCTCAGTTTACCTTCACCCCCAGGAGCTGCGCTGGGGGGAGGGGGAGCTGTGTGCCCGGAGCTCAGCGGGCCCACGGCCTGGCCCGCCCGGACCCCGTGGCCGGCACAGACCCTCCCCGGCCCCAGGCCACAGAGGAGCCCTGGCTGCCCTGCCGCGCGGGCCCCGAGGGGGGTCCTGGGGGCAGTGGGCTCCCGGGGCCCCTCCGCTGCCGGCCCTCCGTCGTGGCCGGTCCTGCCTCTCGCCGCGGAGTGCTGTCCCCTGTGCCCCCCCCCGTGGCCCTGAGATGGGGGATAGGGGTCCCATGTGTGTGACATGGTCCCGTGGGGGAGGGACGGCGGTTTGCCAAGGACACACTGGGAACCCGGGGCCCGTGTAACCCACTTCGTGCGCGGACGGCGCCTCAGCCCCAGGGACCGCCCCTGCGAGGGTGCAGCAGGGCCCCGGCTTCCCGGGCTGGGCTGCCGGGCAGAGGGCGCCCCGCCCGGGGCTGAGGCTCGGGTCCCCCCAGTCCCCTTGGGCCCTGGGCAGCCCCGGCGATGCCCCGTCCGTGGGGCGCAGAGCCGCCCCGAGCAGCAGGTCCGCACAGGCTGCCTGGCGGGCGGACAAACCTGGGAGGGCGGGCGCCCGGCCGGCCGGTCGTGCTGTGTGGCCGTGGCTGTGGCCAAGGCCGGGCAGCCTCTGTGGGGCTGAGTTTCCTGTTTTGTGAGCGTGTTGAGTTGTGCCTTCAAAACAAACAACAAAAGAGGAAGCTGGGGCCTCTCGCGGGGGCAGGGGTGAGGGGCCACAGCCCGCCCCAGCCCTGGGGGCCCGCGTAGAGGGTGGCACCCCTGCCTCCTTCCTGGGCGCCGGGCACGCTCGGCACAGCGGCCCCGCTCAGGGCCGGACGCGATGGGGGCACACGGGGAAGGCCCGGGGACAGCCTCGGCCGCCGAGTGCGTGTGCCCAGCAGGGACACGCAGGCCCGGACAGAGAGGGGGCCAGGGGGCGGGGCGCAGCCCCCTCCCCACCCTGACACCCCGCCGCCGCCCACTCTCAGGGGCCGCGGGGCCAGTTCCTAGAAGGGCCAGGCAGCGAGCTGGCCTGTCCCGCGCGTCCCCTGGGCCAGGCACACCCGGCCGGGCGCGGGGCCAGCTCCCTCGCGAGGGCCCGCCTGTCCCTAGAGCTGCCGCTGTCTCTGCTCCCAGGGCCGCCCCCCGGGGGGCACATGCTGCCGCCGCCTCCGCCGCGCACCCCAGCCCCGACCTCACCCCTGGTGGGCTGGCAGCAGGCGTGGGGCTGCAGGGCTGGGGAGGGACAGGCCGGCCCCCGACCCCTCCCTTGCGCCCGTCCCTCCCGCCTTCGGTGGCAGCCTGTGAACGTGAACGCGAGGAGTAAAAGGCCTACGGCTTAGGAGCGCAGGGCGGGTGCGGGCTGTGGGTGGGACGGCCGGGCGGCCTGGGACCCAGGCCCTCGCTCACCATCGCACCCCCGCTCCCCCGCCCCGGTGTCCGGCCCACAGGCCTCGGCGGAGCCCCATGCGCCATGGGGGTCGGGGGCGCCGGAGGGGCCCCAGGCAGAGACCCGCCCAGGAGCCTTGGCTGCGAGGGGCTGGGCGCGGCAGCCTGGGTTTGTGGGCGGGGGCGGGCGGGGGGGCGACAACAGGGCTGGGCGCTGGGGGGCTCGGCCTGGGGGGGGCGCCCCTGGGGTTGCGAGGTGGCGGCGCGGCCTTTGCTGGACTTGCGTCCCCCCTGGGCGGCCCCCGCCGCGCAGGGTGCGCCTCCTCCCGGGGGTGTTGAGGGTCAGGGCCACTTAGGTAGATGCAGGGGTGCTGCTCCAGCTCCCCGGGGGGCTCGCAGGGAGCGGCTGTGGGTGTGGCCGGTGCGCCTGGGGACGCGCACAGGTCCCTGTCCTGGCTGCAGGTGCACCGGGCAGCCAGAGCCCTGGGGGGCCTGCCGGGCGCCCCTGCCCTTCCCAGAGGCGCATCTGCCGGGGGTGGAGGGGGCTCAGCATCCCCCCGGTCCCCGGGGCGCCCGGGCGGGGGCTTCGGGGGGGCGGCAGGAGCGGGGCCCCAGGCGCGTCGCAGCCGCCGCTGGGCCCGGAGTTGCCGCCTCTCCTGTTCTCCGTCCTCCCTCGTCCTTGCTGGCTGCCCGCGCCCTGACAGACCGGGGGGCGGGGGGCGGGGCGGCCCCCCCTCGCCGCCCCAGCCTGGTGCCCTGCTGGTGGGGGGACCCGGGACCCGCCTGGGCACAAGCAGAGGGGCCCCCGGTGCGCCCTGCCTGGTGGGCAGCGGGGGGGGGGGGCTGCTGTCAGCAGGGCCGCACGCGTGCTGCGCGGGGGAAGGCAAATGGGCGCCCGGCAGCTGGCAGCGCGATGGCGGCGGCGGCGGCGGGGGACCGTGCGGTCGCCGCTGTCAGCTGGCGGCGCTCCCCGGGCCTGCTGGGGCTCGCCTTGCTGTGAGGAACAGCTCGGCACCGCCTGGCGCCCTGCCAGCGCCTGCCACCGCTGCGGCAAAGTGTTTATCCAGCAGTTTCCCTGAGAAACTGGGGGCTGCAGAGGGGTCCGTGGAGCGCGGGGCGTGGCGCCGGGGTGGCCGTGGCCGGGCCCGCGTGCCAGGGCGTCCTGGCTGCCCCTCGGGCCGTGCCGCATGCAGCCCCCGCCCGCGGCCTCTGTGCCTGACCCGTGGCGTCAGGCCAGGGCGCACGCTGCCTTGGCCCCGAGCGGGGGCTCTGTGGCCCGTCAGGAGGCCCTGCGGGACTGGCCGGCTCCCGAGAGGCTCAGGGCCATGGGAGGGGCCCAGGGAACCGCATGGGGACCACGAGGCGGCTCGGCGCTGAGGGCCTGGGTGGTAGGAGAAGGCGGGCAGCCCTTGTCCAGACAAGGCCTGGCTCCGCTGTGAGCCCCCCCGCCCGCCCAGGCCGCGGCCACCTGGGGGTTCGGGTTCCCCCGTGGGGCTCAGCCGGACGAGGCCTCGGTGGGGCCGAGCTGCCTGTCCTTAGCTCAGCCTGGGGCGGGGCTCCTGAGGGGCCCGGGGGGGCCGGTCTGCTGCCATCCTGCGCGTCCGCCCTCAGGCAGAGTTGCCCGGAGCCCCGGGACCTGTGCGCCTCAGCCCCAGGCGGCTGTGGCTCCGCTTCCTGGCAGCCGGTGCGGGGTGGTCCCGGGCTGTGCCGGGCCCCGGGCTGGAGTGTTTGTAGGGGGAGGGGGCCCTTCCCGGGCCCCGGGCTGAGTGCTGGGGCGCCAGGAGGTGGGCCCTGGGCCCAAGAGAGCCCCCGGGTGTGGGCAGGTGCGGGGCCTGGGGGGCGGCGGGGGCCCCGGGTAGGGAGCGGCTTGGGTCTTCCATTTGCTGGGCGCCTGCATCTGCCCGAGGTGGCTCCACGCCTCCCACGGCCGGCACTGCCACACGCGTGTGTGCGCGTGTGCGTGCCTGACCCTCCCTGGGGCCCCGGGCATCCTGTGGTGGAGCGGACAGCGGCGGCCGGGCACAGGGTGGCCACTTCAGCCCCGGGAGTGGGCAGGGCTGGGGTCCCGGGACACCGCCGGGGGGGGGGGGTGGCCTGTGTCAGTGCCGGGTGGGGGGGGGGCCCAGCAGGCCCAGGCCCGTCCCCCAGGCCCCCCAGCCCCTTTCTTCTGGAGTTGCTCCCTCGGGCCCCATCCCGGCGCTGGGTTCTGGAACTTTCCCAGCACTGGAGCGGCCTGTGGGGTGAGGGCGGGGGCAGGGCCGCGTGGCCGGGTCAGGTCCCCGGGGGCCCGGCGCCCCGCGCGGGCACTGCCGCAGTTGCGTCGGCGCGCGCGGGCGCGGCGCTGGGGGCCGCGCGGGGCGGGGGGGAGGCCGCACAGTTGGCGCATCAAGATGGATGCCCGGGCCGCTCGGCTGCGGCGCCCGCCGCTCTCCCCGCTCAGTCAGCGTCCCGGGGAGCGGCAGCTGGCGGGATGGGAGGCACTCCATCAGGGCCGACAGCTCCAGACCGGCACGCAGGCGGGTGGGAGCGAGCACGGTCGGCCGCGCGGCTCGGGCGGCGGCACCCCCCAGCCTGCGCTGCTCGCTCCCACCCCGGCTCCGACGGGCAAGGAGGGGGCCTGGGAGGCTGGCGGCACCGCGTGGGCCGGGGTGTGGGGCCAGACCCCCGGCGCGGCCCCGAGGGGCTTGGAGGGCTGCGCCAGGTGGAGACCCCCCGAGTGCTGTTGGGGTGGGACGGGCGACCCCCTGGAGCCAGGGGCGTGGCCTGTGGGTGGGCTCCCGGGGACCCCCCCAGCCGCCCAGGGTCACGGAGAGCGAGGGGCCCCGGGGGTCACACGCACAGACGCTGGGCGGGAAGGTCCAGGCCGTAGGGCTGGCGGGGGGAGGACTGGGCCGCGTGGCGGGTGGTTCTGGAGGGATGTTTGCTCTTGTCCCGGGCTCAGCTTGGCCCAGAGCTCGGGGACCCCAACCCCCTCCCCGCCCGCCGGCTCCTCTGAGGAAGCGGCTGCCTCATTAGTAAGTTTTCCACTGTTGTTCAAACTCCTTGCTCGGCAAAATGTAAATGAAACATTTTTTCTGGGTGTCAGTATGAAAAATGACAGTCGCTCGAACATCGCCGAGGACATCTGCTTGCTTCTGCGTGCACGCCTGTGCTGCGTGCGGCTGATGTCGCAAAACTTGGGGAAACTCCGCCGTGTACCTGGGTGACCCGCGTGTGGGAGGCGGGGTCCAGGGCCCCAGGGCCTGCCGGTCGTGCTGCGGGCGCCGGGGCAGCGAGCGCCGTCCCCGGTGCTGCTGACAGGCCTGCAAGTCCCACGGGACGTGGTGCTGCCCCCCTCGCTGCTGGATGCCGGGTCCACCCTCCCGGCTGGTGGTCAGCTGTGGTTTCCACAGTGTCTCCTTCATCTGACAAATGGCCGGACCCAGGGAGGGCCCCTGGTGCTGAGGCCCCCGGCAGGGGCTGAAGCCAGTGCCTGGGCTGCTGCTGGGACACACTGCCTCGGCGCTGCTTCCTCCAGGAAGGCCCTCTGGATGGGACGGGCCTCCCGTCGCTCAAGCCCTTCCCCCCGACGGCCCCCAGAGCACGGCTTGCACGTCTGGGGGTTCTGGGTGGGTCCAGCCCGCGGGAGGAGGGGAGCGGGCCCAGCGCGGCTGCCCCTCACGCCCCCGTGTCCTCAGGTGAGTACATCAAGACCTGGCGGCCGCGCTACTTCCTGCTCAAGAACGACGGCACCTTCATCGGCTACAAGGAGCGGCCGCAGGACGTGGAGCAGCGGGAGTCGCCCCTCAACAACTTCTCTGTGGCACGTGAGTGAGCCCGCGGCGCCCTGTGTGCGAACCCGGGTGCGGGGCCCGGCCCCCAAGCTGCTGGCTCCCTGGGCCTCTGTCTGGGGCCGGCAGCTGCCAGGAGCCAGGCTGGGCAGGGCTGGCCCCAAGGCCCCGCGGGGACCGAGCGCCCAGAGAGCGGTGCAGCTCCTGCCGGCAGGGGCCGTGCGCCGAGGCCCAAGGCCGGTGACCGCCCTGGCCGCTCCCGCTCCGGAGGCTGAAGGCCTGGCCTAGCGGGGCAGAGTCCAGCGGGGGCAGCCAGCCGGGCCCGGGGCGCCAGCGTGGCCCGTCTTGCGCGGCCCTCGGGTGGGCAGGCAGGGTGAGCGCCCGGGGGGGCTCACGGGATCTCCTGTCGCCCCCGGGGAGGTTGTCGGAGGCCCTGCCCCCCCCACCTCAGTGTTGTTTCGTCAGCTGATGTCCTCGGCTGGGGGGAGGGGCACGGCTGGCCCTGGGGACGCTGCTGGGCAGACAGGCCCTTTTCCTGAGCTGTGGCCTTGTTCTGCCTCAGGGCGGGGGCGGGGGCGGCCCTGCTCACGGGCTGGGAGGCGGTGGGGGAGCTGAGCTGGGTGGGCCTCCTGGCACGGCCGGCCACGTGGCCGCCGCCTGGGTGAGCGGGGGCGCGTTGCCTGAGCCCCACGTCCATCTCGGGGGGCAGCGCCCACTGCGGGGGTCCTGGCTGCACCCCAGGTACGACCCCCGGCCAGCTCTGCCCTTCCCGCCGCCCGGCCTCGCCGGACGCCCAGTTCTGGCCTGGGATCTCAGCGGGCCGGGCCCCGGCGGACGGAAGGACCCCGGGCCCCCGCCTGCAGGTGTGTGAGGCGAGGCCGTCCTGGCACCTGGGCTGCCCTGCATGCGCCTCGGGGGCTCGGGCTCCGCCGCCGTTCCCCCCGGGGGCACCTGCTGCCCAGCACGTCTCAGGGCTGATGTGATTAGATTGGGGCCCAAGTGAGGGGGACCCAGGAGGCAGATGCCCCCTGCTGGTGGGGCCGCCCTGCTGGGGGAAGGGGCCCCACGGGAGTGCTCCCCAGGCCGCAGGCCGGCGGGGAGGGGTCCTCTGGAGGACCTGGAGGCGGACGCCAACCCGAGGGGCCGCCTAGGCCGTGGGGGTGGGGCTGGAGCGCCGGCTGAGGGGCTTTTCTAGGGACGGTTCAGGGATGGGGGTCGAGCCGCCAGGCCCTGGGAGGGGTGCTGGGTCCCGGGAGCTCCCGCTGGTCTCCAGCAGCGGGAGGGGGCGGGTGTGCGGCGTCGGCGGCCTGCGGCCCTGCATGGGCAGCCAGCCCCGAGCCCCGAGCCCCGAGCCGGCTGAGCCCGAGGGCCCCTCCTGCTGCCCGGACCCAGGTGCCGGGATGTCAGAGGCCCCTGCGCTGGCCCCACCCCCTCACCTCACAGGCTGGGCCAGAATCCCTCCTGGAGCCGTCAGTGGCCCCCACACTCACACGTGCCCCTCGGGTCGGAGGCGTCCCCCGGTCCCGGGCAGCAGGGGTGCCGGTGCCCCAGGTGTGGGCGCGTCGCAGGCGTGCCCGCCCTCCCGCTGCGCGAGCTCCCTGGGCCCAGTGGGGTGGGCCGCGCCGCGCCCTCCAGCTGCCTCGGGACAGGCAGCCGCCACCCTGGGGCTGCCCGCCAGGAGAGGGGCAGCAGGGCGGCGGTGGGCAGCCCGCCTTCCCGGGACGCCCCCCCCAGCCCCCGGGCCGGTCGGGGGCCGTGCAGCAGGGGCTCGGGGAGTGCGGCAGCAAGGTGGGGGGCGGGGCTGTGCCCGACACCTGCTGGGGCAGCTCCAGAGCAGCGTCCGCGGGGGGCAGGGGTCCCAGCCCCATTTGCAAGGAGGGACCCTGAGGCCTGGAGAGGGGAAGGCATAGGGCTTCCCAGGACCTGGGGGTGGGTCTGGGGCGTGCGCCCAGGGTGCTCACCTGCCGGCCCCGCCCCCAGAATGCCAGCTGATGAAGACGGAGCGGCCGCGGCCCAACACCTTCATCATCCGGTGCCTGCAGTGGACCACGGTCATCGAGCGCACCTTCCACGTGGAGACGCCCGAGGAGCGGTAGGCGGCGGGCGCACCCGGGCCCCTGGCGGGGAGGCCGCAGCCCCGTTGGGGCCCAGGTCTCAGGAGGGGCAGCCTCCTCGGGCCCCCCGGGGGCCTCTGAGCCGGGCGGTGCGGGGGCGGCCTCGGGCCGGGCTGGGACCTCACTGGGCGCCCGCAGGGAGGAGTGGACCACGGCCATCCAGACGGTGGCCGACGGGCTCAAGCGGCAGGAGGAGGAGATGATGGATTTCCGGTCGGGCTCGCCCAGCGACAACTCGGGGGCTGAGGAGATGGAGGTGTCCCTGGCCAAGCCCAAGCACCGCGTGGTGAGCCCCCCCGCAGGCGCCTGGCGGTCAGCGGGTCCCTTCGGGCTGCCCCCGCCCCCGCGCCCCTCCCTGGCTGCCCCCGCGGGCAGCACGGTCGGACCGTCCGAGCCCTGGGTCGGAAGCGAGGCTGGGACGCTGGGTTCCAGGAGGCCCGGGTGCTGTCCCTCCCCCTGCCCCCGACCGCAGCGCCCCGCGTTGGGGCGCAGAGCCCCGCGTCCTCCCGCGAGCCCTGAGCCCGAGGCCTGGCCCCCGCCCTGCAGACCATGAACGAGTTTGAGTACCTGAAGCTGCTGGGCAAGGGCACCTTCGGGAAGGTCATCCTAGTGAAGGAGAAGGCCACCGGCCGCTACTACGCCATGAAGATCCTCAAGAAGGAGGTCATCGTGGCCAAGGACGAGGTGGCGCACACGCTCACGGAGAACCGCGTCCTGCAGAACTCCCGGCACCCTTTCCTGACGGTGAGTGGCCCCGGCCGCCCCCTGTGGCCGCGAGTGCGTGGGCGACGGGCGCGGGGCCGGCCAGACCCAGCCTGCGTCTCGGGACAGGCTTCCGTGCTCCCGGGCCTGGGGCCTCCTGGGCTTTGGCACCCGGGCAGTGGCGGGCAGGCCTCTGAGAGGCTGACGCAGAGCCGCGGGTAAAAGGGGGAGGTGGCCGGGGGCTTCCCTTTGCCCTGCCTCCCCAGGGCTGGGGGTGCTCAGCGTAGGCGGCCTGTGTGGGGAGCCCTTCGCCTTTGGGAGCAAGGAGCCACGTAGATGTCGGTTTGTCGAGCCAGCAGCTCTGGGAAGGCCCAGGCGCCTCCGCCGCCCCCCGCCCAGCCATCCTCAGGGTCCCGCTTCCCGCCCGGGCGCCCCAGGCACAGGCCCCTCCCGTTAGAGCGAGGCAGCTGCACCTGGAGGGGCGTCTCCCCTTGTCGGGGCACCTCCGGGTTCATGGACCTTGGCAGCCTCGGAGAGGCCGGCTCCCTGAGACCGCCCCCCGCCCCTGAGCCCGGCCCGTGGGGCAGGGAGACGCCGGGGTGCCCCGCCGGCCGGAGGGGCCGCGCCTCAGCCTGTGTCCTTCGCAGGCCCTGAAGTACTCCTTCCAGACCCACGACCGCCTCTGCTTCGTCATGGAGTACGCCAACGGCGGCGAGGTAGGGCGGCCGGGGGAGGGGGAGGGCGTACCCCGGCCCGTCCCGCTGCGAGGCCCACGGCTCCGCCCCGCTGGCCCGGGCCTCGGGCGCCACGTGCGCGGGCTCAGACCCCCACCCCCCCCAGCTCTTCTTCCACCTGTCACGGGAGCGGGTGTTCCCTGAGGACCGCGCCCGCTTCTACGGCGCCGAGATCGTGTCGGCCCTGGACTACCTGCACTCGGAGAAGAACGTCGTCTACCGCGACCTCAAGGTGGGCCGGCCGTGGGCGGTGGGGCGGGGCCGGGCCGCAGGGGCGGGCGCTGACTGGGCCCCCCCGCAGCTGGAGAACCTGATGCTGGACAAGGACGGGCACATCAAGATCACCGACTTCGGGCTGTGCAAGGAGGGCATCAAGGACGGGGCCACCATGAAGACCTTCTGCGGGACGCCCGAGTACCTGGCCCCCGAGGTGCTGGAGGACAACGACTACGGCCGCGCCGTGGACTGGTGGGGGCTGGGCGTGGTCATGTATGAGATGATGTGCGGCCGGCTGCCCTTCTACAACCAGGACCACGAGAAGCTCTTCGAGCTCATCCTCATGGAGGAGATCCGCTTCCCGCGCACGCTCAGCCCTGAGGCCAAGGCCCTGCTGTCCGGGCTGCTCAAGAAGGACCCCAAGCAGAGGTGAGCGCCCGGCGGCCTCCCCGGCCACCCTGTGGGACGGCTCTGTCCAGGGCCCCTCTCGGGAGACTGCCCGGCGCCCGCAGCCCCCGCGCCCGGCCCCCCGTACCTGCCGGGGCTCAGCCAGAGAGCCGCGCGCCCCGCCGCCCCCCCGCCCCCCCGCAGAGAGCCCTGGAGGGTGACTGGAGCCCTGAGTGGGCGGTGGCGGCACTGTCACCGCGGCCTGTGTCCCCTGCAGGCTCGGAGGGGGCTCGGAGGACGCCAAGGAGATCATGCAGCACCGCTTCTTCGCCAGCATCGTGTGGCAGGACGTGTATGAGAAGAAGGTGCGCCCCGCCCCTCCCCCACAGCACAGGCCCACACCCTCCCCCCGCCCTGGGAGGAGCTGTGTACAGGCTCTGCCAGCGGCGCCCTGTCGGGTTTGGGCGCCGTGGGTGCCTCCCCCGGTGCTGCAGGGCGGGGGCCCTGCCCTGCCGCCCCAGTTCCTCCCACTGTCTGACCTCAATCCCTCAGCGGCCGGGGGAGCCCAGGCCTGCCCTCCGGGCTGCGGGAACGGGGCAGCGCCTGCCCGTCCAGCTCCGGGGGGACCGCCCGGGAGCCGGCAGCTGCTCCTGCACGCGCCCCTCCCACCGCTGGCCCAGGCTGCCGTGCTGGCGGCAGGCGCCATCCCGTCTCTGGCCCGGCCTCCCCTGCAGGCCCCACTTGGCTGCCAGGGCCCTGTCCTGCCTGTGGCACAGCACGCGCACCCTGCCCAGCTCCGGCCCCAAGGCCTTCTGCCTCCTGGCTCTGCCCCCGGCCCGGCCTCGAACAAAGACCCTGCCAGCTCACGAGGGGCAGCCTCCGCCCTGGCCCGGGTCTGGGGAGCTTTGGGGGCGCCGGCCCGTAGCACCGTCTTCCCGTGCCCACGTCCCATCGGTTGCCCCTGTGTCCTGGGTCATGGTGCGTCCTCTCTGCAGCCAGACTCAGCCAGGCCACACGGTGGTCCTTGAGCCGTGCGTGAGGCTGGAGAGGCCCCGCACCCAGCACACGTCCCTGCCCCCGCCGCACAGGCGGGGCCTGAAGGGCAAAGCCCCACAGCCCGTGGGGATGGGAGCCCTGGCTCCTTCCTCACCTCCAGCGGCAGGGGCGGGGGGAGCTGCAGTGAGGCCCCAGGGGCCCCGTGCGGCTTAGGGGACGTGTCAGGGCGGCGCTTGGGCAGAGCAGGTCCCCCCGTGCCCCGAGCTGGTGGCACGGGCGGGCACCAGCACTGGCCAGCTGCTCCCCGGGCAGGGGTGTGTCCCCTGAGCCCTGCTCTCCACGCGGCTGGCACTGGCCTCTGCTCCCTGGGCCTGTGGAGGCACGACCGCCCCGCGGGCCCACCGCATGGGGCTGCCGCTCACCAGCACAGGCGGGCCAGGGGGCCGCGGGGCAGGACTGTCCCTGTACCGCGAATGAGCAAACTGGAAGCCCCCAGCCGCGGGGCTGTGAGGGGCGCCGGGAGGGGAAGCCCACTCTGCACTCTGCTCCAAGGTGCCCTCCTCATCCCCCTTCCAGCTTGTAAGGAAGTCAGAGAGGAAAGTCAGAGAGCTGGGGACATTCCAGCAGCCCCGTCCCCTCTGCCGGGGAGCGGGGGTGTGTGTGGCGGCAGGGGACAGGGGTCCCCGCAGAGCGGCGCCGCACTGCCTCCTGCCACCTGCAGGGGCCGCTGTGAGCAGGGCTCAGCCTGCCCTTGGCTGAGGCCTCAGCTCGGCATCCTGGGGGGCAGGGGGCGGGCAGCGGGCGCAGAGCCAGCCTGTGACCTCCCGCCCCCGCCGCCCACAGCTCAGCCCGCCCTTCAAGCCCCAGGTCACCTCCGAGACAGACACCAGGTACTTTGATGAGGAGTTCACCGCCCAGATGATCACCATCACGCCGCCGGACCAAGGTGAGGGCCACCTCCCTCCACACAGTGGGGCCCACGCTGCCCTGCCCACAGCCCTGGGGGCGGGGGCACTGAGTCTCCAGGGGCTGCCTCGGTTCCCCTGGCCCCCTGGCCCCGTGTCTGAACCATGTCCCCCGCCCCCCCGCCCGCAGACGACAGCATGGAGTGTGTGGACAGCGAGCGGAGGCCCCACTTCCCCCAGTTCTCCTACTCGGCCAGCGGCACGGCCTGAGGAGGGCCCGCCGGGCGTGCCGGCGGACGCTGCGCGGGCTCCGTGGGCCGGGAGGGAGCCGCGCGGACGACCTGCGTTGAATGTTTTTCTTTCTGGACACGTGAGGAGGAGCCGCGCCGCCCCTCCGGCACCAGCGGGAAGGCCTCCGCGCCGTGGGCCGGGCGCCCGGCCGCTGGGAGGAAGGCTGCCCTGCGGTTTCTCTTAATTTATTTCATCCAGTTCCCCAGGTGTGGCCTCGGCCTCCAGACGGCGAGACTCGCGCGAGAAATCTCGGGGACTCCTGTGGCCCCCGTCCCTCTCGCCAGCTGCCCCAGGCTGTCACCTGCCCCGCCCCCCCCGGGGGCCCCAGAGGCCACCCGGCCGTGGCCCCTCGGGGCGGCACGCAGCGGCCCCAGGGTGCCGCCTGGGGACAGAGGCCCCGCGGCGGGCCTGGCGCGGGGCTGAGGCCCGGCAGGCGAACCTGCTGCTGCGCATCACGCCGTTCACGTGCAGTGGGGGGCCGCACCTGGCAGCAGCCAGCCCCCCGCCCCTTCCCCCTCCGGGACGCCCCGCCCCGGTGTAGCACCCGTCCCCCACAGAAGCTTCACTCGCCCGCCGCCCCGCCCGACGCCCCTGAGGGGCCGTCACTGCGTCCCCCCGGCCAGACACTGCGCTGCACCATGGTGTTTTTTTACATTCAACTTTAGTATTTTTACTATTATAATGAGACTTTCCCTCCAAATTCCTCAATAAAAATGGCTTTTCAACTTTGTGGCTGGTTTGCTTGTGGGAAGCACCCCGTTCTCCCGGCGCTGAGGCCCCAGGACAGCTGCTGAGGGGAGACGCCCCGACCCCGCGTTCCCGCAGGACTTGCTGGAGGGTGGCGTCCAGGCTGTCCCTGCCCCCAGTGGCTTCACCCCGCCCCATGCCCAGGGGTCACCTGACCACCAGGAAGGAGCCCACGGGACCCAGCGCTGGCCAAGGTCATGCCGGGCTGAGGGCGTCCCATCCCAGCAGCAGCGCCCCGCCCCCCACCCCGCACAGCAGAGCGACGTTGCAGGACGCGCCGCGGGCGCCACCTGGTGGCGAGGGGAGGAGCTGGCCGCCCCGCCCCAGCGTGACCCGGCTCCCCCCTCCCACGTGGGCGCTCCCGCAGGTGTAGCCACACAGCCCCGACGTCCCGAGGGCCTAGCACTTGCCTCCCAACCCTGTGGCGTCCCTGGGGTGGGGGGACACATCAGACGCAGGCCTGGTCCCCTGGGCAGTCCCTCCCCGCCTCAGTCCCCACAGGCTGAGCTCTGTCCCAGCAGCGACAAGGCCACGCACCCCCGTGAGCCGCAGGCACAGCCACGCACACGCGAGGCTCTGGAGGTCCAACTCGGGTCTCGGGTGATAGGCACGTGCCTCGGACGGGACCCTGTGCGCCCGCGTGGGGGACATGCAGGCTGTGTCCACAGAACCACCACCTGCGCCCCTGCCACCGTTTCCAGGCACACGCCCCAGAGAACTGAGAGCCGGGGCCCCCAGAGACGTCGGCCGCCCCACGTGCATGGCGGCCTCGGTGACGGCAGCCGAGACGAGGACGCGGCCCCGTGTCCACGATGGGTGACGGGTAGCGCCAACGGTGGCCACGCACCCAGCGGCGTCTCCTGCCTGACGGGCCGGCACCGCGCCCAGTGCAGCGAGCCGACGCGGGAGCACAGGCCCCTGGGGGCAGAGCCGTGCGAGTGGACTGGGTGCCACTGAGGTGCGCCTTCCAGCAGGTAAACGGGAAAAGCGCGCTCCAGAAACCAGGGAACAGTGGCCCCTCCGTTCCTGAAACGCGGCACACAGCCCCCGAGCGCGGCGGGCGCAGCGCAGACACGGGGAGGCGCCTTCAGAGCCGGGGCGCCAGCAGGGGGCGTGCGCTGCTCCTTCCGGGACCCTGCGTGCGGGGGCCGGCCTTCGGGACGGTACGATGGTCAGAGGCGGCTTCAAGGGCACGGGAAGGACGCAAGCGTGGCCTTGCCCTGGGTCCCCGGCCCAGGTGGGTCGCCTCCTGCAGCCGCCCGGGGGGAGCAGTCTGGGCTGCCAGCAGACAGGCCCCTCAGAGACCAAGGCCAGAGCAGGCTGGCCCTGCAGGGCAAGGGGGCCCTTCCCTCTCGAGGCTGCACTCGGAGGGGGGTGTGGCGGGGAGATGGACACAGAAGTGCCCTCAGCCCTGGCGCCGCCCACGCTGCTCCCGGTGTGAGTCCACGGGGACGCTCGGGGGGTGGGCACGAGTTCAGGGAAAGCCTGGGCGCCGCCCCTCCCCCCGAGGGGCACTGGCCCAACGGTCACCCTCCTTGGAGTCCGACGAAGGGTTCCAGCCCTTCCTTACCAGGGCTGGCCGGGTGGGCTGGCGAGTGACCCACCGGGTCACTCAGTCTGCCCGTCTGGGAGGTTGGGTGCCCAGGCACGCACCTCGCATGGAGCTCAGCGGGCGCTGCCCAGAGGCCCCGACTCCTCCGTGGGCCCCAGCGCCCAGCTGGCCACAGCAAGCCGCACCCTCAGGACCCTGAGCATCAGCAAGTCCTCTGGTCCAAATATACAGAATTTATTTGCTCTGTCGCTAGAAACACAAATACCAAAAAGAAAGCCCCCGGCCCCCGCCCCGCCCTCTGCGCAGACACCAGGGAGGCCGTCCAGGTGACGCCGCCACTCCAGCCCTCAGGCTTCGAACACGGCACAGCCAGCACAGAGCACTTCCTCATGAAGGTCGCCGCAGCTGGGTCAGCACAGGGAGGAGAGGAGAGAGGAGCCGGCATCAGGAGAGGGGTTGGGTCCCCCCACGTTTACACGTGGAGGTGCTACCCCCACGCTGTCGGCTTATGGGGGGACAGGGCCCCTGGCAGCAGGTGCCGTGAGTTAGGATGAGGTCCCCTGCAGGAGGGGACCAAAGGACAAGGAAACGTGATGAGAAGCACACGCAGCAGGGAGCCGATGCAAGGACGCGGGGAGGCCACCCCAGGGCACCGGCAGCCCCGGAGGCTGGGACAGGCCAGGCGCGGCTGGGAAGGCACCGGCTCCCGACGCCCACCCCAGACCCCCGGCCACCAGAGCGCGAGGACCCAGGCTGCGGTCTGTGGGCCGAGACCGCCGAAGAGCCTGCTGGGGCCCACAGGCACCTCCTGGAGCCCGCCAGGGCCAGGGCGGCTCTCGTCAAGTAAAGGGTTTGCAGGAGACGTGTGTCAGGAGGGTCCTGAAAGGCCAGGAAGGTGGCAACGTGCTACAGGCAGTCAAGGAAGGCCACTGGACCTGTGGCGTCACTGAAATGTCACAGCCGGGAGCTCAACAGCTTTCAGGCAAGCCCTGTGTCTACCGGCGAGCCGTGAACCAGCCCCCGGCTCCTGCCTTGACCAGCAGCTGAGCTGTGAGTCTGTGGACAGCCAGGTGCCGGCGCAGGACGCAAGGCCGCGCCCGACAGCTAGGGTGAGGGCAGGACACCGTGCGACCCGGACCAAGTCGGCGGTTTAAACACAGGGCAGGGAACCCAGCCTGCGGCTGCAGCCCGGACGGGCAGGTGGGGGCGAGTCTTCTCATGGGCACAGGCCCTGGGCGGGGACACACACTCGAGGGGCGGGCCCAGCAAGCACCCGGCCTCCCCTGCAGACGCGGAGGCCAGCACAGCGTGCCCACCATCCCCACCAGGGCTGGCACCCGAGGAGGCCGGGGCAGGAGAGCCGCGCGCCGTGTCCTTAGGCCAGGGCCGCTGGCCACGCCAGGGATACGGCGGCCGCCTGCAAAGGCACCTCCCGGGGAACTGACCGTGGCCTGCAGACACCCCCGCGCCCCGTGGGCCCGGCACTTACTCCACGAGGGTGCACAGGGCGCAGGCCGCAGCCCCGCAGCCCCGGCAGGTGCGCACGCAGCGCCCGCAGAGGGCGCGCTCACACTGGCCGCACGCCGCCGTCCCGTCCACAGCTCGCACGCACGAGAAGCAGGCTCTGGACACCGCCCCAGACGCGTCTGTGAGGGAGAAACGCCACCCGTCAGCCAGAGCCGGGGCCTCGCAGCGCTGGGGACCGCGGGGCCACCCCCTCCTGCGAGGACAGGCTGACCCCACCGCACCCGACTCCCTGGACCCTCGGGACCACCCGCAAGCAGGCGCGCGCAGAGCCGTTTCGGGAGGAGTGAGCCCAGGCGGTCTTAGGCTCCCGCACCAATGCCCGCGCTCTGGGCGCCGCTGCTGGGGGCCAGCCCCCCCGCCTGCCCTGGCCACCTCTCGGCCTTCGTCCCCCGGCGGTCCTGCCCGCGTCGCAACATGCGGCTCGTGTCAGACTCACAGAGGCTCCTGGGCAGAGACTGTAACCAGAGTCGGGCGACAGTCTGAAACGCGCCCTGACACGTGACCTGGAGTGGCCACCCAGGCAGGACCCTGCGGCCACAGGGAAGGTGGGCGGGGCCCTCAGGCGGGTCGCCCAGGGGACAGAGCCTTCGCAGGCCCGGGCCTCCGGGGCTCGCCCAGCTCCAGCCCCCACTGGCGGGACGGCACCTGCCGCGTCCCCAGCACTCCACCGGGAAGGGTCTGCTGTCGGCCGCACTCACCGGCTTCGCAGGCCTGGGCTCCCCTCCTGGTCAGTCGGCCGT
This sequence comes from Pteronotus mesoamericanus, assembly GCF_021234165.1. NCBI lineage: Eukaryota > Metazoa > Chordata > Mammalia > Chiroptera > Mormoopidae > Pteronotus > Pteronotus mesoamericanus. The sequence goes on along the minus strand of NW_026555082.1, from coordinate 3,214,231 downwards.
CTGGTCCAATCAGCATCTGCCCACGGGTGGCCCGAGGGGCCTCCATGGGGCCAGGCTTTGGGGACTCTGGCAAGTCGACGATGGCGCAGCCTTCCTCCCACACGTGGTCCATGCAGGCCTGGGCCCCACGAAAAAGGAGCTGCCTGGTCTTCTCTGGGGAGACAAAGCCCTCCCGTTTGCACCCCCGAAGCGGGGGAGCCTTGCACGGCCACCGGTCCCCAGAGCCCCCCCGCCCCGTGTGCTCGGTCCTGCCTCTCCCAATGCTCCCCAGTGAACGGGTCCCCCCTGCCTGCGGCCCTTCCTTACCCAGGCCCTGCTGCCCCGCCCCCCGGAGGGTTTGGCCCCACCCACGGCCCCACCGGGCTCCGCCTCCGGCCATGCTGCTCATTTCCTCGCGGACTCTGGAGGGGCGGCGGCCTGCCCTTACCGCCGCTCCCCGCCAGCACCCCCAGGCTGGTGAGGGCCCTGCGCTCTCTCTAGAGCCCTTGGCGGCCACCCCGGAGCTGGCGCAGTCGCTCGGCACCCGCAGCAGCTCCCCCCCACCGGCCCACCAGAGCTGGGTTGCAAATGCCAGAGACGGGCTCCCCGTGAAACGGACAGGACAGCCGTCGGTGGCTCAGCGCACCCGGCTCCCCCGTGGCCCCAGCAGCCCCGGGCGATGGGCACCGGCTGGGAGCTTCGCTGTGAGGCCGACGCTTGTCTCAAGGCCTGGGAGTCAGCGTGACGGCCTCGGGCTCGGAATTCGTTACATGTGCGATGCAAGTTCACACGGGGTGTCCTGCCCACGTGGCGAGAGGCCCAGCCACCCTCCCTGAGGGGCCTGCGGTCACAGAGCCCTGCGCGCCCTCCCAGACGGTGGTCCAGGGTGGGGGGCCCAGAGCCAGGCCTTTCTTTGGGTTTCCACTTTTAGGTCTTTCTTTTCTTTTAGATTTTATTTGTTTTTAGAAAGGGGAAAGGAGGGAGAAAGAGAGGAAGAGAAATATCGAGGTGTGGTTGTCTCTCGGGAGCCCCCAACCAGGGACCTGGCCAGCAACCCAGGCCTGGCCGCCCATGGGCATGGAGGGGGACACTCTGCCTTTGAGGACCACGCCCAGCCGGCAGTCCAGCTGCCCGCGCCGTGGTTACAGGGGGCACACGCTGCGGCGCGGCGCCAGCCCCGTGGTTCCCCTCGTCGTCACCCCCAGGCCGGAGGAAGCATCTGTGCACGCTGCCTGCGTGCACGAGGAAACAGCAGCTGCGCGGCGGGGCGTCCCGAGGCGAGAACTGGGGTCCTCATGGCGGGCGCTCCGCGCCCCTATCACACAGCCGCCCCCTCCATCACGAACTTTGTCACTGCCAGCGGGCACCCACCTACGCTCGCGACCTCCCCGCCATCGCTGCCCCGGAGGGAATACCAACCAGCCCAAACCGACGGCTACTAACATCAGCCCACCTGAAAACCTGCACGGAGGCCGGGCGAGGCGGCCCCCGGCGCCTCCCATCGTACCCCGAACCGCACCTCCAGCCGCACGAGACCCGACAGCACCTCGGTTCCCGCCTTCGCACCTGCTGCCCCGCCTGCCTGCTGGCTCCCCTCACCCCGCGGGACCAGGTTCGGCGCCGGCCCTCCTCGAGGCAGCGGACGCCCCTGCAGGGGGCCCTCCCCAGACCCGCCCTTCCGCGGCCGGCCCCCCAAGGCCCGGGAGCTCCCGGCTGGGGGCGTCTCGCGCGCAGCCGCAGTGCCCGGCAGGCAGGGCGCGCTCCGCAAAACTCTCCGGTTAGGACGGGTCCAGCTGCCACCTCGGCCCACGCAGGACGCCTCGCTCCCCGCCCTCTCGCCGGCCTAAGGGGCCGCAGCACCACCCTGGCCAGGGACCGCTCTGGCGCAAGTGCGACGTCCCCGCAGGGCCGAGCTGGGAGGAGGCACCGCGCAGAGGCCGCCCGTTAGGGGATGTAGGGACTCTTCTCACGGGCATTGGCCGCGACTCACGCCCCACTCACTGCTCCCGACCGCCGGTCTCGCGGCTGGTGCCCGGCCGCCCAGACCCAGGGGGCGCGGCCTTTGGGGACCGCCTGCCCAAGCCCCGCGTCGCGGGGAGGAAGTCCTACCCGGTACTCACCGAAGATCTCCTGCGAGTAACGCTCGGCGCACACGCCGCGGCCAAGCTCCTTCCAGCCCACGCGCACCTTCAGCTGCAGCGGGGCCGCATCCCCGAAGGGGCTGCCCCGCTTGGGCATCGCCGCGGGCCCGGGGGGAACTCGGTGGCCGCGCCGCGCCGCGCCGCTCTCGTGACGTCTCAGACGCGCGCCAACCCCTGCGCAGGGCGGGGGCGGGGCTCATACTCGGTGCCGCACGGGATACGCCGAGGGAGAGGACGTGGGCGGGGTTTGTGCACAGCAGGGCTCAGGATAGGCCGGCGGAGATGTTGGGGGCGGTGCTCGTGAGCAGCGCGGGAAAATACCAGGAGCCCAGTGGGCACGCCGGGGCTGGGAGAGGGCGGTGTCGTGCGCACGCAGCCCGGGATAGGCTGGTTGAGGGCCAGACTCGCACGAGAGGCGGCGCGTGATAGGCCGGAGGCTACCTCGGGGGCGGGAGAGGAGGGGTGTCTCAGCCTTTTCCCTTGTGGTTGGTAAACAACTATCGAAACTGGTTGCATTTCCAGTTTGTCCCCTTAGAGGTTGGGTTAGAGGACGATTCCCTTTTTCCTAACTTTTACTTGGTCAGGATCCCCATCCTCACGGAAATGGAAAGTGACTTGGGCACGCCCCAGGGGCGTCCCTGAAGCAGGCCTGACCTCACGTCTGACCCCGCGACGCCAGCGCGGCTGCTCTGACGGAGCCGCGGGGCGCGCACGGGCGCACCGTGCTCGGGTCCTCCGTGCCCGAAGGGGCCGGCCCACGGCTTCTCCGCCCGGCCCCACCGCCGCGCCGCTCCCTCCCGCCTGCTCCTTCCGGCTCCGCCGTCACACGCACTTCCGGTGACGAGCTCGGACGCCTTGGTCTGAGTGGCGTCACGCATGACGTCACGTCCGTGGGCGGGAGGGTGTCTCCGCAGGCGCGCAGTCGCTACATTGGATGATATGTTATAATATAGTAATGTACTGTAGACCTGAAACATATCATCTTATTAACCAGTGTCACCCCAGTAAAGTCAATAAAAAACACGTTTGCAGCTCTTGCATTTTAGTCTAACTTGAAGACGTATTTGTCCAGGGTCCACTGAGTGTTGTATTCGTTTGTTCCGGTGGCCGAAGCACCGCCGCCTGGCCTGCGGGGCTCACACTGGACCCTGCCCCTCGTCCTGGAGCTGGAGGTCCCAGAGCAGGTTGCCGCAGCATCTTTCCCTCCAACGCCTCTCTCCTGGGCACGTGGGTGGCCACCCTCTGTGTCCCAATCTCGTGTTATAAGGTCACCAATCAGTCTAGCTCAGGACGCAACCCATAGGACCATTTTAAAGCTTAACCACCTGGTTCTTTAAAAAACTGGAATAGAATGACCATTTGACCAGAAAGCCCACTCTCGGGCGCAGGAAGGAAGTGAAATCACTTTCTCCAGGAGAGGCCTGCGCCCCTCTGTTCACTGCAGCGTAACCGGCAGCGCTAAAACACGGGCGCCACCCCGGTGCCCCACAGAGGGCGGGCGGGCGAAGAAGAGGCGGTGCACGCATACGTACAGGGGAGTATTGCTCAGCCTTCGAAAGGACATCCTGCCCTTTGCAACAACGTGGAAGGACTTGGAGGGCATTGTGCGACGTGAAATAAGACGGAGAAAGACAAATACGGTGTGACTTCACATGTGGCATCTGAAATCGTTGAACTCGCAGAAGCAGCGAGTAAAAGGTGGTCACCAGGGGCTGGGGGCGGGGGTGGGGAGGAATTGGTCAAAGAGCACAAACTTCCGTTATTGGATACGAGAGGTCCAGTCTGAGACGGCCAAACCTCTCTTAAACGGAAGGGAACGCTCTTCGGTTGTTTGTGAAGTTCAAAGTTTTTCTTCGGGCTCTCCCCAAAGCGCCCCACTGCGTGAACCGGGGAAGCAAAGCACTCCCTTCTGCGCCTGCGTGAAGAGCCCAGCCCCCAAAAGTCAGATCCCAGCGGCAGTTCGGGGAGTTGGTGTGCGCTCCCGGTGCATCCGGCCCTTTGCCTCTCTCCTTCCCTGCACCTTGTTCTTTCTTTTTTTTAAAAAAAGATTTTATTTATTTATTTTTAGAGGCGGGGAAGGGAGAAAGAGAAACATCCATGTGTAGTTGTCTCTCGTGTACCCCCCACTGGGGACCTGGCCCACAGCCCAGGCTTGTGCCCTGATTGGGCATCGAACCAGCGACCCTTTGCTTCACGGGCCGACACTCAGTTCACTGAGCCACACCAGCCAGGGATCAACATGAATTTTAAGGGGACACCATTCAGCCCCCAAGTGCCAAGCTCTGCACGAGGCCCTTGGGGGTGGCGTTGGGTATGTTGACCGAGTTCGGCCCTCTGGTGGGACAGCTATCCCAGAGGGGAGGCCCTGAGTCAGCAGCCCCCCTCCACCCCGGGGCGGGGACATGGGGACACTGGTCCCGTGCTCCTGCACCGCACCTGCCAGTCGGCAGAGCTGGCCTCAGAAAGCCCGGCGGGGCGGGAGCGAGCATCCATCCGACCGAGGAAGGTGGCACCTGCTGCGGTCCCGGGAGCCTCCCAGGAGCCGCAGCAGGCGCCCCTCCCACCAGTGCCCAGAGGCGGAGGCCGGATGTTCAATCAGACTTGCCTCAAGGGCCAAACCATTTGAGTAACTTTTGCCTCAGCTGTTCCTAAGCTGTGCCATGTGATTGTATTACTTTTAGTAACTTCTGAATGGGGGTGTAATTCAGTGAAATTGTAGTATTGATACCCAACGGGTTGCCCGCAGGTATGTGTGCAGTCCCCTGCCTTAGGAGAGGCGCGCCTGGTGACTCAGGCACCCTCCCTGCCCCCACAGAAGCCACCGGCACTGGGCTTCCAACCCCGCCCGGGAAGCTCGGCCAGGCCAGACCCTCAGGGCGCCCCGTGCCTCGCCCCTCTCAGCACGCGGACTCCGAGGCTGCCCGTGGCCACGTGGTCCCGGTGGCCCGCCCTGCGGGCGGCTGCATGTGCTCCGCGCGTGGGCGGACCGCAGCTGGCCTCCCTGGCCATGGGTGCCTGGAGCAGGGCCAGGTTTGGGCGGCAGTGGAGGCAGCTGTGCTGAACATGCTCGTGTGAGACTTTCCGGAACCCCGTGTTCACCCTTGTGGGTCAGTGCCTGGGAGTGGGGGGTGGCCGGGGGTGGGTAGATGTGTGTTTATGCCAAGGAAACTAACAGCTTCCCAAGGTGCTGGGACAAAACACATTTTATCAAACTACATTGCCAGATCTCTTCATCCACGTACTGAAGTGGACCCACTCTGAGTTTGTCCACATTATTGGGGCTGCATTATTGGTGTTAAGTACAGAGACACCTTATTATAATGACTCAGACCCTCTAAACCTCTGGTATGGGAAAACCGGGGCCATCTGTATGAGCCCCCCCCCCATTAGGGACACAGGCTCCTGTCCCTGGGCCGTAGGAGGGAGCCAGTCAGCGCTGGGGGAGAATTATTTCTCCGCTGCGTTGATGTCCTTTCACCTGTAAAACCTGTGCAGGTACATGAGACCCAAAAGGGTGTCTAAGCTGCCCCACCTGCTCAGTGGCCTAGGGGACAGAGTGCATTCCTAACTGAGGCCGCGTGGGGCTGGCTACTCCACTCTCTCCCAGTCCCAGAGGCAAAGCTAAGTGATCAGAGAAGGTGTGCCTCTTTTTTCTACATTTTTGTAGAAACATTTTGATAAATGTTTCAAAAACACCGATGCCAGACTCCTGCCTCCAGGGCGCGAGACCCCACCTTATCTGCCGCTGATGCGACCCTGTTCATCCTTGGCTCGTGGCTCCCTGGAACCGGGGGTGCACACCAGCCCTTCCCTGCGCCCCTGGGGCCCCGGGAGCACCGCGGCCGCTCCTGCGCTCAGACCCTTCCCAGGCCGCCAGGAGCCCCGCTCTGGGACGGCGCTCTGCTGGGCCCGGATACAACCTCTTTCTCCAGTCTGCAAAGGTTCGGGTCTTCCTTGCGCTGACGCACGCCTCGCCGCGGCCTGGGGCTTCCTCCTAAAGGTCTTGTCCCGAGATGGAGGAAATAGGGCACGCGCCTGGGCCGGAGCGGAGGGTCAGCAGCCAGCGCAGAACCCAGACTGAAAGCTTCTGGCCGGTCCCGAATTAAAACCTTAAAACCGCAGGCTGGCAGCGTGGAGGGCTTTCTCTTTCCTTTGAAAAAGGCCGACTCTGGTCGACCACCAGAATCGTGCATCTCAGGGGTAGCAAGATGCTGCCAGACAGTCCCCTCACAAGGAGAAGCCATTCCCTGGGGGCCGTGAGGGGCGGGGCCCCCAGAGCTCACCTGTCTCCTCACTGGGCTGTGGAAGGGGGGGGATAATTCTCTGCGAACTCAGGCCGTTCCTGTGTGTGCCTGTCACCTGCGCCCCACAGAGCCCAGCTGCCGGTGATGGGTGTTCTCCTGACTTCGTTCAAGTCCCTGCAACCACTCTGGGTACCGCTGGAGATGCCTACAAGCCCGGTGAAGCCCAGGGCTCCGCGTCTCCCTCGGGGAGCCAGCCGCACCGGAGGCTCAAACCGGCTTCAGTGACCCAGCCAGTACTCTGGGCGCGGAGAAGCCCGCTCCCACCCTGCTGACGTGGGGCCTCTCCACGGAATTCCTCCCCTCTCTCAATGACATCCAACGGACAGCCATTTTTCTTGATTTACCCCAAACCCTGAGGAGCTGTTGAGGAAGCTGCTCAGCTGGGTGCCTGGGGCACAGCCAGGGACGTGCCCGTGACCGGTGGCTCAGTCCAGCCGCTGAGACCCAGGGGGGACCGGGGTGGGGCAGGGGTGTCGGGGGGATGCTTGGGCTCCAGATCAAAATCCTGTGATATTTGGTTTTGGAAAACGCACGTGGTCTCTCTCACACGGGCTGGTTCTGGCAAACCTCCTGGCTTTGTGAGCCACACGCGTGTGCCACCCAGACGGCTGTCCCGGCAAAGCATCGGTGGCGATGTTTAGTGTTTAAGAGTCAAAACAAAAGGACCGAGCTGGAACAGAACATGCGTGACCACTACCATTCAATGGCCCTTGGATGTTTATTGCTAAACTGCTCTGGCCAGACACACAGCCACGTGGCACGAACGTGCCGCCAGAGTCCGTGCCTCCAGCGCGGGGCTCGCTCCGAGCGGCAGGGGCGTGCGGCCGTGCGCCGCACCGGCTTCCGGGCTTCCGCGCAGCCGCAGGGTCCGCGGGCTGAGCCAGGGCTCGCAGCCGACGCCCACGCGGGGGAGCAGCTCCCTGCCCCGGTCTCACGCGCCTGCTCTGCCGCCCAGGACGTGGGCGGGCGCGCCCCCTGGGGCCGCGCGATCACCGTCTAGAACAGCTGGATGATCGAATCCCTTGATTTGCCGACACCAACCCACTTCACTGAAAGGAAGGAGGGCGTTCAGGCTGGGGCGGGGCGGGGCGGGTCGGGCAGGCAGGGCGGGGTGGGCGGGGCGGGACCGTGGCGCGGCACCCACCTGCCACTCCGACGTGGTTCTCCACAAACCGAACGTAGCTCTGGGCCTGTGGGGGCAGGTCCTCCCACTTCCTGGCGCCCGTGGTGTCTGATTTCCACCCAGGCATCGTCTCGTACTCCACCTCGACCTTCTGCAGGATCTCCTGGTTAGCTAGGGGCACACGGGGGCGGTGACGTCCCTCAGGCGTTGCTCCTTCGCCTGCGCGGACCCTGGGTCGCGGGGACCCCCAGCCTGCGGGCTGCTTCCCTGGGGGCTCCGTGGCGAGGGGGGCAAGTCGCCCTCCTGGGTTTTCTCAGGGTTGGGGAGGGGCACCCCTTCCAAGCCAGGGGAACACGTCCACGCTGCACACGGACTCGTCACGTGCTCTGCTGGACTGTCCGTGGGTAACTCAGCTGAGCAGCGCCAAGGACCCTGCTTGGAGATTCTAAGGGGCTCTGAGTTTGCCCTGTTAAGAAACCCTGATTGAGCTGAGTCCCCGGCCCTTCCCAGGACAGGGACCCCGCTTGGAAGGGACACTGGGCTCGCAGCAGATGCCGACCGCCTGTTACTGACGGAAGACGCTGGAATGAGCCGTCCGCCCCGCGGGTCTTGAGCCCCAGCCCCTCTGAGATTGTGCCGCCCCGGGGCCCTGACCCTCGGCCCCATGGCTCTCCTGCTGCGCCCTCTCAGAGGTCAGGGTCAGCAGGGCGGGCACTCGGGAGCCACTGGTGGGTCCACACAGCCAGGGGAGGGCAGGGCAGCTCGCCCACCGCAGGGGCCGGGCCGGAACCGGAACCGGGGGAGGGAGCCGCCGCCGGGAGTTGGGCCGGAACGTGATCCCTCAGGAACCGCGAGACTCAGGAAAGCAGCACAACACTCAGGCTTTGTCCGGGGAGGGACGGAGGCAGCGAGGCCCCGGTGGGTCTTACACAGCCCCCTGAAAGGGTGCTTTCCTAGGCCAAAGGGCCCTCTTCCCATCGCAGTGTTAGGTCCCCAGAGCAGTCGCATCTGCTCACAGGAGGCGGGCCTGGCGCCCAGGCGCCTGCGGGTCCCCTGCCCGGGTTGGTGCCGAGTTGCCCTCCACCGGCCGCCGGGCCAGGCCCCCGAGCTCTTTCCGAACTGCGGGACGTGCCTGCGGCCGCCCAGAGACCGGGAGGGCCGCCCTCGTGGCTGAGAGCCTGCGAGGCCGGGGTCAGGCGAGCACTCCAGGGGCGGCCCTTCCTCTGGTCGCTGGGACCCGCCGGTCACGCCCACCCCGGGCCGGTGCAGCCGCCCACGCGGGAAGCCCCTCTGCGCATACCTGGGAAATAGGGGATCCTTTTCCCGTTCAGCTTGTAGGAGACACCGACTTTGATCTCGTCCAGGGCGTCCAGGATGTCCAGCTTCGTTAAGGCCAGCCTGTCCAAACCAAGGAGACACGAGGGAAGGGGCTGTGGGCAGGGAGCTCTTGGCGTTGCCGGCCCCTCCCCCGTTCCCCTCCGCTCCGAGGACAGGGCATGAAGCGAGGCCCTCAGGGAGAGGCACGGCGGGCAGGCTGGGGCGCACCTCCCACGCCATCGGCCCTCTACCTGCCCCAGGCCCAGGAGCCTTCAGGAGGCTCTGCCCGCTGCCCGGCCGCCCGCACAGGCCCAGCCGCGTCCACGCCACTGACGCCAACGGTGGCGGCCGCTGCGCCGCCCTCCCTCCCAGCAGGCCCTGGGCCCAGGACCTCACACAAGCTTCTCCCTTTCCCGTCTCCCTTTCAGCCTGGCTCTGAAGTGCCTATGAGTACAGCCGGGCTCTGCCTACAAACAGCATTTCATGCCCTGGCCGGGTGGCTCAGTGGGTTGGAGCATCGTCCTGCGAACCAAAAGGTCGCCGGTTCGATTCCTGGGCAGGGCACAGGGTTTCCTGGGTTTCAGGTTTGGTCCCCAGTAGGGGTCGCGCAAGAGGCAACCTATCAATGTTTCTCTCTCACGTGGATCTTTCTGTCCCTCTGTCTCTCTCCCTTGTCCTCTCTCTAAAATCAGTGACCGTGTCCTCAGGTGGGGATTAAAAACAAAAACAAACAAAAACACCATTTCGCGTCAGCGCCCTGGATCGGCGGTTCTCCAGCCCCGTCTCTGCAAATTGCCGGGTCTTTCCGGGGCTCGGGAGAGGCTGCGCCGCCTGCAGCAGGGGCCTCTGTCCGGGGCCGCGAGCTCAGGGCGAGGCCTCCCCGGCACTGGGTCCCACGCTGTGTTGGGACGGGGCCTCCCCTGCCCACGGCCCCCGCCTCGCCCCTGACACCCCAGAGGCCCGCGCAGCCCGGCTCGGCCGCCCGGGCCAGCTCCCGCGCGGCAGCGTGCGGGGCCCTGTGGCTCTGGGTCCACCGCCCCCTCGTCCACAGGTGAACTAGCTCAGCCTCTCGCAGGGGCCAAGGTGCCCTGTGGCCTCCACGGCGTTGCTCACGGCTCGGGGCGCCCGGCACAGGGCTCCACGGACCACCCAGTGGGGCCCCGCCGTGCGACGGGTGCAGACGGGCTGACAACGCCCCAGGGGGAAGACTGTGGCCCTGAGCCCCGACACCCAGCCCCGGTGGAGTCCGGGGGGTTCGTGAGGGTCCCCGGGGTGGGCGGGCGGTGCTGGACGGCGGCGCGGCACAAGCGCTTACGCGGTGAACCCGTTGACCATGTGAGCGTATCGCAGGATCATCAGGTCCAACCAGCCGCAGCGCCTCTTCCTGCCCGTGGTCACCCCCCACTCGTGGCCGCGGTTCTGAAGCAGGTCGCCGATTTCCTGCGTGGGGACAGGGCAGGTCCGCGGGCGCAGGAAAGGGTGCCCGGCCTTCCCCCGCGCGTCCTCGCCGCTAAGGCTGCGCCCCCTGCAGGCCCCTCCTCGCAGGCCAGGGCGCCCCGGCTGGGGCTGCGCCTTGCTGGCCAGCGGGGGTCACAGGAGGACTCGGACGGGGGTGGGGGGCACGGGCCCTGCTCACCCCCTTCCCGTCGGCACTCGTGTGCAGGGGGCGAGGGCAGGAGGGGCCAGTGCGAAGCTTAGCGGGGGCTGGCGGGTGCGAGTCTGCCCCCCCGTGGTCCCTGCCCCTATGCCTGCGTCCCCTGCCTGTTAAGGCTGCCAGATACTTCTGGACGCAGCGCCTCTCTTCCTGCTCCGGCCCTCACACAGGGCGGGTCAGGGCAACGGCCTCCTGCCCTCGAGGCCGGCAGGACACAAGGCCAGGTGCCCCAGGCGGGTCCCCGGCATCCTGAGGGTCCTCTCTGAGCCAAGGGGGGGCCCCGACGCCACTCGCCAGCAACGCCCTGGGGGCAGGGCTGTGTGGCACGGCCTGTCCTGGCATGGCCCCCACGGGCGCCTGCCCCCGCCCCGTCCGCAGGGGCTCCGCCGGGCGGGGGCTCACGTTGATCTGCTCGGTGGGGAAGGCGCCGATGCCCACGCGTGTGGTGTAGGCCTTGACCACGCCGTAAACGTCGCCGATGTTCTGCGGGGGGATGCCCAGCCCCGTGCACACGCCGCCCACCGTGCAGTTGGATGACGTCACAAAGGGGTAGGTCCCTGCAGGACAGAACAGGTCGGGGACCCTCCGCCACCCCCCCAGGTGCCCCCAGCCCGGGGGACCCTCGGGCAGAGGCCAGTGGTGGATGAGCCCCCGGCCCCTCAGGGGTCTCCAAGGAGAGTGTCTCAGGGGCCATCCGGGGGCAGTGGCCCCACAGGATTGGGGACAGGAGGGAGCTATCCCCGCCCCGCCCGGTCTCCCGCCCCCGCAGCGTCAGTCAGTATGAGGGGCGGCACCACTGTTTTCGCGGCTGGAGGGGAGCACGGTGGAGGCAGGGGCCCGGCCCTGTGCCCGTCCCCTGGCAGACACGAGGGCCCAGCCTGCCAGGACGTACCGAAGTCGATGTCCAGGAGGGCTGCGTTGGCACCTTCCACGAGGATTTTCTTGGGGGGGCCGTGGAGCGCCTCGTACATGAAGTAGACGCCGTCTCGGACCATGGGCCGGATGCGCTCGGCGAAGCCCTGCGGGAGCAGCGTGGCTGCGGGTGGCAGCCCCCCAGCGCCGCCCCTCCCCACAGCCCGGCTCACCCGGACAGTCCCCGCCAAGCAGGTCTGCACACGGGACCGTCCGGGGCTGGTCTGTGAGGCCCAGCGCTCTTCTCAGGGAACGTGCAGTGTGTTCCCCAATTCCTATGTTTTGGCCCGGACCCCTAGGCGCTCAGAATGGGGCTGCCCGGGAGGCAATCAAAGCGCAGACGAGGCGCCAGGCAGGCCCTGACCCCACAGAGCTGACCCCGCAGAGCTGAGGTCCCTATGGGTCCGTCCCCGTCCTCGCTACAGCCCCAGACAAGGGCGGGAGGAGCAGGATCCCGGCCTTGGAAACTTCCGGGGGGGGCTTTGTGCTGACTGCTCCCTGCCCTCCGCCCCGCCTGGCCCTCTCGGGGCCTGTGGGACACCCTCACCTCCTGCCTCAGATGGGACAGGGACGGCCTCCCTCCCCCAGCTCCCCCAGAGAGGACGCGGGCCCAGCCAGGCGGGCGAGCCGGAGCCCCGAGGAGGCCTCCCGACTCACCACCCCCGTGGGGGGCTCGCGCAGGAGGCCCGCCACCCCAAGATGGCGCCCCGAGGTGTGCACTCCGGGAGCCGGCAGAACGAGGCGGGGCCCCCCCGCCCCGAGCCCCAGGCTGCCCGGCCTCCCCGCTCTACCTTGAGTTTTCGGAGTTGACCCTCAACGTCTATTTCCAACGTGGGGAACATGGACTGGTGCTGGTGGGCCAGGTTCTTGAACCTGCCGAGGCGACAGCGACTGAGCCCCCGCAGCCTGCCGGAGCCCCGAGTCCCTCTCGCCGGCCAGGCGCCCGGGGCTGCGAGCGGCCAGCTACCTGGAGGAGAACTCGTCGAAGTCAGACAGCAGGTCGCAGATGCGCAGGCCCGTGCGGGCCGCCTTGGACGAGTAGGCGGGTCCGATCCCCTTCCGGGTCGTGCCGATGCTGAGAGACGGGTGGCTGTGAGCAGGGGAGGCCTGGGCCCCGGCCAGCGCCCCCGACCTATCTCCACCCCTGCCATGGAAGGTGCCCGTCCAGCAGCGGCGCCCGGCAGTCTGGGCGGCTGCGAGGACCGACAGGCCAGCTCTCAGGGCCCCGGGGGCCGGGAGGGGGCAGGCGCAGGCAGGACAGGCCGTGCGTGGGGTCACGGTGGGCCGGGAATCCCGGCGGCAGGAGCGGGCAGCAGGGCGCTCCTCGGGGGCGGTGGCCAGGGAGGACGGCACGACCCAGGGGGAGGCGGGCTCGGTCGGCCTGCAGGACTCGGGGCGGGGGCGACCCCCCGGCGGCTGCCCCCCGGCGGCTCCGGGGCTCCGGTCCAGTCCCCTCCCACCCGGCCGCGCTGGCCGGCCGCGCCCGCAGGACGCCAGCTGGCGGCCACTCCGGCACTCACTTCTTCCCCTCCTGGGCCTGCCGCTGCACCTCCTGGAGCCCGTCGACCGCCTGGTGGAAATCGAACACTGCGGGCCGGGAGGGCCCCGGGCGGGGACAGGCCGGGCGTCAGGGGCCGCACCGGGCGTCCTCGGGGCGGGGGAGGGGCCCGGTGTGGGAGGGGACAAACAGGAATCTGGACGCCGCTCCCCCCCCACCCCTGTGGGACCGCGAGCCCCCCGGGGCGTGGGCTGCCCAGGGGCACCATGATCCCGACCACCCTGAGCTCAGGAAGGCCGAGCAGAGCCACGTGGGCTCAGCGTCCGGGACGGGGCCACGGAGGGCGCCCTTCGCCGCGGGGCGGGGCGGGGGGCCGGGGCACTCACCGAGGTGGGCGCGGTCCGAGATGACCAGCCTCTTCTCCCAGTCCTTGAGGCCTGCGGGGGGCGCAGGCGAGGGGGCTGAGGCGGCCGGCTGCCCGCGCCCGCCCGGGCAGGAGCCACCGCCGTCACCTCCGAGGGGTGCCCAGGGACGGGCCCTCCCCTCGTGGCCTCTCCCCGCCGGCGGTCCCACGCCATCGCCCCCGGGGGCACCTGCCCGCATCCCGCAGGCACCTGTTGCCCCCCCGGGCCTCCGTCGTGGCGCCTGCGTCCCCGGCGCCCGGGCACCCTCTTCGCACCTGCCGTGACCTGAGCCTGGGGCGAGGCTCTGCTTCCCTCCCGATTCTCTCGGGGGCGCGGGCTGCCTGGCTGCGGTCAGCCTGCCCCGGCACCACCCTTGCGGGGCCCCTCAGCCACTGCCCGCCTGCCTCCTGGCCCCGAGGAGCCCCCGGGAACCACACCCCTCCCCGAAGGCGTCGTCAGCCCACCAGAGAAACCGCAGAGCCAGGCGTCGGCCAACTGGGCCGCTGGGGACACTCAGGTGTCAGGACAGGGCGTGTCTCTGGGGACTCAGACCTACCTTTCTTCTCGTTCTTTTCTGCTTCTTCAAACAAGCCCGGCAAGTGGACAACCACCCCGTTGCCTGCAACACACGGGTGGAGGCGGAGCCCTGTCACGGACGCGGGGGACCCGCGCTCACCATGGCACGGAATCCGCACCCCGCGTTCCGAGCAGCCGCGGTCGCGCGGCTGAGACAGGCACGCAGCCCCGTGTGCGCCATGGGGCGGCGGGTGACCTCACGTGGTCCTTCCGGGCCCCGGAAGGCCCCTCGGCCTGAATGAGGAGACGCCGCGACGGGATGGGCCTTGGGGGCGCCGTGCTGAGTGAAACCCCGCAGACACTGGGGGCGGGTGTGGCCACACCCACACGGGTCCCGGGGAGGGGGCAGGTCTGCGGGGACAGACGGCAGAGGGCGGCGCAGGGCTGGCGGTGGGGCTGGGGGTCCGTGCGTGACTCGGATGAGGTTCGGTCTGGGAAGGAGAGAAGGTTCTGGAGACGGGGCGGGGACGGCGGCCAGAGCACCCGCAGGGACGGGGCGGAGCGGTGGGCCGGGCTTGGGGTGACAGCCACGTTCTGAAGCCAGATTGCGGTGACAGCGGCCCGCCGGCGGGTGACGTCCGTGGCGCGGAGATCGAGCCTCACGGACGCCGCCCCAGTCACGGAAACGGCCTGAGGCGGGAGCACCGAGAGGCCGGCCCCGCGCTGCAGGCGCGAGCTGGCTTCCGGAGCCTGGGGTCCCGCCACACGGCCGAGCGGGCACATGGGCCGATGGCCCCGGGGCCGCACGTCCCCGCGGGGCCCAGGTACAGCCAGACGCGGGCCCGTCCCTCTAGCACCCGGGCCGCTGGGCCAGGCCACTGGCTCCCGTGGCACAGGCTTGGCCGAGGAGAACAGGACGCCGGTCCAGAAGGGAGTGACTCCGACAGCGCGAGCCACGCCAGGCACAGAAGGTCACCTAAATGCCACACGTCCTGAAATGGCCACGTGGCAGGGCCAGGGAGCGTCGCCAGCTCAGGGGCAGCTGCCTGAGCTCCAGCTCCCTCAGCCCTCACGCGGTGTGATTCTCGGGCGCCGTCCAGCCACGGTGCCTGGCATGCGGGCCCCTGCTGATGTGCCCTGGTGCCCGTCCAGCCTGGGCTCCGGGCACGGGCCCCGCCGAGTCCCCAGCTCCTCCGAGACCAGGCAGAGCGCCCCCACCCCGTGAAGTGGGGCCTCTTTGGCCTCGCTTGCTGGCGAGCAGGCGGGGTGGGGGCAGCAGACGGGCCAGGCCGGGGCCCAGGGCCCGCCCCCACGTGGAGCGGGTGCTCGGAGACCCCTGCTCGGCCCGCCAGCATGCAGCCCGCGGCCCACGCCTCCCGTCCAGGGGCCGGGCCCCAGGCTGCCCCTGGGCACTGCAGCCCCTGCTTCCGGACCCAGGAGGGGTGGGCAGAGATGAGTCACGAGTGTGGCTCGGCCAAGGAAAGAGCCAGAAGGAAAAGCACTGGAAACTCTTCGAGCACATCCCAGGGGCCTGGCCCGGGGACCAGGACAAGCTTCTCCGGGCAGGGGAGGCTGAGAGCCGAGCGCGGAGAGGGAGCCAGGCCTCCTCACCGAGGGCGTGGGGGCAACGGGGCGGGGGCGGGGCTGGAGACACCCACGCAGCCTGGAGGGGGTTCCGCCTCTCAGGGGCACCGCAGAGTCACCAGGCGGGCTGGGGGCGGGGGGCTGCTGAGGGCACGAGGCCCTCACGCAGGGCCAGGAAAGCACAGCTTCCTCCCCCAGGCCCGGCTGCCCGCACGCAGCCACCGCAGGAGGCCTGGCCCATCACGCACGCGCGCCCAGGCCCACACCGCACCCCCACGTGGGCTTGCTCAGCACCCTCGGGGAGGCTGGGAGCTCGGCGGAGCCCCCGGCACCCTCCCTCGCCTTGGCCCAGGCTGGGAGGTGCCCTGGCTCCCTCGCCTGCCCCATCGGGCTGAGGGCCTGAGGACGGGCTCCCAGGTGTGAGAGCAGGGTGTGCGGGGGCAGCCAGGGCTGACAACGCCCCCGGCGGAGCGGCGGGGGCACTCACCGATGAAGGACACGGCCTTGGTGTTGATGATGCCGCTGGGCAGCAGATGGAAGTCGTACTCCTTGCCGTCCACCACCACGGTGTGGCCCGCGTTGTTGCCCCCCTGGGGACAGAAACCGGCCGAGTGTCCAGGAGCCCGGGGGCTGGGACCACCCGTCCACGCCTCCAGCCGCACCCCGGGCCAGCGCGAACGCCCGGCGCCCGGCACCGCCTCCAGGCCGCGTGGGGTTGGGGCACCGCCCCCCGGGGCCCGGGCGGGCCGTCCATGCTGGGTCTAGGGCGTCTGGCCTGGCGTCGGCTCTGGTGCGCGCCTGGGGTGAGCTGGGTCGGAGCCCTGCTCCTGGAGCGGATACGGGGCGTCTCCCACAGCCCCTGGAGCCGGGGCCTCCGCCGACGCGGAGGCACGGCCCTGCTGGCCGCACGGGCGCAGGCCCCCGCGGCGGCGGGCTGGCCATCCCTCAGGGCCCACACCTCCACTTAGGGGTAGAAAGGAGGACGCAGCCCTGGGACCAGCCCCGCCCGGGGGACGCCAGGCCACAGCATCCCTTTCTGGAAATTTTGCGGACGGGGAAGGCCTCACGAAGAGAGAGGCCCGGCCGGCAGCCCCACGTCCCACCACTAGAGGGCACCGTGGTCCCCGGGTGCCGGTCCTCCCAGCCTGGGGCTGCCCCGCCCTCGGGGTCCCCTCAGTGAGCGAGCTGGGAGCTGGGTCCGGGCAGGGGCAGGTGCCGGTGGTGTCCATTCTGCGGCCCTGCCCCTCATGCGTCCCCAGGACCCCCGCGCCCAGTCGGCCCCGCTTCCTGCCTCTGTCTCCCACGGACACCGGCTCCTCCTCGCCACACTCGCTGCCCCGCCCTGCAGAGGGGTCCCAGGCTGCAGGCCATGGAGGCCTCAGCGCCTCCCCCGCAGGGCCTGGCCGGGTGGGGCCTCATGGCCTTTCGTTGCCTGCCCCAGGCCGGGCCGAAGGACACGCTGCCTCCCCGGCTCCCGCGGGGGCACCTGCCCCTCACCCCGTGTCGGGACAGACTGCCTGTCTCCCAGCTCCTCCCCGAAATAGCCGGGGCGGGGGCAGCAGGCGCAGAGGCGAGTCGCTAAATGAGGAGGGGCTGCAGCCCCGCCCCCACCCCTGCTGGCTCCCCTCGAGGGTCCCAGACACCGGTGTCGCGCCCACAGCACCCACGGGTGTCTGACACGCCCCGTGGCTGGCCCGGGGCGTGGAGGCTGTGCTCGCGGTGGGCTGTCTCAGAACGGGGTCACCAGCATCCCAGCCTGCGTCCTGGCGGCCCTGCCTCGCCCCCGGCGCGAGCCCCAAGGGTGGACCTGCTGCTCCCCCAGGCCCCGTGGCTGTGGGGGCTGTGGGGGGCAGGGAAGCAGAGGACAAAGGGGCTTCCGGGGCCGAGCACTGAGGGGGACACCCCGTGAGCGAGGGCGGGCAGAGCGCCAGGCCTCGGGGGCCCCGGGTGGAGTCTGTGCTGGGAGGGGACCCGGATGAGCCTCCCAGAGGGGCTGGGGGTGGGAGGAGGTGCAGGTGCAGGGTGGGGAGCGGGGCAGCGAGCGGCGGGGCGGGCCTCCCCGCAGACCCCAGTCCCGCCCTGCAGGGCGTGGGCAGCCGGGGTCCAGGCAGGCGCGCGTGACCGACGGCCCCCGGTCGCGGGGTCCTTGCGCCTCCCGGACCCCCGCGCTCCGCCCGGCCCTCCGCCCACGTGGGCACCGTCCCCTCAGGAGGCTCTCTGCACAAGGCCTCCCCCACGGCTGCCTTTGCCACCCAGTGAGGGGCAGCCGGGGGAGGGCAGGGAGGGGCGTTGTCTCCGGGGACTGACGGGAAACCGAGGTGCCCAGAGAGGGGAGTGGGCAGCGGAGCCCAGGGTGCCAGACACGCCCCCGCCACGGGGGCCGCCCCCCGGCCCGCCTTGCTGAGTGCCTGGCAGGGGCCTCTGAGCGCCTTTGCTTAGTATAAACAGGGCCCCCGGGAACAGGCTCTGGCCGTGTGGACCAACGGGCGTCACAGGACCCCGGGCAGCGCGGGGCCGGGCGTCCGCCCAGAGGCCACCCCCAGGGCCGGGTGCGGAGCCCAGGGTAGCTATGCCAGAGACCTTGCTCTGTCCTCCCCTGGGCTGCAGGTGGCAGGGCAGGGACGCCCCCCACGGGCCATCCTCAGGCTGGGCCCGGCCGCTGCCCGCAGGCCCAGGGAGCGGCGGCCAGGGCTGCTGGGCCGCGGCCCGGGTTGCAAAGCCGCCTGGAGAGGGCAGCTGGCCCGTGGGCGGCCTGTCCGGCCCGGCCGGGCTGCGGGCTGCTCTCTGCCTCCCTGTCCCGGGCGGCCGTGTGACCGCGAGCCAGCCCGTCGCAGGTCGGGGCAGCCCAGGGGTCCCCGGGGCTCCGCGCCAGCATCTGCCCCACAGCTCCCGGGAGTCGGCCCCCCGCACCTGCGGGTCAGCGGGAGCGGCACGGGCCGGGGCGGCCTCCAGGGGTTCTCCCCTCGGTGGTGGTGGGGAGGCGTCTGGTACAGCTCTCAGCTCCCCCAGGGCGCGGAAGCCCCCCCACCTGCCAGCCTGGCCAGTCGCTCAAAGTCCCCCGTGGAGGCCAGCTGCCTCCTTGGCGTCAGGGACCGAAGGAAGGGGGGCTACCGCCCTCTCAGGCACAGGCGCAAGGCCAAGGCCAAGGCCGGCCCACTCAGGGATCAGACCAGCCTGACCTTTCCTGTCCCCACTGGCGTTCAGCCGGCCCAGGCCCAGCCGCTCACGGAGCCTGTCCCCAGGGGGCGTGGGTGGTGACCTGGGCCGGCGACACGCAGCCCCGGGCGTCCCCGATGTCCCTGCAGGGGGGCCCCGCACACCCTCCTCATGCCCCTGTTCAACACAGGGAGGGGCCCCCAGATGGAGCCTACTCTGTGAGCCTCGCCGCCCCGATGTGTCCCCAGCCTTGCTCTCTAGCATCTGTCCTTGCCTGGCGTTCCCGCCGTCTGCTTGGAGGCCTCCCCCTTGTGGCCTCTGACCGGCCAGGCCCCTCGCCCTCCCCACCCACTCCCCTGCCCCACGGTTCCCTCTCTGGCCCCCACTGCACGGCCCCCTCGATGGCTGATGGCTGGGACGGCAACTTTGGCCTCACACGTGGCCCAGGCTCCCGCGAAGCCGGCCTGGCCTCCCTGCCCGGGGACACAACCCCGCCCCCTCTGTCCGTGAGGACAGGGGAGCGTCGGAGAGGACAGGGGAGAGCCTGGGGTGGGCGCGGCCAGCCCTTCAGAGGCTGGAGGCCTGCAGCGCTGTGTGGCTGTGGCGGCCGGGAGGAGGCCCCCGGGCAGCGGGGGCAGCGGCCGGTTCCATCAAGGCCGTGCGGGACAGGCAGCAGGGCCGGCTCGGGTGAGACGTTGGGCCCAGGTCCGCGGGCGGCCGGGGAGCTCGCGTTCCATTCACCCCGTTCCATTCCCACTGACAGGCCCCGCCCTCCGTCCGCTCACTCACGCAGTCCCAGCCAAGAGCGGCTGCCCTCCCGGGGGCCCCGGGGCGAGGCCTGGGGCAAAGGAGGGCGGGGGGACGCGGGACGTGAGGCTGGGAGAAGGGGGGCTGCCTCTGAAACAGGTCCTGCAGGCGAGGAAGAGGGCGGGGGCCCCAGGGCCCGAGGCGGGGGCGCAGGCCCCCAACGACTGAGATGAGAACGAGGACAGAGCAGCCGTGGGGGACGCAGCTGCCACCGGGAAGGCCCAGGTCCGGGTGACAGGCCAGGCGGCGTGGTCACTGCGGCTGGCCGGTGGCAGCCCTTCCGGGCGGCGCCCAGACGGACTCCAGCCCGGCCTGCGCGGCCCCGGGTGCGCCTGTCCGCTCGCTGCGGAGACGCGGCCCTGCTGGCCGAGCTGGTGGCAGAGCTCCGCCCGAGGCCCCTCCGTCCGCACAGCTGGAACGGGCTCCCGGTGGCCCAGGGAAACTGCAGAGCCACTCCGAGGAGGGGGCGGGCCGCGAAGGGCAGAGAGGCTGGCCAGGCCAGCAGTGGGCGAGGAGGGCCCTGGGCGTCCCCCGGGCAGGCCGGCCGGAGGAGGGGCGTCGTGCGCTGGGGAGCGGAGGGGGGGTCAGCCCACAGGCCCCGCGCCGCGCAGGGCCGCAGGGCACAGGGCTCACACCGCAGGGGCTCGGGGGCTGCCTCTGCGCTGGGCTCTCGGCGGGGGGTGGCCTTGCTCCCCCCACCCCCGTCCCCGGCTTCGGACGACCGTCCTGAGTCGCGCCCAGGAAGCGTCTCCCGGGAGCCCCGTCAGCATTGGGCAGCGGTGGCCCGGCTGCTGGGCCTGTCCCTTCTCAGGGGGCTCTGGGCCCAGCGTCGGGGCGGGGCCCAGCGTCGGGGCGGGACCCAGCCCGAGGGAGCCAGGGCCCAGGGGCGCCCCTTCCCCGTTTTGGGGCGCATTCTTGCTGGTGGCTCTCAGTCCCAGGAGCACCGATGCCCACGCCCACCACTGGCCCCTTTGTGCCCTGACCTCTGTCGGCCAAGGCAGCAGGCACAGCCGGGCGGCCCTACGGCAGGGCAGCGATCCCTGGGGACCGCCCGTGTCCCTCACCCCCTCCCCCGGCAGCAGGCAGAGGCCCCGCCCTGGGCCCTCGGGGGACGAAGCCCAGCCCGGCCTCCTGGGGGGCACTGCCAGCTGCTGGTCACCCCGGCCAGATGCCCAGGGCTCCTGCCCCCCGCTCCGTCCAGCCTGGACCCTCCTCCTCCTCGCCCCGCCTTCCTCCCCACGTCCTGCCCTAGCCCCTGCCTCCTCTTGGCCGACACCCCAGGGTCACACCCTCCCAGACACGCCTTGCTCGCTCAGCCCGCCTGCTCCCCAGCCCCCCGCCCCCACCGCAGGCCGGAGCGCTGTGTGGCGACAGCCAGCCCCATCCCAGGCTGCACAGAATGAGGAGCGGGGGCGTCCCCGCAGTCCTCAGGCCACCTGGGAGCTGGGGTCCCTGCCTCCCCCCACGGGAGGGCCCAGCGGCACACCCAAGGCCCACTCCACCCCCTGAGGATCGGGTGTCCCCAACTCAGCAGGGCTTGTATTTATAGCTCTGCCCGTGGCCCGCGCAGCCGTGGGGGCGGGGCGGGTGGGGAAGGTGGGTCCGCGGGACGCGGTGTCCCGCGCAAGGAGGGCAGGGTGAGCGCGGGGAGGGGGTGTCGCGTGGCTGGGTGGGTGGTGGGGGGTGGCCGCTGGGAAGGTGTCCCCGGGGGGAAGGGCTCCGAGAGGCGTGCCGAGTCCGGGCAGGGTGGGAGGCTCGCTGGGTGGGGAGCGGCCCTGCGCACCTGGCAGCGGCTGATGATGTCGGCGTCCGTGGCCAGCAGGTCCACCACCTTGCCTTTGCCCTCGTCCCCCCACTGCGCGCCCAGCACCACGGTCACCCGGGAGCCGGTCGCCGCCGCCTCCTGCTGCAGCCGCCCCCGCTTGACGCCGCCCGCGCCGGGCGGCCGGTCGTTGGAGGCGCGGGTCGCCGACATGCTGCCCGGCTTGCCCGCCGCGCTGGACGCCGAGAGTCCGCCGGCCCCGCCGTTAAAAGGCGCCGGCCCGGGGCGGGGGGCGGGCCCCGGGCCCCGTGACGCTCGGTGACCTCCAGCCCCCGGTCCCGCCCCCGCCGCCGCCGGGAGCCGAGTTGGGCCGCGGGCACTTTGGGGCACACGAACGGGCGGCTGGCGCCGGGGTCCCCCGCTCGGGCCTGTCTGGGCGCCCCCAGAACGTCACGAGGGCGTTTGCGCCCCCCGCCCCCGGACCGGCCTGGGCGCTGCGACCCCATCCCGCCGTGCCCCGGACCTCGGGTTTCCGGGACCTGCGGGGGCCCCTCCGGCGCGGGCGCGCGGCCTGCGAAAGGGGAGCTGCGTCTCTGCGCCCCCCGCGCGAGGGTCCGCACGCCCGGCGACTGGGGGCACGCACCTACCCCGCGCTGAGCCCGGGTCCCATGGGCCGGCGCGCGCGCCCTCTGGTGGCCGCGGCGAGGACAGCGCGTCTCCCCCGCGCGCGGGGCCCAGGTGCCAGGTGCAGGACGCGCTGTGGGGCTGCGCCCGCCCCCGCCGGTACCAGCACGCGGGCTGCATCTGAGAGTCGGGCTGCCCTTGGCCCCCAGGGCCGCGAGTCCAAGAAGGAAGGGCCAACCCGTGCCGTCAGGGCACCTGGCAGGGCGGGTGCGCAGTGGCGATGCCCAGGGCGGGGTCTCCGGGGGGCCACCCCGGTCACTTTCCTGCTCCCGCTGCAGCGGGACTGGATGCCGGGACAGGCTGCATGACAGCGGGGTGGGCCACCACGCCCACACGCGTCCCCCGTGGACTCTGGCTTGCACACAGCGGGCCCCTTGGGGACAGTAGCGCCCTCTTAGGCCCCCGCTCCAGGCCCCTCCTTCCTTCCCTGGGGGCTCACGGCGCAGACGGGCCCAGGGCCCACCCACCAACCTCTGGCCTGGGGTTGGGGGCTCCTGGCGTTCCCAGGCTGGAGACAGGGAGACCAGCTGCTCCTCAGGGAGAAGGGAGTGGACGCCAGCTGGTCACACGAGGGTCGCTGGTGGAGCGTCAACGATTCCAGCCCCAGCCGAGGGCCACCCTGCCCGCCACCTCCAGGCGGGAGCCCTGGCAGTGACCCTGGGCCGGGAACATGGCCCCTCCTCACACGGGGACGCCCATTACCCCTCCCCCTCAGCACTATTGAGGGGAACCCTGAAGAGTGGGTTATCAGCAGGGTGCAAGGCGCAGGCTCCGGGTCCACGGCGGAGCAGGTGCCAAGGGAGCCGCCCAGGAGGCGGGTGGAGCCGGGGGCCGGCAGGAGGCTGCGCCCGGCTTGGGAGTTCAGGTGGGAGTTTGGGGTGCAAGAGCTAGCTGTGTGGACTTTGCAGGAGGGGCCGGGGACTGCCGGAGGGTTCTGTGTGCTTGTTTCCAGACGAGAGGGGAGGAGCGGAGCCTCCGAAACACCCACCAGGTGCCATGAGAGGATTTCCTGGAGTCCCGCTGGGGGGGTGTCCTCTCTGCCCCCCAGGCAGACCCAGACGGGGACCAAGGGGACACCACTGGCATTGGATGGGCTCTGCAGGCCAGACGCTGGCGGTGGCACCAGTGCCCCAAGCCCGGCGCTATAAATAGCCAGCGGCCCCGGGGAGCCTGGCCTTTCCATAAACAACCCTTCCCAGGCCCGCAGCTGGGGCCCTGCCAGTCACACGGCCCAGCCCGAATTAGAACCCTCCCCCACCCCCACGCCACCCCTCGCGGTGGCCCCGCGCATGCGGGCCTGTCACCAGGGTGGCGGCAGCGCTAGTCACCAAGCTGGGCCTCCAGCACGTCCTCAGGGCGCACGTGGGCTTGGCTGCGAGGTTCCCACGGTGCGGCCTCACCTCACGGGGGACATGCGGGGACCGGGACCCAGGCCCCTTGCCCTGGAGCTCGGGACAGCGCAGGGTGGGAATGAGACATGGGGCGGCCGCCTGGGGGTCAGCTCGGTCAGGGGTGACGCACAACAGCCCCTGACCCGGCCGTTCCCTGCTTGGACCCCCAAGAAAACGAGCCCCCGTCCGCTCAGAGGCCGGGTCAGGGGCGGGCAGGCACAGCGGCCACGCAGAGCACCGGCGTGCTGACCCCACCAACGGGGGCGGGGGGGGTCTCAGAAACACGCAGAATGCAAGACGCCAGAGGGCTCCCGAGGCCAAGTGTCCACAGAAGGCAGACACAGGGACAGGGCTGGGAAGGGCGTTGGGGACGGCGGTGGCCGGGGCGAGGGGCGTTCTTGCAGGTGACGAAGCATCTGCACCCTGGGCCAGGGCGAGAACTTCCTGTGTGCGCCTGCTGACATCACTTAGGACCGGGGAGCTCAAGTACAGGCGCTGCGCCCCCAGGGCGGCTCCGTCCCTATCGGAGGTCCCCTCTCCCTCCCCCACCCGCCGGTCCAGCCGTCCACGCACGCCATCTCGGCTGTCACGAGGCTCAGGCGCCCGCCCTGCCCGCCCACGGCCCTCACCCCACACAGCCAGTGGCAAGCCCATCACTGGGCTGTGTCCGGGCACAGGCGGGCTGCCCTCCCGGGGCGGGGCGGTCAGGAGCGGAGGCAGCCCCTCGGCTGGGCCATTCTGGTCCCCTCAGCCTCCTCTCAGCCCGGAGGGGACAGCCCGCCCTGGGGGCAGCAACGGGGGCAGCTCTGTGGACAGGGGGCCAGGCCCTGGCTGCAGGGGGGCAGGCCGGTATGGCGGCCAGGGCCAACGCCTCCTCACCCTCGGGGCTGGATGCACGGTGGGGGGGCCCCACGCGGCGCAACTCCACGCGGCCCCCGTGACCCTGTGGAGCAGAGGGCCCCGTCCGCCCAAGCTCACGCCTGCCCGCCCGCCGGCCTCTACCCGAGGCCCCGGGGTTCTCCCACCCACAGAACCCCAACCAAGGCCGCCACAGAACAGCAGACACACAATCACGTTCTTGTTAAAATCACTCTGTTCCAGCCCAGCAGAGCAGGTTGGGGGCAGAGCCGGGCCGCGGGAACCGGAACCCAGTAAGGGGCGGCGGGGGCTCCGGCTCCACCTGGCTCCCGTGGCTTCTGGAGCAGGGCCCATAAGGGGTCGTCTATGTGGGGGCCAGGTCACCGGAAAGGGGGTGCGAGCTAAGAGAAGATGGGGAGGCAGCCAGCGGACGCCCCGCGGGCGGGCGGGCACTGTGCCACACAGGGGCGGCATCGGCTGCGAAGAGCAGGCAGGAGGGCGGGCAGCGGGCGGGCGGCGCCGAGGGTCCGCGGGCTGGCGGGGCGTGTGGGATCTGGCCCGACGCCCCCGGCGGCTCCGGACGCCCGCCTCCCTGGCTGGGTAAGGCACCGAGTCTAGGCTTCCTGGCGCCCGGCCACAGCCCGGGCCGGGGCCCTCCTCTCTCCGCAGCCGTCCAGGGCCCGCTGCTGCGGAACAGCCGTCGTGCGAGCTCTGTCACTTGGCTTTGGGCTTGGGCCTGAGGCCTGTGGGGGGACAGGAAGGGACAGTTAGGAGCGGCCCTGCTGGGGGCAGTGCCAGGGAGCCCGCGTCTGGGTCCCCAGGCCCTCACTGTCCGGGGCTGGGCCGTGTGCCCGGGTCCGCTCTGACCCAGGCCCTTTCCCGGGCAGCAAGGCCCCCCGGCGGACGGTGCTGGCGCCTGCCCACCCGTCTCACTGGAGGCGGGGGAGGGGGTCCCTCATCTCTCCTGCATCTCAGCCCCAGGCTGCACCCTGCCTCTGCTCATGGGCCCCGCTGTCACCTCCTCTCTCTGCGGCTCTAACAGCTGCCTCCGCACTGGCCGTCCTGCCAGACCCTTCCTGCCCAGTCTTTCTCCAGCTGGAGCCTGAGGGCGCCGGGGCCCATCCAGCGCCCTTGACCCCCGCTCCCCCCGCGGCTGCGCCCCAAGGCCGCCCCGGTGCTGGGTGCTGTCCCTGGGGGGCGGGCAGCCTCTGGTCTGAGATCTGCCGCTCAGGAGACAGGGCCAGAGCGGCAGAAAGAGACGGTGAGAACTCGCCGACTGAGCATGTCTGCACGGGCCCCACAGGGCGGGGCCGGGAGGCAGCGGGCGCAGGGGCGGGGAGCGCCCTGGGGCCAGGGAGCGTCACCGTGGATGCACCGTGGACGCCCCGGACGGGTCAGGCGAAGTGTGGGAGGAGCGCAGAGCAGGGGCCGGTGTCTGCAGGCCGAGCGGGTGTCGGCGGCACCGCCCACAGGCTGTGTCCCGGCCAGCGAAACGCCCCTGGGCTGGCTGCAGGGCCGCTGCCCACGCCCGCCCCAGGCGGGACATGTGTCACGAGCGCCGAAACCCTGCCCTCTGAGAGGGCGTCTTCTAGAATCTCAGTGTCAGCACGACAGAGGCTGCTGATCGAATCGACCACTGCGAAAGTGACCAGGACACCGGGCTGCAGGGTTGGCCGCCCAGCTGCCGGGGACAGCGGCCTCGGGCTTTGGGGAAACCTCCGGGGCCAGCGGCGGGCGGCACAGAGGTCCCTGACGTCGCTCCGTGAAGGTGGGGGACAGGGCACCACACACAAACAATTCTGCTACGTGTGGCAAGTTCTCGTTGTTCCAAAGTCAAGGGCAAGTGGTGTTCATTTCCCTCTCCTTGCAACTTGCCTGTCAGGCTGAAGTTTTTCCAAATAAAAAGCTGGGTGACAAGGAAGAGGCACCCCACCCCACCCCCACCCCGCCCTGGGCCCAGGGCGGGGTGGGGGCTGGGGGGGCGCCCCGAACCCTCGAGCCCGCAGGCGGGGCCCGCGGTGCCAGCAGGGGCACAGACCCGCACTGGCACACTGGCCCTTCACCAACGGCCAGTGCCACAGCCACAGGCCACAAGGGCCGGCCCCTCCTGCCGCCAAAGCCGGCACAGCGAGCGCCGCTGTGGGAGGGGCTCAGGCGTGGCCCAGGGCGGAGCTCAAAGGGGCCAGACCCACCCCGCCGCCAGGAAAGCGCGGCCGAGAGCACAGGCTGCCGGGAGAGGGGCGCTCACCCTTCCCCGGGGCCTGCCAGGCCTCCCCTGGGCCCTGCGCCCCTGGCCTGGCCACAGCACAGGCTCTGGTGCTGAGGCTGGGCCCCGGGCCCACCTGGGCGTGGCCGGAGGTGCGTGGGGAGCAGATGACCCCATTCTCCCGATCGGGCCGGGGGCAGGGGTTCCCGGCACAGGGAGCCCCCGATTCAACACAGGCTGGGTCGCGGGAGGGACCCAGCCTGTGTGCGCGCTGGCGTCCATCCGTGAGCCTCTCCAGCCACATCAAAGACCCCGCCTGTCCTGCCCCCAGGCGGGGGTCCCGGGAGGCTCTTGCAGACCCCACTCGGGGGTGTGGCCTGCTCGTCCCTGGCGGCGCCTGTCCCTGGGACCGCCCCTGTGCCCATCCCCCCGCGAATATGAGTGGCCAGCACCAGGGCCAGAGGACGCCTGGGGTGCGCCCGGCAGACAGACCCAGAGTAAAGGTGGCATCTGGGGGCCCCAGGGCACGGGGTCTGAAAGCCCCCGATTAGGGACAGGGCCACCTCGGCCTGTCCTGCCAGGCCCAGGGGCCAACTACTCCTCCCCAGGCCCTGGCACCTTGGTCCCTCAGGGCACCCAGGCCAGCAGGCAGCCCCGAGGTCGCGCCTGCCACAGCGGAGGCGACACCAGCTAAGCACGGCTCCTGCCCTCCCAGAGCGGGGGCCGGGAGGGGGGCGGGGAGGGACGAGGGCGGACGGTGGGGCCAGGTGGGCCCCACCCCAAGCGGCACGGGAGGGCTGCGGGGCGCCGGGTTAGTGTCCGGGGGGGCCGGGGGGCCGCCGCCACCGCCACCGCGGTTAGTGCAGAGCGCCAGGCCGCGGACCTACCTTACTGGATCACACAGAACCTTTTTGTTTTACTATCGTCAGAGTCGGGGGCGACCTCTGCTTTCAAATAAAAGAAACGTGCTCAACGACTCACAGCCCCCAGGTGCCCTGGACACCGAGCGGGCTGCGTGGATGCAGACCAAGGCGCAGCGCGCCCAGGCCCGTGGCAGGGCATCCTCCCGAGTGGACGGTGGGGGCCGGAGCGGTGGGTCACGGCGGTGGCCCCCAGCCCTGCCCCTCCGCTCCCACGGGGCTGGCAGCACCCAGGGAATCGCCACCCGCTCCCGGGGGGTGGGGCACTGCTGGCTGCAGGGGGGGCCCAGGGCCCCGGTCAGCACGACGGGCTTGGCCCCGCGGCCCGGCCCCGAGCGCGCTCTGCCCCGCTCACCCAGGTCCTGCCTGGGGGGTGAGTGGCGGGAGGGGCCCTGCGTTACCTTCCTGGACCCGGGACGAGCGCGTCTTCCTCCGCCTGCCCGCTCCCTTTGAGGCCCGGCCCTGGGCCCGGGGGAGGGTGCCGGACCCCGAGGAGTCGGTCACCGAATCCTCGGAGAAGGACCTGTCCAGGGACGTGTCCAGTGCGGAATCTGGGGCCGTGTCCTCCTTGTCCCCGTCCCCGTCGGGGCCTGCGGCGGGAAGGCCGGCTCCGCGGCCCTGGGCAGCCATGTCCCCTGGCTCGTCTCCTGTGCTGTCAGCTTCGGCCCGGCTGACGTCCCGGGGGGCTGCGGGGGCCTCAGCGTCCTGGCTCGGACCCAGGGCCCCAGGAGGCTTCTCCATGGAAAACTGGAGGGGCTTCAGGGCCTGAGCGTCCTCCGTGGACAGGAAGTCACAGGCATCGACGTACCAGGAAGATCGCCTCTCCTGGGGCCCTGGGCCAACCTCCTCCGGCCGGTCCCCCAGGGGCTGTGGGCCGGGGACGGTGGCATCCGCGAGGTCCCAGTCCTGGGGCTCCCTGGCTGCTGCCACGTCCAGACCAGGTCCGGAGGCAGGGCAGCTGGTGCCTCGCACGGGGCCTCCTGCGGGGTCCGCGGAGGCCACTGTGGACAGAGCGCGTGTGGGTGGGGGTAGGGCGCCTGGAGCCTTTCTGTTGCACCTGCTCAAGATATGCCCGAGCAGGGACCCCCCTCGGCTGCCACCCGGACACCCCCCGCCCCGAAGCCTCCCCCGGCGGCCTCCACGCCTGGGCCCCCCAGGCAGGCCCTGCCTCACCGCCCCGGGAATCGGAGCCCCGGGGCCCCTGTCAGGGGGCCCTCTGGCCCCCCCTCACCTCCACCCCAGGGGCCAGACGGTGTCTGTGACCGGCCGAGGCGCGGCAGCACTCTCGGGGCAAGCGGCCGCTCTAGCCCCGCTCGTGGCTGTCCCGTCTCGGGGCAGCAGGGGACGGTCCCTGGAGATCAGCAAGGGCTCCCCGGAGGAAAGGGGGGCGCTGGGCCGGAAAGATGGCTGGGGGAGGGGGCTGGGCAAAGAGCCGTGACGGGGCGGGCGGTGGCCTCACCAGGCGCCTTGTCCCTCCGGGGCTCCGCGGCGGCCGCCCGGCCGCCCCCCTCCGCGTCCCCTCGGCCGCGGGCCGTCTTCCGCAGCCGGAAGCCCTTCCTGATGTCGGCCAGCAGGGCGTCGATGACACACGGCTCCTCCTGCTTCCTGTCTCCCTTCCTGACTGGGAAGCCCCAGGACCCTCAGGGATGGGGTTCACGGGGTCCCCCGAGCCCACCCAGTGGCCTGGAGAGAGGACCCACAGCAGGGGGCAGCCCTGCCGGACTGGGGAGGGTGGGCCGTGGCGGCAGCTCAGGCGGAACCCCCGGCACCCCCGTCCCCCACCCCGGGCCTCACCAGGCTTCCCATCCTCGCCCCGCGGCCTCCGAGCCTCCTCCTCCGCCAGCTGCCGCTTCCGCCTCTCGGCCTTGGCTGCCTGCTCCTGCCGGTCCTTGTTCTCCTGCGGGTGGACGGGCAGCCGGTGACCCCAGCCCTTGGGCGCCCGCCCCACCTGCCCAGCCCTGCACCCAGCCCACCTTCAGGGCGCGGGTGAAGAGGTCCCGGAAGGCCCTCATGGTGCTGAACGTGTCCTCCAGGGACAGCTGCTGGGCGTCCTCGCACAGGTAGTGGGCCAGCTCCAGCCTCTTCTGCTCCACAGCCTGGAACACCTCCTCCAGCGCCCGGCAGGCCTCGATGCTGGCCTGGGGGCAGGGCACGGTCGGGTCACTGCCCCGGGGGCCAGAGCGGCACCCCCGGGGGCTGCCACGGGGAGACAGCCCAGGCCGTGGGAGGGGGTCGGCCGCCGCACGGGTCTGTGGGCAGTGGCCCCCGTGCAGGCCCCGGGCTCTGGGTGCCGTGGCCCGAGGACCAGGGAGGCCCGCGCCCGCCCCTCCACCCCAGGCTCGCCGGCCACCCGGAGACCGCGCACTCGCCTGCAGGCGCTCAGTGTACTGCTCCTGCACCTCCGGGGCCGAGGCTGCCACCTTGCGCTCCACGTCCAGCAGCCGCTTCAGGCTGCCGCTGACCTCCGCGTGGATGAGCTCGAGGTTGATCCTGCAAGGCCGGGCGCGGTCAGCGACAGCTGGGGTCCTGCCTTGCTGGACGGGGGACCGCGGGGGCCATCACCCTGCGCACGCGCACGGATGAGGCCAGAAGCCCGCGGGGCCCTGGGCCAGCTGCAGGGGCAGGAGGCACCTACCCTGCCGCCCGGGAGGGCTGCTCCAGGTCCTGGGGCAGCTGCAGGAGATCTGGGTGGCTCTTCTCCACCTCCTGCAACGGCACGTGCCCGGGGAGCCTGCTGGGTACCCCCCTCCGCCCCCTTGGCCTGGGCGGAAGCTGGAGGCAGGGGCAGGGGAGGCGGGGGCTTGCATGGGGGCTCCCGCGGGGGCCGGGGCGGAGTTGGGTGTGGGCAGGCCCTCGCGGGGCCTGGGGACACAGGGCAGAGGCACCAGGCGCCCCTGCCCGCCGGCCGCACCTCCAGCACGTGGTGCAGCAGGGTCACACGGCTCTGCTGGGACTTGGTCTCCGTGAGCTTCAGCAGCGTGCCGATCTTGAAGCCGTCAGCATTCCCTGTGTGGCTGCCCTGGGAGGGACAAGGGACGGGAGTGAGTCTCCTGGCTTTGGGGGGCGGGGGGGCGTGGCGGGGGCGGTGCAGCCACTCACGTAGTTGAGGAAGTTCCCGATTCTCAGGATCAGCTGGCAGAAGACCGGCAGCCGGCGGCTGGAGAGCAGGCCTGCGGGAGGGCTGGCTCAGGGCGGGGCGGGCAGGCGGGCCGGGCGGGCGGGCGGCCCATGGCTTCCCTGTGGGTCCCCAGCTCGCCGTCCCCTGGGGCTTCAGGAGGGGCTGCCGCCCGGCCCGTGGCAGGGTGGGCGCGGACGTCCCCTGCTGTGTCCCCCCCGGCACAAGGAGCGGCCCCTTGGCGGCCCAGACCATCCACGCTCCAGCCACGGCTCCTCGCTCAGGGAGGGCAGTGCACATGCATGTACACACCTCTGGTGTGCCTGCGTGCGTGCACCTGCATGCACACGCCTGAGCATGCACCTGCGGGGACCTGCATGTACTGGCACACACGTGTGTGCGGTGTCTGCCTCAGAGCCGGCGGGGGCCCGGGAGGCGACGGAGGCCGGCGCCCCGGGTGTTCTCGGGGACGGTCCCGAGGCGGGCGGGCGCCCCCACCCCCGTGCGGCCCCCCGGGCCCCACTCACCCTCGCAGGCGGCCAGTGCCAGCTGGGCCTTGGGCCGGGCCATGTCCAGCACGACGGCCGTGTGCTCGCACTGCAGCATGCACTCGACCCGCAGCTGGTAGCTGGGGCGGCAGAGCAGGCTGTCAGGGCCGGCCCGCGAGGCGGCCGAGGCCCCAGGGCGCGTGGGCACGGAGCCCGGCCTGCTCCACACCACACCCGCGGGCTGGCCCCAGAGGCACCGTCGGCAGGATGGGTGGGGGCTGCGAAGGGGCCCCCGCCCCGCCACTGGCTTTGCCCAGGAGACCCAGTCGCTGCTCCAGGGGGGATCCTCCCTCTCAGGACGGCGGGGTCCCGGGCTGGGGTCTCTCAGGGAAGCGACAGGGCCCTGTCCACCGTCCCCTCCCACGCTGCTGACCCACGGGGCGGGGGGGTGTGAGTGGGGCGGGCATGGAGCTGGGCCAATCCGCATGCCCCGCCCCGCTGCCGTGCTGGGCCCCGCCCTCACCACCCCGCCCCTCGTGCTGGGCCCCGCCCCCCCGTGCTGGGCCCCGCCCCCGGCCGCCGGGAGCTCACCAGGGGACACCCAGCAGGAGCAGGTAGAACTGGTCGGCGCTGGCCAGCTTGGCTCGGTCCTCCGTGAATGAACGCAGGTTTTCGATCTGCGGAAAGGAGGCCCGCCGGTGGGACCCCCACCTCCAGTGAGAGCCGCTCCCCGCCCCCAGCCCGGCTGTCAGCTCCTGTCCCAACCTCGTGCTTCTCGGGCAGGAGCTTGAGGAGCTGCTTGAGCACCTCCACGTCGAACCTGCTGGTGTCCCCCGCACGGATCATCGCGGTGACCTCCTCGTTGGAGCTGCAGGGGGTGTGAGGGCAGGCAGGGGTGGGGTGGGGGGCTGGGCTGAAGAGCTTGCACCCCATAGGCCAGAGCACCCTCGGCCTCCCCTGGGGGACCGCCCAGGGCGCAGGCGGGTGGCTCGGCAGCACCCAGCGGGAGACACCTGCAGGGAGACCGGGAGCCTGGGGAGCAGGGCCAGCCTCACGCCGGCCCGGCGATCGCCCGTCCGTGGCCATGGGGCGTCCCAGCTGCTCTCCGGGTCTGCCTCCCTGGCAGTGGGCGCGCGGGGCATCGCCCGGCCCCCCCAGGGACGGTCTGGCCCAAGACGGGATGTGCGCTTCCCAGGGAGGCCTGCAGAGGGCGCTTCCAAGCCCAAGAGGAACAGCAGGGGAGGCTGGGCCGTGAGACTCACCACTTGAACTGCTTCAGAAAGATGTTGAGGTTCAGGCTCTTCTTGGAGTCCAGAAACGTGATCTGGAAAACACTCCGCCCGTCAGCGGGTCCCTGGAGGGCCGCACGGGGGAGGGGGGCGGCCCCGGAGCCCAGGCCCAGGCCCCACCTCCTTGGGCTCCTTGCGGGCTGGGGCCGCTGCCGGCTCCCTGGGCTTGGCCGCCGGGAAGGAGAAGAGCCGCTCGATGCTGGAGAAGTCGGGCTCCACCACCTCGGCCTCCGGGCTGCTCAGCGAGGCCCACATGGAGCTGTGCTCTGTGGGGCGGGCGTGTCAGGCATGCTAGCCCGGCCACGCGCCCCCCAGGCTGCCGCCCGCCTGGCCCCCAGGGTGGCGAGCACGCAGAGGTCTGGGCATCGGACACACACCGGCCTCTGGGGTGTATGGGAGGAAAGGGTCCTCACAGGGGACCTTTGACCCGTGTATGTCCCTCGCCTCTGACCCCACAGGGGCGCAGTCCAGGGCAGGGGCAGACTCTGCCCGGCCCGGGGGGCCAAGTACAGGGCACATGCTGGGGTGGCAGCTGCCACTCTCCCCTGCAGGGCCCGGCCGGCCCCCAGAGCGGGGATGGGGATCCTCACCTTGGGCCACATGGGACGGCAGTTTCTGCCAGTTCAGCTTCTTCATGCGCAGCGTGGGGGGGGCCACCAGCCGGTGGCTGGGGACCCAGGCGGAGCCCAGGCCGTGGTCCACT
The DNA here is from genome assembly GCF_021234165.1 of Pteronotus mesoamericanus. Taxonomy (NCBI): domain Eukaryota; kingdom Metazoa; phylum Chordata; class Mammalia; order Chiroptera; family Mormoopidae; genus Pteronotus; species Pteronotus mesoamericanus. Next base: position 3,181,420 of record NW_026555082.1, on the reverse strand, counting down.
TGGGCCACAATGATCTCCTCACCACCCAGTGCAGGAGGGCTCGAGGAGCTTGGCAGGGATGTGGGTGAGCACCCCGGGCCTGGGGGCGGCGGAGGAGCCGGGGGCAGAGTCCCACCAGGGCCAGGCAATGGGGGCGGTGGAGGGAGCACAGGGAACGAGGTCCCCGGGCCTGGCAGGGGGGGCGGGGGCGGGGGCATCGAGGCCCCCGGGCCTGGCAGGGGGGGCGGGGGCGGGGGGGCGGAGGCCCCTGGGCCTGGCAGGGGGGGAGGGGGCGGGGGCGGGGGGACGGAGGCCCCTGGGCCTGGCAGGGGGGGAGGGGGCGGGGGCGGGGGGATGGAGGCCCCTGGGCCTGGCAGGGGGGGCGGGGGTGGGGGCGGGGGCATCGAGGCCCCTGGGCCTGGCAGTGGGGGGGGGGGCGGGGGTGCAGCCGCGGAGCCAGGGAGGGCAGGTGCTGGCTGCTCCAGGGCAGTCGGCTGTGGAGGGGTCTCACTGCTGGGACTCCGGTCACTGACGGCAGGTGCGGTGGTGGGGGTGGCCACCGGCCCTTGGCCCTCCGCACCCACCTCCGGGGCGCCTGTGTTTTGGGGGGCACCGCCACCCTGACTCTGGCCTAGGTTGGCCTGGACGCCTTTGTGGGCCTTGTCCGGGGCGCTTGGGTGGGGCCGCCCCTTCATGGACAGGAGCCGCTGGACCACCTCCTCCAGGGTGCACTCCTGGGCTGCGGGGGGCGGCGGGGATCAGGGCCGAGGCCACGGGGGCGGGCAGGCAGGGGCAGAGAGGCACCCCCATCCCCCCACGGTCGAGGCCCCAGGGCGGCCGCCGGGCGTGCAGGGCCCTCACCGCCACTGGCCAGGAGCACGGCCCGGTGCACCAGGCTCTCCAGGGCCTCCCAGAGCAGCTGGCTGGAGCGGAGGCCGGGCTCGAGGTGCAGGAGGCCCTGCAGCATGGACAGCAGCTGCGCGGACACCGGGGAGCGGCTGACCTAGGCGGGGCGGGGCGCGGTCAGCGGCCACTCCCTCCGGGGCGCCGACGGCCACCAACCTGTCAGCCAGAGGTGCCCCCCGCAGCCCCCGGGGCCCTGCGGCCGACCGCTCGCTGGGCTGGGGGCCGCCCTGGGCGCTGCGGGGTGTTCCGCGGCACCCCGTCCGCATACGACACCCAAAAGCCTTCCTGGAGGCCCCAGGGACACCCGCCCTGGTCCGAGAGCCCCAGGTTTCAGCGAAGGGCGGCAGTCCCAGCGCTGGACTGGAGCGCAGCCCCCCGGCCTCCCGCTGGTTCTGAAGTCCCCTCCGTGCGCCCGAGGCTGGCCAGCCTGCCGGGCCCAGCACGGCCCCGCCCCTCGGGCGGCCCTGGCGCCTCCCCTCCGCAGCCCTGACCGCTGGCCGCTCCTGGCACGGGCTCCAGACCAGGCCCACCTTGTGGAAGAGGGAGGCGAAGACCTCCTGGTGGCTGTTCATGTCGACGCCGCAGGCTTGCCGCAGCTCCTCCTCGTCCTCCGCCCGCGCCTCCTCGAAGGCCTCCAGCTGGATCAGCAGGTCTGCGTCCTCCAGGTCCCTGCGGCAGGAGGGCAGGGCGGCTGAGCCGCAGCTCCCACCAGCCTCCCCCTACCCTGGACAGACGCACGGACTCCCCTGCACAGGGCCTGCGGCCGGCTCGAGGCCACCGTGGCCAAGGGGCAGCTGAGGTTCGGGAGCAGAGGCTCACAGGGTGGGGGGTGGGAAGGGGCACCCAGCCCACACCCGAGGGGCACGGGGGTCACCCTGGAGGGGCGGGGCGTCATTTGGTCTGGGACCTGCCAGTCATCTCAGCCTGGCCAAAGAGCCGCACCCGCAGCTGCAGGGCGGGCCCTCTCAGCCCCCAAAAGACTTTTGTGGGAGGCCCGTTCAGCACCAGGTGCACCAGCCTCGCCTCTTCCTCCTGAGGACCCTCCTCCCCAGGCCGACGCCCCAGAGAGTGGTCCTGATGAGGCCTCGAGGGGCCCTCAGCTCTGTGGGCTCCCACATGCCCGCTTACAGCTGAAGTTCAGATCCACGTGAGCGTTTTCGCGGGAGGGCGTCCCGTGCGATATTTGGGACACGCCTGCGCCCCCACCACGTCGTCGGCCTGCGACCCGGGGTACCCGCGCCCTGTGCCGTGCCTGGCAGCCTCGATGTGAGGGCCGGCGGCCGAGCCCCCGCCCCCGTGGGGGGTCCTGCAGAGCAGCCTTCCCAGGAGGGCGGGGCGGGCCTCCAGCTGGGACCCAAGGCGGGCGGCCAGGTCCCAGGAGCAGCGGGTGGGGACTCACCGGAGCCGAGTCAGGACATCCAGCAGCTGCAGCCCTGGGGGGGGGGGGGAGACGGAGTCGGCGGGGCCTCCAGTCCCGGCGCCTTCTGACGTCTTCCCCAGGCTCACTCCCAACACCCAGCCCATGGAGACAGAGGATCTGCCCTTCCCGCGGGACACCAGGGACGCGTCGCTCAGAGGGGCACGTCTCGCTGGATGGACCATGGTGCCCGTCTAACGCTTGCTGTCACAACTGGAGGTGCTGAGTCGGGGGGCAGGACCCTGCCTTGCACCGAGCGCCTCCAGGACTAACGTCCGGGTCCCAAAAGCCCGTCCACGGAAGGACGCGGGCGGGGGCGGGAGGCTTCCAGGGCTGGGGCAGGGGCTTCCTCGGGGCGCAGGGGGCGGTCGGGGGCGCGGCGCAGGCCCGACTGACCGACGAACTCGCTGCGCAGCTGCGTGCGGGCGCGCAGGTCCTCGGGGCCCAGGATGATGGCGTTGACCACGCTGAGCAGGGTGACGACGTAGGGCACATTGTCGCTGTGGGCCAGCTCCGTCATGAGGAGGCTGAAGCGGTACTGCTGGCCGCACACTGTCTGCGGGGGCAGCAGGGCTCAGCGCGCCCCGGAGGCCCCGCCCCGGCCCCGCCCCCTCCGCGCTGCTCACCTTGTAATGGTCGAGGGCGTCCAGGGCCAAGGCGTGGCCTTCAGGCGAGTAGATGCACAGGGCGGCCAGCAGCTCGAACACCTGCTTCTTGACCATCACATTGGACGTGTCCAGAGCTGCCGGGGGCCGGGGGGCGGCTCAGCGGGCCCAGGAGTCCGGGCCGGGCCTCCAGCTCAGCCCTTCCCCACCTGTGCCTGCCTCCGCCCAGAACTCCACGCTCACACCAGGGCTCCCGGGTTGCAGCTGCCTCCCGGACCACAGGCGCTGACCTCGCAACCAGGGCTGACCCTGAGGTCCGAGAGGCCCCGCCAGCACAAACCCCTGGGCCGAGCCCGGGACGTCTCCCAACGCAGCACCAATCACTGCCCGCCTCCCCCCCTCTCGAGCCGGGGACGTGTCGGGGGGATCCCTGGACCAGCCCTGCTGAGAGCGAGTCACGAGGACTCTACGGTCAGGCCCGGACTGGGTCAGATGGCAACGGGGTGACTGCCAGCTCACTGGCCGCGCCAGGAGCCCCAAGCATGGGGGCCGCAGGCACGGCTGGGGCGCAGCACCCCCCGGCCTGCGGGGCAAGGGACCCCCGTGGCCTCCACCCACCCAGGGCCCTCAGGCGTCTCCCCGAGGGCTGAGGGCAGACCCTGGGGCTGCCTGGGGAGGCCTTCTTGAGGAGGTGACAGAGAGCAGAACGTGAAGGGCGAGAAGAGCTCCGCATGCACGCAACGCGGAGTGGCCACAGCTCGAGAAGCCCCAGGTGGCAGGAGCAGGGGGCAGCAGGGTCTGGAGGCCTGAGACCAGGAGCAGGCGGAGCCTGGACCAGCAAAGGGCTGGGCGGACTGGGGCAAAGTCACCAGACAGAGGCGACAGTGAGGTACGGCTGGTGGAGGGACCAGGACTCCAAGGCGACTGGGGGTTCGCAGACTCAGGGCAAATAGGAAACCAGTGCCTCCTCCAGGAAGCCCTCCCTGCCTGCCCGGCTGGGCTGCCGCCTCCTGTGCAGCCGGAGCGCCCACCACCTCCTGCGGCGGCCAAGAGCCTTGAGCCACGTGGCTCGGGCCGGCCAGCCCATGGCCCCCCACGTCAGGCGCCGCGTGCGCTCACCCCGGGAGAGCTGGCGCACGTAGGCCTGGTTGCTGAGGATGTACTCCATGCCCTGCTGCGAGTTCATCACAGCGCGCACGCAGCTGACGCAGGTGAGCTGCAGCAGGGCGTCGGCGATGCGGGCCACGCCGCGGCCCGACAGGCGGGCCAGCGCCTCGAGCAGCAGGTCCAGGCCGCTCTGCTCCAGGAACTGCACCATCCAGCCGCCGTCGCTGCTCTCCAGCCGCTTGCGCAGGCCGGAGTAGTTGACCACCGAGGGCATCTGCAGCAGCCGGATGCAGAGCTCGGGGTCCGCGTTCTCCAGGTTGGCCTCTGTGGGGTCCGAGTCCTGCGGCCCCAGCTTCTCTTTCAGCGCAACCCACTTGCGCTGCGCACCCTCCTTCACCGACATCTTGCCGAGCTGCGGGGCCAGAGGGAGGCGGGGTCAGCCGGGCACAGTTGGGGCAGGGCCCTCCCGGGATCCCCGCCTGCCGAATGGGTTCACAGCGCCTCCCAGGACGCCCCGAAGCACAGAGCTGGGTCCCTGCGCCCATCCCTCGCTGCATCACCATAGCGACCGAGGACGCAGCGGCACCGCCCTACGCCTGCTGTCTGCCTCACAACCCCAGAAGCCACACTTGAGCAACACCCTTGACCCGGGGGAGACAAAGCAACAGAAACGCTGTGTCTGGGACACACCCACCTCAGCCGCAGGGCACTCCCCCGGCCCAGAGGATGGTCGCAAGGGCACGGCGGGCGGGTGGGGTGATCCCGGACCCCGGGCACGTCCAGGCTGCCCGCAGCGCACGGGTGCGGCGTGGGGGCGGGGGCTGACCCGAGCGTCAAGTCCAACGCCCACCCAATTCAGGGCAAGGCCAGGGCTCCGCGGGGAAGCGGCCCTGCCAGGCCCGGCTTCCGTGGCCTCGGAGGACCCCCTGGGTGCAGGCGGAGAACCGGGTGCCCCCAGGCCCTCGGCGCGTGGAGGTCGACCTCGGTTCTGCTGCAGCAGGCGCGACCCCTCAGGACGTACCCCCAACACGTGCCTCTGTGTCATCGCCACACCCCCAAAGCCCCTCTCTTTGGGGCTCTGCGCGGTGACGCTGTCCCCAGCCACAGCCCCTGGGGACTGGCCCCGAGGGTCAAGGGTGGCTCAGGCTGTCCTGGCACGGCCAGCGCTTATATTTAGCATCTGAGAAGGGCGGTGTGGAGCTGCGGGGAGGGGACCCGAGGGACAAGGCACAGCAGTGACGCCCCTCGCCCCTCGCCGCACGCCCAGGGCCTGGCCTCGGCACGGCCCACCCGACCCTCCGTGTCCCACCCCCCCAGGGCAGGCTGCGCCCACCCTGCTCTACAGGAGAGGAAGTGGAGGCAGCACCCAGGGACGCCTCGTCCTGTGCCCACGGCCCAGAGTTGGAAATGGCAGAGCTGGTGAGACTGGGCCCTGGGGACGGGGAGACTCCAGGGGCCACCTGAGGTCGCACGGGAGGCAGAGGTGGGGGCGGGGAGGGGGCCCAGGAGCCGGGCCCCTCCTGGAGGCCCCAGCGCCCTGCCTCAGGGAGGGTCTCGGTGACCCTGCAGCCCCTCACCCCCGGGGCCTGCGGGACACAGAGAACAGCTTGAGGACACTGGCATTTCAGCCGTCCCTCCTGTCTGCTGTGGGTCCACGCCAGGTGGCCAGCCCCTCGTCCCCCCGCCTGGCCAACCGCCCTCCTGAGCCCCCTGGGGTCCTCCTGGGAGGCAGCCTGGCGAAGGGACAAGAGGCTCCGCTGACCCGCGTGTGCAACCCACAACACATCGCTGCCCTGCCCGAGCCTCAGCTTCCTCACCTGGCCTCTGACGTGAGTCTGCTGGGGGCATCCCGACAGGCAGTGTGTGGGGGTGCCCCCTGCAGGCAGCATGGGGGAGGCGGCAGTCGGGCACTCACCACCCCTCCCGTGGGGCCGGAGCCTCGGTCCGCACTGGGCCCGGCCAGCGGAGACCCCCGAGCGCCCTCCGCGCGTGGCCCCGGGCTCACCCGCCCCCCCGGGCCCGCCCGCTCGGCCCTGCACCGTCCACTCACCCAGATGCGCAAGACCTTCCGGCTGCCCCTGCCCCCCCACTCCAGGCCCGGCCCCTGGCCGCTCCTCCTGCTCTCCTGGCTGCTCATTGCCGCCACCGGCCGAGCTCCCGGCCGCCGCCGGTCTCTCCCGGGCAGCCCGCGCTCCCAGCACCGGGACGAGCCCAGCGACCGGCCTCGCACACACTGCGGCCCCCCCGGGTGTTGCTGCCGAGGGAGGGGCCTGGCGCCTCCCCTCCCCTCCCTGCCCCCGTTGGCCGGAGTCCCTGTCTGTCCGGCTCAGGCTGAGTGGACCGAGCGAGAACGCTCCCAGGCCAGGCCTCCGGTGTCCCAAGCGTCCTGCCGGGCCGAGAGCCCCGGGGGACCCCGGATGCGGGAAAGTCCCGCCTCAGGGACAGCCTGCCCTGCCAGCCCTGCCCTGTGCCCTGTCCCCGGGGCCATCGGCTCAGTTCCCAGAAAGACCCTGTTTACGGGGCCCTTTGGTCTGTGGGGTGGAGGTGAGCAATGCCATCCGTCCACGAGGGTCCCATGCTGGCCAGGCCCCGCCAGGCACCGCGTGCACAGCGCCCCGCTGGCCTGGTCCCCTGGGGACGGGTCGTCCCGCAGGCTCAGCGGGGGCCGCTTTCCTGCCACCCCGAGGCCCAGCAGTCAGGCCTGGGGCCAAGCCGGCCTCCCTAGAAGGGTTCCCGCTGGTTTCCGGGATGACACTGGGAACAGAAAGGACGGAGGCCCGCCCACGCGCACAGATAGGACTCTGGCCCCAGCCTGCCCAGGAAGCCGGTCCTTCCTCCGCAGGAACCACCCGGGCGGCCCCGGGGGAAACGACCGGCCGGATCAGTCACTGCTGGCGTCCCTTCGTCCCCACTTCCAGCCGAGGACCCGCCAGGGAAAGCCAAACAGGCGCCCCAAGCCCGGGACACCCCACTTCCTGGGGCCACCCAGCCTCCCCACCCCTTTCACGGTGCCTCTTTTCTGTGCAGCTTAAACTACGAACATATGTAACATCACGTGTGTATACACTGCATGCACGTTATGTGTGTGTACACATTATATGTACACGGTGTTATATGTACACGGCGACAACATATACACACGTCATAAAATTGCAAAGCTCCCCTCGCTCTCCAGAGGGGCCCAGGCCCCGGCACAGGCCGGGCTGGGGGTCGGCTCCGGGCTGCAGAGCCCCAACCGCAGCCTCCGCCGTGTGCAGGTCCCGCCTCTGGCCTCGCGAGGGGGCTGCTGGCGGCAGTGGCGGGCGCCTGGCGGGGGGTGGGGGGGTGAGGGCAGCGCCCTGGGCCTCCTGGCCGTGCGCCCCAGGAAGGGATCGCGTGCACCTCAGAGGCGGCAACGGCGTCCTCTGCGGAGTCACGGCCGGAGGCTGGAGCGCGCGCCCAGGACCCTCTCGGCCGCGGCAGCGCAGTCTGGGCCGCCTGGCCTCCACCCTCCGGCGCGGCCCGCGGCTGTGGCCGGCTCCCAGCTAGGCCTGGTGCCAGGCCGGGTGGACGCGGGGACCTTCCCAGGCTCAGCCTCGCCAGGGCGGCGTGTGGGCAGCCTGCCCTGATGGGGCTCTCCCAGCAGGCGGGCCCCACGCACTCGAATGCAACATGCGACCTGTGACCTGTGACCTGCGTCCTCTGTCCTCTGCTCCCCAGCCGAGGGGCGGGGCCTGCCCAGGAATTTGCATTCGTGGGGCTGAGCTCCCAGGGTTAGGCTTCAGCACCGAGTCCACCTGCTGGGCGGGGCACTGCCCACCAGCATGGAGGCAACGAGGGGCAGGGCCTCTGCCAACGAGCAGGAGAGGTTCTGGCACTGGTGGGCCGCTCGCCTCCTCCCAGCGGCGTGGGGTTTCCCCGGGGACGGGCTGCACCTGCCTCTTCGGACCGGGACCCCTGGAGGAAGGGTGTCCCTTGGAGGTGCCGGGGCCCCCTGGCCTGGCTGTCCGAGTGAGTGCGCTGAGTGCCTGCAAATGAGACTGGGTCGACGGCCCACAGGCTTCTGGCCGCCTCCCGGACACCCACCTGCCTCCCTGCCCGAGCCTGGACGGGCTGGCACAGCGATGCTGGCCCCTGGCCCGGGCAGCTGCGCGGACTCGCAGGAAGCTGCGTGAGGGTGCGTGGCTGGGGCAGGGTCAAAGCCGGCCCCCCCAGACTGCAGAGACCCCAGGCCCTGCCGTGCAGATGGAGAGACCACGCCCCAGGTTGGCCGCGGGCGTGGAGCTGCGTCTCGGGCGCTGCTGCCAGGAGGCCCGCAGGCCCACCCGGCCTTGCGCAGAGGAGCGGGGCGGGGAGCCCAGACTCGGGGCCAGGGCTCGGCACCCTTGGGGCTGGGCTGCTGCCTGTGCTGGCAGAGGGGCTCAGGGACGCAGGGGTGGGGGCCCGGGCAGGCGGCCCCCACCTGTGGGGGGCGGCTCCCTGGGGCGGAGGTGGCTTCGGGGCGGCCCGCCCAGCTTTGGCTCCGGGACCGGGTGCTTCTGGGCCCCGAGCCAGCAGCTCCCTCCCGGGTGCAGAGAGGGAGCCTGTCTTCCCCGGTGGGTGGGCGGGGAAGGTGGCAGGAGCGGGGTTCCGGGAGGGGAGGCAGGGGCTGCCATGCTGTATTTTTAGCTCCTCCAAGAACCCAAATTTTTCCACTGCCTGGCAAGCCTTGGATGGTGCTCCTGGCAGCTCCCCCGCCCCCGGGGCAGCCCCAGCCCCTCGGCCAAGGCCGCGCTGCCGTGACCCCAATTCTCTCCCTCGCTCGACCTCGGCTCCTTCTGAGCCTCCGGCACCTGCCTCTTCTCCCCACCGGGCCACGAGCCCTCGAGGGGCCTCCCGGCCTGAGTGGGTCACCTGCGTGGGCTCCCCCCGGGGCACAGTGCCCAACTAAAACAGCTGAGAAGCAGGGCATCAAGCTGGGCCACCACGCTGTGCGGGATCCTGGTCACACAAGACGTGACATGTCGTCCCGGACACACGCCCAAAAACTAACAGAGGCGGCACCAGGGCGATACGGCCGGTGCCATAATTAGGGAGAGAGAGAGAGAGACAGGGAGCGAAGCGGGCTGACGGCGTCTCCCAGAGTGGCCGCCCCAGCTCACGTCCCCGGGAGCCGAGGGCAGGGCCGGCCCCTGGGCCTCCACGGTGCCGGGGCAGAGCAATGGCAGGGGCCCCGGGGGGGACAGGGGCCGGGGCCTGGGCCGGCGGGCCGAGAGCTGGTGGTCGGCACCGGTCAGGGGGCCAGGCCGGGGCAGGTCAGAGTACTGTCAGGCACACCGTGGCCGCCCCCGCCTGGGCTGGGGCCCGAAGCCGGTGGAAGGCACGGAGGGGACAGGCTGAGGCCTCAGGCAAACAGGAAACGCCGCCTGGACGGGGTGGGCAGTGCTGCCTGGTGCGGGGGTCCTGCCAGTGCAGCCCTAAGCTGGACGCTGCGTGTGAGGAAATGGGGGGCCACGGCCCGGGGGGCCCATCCCCAGCGGCGGGCCCAGCGCCGCTCGGGGGACAGGAAGGGTGGAGGCGCCCGCGCCAGGAAGCCTGGCTTTCATTTCCACCTGTGCCAAGCGCTGGCGGGGATCCGCTGTCCTGGCTTCTCGGGGCGCCCACGGGACTCGGCCTCCTAGGCTGCGCAAAGAGCAGGGCCGACGACCAGCCCCCGGGGGCCGCCGCCTGCGCCACCCCCAGGCCGAATCAGTTCCGACACTGGACACGGGAGGGGGCCACGTGCGCAGACCCGAGGTCAAGGCGCGCGGGCCGGGGCCCCGGGGGCCCCGCCGTGGGCGGCGGCGGACCCCGCCCGGGGCCTCCTTCCACCTGCCGGGCTGCAGGAGGCCAGCCACCTGGGCTCCCTCGCTCAACACCCGACGCTGCTCGGAAATGCCGCTTGCCAGGGGGGCCTGTGCACACCCCCCCCCTCCCCGCTCCCTGGGCCCTCAGGAAGGGCCTGTCCCAGCCAGGGAGCACCCGGCGCCCAGGGAGAAGGGACGCGCCGCAGGGAGGCTGGTGTGCGCACACGTCTAGGCAAGGGCGCGGGCAGGGGACAGCTCAGGTTTTGGGTGAGACCAGGCTCCTCAGGCCCTGGCTCCGCCCTCAGAGGGGGATGAGCGTGTGAATGCGGACCCCCCACCCCCAGCCTCGCTGCTGTGTCCTTGCGGGGCTGGGCTGGGCGCCGGGAGCGCGGCCCAACCAGACGCACCGGGTCTTCAGCATTCCTGGCGGCACCGCACCGGCCCCCGGGGCTGGGCGCTGTCCAGGCCCTCTGTTCTCATCTGTGGAATGGGCGCGTGCTCTCCCCACCGCCGCTCGGGGGCCTGGTCCTGGCCGTCCTCCCGCTGCCTGGCCACCGCCTGCGGCAGCTGCCGCTCCTTGGTCCCCGACGCCGCGGCCGGGCCCCGCGTCCCCGCGGGGGCAGCGGCAGCCTGGCAGGGCGCCCCCAGGGCTCCCTTCTCAGGCCTTGGGCGCCGTGCACGTGGGGAGAGGGCCCCCCCGCCACCGCCAGGAGCAGCTGCCTGCCTCCCTGCGCTGTGTGCGGGCGGCAGTGCCGAGCTGTGCCTGGAGCAGAGCTGGGGCAGGGACGTGGGTGGTGGGGGAGGCAGGCAGCACACGGGGACACAGCCCAGGGGATCGGGGACCCAGCACGGGTGGGAAGACAGAGGTCCTCTCACACACCTGGCCAGGGTGCACCCAGAGACCAGGCTCCGGGCCTCTGTGTTTTGGGAGGCACTGGCTGGGCACAGCGAGGGGCCAGGGCTCTGCCCATCGCGGCCGAGGGCAGGCTCAGGGGCCATGCAGGGAGGGTGCCACCGCCAGGGCCGTGTGTGGCTGGAGCTGGACGCCTGGCCCTCCGGGGCCTGACCTCCGGGCCCCAGGTTAGCCCCCACACCAGGCTTCGATGTGAGGCCTCGGGGCAGCAGCGGGAAAATCAGAAGCAGGGTCCGCCCCCACCTCCCCGGGCGGGTTGTCCAGGCGGCCTCCCGGCAACGGCCTTGGTCGGCCGGGCCTCCAGGGGCGCTGCCCGCCATGCTCTGCTCTCCCGTGGGCTCGGCCCACGCCCGGCCCACTGTCCCCAGCCCTCCTGCCGCGCGGGCCCCTGGGCGCTGTCGTGGTGGCGAGGGGCCGGGACGCCCGCTCTCACCCTGGCCCTGGGGAGTGCCCCTGGGCGCCCCGTGTGGCGCATGCCACCCCCCGGCCCGGTGCACACAGTCGGGGCTGTGTAACCATCCAGCCGCCCAGGCCTTCGACTGCCCGTCTGTGAAACCCGGTGACGATCGACCCTGAGCCTGGCCAGGGAACCCCGAGGGGGGCCGCGGGGGCAGGCGGGGCCGGCTGACCCGCTCGCTCCTCCGCTCCCTCCCTCGTTCAGCGGGGACCCTGCCCACGGAGCCAGGTGGGAGACGGGCCCTGTGGGGAGGGTGTGCACCCGGCAGAGGGGCCCGGGCAGCCCCGGAGCCATCACAGCCGGGGAAGCGCTGGCGGAAGGTGGGCCCCCGCCCGGCCGGGGCAGCGGCTCTGCGGTCTCTCCGGCGCTCGGCTGGCGGGGCCGGCCAGCTGCTCTCGCTCCCCCGGTAGCGGGGGGGCTCGCCATCTCAGGCACCCGCTCTCTCCCAGCGGCCGAAACCGGCCCGTTCGCCTCGGACACCCGGGGTCCCCAGGTGCCTGGCCGCACCTCCTGGCCCCGGCCTGTGCCCCCAGACGCTCTCCACCCCTGTCCTGAAACAGGCGGACGCGCCCCCCAACCTGCTGCATCCCGGGTGCGACGCCGGCACCTGTCCGACACCTGCCACGTGCGGGAGCGCGGGGCGGGCAGGGCCCGGCTGCAGAGTCGGCCTCCCCCCTCAGACTGGGGGGCTGTCTCCCCGATCCTCCTCCTGCACCACCCGAAGCCAGGGGCTTGCGTTCGCCTCCGAGAACGTCCCCAGTCCCCACCCTGACCCGGGCCCCTGTCCCGCGGAGGCTGCACTGCGCCCTCACCCTCGGCGGCCCCTGCCCCCCGCGGCCTTCCCGCACCCCTAATTCTTCCGACCTGGTCACGAGCGCCCCTGACGACGGGGAGGGCCGTCTGTTTCCGGCAGGAGCTCCCAGGTCCCGGCGCGCGAGGTGGCGGCCGTGGCTCCCACAGCCTGTCAGCGCCTCCGGCAAGGGGGGCCGGTCTGCTCGGAGGGAGTGGGGGCGGCAGCCCGGGGGGGGGTCGCAGAAGGCAGTCCCTTGCCGCCTCGGCCCCCGGTCCACCCGCCCGCGCGGCCCCTGTCCTGTCCGCGGCGGGCGTCCCGGTGGGGGGGCCCTGCTGCACCCACTGCTGGCCTGGTGGGGGTGGGGCAGGAGGCGGCCTCAGACTACACCTGAACACAGCGGGGGTGCCGTGCCCACTGCCCAAAGGGCGGGGCCCTGCCTGGCTCCGCGGGGCCGCTGGGGGCGTGGGCTCGGAGCCCCTGCTGCCTCCGCGGCAGGGTGACAGGGAAGGAGTCCACGCCTGAGCCCCTGTCCCCACCCTTCAGAGTGCAGGTGAGGATACTGAGGCCCTGGCAAGTGCCTGGACAGGTCCACCGTGGGGGAGGGGCGGGGGCGGGCTGCAAGGAACGGTCCCAGCCCCGGTGTGGGGGAGCCCAACCCCTGGGGGTGTCCCCGGTCTTGGTGGGCTAGGGCCACCGCTGTCTTGGCCACTCTGAGCCCTGGTGGGTTGGGAGGGGGCGCCAACGCTCTGGTCACAAGAGAGCTGGTCACCACGGAGCTTAGGGCCTTGGGTCGCACAGCCTCAGGGGCCAGGCAGACACCCTGCCCGTGCTCCCGGGAGCAGCTGCGGGCTGGTGGAGGCCCACCTGGTCGCCCTGGCGTCACTGCTCAGGAAGGGAGTCCAGGACTGGGACTTGGGGAGGGCTAGCCAGCCACCCTGCCCAGCAGCCCCACCCGGGAGGAGCTGAGAACAGCGCCCGGCCGGCTCCCCTAAGGCGTCCGAGAGGGTGCCCGGGCCCCCGGCGCATCCAGCCGCTCAGGCGAGACCCCAGGCCCGCGCGCCTCGCGGGGCCTGAAGGCGGCAGACCCGAAGTTGACGTTGATTCCCCAATTGGGGTTGATTCACGGTGAGGATGTGGCAGCCGCCAGGCGGGGAAATCGCATTGCCAGCCGGGCTCCCGGCCGACCCTCGCTGGACCCCTCACCGCCCACAGGCGGCGCTCATTCGGGCGACGAGTCCGCGTCGGGGTGGCAGCCCCGGGCGGGCGCCCCGGAGCCCCCGCGCCCCCGTAGCCGGGGTCCCGCCGCCTGGCGCCGCGCGGCTGCTTTCCGCCCCCCGGGGCGCAGGCATCGCGGGCCCTGTCCCGCTCCCCCGCGCCACGCGTCTCCCCTCGCCCAAGCTCAGTTTCCCCGCGGCCCTCGGAGGGCCCAGAGGCGCTTACTCACCGGGCGGGGGCGGCCGCCGGGGGTGCGGGCTGTGGGGTGCGGCCGGGGCTCGGTCGGAGCGGGCCCGGGGCTGCGGACTGGCAGACGGCCCACTGCGGGGTCCCAAAGACTCCGGAGCGGGCTCCTCCGCGGGCGCGGCGCAGGAGGAAGCGAAGGCGCCGCCCCGCCCCACCCGCTGGGGGCCACGTGCGACGGGAGCGTGGGCCGGGGCGGGGCCAGGGCGGGGCCGGGGAGGGGTCGCCGAGAAGGCTCCGCCCCCTCAGTCGGCGCGTGAGGGTTCTTTTAGGGGATCTCCCGCGTGTATAAATATCCCGACGGCTTCGGGCCGAAGTCCGCCCCTTGCAGCTGCGCGCGGGGCTCCTCCGGGGGTGGGACACGCCTGGAGGCGCTGCGCCCGCCTCGGGCCTCGTTGTGCGCCTCTCCGGGTCTCTGCTGCGCTTTGTCGTCACACCTTCTCCTGGCCCACCCCCTGCGGCGGCGAGCCTCCCTCTGTCCCGATGGGGGACCCCTGCTCAGCCCAGTGGACCCCGCGTGCCCACCGCTGAGGTTTCCTCAGGCCCCTAGGATGAGAGGATCCGCATCGGCCAGGCCGACCCGCGCCGCCTCCTCGCAGCAGCCCTGCCTGCCTGCCATGGTGGGGTTGCCGAGGTCTGTGGGCAGGAGGACTCTGCAGGGCGCTGCAGGCAGACGGCACCGTGAGTGCCGTGGCCTTGCTCTCTGTCCCCCTCTCTTCCTGGCCTCCTCCACCCTGCCCACGACCCGCACGTCGCCCGGTGTGGGGCCTCCCCTGAGCAGGCTGGGAAGCCCTGGCTGAAGTCCCTTCCGCCATCACGGGGACGGGCTGCACCGCGCGAGACGGGGGCACAGGAAGGGCTCCGTCCAGTTCCAGCCTGTTGGGGAGCCCCCGGCCCGCTGCACACCCGGCTCTAGCACCCTGGGGGTGTGACCCCGCACCCGCCAGGGCAGGAACTGCCGAGCCTCAGTTTCCCCATCTGTAAGAGAACGACCGGGGCCTCCGGAGGCTGTAACTGGGGCGAGGTGAGCGAAGGCGGCCGAAGTGTCGCTATGCGCTGGCCGTTGGGCTGAGGCTAGGCTCCCCTGAGACCTGCCTGAGGCTGCGGAGCGTGGGAAGAAGCAGGTGGGCGCGGATGCCCCCCGTGAGGGAGGGGCCCAGGCACAGCGAAGGGCCCTGGGTGCAGTCACTTCAGCCCCAGTCCCGGGGGCTTCCCAGCCTTGCTCCGTTCCTGCCCTGGGGCCAGCCTCATGCCCCCTTGGTGCTCAGGGCGCCCCCGCGATGCACGGGGACCACACCTGGCACTGCCTACTCCCAGGCCCGGAAGTCTTGGGCCACTTCTGGCCACTGGCCAGCGCTGCGTGGCGGCCCCAAGTGCCGGGCGTGCCCAGGATTGCTGGCCAGGGAGGGGCCTGCCGCCGGCTGGACGCCCTCCAGCTCCGGGACGCGTGAATGGGCTGCTGCTTCTGGATGAGGCTCCTGGTTGTCAGAGCGCATGGAGCCCTCGCTCAGGGCGGCCTCGGCCTGGAAGGCCGCCAGCCCCCGCCTGCCCCCCGCCTGCCCCCCGCCCCGCGGGCTCCTGCATCACTGCTGAACCCCAGCCCCCAGCGGGCCTGGCCTCGGCAGGGAAGCCTTCCTGTGTTGCGCCGCCTTCCCCCCCCGGGCCCCGCGGGGTTTCAGGCCTCCCCAGGCACCCCTGGATCCCTATTCTGACGGCGCCAGGAAGTGCGGGTGGGAGGCTGACTCATCTCTGTCCTGAGCTGGCGCCTGGCTGCGGGCCCTGGTCAGTAGGTGTGCTTGTTGATCCAGTCGGCTAAAGAATGCAGGGGAGGAAGTGGGGGCATGTCGTGCAGGCCTTCCGGCCGAGGCTGGGAGGACAGTCCAGCTGGGTGGGGCCTCCCGGCCCCTGACCCCGGCTCGCACGCACCGGGGCCTGGCGAGCAGGCAGAATCCAGAGCCTGCCCCGGGGCAGGCTGGATGGGGAGAAGGAGGCTGGAGGGAGGCCCGCGCCCCAGGGCCGGCTTCTGTCCGGGCGGGTGGGCTCGGGGGCAGGGCCCCAGGCCCAGCTTCCCCGGGGGAACCTTGGAGGAGTTGCACCTGTGCAGAGCCCGGAGGAGCTGGCCGGTCGCCGGGCCAGCCGCCTCCGATGCTCACTCACCCTCAGAGGCCCGGGTGCCGGCCCTGGGCGGTCAGGGCCGCACTCCTGGGCTGGGGGCCCGTGGGCGGGCGGGCAGGTGTTTCTCAGGGAGAAGGGTCCTCCCAGCACGGCGCTGGGCGCAGGGGCGCGGGGGGCGCAGCCGGGAGAGCCGGAGCGCGGGGGGCAGGCGCCTTCCGGCGGGCCCGGCCGCCGCCTCCCTGTGGGCAGCACAGCCTGTGTGCCGCGGAAGCGGCCTGCAGAGGCTGCGGCTGGCGGGGCTGCCGGTGGCCTGACGCCCCCCGGAGCCCCCGGAGTGGCCGCGCCTGCGGTCCTGCCGCCCTGCGGGGCCTCACGGCCAAGCCGGGCGACACAGCCCGCAGAGCGGAGAGCAGCCGGGCTGGGCCGAGGCCAGTGGCCTGGGCCTCTGCAGACCCGCAGGGGGACCTGGGCCGTCCCGCAGCCCAGCGTCCCTTGGTGGCTCCGGTGGCCCAGGGAGGCCCCAGGGAAGGACGGGTTCCCTCCTGGGTCTGCACCGGCGGGGCGGGGGTGCGTGGAGGCCTCCCACCTTGAGCTCCGAGAAAAGGCTCTGCCCCGCAAGAGGCGAGAAGCCAGTGGGCCTTGCCGCCCGGGTCCCAGGAATGCGGGACCGGAGGCGGGGGGCGCGGAACCCCCATGGGGTCCTTAAGGCTTTGAGGGCGAGGGGTGTCTGAGACCCGCCGTCCCGGGCCCTGCTCACCCTGCCCTTGGCCTTGAAGCTGCAGGCAGGGAGGGGGCTCCCCGCGCCCCTGCTGGGAGAAGGGGAGGGCAGAGGGCAGAGGTGCAGCGGCAGGAAGGAGAGGAGGGTCCCTCCCTGGGGTTCCTGGGGAGACGCTGCGTCGCCTCTGGAATAACTGTGCAGCTCAGACACGGGGCACCCTTGGGAGGTTCGCTCTGGGAGCGGAGCCGGCCACAGCGGTGTTTACAAACGGAGGGGGGGCCGCTGCTGGCAGAGGCGGCCCGTGGGCCTGCCCCAGCCTCCTAGTGAGGCCGCCTGCTCACGCAGGTCCCGGGCCCAGGCTGGGCTCCATCCGCCCGGCGAGGCCGTGAGGTGGGCGTTAGCGTCTCCGCCTCCCTGGGAACAAATCCACTGGCACCTCAGGGCTCCCGTGAGGAAGAGGGGCCCCAGGTGGAAAAAGGGGTCCCTAGTGGCCGCGGCCAGGGCTCTGCCCCCTGCCTGCCCCGCGGCCCTGCCCGCTCTTCCACTGACCTCACAGCGCCCCTTTTCTCCTGCGGGGCCGGGGGAGGTTCAAGGGTTAAAAAGAGCCAGACGTGGTTCTTCTGCGTGCACCGCACACCGGCCGGGTCTCCCCCAGGCCTCCGCGCAGGCTCTGGGCTCTGCAGGGAGATCCCTTCCCTCGGCCTGGTCCCCCCGCCCCCTCTGGCCTGGCGGGGGCCCCCTGCCCTGCCCTGCCAGCCCTGGAAGGATCCCTGCTCTCCCCTCTGTCCCTCTGTCCCCTGATCTCAGCCCTGCCGGCCCAGTGCAGGGCGCGTGCCTGCGTGACCTGCCTCCCAGATCACGCTGTGACTTCCGGGCCCAGGGTGGCAGAGGGCCATCTGCGCGAGCGACCGTGGGGGTGGCGTGGGGTGAGGGTCGTGCGTGACCTCCGGGGCCCATCCTGCCTCTGCCAGGCGCCCAAGGAAGAGCCCCACACTGTCCCCGCCCGGCACTCGGCCCTCAGGCCCCAGCACGGCCTCAGGGCCAAGGCCGCTGCCCGAGGGGGTCCTCGTGGCCACGCCGGCGGCACCACCCCACCATCCCTTTCACCCTTCAGTTCCTTACGACCTTGGAATTCATGAGATTAAATCGAGTTCTGGGTAACGTGGGCGCAGCTGTGGCTTGTCGAGGGGGCAGCCGGCCCGTGGGCGCCTGGGGATGGAGGTGGCGCACGGCAGGCCATGCCGGGCTGGGGTGGGGGGAGGGTCCCTTCAGGACGCCGCCCCCCTCTGCCGTGGCCCCTGAGAGCCACGGCTGGTGCCACGGAGGCAGGGCCACAAGCAGCCCCGGCTTCCTGCTGGGGCCGCCACACCAACGTTCCTGATCTTTTTCGTGTTTTAAATCCAATCAACTTATGTGCTGAACACAGACTGCAGTTGTGGGCTCCAGGGTCGAAGCCAGCGGCAGGGCCGGCGAGGTGCCCTGCTGCGCCAGCTCCTGGGCCCAGACCCCGCCGGCCGGCTCCCCCCGGGTCCGCCGGCATCCCCGGACCCCGCCCGCCAGGCCGGCCCTGCCCCAGCGCTGGGCCCGGCTCAGGGGCGAGTGGCGACCTCCGCCTGCAGCCCAGCGTCTGTGGGGGCGTGTTGGGGCGCAGTTTGAGCAACCTCAGAGGTCCTTCTGCCCCGAGACACCACGTCACTGCCTCCGGTGTCTCTTGCAACAGCCGGGTTGCTCCAGCCCCACCTCCCGACGGTGGGCTTCGAGTGCGTGGCCTGCCCCGGAGAGGCCCCCGGGCGTTGGGCCAGGGGCCCCTGCTGACCCCACGGAGCTCACGGAGCCCGGCCCTGCGGCACCCCCACCCCCGCCTCGTGTTGGCAAAGGGATGGTCACATTCCTCTCCCTGCGCTGCTGACGAAGGCCTGAGTCAGCCGCCGCCTTCCCTAGCCGGGGGCAGAGGCCGTGGCCTGCAGAGTCGGGAGGGGCACCACGGGGAGGGAGGGGCATGGCCTGACCCCGCCCAGCAGGGCTGTCCCCGGCGGCCAGGCCCGGCAGGGCTGTGGGGCCTGGGGAGGCCCCCGAGGCCGGTTTTGCCCCCACAGTGGGCCGTGTGGCCCAGGGCCCAGCCTGGGGCACTGTAGCTGCGTGGCCTGGGCCAGACCCGGCGTGTACACGTGCTCGTGTGTGGTGGGGCCCAGGGGAGGCCACAGGCTGCAGGAGCTGGGCGCCCCTGTAAAGGCGGGGTGCACATAACGGGCCACCCGCGGCTGCTGGAGGGTCGGACAGGGGAGGCGTGTGAAGCCCGGCGTGGGGCGTCCGCGTGTGTCACCCGAGGCCCCGCCGCCAGCAGCCCTGCAGTGACCAGCTGACGCCCAGGGGCGGGGGGCGGGCCGGGGGCGCCTGGAAAGGCTGCCGCGGGAGCCCAGGCCGGGTGAGGCCGAGAGGCGGGGGCTGAGCCGGCATGACGTGGTCGGGGCTGGGCAGGCGCGTGTGCCTGGGAGCATGTGTGCGGGCCTGAGTGGGGGCGTGCACGTGTGTGCCGGTCGGCAAGGGGAGCGCGGCGGCCGCCTCCGGCTGCGGGGACCACCTGGGAGACATGGCGCCCAGCGGGGAGGGCGGCCGGCCCGGGGCTCCTGCTCACGGTGAGTGCGCTTGGGCTTGTGGGGGCCGCAGGCGAGGACACACGGGAGCCTGTCGCTGCCAGTGTGCACGTACTCGTGTTGGAGTGTGTGCCTTGCGTGTGTGCCGCTTCCGCCCGGCAGGAGGGGGAGGAAGAGAGGGGCGGCGTGGCTAGTGCTGGCCGGGTGCCCCCCGAGGCGAGAGTGTCTTGGGGGGCTGCCAGGGGTGTCTGAGGAGAGACGGGGAGCCTAGAGCCACAGGACCCACGCTGCTGGGAGTTACTGCAGTTAGCGGCCCGGGGCTCTGGGGTCGGGCCCTCCACCCGCATTCTCCTGGGAGGAGGCCAGCCTGCGGGCTTCTGCGGCAGGCCTGTCTGCCCCTGGAAACGTCTCCTCCCTCGGGGCTTCCTCCCCTGCCCCTGTCCCCAGCCCTCCACTGGGCAGGGCCGCGTCCCGGAGAACCAGGGCTGCGCCCTGCACCAGCCTGTGGCCCTCGCTGCCCAGCCCAGCCCGGACCCTGGAGGGACCCCTGCATACCCCGCGCCCTCCCTGCCGTGGGCCAAGGTCGGCAGGAAGTCAGCGGTGGAGGCGCCCACAGGGCTGGGCCCCCGCCGGGCGAGGGGCGGGCGTGGCTCTCATCCTGGGTCGGGGGTGGATTCCAGAGCCTGCGGTTGGAACTGTCAGACACCCAACGTGGAGGAGGCCAGAGGGGAAGAGGAGCTGAGGGCGAGTCATGGGGGGGGGGGCTGGGTCCGCCAGCGAGGCCCTCCCCTGAAACAGCCTGGGGCCCTCGGAGGACGGTGAGGGTGATGATGATGATGCTTCCACCCCCTGGAAGAGTCCCGGGGGCAAGCCCACGGACCGTCAGGGTCCCGGGCCCCTCTCCGGGCGGCCTCCGCGGACTCTGGGCTGGGGGCGAGGGGCGGTCAGGGAGGCCCTGGTTCCACAAGGCGGGCAGCTCTCCAAGGGAGGGGACACGGGCCTGCTGGTGGGGTCTGCGGGCAGCCTGAGGACACCAGCCCCTCGCCCACAGCTGGAGGCGGGCCTCGCAGGGAAGGCGCGGCCCCCGTGCCTCCCGACGCCCAGGCGGCAGGAGCTGTCCCCGGGGCTGCGGAGGCCTCTGGAGCGAGGCGCTGGCCAGTGCGGGCTCGGCCCTGGGGGTGGCCTGCTCTCTGGGAGCAGCTCCCTGGAGCCGGGGTCCCGAGGCCCCCATCTCTGTGAGGGCAGAGGCCCCGGCCGGCCTGGGGGCCTTCCCGGCTCCGGGCACAGAGCCCAGGCCCCGCGTGGGGCACAGCAGAGCATTCCCGTGGACGGGCACTGACCGCACGGAGGCGGTC
The DNA here is from genome assembly GCF_021234165.1 of Pteronotus mesoamericanus. Classification (NCBI taxonomy): domain Eukaryota; kingdom Metazoa; phylum Chordata; class Mammalia; order Chiroptera; family Mormoopidae; genus Pteronotus; species Pteronotus mesoamericanus. Next base: position 3,161,199 of record NW_026555082.1, on the reverse strand, counting down.
GGCGGGACCGAGGCCGGGCCGTCCCGGCGGCCAGCGCTGCCTCGGCTCCCACTCGGGCTCTGTCCCGGGATGCTTCAGGCAACAGCGTGGAAACGCTTACAGAATCGAAGTCCGTCCATCCGCCCGCCCACCGGCCCATCGCCTGAACCAGACGCGGCCGTTCCCCCACGTCGGAAGGCCCCCCAGGCCCTGGCCTGCCTGCCTGCATTGCCTTGTGGGTACCGAACGGTCAGAGAGGGGAATGTTGGCGCTGGAGGAGCCAACAGTCTGCAGCCTGGGTTCTCAGAGGGCGTGTCAAGGTCACGCTCCTCTGGGGGCCTGCAGCCGGCGGGGGGCGGGGGGCGTTTGAACGGCAGCCCCCTGCCTCCTCCGTGTGCCCTCCCGCTGGGCCTGGGGACAGTGGGGACTCTGCGGCCCAAGGGAGCGGCTGTGGCCGCCGCCCCGCCCCCACCGCCGAGGCTGCCCTTCCTCTAGCTCCCATGTCAGCTCGGGGTCACCTGGCTGGAGGGACAGAAGGCCTTTGTACCCGAGATGTCATCTGCTCTGCAGTGGGGGCGGGGGCGGGGGCGGGGAGGACGGGCTGCATTCCTGGGCGGGGCACCAGGACACAAGGCTTTTCTTCCCCAGCTGCTGGCTGAGTGTTGGCCCGCTCTCAGGATGCAGCTGCCGGCCTCGGGCCTGTCCTCGTGGAGCGGGGCTGTCCGGACAGAGTGGCAGAGGCTGGGACGCCGAGACAACGGCGCTTGCCTCTCACCGCTCGGAGGCTGGAAGCTCGCGACGACGGTGCCGCCGCGGAGGGCCAGGCGCGGGCCGCTCCCTGGGCTGCGAGGCCGTCGTCCCTCTGTGCTGCCCTGTGGTGGAGGCAGAAAACTCTGCTGGCCCTTCCTCTTCTCACGAGGCCAGAGGCCCCGAGCCCCTCGGGTCGAGGCCCGCCCTCTGACCTCATTTAACCTCTCCCCCCCCGCACCCGGGGCCCGGCTCCAAAGCAGTCCTGGCGCGCTCAGGGCTGTAACAGGCGCATTGGGCACGGCTGTACCCGCCACGGCCGCGCCCCAGGGCCTGTGTGGTGGGCAGCGGCTCCCCCACCGGCGAGGGGTTCCTGTGAGGGTTCCACCGGCCCCTCGCGCCCCGCCCCAGCCTCTGCCCGCTCGGCACGCCCCCCCCCCGCCCCCGCCCACAGCTGCACCAGCCTCAGAGATGGCGACCTGGGGGTGGGGGCAGGGGCAGCGGTGGCGCTGCGGCAGGGTCTGTGCCCAGACAGCACCTGGCGGCTCCTGGTCGGAGCGAGAAGAGAAGAAAGTGCCGCCGCCAAGGGCCTTGGGGCTGAGGTGCTGCTTCAGGAAACCGGGCGCCTCGGCCTCCCGGCCCTGAGAGAGCGGCCCCTCCCTCCCTGGCTCCCCTCCCGGGGTTGGTCTGACCTGGAAAAGGCCCAGGGGGAGACGGTGTGAAGGTTGAGTGTGCTTGTGTCAGCGGGGGTGGGCCCAGCCCCCTTGGCCGCATCGGACCCCTGAGCAGGCCCCGCCTTTGCTCCCTCCCGCACATGCACCGGGACAGTTCCCCCCTTAAGCAGCCCCGGGCGCCTTCTCTGCAGAGGCTGGGACCTCCTTCTGGAGGCAGAGGAGGGCCATGGAGCGCAGTGTGCCCTGCCCGGGGCCGTCCTCTGCCTCCAGTTTGGGTTCACTGCTAACGCGAGCCCCTCCCAAGCAGCCGGGGACACCACGGAAACCACATCAAACCAAAGGGGGACTGTAGGTATTGGATAAACACCACGGTAACGGGGTGCATTGCAGGGCGGGTGCCGCCGACAGCTGCTGTCAGGGCAGAGGACGCCCAGGGAGGCGGGCGGGGGCGGGGAGGAGACGGGAAGCGCAGGAAAAGCTGCAAGACAGGAGGAGCGCGGAGGCGCTGGCTGCTGGAGCAAAGGGCCCCGGGGGAGGGGAGACCATGGCGGGGCACTTCTGTAAAACGAAGGGGGTCGCGCTTCCCAGTGTGAAACAGGAACTCTCAGGTGCAAAACCCTTCTCAGAGAAAGTGTTTATTGAGCCACGTGCTGGCCAGCCCAGGACCAGGTGCTGGGGTGTTGAGTCTGACCTGACCGTGGGCAGCAGACGCGGCGGGTGTTGGCGGGAGGCGCTGCGAGCCGCTGCGAGCCGCCCTGGAAGCTGGCGCAGCCGCCGGGGTGGAGGGCGGCAGGCAAGGCCGCGGCAGAGGTTGGGCGCCCTCGCGGGGGCTGCGGCCAACGGTCTGGAAGGCTCCTGTATGAGAGGCGGAGGTTCCTGGGGGCGGAGGCGCCTGGTTACTGTTCTGTTTAGGTTATTGAGGAAGTAGCACCGGGAAGTTGATTGAGAGTTTCAAGCCAACCTCGAGAAGGTTGTCTGTTGGTCGGTCCCTGCTGGTCTGTCTCCCATCTCTTCCTTCCCCCACGGCCTCAGCACTTTTGCTTGTCACCAGAATTGACGTTGAAAGAACTCACAGGGCTCAGAAGGGGCCAAGGAAAGAAACAAGGACAGCCCGGTGTATGTGTGTCTTTGAATAGTACAGACGAGGGAAAATTCTAAAAGCTTCCAAGAAGAGAAGGGGTTCCGATAAAAGAACAAAAGCCAGGCTCTCACAGCGCCTCTGCAGGGGGGTGAGGTGTGGCCGCTGGGGAGCCGAGGAGAAATGCTTCGAGCCCAAAGCGCGTGTCCAGTCCGGCCCCAGGCCACGGCGAGGAAGCAGAGGGAAGGGACGTCGCCGGCACACAGGGGCCCCTGGGAAACCTGGCCACCCACGTGTGAACCGGGCCGGCTGAGCTCAGACAGCGGGGCATCTGTGAACTTGGAAACGCCACATCTTTGTCCTCACGGCCCCCAGCCCGGACCGGGCACCGCCAGCGGTCCATGCCAGGCCAAGGACGGGGGAGGGGCGGCTGCAGCAGGAAGCCCTTCCAACCCCCCGCCCCGTCACCCGCGGCCACTCACCCTGCCGCGGGGGCCTCATCAGCTCAGGGATAGAGAGGCTCGTCACTTATCACAGCACACCAGACTCGTTTTGGGGATGCGTACTTCAACACGACGCGTTTCCTTCGTCACTTGCTGTGTTTTATGTAACGCATCCAAGGCCGATTCCTGAGAAGGCTCTGCGGGTCTGCGCCGGGCGGCTGGGGGGGGCCAGGGCCCGGAGACTGAAGGACCTCCGCACCCTCCAGCCACATCCCGGGGCGGTGGGCGGGGGGGTGTAGGGTTAACTCCCGTCAACTTTACACGGAAGAAGCCTCCGTGGCCTGTAAGGTTTTTCCCCTAATTTTGCCCAAACAACAGCCCATCACCATGACAGCGGAGTTGCTGGCTCCCGGGGCCGGGGCACAAGGCGATTGTTGCTCTGAGTCATTAAAACTCTGCGACAACCTGGATTTGGGGAGGATGTGGCAGGGGTGGCACAGGACCGAGCTCCCCAACCTCCCCACAAATGCACAAGCCACCAGGTTAGCCAGGCCCAATGCCCGGCCACCTTGGGCAGTAACGTGAGTGTCCTCGGGGCCTCCGCCGGTGCAGCGGGAAGACACCCACATACGCTTGCGGACCTGTGGTCCTGGAGCTGTAGGGGCCCAGGGAAGCGGCTGTGGCAGCCGGCGGCCGAGTGCTCCCAGCCCGGCAGCCAGAAATTCCTCACAGGCAGGATCTGCGGCAGGAGGGCCGGAGCTCTCAGAGCCAGGAGAGCCGGCTGCGGCTCCGGGGAAGCAGGCGCCGGACGGACGGACCTGGGACAGCAGGGATGTGGGAGAAGCAGGTCCAGACAAAGGAGCCGGGCTGGGGAACACCTCCCACGGCAGCGTGAACTGGAGAAGCGGTCGGGAGCCCCTTCCAAAGCACAGCAAACTGCTTTTTTACAAAAAGAAGTTGCATTTATTTATTTTTAGAGATAGGGGAAGGGAGGGAGAAAGGGAGGGAGAGAAACATTAATGTGTGATTCCTCTCCCCCTACTGGGGACCTGGCCCGCAACCCAGGCCTGTGCCCTGACTGGGAGCCAAACCTGTGACCCTTCGGTTTGCAGGCCGGTGCCCAATCCACTGAGCCCCACCAGCCAGGGCAGGAAACGGCTTTTATAGAAAACGAGCAACAGAAATGAGCGGTGGCCAGAGCCTGCGCAGGGACGCGCCAGGAGCAGCAGCGGACCAGGCGCAGAGGAGCGTCCCGCAGAGGGAAGAGACACCTGCCGAACCCACCTGTCCACCACCTGTGCAGCCCTGCGTCGGGGCTGCTGGTCGGAAACAGCCGCCGACCCGCCGACCGCACATATCGTGGCCTCTGTGGGCTGGCGTGTTGGAGCGGCGCGTTGGGGGCCTGTCGTGGGCTCGCCTGGGGGCCCGATGTTCGCCTGGGTTGCGGCCGCCCGCCCACTTGGTCGGGACCCCAGGGTCAGCTTCCAAGGGACCGCGCCAAGAGTGGGCAGGCTGCGTCCTCCCTGTGGGGCCTCCCGGTGATGCTGACGGCGGCCTGCTCCCCCCAGGGCGGGCGCCTGAGAGATCAAGGGGAGGCTCCAGGGCCTCTTACGACCTGGCTGCGGAGGGCGGCACCGTCACTATGCTGCCGGTCACACCCGTCCCCCTGATTCTAAAGGGGTGGGGACTACACCTAAGTGGGATCCCGGGGAGCCCGGGATCCGTGCGCCTTCGCGGGGGCCGCTGTCCCACAGGTGAAAATACAACCCAGTCCTTCAAAACAAGCTTGAAGACAGTAGGACACTGATAAGAAAAACAGATCAGAATCAGAAACTCAGGCGGCGCTGGAACTTAGAGAATTCCAAATGAAATAAAACTTCCTTCAGAGCTTAAGATTAAAGCGGAGAGAGCCCAGGAGCGGATAAACACGGAAGGAAACATTTTGAGAAAGCTGGAGAGAAATGAAGGACCCCGTGAAAACAATAGCAGAGCAAACGGGCAACACAGGCAACATTCTTCCCGCAGCAGCCACTGACCGCAAGGAGGCTGCGCGGCAAAACTGCGTCGAGCCCCCCTTCTCCCCGTGGGGGGTGTTGGCGAGAGACGGCGCCGGAAGCACTGGGGGGTGTGGCGCGGCTGGCGGGGACGCTGCGGCCGCGTGGCAAGGGGCCTGGCCGTTCCTCAAAGTGAAGCGGAGGCTCCCCACGAGGGGACCTGTGCTTCCCGGCCCGCGTCGAAGCGCAGTAGCGCGGCGTCCACACCGTGCCTGCGCTTGAGTGCTCACAGCAACGGCACTCGGAACAGCCAGAAAGTGCAAACAGCCCAGCTGTCCATGAACTGATAAAGAAAACATGGCGTATTTATACAGTGGGGTATCATTCCGCTCGGAAAAGGGAGGGAGTGCTGACACAGGCTGCATCCTGAATAAACCTGAAAAACGCAACGTCAGCCCCGGCTGGTGCCGCTCCGTGGACTGAGCGCCGGCCTGCGAATCGGAAGGTTGCCGGTTCGATTCCCAGTCAGGTGTCAGGCCAGGTCCCCAGCCGGGGGCGCGCGAGAGGCAGCCACACACGGATGTTTCTCTCCCTTTCTTTCTCCTCTCTAAAAATAGATAAATAAAATCCTTAGAAAAGAAGCTATGCTAAATGACACAGGAGGACACACTTTCTGATCCCATTTGTACAAAACGTCCAGAATAGGGGATCCCATAGAGACAGAAAGCAGGTTAGTGGTTGCCAGGGCTGGGCCTGTTAACAGGGGCAAGGTTTCTTTTTGGGGTGACACAATGTTCTCAGATCAGAGCAGGATGATAGTTTGGTTGTACAACTTTGTAAATATACTAAAACATGTTGAAATGTTTATTTGAAATGGATGACTTATAATTATGTCTCCTGTATAAATTTTATCTCAGTCAAGGTGTTTAAAAATGAAAGAAAGAGCCCCGGCTGGTGCGGCTCCGTGGCCTGAGCGCCGGCCTGCAAACCAAAGGGTCCTCACTTCTACACCCGGTCAGGGCCCAGGCCTGGGTTGCGGGCCAGGTCCCCCAGTAGGGGGCGCGCGAGAGGCAGCCACACATGGATCTTTCTCCCCCTGTCTTTCTCCCTCCCTTCCCCTCTCTAAAAATAAATAAATAAAATCTTTAAAAAAAAAAAAAAAAAAAGAAAGTTGAGAAGCAGCCAACAAATGTATAATTGCAGTTCCTGGAAGAAACAAGAAAGCACTAAAAAGTAAAATCCAAGACTACTTGCCTGGCATAGAAAAATCTGACACATATATTGAGAAGATACATCCCAGACTCAGGGAAATTGACCCAGAATGACCAACGCTGAGACATATTTTTGTAAAATTAATGTATATTAAAGAATAAAAAATCCCGTGGGAAGGCAGGCAAAATGTCCAAGTTGTCTGTCGGGAAGGAAATCAGGTTGTCTGCTGACTTTTCAAAAGGCCGCCATTCTGGAGGCTGTTTTGCGTGCGGCATTAAATAAATAACAACAGGTGACTAGTTGTATTTATTAAATGGTAATTTTCCAAAAGGGGCAAAGTTATGACTCATATAGATGTAAAAATGAGCACTTGTTCCAAACTCAGCAAGTGGTTTATATTATACATGCACAGGGTTTTGTTTTGTTTTGTTTTGAAATATCAAGTACAGTCAATAAAACTTCAAAACAAAACAAAACAAAACAAAACCCAGCGCTCGCTGAAGAGCACCTCAGGCAGATGTGGCGCTGGGTTGGAGGACACCAGGAAAAGGCGCTTTGTAGATCAGAAATATTGAGGTTGTTACAAACTTTAACGACGGAAAGCTTTCCTGAAAGAAACGACTGAGTCACCCGACGGCCAGAAAAGGACCGGTGGGGGGGGGGTGAGGTCTGAACCCCCGGCAACAGGGCTGGGTGAAGACAGACACATCCCCTGCCCTGGAGCAGACAAGCTCTTTTGTGCAAACAGTTTTGGGAAGAAGGATGCAAGTCAGTTTGAAAGCACTTCCCGCGGCTGCAGATAAAGGGCGGGAGAAGGCGTGGAGGGGCCGCCCCGGGGTGCGCGCAGAGCCCAGGAAGAGGCGCCTCTCTTCCGGACCCCCGTGCGGGCGTGCCGGTCTCGGAGGGCGCCTGCGGGACATCCTCCCTGGATCACTGCGTAAACAGAGTTTCGACACATTCAGGAATGTTGCCGGTCTTTGTTGTTTTTCTGCGCACAGCTGTTAACTGATTGCTGGTCCTGTGTCCTCCTTCCACCGTCCGGCTGCTGTCCTCTAACTTAGGACAGAGGGACTGTTCCCAGAATTGCCGAGGTGAACTCGGAAAGGAAGGCGCACTGGGTTTCTCACGGACGGTGGAGTGGAGGGCCCTGCACAGAGAGCTCTTCAGCGTGTGCCGAGACTTCTTTTGAGCTGCTGTCCGTTGTCTGCGGGCTGAGAAATGACGAGCACTCCCGCGCCCGGACCGCGGACCTGAAATCCGCGTCCGCCGAGGGCAGTTGGGCCTCGTGGAGGAACGGCCGATGCCCTCGCACAGCCCCGGGCAGCTGGTCACAGAGGGCCCAGGCCGCACTCCCCTACTGGCACTGCTTTGGGGCCTGGGGCCTGAGGCCTGGGGCCGGGACACGCCCTCACCTGGCCGACCCTGTGGGCAGCCTTGGTCCCGTGGGGCTGGGCTCTTAAGAGGACAGTGGAGGATCCCTCCCCACCTGGCCAGCCGACCCCTAACCCTTGCTCTCCTCCTGCCCAGAGCCTTCCAGCCCCGGCCGGACTCAGGGGGGCCCCCGGGGGTCTCAGCCCGCCCGGACCGCAGCTACTCCCCTGGGTCTCCGGGGCGCGCAGTGGGTCCTTCCAAGCGCACAGGCCCTTGGGGTTCACGCCCTGCATTTTCTCCCGCTGATCTAAAGCAAATAGCTCGATATTTATCCAGCGAAATGGACTGTTCCAAAACAAAAGAGTGATAATCGGGTACAGGGACCGAGCGGTGACCACGTGCGAGCCCCGAGAACAAAGGCGAGCAGTGTGTTTTTATCGAGGGAAGAGCGGCGCCGGGCGGCTGCTGCAAACCGAGAGGCCATTGGAGGAGACTGGGAGTTGGAAGTGTCACGGCGCTTCATTGGCTGAGCTGTACCGTCTCTCACTGGCAGAGTGGTCGCCAGGCAAGGAGAAGACCCTCCTTCCTCCTGGAGCAGCGGGTAGAGACGTCGGTTCGGGGTGATCGAGGACGCGTGGTGGGGCGTGAGAGCGCGCCCCGCAGGCCCCGCTCCGCCTCCCCGGGTTCCATTGATTCACCTTCACACCGAGCCCTGGCAGGAGGCCTGGCTCGCCCTGCCCTGCCTGCCCGAAGCGTCAAGTGCCAAGGTCCTTGGCTCCCGTGGGTTAAGCACCTCATCCCCGGGGCGGGGATGGGGCCTCACGCGGCAGGAGGCGTGGCCGCGCCTGGGTGGCCCCGCCCATCCCTCTACTGCCGTGCACGTGGCACAGGGGCAGCCCAGGGCCGCGGGCTCCCCGTTTCCCTTCGTTTTTGGGCCTGTGGCCTTGGTTTCCACGGTAATTCGGCGCCGTCAGCAGGCCCGGGAGTGGGGGGAGGGGTGGGAGCCCGAGTCGAGAAGTATGGGAACGTCTGGGCACCCGGCACCTGAGCTGTCCCCTGAGACGCTCTGTGGTCACAGCTGGCTGGGCGCCGAGCCCGTCCGCCCGCCTGTCGCCCCAGGTCACCCTGCCACATCCGGAGTCTTTCTGGTGGAGCCTGTGGCCTGGAACGACCTGCCAGGTGCGCCCCATTCCAAGGTCCTGGGACCCCTTCCCGCTCCTGGCCCTGGACGGCCAGGGGCTCCGTCTGCAAGACGCTCAGCAGTCGGCCAACTGGGGCTCCCCCCATGGAGGCTCCTGGGCGCGGAAGCTCTGAACCACCGAGGGGGGAATCTAGGCCTGCGGGTGAGCGTGGACGTGGGGCAGATGGCGTCCACGCACAGGTGCGGAGACATCGGGCGGGGTGTGGGGACCATCGGGGATGCCCGCTCGGGCGCCGGCTCACGCGGCGCAGCAACGCACAGCACCGTGTAACACAACAGGCGAAACACGACGCAACACAACACGGCGACAACCTCCATTCTCTGCAGGGGAAGAGCTTCCAGCCAACCCCTCTTCCCTGGGTCCCCAAGTCACCTAAAGCCACCCCAGGAGACCCTGAGTCCCTGGTCTTTGGACCCCCTGGAGGAGGCAACTCCCAGCGGGGGGAGCAGGTGGCCTGGGATCGTTGTCCCCAAGGGAGCAAGAGCTGCACGGCAGGAGCCTGGTCGCCCAGGGCCGGGCAGGGGGCTGCACTGACCCTCCAGTGCCCTCAGCTTCCACGACACAGATGCTTCTGTCCCCCAGGGCCGGAGCCCACAGCTCACGCCCCGCGGGGGAGGCCGGCGGGTGCGGGGATGTGGGGGGAGCGTGTGCGTTTGCGTGGCCCTAAACGCTGTGGATTCCAGGGTCTCGGACGCTGTGAGTCTCCCTTAGGCAGGGCCTCCAGCCAGTGCCACCGTCACCGTTCCGGTGAGATCGTCAGCGAGGTGCTGGGCTCCCGGCAGCCCCTGGACGGTTCCCGGGGGCCCTGCCAGGCTGCCCTCCTTCCTGTCCTGTGGGGGAGCTGGACAAGGCCGGGAGCCGCGGCCGGGAGTCCGGGCCTTCGCCGCCAGCCAGTGGCCTCCCTCCTCACCCGAGGGGCTCAGTGAGCCTGGCTGCTCCCCCAGGGCCTCTGGGATCTCCTGCCACGAGGGACGGGAGTGGGGGCTCCCTGGAGAGGTTAGGGTTACGGTTAGTGCTTCTGCCCTTCAGTGCCCAGGGCTTGGCAGCCCCTCTCCAGGGCCCCGCGTGCCCCCCTGCTTCCAGAGAGGCCACAGGCAGGCGTGGACCGGCCGGCTGCAAATCAGGGCACTGGGAAACCAGGTCAGTGGCTGGGGCTGTTGTCCAGACAGGCCGCTGGCGCTGTTGTCCAGACAGGCCGCTGGCGCTGTGGGGAGGCAGGGAGAGAGGTCTCCGAGGGGCGGTGCTGGGCATCTGTCCCGAGGACACTCAGATGGCCAGGGACCGGCAGCTCCTGGGCGAGGCCTTCGGGCAAGGAAGCCTCCTCTCCGGGCCGGGCCTCTGGGGGCTCAGGGTCCCAGGAGCAGGGACCCTTTGCCGCTGCTCTGCCCCCCCAGCCCGGCTCCCTGCCGGGCTGCGAACTCGTTCCCCGCCCCGGGCTCTGGGGCCCCCTCCCAGGCCCCAGGTGGTCGCTGGCCGCAGGTTAGGGCCAGCCCTGCACCCAAGCAGCAGCCAGAGCCCCCCTGCCCCGTGCCTTGGTCAGTCCCCATTTTCTTGTGGGACCTTTTCGAAGGGTCCCACCGTCCTGGGGGGAACGTTTGTTTTTGGGTTCCCCAGCCCGACGGGAAGGAAGGACCTCGGCCCGGTCTGCGCAGAACCGGCTCAGGAAATGGGGCGGCCTCGGGGTGAGCCCCGCAGCGCTGGGGGAGCTCCAAGCTGCGGCCAGTGTGTGGGTCCCGCCCGGTCAAATGGGCCTTGGAGGCGGGGGCTCGGGTGAGTGCACCTGGGGAAACATGCGCCCATGGCCCCACTGCACCGTGGCCCCCGCTCGCCTGCCCGGACGCCGGCAGGGGCACCTCTTCCTTTGCAGGGGTGCGGCCCACAGGCCCCTCCGACCCAGCGGCTTGCTCCCAGGGCCAGGGCCAGTGAGAGGAGGGGGCTGGCCAGGGCCTCCAGCCAAGCCCCTCATCCAGGGCATAGGGGCAGGGCGCGGGCCGGGCGGTCCCGGTGGAGCCGAGCGCGGACCCGGGCGCGGCATTCCCGGCCGCTCCGCCGGCCGGCGCCCGCAGGTGCACGGCGCTCCCTGGCCTCCCTTCTCCTCCCGTTGGGGGCGAGGCGCGCCCTCTGGTGGCGCAAGGCGGCATCAGCCTCCTTTGCCTTCGCTGACGGCATGGTCCCTCCTCAGGGCGCCGGGAGGCGGGTGTCTCCAAACTCGGGGCGTCCAGGAAGGCCTTCCGGCACTGGGTGGGCGCAGGCCGTTTTAGGGGAGTGGATTTCAGCACCTCGACTTCCTCAGCAGCCCGCGATGGAGGGGCATCCGCCGCGCCTCGCAGCCGGAGCACCGCCCGCTGGCCTGGCGCACCCGGCGAGAAGGCGGGTGCGACAGTCACTTCTGATGCCGTATCGGTACGATTTTTGGAGTTGCGGTAACAAAACTCCTTCTGTCCCCACGCGCTGACGTAGGTGAACCCCTTTGCTTGGTGCTAACCAAAGGGGGGGTCAGTCTGATGCGGAGCCCTGTGTCTTTCGCGGTGAGTAATATTTACGCGGATATGGGCATAAGGTGGAGAAGAGCCCCCTGTGTTCCATGGGCAGAGCCTTTCCAAGGAAAATGTACTTTTCTAACAACTTTTTTTAATATCAAAATGCATTATATAAATTATGTATATCTAAACCTGTGGCTTTGATAAATTGTGAGCTAATCATTTTTAAAATAACCGAATCCAGCAAAATATTTGAAGGTAATGAAGATCCTTCTGCGGTAAAGAAGAAAAAGTGGTATTTTAGTGTATACACACATTGTAATTGCAGGAGCGATGGTGGGTGGTCAGTGAAAGTCTTTTCAGCACAAAATCTGCTGCATTGGAATGAATTTCTGCCGGTCAAGCAGCAGGGAAACACAGGTAGAAGGAGAAGATGTACCCCTGGTAAAGAATTCTCCTTTTAAATGGACGGCGGTGAGTATTAAATCACCGTGACGTGCAGGCTTTGTCGGGTACATTTAAAAGACTGACCCCGGACTGACCATCAAAGTTAACCGCTGATCAATGGGTGAGGGCAGCGCCCGCAGAGCCGCCGCAAGTGGGGCCCGGCCGGCCGGCCGCCCCGGCAGCCGCCCCTCGCCTCCCGCCGCGAGCCCTCGGGACGTTAGGCCCGCGGGAGTCATCGTCCCCTCCCCTCCTCGCACGGGACCCCCGGTGTCTGCCTCCTCGGGGAGCACTACCTGGGCCTCGGCCTGAAGCGGTGCTTCCAGAATGTTCTTACCGATCTCAAGTGAATGCTTGTCCTTCACTGTTGGGGTTACGCAGCCAGAGCACCGGTGACTCTCAGAGGCATTACTCGGAGTGAAGGAACCCTTACACACAAGGGCACCCTCACGTGGGGTTCTGGAACCGGCAAAACCAGCCCCTGGTGGCACAGATACCCCGGGGAGCCCTGGGGGTGAGGGTGGGGACAGGGCCCCACTGGGAGGGGCGCGAGGGGGTGCTGGGGGCGGCGGCGATTGTAAATCTCGCCGGGGGGCGGGGGTGGCTTACGCGGAACGCGTCGCTCGGCACTGGGATAATGCCACCTCCCTACCCGCTGTGGCCCCAGGCCCTGGCAGCCGCTGGTCTTCTTTGCGCCCCTCTTCTGGACCTTCCTGGGACAGGCACCGCATAGAAGGTGGCCTCTGTGACGGGCGTCTCACTCTGCGACGTGGTTTCGGGGTCCGCGCGTCAGAGCTTCCCTCCCTTTCGGGGCCGGGCACCTTTTCTTCCAAAGACACAACAGCCTCGCAAACAAGCATCGGACGGACGGCAGCTGAGGGCCGGTCCGTGGGAGCTGGAGGCGGCCGGGCCTGCAGCTCACCTCGAGCCGCATTCAAAAGCGGGGCGGCCGAGGACAGACAGTCGGACGGGGGTGGGCCTGGCACGCGGGACGGTGGCCTCTGGCGGCGGACCACGGGGTCGCCGAGCAGCGCTCCCAGCTGTGCTCTGTGCCTGTGCTCGGCGGGCTTCCTGGTCGGTGGGCAAGGAAAGCGCCTGAGGACCCGCCGGGAGGAACCTGGGCTGCACACGCGGGGGTGGCCCTGCCGCCCGGTCCCTTCTACTCTTTCCTAGTTGAGAAGGGATGCGTGTTCCTCGTGAAAGCCCAGGCAGCAGGGTAACAAGCGTGCCACGCAAATGTCACTCAGGGGGTGGGGGCAAGAGAGGGTGGGGCCCAGGCCTGGCTGCAGACCTTGTTTTCTTCCCTGCGTCCAGCTTCTCGGAGGAAAACGCAGCTTCCCTCCATCCTCCCTCCTGTCAGAGCCACTGGAAGGTCCCCGCTGTCCTCAGGGAGCCGCCGTGGCTGCGCTGTGCACCGCCCGCATCGTGGACTCCGTCAGGAGCGTCTGTGACCGGAAGCTTCATCTCCTCTGTGAGTCGGAGGCATGCGTGTGGCCCGTGTTGCCCCGGACGGGAGCGGACGTGCGCTGGGCGCGGCCCGTGTGCTGCGGGTTTTACACGCTGGATCCTGTTTAACCTTCGGGACCATGGCGTGTGTGGGCGGCAGCGTGGCTCTCGCACGCCGGGGAGGGAGCAGGGCCGTCCAGCCGCGGGCCGCAGAGCCGGCTGCCACGCCGAGAAGGGCTCGGAGCCTCCCGAAGCGCCCGGGGGCTGGTGCTGGTTCTGCAGCGTGAGTTCAGCAGCGCTGCCTGCGGGCCCCCTGTGAGGGGCCTGCCGCGGAGCTCGGGGGCTCCCCAGGGCGCCTTCTTTGTCCGTTGGCATTTGGAAGGGACGCTCTTCCTTCCTCGGTTGAATGTGAAGTCCTGCCTCTCTGGGTCCATGGCGCTCAGCTGGGCTCTTCGCGTTTTCCTTCCCTCCACTCTTTTTGATCTGGCAGCGGCTGCAGGAGGTGTGTGGTCCCCCCGCTGCGCCCATCATTCAGGCAGATCTTCCCCGGGTTTTAGCAGCTTCTCTGCGTCTGTTCTGGAGCAAAAGGTTAATAGCTGTGATGGGGTCTCAGGGGACCTGGCGGGCGTCAGGCGGGCCCAGCGGGGGCTCCGCTGTGCTGTCTGCCAGCCTCACAGCTAATTTCTTTCTCAAGTATTTTATTAGCTCTGCCGCCACCTGAAGCTGCCGGGACGCTCGGCCCCGCCGTCCCTGCCAAGCCTCCCGCGCGGTGCCGTCGGAGAAGACCTTCAGCAGCGCCGCACCTTCGGACAAACAGCGGAAGGCGTCCGACTTACCCGAGCGCAGCCTGCGACCGGAGTCCCGTGACCGCAGACCGATGCGAGGGAGCGACGCGGCTTCCTGTCCTGGACAAAACCAAGTTTCTGGTACCTGATCACGTCAACATGCGTGAACTGGGCGCTGACGGCTCAACGCGAACCCAGCCGCCTTCCTGCGCGGGAGCAGGCCCGGCGCAGCGAGCGCATCCACGGGCTCTGCAGGGCCGCGAGCTGATCTTTAAAACAAGTACATTTTAAATGAACTCAGGTGAATAAAGGCACAATTAGAAACTGAAAAAACCCTGGGTTTGTTCCGTGATTGCAGTTCAGCATGTCCCTCTTACGGGCACTCGAGCAAGTGCTCAGGAGGCGTGGCCCAGGCCTGGCGCCGACTTTCGGGTGCAGGTCATCCCCCGCCCCCGCTCGGCGGAAGGAGGGGCTCCCCAAGGTCGCAGACGGCGCTGCAGAGCCCACCGACGCCAGGCCCGCACCCTGATGCTCACGCCCTCAGTCCCGGGCTGTTTCCGCCCTTTCTTCCCACTTTTGACCTTTTGGATCCCAGTGGTTGGAAGTTTCACATTCCACTTGCGTTTTATTAGGGGTTCACCTAAAGCTAAAAAACAAAACAGCCCCGGGGGCAGCTTTCCGCGCGCACTGCATGCGGCGTCTGCCTCCTGGCCGTCGCCCCTCTGCGGATGCAGACCCCAGCGCCCAGGGTGCCCTCCGGCTTTCCGTCCGCACCCCTTCCCCCGGGCGACCTCTCCCAGGAGTTCAGCCGGTGGCTGTTTGTAGTGCTTCGACCTGACCTGCCGTGTCGACTGCTGCAGAAACCCTTTCATAACGGTCACATTACGCTCCACGACTGCGTTGTTGACAGAGAGCACTGACTGTGCCTTTCTTTGTTCAACCTAATTTCTTGAGTTTTATTTTTTCTTCTTTCTTGAATTTAGTCTCTTATGTGGCTGGTGGAGGAATGTTCTTCTTTTTCCAGAGAGGGCATTTGAGGAGTTTAGTTTACTAGCCTTTGCATATTTTGTCTATGATTCTGTTTCTAGTTTGTTTGTTACTTTATTGTGTTCTTTAGAGTCCACACGTGGGTGAGTGAGATCTTACGGTACCTGTCTTTCCCTGGCTGGCTTATTTCCGGGAGCGTAATAGTCTCCGGGTCCACCCAGGCTGTCTCAAAGGTCTCCCTTTTCAGGCCGAGTAGCACCCCACCGTGTGAACGCCCCACAGCCTTCGTACCCACCCACGTGCTGACGGGCACCTAGGCTGCTTCCACATCTTGGCGATTGAAAGTAACGCTGCAGTGAACGCAGGGGCATGTATGTTCTTTCTAATTAGTGTTCGAATTCTTTGGAGAAATTCCCAGCAGTGGGACTGCTGGGTCACGAGGCAGTTGCATTTTTAATTTTTGGAGGCAACTCCATACGGTTTCTCACAGTGACCGTGCTGATCCGCAGCTGCCCCCCCCCCTCGCCCCCGCCCGCATTGCACGGGGGCGGAGTCTTTGAACACCTGTGGACACCGTTTCTCCCTCACGCCTGGGTGGGGGCTGGGCGGAGGCTTTAGGACCCCGGTTTTCCTTCGGAAGACGGCGCTTCAGCGGCTGCAGGTGGCGGAAGGGACGTCTTGCCCACGGGTGTGCATGGCTTTGTAAGCAATCCGCTCGGTCACGACGGTGGCTTTTCTCCGTCAACTCTTGAGTTCAGTATTTTCATCTGCACGTGTTGGTACGTGGCCGAGGTGGCTCAGTGGACGGAGCGCCGGCCTGTGAACTGGAAGGTCACCAGTTCGATCCCCAGTCAGGGCCCAGGCCTGGGTTCTGGGCCGGGTCCCCCGTGGGGGCTGCTCGAAAGGCAACCGCACAGGGATGCTTCTCTCCCTCTCCTTCTCCCTCCCTCCCCCTCTCTCTAAAAGTAAATAAATAAAATCTTAAAAAAGTAAACACGAATAAAAATATCCGCCCCATTTCTTCTCGTCTCCCCGTGCTGGCCTTCCAGAGCTTCTGTTACGTGGTTTCTGAATCTCCTGTCACTTTACCTTCTGTAACCCTTTCTAGGGCGTTTGTTTAGCTGCAAGTAACCAGGCCCAAGTGCGAGCAGTTTAAGCCACATGGACACTTGCCATTTTACCGTGTGGACGTCTCCCACATGTTTATAGCTGCAGGACACCGGTGCCAGGGTGGGTTCAGAGGCTCGACCGCATCTGCTGGGACCTCCTCCTGCTCTGCCACCCTCAGTGTGTGGACTTGTGGCCTCTTAGTCACAAGTTGGCTGCCAGAGCTCCAGCCATCAGGTCCACAGACACTGTTTAAAGGAAGGAAGCAGGGAGGTGAGTGTGTGCAGCAATGTCCTCAGGAACCTTTTAAATGTGTGTGTGTGTGTGTGAGAGAGGGCAGTTCTCACCCAGAAGCCCCTCCGAGGGTCTCTCGCGTCCTGTGGAAGCCCTCGCTCCAGGGGAAACTGGGGGACGGGTGCCGGCGCGAGCGCGGAAGCTGCGCCACGGAGGGAAGAACTGGTGGTCCCGACTAACAGCGCCTCCGACTTCCCAGCGAGAGTCCTGGACCAACTCCGCCACCGCGCTTCCCAGTGGCGCCTTCGCTTTCCAGCCATGCCTGCACCTCGCTTTTTCTTTTCTTTAAACGGATTTTTATTTATTTATTTTTGGAGAGGGGAAGGGAGGGAGAAAGAGAGGGGGAGAAAGGTCAGTGTGTGGTTGCCTCTCGCGCACCCCCTGCTGGGGACCCGGCCCGCAACCCAGGCCTGGGCCCTGACTGGGAATCGAACCGGCGACCCTTTGGTTCGCAGGCTGGCACTCAGCCCACGGAGCCACACAGCCAGGGCGCCTCGCTTTGTCTGACGGCCGCACCTCGGATTTCCAGGGACTTGCCAGCGCCCCCTGCCCCGTTCCCATGGCAGCCTGCTCGTGTTCTAGGGAGCGAAGCCGTCCGCGTGAGCTTTCCTCTGTTCCTGCTTTATCCCTCGTCCTCCTGAGATGACCGATGATCTGTTTGCAATCCTGGTGCCTGTCTTTCATTTTGTTACTTTTCTCAATTATGTGTATGTTTATATTTGTCCATAAAGCACTAGATCGATCAGAATTTACCCCCAAAGTACAAGCAGCGCGTCGTGAGTGTGGCTGCCGGGCGGGGCCTCCTGTTCCCCATGGCCGTGGCCTTGCCCTTGGCTGCGAGGGGCCCGCCCTCCTCGCACGCCGGCTCTCCCGGCACTGGGTGCGCCACGCGGGGCCTCGGGGCCTGAGCCTGGCCTTGCCCACCTGTGCCTGGCCCTGCGCCCGGCGCACGCGGCCACCCTGCGGTCCAGGCCCACCCACGGCGTCCGCTCTCTGCAGCCCCAACTCCCAGGTCTCGCCAGACTCGGCCCATGAACGCAGCGGCGGGGACAGAGGGCGCGGGCCCCGGCCGGGACCTCGGAGCCCCGTGGGAGGAAGTGCCCCAGCCCTAAAATCGCAGCGAGCGAGACCTGGGGAGGAGGAAGGCTGTTCCAGGCAGGGAACAGCAGGTTAGGCTGCTCTGAGGCCAGAGGAGAGCTTGTTCTCAGGAGCCGCAGAGGGAAGAAGGGTCAGCAGGGCCCGGCCAGGCAGGGCGGGTGGCCTCTGTCCTCTGTCACAGACACAGATGGGCTTCGGGGGGAGCTGTGCCCTCTGGCTGCCTAGGTGGCAGGAGGGAGCCGGTGTGGGACCCCCAGGGACAGGAGGGGATGGGGTGGCCCAGGGAGGTGTCCGGGGCTCCAGGCGAGGGCAGGGAAGGACGCAGGCTGCCCAGCGAGCGCTGGCTTGTTGCTGTGCGCACCAGAGCGGCCCCTCTCTGCCTCCAGCCGCAGCTGGGGGACCAGGGCCTCACAGGGGTCGCGGGGCGCTGCCAGCTCAGAAGCCTTGGAGGGGCTGTTTCCTTTGCAGCCGCCTCCTCCTCCCAGGGTTCCGCGGGCCAAGGGGCAGTGACTGGACGGGGTGGGCACAGGAGCCCAGGGACCTGCCAGCCAGGCTGGGGTGGGGCGCGGGCGGCTCTGTCCTGCGCCCCCACGGACATCCAGGCGCATCTGCGCTGCGGGGGAGGGGGGACCCCACCCTCGTGAGAGCCGCTAGAGGGGTTCACACACCACGCTAGAAGCGGGCCCCAGGCGCGGGGACCCGAGAGGCTTGGTTGGGTGTGGGGGTAGGTGTGGGCGGTACTTCCAGGCCTTCGGGGTGGAGGCCACCTCCGCGGACCAGGGTGGGGTGTCGGGAGGGGCGGGGCTTGTGGGCTCCACCCCCACCCCTGCAGAAGAGTTCGTTGGCCGCTGGGGTGGGGTCCCTGCCCGGGGTCGGGGTGGGACGGCCGGGCGGGGTCGCGGGGGTGCGCAGCCCCAGCTGCCCGTGGGGGTGTGCACGCCAGTCCCCCCACCGCTCCCCGGGCCGCGATCCGCATCTCAGACCGAGTCCCGGGGGAGGCCGTGCCGGCGCTGGCCACGCGGGGGCGCGCGAGCTCCACCGTGGACGGTCGGGCGCGGGAGGCGTCGGCCGCGGGCGCGGGTCGCGATCGGAAGGCCGGTCTTTCGGGGCGCCTCGGACGGCGGGCCGGCTGCGGCGGGGCCGGTGGGCGGCCCCAGGGAGGGGGTCAAGGGGGCGAGGCCAGCCCGAGTGCGGAGGCCGGGAGGGCTTCCTGTGGGGGGCGGCGCGGCCGGTCCCGTGGGAGCCCGGCCAAGCCCCGAGGCCGCCCCCGCCCCAGGAACCCCAGCGGCCGGGGCAGGTGCCGCCCCTGCGCGGGCCGGAGGTGAACAATGGATGCTGCCCCGACGGGGGCGTTTGCACGGGCGGGGGCTGGGGGGCGCATTTTTTGTTAATATTTATGAACGCGCGCCCCGTCCTTCAGGAGCCTCATGAATATTAATTACCAATTAAACATTGATGTGAAGGAGGTTGCTTCTCCTCCCCCTGCAGGGCCCGTTTGACGCCGGGGTTGGCCGGGCTCCGGCGAGGGGCTGGGGGCTGGGAGCAGCCGCCTCCCCGTCCTGGGCCTCGGCCAGCGCCGTCGCCAGGCCCGGGTCCTGCAGGGTGGCCCTGCTGGCCGTCACGACAGCCGCAAAGTCCCCAAGGCCTGCGCGGGTGTCGGGGGCCCCTTGGGCCTGCTGCCAAGTCAGTGCCTGTGGGTCCCCGGCCTCGCGCCCGGAGGTGAGGTTTAGCCGGCCCGGGGGCGGGGGCCCCAGAGGAGGTCCAGCGGCTGCCCGCTCAGACCCAGGCAGCAGGGGCCGGCAGCAGGGCCTCCTCCAGGTGGCCCTCCGGCCTCTCTCCCCACTCTCTGGTATGGGCTTTGGGTGCCTAAGCGGAGGGAGGTTCCCGGTGGTCCTTGGTGCCCAGCGGGGCCAGCCCTGCCCACACAGCCCGCCTCTTCCTCCTGCTTCCTTTTCAGCAGCATCCCGGCCCCCCCGCCCCCGCACTTCCCCCAAATCCCCAAATAGGTTCGGACCTTCCTACAAAGAGAGGGTGGGGTGGAGGGGGGACTTGGTGTGTCCGCCGGGCTGCCTAGGGCAGAGCCCAGACTCCTGGCCCCGGGGGGGTCCTGCAGCCCCTGCCTGCATCCACCCGCAGGCTCAGCAGCGCGGATGCCGCGCGACCCAGCAGTGCGCTCAGCGCCCCTTTCCCCAGTTCCTGGCAGCCCTGCATGCGGCCCCCTTCCCGGGGCGGCCCGTCTGGGCCGGAGGGGCAGCCCCGCGGTTCTCCCTGCTGAGCACGGGCCGCCCCGTGCGCCTCTCGCGCTGTTTTTCCGTTTCCGCCTTCAGTCCATCTGGGGCCAGCTTGTCCCGTCGGGTCTCGAGCTGCCTGCCCCCACACCGAGTCCTCCCGATCTGGGGCCCCCCGAATCCTGCGTGGACCCCCAGCCTGTTCAGGGCTGGCCGGCTCCGGCATCGGCAGGACGCTGGCCTGTCATTTATCCTGTTTGCAGTGACCGTGGCTTTCCGGCTGGTCTTCCTCGGGGGGCGGGGCCCTTCTCTACTGTCTTTTCCGTGGGGAGCCCCCTCCCGGCCCCCAGGCTGCGGCTGGGCCGCGAGCTTCCGACCAAGCCTGCTGGAACCCTGGTTCTGGGAGGCTAATGCAGAAACCAAGCTGAGGACAGCGGCCGGTCGCGCTGTCCTGAGCAACACGCACGCGGCGCCTCCACGCGCCCTGCGCGGATTCCGGGGTGCGCGCCAGGCAAGCCCGGTCGGCTCTGCTGATCCGGCCCCCGCGCTGGTGGCCTGATCGCATTTCCTGGGCGGTCGTTGCCGGCGCGGTTCAGGCCAGCGATTCCCAGGACTCGTTTGTAACTCTCATCAGTTCCAGCGGCCGATCGATCCGGGTACGTTGTCCGTGTCGGCGGTCACGTTATCCACACGTCACGGCGGTTTTGTGTCTTCCTCCCTCAGCCCGCTCTGTCCTGCGCTTTTCCTGGTCGTGAGGATGGTGTTGCCGGTGGCAACAGGGACGCGCTCGCCTCACGTCTGACCCTGACAGACCCCGTCTTGGCCTCCTCTCTGAAACCTCGTCTTTCCTCGGGGTTTTGGAAAGTAGGTTTTGTCAGGTGAAGGGCGCTGTACGCTGTCTTGTGGTCGAAGTCGTCTGAGGGTTTTCACAAATCATGAGCTTTGTCCGTCCCTTCCGTGCCTGCTGGGACATTTCGCATGGGTCCCTGTGTGTTTTGGTCGTCTTTGGGGACTCGGCGAGTCACAGCGCTGATGACCTCAGCGAGCCATCTTGACCCTTGGGGCTCCACTGACCACGCGCGTCTTGCCCAGTGTCGCCGGTCGCAGATGCCTGTTGCCGGCACACTCTGCTGCGTGTCCCCGAGCCCCCTCACCGCCGCTGGCCACGGCCCCTCGCCCACACGTGCGCAGCGTAAAAGGGACGCACAGGCGAGGCAGGTGGGTTCGTGGTCCTGAAACGCCCTCACTCCCAGACAGGGCTCCGCTAGGAAGCTCTTTGCCACCCAGCGACGCCCTTGTTTTCCACACGGGATCGTCCCCACCCCGTGACACCAGGAGTGCGGGGGATGTCACACCCCCGAGGAGACCGTGCCACCCTGGCCCGGGGCGCTCCTCCCAGCTGTCACCGGCGTCTGGAAGTTTGGGGCCGGCGCTGCCTGGATCTCCCAGAAGCATTGTCGGTGGGGGGGGGCGGCCCTTCCTCACACGGCCCCCCCCCAGGGCTGTGCTGGCCGCTCAGGCCGCGGGGACCGTGCAGGGTGCACCTGCGGGGGTGCTGCCGACCCCGGGATGGAAAGCCACCCCGTTGAGAGGTGCAGCCTGTCCTGTGTCCCATCCCACCCAGCGGGTGCTGAGCCCGGCTCTCCACTGGCCACCTCGGGGGCGGGGAGGCTGGAGGGCTAGTGGAGGGTGGCCTTTTGGGGCTCTTGCCTCTCTGGGCAGGCCCTCTGCCCCCTTCAATGCTGGTCTCTCTGAGACCCAGGGTGGGCACTCTGGGGTCACGGTTAGGGGTCCTAATGGGGTTGGCTAAGGTCATCGTTCCGACCACCTGGCAGAGAAGGTGGTCCCAGGACACTGGGCAGGAGGCAGCATCCCCGAGACCGGGGGCCGGTCAGCTCCGCAGCTAGGGGTGGGGGCCCAAGGCCACTGCCCCCTCCTGGGTGGGGCCCGGCCCCATGCCAGCCTCAGTGCCCAGGGCCGCACGCTGGCTGGGTGCTGACCCCGCCCGCTTCCAGGGGCAGCTGAGGGCTGGGGGGGCCCGGCCTGATTAATTATTCAGTGATTTAATGAGACAGTGAGAGGCTTTTCATTGATTTGCATATGAAAGTTATGAGGTCCCCCTCTCTGCCCGACGCGGGCAAACCGCTGGGCCGCGAGCCCACCGGGCGGCCGGCACGGGAGCGTGGATGCCTCCCTCTGGGCCACGGCTTCCCTCTCGGGCGGCACCGCGCGCGGGCGCTTGTGTGTAGGGCAGTAATTTGGCCGTGAAATGAAAGGCAGTGGCTCTGAGAGGAGCCCGCGAACCATTAAACTCAACGTCCGCGCCGCGTCGGGTGGGCGGGGGAGGGCCGGCTGGCAGGTCCCCTCACCAGGGCGCGATCGTGAACGTGGCCTCCGTTCCCCGCCGCAGTGGCCTGCGCACCCCAGCAGGGCGCAGCCGGGCCAGGGCGGTGAGGAGCCCAGGAGGGCTCCCGTGCTGGGGTGGCCCGGTACAGCGGCCGGAGGGCTGCGCATGTGGGCCAGGGGGCTCCGTGGTCCCCGTGGGCAGCTGGAGGTCCCCAGTGGGGCGTCTGGGGAGCCCACAGCTGTGCCCGGGGGGACGAGGGCCAGCTGTCACCCTCTGCGGGCGGAGCCCCTCCTCAGACCTCTCCTGACCGACCCGGCCGCTGGGCGGTGCTCATCGGCCAGGGGACGTGGGTGAGGGGGAGGGAGGGCACAGGACGCCGCTGGGGGTGGCCGGGGGGGTGGGCAGCCTCCAGGCAGAGACTCAGTGGCTCCACTGGACCCTGCAGGGCGCTCCACGGGGAGAAGCCCCTGCCAGCGGCCTGGGCTGCCCGCCTGCACGGTCCTGCTGGTCCCGGGCCTCGGGCGAGGGCCCTGGGCATGCGGACCGGGGCTGGGGCCCCTCCCAGAGGGCTGCCAGGCCGCCCGCGGCCGGTGTGCGCCCGCCTGCTTCCCCGCCGCGGAGAGGGGTGGCCGAGCGCACGCGGGACCACGCGGGTCCCACACAGAAGCTCCGGGGGGCGGGCGGGTGCAGGGCTGCACCACACACTGAGTCGCGTCCCTGCAGATTCCTACGGTGGCACCTGGCTCCCGCGTGGCCGTCCTTGGACGGGGAAGTCCCCAGGGCTCACGGAGGTGGTCGGGGTGCCGGCCCCGGTCCACTAACAGCAGGCCCGTCTGGGCCGAGGTCAGCGGCCTGTGTGAGCGGGACGCGGCGGAGCAGGGGGGAGGGAGGGTCCCCACCTGCCTGGGGGGCCCGGCTGGTCGCCTGCGGTGTCCCTGTGTGGGCCCGTCCCCGGACCTCCTGCCTGGGCCCGGAGCCGGCCCGGCCGCTGGCTTCCGCCTCCCAGGCTGTGTGGCAGACCTCAGTCCAGGGCGGCCTGTCGGGGGGCGGCGGGGCTGCAGCCCCCGGGACACCCGCACCAGCGGCCGGGCACCGGACTTGTTCCTGAGCACACGTGCCTCACCGGGGCCAGTTCCCCAGCCCTGCAGCCCAGCCAGCGCAGGGAGGGTGGGCTGGGCTGAATCTATAAAGGGCGATGGCCTCAGTGACTGGCCAGTGATGGCAGGGACCCCCGGTCATGCCGACGGGGTGACAGCCGAGGCCAGGCCTGAGGGGGGCGGAGCCCCCGCCCAGGCAGGAGCCCACGGGTGGGAACAGGTAGCCAGCGGCCTCGCCCGCGGCCCCGCTCACCTCTCCACCTGGGCTGTCTGTCGGTTTACGTCGCCTCCCGCAGGAGGTCTGTGCACGTGTGGCCTCTGGTTCTTCGTTGGGGGCCCCGCGGCGGAGGCCTTCCCCCGGCCGTGCCCGCTTCTCACGCAGGGGTCTGCGTTCGCCAGCAAGGTTTCCGGCGAAGCTGGAAGGACCATCGTAGGTGCCGTCGCCTTCCCGGGGAGCTCACTGGCCTCGCCAACGTCACGAGCGCGTTCTCCCCATTTCCTTCCGGAAGCTGGACAGCGTCGCTGCTCCCTCGCTGGCCGCCGGTGCGGCAGGAATGACTGCGCACGTGGGCTGAGGGGGACGCCAAGCTGGGCGTGTCCCACGTGGGAGGCCAGGGTTCCCGGGGCCGAGGGTCAAACATGCCCCCCACCGTCACACCCGCGTGGCCGGCACGGAGCCGCCAGCTGCGCGAAGCTATTTAAATGTGAATTAATTAACAGTAAGTCAATGTTACTGTTTAATTGTTCAGACCAGTGGGTCACATTTCAGGGGCTCAGCAGTCACACGTCCCTGGTAGACAGTTCTGAAAATGGGTGAGCACAGGAGGGACGTGGGGCCATCGAGGGCCGCCGCACTCCCGGCTCGCACGCCCGCCTGCGTGCCGCGGGGCCAGCCCGGGGGGCCCGAAGCCGCCGACGCCGCGCCCTTGGCCCTCCCGCCTCGGGAGCCGCGGGCAGCAGGGGTCTGCGGTGCGGGCTGCCCGCCTGCGACGTTGTTCCGCGGGCGCGTCTGCCTGTCTTCCCTCTGCGTGTGTGTCTGCGTCCGGGCCCCTCCCAGGACGCCGGGCCTGTGGCATCAGGGCCTCTCCTCCGCTTGACGGGTTAAGGGGCGCGAAGGGGGCCTCTCCCCGAATAATGACATCGACACAACTCTGTCTTCAACTCAGGTCGCAGTTGGGGGCACTGGGGGTTGGGACTTCGGCACATCCCTCCCCCTCGCAGGTTCGACTGGGGACACCGTTCAATCCACAGCCTCAAAGCTGTGCATTTTATTCGCAGAGGTGCCCGCATGCTGGTCCTTTGATGTTAAGAGTCTCTTCTGCCCCCGTGGGTCCCGCCTCGTCGCTCCTCACGGTCTGCGTTTGAGCTTCCTTCTTGCATAATGAGGGCAGCCTGCAGTTTGCCTGTTTTGTTAATTAATAAATCCAGGGTTTTGATCTATCCATGCGGTCCGAGGTTCTTTTATTCTCTACCTCATTACTTGCGACTTTTATCTTTATTATTTCCTTCCTTGAGCTGCCCTTCGGTCCATTCTGGGGTTCTTCCTTGAGTTACTGGGGCTGGGAATTTTATTGCTCGCCTGCTTTCGTGTTGACCGATCGCAGTGGCCAGCGTTAGGCGTTTTCCTTTGATCTCTGCTTTGCATTCCACAGAGCGGGGTATGCCGTGTTCTTGTGACCGTTATTTTAAAAATTAAAATTAAGTCATTTCAGTTTCTATTTCCATTTTCACCCAAGAATTGTTTAATAGATTTTTAAAGACGTTCAAGTGGAATGGCCTTGAAGAGTTTTTTTGCTCATGATTTCTGCTTTTTGTGACCCGGCCTAGGGGCGAGGTCTTTTTGCCGCTCCCCGGCCGCTGGCGAAGGTGCGGCCGGTGTTCTCCGAGCCTAACGCTGCAAGCGCGCGTGCGCGTGTGCCCGTGTGAGCGTCTGCGTGAGTGTAAAGCACGTCCGCGAGCTCTGCCTGCTGTGAGCGCCTGTCGTCTGCGTCCCCGGCGGACCTGGGGGTGTCGCCCAGCTGCCCCTTCCCGGGGGACCCTGTGGCTCGGCGGTGGGGCGACCGTTGTTGGGAGCTGCCCCATGTCCGAGCCATGGCCACTGGCCTCCTGGGCGCCCCAGACCTGGCAGCACTGCCCGCCCGCGTGGGCGTGGCTTCCCGAAATCCTCGGCTGGTGGACTTCCACGCCGCTCGACTTTCCGACGGCGCTGGGTGACCTGTGTCTTGTGGTCGAGTGGTGGCTCTTCCTGCAGTTGTAGGAGGACGTGGGCGTGTCTGCCTCCGCCTCCGTCTGGGCAGGAGGAGCGGTGTCGTCCTGCAATTCCAGCAACGTCCACCGGGCAGAGCGGCCGCCCCCTGCGGGGGCTGCCCGGCCCAAACACCCGCTCCCCTCTTTCCTGGCAGCCTCCGCCCGATCCACCTCCCCGCCCTTAATTCGGTCAGTCCTCCCGTTCAGCTGGACCCGCTGGGTTCCAGGCGTGTGTCGTGTGCACAGCGTGGAGCTGGGTGTGGCTTCGGCGAAGCCGAACTCTTTTACCAGACGAGTGGAGCCCATTAGCATCGGTGGGTGTGACCCGGTGTCTGTCCGCTGTTGCCATGGTTTACGTGTGCGCACGGTCCTCTTTGCTATGTGATGCGTGTTCTCAGCTCTCTTCCTTCGCTGTGTTTTAAGGATTTGCGTTTCTAGCCTCAGGATGACTCCGCACTTACACTTTTTAGGTTTGTAGTTTCCTGTTTTCGTATTTGAATTTTCACTGCCGGTGCATCAGTTTTTTGTAAAAGATTTTATTTATTTATTTTTAGGGAGGGGAAGGGGGGAGAAAGAGAGGGAAACACTCATCAGTTGCCTCCCGACGGGAGACCTGGCCTGCAACCCTGGCCTGTGCCCGACTGGGAATCGAACCGGTGACCTTTTGCGTTGAGGGACGACGCCCCACCTGCTGAGCTTGTGGGGGGAGGGGGGGTTTCATGGTGACTGACTCCCGCCCACGGCGCGGCGAGTGAGCGCATTGTGGTGGCTCCCCGCCCCCTCTCCTCCCTGGCACAGTGGCACCGCTGCTCGAGTCGCGACAGTCAGAGGCTCAGCCTCGTGCTCTCCCCCCGACGTCCGCCCTTCTGCTGCGGTTCACTCTCCTCTTGGGCTGCAAGACGGTCATTGTCTGGATGCTTCCTCGGGCGGCCGCCTGGCTCCGAACCGGCCTGGCTCCCGCCCACGTGGCCCTGCGCCCGCAGCTGTGGCGCTCGAGGGAGGGGCTCGCTCCTCCGGACGGTCGGCGCGGGTCCCCGGGCCCCCAGTGCCCAGGCTTTGCTCACAGACTGTCTTGGCGTGGGCTCCTGTGGCCCGTCCCCACCAGGCGGCATGGTGGCCGCAGTGTGAGCCCTGCCTGTGTGACTTGGAGCTTTGTGCCACTGTGCGGGGGAGGGGGTGGCCTGAGATTGTGAGTCTTGGCGGTTGTGGAAGAACCTCAGCCCAGACACCCCCGCCCCGTGGAGAGGAGACGAGCCTCGTCTCCCTGCCCTGGCAGGTTCTCCGAAGGGGAGCGGAGGCCCTCCGCTGGCCCTTTGGGACGGGAGGGACTAGGGCCGCCCTGGGCTCGATCCCCCTTTGGCACCCAAAGCCACAGGGCAGGGGGATAAGCCGGACCCCTCCGTCCTGCGGGGTCCCCTGTCCTTTCTTCCACTTCTGTTTTATGTTAGGTATTTATTTATTTTTCAATTATATTTTACTTTCAATACTATTTTGTATCGGTTTCAGATGAGTATCTTACTGCCTTAACTTATAAGGCATCCTTAAAACCTTCTCTTCTTTATTTTTATGTTTTAACGTAAACATAAAAATTGATTGAACTGATGGAACGCATTGGGGCAGCACTGGTCCCTGACACCGCGTCCCTGTCAGGGGCCCGGCTCCGGGATGCGACGCCTCGGTCTACCCGCGGGTGCCCCCCCCCCCAGGAACCCCTGCGCGCCCCCGCCCCCACCCCCCGCCAGGGAGGGCGAGACCACCTGCCGGGCTCTCTCCCATCTCCCTGTCTTCTCGCGCGCGTGTTCTTCAGAGGGCGGGCTCTCACTCCCCTCTCCTGCGGGAGCCGCTTCTGGTTGCCCTTCTGTTGCGCTGACTCTGGGCTCTCGGGGCGGCGCCGACCCCGCTCCGGTGCCCGGATGCCCACGGAGGGCGGGCTCATGTCATTGTCACGGGGACCTGTGCGCTCAACATCCTTCCCGTTTCCCTAAGATTCCGTCGAATTTACTTTTCTGTGATCGTTCCTCTTGCTCGACTGGCTTCTCCTCCTGACTTGCCCTTAGAAAGTCTTCACCTCCCGAAGCCCCACGACAGGCCGGCGAGAAGCGCCCTGTCCCCGGGTCGTCCGCGGGCCTCGTGAGGAGCCCACGTGCGCCGCGGACCTTGACGGCAGGGCCCGCGGTCGGGTCTTTCCACCCGCGGGGGCGGGGGCGGGGCAGGACCCGCGTGTGCGGCTGGACGGCCGCTCCCGGGGGGCGTGGGGCAGCGGGAGGCAGCTGAGGGAGGAGGGCGCTGCGCGGGGCTCCTGCGGCCGCGGGCAGCTCCAGGGATGAAGGGGGAGGCGGCCAGTGGGAACGTGACCACGTCCTCTGGGCCGGTCCTGAGGGCGTGGGGCCATTTGCATAAATATTGTTTGCAAAAAGCAATTAGCGGTTCATTTACATGCAGCAAAGTAGCAATTTGCACTTTTCCAGGAGCAATTTCTTGTCCTGTGCGCACACAGTTGGTGCCTTGCGCTTGATCAGCCTCCTAATGGCCGGGCAGGGCAGTTTCCACTCCTGCTCCTTCTCTCGGTTTCTGGGACATAAATTTCCTCTTGTTAAGAAGGACCAGCCAGGCAAAGGGCAGCAGCCTGCGGACGTGCTCGCCCCGCCCCCCGGCGCCGCTCCAGTCCCTCGTTCCTCTGCGGCCCCATCGCCCCAGACGGTGAGCCGGACGTCCGGCCCTGGATGCCGAGAGGGCCGCCCCTGGGGCGTGGGTGCCCCGGGACCCACCACGGCGAGCTCAGGGCGCGGGCAGGCTCCGCAGCCCCGGCGCGGGGTGTGCCGGCCGGTTCCCGGCTCTCCGCCTGCAGCGCCCGCCGCCCCCCGTCCTGGCGACCACCTGCCCCTCCGTGGAGCCGCCCCTCCCCCCCCCCCCCCCCCCGTGCACCTGTTTCCCTCGCCTCTTAGAGCCCGGGCGCCCTCGGCAGCGACCCTTCCTCACCTGGGCAGCGACCGGCCGCCCCAGCGCGACCCCCACCTCCGGGCAGGCTGCAGGCGGGACGGGACCCACGACCGCGGGGCCTTAGTTCAAAGAGGCGGGACTGTCCCGGTGCCCAGCGACCCTGCGAGGGACGTGGCGCCCGCGCCCAGCCCCGCGGGCGGGACCCCGCCATCCCGCCGTGACCCGTTCGGCTCCCTCCCGTTGGTGAGCGTGCCACGTGGCCGCCGCCGATGCACAGACGACCCCAGAGGCTGCCGGTGACACGGGGCTGGTGGAGGGGACACCAGGGCGTTGAAACAGACCCGGGTTGGACGGATGCCGTCTCCGAGACGGGGGCAGCAAGGCAGCAAAATCCCCCCAGTTTTAGGGGGACATCCTCAGGCAACCTGTTCCTCACATGGGAATAGAAAATAGAGACATTAGCTCCCCGTGGCCACCACTCCCTGGAGAAATTGCTAGAAGGGCCTGAGGCAGGACTCGGGACTCAGGAGCTGGGGGTGACGTGGCTGCTGCTGTCCCCACTGGGCGCTGGCTGTGGTCAGGCATGACCGGGCGCCATCACGCTGGCGGTGGCTCAGGGACTGCCAATTGCTTGTCCCCAGGACGGAGGCACCGAATGAAAGCGCACGTGATGTTTGGGCGGGGGAGGGGGGGAACGGGCTGCACACCAGTGTCAACACTCGGCCCGCAGGGCGGGGGAGGGGTGCAGGCGAGGAGGCGAGGGAAGGACCGGTGGCCGCCCGTCGGGCTTGAGGCACCCGGATCCCACGCGGCCCAACGCTCAGAAGACGTGGGCGGGAGGCCGTCCCCGCCCCGCCGGGAGGATGGGGGCGGTTCAAAGCCAGCGGAGCCGAGACGTGGAGTAAGACGGGCCTTTTCTCTAGAAGACGGTGGGAAAGGGGAAGAACAAACAAACCAAATAGAAAATGTGAAGGTCTTAGTTGATCAGAAATCACAATAAATGTCAAATGTTCAAAGACAGGCCCTCAGATTGAATAGAAAGAGACAAATCACAAGTTCTGACTCAAACGCGAGGGAGGGCGGAGGCGGCTTGCAGCTGCGCGCACACGAAGCAGTTCATTCCTGCATTATTAGGTCCTTGTAACTTGTATGACTTATTATTATTAAACTCCTTCTGCCACCCCTGTGTCGCTTACGAAGGGCACACTCAAAGTAACCTTCGAATGTTAACAACGAAAAGGTTGAAAACATTTATCAAAATGACAAGAAATAGTGAGTAGTCCTAGCAACACTTACATCATGCAAAATAAAATTCAAGGCAAAATATTTATTTATTTATCTATCTATTTATTTATTTACTTTTTAAAGATTTTATTTATTTATTTTCAGAGAGAGGGGAAGGGAGGGAGAGAGAAACATCCATGTCTGGTCACCTCTCGTGCGCCCCCCACTGGGGACCTGGCCACAGCCCAGGCCTGTGCCCTGACTGGGAATCGAACCAGCGGCCCTTTGGTTTGCAGGCCGGTGCTCAGTCCACTGAGCCCCACCAGCCAGGATGAGGCAAAGTATTTAAAAGGGACACAGGGTCGGGGGGCATTTCAAATTGGTGAGCAGGGCGCCTCACGCAGAATGCATGAGGGTTGGCTGCCGAAATAGAATGAAAACTGTGTCAAGCAAGGAGAAACGTACAAGCCCGTAATCATGGCCGGGCGCCTCCCCAGACGTCAGAGAATCGGATAGACTGTAAGTGAGTCTCCAGGGACCCCCCCTTTCCGCGGGCACACAGTCCAAGGACCCAGTGGGTGTCCGAAACCTCTCCGTCCTTCTTGACGCCACCCCGGCCCCCGCCCCGGCCTCCTGGGCCCCCAGGCTCCAGGCAGATTGCGGGCTTCCTCCAGCCCAGCAGCCTGCCCCATGCTGCCTAGCAACCACAGCAGGTCACCTGCTGCTCTGGGTGCATCAGGGCGGCTGCCTTGAACTTCCAGAGTTTTCTTTCAATCTGCAGCCGCATTAGACACCTGTGGGCCAAAGCTGGACACGCACCTGCACTCCAGCCACCAGCGGTGCGGGTCCCCGGGGCAAAGCGGGTGGGCCCCCTCTGGGCTGCCAGGAGGGCTCGGAGGGGTAGCCAGCCTCTCTCTGCATCAAAGTGCGATGATACCGGGCTGTTCCTGGCGCCCGCTCCTGCTGGCTGTTTCCGTGGGGCCGGTGCGAACCGCCGCGACAAGCACCCTGGGCGCCTGCCTGTCCTCGCGCAGGGAAGGGCTCCCGCAGACCGCAGCTGCTGGGCTGCGCAGAGCAGGGCGGGGCCGCGGCCCCTCCTCTGGGTGCTCAGCGCCGCCCTGTCCCCGGGAGGCGCCGGCCAGCTCCGCACAGCGGGAGCGGAGGAGGCCGGAGGCCCACGGCTCGGGCGCTTTTTGTTTCGATTTGCACCTTCTCACTGTTGCAGAGAGCGACTCCCTTCCAGCCTCAGGCCTCCACCCCCACTGGGGCGTCGTGTCCATCTGCCCTCCGCCTCTGCGTCGGCCGGAGCTCCCGCCCCCTAGGGAGTTAAACTGCGTCCGTTTGCGGGTCGCAAGGGCTCCCTCTCCCTCTACTGTTCGTCTTCTGACTTCGATGGCACTATATGTTACTTTGCCACCGAGGACCTTACGTTTTCACAGGGTTGAATTTTCTCTCTTTTCCTGGATTGTTGCTGGAATTCCTGACTCGCCTAAAATTATACAATTAAAGTCGTACTTCTTTTTCGATTAGAATATCTTTGTTTTGCATGCTGGCCTTTTAAAGAGCATCGCATTTATTTCGGCATTGGTGTGGGGTGAAGGGTTAAGGGTATCTTCAGTCTGTTGGCTGGGGGCCCGTCAGTTCTGCGTGGGTGGAGCTCTCCCCACCTCCGCAGGGGACAGACAAGGCTGCGCCCATGTCCCCGTGCACGCGGACTGGGTCCCGGGCGTTTTGGTCTCTCTCTGTCTCTCTCTCTCTCCCTCTCTCTCTCTCCCTCTCTCTCTCTCTCTGTGTCTCTCCCTCTCTAGATCGAGCTGTAAGCAAACAGCCTGTCTCCCAGGAAAACCCCGACACCTTGCCAACAGCCCCAGCGACCATCGCATGTTTGTCCTTCATAACTAAACGGGTTGCTCAAGAAGCCGCTTGGCCGGGAGGCCAGAGCCTCGGGCGACGTCTTCGGGAAGGACGGCCCCTTGGGGGCGCGGCCTCCAGAAATCTCTCTCTGTGCACTGGGCCTCCACAGGGGCCCTTCGGTGAGGTCATGAGGTTGATGCCCCTTCGTCCAGGCCGCGTGCCCCCGCGTGTGCACCAGCCCCTGGCGTGCTCGGGCCCTGGGGGAGACGGGGGCCCGGCCTCGGGCACCTGCTGGCCCCACAGCCAGGGCGGGCCACATGAGCTGGCTCTGCCTGGCCCACGCGGTCGTGAGGTCGTGCCCTCCAGCGACAGTCTGCCGGACACGGAGACGGTCTGCGTGGACCCGGCACCGTCCTAGAAAAAGGGCACAGGGGCGCGGCAGGAGCTGGGCTCTGCGGCCTCTGCCTGGGGAAGCTCACGGGGCAGGAGCCCCGCCTCCAGCGCCAGCCCAGAGGGCCAGGCGACAGGGCGTCTTCCCAGTGGGCAGGGCCCCGAGGAGCTGGGGGACTTAGCAAACAACGCAGCCGTCGCCTGGGGGCCCGGGGATGGGCAGTCGCCGGTTCTGTCCTGCCTGCCACGCTCCCTCCAGGACAGACTCACCCGTCCTCCGGCGGCTCCACACACAAGCGTGACTCGCCCTGGAAGCAGCCCTCTGGACCTCCCCCCGGGTCCCCGCCCTCGCCCGACAAAGGTGGCGGACGGCTTGGTCTCCTGGCCTCGTGTGGGACATCGCCAGGGACACCCAGCGCTCAGAGCGGCCCGTGGGCCTGGCTGCGTCCCCGGGCAGCTTGTCCCCGCGCCCCGCTGCCTGCCCTCGGCTCAGAGCCTGTTTCCTGGGACCCGCCCCAGCGTCCAGGGGAAGGGCGTTGCATTTTGTCCGTTTGTCATACGTCTGGTCATCTTACGAAATTCCCCTGCAGCGTCTAACTTTTTATGGAGCCTCTTGAGTGTTCCCGGTATGTAGTCACATTATCTCCCAAGAGAGATGCCTCTTGGTGTCCACAGCCACGCTGCTCACTTTATTTCACGGACTTGCTTCATTATGTGGACTTGCCAAACGGAGGGTCAGTAATAGTGAGACAGAGAATTCCCAGGACTCAAAAAGGTGAAGCTTTCTGATGTTATTGGAAGGTCATCCCTTCTTCAGGGAGCTTTCTTCCTATTTTACATAGTTTTTGAGACATGAGCAATGGATATGCAATGGTATGAAATGCTTCTGAGATGTTCTTTGACCAAAACCTCTGGGTTGACATAATAAATTCTTGATAGGATTCCTAAAGCTAAGCTGTTTTTGCATTTGTAACAAATTCTACGAGTTCATATTTTCTTGTTTTCTTAATATGCTGAGATATATACAATAGGCAACTGTTTTCTTTAAAATTTTTACATCAGTATTTGTAAATAAAGTTTCTGGTGACTTTCTTTCTCTGGCTATTGTCATAAGGCTTCGATATTCCTGTAATGCTGGCTTCTATAACAAGAATTTTGGCATTCCCCGCATTTTTTTCCATAGAAGGGAATTACTTCAATATCAGGAATTCCCTGACTTTGAAGGGGAAGGGGAACCCATTGTTAAAACTGCCCAGTCTCGTGCCTTTTTAAATGGCGATATCGGCTAAGTTTTCTATTTTTATCCCACAGGTTTTCCATTGGTCGCGGGCTTCTCGGTTGTGCAGGTGTCTCTGACGGAGGAGCCCGCCTGCGGGGCGGTGCACGGGTGCGGGGCGTCTGTATAGACTGTAGGTGTGCACGCCTGTGGTCAGCAACACGCCTAGCAAAGCGCGCGCCGGGCAGGCTGGGGGTAGGGGCGAGGAGGGAGCTGTGTCTTTTCATTTTCCACATCTGCCCACGGCCTGGCTCTACCAGCGGGCACGCATCACTTCGGCGATACAACCCAAACCTCTTCTCTGCTTCCAGCAGCAGCGCTGACGTCACTTTAAGCCAATGGGCCGCTGCTTCCAGGAGAGGCGGCACCGTGGCCTGCCCGCCCTGGGAATTGGCCTCGACGTGACTGGGCCTGAGCGGGAATTAGGAAAGACATTAATTCCATTAATTAATGCGCCCGCAGATTCCGCCTCAGCCACGGCTGTCTTAATGAGGTGCTGGGCATCCATTATTTATCTCACAATATCAGCTCTGGGCTGCACTTGTCTCAGGCTGGTGACAGATGTCCCTGCGGAGGGCCCCCTGCAGGAGCGGGCTCGGACCGCTCCCTCCTCCCCACGTGGGCCCTCCGCACGGTCTCTCCCTCTGTGGGTGACCCCTGCCCCTGCTCTCTGTCCTCCTTGCCCTGTACTTCTCTCTCCGGAACTCCGCTGGCCTGGGCCGCAGACCCTTCTCCCGCCTGCGCCGTGGCACCTTGCACGTGCCCTCGGGAACCTGTCCCTCCTACGCTCCTTTGCTCAAGCTCGCGGGGAAGTGGGGATAAGGACCAGCCCAGCCGGGCCCCACGCAGGCGGCTGCTGGCACCAATGGCGCAGAGCAGCTGACGTACCATTGTTCCCCTTCCCTCTCCCGATTTCCATTGCGCATCTCCACCTGGGCGCCCTGTCCCCGCCTGGCTCACGCCCACGCCCCGCGCTCGCGCGCGCGCCCGCTCGGGAGCTGTCCGCGGTGCTGACCAGGCGCGGCCCGCGGGCGGCCGCTGCGCACGCGTCCCGGGCGGGGGCGCAGCTCTGCCGGCGCCACCACTGCGCAGCCTCCCGCGCGGCCCGGGCCGGCCTGTGTGCGCCGCCCGGCGCCTCCAGGTCCCGGCCCGCGGCCTCCTCCGGCCATGGCGCTCGACCGCTTCCTCCTGGCGCAGTGCGCCTGCTACTTCCTGGCCTTCCTGTTCAGCTTCGTGGTGGTGGTGCCGCTGTCCGAGAACGGCCACGACTTTCGCGGCCGCTGCCTGCTCTTCACGGAGGGCATGTGGCTGAGCGCCAACATGACGGTGCAGGCGCGCGAGCGCTTCACGGTGCAGGAGTGGGGCCCGCCGGCCGCCTGCCGCTTCAGCCTGCTCGCCAGCCTGCTCTCGCTGCTGGTCGCCGCCGCGCACGCCTGGCGCACGCTCTTCTTTCTCTGCCAGGGCTACGAGGGGTAAGTGGGCGCCCGCGGCCGCCCGGCCCCCGACGCAGCCCTCGCCTCGGGCGCTCGGAGGCCCGAAAACGTCAGCTCTGGGCCCTCAGCCCTTCTACGCGCACGGCCCTTTGTCTGCACGCAGAACCCGGGCCGCGCGGCTCCGCCATCCTCCCCGGCGTGATGCCAGCGCGGCGCCCCCCCCAACTGCGCATCGCATCGCCTCCCGCTCCCGGCGCCGGGGCACTGGCCTCCCCTCCCCGCCTCCCCGGGGCTTCAGGTCTAGCACCGTCGTCCCGAGCCCGCCCTGGGCCTCCCTCGCCGCGCAGCCGGGACGCGCGCGTCAGCACCGCGGAGAGCTCCACCCCGGCAGGGCCCGCGCTCTGCTCCTGGTGGGGGTGGGGGCGCGGGGCGCCCGGCCAGGCCCCGTGCGACACGGTGGACCCGGGAGTCCTCCCCTCGCCCCCGTCGACCTGGGAGGGCTGATGGTGGGGGACGGTCTGGAGGGGAGCCCCTCGAGGCCTTGGCTGGGGGCGTCGGGCAGGAGCCCGTTCGCCAGGCCCCGCTTTGCTCCCGAAAGCCTCCCTCCCTCCCTCCCTCCCTGCCCCTGCCACCCCCTCCCTGCCCCCGGCTCCCGCCCCGGCGCCGCCTCTGAAGCGGGTGGGGTCCCATTCCCTGGGGGCTTCTGGAGGAGGGCGAAGTCTCAGCGACCCCTGTGCGTGGGTTCCTGGGCGACAGCAACCGCGGTCCCCTCCCCCCCAGGGCTGGAGGCCCAGGTCCAGAGGGATGGTGTGCACAGGGCTGGCCCCCCCGCAGGAGAGTCCCCCCACTCGAGCTTCTGGCGGCTGGGGTCTCCCCCCCAACCTCGGCCTCCACACGGCCTCTTACATTCCTGCGAAGGTTGCCCTTGCTGGATGCAGCCCCCCGCCCCCCGCCGCCCCTCGGCTTCCAGGTGACCTCGTTTGGAGGCCTTTAGCGTCACGACACCTGTGAAGAGCCTATTTCCTCGTAAGGCCACACTCACAGGCGCCGGGGCGAGGGCTGGGCACGTGGCCGGGGACTCGGCTCAGCCCCTACACGAAGGTTCTGGTTTGGAGTCTGCAGGACGTCACGCGTCAGTCTGGGGAGGCCCCCGGGTGCTGGGGGACTGGGCTCTGCCTGGGGTGCGCCCGAGTGGTCCTGCCCCGAGGACATGTCTGAGGCGCCATCGACGCCCACGTTGCCACAACAGGCGTCACCCAGTCAGCATCCTCGTGCAGGGTGGTGGCGGCAGCAGCATCTCTGAACACGAGGCGGGGCCTCGGGGAGAGGGCAGCAGGGCCGGCGGGGGGGGGGGGGGAGTTGGTTGAGGTCCCTTCAGCCTGGGGAGCTGGGGGCAGTGGGCACAGCCCGTGAGGGGTCCTGGTTTGTCCATCAGCTTGTGCCCACCATTCCAACATGTCCCCACCAGACAAGTGGCCTCGAAGCATCCAGGGTCCGCTGGCAAGGAAAACGGAGCAGCTGTCCAGGCAACCCAGCCTGCGTGGCTGAGAGGGAGGTGACTTCCGAGCCAGGACAGACCCCCAGCGGCGGGGGGCCGGCGGGGCAGCGGAGAGCCTGGGGCACAAGAGGCCGGGTCACGCAGGGCTGCCCACCACACACGAACAGGACAGCGAGCCCGGGGACCTTGTAATGGCAGCTCTGTCCTTGGTCATCCTATAGAAGGGTGCCTGTCAACTCTGCGGAGCTGCCATCGCTGTCCCCGTTGTTTTTTTTAGTTTTTAATTTTTTAATCGTCACCCAAGGACGTGCTTGGAGAGAGCCGGAGGGAGGGGCCGAGGGGAGGAGAGAAACATTGATGTGAGACAGAAACATCGATTGGTTGCCTCTCGCCTGTGCCCCGACTGGGGACCGGACCTGCACCCCAGGCCTGTGCGCTGACCGCGCATTGAGCTGGGGACCTTTCAGGTCACTGGGCGACGCCCGCGCCACCGAGCTGCTCTGGCTGGGGCGCCACCCCCAGTTAAAGACAGAACGCTGGGGCCCGGGTTTCCCCGCACCTCCCAGGGAGGGCCGCAGAGTGAGCTCGCGAGCCGGAGCCCTCATGGGAGGGGGGCCGGGCAGTGCGCCCCCAGGCCTGGCAGGGGCAGCTCTCTGCGCAGCGCACCCTGAGGAACGAGCAAGGGGCCTGGGCCCTGTGGCTGCCAAGGGGGGGGGGGGCTCGCTGTCCCCGGGCAGGCGCAGGCGGAGGCCGCCTGCGGCCAGGGGCCTGGGCAGGGTGCCGAGTGGGGCCAGTGAGCGTCCAGGTGGCCGTGGCTTGCGATCGACGGCTGGGGATCGCTGGGTTAAAACGACCCATCTGTCTGCCACAGCCTCCCAGGGCTTCCGGATGCCGTCGCCATGGAGACGGCACATCCAGGCTGGGTGCCCTGAGAGGCTGCAGGAGAGATGACGTTAACCCTGTGTCTGCGGCTCCCCACCTGACCAACCCCCGCCCCCGCCGGTCCTGGCGGGGGAGGCGGGGCGGGGGCCGGGGCCGAGTGCGGCTCTGGCTCTTCCAGAACCTTCCATGTTTCGAGAAAGCTGACCAGGAAAGGACGAGAAGAGAGGGAGGAGGCTCTGGCAGCAGCCACCCCTGCCGGGCGCCCCTCCCTGTCTTGTGGGCTGTGGTCTCCAAGGTCTGGCCCTGCGAGACCCAAACGGCTCCCACTTACTAGGGAGCGGCTGGAGCGCCCGGGGTCCCTGCGGTGGAGGCTGTGTTGTCATGGGCCTCAGAGGCGGATGGGCAGCTTTCTGACGCGGCTGCCATGCCTCGGACCCGCTGGGGGCCCCCAGGACCGCCACGTCCTTGGCCGGAGCAGAGCCGCCGCCCAAGGCTGAGATGCCGGTGCAGGTTGCGGGGATCTCGGCTGCCCTCCTAGCAACAGCTCCAGGGGGCGGGGCCGCCCTGTAACCTGAGCCCCTCCCAGCCCCCCATGATGTTGACGCAGCAGCTGCCAGGCCGCCCCCGCCTGCAGGCTCCAGGCAGCTGCTTCCCCCGCATGACTCAGCAGCCTCTCCCACCGCACGTCCCACACCCGCGGCTCCCGGGCGCCCAGGTCAGAGCTCGGGGGCGTCGTGCACCCAGAGCGGCGGCGCGTTGTCCTTCACCCACACGGGCCCCCCGCCCCCGCGCTCCTAGGAACCTGGGGGAGAGGCTCTCGCTACCCAAGTGACGAGGGGAAACTGAGGCCCAGAGAGGGGTTTGCACGGCGGGTGCACGGATCCTGCCTGGGTCCAGGCTCCCCGCCCGCGACAGCCGCCCGGGTGTTTCTGGGGCTGAGTCCGGCGGAGCCCTTTTCAGTAAACGTTCACCATGATGTGCGTCACTTTCCTCGCACGCTCCTGTCACACCTGCTGACAGGCGAGAGGAGGGCTGGGCTGCCCTTCAGGAGCGGGTCCCCCCCGGGGCACCCTGTGGGACAGACAGTCCCTGTGTTGCTGTCCCCGCGGCCTCTGCGAGCGTCCAGCCTGGGGCTGGCGTGCAGGACGCGGATCCACAGGGGCGGCTCAGAGTCGGGGGGATGCTGGGCGCCTGCAGGGGTGCAGGAGTCTGGGGGGCGTTTCTGCTGCCCACTCCCCCGGCCTCCAGAGCACCCGCTGCTGCCGGAAGCACCCGGCCACCCCTGTGTGGGCCCCGCCCGGCCCTGGCCGCACGGGGCAGCGCGACCGGCCCTGAGCCAGCGCCCTCCTGCCTCCCCGGCCGCCCGCCCGGCCTGGCCGCAGCTCAGCCTTCAGGTTTGGAGGGGCTCCGGAGCAAGGTCGGGCGGCACGTTGGTGGCCGTGGGGTGCATGGCCTCCAGGGCTGTCTCGTCTTTTCAGCCCCTGTGCCAGGAGCCCAGTGCCCGGGCTGAGGTCTGCCCGCCTCTCTGAAAGGCGGTGGAGACCCAGGTGCCCGCTCCCTGGCCTCTGGGGGACAGGGCCATATGAGAGACAGCGGGGTGAGGGGCCTGCCACAGTGGCCCCACTCGCCTCAGGGCGGGGCCGCCCCAGGTACAGGGCCTGGGGTGGCGCCCGCTGACCCCCTGTCCTACGCCTCCTGCAGCTCCTTCCTCTACGCCACCCTGAACCTGCTGGTCAACGCCTTCGTGGTCTTCCTCGTCTTCATCGCCAGCACCATCGTCAGCGTGGGCTTCAGCCTGTGGTGTGACGCGGTCACCGAGAAGGGCGCCATGCCCCACAGGTGCGCCCTGGGCCCTCCCGCGGCTCCCTGGCGGCCCCTCTGCGTGCGAGTCCGGGCCTGCGCCGCCGCTCTGCTGATCCTGGCTGGGCCGCACCTGGGCCCGCACCTGGGCCCGCACCTGCCGGCGCCGTCCCTGGGACCTGCCCTCGACGTCGGCGCCCCTTCCCAGTGACGGAGCCGGCCACCTCCCTCCCAGCGGGGCCCCCACGCACCCTGGGGTGGCTCTGGGTGGGGGTGGCGGCCCGGGGGGGCAGAGCTTCCCGCTGCCCCGTCCTGTCCGGCATGTGGCGGGATGGCAGGACCCCACGGTGGGCTCCAGGCCCCCAAAGCCTAGGTCTCTGGGCCCTGAGCAGGGGGCAGCATCTGGCTGGGGGACCTCAGGGGGAGCAGGGTGATGGCCCAACTCCCAGAGGGGGCTGCCCGCCACCCAGTGCCCTCGGGTCACCTCCCCCAGAGGCTCCAGGTTGTCTGTCGAAGCGAAATCAGACCCGGAACCGAGCGGGCAGGAGGATGAAAAGGTGGAAGTGTGGGGCCCCTCCTCTGCTCGCCTGCCCCCGCGCCCTGGGCCAGGCCGCTGACCGGGGAGGGCGTGACACCCTGGGTGGCTGGCTCCGCAGGCCCCTTGCTTCCTCTTCCTCTGAGGGCATCCGGGCCGGGTGGCCCCTGGGCGTGGCCGGGGCTTCGCCAGGAAGACGCGCCAGCTTTCTTTGCTCTCCCCGCGAACGCCAGCTCCCACCCTGCGCCCCCCAGCCCCAGTCTCGTCCCCGCGAGCCCAGGCCTCAGGGCCCCTCTCCCCGGGCCCCGGCTCCGGCTGCCCTGTCCCCACATCTCGGCATGCGTCAGGGCCGTGGGGCCCCGCCTCCTCCACTTCCGGCTCTGAGGCCCGGCCCTGCTGCCCACGGGCGGGGCTCGCAGCGCCGCTTAGGCCTGGTGGTCTGCCCTGCCCGGGCCCGTGGGAGGGGCCGGGGTCTCCGGGGCAGCAGAAGCTGGCGCTGGCGGCCCCCGCCGTCTGGGGCCAGGCTGGGCCGGGTCTGCAGGGCCTGAGGCTCCCGCCTGCCCCGCCTTGGGGACAGCCCCCTGCCCTTTGGGGTGATGCCCGCTGGTTTGGTGCCTAGTGGCCCGACAGTCACGTTCCCCGTCTGCCCCCTGCCATTTCAGCTGTGAAGAGTTCCAGGACGTGGACTTGGAGCTGAACGTGGACAACTCTGCCTTCTACGATCAGTTTGCTATTGCCCAGGTGGGCGGGGCCGACGGATGGGAGGGGCTACTCTGGTGGGCGGGGCTACCCGGTGGGAAACTGCCATGTGGGCGGGGCCCCAGGCAGGAAGGGAGGCCTGCACTGCCCTCCAGGAGACCCTGGTGGA
This sequence comes from Pteronotus mesoamericanus, assembly GCF_021234165.1. Lineage (NCBI taxonomy): Eukaryota > Metazoa > Chordata > Mammalia > Chiroptera > Mormoopidae > Pteronotus > Pteronotus mesoamericanus. Next base: position 3,121,239 of record NW_026555082.1, on the reverse strand, counting down.
CTCTGAGGGAGGCATCTGCTGGAACACAGGCGCGTCTGGGCACGTCGGTGGTCAGCGACAGCCTGTCCCTCACCACCTGTGTCTGTCCCCGGAGAGGACACTGATGAGGCCAACGAGGGGGACCGGGGTGGGGGCGGCTCCTCCTGGCGCGAGCAGAGCTCCCCGGCCGCAGGCGCACGTGCGCCCCCGGCTGGCCGCGCAGGCCAGCGGTGTCCAGCGGTTGCTCTGGGGACTCCTGCCGGACGGGCCCTCCGGGGACTGGACGTCCGCGGGTTGGGGGTTCTTTGCAGAGACGGGCTGAGCCCGTCAGACACGCCTTCAGGGACTTCGGTGGGAAGCGCTGCAGCCCCGGCCCCGGACAGTCAGGTTAAGGGGGAGCCAGTGAGTGCTGCCAGGTTAGCGCGGCTCAGGCCTTGGTCTGATTCGCTCGGTTCTCCTTGAGCTGTTTGGAAACAGCAGCTAAAGGTCAGCGTGTTCTGGCAACGGCAGGAGGTTCCCTCCGGGACAGCCGTCCTTGGAGCTGGGCGCTGAGTGTGGGAGGAGCTCCGCGGGGTGGAGGGGCCCGCCAGCCCGGGGCGAGGGCAGACCGGGCAGAGCCCCCGAGGCACCTGCACCGCGTGGGCGGGGGAGCGACGGTGGCTGGGGAAGGAAGGAAGCTGGAGGTCACCGGCGGAGCTCGTCCCTGTCCTCGCCCCAGCGGGTCCTTGCCTCTTCCCCCGCGGCCCGGTCCTCCCCCCGGGGCCAGGGGGTGGGGGTGGGTGGGCGCAGGGAGCGGCCGGCGCTGACCACGCCTCTGCCCTCTGCGCAGCTCGGCCTCTGGGCCTCCTGGCTGGCCTGGCTGGCCCTCACCGTCCTGGCCTTCGTGAAGGTCTACCGCAACTGCCGCGAGGAGGCCCTGCTGGAGAGCCTGGCCCACGAGAAGGAGCTGCTGCTGGCCCGGCCGGCCCGCACCGCCTTCCAGGAGGAGAAGAGCGCGGTCATCTAGACGTCCCGCCCCGGCCCCCGCCCCCGCCACCTCGGGGCGGCCTGTCCCGGGGTGCGGCGGGCGCCTGCCTGCGCCCCTCCCCGGCCCCACCACCATGCATGTCTGCCCGCGCCCTGCGCGTCCTGAGTAGCCCCGCTCGCCGAGCGCCCGGCTTCCCGCTGAGACTGCGGCGGCCCACCCGTGGGGCCGCGAGGGCCTCCCCCAGGCTTCACGCGGCTGTCGGGGCGCCTGGTGGCGAGGCTGCGGGGAGGCTGGCCCGCCCCTCGGGCCCCCCAGCTGTGAGGTCCGGGCTCTGCGCACGTGCCCCAGCCCGGCCTCGGCACCAAATGTGCGGGACGGGTGTGTGGCCTGGACTCGAGAGCGGCTGCGCGGGTGTCCTGGGAGCGGCCGCCGAGCCAGGGCGGGGGGCCCGGGTGGCCTGTCTGTGTGCACGAGAGGGTGTGACCGGGTGGTGTCCGTGCACAGGGGATGAGTGTGTGTGTGCACGTGTGAGAGTGCTGGTCCATGAGAGCATGTCCACACACGGTGCGTGAGTGTGAGCATGGTCAGCATGTGAGTATGCACAAGCATGCGGGGGTGTGTGCACAGTGTGACAGTGTGCGTGTGAACATGTGAGCGTGCGTGCGCACAGTATGAGTGTGTGGGCGTGTGTATGCAGTGTGAGCGTCCATGTGCACAATGAGCGTGTGTGCACACAGTGTGAGCATGTGAGTGCGCATGTGCAGTGTGAGCGTGCGCACACAGTGTGAGCGTGTGAGTGTGTGTGTGCACGGTGTGAGCGTGTGTGCGTGCACGAGGCCAGAGCAGGGGAGGAAAGGCAGTCGATTCGCAGCCCCTCTGCACCCCCATCCACGGGGCGGCGGACGCCCCGGCAGCCTGGGCTGGGCTCTGCCTTCCCAGCTGAGGCCCCGAGGTCCCGAGGGCATGACCCTGCCCCCACAGCAGCACGGGGGGCAGCGTGACTGTGGACCCCTCGTCCAGAGGCTCGCGGGCTCCCCAGCTCCCCACCGGCGCCCGCCCTCTGTGTCCTGCCAGGAGGGGGCGCCCAAAGGGCAGGAGCACCCCGCCCCCAGCTCTCTGAGCCTCGTTTGCTCCCCGAGCCTCCCTTGGGCTGCAACGCTTGCTTCCCTGCTGTGCCCCCCACCCCGGGCTCCGGGAAAGGAAGACCCTGCTCCCCATGCCCAGGGCTCTCACTGCCGGCGACTGGATTGGTCTCCCAGGCGAGGGCACGGGGCCTCCGGAGGCCAGGACCCGGACCGGGATCGAGGGGCAGGAGGGGGCCGTGGACAGGAGAGGCCGGGGAGGGAGGCGGACTGTCGCAGACGCCCAGGCCTGTCTCAGGCTGGCTGCCCCCAGCACCTCCAGACACGTCCAGGCCTTGGGGGCGCCCAGCCAAGGGCAGCCGGGCCCCCGGACGGGCGCGGGGCCAGGGGCCGTGTGCCCGTGCCAGGGGCAGGGACAGGCCCTGCTGGGCTGGACACGAAGGGCCAGCGGGCGTTCCCGGAGCTCCTGGCGGGGGCCGCCCATTGCTTTTCCCTGCTGTTTGATAACAACATTGTGTTTTAACTCCACTTCTGGCTACACTGAAAGTGAAGATTCTTAAGTGTATTTATTTCTCAATGTCAAAATAAAAACAGCAAGACCAAAGCCTCTCGTGTGGGTGCGTTTCACCGCCCCTCTCAGGGGCCACACTGCCCAGCGTCTGCGGGCGAACGCCGCCTCCCTGGTGGCCCCGGAGGCCGGCCCCGGCCCCCCACGCCGTGTCGCTGCACACTTCCCGGGGGTGGCCTTCCCGCTGCGCCCACGCAGCTTCGCGCAGACGGCGCATCCCTTTCTCAGGCGGACGGCGTCGCCTGGAGCGGTTTCCCCAGAACTGGCGTGGCTGTCACCTGTGGGCCTGCGGAGCCAGCGCGGCTCGTTTCTCTGTGGCTTCCGCAGCGACCAGCCTCTTGTGCCAGCACGGCCCCCCTCATCCTTCCCTGCCGGCTTGGCCCCAGGCAGGACAGGGCTGGAGGGCCGAGGCCGGGGCCCGTGTCCCGACCCCTCTGAGCCTCAGTGTCCTCATCTGGGACGTGGGTGATGACCTGCCCGTCCTCTTCGGGGGGCGCGGGGAGACGAGATGAAGTCCTGGGGGCTGGGCTGGTGCACGGTGGGGGGGCTGTGAGGCCGGAGGGTCCCTGGAGACCAGGTCTGGGTCTCCTTTCAGCCACAGGGGCCTCTCTGGGGGGCGTCCTGGCCTGGGATCCCCGAACTGAGAAGCCAAAAGGGGCCCCGGAGACCCCGGGGGATGGACGACCCCAAGGGGCGACCGGGCATAGCTGCCTCTGGAAGCACATCCGGAGGCTGCCCCAGCGGGCTCGGCCCGTCCCTGGCAGCCGCCCCGGGTCTGACCGTGGGCCTCCCCACTCCTCGCAGGTCCAGAGGGCCCTGGCGCCGGTCACCAGGCTCCGGCACGTGGGCTTGGGGGTTCGCGTGTGTCCGAAGGCGGTGGGTCCGGGCAGGGCCACCCTGTGTCTCAGCCTGTCGCTGTCCCCTCTGCTCCGCACCACCAGGTGGACGGCTGGGTGGATCTGGGCTGGACGCGTTTTCCCTGGGACGTGGAGGGTCCCCAGGCTGGGGCTCAGGGTCAGGCCTGGGTGCCCCGACACGGCAGGGCTTCAGCGGCGGCCTGCGAGGGCGCCGGGGGGCCGCCCCACCCCCACGGCCAAGCCCCTCTCCCCCGCCGGGCGGTGGAGGCTCCCGGCCCCGCAGGCCCCCGGTGGCTGAAGGCTGCTTCCGCCGCCCCGAGGGGTCCCACAGACACAGGGCAGGCGTCCCCGCCTCCCAGGGGCTACAGGCGGCCGCGTCCAGCCCGGGCCCCGGGGCACCGAGCGCTCCTGCTGGACAAGGCAGGGGTCTGCAGGACAGGCCCAGGGCCCCCGAGTTGTTTCAGCGGTGGGATCCCTTCCTCCCGAGGCCTCTCCGTGGGCCCCGGCCTGTGGCGCGGGAGGGAGGGCTGCGCTGACCGCAGGGGCCGCGGACCCTGCATCCGGCCTCAAGCCGGGGTGGGGGGGCCCGCCCACAGCCCCCTTGGTCTTGGGTTCAGCCCCGGCCGCTCCAGGCCCTCCGTGGCTGCCGGGGCCGTGGGGCCGTGGGCGGCGGCGGGGCCGTCACAGCTGGGGCAGGCGGTGCCAGCAGGCGAGGGCGGCGTGCCGGAGGTGCAGCGCGAGGGTGCGGAGCCGGGCGCGCAGGTCCTCCAGGGCCCGCGCGACGGGCTTGGCCCGGCCGCAGCACAGGCCCAGCAGCAGCACCAGCAGGGCGCACACGGCCAGACGCAGCAGCAGGGAGCCGGCGCCGCTGCGGGGCCCGGGCCGGCGGGGCGCGGGGGGCGCTGCAGGGAGAGCGGGGCTGGCACGGAGGCTCTGCCCTCGGGCGGGGCCCTTGGGCCGGCCACACAGTCCCCACGGGGGGCGGGGCCCCCATCCCTGCCCCGTCCTCGGTCGGGGGTGTCCAAGGGTGGCCCGGGGCTGGGGCGGCACCGCAGGGCACTGGGCGGTGCGGGGGGAGGGGCAGAGGGCGCCTGGGGGCGCTGGGGGCTCAGAACTCACCCTTGGCGGTGGGCGCGGGCTCCCGGCCGGCGATGTCTGGAGAGGAGAACTGAGGGTGGGCTCGCAGTGAGGGCCCCTGCGGGGGGCAGGCCGAGCCCCCCGCACCGCAGGGCATCTGCCCCGCCCAGAGGGCCCAGGTGCCCTCTTTACTGATGGGCAGCCCAGGCTGTCCACGCCGCCCACCGGCCCGTCTGCACCCGCGGTCCACGCGGCCTTGCCGCCCCCGCGCATCGAGCCGGTGGGAGTCGGGGCCTGCGTGGCCGCAGCGGTGGCGGGGCTGGCGCCTGAGGAGGGTAGGGCCGGACCCCCCCCGTCCCGCCCCCGTGGCTCCCCGGGGGCCCCAGGCCCTCTCGGGACTGCCAAGGCCCGGACTCCCCCTCCGCGGTCTCCACCCTCCCCCCACAACCCGCGCCCTCGCCTGTGTGCGGCCCGCTCCCCTCAGTGCGGCGGCTGCAGCTCATCCCCACCCACCGGCCCCTCTCAAAGGCCACGCACGGTTGGCCCGAAAAGGGGGCCAGCTTGGGGGGGCCTCGCCCGCCCGGGGGAGCTTTGAGGAGAGGGCCCGGCGGTCGGAGAGAGTCGATCACTGGCCTCCACAGTGCGGCTGCCGGCAGCTCCAGGACCACCCGGGAGCTGGGCAGGCAGCCCGGCCCAGGACGGGCCCAGCCCTGCGTGGCGGTGGCCTTGTGACCCCCGGGCGAGGACCGCCCCACACCGTCCCGGCCCCGCGCCCCTCTTACAGTGGACGGCCGCCTCCAAGGGCTCGCGGAACCTCACATGCCTCGTGGCCCTCGGCGGCTCGGCCCCGCGGCCCCGGCGCTCCGGCTGGCTGCGCCTCAGGATCGAGGGGGGGCACTTCCTGTCACCGTCCTGGGGCGAGGGTGGGGGGCAGAGGGAAGCCAGTGGCCGTGAGCGCCCCCCCATGCTGTGCCCCACCCAGAGCACCGGCCGCCCTCTCTGCCAGGCCTGACCCCCAAAGGGTCACTCCCTGTCCCCAGCCCTCACGCCTGCTCTTTCTGCTCCCTGGGGGTCTGGGGGCTGGGCACCAAGGCCTGCCCGGCACCCGCAGCCTTACCTGCCCCGCCCTGGGCCCCGGTGAGCCCAGAGCGGCCGCCGCATTCCTCCTGGTCTGGCGTCGCGTCCCTGGCCGGGAGTCAGGGCTCAGGGCTTGCGCTGCCGTCCTCATCTACTGCGCCATGGCCCTGGGACCAGCAAAGACGCCGTTCGCCGCCCAGCTGCACGCCGGGAGCGACGCCGGTGGAGGGAAACTCCCCAGGAGCGACGGCCTCCCCGCGGGGAGATTCGCCCCCGCTCCCAGGCGCCCCTGCCCCCGCTCCCCACCGAGCAGCCTGCGCCCGCGGCTGGGCCTCCCGACACTTCGGCACCTTGACGGCCGCGTGCTAGTCCTCTGCCTCCTGGCCCCCGTTTACCCGGGGTTTGCATTTTATCACCGCGCGCGGTTTTCCGAGGCCTTAGCTAAGGCTCCATCTTTTCAGGAGAGCGGCTCAGGGCGGGAGGGGCGGAGGGTGGGGGCAGCGCTGGGGGGCTGGGACAGGCTTCTGCAGGGGCCACACCTAGACCGTGTCCGTCCCTCCGTCCCCCTGCCCTCCTGGTACCCTGTGTCACCTGCGACCCTTGATTACAGGGAGGCCCCTGCACATCTCTTTCTCTGCTCACAGCCCCTTGGGGTAAATTTCCCCTCACATCCTTCGAGGGGTCCCTGACTTCAGAGACCTCCTCCAGTCCCTCTCGGGGTGCAGACCCCACCCCGAGCAGGTGAAGGGAGCCCAGTGTTGACCACTGGTCCTTCCGGTGCCCTGGGGGCACCCGCCTTCACCCTGGATGCACAGGCAGGGGCGTCTAGGCCACCCCACACGGAGCCGCAGGGAGGGGTGGGGTTTGGAGGCGGGCGACGTGACCCTGGGCCTCCAGGCGCCCTGCCTCAGGAGACAGCAGGCCGGCGGCTCCCCTGGACCCCCTGGGGGGCACCAGTCCCCCGTGAGCAGAGCGCCCGTGAGCGCTGCCTGCGAGGACCCGCTGGGGCCGCTCGGATTATTTCAAAAGGAAACAATTTTCTCCCATCGCAGCATCGGGTGTTTTATTGCAAACAGGGGTCAGGGCAGGAGCCGCCGGCTGGGGCGGAGGGGGCAGGAGGGAGGCCTGAGGGCCGCGCCGGCTCTGCGTGACCCTGGGTCCCTCCAGACGGGGCCGCAGGCTGGAGACGCTTGGCACTGGCCGAGCCGCGTGGGACCCGCGGGGCTGGACCCCTGGAGGCCCTGCCGGCAGCGCCCAGGCGTGGAGCCGACCGCCCCCGGGTGCCCGGGGCTGCCACGGGGCGTGGGGACAGCAATGTGTGAGTACGTGCACATGTGGGAGCACGTGTGTGCATGAGTGTGCGCACAGGCGTGTCCATGTGTGTGCGTGCACGCACTGAGCATGGGGGTGACTGTGTGTGCACGTCTCCATGTGTGAGTGTGATGTGCCCGCATGCACACGTGTGCATGGAAGTGTGCGTCTGTGTGCAGGGTGTGCGTGAACGTGCAGCGTGCAGGCGTGCGTCCCTGGCAGTGCCTGGGCAGAGTCGCTCCGTGGCTCCGGTGCAGCCGGCCCCACGGGCTCGGCCAACTCCAGCTGTGCCTCATGTGCCACGCGTGACCGCGGGCAAGCCTGGCCTCCTGTGCCGCTGTCCACGCAGCCGTGAGGCGGGAGTAACGGCAGCAGCCCCTGCGTGGCCTTTGGTGCTGGGGGGGGCCGGGTGCCTGTCGAGGGCTCAGAGTGGGTCTGGGGCCGAGTCGGCGACAGAGCCGCCGCAGCGCTGACTCAGGGACAGGGCATGGCTCCATGCCTGTGGGCCGCCCGCTCCTGGGGCCATGGTGGGGGCTTCCTCCGGCTGCCCCTCTCCCCGCCTCCTCGGCCTGCCCTCGTCTGGGCCGCTCTGTGCTCCAGGGGGGGCTCCCCCCCGCCTGCTGCACCTGAGCGTTTTGCCGCGGCTCCAGCCTTGCCTCACCGTGGCGGCGGAATCTTTGCTGAGTCCTGGGCTCCGTCCGTCTTTGGCTCAGGGACCTGAGTCATTGGCGTGACAACTCTAGGCCTCAGTTTTGCCACCAGAGACGCGGGGGGCAGGGAGGCTCAGCAGGGGCAGCCCACCTCAGCCCTGCCTCAGCCCGCCCAGCACCTCCCCAGGGCAGGGCCCTGCGTCAGGGCCTGGGGCCTCTGGCAGGGACCACGTGTAACCTGAGTGCCCTCCTGACAGATGGGCGATAAAGGGTGGAAAATAGCTCCCCGGCCGCTGGGGCCTGCGCAGGGTCAGCCCCGCCCGCCCACGGAGGCACAGCCCCAGCCTCGGGGGCGACGGAGCTCGGGCTCCTGACCCCTTTCCTGGAGCCAAGGCCACGCCTCCACAAGACCCCGACAGCCCGTGGTGCTTGGCCTAGTGCCCCCAACCCTGGCCCGAGGCCTTCGGGAGATGGTGGCGGAGCCCACAGGCCCCCGCGGCCCCCCAGGGCCGTCTCCCCGGCCAGGTCCCGCACCCAGTCCTGGCTGTTCCCACCGGCCTCCGGGGCGTGTGCGGGAGGCGCGGGCTCTTCGCACCGGGTTCAACGCCAGGCCCCGGGGTCCCAGCCTCGGCTCCCGACCCGCCCTTGGAGCTTCCTGCCTCCTCTCGGGCGGCCGTCACGCCCTTGTGCTCCCAACCCCTGTGCTCTGCCCGGCCCCCTGCCTGCCCACCGCCCACGCCGCTGCCTCACCATAACCCCTGAGGCCCCCAGTGCAGCGCCCGCCTGCCCGGGAGGGTCCTGCCTCAGCCCCGGCCCTGGGGCTGCCCCGGCTCAGCGGCCGTGCCCTCCCGGCCGCCCCTCCAGCCGCGCGCTGTGCCGTCCGCCCACGGGGACCTCGGGCGCAGGGGGCGGGGGACCTGGTCGGGGCGGAGGGTCCCACCTGCGCACCAGGTCCCACAGAGCCCCCGCCAGGCCCCTCCTGCTGTCTGGTCGCCGGTGACACCTCTTCCAGGAGCACCTGGGCTGGAGGCCGGGGGAGGACCACGCCGGGACCTCGACCGGGAGAGGCTGGAGCTCAAGGGAGCCCCACTCACACCCCGTAATCACATGCGTGCCCACCCCCCCGTGTGCGCACACGCACCCACTGCCCCACCTGGGCTCCCGCAGGTGCGGCTCCTCCGCGCGAGCTGCCCGCCTGCCGTCCCCGATCGCTGGCGTCCGGGCCCCGAGCAGCGGAACCAGAGCCGCTGGGGCGCACGAGCCAGCGGAGGAGATTCCGTTACAGCCGGCGTGGCCCTGAGGCCCAGCCACCCCGCCGCCCTCTGGACCGTCTGGCTCTGGAGGCGGCTGTCCCGGAGGGGCTCGGGGGGCTCTGGGCAGCGCTCGACCTCCCAGAGCTCTGGCGCTGGTTCTGGGCGGCCGGGCTGAATTAGAGGGGCCGAGGCCACCCCTCGTCCCTGCCGGGCGGGAGGGGGAGCCGTGCACACCACACGGGCCCGCCCTCGGGGCGAGTGAAGAGGCTGGCGGTTCCCCAGCAACTCGTGGCTCTGCATTAAGCAAGAGCGGCATCTGGGGAGCCCCGAGGGGAGGGGACCAGGCCGGGGCTGCCGGCTCTCTCACCGCTGGCCCTGGCAGGACAGACAGCAGGCGCTCGCCTGGCGGCCCGAGGCCCCTGCCCTCGCCACAGCGTGTGGCCGGGAGTCCCATTTGGACGCAGGGCCACAGTCGGACTGGGCGGTGGCTGCGTGTCGGCTGGGTGCAGGGGCCTCTCTGGGGCACAGCTGCCCATGGCCCCAGGGCCCCAGGCAGACGGGGCCGGCCCGACACCCCAGGTTCCAGTCCCCACGCAGGACGCGGGGTTTGCCGACCGCCCAGAGCACAGTGAGGACAGAGACGACCTGTTAACCCTCCTGGAGGGGACCCCACACAGCAGGTGCCACATGAACAGTGCATCCAGGGCAGGATGACCCGCTGAAGATCCCGGCCTGGAAAGGGGCCGGTTCCGGGGGACTCCCGAACGCCACGGCCGGGGCTCCTGCGGCCGAGGAGCCAGCTCGTCCGGCTCGGCTGCGCCGCGGGCAGCCGCAGGGCCCCAGGGCCTTTGGGGAAGACTGCTGGCCTCCGCGCCCGACTCTGGCCCCCTAGGGGTTCAGCCCCCTTCCCAGGACCCCTTCACCTCTCAGGCCTGCAGCCCTGGCCCGAGACCCCAGCGCCTGGTGGCTTCTGAAGGGACCGGCTTGGCTCAGTGTCCGGCAGAGTTTGGAGAGACCCGCGGTCCAGCTTCCGGGTTGGGACCGGGCCTCAGGCAGGAGCTGGGTGAAGGGCCAGCAGGGCCGTGGGCTCAGGCCCGGCCGCCTGGGAAGCGCTCAGGCACCAGGGGCCGGGAGGTCGCCGAGGGCCCCTACCCCCACCGTGGAGACGAGATGCCAGCTTCCGGGCGCGGGATCCTCCGGGGCCACCAGCCGCCCGGCTTGCCTGGGGCTGTGCCCACGTTACGCCTGATGGCCGACGTCCCAAGTGAGGGGAAGGGCAGTCCCTCACTCCCAGCTCCCACCCCGGGCCGCAGAGCCCCCCGCCCGGCCTCTGTCCACGCCCGCCGAGGCGTCCCCGCCGCATGGGGAGCGGGCGACCCCTGCCCCCTGAGCGGGGACCTCACCTGGCTCCTTGCTGGGTCCGTGAGGGGCAGCGGCCGCCGGGCCCTGCGGTGCCCCTTGCTGGGCCCGGTCCAGCCCGGCCTGGCCCAGTCTCAGGGGGCAGCCCGCTCTGTCCCCGGAGAGCGGGCGCCAAGCCGCACGCATGGACAGGGCCGCACCTGCCCAGCCCCGGCGCTGGTCTGCCCCGCGGCCGGCGTGCGTCCCCGCCCGAGGCCCCTCTGCCGGGACGTGGCGCCCAGCCAGCTGGCGAAGGCTGAGCTATAATTACCTCTCCCCTTTGGCAGAAAGAGCAGCGACCCCAAGGAGAGGCCGCTGGCCCAGAGCGGGAGCGGGGCGGACGTTTCCCAGGACCCAGGAGCGCGGGGCGGGCCTGCAGACCAGACTGGGGCAGCGCGCCCCTCCCCCACCCCCTGGCCGGCCGCGGCCTCCCAGGCTGATTCCGGGCCTTGCGGTTCTTGGAAAAACCCATGGACCGGGGTCAGAGGCTGGGGGAGGGGCAGAGAGTGGGGTAACGTGGGGGCTGGGCGGGGCGCGGCGGTAGGAGGGCGGGGTGACCGCAGAGTCCGGCGCCCGGTTAGACACGGTGCCAAAGCCCCAAAGTGGAGCCCCAGCTGGAGCGGGGCCTGCCCCCCCGGCCACCTACGGGGTGCCACATGGAAGAGGTGCAGGCAGACTCCCCAAGCTGCCGATCTGGGGTGCCTGGGCCCTGTGGTGCTGGGGCCACGTCTGGCCGCCCTTCCGTCCAACCAGAGCCTTAGCACCTAGTCCCAGGGCACCTGGTCCCCCACTTGGGAGAGGGCTCTGGTCTCCCGTTTCCAATGCAGTGTGTGCCCATGGCCTTGACCGGTGGCCACGTGCAGCCGGGCGGTTGTGTGTTAATGGGAACCTGCGTAGATTGACTGCGGGGGGTGGGGACAGAGGCGCTGGGGGGCCAGTGTCCTGAGTGTGGAGGACACAGGAGTCTCACGAAGTCAAAGGCCACATGGGGCTCTCCTGGCAAGGTCACGCCCATCACCTGCACCCCTGGGGGCCCTCCACACCCCGCCCCATGTGGCCCACTGCGCACCCTTCCCCCCACGGGTCCCGTTCCCTCCTCTGGCCTCCCTCCACCCGCGTCTGAGGAGGCCCAGCAGGCGCCCGGGACCACACGGGACCGGCAGAGGTGGGCTCTGCCGCTGTGGGCGGACGGACGCCAAGCCGCGGCCTCAGGGGGTCTTCCTTTAGGGCTCGGCCCTGGCGCCATGGGCCCTGCTCCCTCCCTGACCCCCGACGTCCCCTCTTCTCCTCTCTGCGGGGCACTGGCCAGCCGTCTGCCGCCCCGCGGGTCCTGAGCCTGCGGCCGCCCCTCTGTGCTCTCGCGCCCCGCCCCGCGCCTCGCACAGGCCTGCCTGTTTTTGGGCCGGCGACGCGGCGGCAGGAAGCACCCTTGCCCGCTGGGCTGTCCCCTGCGGTTCCTCGGCACCCAGCCGGCGGGCCTTCCCGAGGCGGCTGCTCACCCCCGAGCGTCACAGTTGCACACACAGAGGCACACATAGACATGTGTGCACATGTGCACACATAGACACACCGACACGGCACTCACGCACACAGGCCTGGGCGTGGCTGGAACAAAGGACCCTGGGAGTCCGTGCCCCTTGGCCCCCAGGGCCTGCAGCCCCCCACGTGCCCCCCACGCCCCATGTGCCCCACGCACCCCGTCTGTGGCGGGGACAGCCTGCCGCCTGCTGTCTGTCTGCAGCCGCGCAGACGCCGCCCCCACCACGGCAGCCCGAGGAGCGGATGGCGGCTAATTAAGTGATAGACTTTCTATTACACGGAACGGCGGAAAGTTCTGTGAAATCAGCACTCAGGGAGGGCCGAGCGCGGGGTGCCCTGAGCCGGTTATAAACGCTGGGGCCGCGCGCCGTGGCTCGGGCGGCGGGCGGGCTGACAGCGCGGAGCGTGAGACGGAACAGCTCTCAGAGCGTTAAAGTGAGAGGCGCGTCGGTTCGGTGGTGAAACACCTCATTTTCCTTCGTGGAGCTCGTGTAGAGGTTGTGCACAACCTCCTCCCGCCACGCTGCGCGGGGCGCGCCGCCCCCGGGTGCCGGCGGCCTCCTGTCCTGGCGGCGGCCCCCTGGGGAGGCCCTGCTGGAGGAGCGGGGGTCGGGGGCTGAGGCGGCAGGGCCCCCACACGGCCCCCGCCGCGCCGGCCTGTCCACTCACCTGCACTCAGGGCTGACCCTGAGTAAAGGGGGGGCAGGGTCCAGGCCAGGCCCCTGCGGCCAAGGGCAGCTGGGAGGCGATGGTCCCGGGACCAGCAGGCAGCGGGCAGCGGGCGGTGGGCGGCGGGCAGTGGGCGGCGGGCGGCGGGCGGCAGCGGGCTGGGCGGGGCCCTGGAGGCTCCCGAGGGTGGGGCTGTGGCCGGGGCCCCGGAGGGGGTGGGCGGTGGCAGCTCCTGTGGGCCCCTCCCCGCTGCGGCCTCTCCCCGTCCACGAGGTGCCCCCACCTCCTCCCAGCTCTGGGGTGGTGGATGGGGGGGCGTTCATGGCTTGGGGTCAAGAAAGCTCTCTGGGAACTGTCCCCCGCAGGACCCAGGAGGGAGGTGGGGTCCTGGGGGCCCTGCACCCCAGCCAGGCGGCCCTCCCCACACCCGTGGGCGCAGAGCCCGCTCTGTGCGGTCACACGTGCGCCTTACAGGGGTCGCCCCCGGAGCGGCCCGTGCCATACGCACCCCCGACAGGAGGGGGGCGGGCCTGGCGAAGCCCGCGCCCCGCACGCCTGGACCACCCCCGCTTGCGGGGGGCAGCAGGCCGCACCTTTGCCTGTCTGGGCAGGCGTGGGCTCGCCGCCGCGGCCGTGGGGACAGACCCGCCCGAGCTCACCGGCCCCTCCTGGGGACAGGCCTCTGCGGACCCCGGACACCCAGAGGCGGCTCGGTGGCCCCCGCCCGGGGGATCCCCTAGCTCGTGGGAGCCGGACCACGCTGGGTGTGGCTGAGAAGCTGGGGTGACGCTGGAGGGCCCCCACGCCCACGGCGGAGGGGCCGCGCCGGGTGCGAGACGCTGCCATTTCAGGCCCCTGCTGATGAGAATTTTTTATAAGTTTTTTATAAGAGTCGTAACAGTTCTTTCCAGACGATAAAACGGCTCGGGAGAGCGTTAAAGACCTCCAGGGACGGGAATTCGATTGGCGCCCACGGGCCTCTGTGCCGGGCTCTGGTTTCTCGCATTTATGTTCTTTTTATCCCTGCTCTGGGGGGAGCCTGCTCCCACAACCAACAAGGCGCTGCTGCTGCAGCCGCCGGCACAGGCAGGGGTGCCGGAGACCCCTTCCCCGCCCCCGCCCCACGAGGCGGCCTGTGACCAGGAGTCCCACCCGGTCCTGTGGTCCAGTCCCAGCCGGGGAGGGCCAGGCCAGGCCAGGCCAGGCCAGGCCCAGGGCAGCCCGGTGGGACGGTGGCCGTAGGACAGGCATGAGGCCACCAGGTGGCGCCGGAGGACCAGCCAGGAGGCTCAGCCGGGCTGGAGCAGGAGGCGCGGGGTGGAAGGTGGGGGCAGGTAGCAGGGGGGGCTGTCTGACCAGGGGCCTCCACCTCCATGGGACCCAGCGGGACCCGGCCTGGTGCGGCTTCAGCGGGGGGAGGTCACGCCGCACTGGGAGCGGCCCCGGGACCTCACAGCTGGTGGGGGGCACGCATGTCCTCTGGCCCCCCGGGGCCGCGCGGTTCCCGCCTGAGTGGCCTCAGCTGGCTGGGCCTGGGGGGGACGGGGCCGGGCAGGCAGGGCCCCCGGGAAGCCCCTGGGCAGAGCCTGAGAGGGCCGCCGGCCGAGGCGGCCGCGCCCTGGCCTCTGGGGCCACAGCCAAGCTCCTCTTCCTCTGCTGGGCCAGGAGCCGCATTGCGCCCTGGCAAAGAGCCAGGGCCACCCCCCGGGGCGGGTGCTGGGCCGCGGGCCCCCTGGGGCCCGGGGTGGAGGCTCCAGGGGTCTCGGAGCCCACGGAGCTGCCTGGAGCCGGACCGAGGCCAGCCTCCCCTCCCCAGTCCCCCGGAGCCGGCCCCGCGGGCTCCCTGGGGGCGGCCAGGGTTTCTGGGGCGCAGCTGCAGCCTCAGGGTATCCGCCTAGAGTTCTCTGGGGCTCAGGGCTGTCCAGGCCCCCGTGGGCTCTGGCCGTCCCTGCCGTCGGCCGGGGGGGCCTCCTTGGGGCCCTTGGCGGGGCAGGGGCTGCGAGGGGCCGGTGGCGCTTCCCCGCTGCGGCCTGTCGTTGCTGCGCGTGCCAGAGGGGGTGGGACGGCCTGTGCTCGGGGCCCAGCGGCGGGATCTCTCCCGAACAGGCCGGGCGCTGCCTGCACCCCTGCCCCGGCCGTGTGACCACAGGCTGCGCAGGCATGTCTCTGAGCCCGTGCCGCAGACGTGGGACGCAGACCCACAGGGAGCCCGGGGCCCAGCCCACGTGGAACCCCAATCCCTCGTCCCACGGAGCCTGGGCCCCGTCTGCTGCGGGGGAGGGGCGGCCTGGGACAACCTCCCCAGGGGGCGCCCGTGTCCTCAGGCCCTGCTTGAGGGGCAGTGTCGTGTGAGGCGCGGGAGGCAGAGGGGAGCCCCGGGGAGGCTCTGGGGCCCACGCCCCTGCTCAGTGCCCGACCTGGGTCAGCACGGCCTCCTCCTGGGGGAGCCTGCCCGCCGCCAACAAGAAGGTCCGGTGGGGGCGCCCTGGGCAGCCCTGGTCAGGGCCCTGCACCGGCCCCTGTTGGTGGGCAGCCGGCGGCGGGGGTCTGGACGGCGGCGGGGGCCCCAGGGGGGAGGAGGCGGGGGCGCCCCAGCCCCGGCCGGGGGGCCGTCTCGCCCGGGCCCCTGCCCCTGCCCCTGCCCCGGGGGACGCGCGGCTGCCGCGCTTGCGACCGTCTCGATTCACTTTTCCTCCACCCACGAGGCAGCGCAGCCGTGCAGACCGCGCGTGGCGGGGGCGCGTCTGAGAAATCGCTGCCACCAGCGCTTATTTAAATCCCCGGCTGATTTATGAGTGTGGACAGTTTTAAGGCCACCGCGAGCAGGTAGTCAGCCAGACTGCTGAACCGACAGTTTCCAAAGTGAGTGCAAAGGCGTGCGTGGGGCCCGCTCAGCGCCCGAGGGCCCGGCTCCCCCGTGCGCAGCCCCCGCGCCGGCCCCGCGCCCCCTCAGGAGGCAACGCTCCGTCTTTGGCTGTCCTCGCGGCAGAAGCCGAGGGTGTCCCGTCTGATGCAGGCGCCTCCGGCCTCCGCAGGCCCCCTCGGGCCTGGCACAGGGGCTGAGGGGTGGGAAGACGCCCGTGCGGAGCCCGGAGCGGCCGGTGCCCACTCAGCATGAGGGAAGGAAGGAGTCTGGGGTCGGAAGGGAAAGGAGGTGGCCGCGGGCGGCGGGCACCAGCTGCGCCGAGCCCCAGGGAGGGGTCTGGGCCGGGGGAGGGTGGCCCCCCGGCCCCCCACGGAGCCCCCAGGACGCCGTTCTCCCGGGGCATGGATGGGGGCCCTCGGAGGGCTCCGCTCCGTCTGCACGGGGAGCGGGGCCCGTGTGACCCAGGGGCCGGGCCGGGGCCTGGGAGCGAGGCTGGCGCGGGGGCCAGGGGGCCCCGGAGTCGGGGCCGTGGCCTGTGGGGCAGCGCGGGCACGGCCCTCCCCGAGGGAGGTGGCGCCTGGGGGCCGGGACGTCCTCCGCCGTCCCCGCTCTGAGTCCCCAGGGTGAGGAGGACGCGCGGGGGCAGGGGTCCTGCCCGTTTCGGGGGAGACATCCCCTGATTACGGGGAAGGTTCGGAGAGCCTGGCCAGGAGGGGAGGCTCGGAGCCCGGCCGATGGGCGTTCGAGGGCAGGGGTCAGAGGCCACTGGGCGTGGACACCCGGGGGCTGGGGTCTGGTCTCAGGGGACGGAGAGGCCAGGAGGGCTCTGCAGGGGGCAGGGTCCTGGGTGGACGGGGCGGGCGCGGCTGGTCCGCTGTCTGGCAGGTGGTGGCAGCTGCCGGTCCTGAGGGGACCGCTGCAGGCGGGCCCTGGGCCAGCGGGGGGCAGAGTGCGCCCCTCCCAGCCAGGCCGCAGGTCGGAGTGCAAACCCACAGCTAGTGAATATTTAACACGGCCTAACAACAGCGCATGCATAATTAACCAGGCCACAAGGAGGGAATCATCTGTCTTCTTAAAGGGGCCCTGCAATCTGTCAGCTGCTGGGAAATCTGCCGTGTGGCTGCCGGGGCCCCTCTCAGGCCTCGATTAATTTGCGTGATTCAGGAAGCGGGAGCCCGTGCGCCTCCGGGGTGGGGGCGCTGGCTCCCAGCTTCCCTCTCTGTTTGCCGATGGGCCCGCCGTGGAGAGGCCCCTTTGCTCCCGGGGCCCGGCCGCTCTGACCTCCGTGAGGCCCAGGGGGGCCCCCCCGCCCACCCTCGCGCGCTTGCTGACTCGGAAAGCACGCTGGGCCCCGTCCCCCTCGGGGGCTGGTCCTGGTGCTGGGCGAGCCCCTCTTGGGCGGGGGCGGGGACCTGGGGGGGGTGCCCGCGGCGCCTGCCTGCAGCCGGCCCTGTCCTCAGTCCTGCTCACAGACCAGAGAGCGAGCCTTCAGGAGGTGAGCTGCGACTTGCCGTCTGTGGCCGCCGTGGGCAGGGTCCCACCCACCTCGTCACCACGGCGAGTCCTGGTTGGGGGATCGCACCCGAGACCCGGCCCTTCCCAGCCTTCCGGCCCGGGGTGCCTGCCACCGCCGCCAGGACCCCGACTCGCTCCCAGGTGGGGCGGGGAGGGCACCGCTGGCTGCTCCGCGCCAGCCTCCTGGCCAGCTCCCAGGGCCGGCAGCCATGGAGGAGGGTCTGTGCTTTCCCACAATCCTGGAAGGCGCTGGACCCTGGGAGCCGGGGCGGGGCCAAGTCAGAGGGACTCCCCTCCAGGGCGAGTGACCGCTGTCCGGCAGGGCCGCCTGCTGGGTGGTGGCTAAGGAGACGGCTCTGCCCTGCGCGCGCTGGGTCGGGAGGCCGGGGGAGGCCGAAGCCGGGCTCCTGTGTCCCCTCCCCGGGCAGCGGGTGGGGGTGTCCCGTGCTCACCCAGGCCCAGCCTGGCCCTTGCCCCGTGCGGCTGGGTTCAGGGGCTCAGGACAGGCAGGTGACCCCTGCTCAGGCCACGGGTGGACACGGGGACGATGCTCAGGGGCCCTGGCGTCTGGAGCCCAGCTGCAGGCGGACGTCACCTTGGTGCCCCTGCTGCCCCCTCCCAGGCCAGCCCCCCTGCCAAGCGATGCCCAGGGGCCTGAACACAGGGGTCCGGGCGGCTCTCTCTCCACCTGAGGTAGGTGCCCGAGTTCTGAGCTTCCGTGTGGGCAGCCTGGAGGGTCCCGGAGGGATGGAGCCTCTGTGGGCAAATTGCAGGAGGAGCTGGGGCCTCCGGGAGCCCGGAAAGGGCCGCCCCAGCCAGGCCCGGGCGAGCCAGAGCCCGGGCCCCGCCAGCTGCTGGGTGGGCTCTGAGCCGCCGCTGTGACACCCGCAGGGAGGGCGGCAGGGGGCGGGTAAACATCTGCCCCTCAGGAGAAGAGCAGGGGAGGCTCTGGGCCGCCAGGGCCCCGCTCCCCAGGCTCCGGCCGGCGTCCGCTGTGCTAAGAGCTCACCCAGTCCTCACTGCGCAGGTGGGGAAGCTGAGGCCGGAGAGACCCACCCACGCCACCTGGCTGCATCCTGGGCCCCTCTCTCCGGCGGGGCCGCACGTTGCCAATTTCTGCCAATTGTCCCCACCGGGTGACTCCCCCCAGGAGAGCCCAGGGGACCCCCTGCCTCCAGCCCGGGGGGCTCCTCCCAGACGCCTCGTCTCCGACCGCCGCCTTGTCCCACCCAGCGCGAGCCCTCAGCAGCTCTCTCCACGGCTGGGTGAGCCCTGAAATTCTCTTTCCATTAAAAATAAATGCCCCGTTTTATCTGCCTGAAATGGCTGCGCTCCGATTGCCTCCCCGTGCCGCTGTGTATGAGAACTATAAAATCATCATACGACTATTAATCCCCTCTATCTGCTTGTACCTAATTTTTATTAAAAATACCCTGTGCTCCAGCTGCCTTGTAAATTACCACGAGGCTGAGGAGTCTCCCGGCGGCTCAGCCGGGAAGCAGCGTTCACGGAAGTGGAGTCAGACAGGCTCGGCGCCGGGCCTGCGGGCGGGGCGTGGATGCGGCCGTGACCGCGGCTGCGGGAGGGGCACCTGGTCCCCCGGAGAGGCAGGCAGCCCTCCGCGGGATGAGCAGCCTGGTCCGTGACGAACTCAGGGAGGCCTGGGGCGACGAGGCTCCGGGGCGCCTTGGCCCCCCACTGGCCTGCCCTCAGGTGCGGAGCAGGGCCTTTGAGGACAGAGGACGGCCGCTGGGGGCCCAGCTGGCCTGGGCCTGCAGGTCCCCGGGGGGCCCCGCCCAGCCCAGGCCCGAGCCCCGTCCCCTGCAGCCCACGCGGCTGGCTCCCCTGTGCCGGGCGCTGCGGCCCTGGGGGAAGGCAGGCGCGTGGAGACCTCCCACCCTGGATGCTCAGCGTCCCCGCTCAGAGACGGCCCCCACCCCTCTGGGCTGCCTGGGCCGGGGGCAGACATGGCCACACCTGTGCCACAGTGATGCTCAGCCCGGGCGGCGAGCCCTCGGGCTGCTCTTGGGGAGGAGGTCCTGCTGTGTATGATGCCCGGTGGCAGGGGGCCAAGCGTGGTGCCCCCCGCAGCCCCGGCTGCGCAGAAACAGGGACGCTGTGGCCCCGGCCCGGCCTCGCGGGGCGCGTGGGGACGGGCGGTGGGCCACAGGGCTGGGTCCGGAGTCAGGGCTGCCCAGCCCCCGAGGGCCTGTGGGAGGGAGGCAGGCAGGAGGCTGCCCGATGGAGGCTGCAGGCCCAGGGGGCGGGGCACAGCCGGGTGCCAGGACTGTGTCCTGCCCTGGAGCAGCAGGACAGAGGCGCTCCCTTCCGCTGGGGTCACCTCTCAGCTCGGAACGGTGGCCGCCAAATCTCCAGGGGTGGCCGTGCCGTGGGGCCCCTGCCTCTGAACCCGGGACCTCGGGCGGCTCTGGCCCCTCCTGCCCTCCCGATGCTCAGTCACCCAGGGGTTGACAAAGCAGCCTGGGGCCTCACGGCTTCCCCCAGCCCCGGCCTCGCCCCCGACCCGGGAGGGCGCACCCCCGGGAGGCGGAGGGCAGGGCTGCCGGACCGCCAGCCCGTCCACACGTCGGCGCGTGAGCTCCTTAAAGGAAGCTCGGGCGGGGAGGCCAGGCTCAGCCCGAGGCGGAGCGGGTGCGCGGGGACCCAGGGGGTGCGGCCCCAGGGCCCTCGCCTCCCCGCGCTGCCCTCCCGCCGCATCCGCTTCTCCCCGCCCGGGCGATGGGAGCGCGTCCTCGCCTGGCGTGCCCGCGGCCTGCCTGTGTCTGCGAGCGATATGGGCTCCGAAAGAGTAGCCGCCGTGTCACTGTGCCCACGAGTTCATACTGTCTGATCGTCTGTGACTGCTGAGTCACGTGCACGGTCACCCTGTTGTCCGACGCGTTTTCTTTCCACGGAGGTTTGGTCCCTGAGGGGACGCGCGCGTCGCTGCCTCCGCCTCCGCCTCCGTGACCCCTACGCTTTGTGCCAGGACCTCCGTGCCACGGCCGCCCCCCGCCCCTGCCCCGTGTCAGCAGACCCTCCCGGTCCAGACCTGGTCAGAAGCCTCCGAGCAGGAGCTGCCTGCGCCCCGCGGCCACCGTGAAGTCTGCCGCCCGGGGACCCTGTGGAGGGCGCCACGGCCGCCTCTGTGCTCGGCCGAGGAGGCGAAGCGGCCGGGTTCGGGCTCCGTGAGTGAACCGGCAACGGCGGGGGCGGCAGGGAGTGAGAGGTCCGGTCCCGTCCTCCCTCCTCAGAGAGCCCGAGTCCTGGCCACTCCGCAGCCCCAGCCTGCTCCTCGGGGCCATCCCGCCGGAGGGTCCCTGAGCGGGTTCCTATGTGGCCCTGGGGGCCCCACGCCCTGCGCCAGCCGCCATGGGTGAGCTGAGAGGCGCCTGCTTCTCCAAGACGCGCAGGGACATAAAAACTGCTTCCCGCACGGAGACGGAGCCTTTAAACGGCCTCTCACTTTTATGAACAGCTTTGTTACAGAGTGGATCTCCCCGGCCGGCCCCTCGGGGGCCCTGCTCCGCAGGCCGTGCCGTGCGCATGCGGCCGGGCCCGGAGGGCGGCCTGTGCCGGGCGGCGGTGGCCCGGGCTGCCGGGCGGGCCCTCCCAGAGGCAGAAGGGCGCCCGTGGGACTCCCGGAGGGGCGGGGCGGCGCTGGCAGGGGGGCATGTTCTCCTGTGGACTGCGCGCTTGTGGGGCAGGCGTGACCCCGACCGGGACCCGGACCCTGACCCTGATGGGGGCCCCCACGGGCACGAGGCCCCTGCTCTCCAGGCCGCACCCTCCACACCCCACGGGAGCTGCCAGGGGGGACAAGCTGAGGACCCCGGGGCCGTGGCCTCGGGGTGTCCTGGTGCACAGGAACGGAGGGGCCCCGGAAGACCTGGGCTTGAAGTGTGGCAGTGAGAGGGAAGGGGGCAGTCTGGGGACCCACAGGTGAGGAGGGGGAGGCAGGCCGCGTCCCAGGAGCCGCCCGGCGTCGGCGTGCGGCAGGGCGTTTGTGACGGGAGGCCGGCAGGCGGTGGCCGTGCCCGCCGCCGACTGACTTTGGCGGGAAAAGAGGGAACAAGAATGAGCGATGTTTTCTCTACCCGTTCCAGGAGTCGGCAGAGCTGCAAGGAAAACCCAAACTGCTGTTCGATCGCGTTTTAGACAGAGACTCAACCGACGCCCTGCCGCTTTGTCTGACATGCGTCTCTCTGCTTGTAACAGTCAGAGGGGCTGTGGGCCGTGCCCAGTAACACGCAGCCCTGCCTCGCGCCTCGGGGACCTCGCCTCTCCCCCCACAGCCTGCGAGGGCCACTGCCACCAGCACACGTTCCTTATTTGTCGAAGCGGGACTAGGGCGGCAGGGAGTCGAGCACTGGCCTCCGCACGGGCCTCCCTGAGGGGCTGCATCCCTCCGGCTCACATGTTCCCGGGAGAACCAAGGGGGGCGGCTACCCTTCACTTCCGGGCCGGCATGTCCTCTCAGCTCAGCAGGACAGAGGCAGGAGCCAGGGGTCAGGAGCTGCATGGCTAGGAGTGAGTCCACGTAAAATTTCTCCACGTGGCCTGACTTGATTTTGTTGTTCGTAACAATTATTTTTGGACGCATTGGTTGGGGATAGAGTCAACTTCATGTATGTGAAGCCCAATTTGGAATGGTCTCACCAGATGGGTTCCACACGTCCTGTGTCACCAGAAGTCTGGAAAGCAGGCCGACTCTCTGTGGTGTGCGCAGGGACCCAGACTCTTCCCTTTCAGCTACCCTTTATGTGGCTTTTGTCCTTTTGCCTGTGGCCTCATGGTCACAAGAAGGCTGCCGCACCTCCAGGATCACATCTGTGTTCCAGGCAGGAAGAAGGGGCAGGAGAGAAGACAAGAGAGAGTGAAAGAGGGAAGAAAGCCGGAGGACTGGGTCTTCCCCATTTTCTGGTACTTTCTGGGAAGCCCAACCCAGCCCTTCGCTCCCACAGCATTGTCCAAACTGTGCCGCACAGCCCGGGGCGGCTACGCCGGCAACCGAGATGCACGCCTGTGGAGGCGGGCGCATTGCTGCCTCGGCAGGGGAAGCAGCTGTGGGCCAAGACACAGGCCGCGTGACGACGGGACGGCCTCTGTGTCTGCCCCTTGGGTCGGGCGGACACCCCGTAACACCACCTCTAGTTTGAAGGTGAGGGGGCTCCCTCCTCTGTCTTCAAATTCTGCTTTGAACATAAAAGGGCCCCTCCCCCCAGCAGGCCATGCCGCTCGGTAATTAACAGAGACCGAGCTGCTGGGAGGCTGGCTGATTAGTTTTTTATTAAAATAATGGCGCCTTCCAGGCAATCAGGGGGAATTGCATGGAACTCAGCAGTTTTCACTCTTATTTATGGAAACATCGAGCAGTGGACGGTCTCATTACCGTCTGTAAACACCCGGGGTCGAGTCCTTGGCGGTGAAATATCGCCTCCCTGGACGCGGGGGCGTGGCCCGCCCGATGCTTCGGGGCCATAAAACCCTCCGGAATTAATTACCATGTGCTTTAAACGGGCCTCTGACAATCTTGTTGGGTGCCCTTACGGCTTCTTGGGGTCCTGCCAGCCGGGGTAACATGCAGGGCGTGGGCGGGGCAGACCGGAGACGGCAGCGGGTCCCAGACCGGCGGCCGGCCCCTCGGGGCCCCTGGGGGTGGCCCGCTGGCATGGACGGGTCGACCGGGACAGTGGTGCTGAGGGGCGAGCGGGACCCCAGGACGCCAGCGCCGCCTGGGCAGGACACTGTGACACCGAGCAGGACACCCACGCGGCCCCTCGGACGGCCACACTCTTCCCGCCTCCCCGGGGCGCGCGGTGGACGCGGCAGAGGAGCCGCTTCCTCCTCCCTGCAGAGAGAGCCGGGCAGGGGGCGGGGGCGGGGCTCTCGGCCCCACGGAAGCAACAGAAGAGCAGACTTGCTCCGAGGATGGGCTCACACGATGGGGAGGCTCAGGGGTCCCCTGTTGCGCCGTCTGCATGCTGGGGCCCCAGGAGCCATGGGGGCGGGGGGAGACCCCGGCCCCGGCTCCGTGGTCAGGGGAGCGCGGACCCCCCGGCTCTGCCTTTGGCTCCCCGGGCCCCCACGGCCCGGATGGGGCCGCCGGCCCTGCGCTCAGCTCCCCTGATTGTGGGGCCGGGAAAGACAAGGTTGAAGCTTCATGAGCCCCAGGCCCCTGAACTCCCTCTTGGATTCGGGGCCACAGAGGCATTCGATGCCCCTCCTCAAATCCTTGGGGGTCCTCTCTTCCTGGGTGGCTGCCCTGACCCACGGCCCCCCTGAGGTTCTGCGCCCCAAAGCGGACCTTGTAGCCTGACGGGGTCACCTCGGGGGGTGGCTATGGCCACTGTCCCCGTGTCTTCTAGAGCTGGTCCCAGCAGGCACCTGGGGCCCGGCCTGTGCTGTCAACCAGGGATGCCGGCGTCCGAGGTGTGTCCCCTCTTTCCCTGAAGCCCCTCCTGGCACGGGCCCCAGCGGGACCGGGGTCATCGGGGAACCGTCCTGGGCTCCCAGGCCCTCGGGGTGGCCAGTTGAGTAAGTTCCCTCCTGGAGGATGAGACAGAGGGGCCGCCCCCAGGGTAGGGGAGCGTCTCCGGAAGCCGGGGGCGTGGAACCCGTGGGGGAGCAAGTCCTCCCTCTGCGGCCGGCGCAGCAGCACGGGTCGGGGCTGGGGGCCAGGCAGGGAGGGCGGTTCCCGGTCACAGTTCACCTCCTGCCCCTCACGGCGCGGCCAGCAGGGCCGGGGGCCTTGGACCCGTGGGGCTGGAGGGGCAGGGGCCGGGGCCTGGGCCCGCGTTCCCCCACACGCTGGCTGACGGAAGCACCCCCTCCAGCCTCCCCGTTCTCTGGGAGTCCCAGCTGCCCCGTCCCCGATGTCCCGGGGGCCTCTGTCTTGACCTTGCTCTGCTGACTCTCGCAGCCCAGACTGCGATGCCGGGGCTGTCAGGGGCGGGGGGGCTGCAGCCTGCTCCGGCCGCTGCTGAGGCCACACCCGCAAACGTCCCCCGTGTCCCCAGCGTGGGCAGCAGCCCCGGGAGGGCCCGGGCGGCGTGGGGCTGCTGGGCCCGGGGCTGCTCTGGTTCGGGGTGTCTGTGCTCCCCGCCCGCCCGCCGGCAGCAGCAGCGGATGAGTCAGAATAAATTAGCATGCTAACGAGGGGGCCGCACAGGAACCATCTGGAACAAGGCATGTTGTCATCCAAGAGCCAACTTGGTTCCAAAGCCACACTTAACACTTCAAATTCACCTCCCCACCCCCAGCCTCAGGAGGAGGCGCTCCTGCCGCCCGGGGGGCGGGGGCCGGGGGGCAGGGCTGCTGCGGCTGCCTAGCCTGGCTGTCAGGAGGGGCCTCAGGCACGGGCCTGCCCCCCCCCCCCAAAGGGAGGCGATGCCACACCGGGGCGGACAGGGGCCTCAGGCCCCGCCGACCGACCGAGGCGCTCCTGACAGACGGGCACGCACACCCCGCGCCCCGACTCACGCCGGAGCGCGGTGCTTGAACCCGGAGTAACTTGGAAGCAGACAGAGCAGCTGCTGCAGGAACACCCAGGAATCTGCATTCTTAACAGCCCACCCCTCCCTCCCCCGCCACTGGCGTTGGGAGCAAGGGCGTCTCCACATCCCCTTGGGACCTCAGCCAGGCTCCCCAGCCGCTCCCAGCCTCGGTTTCCCCACGGATCAGCGGAGAGGACAGCACGCGTTCCTCCAGAGCTGTGACTGGGCCCGGGGCCAGGACGCAGGGAAGCCGAGCGTTCAGGACGCGTCTGGGAGCGGGTGCCAAGGCCGCTGTCTCCAGCTGCCCTGGTCTGTCTCACAGGGAAGAGGCCTGAGGGGCTGCTGGAAGGAGGGACCAGAGGGAGAGGCCACGGAGGGGGCACGGGCGGGGGTGGGGGACAGGCGCCCGGCTCAGCTGCAGGTGGTGAGAAACGGGGCAGGAGCCGTGCCCGCTGGCGGCCCCAGCTGGGGAGGCAGGTGCTGGGCCGCTGGCGCTGCTGCCCCCCTCCCCGCCCCCGCCCCCGCCCCCCGCCAGGGCTCTGTGCCCCGGCGAGGCGTGGGCTCTGCCTCTGGGTCTGCGTGGGCTTGTCAGGAGGAGCCCTGGAGCGGGAGCCCGAGGACGGAGGCGGACTCCCCAGGTCACAGCAGCGCGAGGAGGTGGCCCCCAGGGACTCGCAGGTCCTGAGAGACCCCCGGCGTCTTAGGGGCGGGTATGGCACCAGCTCAGGCAGAGGACGGTGGGCGTCCTTGTTGGGGCTCCGGGCCCCGCGGACGGGGGCGGGCCAGGGGCTCGCGCGGTGAGAGCGCCTCTGAGTGGCAGGAGGCGGGCTCAGCAGAGCGTGGGCGCCGCCACCTGACGGCGGATGGACGGACGGGGCCCCTGCAGCCCGGGCCTCGGGCGAGCGCCGGAGACTTCATGCTCACGCCTGCGCTGTCAGCCCACCCGGGCGTCCTTGGGTTCCACGGTCTGGGTTCGAGTGCTGGCTGCTCAGGCGTCGTGATGCCCGAGCTGGACCCTGGACTCGTCCTGCGCCCGAGCGCCTCCGTGGGCCACTTGGTGCTTGGCAACGTCGCCGGACCTTAGTTTTTGCTCCCTCTTCTCGTCTCTGTTTGCCTGACACGGCTCGGCTCTCCCTCCCCCCCTAACGTCTCTGTTACTGCAGGTGCGCCCGCCTAAGGACGCGCCGCGGCCTAGGCTGTTTCCTTTTCGTAGCGTGTATTGTCACAACACACATGCTTGTTGACGCATCTGTTATTTATGCGGCTTCCCTGCCTTTGGCTTTGTGAGCTGTTTACGATTTTATTTTCTCTAGTGTTTTGGAAGGCCTCCGTCTTATTTGCGTTCTCCTGGTGGCAAATGCTGAGCTTAAACTATCTCTTTTCAACAGCGTTATTGAGATATAATCCATATACAATAAAATGTACAAATGAAAAGTGGGCGATGTGATGAAATTTGACAAATGTGCATGTTTCTGAAACCATCGCCACAATCAGGAAAACGGGCAAACCCATCACGCAGGTGTCTCCTGGGCCTCCTCACCTCCCCGCTCCCCGTCTGCCCCTGCTCCCACCCGCGGAAACACCGATCGCCTGTCTGTCGCCACGGATAAGTGTGCGTGCTCTGGAATTGGACACACTGGAATCGCAGAACAGGTACCCTCTGGGGCCTGACTTCTTTCATGCAGAACAATTACCTTGAGATCTGCTGCGTCAAAGCACCTCCCAACATCCTTTGTTCTACCGCCGCGTGGCCGCCCCAGGTGTGGACAGCGGGCAGCCTGCCTCCCTCCCTGTTGGGGGACGTGGGTTGTCCCAAGTTTGGACTGTGACACACGGAGCTGGCGTTGGCAGAGACGCTCAGGCATTTGTGCACTCGGGGCTCCTTGTCCTGGGCAGACACCGAGGAGCGGAGTGGCCGGGCCCCGCGAGGGGTGGGGCTGGACGGCGCACGAGACGCCCTCCCCGGCTCCCCCGCGGGCAGCAGCCCCCGCTGGCCCAGGCCTCACCAGGCCCGGCCGACGGCCATCCCGGCCTTGCCCGCGGGCCTGCCTTGGCCCCTTGTGGCAGTTGGAATTTGCATTTTATACTAAAAAGTGCTGTTGAAGACCTTTCCATGCGCTTAGTCATCACTCGCATATCACCTCTGGCTCGATGTCTGTTCGAATCTCTTGCCCTTTCCCCCGTTTGTATAGGGTTGGGACAAACGAGAACAAGCCGCTGGGCCACAGGCTGGAACCCACTCATAGCAGCTCCCGTGCGAGACGGGCGTGGCCCGTCCACCCAGGGAGAGCGCGGAGGCCTTCGGGGCGGACGCAACGGCAAGACCAAGCAAAGGCTGCCTGTGGGAGAGGACGCTGAACACTTAGTGGGAGGTGTAAACATTCACTTTATTTTTAATCTTCAGCTGGGGGTGTGTTCATTGATTTGAGAGAGAGGAAGGCGGGGCGGGAGGGGAACGTCAATGCGAGCTGCCTCCCGGACGCACCCCGACTCCGGACCGAGCCCGCCGCCGGTTGGTGTAAGGCCGGCGCTCCGACCACCCGCGCCGCCCGGCGCGGGCGATGCGTAAACGTCTGACTTAGAGGGATGAAAGAAGAGGCACAGGCTAACACTAGTTAAAAATAAAACGAGGGTGGCCAGAGGGACATCGGAGCGGATGCCAGGGCAAAGAGCCGCGCCCGGGAGGCAGAAGGACACTCCTTCATCAGGACGAAAGCGTCCGCGCAGCCGGGAGACAAAACAAGTCTGAACGTATATGAACCCAGTGACAAAGCTTCAAAAATATGAAACGGATATGAACAGAACTGCAGGGAGAACCGGACAAATCCACAATCGCCCTCAGCTCTCCGTTACAGGAGAACACATAGAAAACAAGCATCAAAAATTAATTCGGGGCCTTCCGGTCAAGATGGCCGCGGAGGCGGGCACGGCTCCCCGAGCTGGGCGAGACCGAGCTGCGTGGAAGGCTGAGGACAACGGAGTCAGAGGGACCACAGCCACCCAGGCTGGCAGGAGGGGCGCAGGCGCGGAGCAGGCCGGCCCCGCACCCACGTGAGGTGGGTGAACGTTCGGGAGGGGCGTCTCGGCGCGAGGGGTCCCAGAAGGCCACGCTGATCTGCTGGAATCGTCCAAACAGAAAAACCCACGCAGCGAAACAGTGTTAGTTCTGAGGGGAAAAAAGAGAAGACCAAATCCTGTTAAGTGTTTGTTTGAAAATCCTTTTATCTGAAAGTAGTGAAAATATTACACAACAAACTGTGGAAAGCAAGGAGAATAATACTTTGAAAGAAATTTATGGCCTTAAACGCTTATATCAGAAAACCAGACGGCGTGAAAGGAAACGAGGTAAGCATTCCACTTAGGATGGTAAGACAAAGAAGAAAATAACAAAAGCATTGAAGGAGATAAAAGGCGTGACCAGGAACGAACGAAAGAAAACGAGAGAACGTTTTAGAAAAGACATCCGTTCCTTAAAGTGTACGTGACATAGACGCCCAGCGAGGCCTGGCGCACAGGCTCCGCCTCGATGGGCCGGCCCCGGGCCCCGGGGCCAGCGAGCTGCATGGCCGAGGCAGGGGCGCGGGGAGCCCCAGACGGGGCTGGGGCGTGACCCCAGGGCTACGAGAAATGCCCAGGGGCTAACGGGCTGGCCAGGGTCCGGGGACGAGAGACAGCCCTCCCCGCAGCGGGTACGAGTCCTCCAGGCGGCCGCAACTTCCCTCCAGAGGACCATATTTCGGGGGTAACTTGACGGAGAACCCGCCAGCGCCCCTCAGCCTGGGGCTCGAGGTCGCACCCCAGGGACATGTCGCATGGACAGAGCACCCCGAGATGGAGGAGGAGAACGGCAGTCCCCCTCCGTGGTCTCCCCGAACCCCCGACACACGCCAGCTCCGAGAGGACATCAGAGGGCCCCAGCAGAACCCGAATCCCTGACACCACCACCGACGCGCGCCCCTCGAGGTGGCGGGGTCCCCGCAGCCCAGGAGGGTCTGAGACGGCCCGCCTCCCGCCACGGGGTGTCCCCCGCCCGACCCCGACGGGCGGGCTTCCCACTCCGCGCAGCGCCATCGGGGTGGCCTGCAAGTCACCCCAGCCGCGCCCGGCCCGCGCACAGCCGGCCGGACCCCGGGGTCGAGGGCTCTGCCCCACAGGCTGCCCCGCTGCAGGCGCCAGCGCACGGCCAGGGTCGCCGGTGCCTCCTGCGGACCGGCCACAAAGCAGGGCTCCCACACGCCCTCCTCGGGGTTGAGAACTTGCTGGAATGGCTCACGGACTCAGAGAAACCGGTTTATTGTAATGGTCACACATGAACGGCCCGGGGAAGAGGCCGCTGGGTGACGGGAGCACCGGCCGTGGGGGTCGGGCCCGCACAGGTCTGCCCGCGCCGCCCAGGAAGTGCCGGCAGGACTGAGGGACCCTGCCCTGCAGGCGGGCTCAGGCCCCGCCCCGTCCCCGCCCCTCCCTGACGAGGGGTCTAGAGCCCCCTCCGGTGGCCCAGCGGGCTCCTCTGCGACCCCCCTGCAGGATCGTCACCTCAGCGCCGCCAGCTCGGGGGCGGCCGGGGGTCCTTCTCAGGGACCCGACGGCTGTCACCGCGTCCCTCAGGAAATGGAGGGTTTAGCAGCCCCGAGCCAGGACCCGGGGTTGAAGACTAAATATACATTTCTTCTTATATCGCAGTTTCACACTGTGACAGCCTGGGGAGCCTGGGGAGACAGCGTGACTCAATGTCACGTGGTGTCCTGGACGGGGTCCGGGGACAGGGAGAGACAGCGGGAGAAGCCGAGGGAGTCTGGGCGGCGCGCCGCTTCCTCTGCCCCGCCCGCCCCGCCCGGAGGCTGGGCCAGCGTCCGGACCAAGGGTCCTGACCCCAGGGCCGCCCTGCGGGGCGCCCAGGGCCCTCGCACCGTCTCTGCGGTTCCCCATCGACCCGGAGACGGGGGCCACGTGAGCAGCACAGCCAGGTCAGAGGCGCGGCTCCCTCGGGGAGGCGTGTGCTGTGCAGGGGTCCCCGGACACGCTGTGCTGTCCGCGCAGCTGCAGGCGGCCGGCCCGTCGTGCAGGTGGATTCCCGGAGGCGAGGAGCCTGCCCCGCCTTTCCTGGGGCCGGGAAACCCCGCGGCGAGGGCCCGGTCCGGGGCCGCTGCGGCGAGCCGGTCGCGCCTGCGCTTCCGAGAAGAGCTCAGCCCCCCGAGGGCTCCCGGGCTCTGGACCAGCGGCCGGTGTGTCCCCTCGTCTGCCCATGGCCATGGCCACACCTGGCGTTGCCACTCTCCTGGACCAAAAGCCCAGAGTCCCGCTTGAGTCCCCAGGGGCAGGCAGAGCCGGGGGGACAAGCTGGTGTGCAGTGTCCCCCTGGGGGGGTGGCCCTGTTTGGAGGCTGGTGGCCCCCTCTGCCCACAGCCACTCACCCCGCCTCTGGGGGGGCTGCTGCCGCGCCTACCCCGTGGTCCCCTCAGGGTTTTGAGGGGCATTATGTCCTCCTGGGTCCCCAGCTTGAGATGAGACCACCCTGGATTGCCCAGATGGGCCCCAAATCCAGTGATGTGTCCTAACAGGAAAGACACAGAGGAGAGACACCGAGAGAAGGGGCCACCAGCCCGAGACGCCGGAGCCACAGAGGCTGCGGGAGGCCGGAGGGCTCTCCCCGAGAACCTTCGGAGGGAGGGGTCCTGGGACGCCTTCGCTGAAGACTCTGGGCCTCCCGGACCAAGGGGGGCGAAGTGCGCGTCGTTGGAAGCCCTGGAGTTTGTGGCCATTTGTTCCGACGTCCCCAGGGAACCGGCACGCAGCGGCCGCGGGTCCTCGGCTCCGGGGGCCAGGCCTCTGGGCAGCGGCCAGAGCTGCTCCTCCAGCTCACGGGCCGTGGGCCCTTTGCGGGGACTTGGAGGCACAGCAGGCTCCTGGCCCTGCCTGCTGGGTTCCGAGGCTGACGGTGGGCCGCCGGGGACGGCGCCCGGATGGGGAAGGTGAGGCTGCGCGCACGCCCCCGGGGAAGGGCCCCGCCCGGCTCTGCCCGCTGCTGCCGCCGCCGCCTGGGACTGCACACGGGCTCCCGGGCCTTTGTGAGCTGGTTTTCCCAGGGCCTCGGCCGCTCCCAGCCAACAGCCTGGAGCCGTGTGGGTGCTTTGTTGTGGTGGTTGATGCACAGCCTTCATTCACGAGCGGCCAGCCCGCCTGCTGGCGGGAAGCTGTGCCCGGGGGTCCGTGGGTTCGAAGGTGGGTGGGTGACGCCAGCCTGCAGCCCGCCGGCCTCCCGGGGGCAGGTCCTGAGCCGCTGGAGCCCCGGCCCCTGGAGACAGCCGGACGCCCCTGAGCTCGGAGTGGGAAATCCAGGTCTCTGTCCACCGCGGCCTCAGGGTCCGGAGCAGCCTGCCCGGCTGCTGTTCTCCACTGTCCGCGGGAGGGTTAAGCATCAGAGCTGGCCTTACGGGACTGTGACCGGTAGCTGTGACCAGGCTGGCAGTGTGGCGTCGCTGGGCTGACCTTCACTGGGTCCTGCCCCTCCGCCCCAGCAGCCCTGGTGGTGGGGCGGGGGGGCGGTCGTGGGCGGGGGAGTGGGTCCTGCTGGGGGCGGAGGGGCCAGGCTCCTCCTACGCAGCCCCCACACCCCCTTCCCTGCCCCCCGGGTGAGGGTCCCTGAGCGCCGGGGTGCCCCTGGGTGTGTGCCTGGTGGGGGCTGCAGGTGAGGAGGGGGCTGTTCCCACTGGGGGCGCACGCGGCTGCCCGGCAGTGGTTGGCTCGGGCCGGCTCCCCACCTCCCGCCTCCTCTGCGCCCGCCTCCCGCTAGGACTCGCCGCCACGGCCACGGGACGCGCCACGGCCACGTCTGGGTCCCCGGAATTCCGTCGGTTCAGAGCCAGTTCAGTGACCCCAAAGGCTGGGAGTTTCCCTTCCGTGGTTCGCAGCCCCCCGAGCGCAGCGTGCGGCCCCTGTGGAAGGCGTGTCTGGGACGGAAGCGCCTCCGGGGGGCCTTGGGGCGGCCGGCGGCCGGGGTCTGGCCACGGTGTCGAGCCGGGCAAGGACAGCCTCTGGAGGCAGGTGACCAGCCGCAGCCGAAGTCCCGTGCATCGGAGAGACCAGGCCTGAGGCTGCCAGCTCCGCCGCGGTCCCCAGGAGACGCCTCCGCCCCCAGCGCAGTCAGCCATGGCTGGACGCGCGGGGCCCAGCTCGGCGAGACTGCGGGTTCAGCTGACACCGCGGTCGGCAGCTGCGTGAGCCATGAGTTCATCTTTAAATCGGCGTCACTTGAGAAGAAACGTCACATTTACAGGAAGACCGTGGAGCCAGCGCACACGGCCCCTGCCCACACTACGCCTGCTTGTGTCACAGCTGATGAGCGACGTCAGCAACCGTTGCTCACGGGGTCCGCCCAGGTGCCGCGTCCGACCGGGGCGCCGCGTCACATTTAACGTGTCCCCGCGTTCATTTTAGGGGGCCCTGGTTTTGGGGGACGTTTTGTAGGTGGGGTTCGTCTCTTGATTGGACTGAGACGGTGTGTGTTTTGGAGGCAGAGCACACTCTGTCGGGGCCTGACCTGCGCCCGGGAAAGCTGCAGCCACCAGGTGACATGGGGCGGGAACCTTCAGACCCCGACGGAGCAGCTGCGGGGCGGGGGGACCAGGTCGCCGGCCGGAGGGGGCGCCTGCCCGGCCTCCCCAGCCCGGCACCTCCCGGGCGCCCGCGTCCCCTTCCCTGGCCCCACATCGTGGAGCAATGTGCCAGGGGGCTGAACCGCCTTCCGCTTCCCGGCTGAGTCGCCTTCCACTCTACGGAGGGGCCGTGATTGGGGGACGCATCCCTCCGTTGACAGGCATTCACAACAGCATTGGTGACGTCTCTGCTGCGAAGCTTTCAGGTCCAAGCAAGACGCACGCGGCCCTGGGGTGCAGCCCCGGGACCCGGGGCCCCCCGGGCTCCCCGCGCGGCTGGCCGGCTCCCTGCTCCTGTGAGTCGCTGCACTCGGTGCCGCCCCGGTCGCCCTCACACCTGCTAGGCCCAGGGCTTCTCTGATGAGATCGGCTCAGCCCCCAGGTGCTGTCTGAAAGTCACCTCCAAGGACGCCTCCTCCCTCCTCTCTGCCCCGCCGCCCCCGCCCCCCGCCCACCGAGGGCCCCAGGGAAGCCCAGCGCCCTCCCAGGCTGCGGCCTCCAGCCCTGGAGCCCAGGGCCCCTCCCGCCAGCACCTGGCATGGCAGGTGCTCCCGGGGCGGGCGAGGCCTGGGGCGGTGCGTGAGCGCAGGCCGGGCCCACCTGGCAGCGCCGGGCCCACCTGGCAGTGGGTCTAGGCTGGCATCTGCCAAAAACTGCCAGGCCCCCATCCAGCTGGCCGGGCACATCATTGGACGATGCCCACTCCAGAAAAATGACATATTCTTATTTTTAAAAATCAATAAATCATTTGCAGGGCCCTCGCCAGCAGCACAGGCTGAGTTAACCCTTCTCTGCCAAGGCGGCGAAGTTTCCATCCCCATCTTGAGCCCTGGCTCATGGGCCCTGCGGGCGGGCGGGCGGGCAGGGAGGGGTCGCCTGGCTGGTTTCAGGGTGGCCTTCAGGGCTGGGCGCCTGCCCCCCGAGGCGCCCCTCGGTGCCTAGCCTCCCTGCTCTCTGTGAGGCGGCACCGGCCCCCCTCCCCCAGGAGACCTTCCGGAATAGTCCTCCTTGGCCTGAGCGATGTCGGCCCCGTGTGCGGGGCGCGGCTCTGTGTGTGAGGCAGTGAGGACTGGGCGGGTGTCCTCCGGCCCCGCCCGCCCTCTGGGCCCAGGCGCCCAGCACATGGGCTCCGTCAGCCGCCCGTCCCAGAAGGCGAGGTTTTGGCAGCAGATCTGCCTCCTGGGGTGTCTCGCTGTGGCCGCTGGTTCTCGGGAGCCTGGTTCCGAGCTCCCGGCAGCCTCTGGGTGTCCCCATTGCCGCAGGGTGTCCGCTCCCGCCCCTCCCACGGCTCAGCCCTCGCCCCGGGGGCCCGGGGGTCGTAGACGCCGCCCTGGCTGGAGCCCTGTTCCCAGCCCCCGGCCACCCGGCCCAGCCCCCAGCCGCGCGGGAGCCCTGCCCCGCTCTGACGTCCAAGGCTGAGCACAGGCGGCTTCCCCGGCTGCCACACCCTCCACCCTGTCCAGCCCTGGGCTGTGACCTTTTTTGTCCTTAGGTCCCCCTGAGAGTCGCCGGCGCCCGGCGCCCACCCACCGTTTTTCCGGGTGTCTCCGCCTGCAGGTCTCCCACTGCTGCTGGTCTCTGCTGCCCTGGGCCGGGTGGCAGGTGACCAATCCGCCCCCGCGGGCCTCGGGGAGGCGGGGCTGAGCCTCTCTGGACCCTTGGCAGAGCTGACCGCCCAGAGCTCCGGGCAAGGGTGCTGGACGAGGGTCCCGGGGCAGCCAGTCGCCCCCGCCCCCGCCCCCCGAGCCCAACCGGCCCCGCCCGCGGCATCGCTCTACAGAAACAGAGGCCGCATTTCCTGCGGTGGAAGCGCCCGCGTGCATTTAAATGGACTTGCGTGCAAGGGCCACCTGTAGGTGCCGCCCGAGTTGCCGAGTCTGTCCCCCGACCCACGACCGCCTGAGCGCGCTGGCAGGCGCCCACCGAAGCCGGAGCGGGCGGCCCTCTGGGAAGGCGCAGGGCGGGGACACGCCCGCTGGAAGTAGCCTGTTGTGTAATTGTAAAACAACTATTGTTAAAACAAACCTGATCTTAATTGAAAAGCAACCCCTTAACCTGAACAAAGTCCCTTCGGCGGCGGCGCCAGCTCCGTTCGCACTCTGCCTCACACGCCGGGTACGCGCAGACATTTTCTCACCCGGACGCCACCAGCAGCAGGCGCGCCCCGCGTGCCAGGCCGTGGGCTGCTTTCGGCGGGGCGCTCCCAGTGCCCGGCGGGGTGCCGGGGAGCTCGGGGTCCGGGGACGACACGCACTGGGCTGGAGTGTGTGGGGGCTGAGGCGCGGGGTGGGGGCCGCGCGCCAGCTGCCTCTGTTGGCTGGGCCGGCTGCTTCCTGCCGTGGGCCCAGTTGGCAGCACTGGCGCCCGCGGACGTCTTGGCCCGGGGCCGGGCCGGCGGTGCCAGGCGCCAGTTCCGAGCCAGGAGCCCCTGGCAAGCCCCACAGCACGTGGTGCGCGCCGAGCCTGCGGACGGCAGCCTCCCCGAGCGGCCCCGCTCGCCAGCGGAGACGGTGCTGGAATGCGCGGCACGTCCAGCCGCGGGCTGCCCACCTGCGGCCGGGCTCCCGGGGCCGGAGGAGCAGCCTCGGGGACCCCCGAGGCGTCCCCTCCCTCGGGCGGAGGATCCTTGCCTTGTCTCCACCTCCCCACCCCACCCCCGCCATTTGTCTGTGACCAAAGGGAAGAATCTGCGGGTTTGAGCCGCAATAAAATCGCTCTTACAATTTGTCAAATTATTCAGAGGAGCCGGCAGACAGGAAAGGGAAGTCGTTTGATTCTATTATGTGGAAATTAGCTCGAAACAGCGGCTGTTCCCCGTTAGGGCAATTTCTCTCCATTTGTTTCGGGAGAAAATTGCCTGGGTGTCCTCATCTGGCCCCTGCCTGGCTGGGGGAGGGGCCCTGCCGTCCCCGCCGGCCCTGACCTGCGGCTGGGACCTGCAGCTGCCACCGCCAGCCAACGGGGAGTAGGGGGCTGGGACCGGCCCCGCCCACTGCCTTTGTGCATTGCCCTCCGCGAAGCACCTGCCTGTGATCTGCCGCTTCTCAGCTTCCACCGTTTTCTTTCCGTTCTGTTGAGATGTGGCGGACACACAGCCCTGCCCCAGTTTGAGGCCATCACGGCAGAATGATTTTGCTTAATTCATTGCAAAATGATGGCCCGATGTGTCATTAGCGCCCCTGCCCCCTCCTCCGCCCCCACGCTGCCACGTTACAAAGAAGCGCCTTTCCGTTGTGAGGAGGGCGGCCAGGATCCCCCCACGTCCGCCGTCCACCGTCCACCATGTGGGCCCGGTCGCCATGCCATCCGCCACGTCCTCGGGCCTGGTTCACATGACCGGGAGCTCCTGCCTTCTGACCACCTTCGACGTGTTGCCTTGATTTTGCTTTGCAACGACTGCGTACTCGGGAGAGCGGATGTTCGAGTGTCTGGAGATACACACGCGTTTTTACTCCCTGGCTGTGGATTGCCCTTCTTTTTCTTTTTTTTTTTTAAGACCAAAGAAACCTTTTATTGTTTGAACTTGGCGGGTGGGGAGACTGAACTTACACGTGAAGCCACCGGGACAGGGACAGGCCACGCAGAGCACCCCGCAGGGGACACGTGGCGCCCGCGCCCCGGGGCCGGGCTCTGTCGGGCGGTGCCAGCGGGACACTCGTCCATGCGGCTGCAGGTGACAGGAAACTCGGTCGCGTGCTGTGGGGACAAACCGCATCAGCAAGGAGGGGACGGGCCCGGCGTCAGCGCCGTGGCTGCGCCCGCTGGGGTCAGGGCACTCGCTCCTGCGGGAGCGTGAGCAGTGGCGCAGCGGCCGCCGGCTTGGCCTCATTCTAGCAGAAAAGCATGGAGCAGGAGGGACGCGGTAATGGGAGGAGCCGGCGCTTAAATCGAGGAAAACGCGCAGCTCCAGCGGCTGCGCCCCCGCCTGCTGACAGCCAGCCCTGTGCTGGGTGGGTTCCAGATTCAGTTCCTTTTAAAAAATTGACATATGGCCTCGGCTGGTGTGGCTCCGTGGGCTGAGCACCGGCCTGCGAACCAAAGGGCCGCGGGTTCGACTCCCAGGCAGGGCCCAGGCCTGGGCTGCGGGCCAGGCCCCCACCAAGGGGTGCATGAGAGGCAACCACACGCTGATGTTTCTCTCCCGCTCTTTCTCCCTCCCTCCCCCTCTCTCTAAAAGTAAGTAAAGTCTTCAAAAAATTGACAGACGACACTATACTAGTGTTGGGTGTACGACGCAATGATTCAATCCCTTTTTTGGTTTTACAAACGACGACATGAAGACCTGAAGCCTCACGCTCTGAGGGAGTCCCTGCCGCCTCCCCCGGGCCCGGCCTCCCCAGGGGCGCTCTGCTCGCGCCTCCGGACAGCCCCTCGTGCGCCCCGTCTCCGGCCTGCAGCGCGAGGAAGGGCTCGGCCTTGTCGCCCCCGACGCTTGTCCAGCCCGTTGCAGCGCCGTGTGCTGAGGAGACTTTCCTTTCTCTGTCGAGGTGCCCGGGCCCCTCTGTCGGAGGTCGATGCGCCCCGTGTTTGGGGCTTGGGCTCTGGGGCCCATGCTGCCCGGGGGCCTGTCTGTGGCTTCACCGCCCCCGGCGCCCCCGCCCCCCCAGCCTGGCTCCGGGGCTCGTCGGCCCCTCGACACCAGGTTGTGTGAGCCCAGCTCCCTGTCTCTCCCAAGGTGGCCTTCCCCTCCGGGTCCCCGGCGCCTCTGGACGACCCTCTGTGACCGGCCTGCTGGGGCCCCACGAAGGCCGCACTGAGCTCGCGGGCTCGCTGGAGGCCACAGACACCTCTGCTGCGTCGGTCCTCCGGCGCCTGCCCACCCCTCCGGGGTGGCCCTTCTCCACCCCCCCCACCCCGCTGTGGTCCTGGGGCTTGGGCAGAGGGCCAGGGGCCCGCCACCCAGGCCGGGGAGGCCCCGCGCGCGCACGGAGGTGGCGGCCGCACGCGGGGCCGGCTCTGACCCACACTCTCCATGGCTGGGCCTCTCCCACCCCTTCCCCAGGCCCCTCTGCAGCCTTGCAGCCGCCCTTTGTTGGGGCAGGAGAGGGGAGGACCCCAGGAACGCAGGCACCCCGAGCCCTGACGTCCCTGAGAGGGCCAGCACCCAGCCCAGGTCTCCGCCCTGCCCTTGGGGTTTGGTGATGTGGACAAAGACCCTCAGAACGCGAGCAGGCCCCGGCCTCCTCGGTTGTCATGGTTACGAGGAGGGGGAGCAATTTCCTGTGAGGCCTCTCCTGATCGTGCCCGACCAGATTAGGAGGCCGGCGGACGCTCCTCGCTCCTCGCGGCGGGCGTGGCGTGCGTGCTGCCCTCGCCTGCGTTTTCCGCCGGCCCGCTCAGTGGGGAGACGGACGGGTCTCATTAGCGACGGCCAAAGGGTCACGTTGCTGGTTTTATTTCAGTCGTAAAAGAGATCAAGGCGGCGGGGGGCGGGGGGCGGGGGCGGCGCAGACAGCAGCAGGCGGGCAGTGAGCCTGTCCCCAACCCGAGGCCCCGCACAGCAGGGGCGGCCTCCCGTGTGGAAGGGGGGCCGCCGCCACCTGCCCGCCCACCGGCCAGCAGCCTGCGGGGGGCGGTACACAGACCCGGGGGGTGGGGGGGGCTGGTCACCTGGTCACTGGATCGCTTTGATCTCAGCCCCTAACCCTCCTGACCTGGCAGAAGAAAGTTCTGCCATGTTCTCGGGGGAGGGGCAGAGCCCTGAGAGGTGGGGGGTGCCCACAGGGCAGAGGTCAGTGGGTCTGGGCCCCCTCTTCTGACTCAAGGACGAGTCTGGGTCCCGGGAGGGGTCTGGAGGAGGCACGTCTGGGAGCCGTCGGTTCTGATGGCGCTTGACGCCGGGGGCCACGGGGGTCCCCAGTGTGGGGTGCGGGGAGGGTGAGGCTGCGGCCGGGCTCCTGGTTCCCTCTCTCCTCGCTTCCGTCGTGGGCCGCCCTCCCTGGTGACGCGGGCCCCTCACCAGGAGGCGGGCAGAGCGGCCGCGTGCCCAGCGGGCAGAGCGCGCTTCCGGGGCCGACAGGTCGGGGGCCACTTGCAGGCGTGGACCAGGGAAGAGACGCCCGCAGCCCCCCTCCCGGAGCAGCGGCGGCGGGGAAGCCACCCGGTGTCCGCGAGGACAACGGCTCCACAAGGTGTGGAGCCTCCGCAGGAGGCAGCCTCGGGCGGCCTGACCAGGGAGGGGTCTGCCCTGCGCCGCAGTGGGAGGGGCCTTGCGGACGTTTTCTGCCCGAGATAAGCCAAGAGAAAAAAAAAAAGACAAATACTGTGATTCCGCTTGCAGGAGGCCCCCGGGCGTCAGACCCGCGCAGACGGGCCGTGGGCGCCGGGGGCAGATGGGGGGCTGGCGGCGAGGGTGCGGCGGGCGCGGGCTCACTGCGGGAGACGCGCCAGCCCTGGAGGTGGTGCTGGGGGCGGCTACACAGCAGCGCGGGTGTCCTGCCCGCCCCGCAACGGCGCAGCAAACGCGGCCCGGGCGGTGCGTTCTCGGTCGTGCGGGTTTTATCACAATAAAAATGCGAAAAAAATTAGTGGGTGGAGTAGTAACTGGAAAACTGAACCCAAAACAGGAAATACCTGCTTTGAAACGTGAGCCAGTATGCGGTGTGGGCAGATCCCCGATAAAAGGAAGCGAAGGGACCCCCAGCAGCCCGGCTTTCCACTGAAGGAAACTTCCAGGCGTGGGGCGGTTCCAGGCGTGGGTCCTGGAAAACCCTGGTTCCAGGAGGGGGCGGCACAGGGCGGGGGGCCCGCCGCGCTGAGGCGGCAGCGGCTCAGGGGGGCTGAGAGGGCTGGGACATGCAGAGCCGGAGACCGGAGCGGGGAGAGCTGGGAGGCAGGGACGCCAGGAAGAGGCTCCCGAGGTCTGTTTGTTTGGTTGGTTGGTTTGTAATCCTTGCCTGAGGACTTTTTAAAAAAATGTTTCATTTCTAGAGAGGAAGGGAGGGAGGGAACATCGACGCAAGAGAGAAGCATCACCGCGCGCCTCCTGGGAGCGCCCAGGCTGGGGATGCCCCTGCAACCTTTCGGTCACGGAACGACGCTCCCCCCCGCCGGCCGCCGGCCAGGCGAGCTCCAGAGCTCTGCCCGGAGTCGGCCTGAGCGCCGGCGGCCCCGGGCCTGGGGGGAAACTCCAGAGCGACTGTGGAGGAGAGCATTGTCAGGGGGCTGCGAGGGGGCCGACGCCCAGGATCACGCAGGCCTGGCACCGGACGTGCCCGCCCCGGCAGGGGGAGACTCGCTGTGCACACGGCTCTGGGCGGGCTCCGGCCGTGGTCACGGGCTGAGCTATGGCTGGAGAAAGGGCCGCCGGGACCTGTCCCCAAACGTCGGAACAAGCCTCCACGACCAAAGGTGACTCGGGCGACTTCACGGCCGTCCACACCCCTTGAAGGAGAGTGTCATTGAATCCGCACCCCACAGGGCAGCGTCTGGGGTCACGTCCAGCGTCCCCCCAAAGTCACCAGATATGCAAGACAGAGGGAGACTGGCCCATAAACAGGAGAAAACTCAGTTCATAGACACAGGCCCAGAAATCACAGGGACGATGAAGAAGGCCGAGGAGGACATTAAAACGCTGGTCGTAAACATGTTCCAGATGCGCAGGTTTAAAGGGAAACACGAACAGAATGAGAGGAAAAGAGACAAAAGTTCTGCTTGGAAGTAGCCCCGGGAAGGGCCCGCACCGCGTCCGGAGCGAGCAGCTGCCAGGCCGGACGGGAGGCCGCGGGGTGGAGCGTCCCGAACACGCCGCCTCGGCCTCGCGCTGCGGGTGCCCGAGGCTGCCACCCAGGTCGCCTGGCCCGCAAAGGCCGACAGACGGACCACCCAGCCCTTCGCAGAGGAAGCAGCTGGCCCCAGGCTCAAGCGTGCGGTCTCTCCGCACTACCGATCCTCGAGCAAACCCTGCCTCCCAGGGATGACGCTCCCACAGGTGTTCACGCCCACTGGGTCCGCCGGGGTCCGAGCGGCTCCACGTCAGTAGAACATGACTTGTGACCGCGGGTCACACAGGACCCTGGATCGCAGAGAACGCTTGCAGGAGCCCTGGGCCCGGTGGCCGGACCCCGCCCCGCTCCGCCAGGGCCTGCCCTCGGCGTGTCCCCACGAGAACACCAGCGCCCCCCGCAGGGACGTCTGCCTCACTCTCGCCCGCGGCGGCCCCGGCGCGGCCCCGGCGGCGCGGAGCCGAGGCCGGGCCCTGGGAGGACCCGCTGAGCGTGGCGGCGCCGCGTCCGACGCCGGGGCTTTGGGGGAAAACGGCGCCTTTCTTCTCAACAGCGGTATCTCCTCCACCACCTCCCTCACCACCCCCCGCCCCCCGTTTTCAAATTTTAGCTGACATCCATAATTTGGGAAGCTATAAAAATGAATATAGATGAAATATTAGAGGCCGACAGGATGAAAAAAGCACGAACAAAGAGGCTATCACGGCTTTAAATAGGTCTTCAAGCGGCTTTCCTCTATGCACTCGCCGCAGCCCAGTGAAATTGATTCATTGACCAAATTGGCCATTTACAATTCAAAAGCCTGTGTTCTCTGAGCACGGCTCCCTCCTCTCCAGATTTATGGGGCCGCAGAGAGGCACCGGGGTGTCTCTGGTTTCTTTTTTTAAGGATGATCTACAGCGAGGAGTCAGATGCTCTTCCCGGGAGCGCGCGCCCGCCCAGCTCCGCAGCCGCAGCCGCAGGTGGCCGGGCCCTCTGCCTGGCAGGCCACCCCGCAGACCCCGCCGGGCCGAGGCTCCTGCCCACGGCAGGGGAGGGCCGAAGCTGTGTCCGCAGAAGGGGCGCGGCGGGGGGGAGGAGCCGCGGGCGAGGACCCCTGGAGCCCGAGGGCGCCCAGCCTCCCCAGGCTCGCCTGGCCGCTCCGGGCAGGGGCACAGGCCACATGTTGTCCTCGGGCCCAGCAAGGCCGACGGGTCAGGAGACGCCGCCGCTGAAGAGTCTGTGGCTCGCGGACCCCGGGAGGAGGGGCGCGCTGGGGCGCACGGCCCCACGGGAGGCACCGGGACAGTCTGGGGGCAGAGCGAGGGCGACCTGCGGACCAGAGCTGGGGCTCTGGTGCCCGTGGGGAGGGGGGCGCAGGCGGGAGGCAGGCCGGGGCTCGGCAGGAGCGTTTCAGGGCTCTGGGGCCTGGCGGCTGCGGCTGTCGGGTACCTGGGCGTCAGGGTGTGTGTAGATCGGGGGTGGGACCCGGAGTGTGCGCGCCTGCAGAGCGGGGGTGGGGTGCGGCTCTGGGCTGGTTGGGTGGCTGGCGTTTGGAGGGTGGCGGTGGGGTGCGTGGTGCCGTCTCCAGGAACCGAGTGACCCTGGGCGGGGCTGTCCCGGCAGGTGTGGGACCCTCAGGACACAGGGCAAGGCCCCGGCCAGTGCACGGCCTGGGGGGCCGATGCCCCGCCCCGGGGTGGGTGGCCAAGGCGGGCCCTCCCCGGTCAGAGCCACACTGCAGGGAACGGGTTCCTCACCACCTGGGCTCTGGCCCCGGCTCCCGCCCAAACCAGCGTCCGGCAGCCGTCCGCGGTCGAGACCGGGAGGCTGGAGGGGCAGCTGGGAGGGGCCTGGGCCGGCCGGAAGCGAGCTCTCAGGTTCTAGAACGCGGCCGAGGGCGGGGCCTGCTCCTGGTCTGTCTGAACCTGGGACCCGATGAGGTCGCCCGTGGGCCTGTGTCCCGCTCTGCCCAGCCCACAGGGGGTTCGGGACCCAAGTCCAGTCCCCAGAGTCCACTAAACACTCCTGGGTCCCCAGGGACCCCGGGTCAGATGAGGTTTTTCCTTGGGGTGGGCGGGACGAGGGCAGGAGGGAGGACAGGGTTTGCCGCAATCGTGTGAGGGCAGGGCAGGAGCCCCCCTGTGCGGTCTGGGGGCTGCAAGGCGGTCACCGAAGGGGCCAGGGGACGGGGTGATCGCATCCAGGAGTCCTCGGCCGGGGGCGGGCAACCTCCAGGCACTTCCGGCCCATGGCACGGACAGCATCAGGCCTGGGCACCTGGCAAAGGAGCATGGCGCTGGCAGTGCGTTCTTGGACGCGCGGAGGGGACACGGGGGGGCCCTGCCAGCCCCAGGCCCGGGGCCTCCGGGGCCCCCGCCTCCACGTTAGCCCCGGACCCAGCCGGACCCCTGCCCGGGGCCTCCGGGGGCTGGGCTCGGGGTAGAGCCGGGACCATCTGCCAAGCCTCAAGTCTCCTTTTTAATTAGTCTTTCTTATTTTTAAACTTTAATTATAAAATAAGTGACACACTAGAAAACCATCATTAAATTTTAAGCTTTTGTAATAATAGCACTTTATTACATTTTGATGACTTTATAACTATGATTTTTTATTACTCGATCCACACTCTTTTATGACGGCTCGGCGAGAGCTTTCATGTGTAATTATCGCGCGGGGCGGCTGTTTCCCGCGCCTGGTGCGCCGGCCGGGGTCCCGGGCGCTCGCTCTGACGGCCGCGGGGGCCGTCCTGCACTGCGACCCAGCGCGGTGTCCTCGTGCAGCGGACAGGTTGCACCCGAAGGGCGTGGCCCGCTGGGCCCGGGCACCTGCTGTGGCCCCCAGGTGGCCGCCCCTCAGGCCCTGAGCCCCAGGGAGCACCCCCGCGGCCCAGCAGGGCTGACAGGTCAGCTGGCCTCCCCGCTGTGGGGAAGGCCTCTGGGCCGTGGGCCTGGACTCCAGGACTGAGAGGCCACCTGGGCTTGGGGGGACACCTGAAGGAAGCCGGGGGTTCTGGTACAACCATCTTCCCTCACAGGACGCTCCCTCGGACCCTCCCGGCCCCTCTTCTCCAGGCGGAGGCTGCCCTGGGGGCACCCTGCGGAGGGGCAGCTCCCCCATCGGTGCCCCCCCCCCGCCCCCGTCCCCCGCCACGGGCCCTAGCACCTGGGCTGTGAGCTCCTGGGGCCAGAGGGCAGGCCCCGGACCCCCAGGGAGAATGAACTCTAAGTGCCCTTGTTGCTGGGGGGATCGCCACCCCCTTGGCCTGCAAGGCCCCGCCCGTGGCCCCACCCCCTCTCCGGGCCCCTCCCCGGCCGCGTCTGCGGTCCAGCCCCCGGGACCTCCCCCGAGTCCCGGCCTCTGCTCAGCCCCCCGGCCAGTGCCCCGTTCCTGGGCCGCAGTCCTCAGACGCGCCCCCCGCCCCCCGGGGGGGAAGGCAGGTTGGAAGGGCGCTGCTGCAGCGGCCGCAGCTCTGCCCTGGACGTGGCCTTGGGGCTCTGACCCCTGCTCCCTGGGGAGGCCCGGGGTCACCGAGGTCCGAGGCCCCGCTTCGACAGCAGGCGATTTCAGCAGGGGCGTGGCACGGGGGGACGGCCGTGGGGGCCGGGACCCGGGACCAGTCTCCGCACTCGCCTCCGGGAGCGGAGAGGTGACGTCCGTCCACCTGCAGGCGCCGCAGGAAGGGCTCGTCCCGGGCTCGGCGGCTCCCTCCCGCCCTGGCAGCAGCCGGGGGTCCTGGGAACCGCGCCCCGCCCCCGCCCACTCAGGGAAACTCCACTGCCCGCACAGAGCGCCATCAGCTTCTCACCCCGGCTCTGCAGCGACCCCCCGTCCACTCCCACGGTTGCCGGCTGTCCCGCCAGACTCAGGATTCCGATCGAGCGAGGTGGGGCCCCGCCTCCAACTCCGCGGGCCCCCACAGACATCCTGGTGGTGTGCGTGGGGCCACGAAATCTTTTCCTATTTGCCCCCAAGCGAGTGAATATAAAACGGAGAAAAACAAGCTCCTTGGCAGAAAATGTCCGGGTGGTTCCGACCACATAGTTTAGGGGCCTCCTCCCCGCCCCCCGCCACCCCCCCTGCCGCCGTGGGACCCCCGTGCTGGGAGAGGGCGCTGTCCCCAGGACACTGACAAAGAACAGACGGAGAGTCCCGGGGCAGCTGGACGGTCCCCCGTCTCTCCAGGGTCCTCCAGCCCCGCCTGGCCCAGGGTCAGGACGCGGCCGAGCTCGTTGGGCGTACCCGCCTTTGGCTGCGGGGCACGGGGCTCCGTGGGCTTCCGCGGGCTTCCGCGGGCTTCCGCGGGCTTCCGCCGCCGTGTTCCTGTGTGAGCCCGCGGTTGCGCTTCCCTCGGTGGACCCAACGGGGGGCTGCCCGGTGCGCGGCGGCCGGGCCTGCCTCCCAAGGGGCTGCCTCTTCCCACGGCCGACCCTCCCCACACCGTCTCTCAGCCTGTTGTGCCTTTGAACCCAGGGCGTGGCTCCCGTAGACAGC
Organism: Pteronotus mesoamericanus; assembly: GCF_021234165.1. Lineage (NCBI taxonomy): Eukaryota > Metazoa > Chordata > Mammalia > Chiroptera > Mormoopidae > Pteronotus > Pteronotus mesoamericanus. The sequence goes on along the minus strand of NW_026555082.1, from coordinate 3,077,083 downwards.
GCGTGGCTGGGTCCTGATCTGTTCTTTGGGGCACCCGCAATCCCTGCCTGCTGATTGGCTTGTTCGATCCATTCACGTGAGAGGCACCGCCGAGGAGGTGGGCGACCACCGGCCGTTCGCCTTTTTCCCCCGCCCGGTGCATTTGCTCCTCTCTCCTTCCCTTACAGCTTCATTCTGCGCACACTGGCTGCTTCCTAACACAGAACGAGGGGTCTTTGATGGCTTTAGTAATTTGTATTTATTTTTTCTTTTTAATCCTCACCTGAGCATATTACCAATCCGGGGGGGCGGGGAGGGGCACGGTTGCGTCCCATACGTGTCCTCGTGGGGCATTGAACCCACAACCTTTTGGGGCACGGGATGACACTCCAGCCACCTGAGCCCCCCCCCGCCGCCAGGGCTTTAGGAATTCGTAAATGACGGATCTGAGTTGTTTTTCGCGGTTTCCCTAGGGCTTCCAATGTTCACCTTAATTTGTCCGAGTCTAGCGGTTCCAGCAAAATAGAGAACGTTGCCCTCACCCCGCTCCGCCCACCTCATTCGGTGCTACCGCCACACGTGTTGCACGGACGTTGTCACACACACGGCCATGCGGCGTTAAAGGGTCACTTCGCGCATCGTGTCCGTGCGGAAGCCGAGAGGCGAAGGGGGCGCAGGCCCGCGGCTGGTGACCGAGCTCCTGAGGCCCCTGTGGCCCCGCCCCCCACGCCCTTCGCTTCGCCCCCGGGTTGGGGTTGGGGTTGGCTCCCGTCGGCGGCTCTCCCCAGGGCGGCCGCCCCGCTCCCCGCTCTGGGGCCATTATCGTCAAACCTGTTACGTTCCTATAATAACAGGCCCCCAAATACAACTCTCTATACATTGTTTTAGGAAGCTGCTTTTTAACTAAGGCCAGAGAAGAAAAAAGAATTGTGCAATTACACGGTGTATTGTAATTGCCCCCATAACCACCTTCACTAACATCGGGTTTATTGCGGGCATTTGCATTCCTGTCTTGCGTCACCTGCCTTTCAGTCTGAAACGCTCCTTTCGCGTTTCCTGTAAGAACGACGTGCCAGCAGCCACATGGCCCACGGCACAGGTGGCCCGGCCGGGAGAAGCCTTCCGGCCGGCAGAGCTCTCTCCCTGCACGGCAACCGGTTCGTCCCTTGCCGGCGGGTCATTCTGCTCAGTCAGCCGTGAATGTCGGGGGGCGGGGGGGGAGGGGGCTCCTTTGCACGCGACGAGTTGTTCTCTTGTTGTTTTCAGGGTTTCCTGTGTCTTCGGGGTTTAGTTACGGTGATTTGGGTGTGTATCTTTTTGTGCTTCTCCTACTAGGAATACTGAGTTTCTTGGATGTGAATTTAATATTTTGCATCAGATCTGGGACGTGTCCGTGGCGTCTTCGAGTGCTTTTCCTTCCCCTTTCCGCCTGCCAACACTGCATGTTTGTTGGCATGGTTAGCGTGATCCACGTCTTACTCTGGCCCCTTTCATTCTTAATTTTTTCTACTCTTCAGATCACATCATCTCTACCGATCTATCCTTAAATTGGCCGATTCTTTCTTCTGCCAGCTCAGACATGCTGCTGAGCTGTTCTAGCGAATTTTTCACTTCACTTCTTGGCCTCTTCAATCCCCGAATTCCTGTGTCATCTGCTCACAATAAGCACACCTCATGCCTGTGTCTTGGTTTCTAATACGCCACCCCCAGTAACAGGAACCGAGGACCCCGGAGAAGCGGCAGGTTCCAGGGCGGGGCAGCGGTTACGCGAGAGGGGGTGGAACGAACGTCCTGTGGTGTCCAGACACGAAGCAGTGGTCGCAACCCCACAACAACGGGCTTCTGTCAGGGGGATCCGGGAGCCACTGGGAAGGACTTCCAACGGCTGAAGCTGGAGCTATTTGAGCGTTGAAATAAAGTAGCCAAAGATGATAACCCAACGCACACGATCGGTACCCGTGAGTCCACACCGGCGTGAGTAAATAGCTGAATAAATGCATAAACGGAGGGGGAGAGACGATGCCCCCGCAGAAGGACCCCCGGGAATGTAAGTGCACGCTCTGCCTCCCCACTTCCTGAGCGTGGGCCGCTCGCAGTGGCTTTCTGCCGGCGAGTGAGGTATGGAAAGCGGGGGAGGAGAGGATCCCAAGTGGAGCCCTGGGGAGCCCGGCGGGCGAGCAGGGCCTCAGCTGGCCGTCACGGCCGGCACCACGGCGACGTGTCGCGCCGACCGTGTGCACCCTTCACACGAGGCGCTGAAACAGGCTCTTCGCTTCTGTGGCTCCCCCCTGCCGCCTGCCAAACTCGTAACTCCAGTCGAATCATGAGAAAAGCGTGAGACCCATTTCCGCGGAGGCTCCTTCCACCAGACGCCTCTGGGCTTTCTCATGTGCGCGACCCTGAACCCCCCTCCCGGCCCCTCATCTGCGGGGTCATGAGCTCCACCTCCTCACATCCTGGCTCTCTGCTCATCGTCCTCAGGCCACGGATCTGGGTCCGGACAGTGGCCGCACTGTCCTTTCACTGAAACGGTCCCTCTCAGCCCCAGGAACGACCTGCCCACTGTACTCGGGGCTCCCGACGGCACGCCGCTGGCAGCATTTCCTCCGACTTGTCCTCGTCCCCTTCCCAGCTCCACGTGCTTCCCCGGTTCTGCGTGACCCTTTCTCTCCTGCGGTTGTCCCCCGCCCCGCCCCCCGCTGGGGCGCTTTCTTTCCCTTGGCCCCCGGGGGCTCAGACGCGATTGCCGCGTCACTACAAACCGGCAGCGGGGCACTGGGGGCCCTGCCACCGGCTGGCGCGGCAGCAGCAGGGCAGCGCTGGCCTCGTGGGGCTCCCCTCCCCTGCTCTTCCCCTTGTCCCAGGACCCCCTCAGGGCCAGCTTCCGTCCGAGGACGGATCGGAGAGGACAGAACGGAGAGCGGAGGGCACGGGGCCCCCCTTCCCGAGCCTCTGTCGCCCCGTCCCGCCTGGAAGGCCACCTCGGACGCCTCTCAGACGCCCCACGTCTTTGCTCTCAACGTGAGTTAAGAGACCCTTGAGGGCCAAGGCCAAGGCCACTTGCTCCTGGAGCTCCGCCGAGGAAGGTGCGTCTCTGGTTCTGCCAAGGGCCACGTGTTCTGCACATCAGTCAGGCGTTCACGAGTCATGAATTCCGCAACCAAACGGCAGGAAGGGGTCGCCGTCTGTCGCACCACGCGGACCGGCCGGGGCCCCGGAGCAGCGCCGTGAGAGCGGCTGAGGGAGCGTCCGGGGGCCGCGGGCGGGAGGAGACCGGGAGGCGCAGGAGCGGCTGATCCACCTCAGTGGTGTTCGCTTCCTGGAACCTGGAAACCGCGGATGGACTTGCTGGCTCCTCCCTCCCTCAGTCAGGGCCGTCTGCCACCCTCCCGCTCCCGGCCTCCAGGGCCACCCGCCCACGGCTCCGCTGGCCCCCAGTTACCTGTGCGGATTCGGTTTGCAAGCTCTGCCTGCGTCGCCCTCTTCCCTGTGGAGGGGGCTCTGGCCTTGGGTGGAGAGAGACCCCGGTGGGTTGCGGCCCCGCCCGCTGGGCTGCCCCATTGTGTTCCGTTGTCCGGGAAACCGGAGCGGGGGGTGGGGGGGGCAGTAGCGGGGAGGGGCCGGATGGCAGCAGCTCGGCTGAGGCCCTGGGGTGAGGACGGGACGCGGGGTCTGGGGGCTCCGAGCCCAGCAGTGGCAGGAGACGCGGACAGAGCTGCCGCCGACCGGGAAACGCAGCAGGAAGCACACCCGGCGCGGCGGCCGCAGGAGGCCAAGGCGCTGGGCGGCCGGTGCCCTCGCGTGACCGCGCGCATGTGAACATACCAAACGTCACGGGAGGGTAGAGACGGAGACGTAACCGTCGAACAGATCGAGCGTGACTAGAAAGTTTAGTTTTAGATGTTCCCTTTTTCTGTAAAACAACCTATAAATTAAACAGCGTTTTGTTTCAGACCCCAACGGCGTTTCCTGTGGCGTCGGTGGGGCGATGGCGGCTTCCTCTGGGACGTCGCGGCCGGGAAGGGCCGAGCGGAGTGTGAAGGGCGAGCAGGAAGCACGGGGACCTGCTCCGCCGAGCGCGAGGCGACGCCACCAGGCGGTGCGGGGCATGTGGCCGTGGGGCGTGGAGGCCAGCAGGCCCGCGCCACGGAGCCACGCGCCAGGCCTGTCCCGCCGTGGGACACGGGGCGCACGCCTGGTGTTTCTGTCCATGGGAGCGTCCCAAAGAACGCAGATCGGGGGCGGGAGGGGGAACTAGGCAGGGAGAGGAGGGAACAGAGGGTGGTGAGCGCTGACCCGGGCGGGGCGGCCGGCGGGAGTGCGGCGGCGGGAGGAGCCCGTTCCCAGCGACAGCGACGGGCAGGGAGGCCGCCTTGCAGCCTCGAGGATGCGCATCCATCCAACAGATAACCACCGAGCACCTGCCCAGGGTCAGGCCCGGCGCTGAGAGCCGCCTCCCCTCGTGGGGCCTGACGGGCCATCGGGAGCGCAGAACAAGGGTCACGCGGAGCTTCCGTCGTGCTGCCCAGGGCGGCGGGCCGAGCCAGGGGCGAGCTGCGTGTGGGACCGTGGACCAGCCCAGCCACGGCCGAGGGCTGGGGCATCGCCGTGCCAGGGGGCGGGGCGACCACCGGGGCGGCGTGGCAGCCGGGGCCCCAGCCGGGCGCCCTGTCGCCTCCCCCGCCCGACGCAGCCCGGAGGCCTCGGTGCAGCTGGAAGGACGGCTCTGCTCTGGCGGCCGGACGGGGCCGTGGGGGGTCCCCCGAGCCCGGACGTGCGGCTGGGCTGCAGGCGGAGGGTGCCGCTCCCGGAGCTGAGTGCCTGGGGGCAGGGGCGCCCTGGGACGCCCCGAAAGGTCCAGGTGGCAGCACGGCGTTGGCGGGGGTGCGGCGGGCGTGAGGCCAGGGAAGAGGGAGGGGGTCGCCGCGCTTAGAGAGAAGGGACCGTGTGGAGCGGAGAGGGGACCCAGCAGCCAAAGCGTCCCCTCCGCCGGGGGCGGGGGTGAGGAGCAGGGAACGTGGTAGGCTGGGAAAGCAGGGGGAACCCCAGGCCTGGACGGGGAAACCGGGGCTCGCAGGACAGGAGGAGGAGGAGGGGCGCCAAGGAGGGGGCGGCCGGAGACTGAGCTGCGGAAGCCGGGGCACCGGCCTTTCCCCTGGAAACCGCCACCAGCCTGGGGTCCCTGAGGCGGGGGCCCTGCCGTCTGGGGGTGGGGCTGGCGGCAGCGGGGGGGCCTGGCTGCCCAGCCCCTGGGGGACCCTCTCCTATCCGCTTGTCCTCGACGTCAGAGGACGCCACAGGCGGGTCATGCGGGGCGGACAGCTGCCCACCCAGACCACAGGCGCGTGAGAAGGGTGGCAAGGGCTGCGGTCCGCGCGGCTCGGACGCGGGGACCCTGACGGCACCGGCCGCCCAGGAAGGCCAGGCTCGCGCGCCGGGTGCCGGGTGGGGCCCACGGCCGTGTCCCGTGGCTGCGTCTGACCGTGTGAGGGGAAAGTGTCCGGCCTCCCGGGAGAGGCGAGCCGAAGCGGGACCCGGGGTGAAAGTCTCTGGATTTACACGTACGTCTTGTGAAAGTATTCCCGCTCGATCGCCACGGCAGCAGCGAGCATCGTGGGAGCGACCACCGCAGGCCCCTGGCCGCAGCGCCCGGGTTTGTGGCCTGGACGTCAGACTCGAGGCCCATGGCCGAGGCGGAGGCCCGGCCACGCTCCTTCCGGAAGGGGCGGGTGCGGGCAGACGCGGTCCTGGCCTGCGTGGGACCAGGGTCCCCCCGTCCTTGCTGGCGGCAAGGTGAGGGCGTCCTCAGCGTCCCCCACGGTCGAGGCCTCAGTCTCTCCTGTCCCTTCTCCTGCCAGGTCTCAACTTCGCGGGGGAGGGTCGTCCACTCCTAAAGGGACTCGATGTGCCGCCCAGATACTGTGGACAATTCCCAGCTCTGCCCTCAGCTCAGCCACCCTCAAGGCCGTGTCTCTGGGAAGGGGGCTGGCCCTGGGCTGAGGGACCTGGCTGGGCAGCCTGCCCCGCCCGCTGCGGAGGGGGGGACGGCAGTTGGGGCGGCCACATGTGGCCGCCAGCAGGGTGGCCAGCGAGCAGACACCACGGCTGCCCCTCGCACTGGTCTGTGGGTGTGGATGCTGGTCACGGCGTAAGGTAATTCCAGACCAAATGATTGTGTCCGCTGTGCCGGTCAGGCTTCCTTGGGCCCCCTCTGTGTCCTCTCTAGGTTTCGGGGCAGTGGGGCCATCTCTCCCCCAGTTGGGGAAGGGGGGTCGCTCCACAGGGGGCAGAGACCAACAGGCCCCGCCCTCACACTCAGGTCTGGGGAGACGGCCCGGAAGACGACCTGAGAAAGCCGCGCGGAGGCGAGTCCCAGGGCTCGGGGTTGGGGGCGGCGCCTGCCAGGCACACGGGCGGCCGGGCCCGACCGGGGTGGGAGGGGGGTACAGACCGCCGGCCGGACTGCGGGACGTCAGAAGTGCGGTCGGACTTCGCGCGTCCGGAGCGACGGCTGCGTGGCCCGCGTGTGTCTCTTACCGCCCGGGGAGCCGGGGCTTGCGGCCCGGCGTGTACATTCTCTCCTGATGGCGTTGCCCACGGGCGCCACCGCACCCCCTGGACGGCACCGCACACGAGGCCCCGCGGAGCGGGCAGCACTCACCCGGTGACCTCTGGGCCCCGCAGATGGCGAGGCCCGTCCGTGGGCACCGCCTTCTCATGCCATCCTGCGTGTGCCCACGCGCCGCCCCGGCTGGTTGTCGATGGGGCTGAGCCGAAGCCCAGGCTCCCAGGGACGCTCCCGTGGACAGAAACACCAGGCTGCGCCCCGTGTCCCACGGCGGGACGGGCCTGGCGCGTGTGCTGCGGGACCGCGGGGGCCCCGCCACGGCTGCTGCAGGGGCACCGCCCGCTGCTTCAGCGACCATCCCAGGGAGCCCGCCCGCCGCATCTTCGCTCATTTCCATCCGTGTCAGCGACGCTGACCGAGGGCTCCCCAGGGCCGGGCAGGCCGTTCCCACGCCCCGTCTCCTCGCCTTCCCCCACCTGGCCCCCCACCGCCCGCCTGGCTTTGGGGTACAGTTCCGTTCGACTTTAATCCACTTCCACTGGAGTCCATTCCACTGAGTTGGGCTGCTACTTCCGTTCCTTTCCGATGCGTTTTTAGTTCAGTTCAACCAACTTCCCTTTAACACAGTGCAATTCCAGGGTTGGTTTCTCTGTGGCTCTGTGCGCGTCCATTCAGCGGCTACGTGGCCAGAGCAGCAGGAGGCGTGGGGGCCACGCGACCTCGGCCACGGCGAGGCCCCGACCCAGCGGGGCGCGCACCGGCTCCCCATGTGCACTGTGGGGGCTGGGAGGCGTGCCGGCGCCCTGTGTCCCCAGGAAACATGTGTGAACTCGGGGAGCCACTTTCCCCGCAGTCTTGGCAGCCGCCAGTGCACCGTGTGCCTTGTGAGCTTCCAAGGGGACAGGTGTACAAACAGTGTCCAGAAATCTCCACGCGTCCCTGTGGACCCTGCTGCTGAGGGTGGGCTGAGCGCTGGGGTCCGGAGTGGGGACCTCGTCCCGAGCCGGGTCGCCCAGGGGGAGCCGACTTGTGCAGATGCGTGGTCGGGGCCTGTCCGCTCTGGGTCCCAGCTTCCGCGGGCCGCCCAGGCGCGCCGCGGTCCAGCCGCCTGCTGCGTGCTGAGCGCTCAGGAAGCCGCGGCGGGATCCCCGAGTCCAGCCTGCGTGCGACCGGCACGTGCACCGACGCGACTCTGGGGTCGGACCGACGCAGAGGGCAGGACCGGGCGCTTGGCCGGAGATCCGCGGCGAGCGTTCCTGCACGCCTGGGGAGGTGCCCTTCACCGGGGACACACGGACGGTCCCTCTGGGAGGGGCTGAAAGCAACACAAGTGGAGAAACAAATTGTCACGGTCCCCCGCCTTCCCGGCGACCCACTTCCGTGCCGCTCTGAAGGCGCCGCTGCAGGCGATGCTGGGGTCTCCGCAGGGGAGCCGCCGGCGCGGGGCACGTGGGGAGGCAGGCCCCATCCACGTCATCTACGGACCGACCGGGAGGGGCTGCCCTCTGGTCACTTGCTGGCCGTTCCCCACACACGCAGGGCCCCCGCACCCCCGGGATCGACGCGGCGGTTCGTTCCCTGTCTCGATTCCGTCAGCCAGGATCGGGGCGCCAACCTTTCGGTAATTTACAAAGGCTGTTGAATTTTATAGTAAGTGTTTTTCAAACCAAGCCGGATCCTAAACAATAATGACTTTTTAATGTGGCCCTGTGATTACATTGTCACCGTGAAATACGGGGTCTCCGTCCGCCTCCGGGATGAGCTGGCATGGACGCCTTGCGGGTGCAGCCGCGCGGGCCCAGGTGAAGCAACCCCCACACATCAGCCTCCGGCCGGCACGCCTGGCAGGCGAGGCCCGAAGCCTGTGCTGGCGGCTTAAATTTCCGCGGACAATTTGTAAACAAGCCCTCCCTCTGGTTCCGGAGCCGTGGCAGCAGCGGGAGCCCCTCCGAGGGGGCGGCTGTGCCTCCACGGTCACCCTGGGCGACGCTGGCCCGGGGCCCCAGCCCATGTGGCTGCTTACGTGCAAGGCTGTGATGCGGGCAGCTAACACGGAGCGAGCCACGCAGGGGGAGCCCCGTGGCCCACGTGGCTGGTGGCTGCCGTGCCAGGCCGCACGGACGGAGAACACGCCCTTCGTCACACACGTGTGCCGGACGCACAGCGAGGGGCGCAGGGCTTCTCCCTGACGACCACGTGGGTCCCCTCCTGCACCCTTTCGTCCCCTCACTGGGCTTCAGCGACTCCAAGTCCTGCCGGGAGGGGCCCAGAGGCCCCACAGCCCTGCACTTGGGGTCCTGTTCACCCTGTTTCTGAACTGCCTTGGGGTCCCATTTGGGTGTCAGGAGCAGCCCAAATGCCGGCAATAACCGGGCACAGCCTGAGGGCCCCCCCCACGGCTGCCCCTCAGGGAGCTCAAGGCAAGCCCCGGACGCCTGGTTGGCCCCCGCAGCCGGCCAGGGGCATCCAGGGCCCTAGGGGGTCTTTGTGGGCCCCCGCTGGCCAGCAGGGACCCCACACGCCCGCAGCGCGTGACTGGCAGGGCGGGGTCCTCCGGCCTCCCAGTCGCCGGCTTTCTGCACCTGTGTACGGCGGGCGGAGGGGGGCGGCTTGTCCGGGGAGGGCTTAGGGTCCCCGCGAGTCTGGCAGGAACGGCAGGGCCCCTCCTTCCTCCTCCCAGTTCAGGTTCTCATCTGCCTTGGAGATCCGGAAGCTGAGGCCTCGAGCTGGGCTCACCAGGCGGACCCTGCCCCAGGCCACACAGCCAGGGGTGGGATCCCCGCCCAGGCCAGCAGCCAGCCAGCGGGTGCCCGGCGCCCTGAGGTCACGGGTGTGCTGAGACAGTGAAATGAGCTAAGGACCCAGTCCCAGACGCCCAGCCTGAGGACGGGAGGGTTTTCTAAGTTCCTTTTTGGTATTTAACACAGACGTTTATTTGCCGCCACAGGACCATTTTCAAAAGGAAAAACGCTCCTCAAAGAAGCCTTAATGTCTCCTCTATAAAAAAAGGAAAAGGCAGGAGGAAGGAGGAAGCCAGGAGCCACACCTGCCCGCGAAGCCACAGAGACAGAGACAGGCCCTGGCAGGGCAAGGCAGACCCCCTCTTGGGCAGAGGCCGCGCGCCGTGCGCCCCATGGAAAACGAACACAACACGCGGACGCCCCGTCGACGCCGCACTCCAAAATCCGATTTAACAAACAGCCCGTATTCAAGGCGATTAGCGAGCATTCCATTATAAAAACAAATGAAATCCTCCCCATCTGCAGATAAATAATTTTCTCCCTATGCCTAAGCGGGAGGCGTCAGCTTAACGGGTAATGATCTAAATTATGTATTAAACTCAATTACTTTTTATTACTGTTTCCCATTAGGGCCCCTGATTGACTCGCTGCGTGGGGACGTCTCTCAGAGGGCCGGGTCCCCGGGCCGTGCCGCCCTCCGCGCCCCGGCCTCACGGAGAGAGCCGGTCCCCCCCGCCCCCGCCAGCGCGGGCGGCGTCTGGCCGGCTGAGCGGGCCGTGCGTGTGCGGACTGGCCCTCGGCAAACACTCCTCCCGCGGCAATCTCCCTTCTCCGCGCGCTTGGCCGCGCGGCCGGGCCAGCGGGTCCTGCCGGGGCCTGCAGTGCGCCACCGCTGCGCCGCCGAGGCTCCCCCGCCCCCGCCCGGTGCGGTCCGGCGGCGGCGCCGACCACAAACACGCGCTGCCAGGCCGCCCCTGCTCTCCTGTTAGGAGTCCGCGCCCCTCTGTGCGCGCCCCCACGTCTGCCCGTGGGCGCAGCCTGACGAGCCCCACAGACCGGGGAGGACACGCAGCGGGGTGACTTCCCACGGCCCAGAGGCCGGAGGCCGAGGCCGCGGTGCCCGTAGACTCCGGGTCCAGCGACGCCCTGCTCCTCGTTCGCAGGCGCGCCTTCTCGCCTCACGTGGAGGGGGGAGCGGGGAGCCCTCTGGAGCCCGCTTTACGAGGGCACTGATCGCACTCATGGGGGCCCCAGCCCCGGGACCACCTCGCCTCCCCAAGGCCCCGCGTCCGAACACCACCACGCCGAGGGTCAGGGTTCAACATACGGATCTGGGAACATGCTAACGCGCAGTCTAGAACCGGCCATGCTTCTCACACGTGAGCAGCAAACAGCTTTTTAGAAGCTGCGTGGATGCCTGAGCGCTAACACACTTGTCTCTGTGCCGTGACCGTGAACCCAAGGAGCCAACACGCAGCAGGACACGATTCTCCAGGGAGCGGGGCGGGGCGCGGGAACATTCCGCCCCCAGGGATGCCCTGAACCCCTGTGGCTCAGAGCAGCACCCAGACGCACTGCCCCCGCACAGCCCGTGGCCCTGCCTGAGGTCGGAGTAGTCCGGGAATGCTGCCTGGAGGAGGAGGTCTTCACGCCACAGCTCAGTGGCAACTGGCAGGGACAGCCAGGCCTCCGCCGGGCCTGGACCCCCAGCCCGCGTCCCCGGGGCGGCCGCTGTGCCAGGGCTGATGGGACAGGCACACCTCAGGCGGGCCCGGGACTCCGCTTTTCGTGTGTTTGATGAATGCTCGGACCTCCAAAAAAGGAATTAATTTTACTTGTTCCTCCAGCGGTCGTTAGAAAAGCTTTTAATGAACACAGTAAAACCCAACTAATTATCCCGATGGCGTTTCACTCTAAATAAAATTGACAGGACCCACGGACGCGATGCGTATAATTCTCCTCCGTTTATTAAAACCCATTTATCACATTTCATCCTAGAGGAAACGGGTCCTATTAGTGTGGTAATTTAACTAATATTTCCTCACTGCATCTAATATTTAGGGGGAGTTTACTGATATTAAAGTCATAACGCATCATATGGCGATGACCTTGCACTCTAGTTACTTTTCCGGGGGGGCCGTCCGGACTGATCCCCCACGTGCTTGGGGGCGCCTCTGACCGGAAAGAACCGCCCCCCATTTCAGTGGGGTTGACATCTTGGCCTGCTCCGGACGGGCTGGGGCGCGGGCCCCCCGGACACGCCTGTGATGCCGGTTTCCGCGGGCGCGCGAGCGGCTCTCCCCGCGCCTGCCTGGGCTCCCCGCGCCCGCCAGCCCTCGCCCAGGCTTCGCGAGCGTCTCCGCTGGTTCCCCCGGGAGCGTTTCGCAGCCTTGCAGCCTCGCGGCTGTGGCGCCCATTTCAGACGCCGCCCGCCCGTTTGTCCAGCGGGGTGTTTCTGCCGGGGGTTTGCTCCGCCCCCCCGCCCCGCCCCCCAGCCCTGGTCTCACTGGACTCTTGTCTGTGCTGTGTTTTCCTTGGATTTGCTTGATTCCACTGCTGGCAAATCAGCTTCTGCCTCTTCGTAGCTTTTAGAAGTCGCAGGCTCTGACGTGGGCCGGACGCCCGCGTCTGGCTCCGTGTTGTGGCAACACGCCTGCTTCGGCGCCAGCAGGACTCCCACCCCGTGAGAACCTTCGCCCTAACGCACGTGTCTTTGGCGAGGAGGAACCTGAGCCGTGTTTCTCCTTCGTTTCCTTCGTTGATGAAGGATAATGAATTACCTTCGTGGTTTCATATGTGGAATGTGCTAGAAGAATCTCCCTCCAGGTTCCAGTTCCCCAAAGATGGCATCTGTGTCCTGGAGCACGTGCTCCCTTCGTGGAAACGCTGGGTTCTGTGGACAAGGGGCAGCTGCCCAAGTGCCTGCCCAGCTGTGTGTCCAGGTGGCTGCCCAGGTGGCCTGAAGGAACTGCCAGGAGGAGGAGGGGGCAGCGGGCAGGGCTCTTGGGGAACATCCCACCTACACGTCCAGACTTCATCCCACACTTATGACTCGGAGACCTTTTATTATTGTTTGCCTCCACAGACAATATTTGTGTGTCTTAAAGTTGCATAAATGGTAAAATAGTGGGTCCCGGGTGCTTTTTTCACCCCACACCAAGTTTCTGAAATGTATCCGTGTCGACCGATGGTCACGTGGCAGGTCCCTTCTGACGGCAGCGGGATACCCGACGGGGGGCACAGGGCCGGCAGGCGGATCGCTCCCCACGGGGACCCCCGGCTCCCGCCCTCACAGCGGCTGTCCCTGCGGCCGGCTGGCGTGCCCTGTGCCCGGCGCCTGCGGGGGCCGCTGACGCCCCGGGAACCCCACCTGCGGGGGCTTCTGGGCGGCAAGCATGTTGCGAGCGCTCAGTACGCGGCGCCGCGTCATCATCATTCTTATTGATCATCGACGAGTCCCCGTGCTAGCGGAGCGGCCTCGCTGGCTCCCACGCCCGCCCGCAGCGACAGAGCCCCATCGCGGGAGATTCACGGCCGCACGCACGCGCCAGGCTTGTTAATTTTTTACCCTCTAATGGGTGAAAAACGGCGTCTCGTTGTTCTAATTTGTGTTTCTCGCGTTGGCACTGAAGTCGAGCCTCTGCGCCGAATTCACTGCACGTTGTTTTGCCGACGTTTACAGAGCCCGACCCTTTCTGCGCTTCCTATTGGTGGCTGGCCTTTGTCTTATTGATTTTCAGGAATTATTTATGGATCCTGGGAGCCCTACTTTATAGCTCATACGGGCTGCAAATATATCCTCCCAGGCGGAGGCTGGTATTTCTTGCTTTATTGATGGGATGTTTTGCTGAACAGAATTTTAAATTTTAATGTGTCTGATACCCGAAACTTTCGCTCATGTTCTGTGATGGTGCGTGAAATCCTGTGTTATCTTTGGCAGTTCTGCATCTTGACAGGGAGGTTTCTACCCACCCGACCTTCTTCCTTCGTGCTGGGAGGCGCTTTCTCCTGCTGCGTGCGCGCCACGCGCCTCTGCCCACCTCCCGACGAGGGTCCCGCCCCAGCTCTCTCCAGCACTGCTGTTTTGTCCGTCTGCCCTGGAGCTGCACCAGAACTTGACACCTATGAGGCACACCAGTCCCTCCCCTGTGTCTTCAGGGGGCCTGGGCCCTCTGGAGCCCCCTCTCCGCAGCTCTGTGCCTTCCACGCATGCCTGTCCCCTCGGAGGCTCTGCTCTGCAAATCCTGTGCGCGTGGCCCCTCGGAGCCCTCAGTCCCAGCCCCTCGGGCCGGGAGCCAGGGCTCCGCGCAGAGGCCCACACGCCGCCTCCGAGCCGCCCGCCGGGGCCTCAGCACATCACCGCCCCTCCTGCTCGCCTGTTTCAAGTCCACCCTTGCTTACATCTCGCTCCGCTGGACTTTTAGTTGCCGAGATGGGCGTTCCTCTGTCAGAGCTGGAGGGAGCCAGCCCCGCGATCTCTGCGTTGTATCCAAAAGCCACCTCTCCGTTTTCAATGCACAAATCAGCGAAGAGGCAAACTGGGGAGATTCGGTGCCACTCACGAGGCAGAGCCAGACAGGCTGCCGCCCGCGAGGTGCGGTTGGGGCGCAGCTGCAGGCCTGGGGCTGGCGGCAGGGGCCGGGCAAGCCCGCTTCCACCTTTGCAGCACGAGCTGTGCTTTCTGTCCAGAACGAATGGATCGGGAAGTAGAGGCTCGGGCTGTGGCCCAGCGCTTCCTGGGACAAGGGACACGAAGAGGAACGGCCGGGCAAGGCTGCGGTGGCGTGTGGTGGGGGGGCCTCCCTGGCAGGTCCCGCTCGGCCCTGAGACATGAGGGGGTAGGGCAGGTGCGGCCCATCAGGGAGTTCAGAGGAAGTGGCGCCCGGGCCCCTCCAGGCCCTGTTCCCCAAGGCCGGTCCCTGCGGCCCCAGGCCTCCCTTGCTGGCTGAGCGCTTCCTGAGCCCACAGGCACCCCGCACCTGCGCCCGAGGGGCAGTGCGCGGCCACTGCAGTGCGGCGTGCCAGGCCTGCAGGGCTGGGGACCTTGTCGGGCCCAATGCTGCGGTCCTCCGTCCAGGAGAAGGGAACCCAGAGCGGGAGGTCGGCCGGGGTCACTCGCAAAGGTCGCACACAGAGGCGAGGCCGAGCCCAGGGCCCCGTGCACAGCTCCCCACAGAGCGTCGCCCAGGGTCGGGGGAGGTCCTGGCCAGGCCACAGGCGGCAGCGGGTGGCTCGGCCAGAGCCGGGGGTATGTGTGCGTGTGGGCGTGCCGTGTGCCCACCGTGGGAGCGTGCGCACGTATGTGTGTGCACACGTGTGAGGGTGCACACGTGTGCACATCCATGGCGTGTGCACGCATGTGTGTTTCATTCCACTTAGAACCCCGTCCCGGCATCACCTGGGGCCTCAGGGGAGCCCCGCGCCCCGGCAGGCGGGACGGCTGGCACACGCGGCGCAGAGACGGCGGGCGTGGCGCGGACGGGCGGGGACACGCGAGCCTGCACGTCATCCAGGGCTCGGGACCCAGGCAGCGGAGAACAAAGGCGCCTGTCTGTCAGGGCACGGGGTGGGGGCCCCCGGGCCGGGGCGGCGGCAGGAGTCGAGGCTGAACGGGGCGGCGGCGGGCCTGATGTCATTTTGTCCGGGAAGGCGGCCGTGCCCCGCAGAGCCCCGCCCCGTCCTCGCTTCCCCGGGATGAACCCAGAGTCGTGGGCGGCGGGGGGGGGGGGGGGGGGCTCACTCCACCTCGGTGGTGTCCGTGCCAGACAGAACCCTCCAGGGGCCCCCAAAGTCAGTAACCCCAAGTTACCTGGGACTGAGGCGTGCAGGGCCCTTTGAGTTTGTTGAGTAGATGAGTGGATGGGCAGGAGGCCGCTCCAGGCCCCCCCGGACGCCAGGGCCCCAGGCGCTGCACAGTGGCGGCCGGTCAGGCTGCGTGTGGCCTTTCGAAACCAGGGCCCTGCCTACCGCCCCGGTCCCCGCTCCCCCAGTGCCCAGAGCCCTGGCTGCTGGGGCCAGGGCTGAAGGCCCCGGTGCCTGTGATCCCAGCGCACTGAGCAAGGCGGGGTCGCCACACTTAGAAGCCAGAACGGAAGCGCTCAGCAGCCTCGTGACGGCTCCTTCCAGAGGATGCAGGGCCGGGGCCTGGCCGGCCGCCCTGGGTCCCGCGGCTGCTGTGAGGTCAAGCCTGGGGCTGCCCGGTATGGGACTGGGGCACTGACTTGGTCTCTGCCTCCAGCAGAAGAGGGACCAGGGGGCCCAGTGAGAGAGATGGGTCGGCAGCCCAGCGTGGCAAGGCCCAAGGAGAGTCAGGACGCAGCCCCCTCCGCGTGCTCTGTGCTCCGGGCCGCCCTGGGCCCGCCGGCACCTCCTGCCCCTTCCCGGGGACCCAACGGAGGGGTCCAGGGTGCGGGCAGGAAAGGGTTAAGGACATGCGGAATGAACCTAATTTACATGCAAAAGCCTCGCATCCCTTCCTCCAGACAACCCAGGGCTTGTGCAAACCAATCAATATTTTATGAACACATTTCCTCTGATGTGCGGGGAGGGAGGCAGCTGGTCTGGGGCTCCTCACCCCCCCCCCCCCCCCGCCCAGGGGCCGGCCCCTCTATTTCTGGGGTGATTCTCCAGAAAGCAGGAGTTTCTTCCCCGCTCCCGTCCCCGCAGCCAGTGTGCCGCTCGCGGTGGGTGCCTGGTGACCCCGGCAGCACCAACGAGTGCGCGTCGGAGTGAAGGAGTGGACCTGCCTCCGCAGTTCCGACAGGCACGTGGGCCGAGCACCGTGGACGTGTCTCCCAGTGTGGCCGCCACTGCTGAAGGCCACAGAGAAATGCGCGGGAGGCTCACGGCCGCCTGGGGTCCCGGGGCCCGACTGAGCCCTCCTTTACCTGCCCCCCAGGAAGTGCCAGACCGCTCCCCCACCCCCCCACCCCCGCCCCCAGCTCCTCCCCAGGCCGTGGGGAGGGGCCAGCCCGCTCCGGGCCCTGCGGTCCCCTCGACCTCTGTTGGAGCCTCTCAGCCCCATCGAAGGTCTGGGCCCAGCCCCGTTCCCCCCATCGCCCCAAAATAAGGGGTGTTGAGCCCCAGGTTCAGCGCCCTGGCTCTGGAGGCTGGCAAACAGGGACTTACTCTGAGCCTGGTGCCCGCCACCCACAGTCCCACAGGGGTGCTGGGAACACGGAGCACACGGGACACAGCCTCACACGGGTCAGCGTGCGGCACAGAGGGAAGCCAGGGCTGGGGGCGCACGCCGTCACCCCGCAGCGTGCCCTCCGTGCGGGTGGCTGGGGCCACTCAGAGAATGGAGGGTTCCGGGCAAACCCGGGTGGGATGGACCAACAGGAGCTGGGGCAGGGCAAGGAGGCCTGCGAGGGCTGAGGCGCCCAGGGGTGCGGCAGGCGCGTCACTGCCGGGCAGGTGAGTCCAGGGACCCCCAGCCTGCCAGTGCCGACCAGCAGGGCCTGCGCCCCCGCGGAGAGTGGGCCGGGCCCCGGGGAGCCCACCAGCAGGGCAGGGGGCGCGGGTGATTCTTAGGGCCCAGGGGACGGGGCCTGTGTGGGGGTGGGCTGCTCCTGACCCCGGAGGCCTCTAGTAGGGGACAGGGAAGTGGTCCCCATCTGGGCTTCCCGTCCAGTGTGCTGGGCGAGGGGCTGGGGGCGGGGCCTCATTTCCCCGCGGCAGCACCGGTCCTGGCAGATGTGGGGGAGCCCCCGCGGGCGGGCTCTGGCTCCGGCTGGGCAGGATCAACCCTCGGGCACACCCCTGCCCTGCACCCGCCTGCTCCCAGGGCAGCCGACGGTCGGTGCGGCCGGTTCCTGCGGCCGTCGGGCCCTGCACGGTGGAAGGGGCTCCGCAGGTCCTGCCGCACGAGCCCCCGCCCTGCAGACTGTCACTCCCGAGTAACAAGCACCCCGACTCCCTCACCCGTGCGGACCGCAACCCCGCCCGGCGGCCAGAGCCCTCCTCCCACGCTGCCCCCCCGCGCCCCCCCTCCCCGTAACCCTAATCCCCCGCCCTCCAGTCCCTGCCTCCTTCATTCCCTTATTATTCATTCCTTCGTCCCACAGCCGCCCGGCGGTGGGTGCTCTTGGGATACAGAGCCCGCAACTCAACGCCCTGCGGGGGCACTGCCAGAAGCCACGCCGCGGAGGTCGGGTCCGCGTCCCCTTTCCCAGGACAGGCCCGACTCCAGCTTCCCCCAGCCTGGCCTGACCTCCTTGGGGGGGGCGGGGGGAGCCCGGAGCACAGGCTGCACTCCGGGCCCCGTCTCTGGTGGGTGCTGGGGTCGCCCAGGAAGCTGGTGGGGCTGTGCCCCAGATGCCGGCCCCGAGCGGTCGGCACCCGGCTCCCCACGGGCCAGGCCAGGGAGGAGGCCCTGAGCGGCACAGGGGCTGCAGGCCTGGGCACCCGTGTCTGGGGGACCCCGTGTGGCCGTGTGGGGGCCAGCGAGGCAGGCTGCCCTCCTGGGTTTCCGCACGGCCGGGTTGGGGGCTGGAGGAGGCGGGGGAGGGGCGGAAAGAGCCCGGGGCCTCGTCCCCCGAGCGCTGACAGCAGCGTTCCTGTGTCCACTCTGCATTTTATAAAATCGGCACTTCTCACGGAAGGAGGGAGCGGCTGCCGCTGAAAGGGCTCCGGCGGGGGGGCCGGGGCCGGGGAGGGGCGGGGATGAAAAGACCCACCTCGAGGCCGCTCCTCTTTGTCAGGAGCAGGAAGGCGGCGCTGGCCTGGCCGGAGAGGCGCCCACACCGTGGGTGGCTGTTTGGCCCGACCAGCCCTGCAAATGGCTTCCTTTTTCATGTGAAACAGGTTGTTGATAATGTGCTTTGTGTCCTGTAATTAAAAACAGGAGTGAGCGGCCAGGGTGTTCATCCCAAGGAGCGGGCTGCTGAGTTGCGGGGAGCCTGCGTGCCCGCCCACACGCGCAGACGGGGCGGGGCGGGGCGTCCGCGCCCCGGCTCCGGCTCATCCCAGCTGTGCTCACGAGGGCCGCCCGCCCCGCCTGCAGCCCAGCCGGCCCCCTCCTCCAGGAGGCCTTCCTGCCGCGCCCTCCACGCTGGCTGCTGCAGGGGCCGGGACCAGACCCAAGCCCCCCGTAGGCCGCGGGTGTGGGGAGCCGGCCCCCACCATCTCGAGGCCTGCGTTCCCCGTCCGCCCCCGCAGCCCGAGCGCTTAGACGGCAGTGCGGGTCAGAGGGGCAGGCCCCCGAGGTGCTGCTGAACCCGCCGCCTGCCGCAGCCTGGTGTGCCGTTTGCAGGGCTGTGGCGCACAACCCTCAGACGGGGTGCCGGACGCCAGAGCCGTAGGGGCTCCCGGTCCTGAGGCCAGAAGCTCACGGTCAAGGTGGCGGCAAGGTTCCCTGGCTGGCGGGAGCGTCGCCCAATCTCTGCCTCCGTCTCCCCTGCGTGGGCGCCTGTGCCCTCCCCCCAGAAGGACCGGTGACGTGGGACCTGGGCCCATGCGACTCCAGTGCGACCTCACCTCAGGTCAACGCGTGACGTCAGCAACAGCTGTTTCCAAACAAAGTCCCGTTCCAAGGCCCTGGGGTGGACCGGAACCTGTGAATGTGGGGACGCAAGGGCCGGTTGTGTCCTCCACACGCCGGAGGGTGGAGCAGAGACCCAGCCCCCCTGCCCCGTGGGGAAGGACGTGTCCCGGGGCCTCGCTGTGGGCGAGCGGGCGGGCGGGCGGCCTGCTCCGCTCGGCTCGTCTGGAGAAGCCAGGCCGGAACGCATGACCCAGGCTGGGAGGCGGCGTCCCCCACCTCCTTGGGGAGGTTTCCAGACACCGGAGGGGGTCCGTGCTCTGGGAAGCGAGGAAGGAGCCCCTGCAGCGGCGGGCACGGGGCCCCTCGCCGCCCTGCGCTCCCCCGCCACAGGGCGCCGCGTCCCGGACGGGCCGCGGGAGCCCGCGCGCCGCAGCGGGGCAGGCTCGTGTCCGGGCGTCTGCGTCCGCGCGGCCTTCCTCACAGGACACGGGGAGACGCTTGGTGTTCCGACCTGGAACTGTCTTCCCGTTGGACAGAAATCTCTCTCCCTCAGCCCCCAACCTGCTGGTCAGAGCAGGGCCTTGTGGGAAACCAGATGCTTTTCAGGGAGACGGTGTACCTGGGAGGGCGCAGGGCTGCACCCTGGACTAGGGCAGGGCCCGCCCACCGTGCCCCGCCTGCGGGCGGGAGGGCCGTCTGGGGCCTGCCCGGGCCTGCGGAGCCGCCGCCCAGCTGAGCGCGCCTGCCCCTCCCCCGCCATCGTCCGGCTCCTCCATGTGCGAGCAGCCCTGTCAGGCGGCTGTGTCAGCCCTGACCCCCTGCTGCCGGGGCGGGGGTGGGAGCCAGGGGTACCCCATCCCCGGCTGGGCTCCGGCTGCCCGCCCCGCCCCCAAGAGCCTTCGGGGGCCCCTGCCACTGCCGCGGCTGCTCCCCGGAGTCGGGGAGACGCAGGCCGCCTGTGTGTCTGGGGGAGAGGGGGCCCAGCGTTGCCTGTGGGTGCACGTGACGCAGTCAAGTGGCGCTTGGCTGCCGGACAGCCCCGTGCGAAAGCCTAGGGCGCTGCGCCCGCAGCGCCTCCCCTCCCCTGGGCCCCACGGGCCCCTCGCTGGCCTGCAGCCTCCCTCGCTCTGCACGGGGTGATGCGTGTCCTCGCAGAGGAAGTCTGCCCGGGGCCTTTTTTTCTTTTAATCTGCATCCAAGGGATACATTTATTGATTTGAGAGAGAGACATGAATGTGAGAGAGAAACACTGATCGGTTGTCTCCTGTACACGTCCCAGCTGGGACCAAACCCGCAACCTTTTGGCGTCGGGGCGACGCTGCAACCGACGGTGCCGCCCGCCGGGGCTGCGGCCTTGCCTTCCGGCAGACCTTCAGGGCTGGGAGCGGCGAGTGCCCAGGCTGCCACTTGCCCCAGCCGGACGCCGCCCCGGAGCGGGGCCCCCGCCCGCCACCAGCGATTCAGCGGTCAGGTCGGCGCTGATGAGCGCGTCTTGACAGCCACCGTGCTCTCGCGCCGGCTCCTGGAGACGGTTCCACTCCACGGGCCCACGAAACGGCAGTTAAACGGTCTCCCCGCCTGGAAAAGCGAGGATCCCTCGGGGCGGCAGCGCTTGGGGCTCCCTGTGCTGATCGGTCTTAATTTGGGGAGCGTATGTCAGAGAGCTGGGAGGCAGGCAGGGGTGGTGAGTGGCCAGGGACACGGTAGAGGAGCGTCCCTGCGTGGTGCAAGCGTGACCCACCGAGTGCCGCTTTTAGCAGAGCATCGCTGAGTGGGATCAAGTGTCTCAAAATCGGGACAGTCCCCCGGGCCCAGGTGTGCCGAGTCGGAGGGAGGCGTTTGCTGGGTCTGGAGGTAAGGGCTCGGGGGCTTGGGGCGGGGAGGCCGGGGCTGGGCGGGCCCCCGTGGGCCCGCTGAGCGTCGTGGGGCTGGGCAGCGTGCCCTGCAACCCCTGGGGTGAGCCCGTGGGGAGGCGGACGGGCTCGGGGACCAGGTCACGGCCAGGAGCCGCAGCGGCGACCGCGTGCGACCCCGGCGCCCTGGACACGTGGCAGATGAGGACGTGGACTCATGGGGTGGGTGTCAGACACCCCAGGGCATGCCCGTGGGCGACCCCAGGCCCCTTCGTCCGGCTCCCGCGTCCCGCCCCGGGGCCCCTGTGAGGCGGGGCGACACCCCTCTCTGCCTCCCGGCCCGGAACTCGGGGGCAGCCCCGCAGGGAGCCCCCGTGAACAGCTCGCTCCGGGTGCCCAGCCTGTCTCAGGGGCCCCCGCTGCCGCTGGAGGCCTCTGCGGCAGACAGCTGCCCTGGGGCGGTCGGCCCCGGCCGGCCGGCAGGTGCGGGCCGGTGCTCGAGGGTCGGGCCCTGTGAGCCTGGGGACGCGGGAGCCACAGGGCTGCCGCGGTCCGAGCCTTCACCCAGCACCGAGGCCACCCCCAGGCTCCGGGCCTGGACACCGCCGCACCACCCTGTCCCCACTAGTGTGCGCTTCCTACTAATAGCATCCGTGGCTGCGTTCACTCCCCGCCTTCCGGACGCCCCCGGGAGCCCCAGGCGGCGGCGGGGTGCAGGGTCCCAGGGGCCAGGGAACTCTGGCCCAGGCCCCAGCTGCCCGGCCACTGCCTGGCCACGAGCTCAGGGCTCCCAGCCCAGGACGGCTCCGAGCCCACTGCCCCGTGCGCCCGAGGTTTCGCTTGGATTTCCTCTCTCCACACTGGGCAGCTTCGGAACTGACCACTGCCTCATCCGCTGCGCTTTCGACCCCCTCGGGCGTCTGGTGTCCTTGGTTCCCTTTCTCCAGCGCGGTGGCTCCACGTGGACCCCGATTCCCAGCCTCTGATCCCGCCCCGGATGGCAAAGGTCCCCCGGGGAACGGGGCCACGGCCCTTCGCCCCATCTCCTGCCGGAGTCCAGCCCCAGGACCTCGCTCCCCCACAGCTCTCTGCTCCCTTTTAACAGTTGCTTTTGTATTTCGTGCTGCTTGTCCCCTGAAATGTCAGCGGCTGCTTGGAAGGAAAACCGCCTCAAGGTTCTTCCAAGCGGCTGCCGGAGGAGGTCCCCGAGTCCCGCTCCGTGAGCGTTCAACGTCCTCCTGGCCGCCCCGGACCGTCACGAAGGCTGGGTCGCGCCTGGGAACAAACGGCCCGGAACCTCGGTTGTGACAGCGAAGGCTTCATGTCCGCGGTGCGTGGCTCAGTCCTGCTCCGAGTCCCCGCTGCGGGAGCCTGTCCCCGCGCTGCCGCTGGCCACCGCGGCAGAGCAGGGCGAGCTCCGCGGGCCGCAGGCGGGCGCCCGGGGCTGCGGCCGGCAGGCGGCAGCGTCACTGCGGCTCGCCTCTCGCCCCCTGAAACGAGCGCTGGGCCGCGGGGCGGCGCGTGCGTGCGCGGGCGTGCGTGGGCGTGGCGCCGCGGTCCCCCGGCCGTGGCGAGCGCAGCGGCTCTCCCTCCCCGGCTCACCGCGCTCACGTGCGACGGCTTCTCGTCTGCCAACCTGGAAGCCGAACCGTGGCTCGTTTCTTAGAAAGTCGCGTGTCCCCGATGAACGTGACCGCGGGCCGCGGCGGGGGAGCCCTCCTTCTCCCTCGGCTTCCACACGGGGCGCCGTCCTGTGTGGCTTGCAGGGCGGCGTGCCGCAGAAAACAGCGCGACGCTCGTCGCCAACAATGCGAGCCGCACCCTGGACGCTCCCGTTGACGCAGCCCAGCGGCCGCGGGGAGCGCCGGCGCCGCGCCGTCTTTCCCGGGGCCTCCGAGTCGCGTCGGGTCCCCTTACGTGCCTCTACGTCTTTGGACATTAGAGAGCGAAGGCCCGCAGGTTCGAGCCCGCCACAGCCTCCTCGGGGCACCGCCCCTGACTCCCGCGCAGCGGCCTCTCCGTCTCTCCGGTGACTTGTGCTTTGCCTACTGTCGCTACGTCGCCTCTGTCCTTTCCTCAGCGTTTGCTGTACAGACGCCTCTGTCCGCCCTCGTTTTCAAACCGGGGACCACAGGGCGGTCAGGTGTCTCTCGTGGGACACACGGGGTCAGACTGGTTTTATTTTTGTTATTTTAAAGATTTTATTTATTTTTTAGACGGAGGGGAAGGGAGAGAAACATCACGGTGTGGGTGCATCTCATGGGCCCCCCCGGGGGACCTGGCCCGCAGCCCAGGCCTGTGCCCTGGCCGGGAATCGAACCCGCGACCCTTCGGCTCGCGGGACGCCGTCCAGCCCCGGAGCCACCCCAGCCGGCGAGGGGAGACGGTTTTTAACCGGGACCGAGTCCTTGTTCTCGGCTGCCCAGCAGCGCCCGGCCGGCGTGCCCTTCACCCGTCCGTCTCCGGTTTGCCGTCAAGTCACACACAGGCCAAGCCCTTTGCACGCGAGGGAAGGAAATAAAAAGCTCTGGGGGCCCATGTCCCCGTCCCGCGCCGAGGTCCCCCTCGGCCGCCTGGCCCCCCACGGTGGGTGTCCCCCCGCGGTCACCCCGCGCCCCTCACCGCCAGGGCCGGGCCGCCCCTCGGCCCCCCGACCCGCGTGCGCGTGGCCTTGGCCGAGGCCCCGGGCTGGCGTCTGGGCTCCACCTCCAGGAGCTGCAGGGCCCCGGGCGGGCCACTGCCCCCAGCTGTAAACGGGGCCTCCTCACACACAGGGTCCCCTGCCTGTGGCCTAGGGACACGCAGGCTGGTTGGGGGTTCTTGGTGGCAGCGCCTGCCATCACAGCCCCACCCACGGCAGCAGCGTGGGCTGCCTTTCCGGTGGCCATGAGGGCTGGTGATCGCAAGACGGATCCCCCAGATGAGGAGCCTTGTCCCCTGACCGAGGGCGGAAGGCCGTGGGGACCTGGGATGGCAGCAGGCCCCCGCCGGGCCGGGCCGGGCCGCTCTGTCGCCTGGGACACGGGGGAAGGGCAGCTCCGCCGAGCAGGACGCCAAGGCCTCGGCAAGAGCGTCACCGGAATGGCGAGGGGCCGAGCAGTGGGCGGGGCCCTGCGGGCCGTCTGGCAGCCCGGCCTTCGTGTGCCTCCCGCGTCGGCGGCCGCAGCACCGCCAGGCCCGACACCCCGCGGACCCGCCAGGCCCAGGCGAGAAGCAGTTCCGGGCGGCGCGGGTCGGGGCGCGGGTTGGGGCGCGGCCCTGGTCCAGCCCTGACAGTCCTGGGCTCCGGGAGCTGGGCCGGCCTCCCGTCCGGGGCCGTGTGCTCTGGGGCTGGGCCAGGGCTGGTGCCTGTGGACCTCCTGCGCCATCCCACCAAGCTCTTCCGAGCAGACCCGAGCCATGGGCGGGGGGCTGTGCCCCGGCCTGATCCTCACGCTGGCCCCCCAGGCAGCGCAAGCGGAAGCTCCACGTCTCCGTCCGGGCCCCGACTCTCAGGGCCCCCCCACCGGCCCCCCTTCCCGGACGTCCCCGCATCCAGGGTGTGGAGGTGGGTCCGGGCCCGGTGGCCAGCAGCCTCCCGGGGACTCACGGCTACTCCAGCCCGCTTGGCTCCCTCCCGCTGCGCGACCCCCCCAATCGGGACCCGGGACCCCGCTGTCCCCGTCCTTCTGCGGGCGGCGTCTTCAGTCACCTCTTGGTTGAGTAAACTCTGTCGTCTCACTAGTTTCTCTGAGAAGAACCTGGGTGGGCTCCCTCCCTCGCGTCACGAGTATTTTTAGAAATGCCCTCCGCGGTCGAATGGGAGCCTCCGTTGCAGTCTTGTGCCGACACAGGGCTTCTCGCCGGAGGGCTGGCTGCCATTCTGCCGCCCGCTTCCGCAGTCGGTGTCGCTCCAGAGCGGCTGCCCCGCCTGCCCCGTCCCCT
This sequence comes from Pteronotus mesoamericanus, assembly GCF_021234165.1. Lineage (NCBI taxonomy): Eukaryota > Metazoa > Chordata > Mammalia > Chiroptera > Mormoopidae > Pteronotus > Pteronotus mesoamericanus. The sequence goes on along the minus strand of NW_026555082.1, from coordinate 3,052,534 downwards.
CGGCGTCTCCGCGTCCTGCCCGGAGGCCGCCCTGTCCTGGGGTCCGCCCGCCCTCCCCACAGCCCCTGCCACACGGGCCCCTGTCGGGGACTCCGCGTGCCCGCGGAGCCTGCGCGCTGGGCCCTGTCTTCACAGAGCGTCCGGCCCCTGCGAGTGGTTCCCCGCTGCGTCTGCGTGGCCCTGCGCTGCCGCGCGGGTCCTCTCCCTGTTTCCTGTTTCTGTCCCATGTCCTTCGTGCTCCATGACATTGCTGCTCGGCCCCGTCTGTCTCACTGTCAAGCCTGGCCTGCACGCTGGCCGTGTCTCAAGGCCGTTGCTTCTGCGGGCCTCCGCTGCCGGCGTCACCTCCACTGCACGTGTCACCTCCGCTGCTGACGTCACCTCCGCTGCTGACGTCACCTCCGCTGCTGGCGTCGCCTCCGCTGCACGACGTCACCTCCGCTGCTGGCGTCGCCTCCGCTGCACATGTCGCCTCCGCTGCCGGCGTCACCTCCACTGCACATGTCGCCTCCGCTGCCGGCGTCGCCTCCGCTGCACATGTCGCCTCCGCTGCTGGCGTCACCTCCGCTGCCGGCGCGGCCTCCGCGGCAGACGCGGCCTCCTGCCAGGCCCCCTCTCTGCCCTCCTGCTGTCACCTGGGCAGGCTGGGCCCCGTTTTCCTCTCCTGTGGTCTCACTGTTTCCTACTTAAGCTGGTTTGGCCTTTGTTTTATAAAAAAAGATATTTTCATTTAGCTCTTTGAGTTCCTGGTTGAAACATCTGTGTCTTTGGGGTTTTTTTTTTTGTTGTTGTTGTTTTTACTTTTCTTGTTCTTTTCTTCCTTTTTCTTGCAATATTTATCATGGATCGGCTTTGGCTCCTTTTGTCGGTCTCTGCACGAAGCCGACCAGGTGAGCGGAAGCCTTGTGGTCCCGGACGGAGCCCCGGCGCCGCCGCCCCGGGGACAGAGGCTCACCGTCCCCTTTTCTGTGAGCGCGGGACCCCGTCTCTGTGCCTCACCATCGGGGAGGAAAGGGAGGGACAACTTTATTCCAAGCTCACTTAAACGGCAAACAGGCCCTTTTGTTTGGCGGGTTTTTGATTTGTTTCATTTTGTTTGCTAGAACAAAAACAATAACAAAAGGAACACAACCCTTGCACCCCGCACACCAGGTGTTTGCCCGTCCTCCCCACTCCGGCAGGGTGGCTTCCCCGGGGCGTCCGCCGCAGCCTGCGCGTCCTTCTGACACCCGGATGCAGGAGTCTGGATCCCCAGGGCGGTGCTGTTTGCAGGGGCGTCTGGAAGGTGATCGGGGTCACTCGAGGTCATGAGGGTGGGAACCCGTGGCGGGACGGGCGCCCCTAGAGGCAGCGGAGGGGAGCCCAGGGCCCCAGACGCAGCAAGGAGGAAGCAGGGCCCCCTGCACCCCGGTGTGGACCCCCGGCCTCCAGGGCCAGAGACGCCAGGGCTGCTGAGCCCCCGCATGCGCTGTTTTGCCCCGGTGGCTTGAGCTGACAGACGTGCATTCCTTCAACGACCAAGCTGCCTGGTCCGGGCAGGGTGGCCCCAGGCCAGGCCGGGCCTGTGTGCCCTGTGAAACCGGCGCTTTAGGGTCTCTTCCACCTTCGGGGGACCACGTGCACTCCCTGCGGACCCCGGCCCTAGCCCGCCGCTGCCGCCTGCGCCACCGCCCCCCGCCCCCCGCCCCCGGCAGACCCTCGCTGGGGGGGCGCACACAGGCCCCGAGTCCTGGGCATAATTCCTAGGTCTAAATCCGGGACTTGGCAGCCCGTTTCCAGTTCACCCTCAAATAGCTCAGGCACCAATCCCATTTTTTCCGCCAGGAAAAAGCGCGCGTTTCAATGAGCTCTGTCTCGCGAGGAGGTGGCTTCCGTCCATCATCTCGGCCCACGCGCCATTTCCCCGAGTCAGCGCCCGGCCGGGGCAGCCGCCGTGGCCGGGACAGCGTTTCCCGGACCCCTGGGCCGAGGCTCAGCCCCGCCTCCAAGAAGGACCCGTCCTCCCTCGGCCGGGCCTGCAAGGACAGGGCAGCGTGAGGGGCAAGCGCGGGCAGCCGGTGGGGATGCAGCCCCCTGAGACCTCGGACCCTGTGGCCCGTTCGCCTGTGACCCAGGCCGCCCACCTACTGGGCTGAGCCCGCCCACGCACGGCCACCGGAGGGGTGCGCGGCCCCCTCATCCCTTTGGTCCCCTTCGTGGCCGGGCAGCGGGGGGCCTGGCTGTGCCCTGCCCTGCAGGGGGGGCAGTGGGGTGGGCGATGCTCCTGAGCCGGAGAGCGGCCCCGGGGACCTGCTGTGTCCGTCCCTCCCGCCCCTGCCAGGCCCAGGCCCGGCCCCTCCGCCCCCTGCCCGCACCCGGCGTGCTGTTCTGTCACCTCCTGGGGCTCTGAAACCTTCTGGATCATTCCAGGGAGTTGCTCCGTGGGCCAGCAGGCCAGCCCCTGCACAGGCCGGCATGTGCCCGGTCGGGGGGGAGGGTGGGGGCGCGGCACTGCCCCCCCAGCAACGGCTGAGCTCGGAGACCAGCTTGCGTCTGCCCCGAGGGGCTCGTTAGGAACGGCCCCTCCCGTTTACTCTGCGCTGGCACCTTGAGGCGCCCCGAGTGCGTGTGGGACAGCTGTCCTTCCCCCACGAGGGCAGTAAGCTTGGGGGGGGCGGGGGAGGCGGCCGTAAAACCAGCGGACCGCGGCTCCTTGCCAGCAAAGCCGCCGACCCGTGACTGCCGGCGGCGGGGGCGGGCGCAGGCGCAGGCGCGGGGGCCGGCGGGGAAGCCTGGCCGCAGTGCCCCGGCCGCAGTGCCCCGGCCACGGGTCCCTCGCAGCAGCTTTGCTATTTCGAGCCTCACCTCCAGGCCCCTCACCACTGAACCGCCCGGCTTTGCTGTTTCAAAGTCACACGCTCAGGACTTTCCTGGGCAGAAGCCGGCGCGACCTCATTCAGGCAGGTGTCCTGGACGCTGGTGGCCGGCGGTGGGCGCCCGGGCCCCTCGGGCTGCAGCCTGGGCCTCGACCCCTCCCGCAGGGGCCCCCGCAGACAGAGGTCCAGGGAGGCGGCTCTGGGCCCCGCGGAGGGGTATCCGCCCCCCATGGCCACCTGCGGTTCACCTGGCTGGGGCGAGAGGCGAGGCTGCTGGTGGCCGCTCCGCCCGTGCAGGGCAGGGGCCCTGGGCTTGGCGACCCAGGCGGGCCTGGAGCCGGACGCTCCTGTCCGGAGGGGCCCACCACCCTGCGTGCAGGTGCCCCGAGGTGCGAGCAGCCGCCGCCATCCTCACAGCCTGGGCTGCCTCTCGCCCGGACGCTGCCAGCCCTGGTTGTCGCTAATTTATGGCAAATTGTTTGGGAAAGCCAGTTTAATTAAAACCTAAATGAGCCTCCCAGGAGGGCCCCCCGCCCCCGGGCCCAGCCGGCGTAATGAGACTGGGCGATGCAGGGCCTGGCGCGGCTCCCGCCTCCCGCTGTCCCGCAGCCCCGGAGACAACGCAACCGGAGCCTAGAATTCAGGCCCCCGTGGTGCCCGGCCGCGGGGGGCCGGGCACGCAGACACACCCAGAGGCCCCGCCGGAGCCGGCACGGCTCGAGGGTCACCTCTTTTCGTCCGAACTCAGAGCTCAGGGGAGCTGCGGAGGGGCAGGCGGGGGCCACCTCGGGCAGCGGGCGGGGACGTGGCTGTTTTCTGTGGATGTGAAATACCTTCCTGGGGCAGCATTCGTCACAGCTGGTGTGGGGGTGACCCTCGACGGGCCGAGGAGCACCGCGCATTCCGAGCGCCCCCGGCCACGCCAGGGACCGAGGGGGCCCAGGGCCTGGCTGTGCGCCTGGCCAGCCGCCTTCTCCCTGGAGGCCCAGTGTCCCCGTCTCCCTCCGGGTCTCTCTCCCCGGGAGGTGGTGCGTTGTGGGCAGATGGCTGTGGTCCCCCCAGACCCACCCTCTCCCTCCCCTCAGCGCTCAACTAGGGCTGGGGGGCATGGCCCCGGGAGAGGCACCTCCTCACGCCTCAGTGAAGGCGCAGCCGTGGGAGGGAGCTGGCCCGGCCCCGGGGTGGCGGTCAAGGCGGCCTGCCCTGGACGGAGCCACACTGCCCGCTTGCCAGGTGCGCGGCCTCTCAGGTCTTGTGCCCCCAGCGGTCAGCTGGGGAGAGCCGTCATGGCTTCGTCATCTGGTCTGGCGGCCCAACAACGTGGCCTTGCGCAGAAGGTTCTAGAACGGCCCTGAGGTCACAGCGGTCACTTTGTCCACGGCGCCCGCCTCCCCGCCAGGTGGCACCCCGACCCATGTGTGCCTGCACCTCCGACGTGCCGCCGGCTGCCCAGCAGTGTCCCAAGGGGGCAGGGGGACAGAAGGACCAGAGGGGGTGACCGGTGGATGGACGGGGGGATGGATGAATGACAAGTAGACTAACGGGGTAGGCGGGCAGGCAGGTGGATGGACGGGAGGGCGGATGGACAGACGGACGGGAGCCGAGGCGGCGGGCGGGCGGGCCGGGTTACGAGGCCGGGAATCTCAGCCACCAGGGAGCTGGCCCTCCCCCACCCCCGCTGTCCTCAGGCTCCAGGTCATTTTAAAGCTGCGGCCAGCGGTGGGGAGAAAGCCCCGCCCTCTGCCCACCTCACGACCCACTGCCAGCCTCCGTCCAGCTCTGCGGACGGCTGAGACCACACATCCCTCCTGAGTGCGCGGAGCGCGGCGTCTCCATCCGTGTGGGCAGCCGGCCCCGCCCGTCCCCCTCCCGACCCCTACGGCCCTCTGCCCACCCCCGGCAGCATGCCGGCTCCACCTGCCACTTCCGCCCTGGCTGCGGTTAAACACACTTTGACGCTTTTATTGGGGCCTCTCCAGTGTTATGATAAATAATTGAAACTAAACCACATGTGTCAAAAGAGATGAACCTCTTGTGGCGGGGGCGGGGGCAGTCTCACAGCCTGAGACGCCATAAAACGAGGACATAAAGGGAGGACAGGGCCGGGCGCCCGCCCGCGCTGCCGGCAGAGGGGAGGGCTTGCTGCGGACGCCGCCAGGGCCAGAGAGGACGCCCGGGGCTGACAGGGCCCTGTGTCCCTCCCCAGCAAATGGGGCGCTGGGGCCCTGCGCGCCGCCCGGGGCCTGATCTCAGCGCCTTCCAGCCTGGCCAGGCACCGAGGGGCTGCGGGCGCTCTGGCGTGGCCCGAACACCATGGCAACGCGGCCCTGGACGCAGTCGCGTTTCTCTGAGCAGATGGCCCTGTGACCAGCTTCTCCAGACGTGGGTCCAGCTCCTGGCCTCCGCCCGAGGCGGCCGCCTGCTCCGGCCCGGCCCAGGCCACCATGGGCAGGGGCCGCGCTGGACTCCCCAGGCAGCCGGGGCGGCAGCAAGCGTCACCAAGGATTTACAGCCACGGCCTCGTGTCCAGGTGCTGCTCCGCAGTAACTACACTTGCGATTTTTTATGCAAGATTGAGCAACCTAACAGCCTGAACGAGTCAGATGACAGGACTTTAATTGCTATTTTGCTCCCTCTTGTCCCTCAGGAGAGCGATGCGCAGGCAGTTAGAGAAGCGTTTCATAAGACAGGACAGAGAGCAATTCGCCAAGTTCTGCGCACATTTGCTTCCCAAGGTCTCGGCGTAAGACAGCAGGCCCCCTGGGCCGGGGAGTCACTCCCCGAGGCCTCCCTGGGCATCGCTGGAGGGGGCAGGGAGCGGAAGGCCTGGGGGGACTCCTGCCCGGAGGGTCAGCCTGTCTTCCAGCAGCTGGGGGAGCCCCTTGTCCTCTTTCCAGTCACACACGTTCGCCCGCTCGCTCGCTCGCTCGCTCGCTCTCCCATCGAGAGCCTACTGACTGACCACGGGGGCCAGGCCGGACCACACGCTGACCCTGTGCGCACAGATGGCTGAGTGAGGAGTACGTGCCTGGTCGGGGGACGGGGCCGCAGGGCACCCGAGCAGGGGGGCTCGCCAGGCCGCGGCCCCCGGCCCCCGAGCATGTCAGCCCCCAGGCCGTGGGGATCCGTGGAGGCGCGCGGGCCGGGCGGCGGGATCAATACCGCCGATACTCGCTCAATGCCGTGAAGACGGCGCGGAGCCTCTCTGCAAAGCAAGTTTTTTTCTGGAAAAGGCATACATCTGGCCTGGGGGATGGGAAGGGGAGGGAGAACGGGCAGGCCGGGCGCAGGGTGTCAGCCCGGCCCCGCCTGGCGGCCAGGACAGGCGTGATGGACGCCCCCGGGGGGCCGGCTCGGCCCGGAGTCCGTCGTGCCGCCGCTGGTTTCCAGCTCCTCCGGGGCGCGCAGGCGGCCCCCTCCGCCGCGCCTGCAGCTCGTTCCCTGCGTGTGCGCGGGGTCCGTGAGGTTAGGCTTCCCCCTTTAAAGGGCCGCTCAGGGCCGCGAGTGCCCTGCAACAGCCGCCCCGCTGACACCCCTCGTTGGCCGCCCCCCCCCGGGGCTGGAGGACCCCCGTGGCAGCCTAGGTGGAGCAAGGCTGGAAGAGCAGGGAGGGAGGGCGCAGAGCGCACCCAGGAGGGGCGGCCGGTGCCCACGGGGGCCTGCAGCCAGTTGGGGGGCGGCCGTGGCGGCCGCCTCCTGAGGCCACGGCAGGTCTTGCCTGACCTCCGCTCCTCTGGCCGCGCCCAGGGCGCCGGCCTCAGGAGCTGCCATGTCTGTGCCAACGTGGAAACGCAGTCGGGAGAGGCCAAGGGCTGCCAGCCCGCCCCCCCCGTCCCCCGCAACCGCGGGTGTGCGCTGCGGCGCGGGTTTCTCCAGCACCAGCCACGCAGGGCAGGCAGGTGGGTGGCGGCCACGAGCCCCCACGTGCAGAAGGAGAAGTGGGCGGAGCCAGGCTGGGCCCCAGGGGCTGCCAGGCCCGCTGGGCTCATGCAGAGGGGCATGTGCACGCGTGTGCGTGGACTCCCACAGACCCACACACGAGCACACGCGCGGGGAGCGCAAGGCCAGGCCAGGGTCCCTGCTGTGCTGTTCGGGGAAGGATGGAGGGGCCCTGCGGGGCCCGGGCGCTTGAGGTGGGCGCCTGCCTAGGCGGGTGCCTGGGAGGAAAGGCTTGGTCCAGGGCTCCACAGTGGGAGGGGGTGCAGGGGGGCCAAGGACAGTGGCAGGCGGCCAGGTTGGCCGGTGAGCACGCAGCTGGTCACCAGCCGCAGCCGGCGCGCAGCCGGGGCGGGGGACGGGGGGCCCTGGCAGGGATGCGCGGCTCCGCCCCGTGGGGTTCCTTGAACACTAACAGGGAACGAGAGGGGAGGGCGCAGGCTGCAAGAGGGGGATGGGCCGAGCTGCAGATGAAAGGCCTTTGAGGACTAGGGGGGAGGGGTTGGCGCTCAGCAGAGGAAATATTGAAATTAAATCATTTCCCAGGGTTGGGGGAACTTTCCGTCCTAATTAAATAGCCAAGACTCCAGCGGCCTGCTGTCAGGGAGAGGCTGGGGGCGGGAGGAGGCAGGTGCTGCCCTGGAAGACGGGATTAGCGGCTGCTCCCCTTTGATGCCCCCCCAGCTCTCGGGGCGCGGGAGGCAGGCAGCAGCACTAATTAGGGGCGAGCCTGCCCCCTCCTGTCCGTAGGCCAAATCCATATTCACGTGCTGGGGCGGGGAGGCCTCGCCTGGGGTTGGGGTTGGGGTTGGGGGAGGGGGAGCCTCCCTCACGCATGCCCCTCCCTGTCCCGAGCTCGCTGCCCTCCCTCACGCCCTCTCTGCAGAGGCCCTGAGCCCAGCAGCAGGGCCTGAGCCCCAGAAGGAGGCCACCGGGTCCAGCCCTGGGCGTGGCCAGAGGGATGGGTGTGAGCACTCTCCCCATGGACTCACGGGCGCGGCGGGGGCGGGGGGGGGGGCGGTGCCACAGCCTGGAGCCCTGGCCTGGCTTCGGGCTGCGGTGGGGGGTTATGCTGGCCCCTCACACGTGGGGAGTTCAGTCTCAATTTGCCAGGAATCACAGAGGTAGGAGGAAGGGTCACCCAGACCCCCCCCACCCAGCCTGGAGACGGAGGGGCAGGGCTTCCAGGCGAGGTCTGCAGGGAGAGCCTCCGCTCACAGTGGGTGCGGCTCCCAAATGAGGCTGGGGTGCGGGGGTGGGGGGGAGCCAAGGCCAGAGCCCCGAGCCCAGACGCACCCAGGGCCCCATTGACCCGCCCGAGGACAGGGCCACCGTGGGGGGTGGGGAGGAGAGGGCCGAGGTGACCCTCCAACCCCGGGGAAGAGACGGGGCTCAGACACGGAACCCCCAGCTGCCACGGGCCGGGCAGCTCACCCGGTCCCACAACTCGGCCACAGGGCGCAGCCGGGGGCCACAGTGCCGAGCCCCTGCCCTGTCCCACGGCTGGCCCCGGGGGGGCCCCGGACCCAGCCTCCCCCTCCCCGCTGCACCCTGGGGGCTTGTGAGGAGGCGGCACAGGCTCTGAACTGGGAGGCGGGTGCGAGCGGTGGCTGAGCTCTGGCCACGTGGGGCGGGGGGCACATGGGAGAGCTGGAGGGGGGCCCTGCCCTGACGTCCACGCGAGCTGCCCGCCGACCGTGACCCTCTGCTCCCGGGCCCCGAAGCTCCAGCTCTGCCTGCTGCCCAAGCCCATCGGTTTGAGGAACTTGCCAGTGTTTGTTAGGAAACAGTTCTTTTTGTTTTGTCTGAAAATTCCTTTCACCTTCCTTCTCTAAGAATATTTTTTCTGTTTATAGGGTGGGTTCCTTCTGGGACATGAGAAATACTTTCCGGTCTTCTGGCCTCGTCGTCTGTCACGAGCGGTGACCGGGGGCGCGTGGGCCCTGTCGGGCTTCCCTCTCGGTCCTCGGCCACCCGGTCACGCCCGCACGTACAGTGACTGGGGTTTTCTGAGCCCTTGGAACCCGTAAATTGATGCCTTTCATCAAGTTCAGGTAATTTTATTCACCATAGCTATTAAAAACGATTTAAAATTTAAATTTGGGCTCCATTTTCTTTCTCTGATGCTTCCGGAACTCAAAGCACACGCCAGCCTTCCGACACTGCTCCGCGGGTCTGCCACGCGCTCCGTTAAAACTGTCCTCTTCTTTTGCTCCCCCTTCGTCACAGTGGGTGACTCCTGTCATTCTCTCTGCAGGGTCACGTGTCTTGTCTTTGCGGCGTCCATTCTGCCCCTTCGACGAACCTTTGATTTCAGATTTGCATGTTTCAGGTCTCGATTTCCGTCGCGTTCTTGTAGTTTCTATTTTTCCTACTGCCAGACGCAGCCTATTCAATCCCTGCGAAGACGTTTTCTGCCCCGGCTGCGGTGGCTCAGTGGGCTGAGTGCCGGCCTGCGGACCAAGAGGTCCCTGGTTCAGGTCCCGGTCGGGGCACAGGCCCGGGTGGGGGGCATGTGAGAGAAAACCCATCGATGTTTCTCTCCCTTTCTCCCTCCTTTCCCCTCTCTCTAAAAATAAATAAATTATTCTATTAAAAAAAGAACCTAGTTTCTTTCATTTCATTGGGCATAGTAGCCACAGCAGCTTTGAAATCCGCGAACGGGCCACGTTTTCTGGTTTCCTCATATGCCAGGCAATGTCGGGGGCACCTCGACCCCGTAAATGGGTCGACGGGCCTTGGTTTTCGTGGGTTGGGGAGACAACGGACCGGTGTGACTCAAGCTGGAAAGCCTTCCTCCCGGACACGGCTCGAGTCCAGCCCGGGTCTTCGGGGCTGGGCTGTGTGGACACGGCCCTGCCAGGTGTGGTTCAGGGGTCGGCCCGAGGCAGGCCCAGGGTCTGCACGCAGGCGTTGGACCCGCCCGTCCTGGGACCCCCCATGACCCCAGTGGGGCCAAGGTGGCCTTCACCTTTGTCTCTGGTTCTGGAGCCGAAAGGACCGCGGGTGAGGGGGGCCGCCGCAACCCCTCCGTGCGCTGTGCTCTGCATCAGACGCTGGGGCCTGACGGTTCAGCCGCAAGGTGCGTCCCGTGCTGCCCTCAAGGGCCCCACGGTGGACGAGAAGAAGAAACAAGGCCAGCCCGACCTGGCCGCCTCTGGGGAAGCCGTGCAGTCTAAGGGCAGAGCTGAGGGCTCGGCGGCGACGTGAACCGGCAGGACTCCCCACTCTTCTCCGGGACCCCTGTGCTCTGAGGTCTGGCTCTGGAAGAGATCGGCAGGAGCCTCGCACCCGGAGCCACCCCCTGCGGCAGCGGCCGGTTGCCTAGTAACCACCTCCTCTGATGTCATCACCAGCTGCTGAGTCAGGCACCCAGCCGGGACCCAGCCCTCCGGTGGAGGGTCCGCACGCAGGGGCAGAGGACGGAGGAGTCGCTGCGACCCCCGGGGGCCGCGGGACGGGGCTGGGCCGGCGTGGGGCGAGACCTGGAGGTGGACGTGCTGGGCACAGCCTCGGGGGGCAGGGAGGAAGGAGGCTCCGCCAGCTGCACAGGGCAGGAACCCGCAAGGCCCCTAGGAGGGTGAGCACACAGCTGTCGGGGCCCCTCAGTCACCCCCAAGGGCCAGAGCGGGGTCGCTCCTGTGCAGGGAGCAGCCGGGGGGCCCTGAGGCCCCTGCTTTGGCCCCGGGCAGAGGGCCCGGCCTATCCCGACGGGAGTGCGGGGAAGCTGGGGTCTCAGGGGGAGGTGGTGCGCCCTGTCCCCTGCCTCTGAGCCTGCTGGGGAGGCAGGAGGGGGAGAGGGTGGGGTCCCCCTGTGGTGCCGAGGGACAGGGCCACATGGGACCCACCCGGGGACAGAGGCCACGCAGGCGGGGGACATCATCGGGCCGCGTTTGAGAGGGTCTCAGCTGCTGGGGCAGAAGGCCGTGCCCAGGGTGGGCCCAGAGGACCAGGACGCCCCGCAGACAGACGCCCGGGCCGGAGGCGGCCGAGGAGAGGAGGCCCGGACGCACACGGGGCTGACCCCAAGGCCCCCCAGCCCCGTCCCATGGGATCAGGGCCGGATGGCAGGGGAGAGGGGCCAGGACCCTGCGTCACAGCCCTGTCTCAGCAGCCACGCAAATAACCCAATTACAACCGGTAATTTATCGATCAGGCAAATCAAGGGTTGTTAATTAACATATGTAAAGGGAGGAGGTCTGGGCGTCAGAAAGGCCTCCTCTCCTGCTCCGTCCTGGGAGCCCTTCCGGCTCTGCTCCCCAAGTCCCTGTGCCCTTCGACCGCCTCGACACCCCCGGTCCCCTGTGCAGGGAGGGGCGCCCCTCCCGTGGTGCCTCCCTCGGCCGGCGCGGGGGCGCGGGGTGGGGGGAGCGTAGGGGGCAGGCTCAGCTCCGTGCAGACCGCGGGGCAGCCCGGGCCACGCCCACCCTCAGCCCCGCCCGCCCCACGCCTGTGAGGGGTCCGCGGGCTGACCGCTCGGAGCGCCCGCCTCGGAACCGGCCGGACGGCCCCGCGCAGGCCGCGGCTCCCCAGCCCCGGGCTCCCGGGCGGTGTGCACAGACCGGGGACCGGGCCCCCAGCCAGCGCCCTGTGCCCGCAGCTCCCGGAGCCCAGCGGTCCCCGACATTGCCGTTACCCTCCTGTCACCTCCCCCGCCCCGCCCAGCCCACGCCCCTCTGGGAGACACTGGCATGGGGGTCACCTGCGTCCCGCTCACCTCCCGGCCCCCCTCACCGGCCGGGAAGTGCCCCCACAGGCTCCGCAACCCCCATCCCGCGTCCCGGGGCCGCCGCCCCCCACGTGCGGCCTTAATTGATGGCGGCAAAACAAACATTTGCTCTGGAGTCGGCTGCTCAGCGTTCTTTTAATTAAGCCTTGTGACGGATGGATCTCAATAAAGCAGCTGTTCCGGAGTGTTCAGGTGTATAAATTAAAGTAACGTCGGGAGGGGGAGGCTCGCGGGGCTGCCGCACAGGTGATGGGGGGCAGGCAGCGGCGCGGGCCTGGGCCCGCTCGGAGGTCGGAGGTCGGAGGTCGGAGGTCAGGCGGGATTTCTGCTCCCTGGAGCAGACTGTCCTTGGCCTCTGCAGACAGAGGGCAGGGGACACTAGGAACCGTCACTGGACCAACGAGGAGCAGGAAAAAGAAAACCCGGGAAGGGTGCCAGCACACCCCGCAGGCTCTGCGGGCCAGCGTGGCGGGGTCCCTGGGTGACCGGCCGCTGTGAGGGCGGAGTGCCTGGGAGGGGCCGGCCCGGGGCCTAGCCACCCAGCCCTGGGGCCACCACCTCTGCCCACGAGGTCTTCCCGGCTCGCTGGCCACGGCCCGGCCAGGGCTCCCGAGGACGCTCTGCAGCCCCCACCGCAGGTCCCAGCACACACTGCGCCCCTCGAGTCTGTGGCCCCATCACCGGCGGCCCGGGACCCCGCCCACGGGCTGCGGACACGACGCGCAAAGTCGGACGGAAGTCGTGTGAAGACAGTCGGTCAAACCTGGCGCGGTCGATACGTCTTCGCAAATCGCGTGTCTCCCCCAGAGCTTGCCCCTCACTGTCCTGACCCGTTTCACCCGCTGATCAGCTGCCGCAGAGCTGGCGACGAGCAAACCTCACTGGAGAGACCCGAGCGGCCGTGGGGGTCGGGCGCTGTGCGGTCAGGACGCACCGGGGCCTGCCCGTCGACCCTCGCCACCTCCCGGGCGGGCCAGTCCGGAGGCGCAAGGCCGTCCTCCCGGGACCCCGCGCTGCGTGGGTGGGGACAGCAAGGGCTCCGCGGGACTTGTAACTCGGCCCGGCGTCCTCCCCACAGAACCTTCGGGGGAGGGAGGCAGGGCAGGCCCTGGCTCTGGGCACCCTGCCCCCCAGCCCAGCGTCCCCCCGAGGACACCGTCCCTGGATCTGTCCCCCATGCTTCCCGGGGTGACCGCCACAACGACCACACACTGGGGGCTTCAAACACCCGCCGGATCCCCCTCTGGAAACCAGACCCCGGAAGTGGAGGTCGGGCGTCAGCCAGCCGCACATGCCCCAGGGCTCCGGGGAGGGTCCCCTGCCGCCTCCAGCCCCTGGTGGCCCAGGCGTCCCTGGGTGCCTGCCTCTGCCCTCACACGGCCCCGTCCTCGGATCGAAGGACACTTGTCATTAGACCTAGTGCCAGGATGATCTCATCTCGCATCGTCACCTGAGTCACAGCTGCGCAGAGCCTTTCTCCAAACAAGGGGGCCGTTGTGGGTGCTGAGGGCTGGGCTCCATGGATGTTCGGGGCCGCCATTCGGCGCCCCACGGGGGAGGGGAGGCAGCATGAGGTGACCAGAGAGGGACGAGCTGACCCCTCAGCCCCGGGTTCCCCCTGGGGGTCTGCGACCGACCTCTAGAAGGACAGACCCTCGGGGGCCGTCGCCCGCGGACGGTGACACCATCGTGGGCTGCGCCCCCTCGGCCGATGGTCACGCCGTCGGGGCCGCCGGGCCCCTCACGCCCGTGCTCTGCCGGCGCCGCCCCGCCCAGCGTGGCCTCTCCCCACAGGCCCCTCAGGACGCGCCGCTCTGTCCCTGAGTGTCACTGGCGCGGGCGCTTCTCAGTCACGAGCTCATTTTGCAGCCCAGACGAGCAGGACCCCGTGCCAGGCGGGGGGGAGCGGCCGCCGGAGCCACGGGGGCGGGGACTCCCAGAGCTGGTCCCCCTCAGCACAGGCTGTCACCGTGGAGACCCAGAGCACTGCCACCATCCAGGCGGAGTTGATGACAGGCCAGCCGGCGGCGGGGCGGCTGGGGACCTAGAGGCCTGGGACGGCCTCCCAGTGGGACAGGTGGACAGCTGGGCTGCGGCCGCGCCACCCCAGGCCGTGGCCCCTCAGCGCAGCCGGGAGTCGGGCCGGCCGCACTCGGGGCTCCTCGCGCGGGAACAGAGCTCGGCTCGTTAGGAATCAAGTATTGGGGAGCCGCAGGCTGTGCTGGGGCGTCCCCCTCGGCAAGGCTGGCGGAGGACACGGCGGAGGGCGATTAGCCGTGAAATCGCGGCTTCATCCCCCTGGGAGCCGTGTGTGTCACGTGGGGCAGATTAAGCAGCTCTGCATGCAAGGGGCGACGTCTTGCTGGCCAAAGGGGGGTCTAGCAAAGCTCCCCCTTGCACCTGGGGTGACCGGAGGCGGCGGGGACTGCAGAGGGGCGCGCGTGGCATTACCTGAAGGGGCTGGAAGGGCTGCGTGGGTCACGCGGCCCAGCCCCTCCACCCCAGGCCAGGAAAGGAGACCCGCGCGGGGGGCGTTCTCGGGGGCCAGGGACGCGCGGCCTGGGGAGCCGTGGCCAGAGTTCACTCGGTGGGCATCCACCCCACAGCCGGCGGGGTGCGCCCGGCCCCGCGGCAGCATGAGCGCCCAGCAGAGCAGGAGCAAACATGCAGCACAGCCCTGGACAGGATGCGCCGCTGCACCCTCCCTGACCCACGGCCTCCGCCACACTGACCACTCCTGGCTCCGCCCCTGGCCGGGCCCCACGGAGAGGCTGCCAGCCAGGCCGAGGCCCGGGGCCAGGCGGCGGGACAGTGTGCGTGGCCCCAGAAGCAGGGGCCAGTGGGGCTGGGGGGCCGGAGCCTGGGACCGCCACCTGCCCCAGCTCCTCGCTCTCCCAACTGGGACACTCTGACCCCGAGGGCCGGTCTGCGCTTGTCCCATGCAGGCGATGCGGCCTGACCCAGGTGGGCCTCAGAGGGGGGCTGCGGGTCCCAGGGCCCCCCAGGCCAACACGGCCCTGCAGAGTGGGAGCCGCACGCAGGGGATGCGCCCGGCCTGGCCTCTGCGCGACCCTGGGCTCCATGGGCCAGGGCAGCAGGGGCGGCTCTCCCGGCCGCGGAAGCCCTGCCCACCCCACAGCGGCCCGCCCGCCCGCCGGCGGCAGAGCCCAGCATCGTGACCTGTTGCCTCGCAGCCCCTTCCCCGCCCCCACTCAGTCACAGAGGCAGACCCGCGGCTGCTCACCTGGCCGACGGCTGGTCTCCACCCGCCCCTCCCGCCGGCCTGAGGTTTCCGTGACCCAGAGTCGCTGGAGACCCGGGTCGTATTTTAGCTCAGCTCCGCCACCACTGCGGATTCACTTGGCACCCGGTGGACGGCAATAACCATGACTCTCCCGGGCTCCGCGTGTCACGGGCGTCCTCCAGAGCCCGCACGGCGTCGTCCCGCCAGCTCCCAGGCCGGCTCCGGGACAGGCCGGGGGCCACCTGAGCAGCGGCGGCCATGCAGCGTCCTGCTGACTCAGGCGGCACTTCCCGGTGCAGGACAGCAGGCCTCGGGGACCAGACGGTGACACAGGGCCCTGCAGAGCCAACACCCCGCCGCCCAGGACACGGGGACAGCCAAAAGCCTGTGGCACCCGCAGCCGTGACCCTCAGCAGACACGGCCCAGTGCGTAGCTGGACCAACACCCCACCCCAGTTCCCACCGCCCAGGTCAACGTGTCAGGACTTCGGCAAAAAATGGCCGCAGGAGTGAGGACAGCCGCCATCGGACAGGCACGCATGGCCTGCATGCGTGGGGCCAGAAGCCGGCCGAAACGTAGCACGTGTGTGAGCAGCAGGGCCCCCTCCTCCAGGCAGGCCGCCCCCCGCCCCAGTCGGGCCCTGCGGCCTGCGTCACAGCTGCCAGCTGCAGCTCAGCTCCCGTGCAGGAGGGCGGGTAGGGACCCGGGAAGGGGGTGTCTGGCAAGCTGAGCCCCCCAACGTGGGTCTCAGGCCCTCATATCACACCTGCCCCGAGCAAGCGCTCCAGAGACGCGGGTGGGATGAGCGGTGCCGCTGTTCCCACGGGCTGGCCCCAGGGTTCCCTTGTCCAGCTCAGCCCGGCAGGAGGGGCCCCCTAGGAACAGGGCGTGTGGCAGGGGCCAGAGAAGACAGGACTGCACGTGGGAGCCAGCGATTCCCCCGCTTTGCCAGGGTTCCTCCCACCCTCACGGCCCTGGGCTCCAAGACCACCGAGCAGCCGTCTCTGAGGGCGGAGCCCAGGTCACCCACAGGGGGCACTCGGCCCAGAGAGGGGAGGCCCTCGCCGGGGGTCGCCAGCCCAGCGCATCAGCCTGACTCCACACCACCTTCCCTCCGCTGCTCTGAAGCCGCGGGCCGGGGCCGGTTCCCTTCTTCAGGCCTCTGCCGATCCTTCCGGAAAGTGCTTCGGGGAGGTGGGGGGCCGGGATGGGAGGGTGCGGGGGAAGGGCTGCCGGCACGTGGGCGCCGCCCTCGGCTCCGCGGAGCGACAGGCCTCGTCACCCTCCTCTCGAAGGACCCAGCCTGAGCACCGGACTCCGAGGCGGGGCCACCCTGACAGGCGCTGCCTGGAAGGACGCCCGGGGGCCCCTGTGGGCGGCGCAGCGCCTCTGGCTGGGAGGGGCGCTCGCTGGTCTGAGCGAGTGACCCCCATGGGCGGCCTGCCTGGGGCTCCGCCGGCCTCACGCGCCTCTCGCCGGCCTGCAGACGGGATGCGAGGGGCGGCTGCGGCCCATCGGTGAGCCAATGGGCCTCGCCGGCCGCTCACCCCAACTCCCCGCCTCGTTAGGCAGCCGAGCAGCCGCTCCGTCCGCCCCAGCATGCTGACACCAACAGCCTTGTTACCTGGCTAATTAGAGCCCAGGGGCTTGGCCAGAGCCTCCCCCTACCCCCGCCGCACGATCCGTCTTTGAGCGAGCGCTTGGAAGGGAGTATCCATGGCATCTGCCGGAACGGGCGCCTCAGCACGTTTCAAACCAGCTTCCATCCTTCTTCCGAGAGAGGCCTCGGGCCTGCACTGCCCCTCCTCCTGGGGCCCGAGGGCCCAAGCCACGGCCTCCGGGCCCCTGGCGCCAGGGATTCAGCGCCTCTGGGCAGACGGCGCCCGGCCGGACGGGCTGGTCGCTGAGCCTCTGCTCCAACCTGTCCCGTGACGGAGGTCCCGCCTTCCCCTTCCACGCACGGCTGGGCGGGTGGGCAGGTCTTCGAAACACCGGGCCCCTGCGCCCGTCGGACGGCAGGTGCAGGCGGCAGCCCCCTTTGGGGTCAGGGCGGGGGAGGCGGGCGAGCCAGCGTTACCGACACCCCCAAGGAGCCTGGTTTCTCTTGGGCGCAAAGGGTCCAGAAGTCTCTCCCCTCGCGCTGTTGCAGCAAGCGCACAGGTGGGACCTGCGCGGGCCCGGGGCCCCGGGAGCCTCAGTGAAACTTGGCTCTCCCTGACTCGACTGTTGAATGTCCTCCGCCCGACAGCACCCAGTAAACAACTCCCCGCGGCAGGAGTGATGCCAAACCCCGCAGCAGCTGCCACTGGCACGGCGATAAATCAAATGCAACTTCTGCCGCGTGTGCATGATTAAACCTTTAAAAGCCCCATGTGGCTTTAGGGCTGGGCCCCTGCACCACTCGGCTCCCTCGGCGGAGTCCCCCGCAGGAGGGCAGCGCGCGCGGCCTGTACCTCGGGTCACGCTGGTGGATAGGCCCCAAGAGTCTCGTCCTCAGGAGTCCAAGGCTCCGCGGCTGGGGGCGGGGTGGGGCGGGTGCCATGCGCTCCTCCGGCCTAGAGGTGGCGCTGCGGGCAGTCACCTGTCGGGGCGACCCGCAGGCTCCCGCCCTGATTCTCCATCCTCGTTCCTGGTTGTGCTTTTCTTCTATTCATTTTTTCCTCTTTCTTTTTAGCCTTCGTGCGAAGTCCGCTTTTTTAATTTCTTATTTTCCCTCCTCTGCTGGCTGGGATGCTACATGCTATGGACAGCCTGTTATTGATTGCGCGCCTTTCACATGCTTACACGTGAAGCCCGCAGCTGGTGGAAGGACCAACACTGCGTGACCCTGGGGGCAGCCGGCGGGCGGGGCTGGGGCTCCCGTGTAACCAGGGACTGTCAGTTTGGGAAGGTGAGAAAGTTCTAGAGAAAATGGTGGGGTGGGTGCACAACAGTGTAGGCTTCATGCCACCAAATGTGCCCTTGAAAATGCAGGTGAATTTTAGGTTATGTGTATTTGACGACAATTTTTAAAAAGTTAAGGAAAGCCCTGGCTGGTGTGGCTCAGCAGATTGAGCGCCAGCCTGTGAACCAAGGGGCCGCCAGCTCGATTCCCAGTCGGGGCACAGGCCTGGGTTGAAGGCCAGGTCCCCAGTGGGGGGCGCAGGAGAGGCAACCACACCCGGATGTTTCTCTCCCTTTTTCTCCCTCCCCCCTCTAAAAGTAAATAAAGTCTTTTTAAAAAGTTAACCAAAGCTTCCATCCAGTTTAGTAAAGAAAGAAGATAAAGGCATAAGAAATGAAAAGAGGAAAGGCCATCAATGTGTATCTCTGTAGATATAAAAATAAGAAACTTACTTCTTTCTGTATATAAGTAAAATAGACATCAAATTTCTTTCTATGTATGTATAAAATAAGAAAGTTAGCCAATTTACTGGATACAAAAATCAATATCCCAAACCCAGTTGCATTTCCACACATCAATATCAACCATGATCAGTCAGAAAATATAAATTTTTAAATGCCATTTACAATATCAGCAAAAAACAAACAAACAAAAAAAACATAAACTACTTTGGAATAAAACTAAGAAGGAGCATGTAAATACTCCGTGGGGGATAAACTACTAAATTTTATGTAAAGATTTTAAAGAAAACCTAAGTAAAAGGAGAGGTATATTGTGTATTCCACAAAGGTGCCAATTTTCCCAAAACTGATGTAAAGATTCAGTACAATCAGAACAAAAATCCTGAGGTCTTTTCTCCCAACGTGACAAATGACTTTAAGTTGTACACGTGAGCAGATGGCAGCCACCAGCCCGGGCAGCCCTGGGCAGGAAGGGTGAGCTGGAGCCTCGTCCCGCCGAGCCGCAGGGATTCCGATACAGCCGATGCCATTTGACCGCTTGGCACACACATGACAAACAGGGAAGATCGCTGTGGGAAAAAACTTTTTTCATAAGATGCTGGGGAACTCATTTTCCATCCTAAAAACCCTGGAAATGAATCCCTACCTCACACCGTGCTCAGAAATAAATCTCCAGTGATCGACGACAAACAAGGAAAGGCATGGCAAATGGCTGAAGAAAATGATTTCTCAGCAAGACACACAGGCACAGACCATAAGGGAGGACCTGACACATTCCACCACATTCACTCTAAGAAATTCAAGGCATTCAAGGAACCCATAGGGTGAAATGAGAAGCTAGAGACGAGGACAAAGTGCCTGCAGACAGACAGGAGGTCACACAGAAAGTACACAAGGGACACCCCACTGGGCCCGTGAGAGAAGGCGAACGGTCCCCTAGAAGAAGCGGCAGGGCCTGCGGGCAAGCCCGTCCCAGAAGAGGAGGCCCGCGGCCGGAAGACAGACGTCTGTGAAGTCGCAGCCTCACCAGCCGCGTTATACCCTGTGGGGATTCTCTCAGATCACAGGCTGTGCGTTTGCATGTCATTATTTTCTCTCCAAACTCCCACTAAAACTGCTATAATGAGAATTTTTATGACATAAGCCATTACGGATGAGAAGAACAGAACAGGAGACAAAAACAACAAGATTCCGGGAGCTGAAGAGCATATGATCAAGTCGTAACTGCCACGGCGGGCGGGGGAGAGATAAATCCTGGGCTAACAAGGGGAGGGCGGCACAAGGACCCAGCCCCTCCCCAGGAACGCCCGCGACGCCGGCAGCGGTCCCGGCAGGCGTCCCTGGGGCTGGGAGGCAGAGGGCCCCGACCCCCAGCCCACCTGCGCCCCAGCCCAGCCCCGCAGGCTCCCCGGAGAGCAGCTGGCATCTGCAGCCCCGGAGCCCTGCCCGGGGCGCTTGTACCAGCCCCAAGAGAGGCAACGCGGGGGGCGTCAGAAGTGTCGCCGACAGTGGGGGCTGATAAACAGCTGGTGAGTCCGTTGGCACACACATGCCGGCCCCCCACACGGCAGCCCGGACGCGCGAAGGACACCCTGCGCGTGAAGGTGCACAGCCTCCCGCCCCTTGCAGTCCATGGAAGGAGCAAGGCACAGACTATGTAAAATTTAAAAGCAGCGAACTCGCCCTGGCCGGTGCGGCTCCGGGGGCTGGAGGGTTGTCCCCTAACCAAAGGGTCGCCGGCTCGATTCCCAGGCAGGGCACAGGCCTGGGTTGCGGGCCAGGTCCCTGGTTGGGAGTGTGTGAGAGGCAACCGCATATGGTTTCTCTCTCTCCCCCCCCCCCCCATTTCTTTCCCGCTGTCTAAAACTACATAAATAAATAAAAATAAATCTTAAAAAAAGCAGTGGGACTCAGGGACTCAGGGGAGTGTTACCAGGGAGGGGGGGGGGGGGTGGGGGGGTGGCGGGTGGAAATGTGATCTGAAATTAGCAACCTGTGCTTAAAAGGAGGTCTTATTTTAAATCTCAGCGGTGGCTGCACAGGTGTGTGCATTGTTACTGTTGTCATCGTCATCATTATTGTTGTTATTCTTTAAACGGTGAATATTTTATATACAATGAATATCCGATATAGAAAATGTTAATGAAGTTAAAGTAACTAGCAAGAAAATAGGCAAAACGAAAGAGTCGATAACCCTCGTCCAGCCCCACGCCCCCTGTCCTGGGTCTGAGGGCGCCTCCCGCCCACGCCCGGCTCGCGTGGAACTGCTCCCAAGCCGGACTCTACTTCCACCCCGTCTTCAGCCGCGAACCAACGGCGCCGCCCTCGCTGCACGATGTCGGCGCGCTTACACTCCCACGTGTGGGCCTCTTGCTGCAGAGCTTCCCCCAACTACACCCGCCCCTGGAACAGGGCCTGCTGTTGGCAAACTCTTCCTACGTTTAGCTGGAAACGGGGCCACGGGGCGGGGTGGGACTGCCGAGCAGGGAAGGGGCGTGGGGTCGGGGAAACGGAGCCCCGCGGCGGGGCCGGGCCGGATCCCGCCGCCCTGTCCCCGCGGGGGCCGACCCGCTCGTTCCAGGATTTACTTCCTTGTCAGGTTGGTCGCAGAGTCGCTTCGCACGGAGGTGCTCTCCGGCGTCAGCAAAATAAAGATGCAAATAAACCCGCTGACCCCTCCTGGGGCCTCCTGCCGCCGCAGCCCCCGCGCCGCACACGCAGCTTTGAATTTTAAATTTCATTTTCCCCGCCGCTTTTCAATAACCGCTTTCCCCCGCGATGTCTCCAGTCCTGACCTCATAAGGCCCGAGTTAAAAGGCAGCGTCTTGTTTCCAGCGGCAGGTAATTTACTTCTGAATGGTCCAATTACGCCGCCCGGGCTCTGCCTGGCTGCGCGTCCGCGCGGAGATAACGTGCTGCTCGGGCCCCTGCCGGCGACCCGGACCTTCCCTCGGGTGGCGGCCGCCGGCGGGCGGGGCGGGGCGGGGCCTCCTGAGCCGCCCGGAGCCCCAGCGCCCTGCGCGTCCTCGCCGCCGGCAGAGACCTGCCCCCGAGAGGCCGGCAGCGCGGCGGACGCCGCCGCCCCGGGCCCCGGGCGGGGCGGGCCGGGCGCGGGCGGCTCGCCACCAGGGATGGGAAAGGAAGCGCGGAACATTAGTTTGTTGAAAGACGTGTCAAAGCTGACCTTTCACGGCCCTGGCTCGTTATCGTCACCACGAGGTGGCCTCACGAATTTTATGTCCCAGTCGCAGCGCATCTGAACCAATGAAAACCATCTGCGCCTTCGAATTTTTAAAAATGAAACAGGCAGTGCGCTGTGCTGCAATGTCTCCTCCCCGAGCCCAGCCTGCGGGTTTCCCAATGGTTTTGCATCAAAGGACGCGAGAGCGAAGGCCACCCCCCCCCCCCCCCCCACCCCACCCCCCGCTTTAAAGCCAGAAGGGACGCTCCCGCCGGGTTCCCGGGCCGGGGAAGCCCCGAGCGGAGCGCATCCCCTGCCGCGGGGCGCGGTCTGACAATGGCCCGCCGCTGGCGGGTGCATCGAGTGCCAGCGCCTGCCTGCGTCCCGGTACCCTTGTTTCTGCCCTGTGTTTTGGGGACGGTCAGCAGCACCCGGGGTCCCTCTCGGGACCAGCTTGAAGTCCTTAGTAGAGAGCCGACCCACCGGGGTCTTCATGAGGAAGGCGGAGCCTGTGGGGAGAGGGGCAGTGACGGCGCAGCACAGAGAGGCGGGCGGAGGGGCGAGTCTAGAGGGGCTGCCAGCCCGGCCACCCGTCCGTTCTGCCTTTATCTCGGCGCCTCTGCAGCCCGCCGGCTGCCTGGACGGGGCGGCCCCCCACCCCCGCGCCCCGCCCCCGCCTGCCCGCCGAGCCCTGGCGGCCGGTGGCCCTCGAGGGGCTCGTCGATTTCTCTTTCATTTGACCAGCTCCCCACAGAGGAGGGCTGGGCTGCCCCCCTGTGCGCTCTCTGCCCCCGCAGCTCCTCCTGGGCCGTTGGGGCGGCCCCAGCCCACGCCCACGCAGGACTGTCTCCCTGAGTTGTGGGAGGCCCAGCAGCTCGCCCGGGGCTGGGGCTGGCGGGGGCTTCTCACCTTCGCAGCACCTTCGGGTTCAGCATCCACGGCGCCAGAGAGAGGAGCACACGGCTCTCAGGCAGAAGGGCAAACGGCCACCTTCCCCATGACAACCCACACGCAAATGAGGACCACACGACACCGCTTTCCACCCATCCGGCTGGACGGGTCAAGCTGGACAGCCAGCTTTGCTGGCCAGGGTCCGGGGACGTGGCTAAAGCCGGTGGGGGCGCAACGGGGGAGACCGGCAAGACCTGACTAAGCCGCGGGCGCATTGCCCTTGCAGAGGGATCCGCCTCAAAGATGTGGTGGGGACACACACACACACACACACACACACAAGGGGTGTGGACCCCCTGCAGCGGCACAGGCCCGGGTCCCTAGTGTGTGGCCAGCGCCGGGAGACCGACAGTCGAACAAACAGCGCAGCCGCGGGGCGGGGCGGCGGCCCCCACGGACGGGAACGGGGACGGGAGCCGGGAGGGGAGGGGGACGGGAGGGGGGACGCCAGCGCACAGCTCGGGCTGCGGAGGCCGCGTTCCCTGTGACCCCAGCTGTGACGTCCTGAAAGGCAGTGGAAAGGCCAGCGTCCGCCGGGGTCGGGGGGAGGGGAGACATGGAGAGACAGCAGAGGGCTTGGAGGGTAGGGGGCCGTCTCTGTCTCACACAGGAATGATGGGCACATGTCACACGCTTGTCAAACCACGCGATGTGCAACCCGAGGGTGACCCTGAAGCAAAGCACGGACCTTGGGTGACGGCGATGCATCCCTGTGGGCTCGTCCGTCGCAACAAACGCGCGCGCTGAGGCCGCCGTTGCCTGGGGGCCGCAGGGTGGGGGCTGGGTGTACGGGATGCTGTCATTCCTGGCTGATTCTCCCGCACACCTGAAGCTGCACTTTTAAAATGTCTATCAATTTGGAAAATGAAAAAGACAAGGAGAGGCGAAATCATGAAATCATCATCTGAATTGAATTTATGGAGGTGACCTTGGTTTAGACAAGTGATTTCTAAAAATCAGAATGAAGCCTCCGGAGCCAACGGGCCTCAGGGCAGCGGCTGAGCCGCGCGGAGGAGACGGCGCGGCAGACCCCAAAGGCGCCCGGCGCCGCCGCCGGGGACAGCCGCCCTCCCCCTTGCCGGGGCCCTCGCGGAGATGCGTCCAGACTGAATCTCCCGTCGTGCGTCGGGGTCACACGCCCGGCGTAACGCGATACAGCAAGCGAGTCACGGGGCACCTGTCCTTGGGAACGATTTTCACCCAGGAGGCGAGACAATGAGCGTAAAATCACAGACGTAGAGGAGTCCACGCCAGACTTAGGTTCAAACGAGACAGAGTGGTGTGAGCGCCTGCTCCCTTTTCCTCTTGGCAGAAAATACCGCCACCTCCCGGCCTTGGCCCCAGAAAGGCTGAGAGGCGGCGATGCGCCCAGTGGCCGCGGCCCCCTTCACGCTCAGACCGAGGTCATGAGACGCCACCGTCCACGGAGAGGAGCCCGGGAGGCGCGGCCAGCCCGCCTCGGGCCGGAGACGCGCAGAGCGAGCCTGGGACCCGTGGCCCCCGCTGGCCTGCCCCGCACACCCACGGAAGGGGCGCCTTGCCCGTGCCCGCCGCACGGGGACGGCTGCGCAGGGACGCTGGCGTCCCCTGTGGGGGCCCGGCCCCTCCGAGCGGCCAGCCCCGCGGGGCCGTGGCTGCGCCTCGCAGAAGGAATCCGGTTCTGCCTTCCGGGCGAACCGTTCGTCAAGGCAACTAACAGTTGCCACGGCGACTCTCCTTCCTGGGAGAACGGCAGACGACAGCCCCGGCGTGGTCGACGGTGGCTGCCTGGCCGCCCCCGGGGAGGCGCACGGCCCCCCAAGCCCGCTGACGAGTCCTAAGCTTGCGTGGAGGCAGAGGGCGGCGTGGGAGCCCCGCCGAAGCCCTGGGGAGGCGCCCGTGCGTCCAGGGGCCTGACCCGGCCTCCAGGCGGCGCTGGTTCAGGAAACGTGGGCTGGGGGCGTGGAGGGGTGGGTGGGGGGCAGAAGAACAGGGTCGATGGCACCTGCGGACGCAACCCGCAGATGCAGAGCGTGGGACGTCCTGCACTCACGGCTCTTTGTTTCTCCCACAAACGGGCGTGGGGACGGGCACCTGTGGCCAGGGACCGGTGTCAGGCCCCATGGCAGCGGGCGGACGCTGTAAATGCTGTCAGGGGTGAAAATGGTGTCGCGTCTGTGTTCGCGGAGATTCCTTCTCCCTTAGAGGACGGACCGAGGAGTCTGAAGAAGGAGCGGTTGGCTCTAAATAACCCAGCGGGGGAGGGGCCGCGGCCCCGTGCGCAGGCGAAGCAAACCGGCCTCGTCGCGTGGTTGCCGAGCCGGGAGGGGCACGGAGTGTCCGGGGCTGCCCTCGCTGGGCAGCCACATCCGGACGCAGGCCGTGGGCTCCAGCGGAAACGCTCGAAACACAAAACCGAGGCTCTGCGGCGTCAGCCACACTCGAGGGGACAGCAGAGCCGTTGCTGAGGCTGCTGCCAAGGAAGGAGGACAAAGAGGAGGCCCCCTGCGAGAATTCTGGGAGGTTCTGACCCAGCAACAGGTGCCGATTCCGTGACTCGCCCAGCGGGGCCCAGGGGGCCCGGCTCCGAGGCTCGGAGGCTGCCGACCGAGCGCGGTGTCTGGTTAGGGAAGCCCGTCTGCCCCGAGCACGACCGGACGCTGGGAAAGGGCCCCGGGGACCCCCCCGGGCACACGGGGCCACCTCTGCATGCGTTTCCCCCACGCGCGTTCCTGTGTGCGCGCGTGTGCACACGCTCACACACACTCGCACTCACGCCCTCCCGCCGGCGCTCACACTGCTGCACACGCGCGCGCACTCACGCAAGCAGAGCGGCGCCTTTGGAAGTGCCCTTCGCCTGTGTTTCTGATCCGCGCCCTGGGAGCCATTCAGAAGGATTCCTGTCACGTCTCTCCCCTGAGGAGGCGGCCCCTCCCCGCGCCCCCGGGGCCCCGGCTGGACGGTCCTGACAATTGCACGGACGGGGTGGGGGGCCTCAGCACGGAGCTCTGGGGCGAGTGCCTGCTGCCGCCCGGACGCCCTCTCCCGGCCGGCGCAGCTCTGTCCCCGTCGGGCGGGCCGCCTGGGCTGGTCGGCACTGGCAGCCCATCAGGGAGGTCCCCCGCGTCAGGGCCCGGCCGGGGAGCCCAGGCAGGTCACCCCTTCTGGGGAGACGTGGAAGGCGGAGCCCCCGGCACTGCCCGCCCTCCCCAGACCCGGGACCGTCCTGGCGCGACGAGGACACCCCGGGGGACCCGAGGCCGGCGTTCTGGACGGTGCCTTGGGAGCAGCTGGAGTGTGGGGGCCGGAAGCCGCCCCACCCCCTGGCGTGGCTGTGATGTCACAAAGCAGGAGCCGGTTGCTATGTAATTAACTCGAAATGTAATGAGCAATAAAAAGACAATTATATTCCTGTAAGACGTTCAACTCCACACTTTCTGAATCCACTTGAGAGGCCTCGTGCGTGTTCCCGAGATGAGAACAGAGAGGGACCCACAGGGAACATGTGACCCCAGACGTGGCTCTTTGCGGGGACCCCCTGCCCACCCTCAAGGGGGCCGTGGAGCCGGGCCCTGTGCCCACGGGCCGGGGCGCGTCCCGGGGGAAGGAGCCAAGGAGACCCACACCCCAGCGACCCCCACCCAGAGCCCCCCCGGGAGGAAGGCACACACGCGTGCACACGCGCACACGCCTGTCGCCCCCGCACACGACGTTGGGCACCCACAGGAGCCCCGAGGAGGACTGCGTGGCTGACCGGTGCCCGCGCCAGGCGGATGGTTTGGCCGTAACAAGGGAGGAGGGCAGGCCACTGCGGCCGCAGGAAGCGGAGAGGCCGCGGGCTGTGTGGCCGCTCGCACACGGGAGTCCAGAAGGGGCAGGGCCGTGGAGACGCAGGCGCTGGGGTGCAGGGGCAGGGCGTGGGGGCGGGGAGATCGGGGTCCGGGGCGTCCTCCCCAGGGGGAGACAAGGCCCGGCGTGAGCCAGTGATGGGTGTGCCTGCCCGTGAGCCCGCTACACACCACTGCGCGGCCCCGTCAGGGGGCGACTTTGTAGTGTATGAGTTGCACGGTATGTGGATTTTATGTAAATAAAGCTGTTTCTTTTTTAAAAAAAGAACTTCATTTCTTTATTTTTAGAGAGCGGAAGAGAGGGAGAAAGAGAAACATCACTGTGTGGTTGCATTTTGTGTGCCCCCTCTGGGGGCCCTGGCCTGCAACCCAGGCCTGGGCCCTGACTGGGCATCGAGCCAGTGACTCTTCAGTGTGCAGGCCGGCGCTCAGCCCGCTGGGCCACAGCAGCCGGGGCTGAGTGAAGCTGTTTTTAAGGAAAGGCTGAAGGAGGCTGTCCGGTGCAGGAGAGGAGGCCGGGGGAGGGGCGGCGCGGGCCACACGGATGAGGCTCCTGGGCTGCTCACCCCCTTCCAGACCCTCCCTGCCCCCCACGCCAGGGGAGGACGCCTTCAGCACGAGCCTTCGGGGTGCACCGCGCTGGGAGGGGACTCCGCGTGTCCTCACAGCCCACCCTGACGCCACGAGATGCCCTTTGCCCCCGGAGGCAGCTCTGCCCCAACCAAGCCTCAGAGTCCCCACGGCCCTGCCCAGAGGCTGCTCAGAGCTCAGGCTCGGCAGACCCGTCCACAGGCGCGGGGACGCGCCTGGTGGACTGCGGCTGGTGACGCGGTGTCAGTGCCGCCGCAGGGCAGGGTGGACCCGCAGCTCCAGTTCCCAGCGGAGCAGCGGGCGCGACCCCCAGACGCCCTCTGCGGGGCCGTCCTGCCCCCGAGGCAGACGGCCGGGAGGGGGCCTGGCGCTGGGCAGGGAGCTCTGAGCAGGCCAGGGGTTGGGGGGCGGCAGCCCGCGGCGCGCGCCCCAGCTCGGAGGAGGGGGACCGCCCGCTGCGGTGGCCTCTAAGCACCTGAGAAGGACAAGAGGCCTGGGCCGTGGGAGGCGCCGCCCCCCCACCCCGCCCTCCCCAAGAGCCTGAGTGGGGGAAGGGCAGCAGGGAGCCGATGCGGCGTGTCTGGGGCCGTCCAAGTGTGATATTGATAAAGCCTGCGGCTGGAAACATCTCACAAGGTCGTTTTTACAAGAAAGTTGTGCCGCCTGGATTTATTGCTGGGCACAGAGAGGGTTTTAATTACCACGTTTTAAGAGGTGTCGCATCTCTGCGGCAGGCTTCGCAGAGACCTCCGAGCCGGCCGCTGCTTGGCCGGCACAGCCCGCCCCCGGGAGTGGAGGGACACCCCCTCCTGCTGCCGGCCGGGACCTGCCAAGGCCGCCCTGACCCAGCTCAGTGGGGGCCCCGGGAAGTAGCCGCACCAGGAAGCCCAGCGCCTCTGCTTGCATACCTGTGGGGACAGGGGGCTCGCTGCCTACCAGGGACCAGTCGGCCCCCTGCCAGGGCTCTGCCCGAGGGGCCCCGCAGCTGGTGTCCTCTACCCCCGGCCCAGCTGGACGTGGGCGGTCCCCGGGCCCCACCTCCATCCTCTGAGCACCGCACCCCCTCCAACGGGACCATCACCTCGCACGTTCTGGGCTCTCTGCTCCGGAGGACGCTGCCCACGCCGGCCTAGGAGGGAGGATGGGGGCGGGGGGGCGCGGTGGCGGCCGCGGCGCAGCAGAGGGGGTCCCCCGGACGGACAGGGACCCAGAACTCTCCTCCTGCTGCGAGCCGGTGCCGGCAGAGCGCCCTCCGCACGGCCGGCTTTCCGAGTGGGGTTTCCTTATTTTTTTTGA
This sequence comes from Pteronotus mesoamericanus, assembly GCF_021234165.1. Classification (NCBI taxonomy): domain Eukaryota; kingdom Metazoa; phylum Chordata; class Mammalia; order Chiroptera; family Mormoopidae; genus Pteronotus; species Pteronotus mesoamericanus. The sequence continues at coordinate 3,024,578 of NW_026555082.1, read as the reverse complement.
TGTGTAATTAAGGATTATTCTCGACAAAGTCCTCTGTAAAAAGGCTTCGCTGATTTAAAACCCTTTCTTTTCTCTCTGCATTTTAAAGTGCGGGGGGCGATGGATTCTAAAAGATCCCCCTCTGCTGGGGGGGACAAGAGGGGAGGGGTAAATCGGGGGGCAGTTCCAGCCCAGAAATTCCTGACCTTTACGCCACCCTTCTCCCCGGACTGTGCGGGGGAAAGGGCCTGGGACCCCCCCTCGCCTGCGGCGCCGGGACAGGTGGGGCCTCCGGGGGTGCAGGGCAGGCAGCGGGGGTGCGGGAGGGGGACGGGGCCTGGCCTCCTGGCGCCCTCTGTCTTCCCAGCGGAAGCCCGGTTTGCGGAGCAGCACTCTGTGCGGGCGCCGCTGGGCGTCCCGGGAGGCGCACTCAGTGAGGGAACGTCCGCGCGGCCATCCTGAGGCGCCCGAGCCGCGGCCTCGGTGGGGGGTGCACAGGGCCCTGGGCTCATGGGGCCGCTGGGCGGCCGGCGAGGCAGGTCGTGAAGGGTCTGGGTGGCCGGGGCCGGGACTGGCCAGGCTCCACCCTGCACAGCCTAGAGTCCAGCCCCGTGGGAGCTGAGACCTGCAGGCACGGGGTGGGGGGTCTCAGAAAGCGCCCCGCGGTGAGGGCCGTGGCCGCTGCCCGCGCTGCCTGGGCCTGGGCCTGGGCCCGGGCCCGGGCCTCCCGCCCAGAACCCGCTGGTGGCCGCCACGGCTGCTGGGAGCATCGACGGGCGCCGCCCTGACTGGGAACTACGCATTTATAATGTGCGCTCTTTTCCCATCCTGACCGAGAAAGGCTCCGGCGGCCGACGCCGGGGAACAACCTGCCCATACAGGGACACAGCGCGGGTGACGGGGACCCGGCGGCCGCTGGCCCACCGGCCCAGACGTCAGGAGGCCAGGACACCAGAACCCCGCCCCCAGCATCCCCGTCCCCCCCGAGTGAGCGAGGCCGCCTCGCCCCCAACAACGGGCAGCTGTGGGGCAGGCGGGTCCAGCTCCAGAAAGGCCGCCCGCTCACCTCCCGGGAAGGGGTCCCCAGGAACTGCCCGCACCTCGCGCGCCCCCCCCCTTAGCGGGGCCACGGCCAACAGAGGCGGCCGGGCCGGGGTTAATGATCGGCCCCTTTGACAACCAAGCATTAGATGCACCTGGAATCCTGGGCCCGTGCCCGTTGGTCCACTGCTAAAACTGCAAAAACCCTCCCATTGCCTCACGCATCGCAGTCCTGGGGGAGGAACAGAAAGCTTCACGCTCCTGAGGCTCTGAAGGCCAGGGTGGTGGGGACAGCAGGAGGGGGCGAGCGGGGCCCTCCCCGTCACGACCCCGGGACCGAGGAGCCCTGGCTCCCATCACTGCCCGGGGCGCCCGCACGCCGCTCTCCGGGAACCTCCGCGTGGGCGACACAGGCCTGCCTCGGAGGCCAGGCTGGGAGCCGGCCGGGGCGCCCTCAGTGCCTCCCGAGGCCGTGGCAGGGGCACAGGACCCCCGCCCCCGCCGCTCGCCCTCTGAGCCGGCAGACTGAGCTCCGGGTGCCCAGCCCAGCAGGAGCGCGGGGAACGGGGGACGAGCTGGCGCCGGGGGCCCTGGCCAGCGGCCCCCCCGCGGACACGCAGGTCGGCCTCCCTCCCGCGCCCCTTCCCACCTGTCAGCTCTCACTTCCTGGGCCGTCACCCAGCGCCGAGCCTCAGCCCCTTCGACCTTGAAGCCTGCCTCCTGACGCGCCAGGGGGCCCGCGGCATCGCGGCCGGGGGCACAGGCGGCGGCTGCCCAGCTCCATGGCAGCTGCAAGCAGGGAGCCAGGGAACACAGCCCGGAGTCCCCACCCCAGAGGCCGGGCGCCATCCCGAGGACGGCGACCAGGCTGGCAGGCCCTCTGCAACCCCGCGTCCTGTGTGCCGCCCTCCACGTGGGGCGGCCGCTGCGGGCACCGCACACAGGCTTCGGGGGGCCGCCCTCGAGCGGGCGCCTGGACTCCCCCCCGGGGGGAAGGGGGTGCATGGGGCTGAGCCTGAGCCCAGTTGGGGTGTCCCAGGGCCCTTGCGGTGGAACCACGAGTATTCCAACCACAGGAGCCTGGCTGGCGTCGGGGACCCTCAGGTGGCCACATAGTCCCCAGCGCCGTGGACCCCAAAGCCGGCTGTCACCTGCCGTCTCCAGCTGCTGCTCTCCCCAGAAAGCGTCATCCTCTGAGGGACGAGACTTCCGGGGCCCCTGGTGCCCATGGCGTCACCAGCCTCGACGCTGGCACCGAACGTCAGGCAGGGGGCGGCCAGGACAGTGGGCCAAGGCCGGTCTGTCCCGAGCAGGCCTGGGCCTGAGGCCGGCGCTGGGCTGAGTTTCATTTTAAGCTGGTTCCCAGAATCAAGTTCCCATTTTTCAAAAACACTTCTCCGTGGAAGGGAGGAGAGCAAAGGCAGGGCGTCCAGGCCTGCGGTCGGTGAGGGGCCCGGGGGCGGGGGGTGGGTCTGCGGGGGCCACCGCGTGGCCTGGGGCTTCGGTGCTTGGCTCCCAGGAGGAGCCAGGGGCCTTGGCTCCCCTGCGTCCAAGGCTTGGAAGGCAGACGGGCCGGCAGGGCTCCCTCGCTCCGGCTCCAGCGCTGGTGCCGGGGACACAGCAGCCTCCCTGACAGCCGCTGTCCCCGGCACCCAGAGGGCTGCGCTGCGGGCGGGGGGTGGGGGGACAGGCTGGCCCTGCTCAGGGGCCCCTCCACGCGCCTCGTCTATATCCAGCCTCCTTGGCGCCGGAGACTTGCTTTTTATTTTGTAATTTGCTTTGCAAATAACCCTGGATTAAAAACCATATATATCTATTTTTAAAAACCTGCTCTTTTACTTCTTTAATTAAACGTCTGCGTGTTTTTCTCTAGGAAAATTCAATTAGGTTTTAACTTTTTGCCATCGAAAAGGCACGGGTGCTTTGAGTATTTGATTTTTAATTGAAGCCCTTGGTAGGGCTTCCCAACTAACCGTCCAGGCTGGGCCGTTCCGCGCGGGCGGAAGACGCCGTGTCCGGGACTGGCGGGGCGGGTGGCCACCAGGAGAGGCCAGTCGGACCGCGCCGACCGCCACGCCGGCCCTGCCCCGGCAGCCCCGCGGGACCCTCGTTCCATGCCTGGGGTGAGCGCCCGTCTGCTCCCTGCTGGGTCCGGTGCTGACAGAGGCCCGAGCGGATGGCCGGGGCCAGCGCGGTCCTGAGGGGCGGTGTCAGTGGCCAGCGGCCCCAGGCCTGCACATCAGACGCCCGGTGGCCGCAAAGAAAGGGGCGCCTGGCTGCAGCCCCTTCCTGGCCACCGAGGGCCGGGCTGCGGGGACCGGAGGCGCCACGCCCGCATCTCAGCGGCCGCTGGGCCCCCCCTGCCGGTGGGGAGTCCGGCCTGCCTGTCCTGCGGCCCCTCTCCCGTCCCACACAGGCCACCACCGTGGCGGGGACCCCACGAGGACGAGAAGGCTTCCTGAGAGGCACACGTCAGCCGGGTCCCCAAGGTCAGAAAGTGCCCGGGGGCCCCCAACCACGTGGCCGCAGGGATGAGCCCCCGGCAGGCCAGCTGGTGGGGACGCTGCACAGGGACGCGGGGGGTTGGGGGAGCCCGGCCTCCCCAGGGCGGCAGTGGGTATCCCTGCACCACTGTGTGCTGTCCCGATGTGGGGGACCCCCAGGCTGTGGGTCCCTGGCCCACGGCCCTTTCCAGCCGGCCCCGTCCAACGGCGCAGGCGGCGCGATGCCCCGTGACAGGCAGAGAACCGCCTCTCCACGCGGGAGAGTCGCCCGATTTCCTGAGTGCGGTTTTCCGGGGTCCACAGCGCCCGCCTGCACCCTGTGAGTCACTGCGTCGCCGGTTCGTTATGCAGCTCTGCCCTCGGAGCGCCCGGCGGGGCAGAGGCCCTCACTCTGCCGGGGCCCCCGGTGGGTCCCGGCCCTGGATGTGGCAGCACCGGCCCAGCTACTCTCCACTCTCATTTGGGTGGGCGGCCGGGGGGCCCTGATCGGCGGCCTAGGCATGAGCGCCCGTCCCTGGAGGTGTGAGGGCTGCCACGGGGCTGGGACGCGGCCTTCGGGACCACGGGCCCCGCCCACCGGGTGACCCTGCACCCCCACGCCAGGCCGCGGCCCTTTACAGGAGGTGCCCCGCACGCCAGACGCGTCCCTGTCCACCGGGCCTGCTCCGGGGCTCTCTGCTCCGGGCGGCGCTGGTCCCCAAAGTGGCAAACTCCTGCCTGCTGGCCCTCCGAGCCCCCCGCAAAGGTCCCCCCTCAGTGCTGCCCGAGCGGGCTCGGGTCCCGCCCTCCGGAGGCCCCGCGTCCCCCACCCCGCGTCCGGCTGCCCCTGTCCCCCCTGGGCACGCGTGGCCTCGGGCCTGCAGGGAGAGCTCCGGTGGCTCTGCACAGCCGGCTGGGGTGGCACAGCCCAGTGGTGGCTCTGTGGGCCCCCGCCCAGGGGTGGCATCGGTCGCCGGAAGCTGCCAGCCCGTTGCCCAGCCTCTGTGCGTGCGTCTCTCCCCCAGGACCCCCTGCGTTGGGTGATTTCCCGTTTCCACCCGTGACCGATGGCAGCTCCTGCCCGTGTGAGTGCCGGACCGTTTCCTGGCTGCAGCTGGATAAATAGGCCCGGCCCTGATAGGCCCGCGGAAGGGCGGGAGGCGGCGGCGGGCCAGGAAGCCAGGGAGCGTCCGGATGGAAAAGGAAGAGCCGGGGCCCGCCCGGGGGGCCGCCCGGGGGGCCGCAGGGAGGTTGCAGGCACCACGACCCGGGGGGGGTCTCCCCGGTGGGGAGGGCAGCCCCGCCCCCCACCCGGCCTGCTCGGGCCGCGGGCACCGAGGTCAGGGTTCTGTTGCCTCCTCTTGACCTCGGCATCTCCCGGCCCCAGCCCAGGAGACGCCTCCTGGCCCAGCGGACCGTCTGTCCGGCCGGAGCGCAGGCGTGAAAAGCCCGGCTTCCCGTGGCTGGAGCCTGGGTTTCATTCTAAGTCACCAGAGCGCAGGCCAGCCTTTTGCAAGCAGGAGGCGGGCGGGACACACCGGGACGGGCTGGGAGCCCGGCGTCCCCGCAGGGACGGGCGATGGGGCCCCGCCTCCCAGCGGCAGCAGCACGGGAGTGAGGGCAGCGGGTCTGGGGCTTAGAAAGGTCCGAGGCTGAGGTGGCCGCTTTTGCCGGTGGCAGAAATACCAGTGGCAGCCGTGGTGACAGAGGTTGGTGGCGGCGCCGTGGCGTGGTCCTCGCTGAAGGAACGGGGCCCAGAGAAACCCGCGGCGGCCGCCACGCCTGCCCTGGGGGGGCCCTGCCGCCCGCCTCCCGGGGTCTGTCCTGGCAGGAGCTCACCCCGCCCCGCTTCCTCCTGACAACCCCACCGGCTCCCCGCCCTCGGCGTCTCCCCCTGTGTGCGCCCAGCCCCCACCTCGGGTCTGGGGACCGGGGTCCGGGGCATGCGTCCCCCAGGCCAGGGACAAGCCGCCCTGGGCGGGGGCGTGCTCTCCACGGGCCCGTTGGGCCTGGGGGCGGCCCCTCACCGAGGACGATAAATAGTCACCACTCCAGTGCCATCGCTGCGAACCCGGGGGCCGGTCCCCGCTGCGGCAGCGGCTGTCACTGTCACCGGGTCAGCTGCGGTGTGCAAGGCCAGAGCTGTCCCTCGGGTGGCGTTTTAATCGACGTTTCCGGCTTCCCGCTGCCCTGCCCGGTGGCCTCGTGAACGCGAGGAAGGAGGGAGGTGACAGGCCCTCGTGTCCTTGCCCCGTGTGCCCGCCGGCTCTGCAGGCGGTCGTTTGAGGGAAAGGGCAGAGGCAGGGAAGGCATCTGGGCGGGGGGGGGGGGGGGTGGCAAGGTCTCCTGCTGTGACATTTATTGTTTGCAAGTGAGGCCACCTGCTAACAGATAACAGGAGAGGCCCCCAAAGCCTCCACCCCGCCCCTCCACGGCCAGCCCGACTCAGGGGCGCCTCTGTCCCTCCCTCGGGACACCTGAGATGTGGCCCCAGAGGAGGGGGCAGGAGGCGAGGCCTGTGCACCCGCCACGGACCCGCATCTTTGGGCCCAGTCCCCCGGGAAGAGACCGCAGGCTCCGCGTCCCATTCGCCGAGCAGGAAGCCGAGGCCCCGAGGGGCCGGATCGCTCCCCGACGCTGCAGGGCGAGGACGGCAGCCCAGCGCCCCGCCCTCCGCGCCCGGCCACGTCAGCGCAGGCCTCTGGGACGCGGCACCTCGGGGCCTCCCGGTTTGTGGAGCTGCTGCTGGTGTGGGGTTCTCGCCGCCCCTGGCCCTGCCCAGCGCAGGGGGCCCGGCCCCGGTTGTCGGCGCTTCCAGGGGACCCGCTGAGAGGTTCCTGGGGGGGGCGCAGACTCTCGTTTCCAGGCCTCAGCCAGGATCCTGGCCAAGGATCACTGTTCGGTTTGCGACTGGACTCTCCCGAGACACCTCGCAAACGTGCTACTCTGGGGTGTCACCACACACGGCGCGCGGGGCTTATTTGAAAGGATTGTCAGTTTTAGAAATCTGGGGCCGGGGCCTCCTCGGAGCTGCCAGAGCCTGCCCTGCACCTGCCCCACCTGCCCTCGGTCACAGCCCGAGGTCTGTCCCCGGGCCTGAGTTCAGGACAGCAGGAGCCCGTGGATGTCGGATGGACGGCGGGTGGCGGACGGACGGATGGAAGGGCGGTGGGTGGATGGAGTCGCACGTCCCTTGGCCCTGACACGTGCTGTCACGGGACCCTGAACCCGTGTTCTCTGTCCCTCTGATGTGAGGCCACAGAGCAAGGGCAGGCGCCGTCTTCCAGCAAGTTCCGAGTGCTGAGCGCACGCCAGGCCCGGCGGCCGGCCCTCGCCGCCGCCCCCCTGCCCAGAGGCTGCCCGGGAGGCCGGGGGGCGATGACGCTATGTCTCTGCTGCAAGAGCCCTGCTTCCGCTCGGAGGGGGGCCACGCGTTAATTCATTCACCGCCGGGGATCGGTCGTCGGTAAATGAGATTAAATGCTCGTGAAATGGGATTAAAATGACGTCAAACAGCAGAACATCATTTTCTTAACTCACTCCTGCCGGCCGCTTCCTGCTTTAACCCCTGGCTGGCCCGTCCCCGCCCCGGCGCGGACGCCCAGGAGCGGGGGCACCAGGGCCCCCTGTCCTGCCCCTGCTCCAGCCCAGGCGCCACTGCGGACGGAGCCCCCTGCTGTCCCTGCAGACCCCTCCCGGCCTCTTGGGTCCCGAGAGCACAGAGGGCCTCTCCGGTCCCCAGCCGCGGCGGGCGGAACATGCAGCCGAGGGCCTGCGGCCGGGCCCCGCCCCTCCAGGGCTCCGGGAACGGGCAGGGCACAGGGAGGAGGGCAGCGGGCCGGGTTTCCGGGGTTTCTCCAGGGCTCCTTCCCGCGGTCAGTCAGCCGGCCAGGCCTTCCTCCCCGTGGGCACACCCTGCATGGCCCCGGGGGTCGCCTCGCAGGGCCGTCTGGAGCGGGGGCTGCGATTCACCCCCACCCACGCTGCCTCTCTGTCCGTCTTGGAGGAGAGGAGAGGACGCGGTGCCAGGCCCTGGTCCAGGGAGGGCCACCTGCCCGCCAGGGTCCACTGCACAAACACCCCCACTCCCGCACAGCCCCCTGGGCGCTGGGGCTCCCTGAGAAGCCAGAGACAGCGAGCCCCCCCAACCCCTGCCCACCTCCTGCCCCACAGGAAGCTCACCTCTCTCTGGGGGCCCCTGATGGTTCGAAGCCGGTCGCAGAGGGGCTAGGAGACTTTCTGAGTACTCGGCTCCGGCCCAATCGTTACTTCTCATTTTCGCTGAAACGCTCAGTGTCGGAAGCGTGGCCGCTGATAGGCCGATCGCCGGGCTGGGCTGCGGCGGGGTCCGGGGGCTCCCGGCCCGGAGCGGTGCCGCCCGGGGTCGACGGGCCGCGCTCACGCGGGTCAGTAGCGGTAAGTGGGAGAGGCATGAGACAAGCCAGGGCGGCCGCCGCTCTGCCAGCGGCTGGCCAAGGGGAAGGCGTCGTCCCCAGGGGTTCGGCGGCTCGTGGCCGGGCTGTGTCCCCCTCTGCTCCTGCTCCTCTGCTGGGCCCAGCTCGACCAGCGCGAGGCGCTGGGAGCGGCCAGGGATCCCAGAGCTCTGGCACGAGCCCGTCGGCGCCCCCGCGACAGGCCTCTTGGTCACCGCACCCCTGAAAGGGGGCTCCCCCTCCCGCCCCCAGCAGCATCCAGGCCAGGGCCGCTCCCGCAGCCCAGCCCCAGCCCCAGGCCTGCCCCCGCCAGCACGTCCGCTCGGGGGACGCCCGAACCTCCGTCCCCAGCCTGGCCCCGCCCTCTGCCAGCCCGTGTCGTTCACTCTCATAGTCCATCCAGCATGGGGGCGATCTCCACCTGGGGCAGATCCGGTGGAAAAGGCTGGGGTGTCGCCCCCCAGGCCCTGGGCCTCCGTCGGTGCCGCCCTCGGCTCTGAGGGGCCATGATAGGCCACGCCTGTGGCGGCGAGAGCTCTGCAGAGATGGGGCTGACGGGATGTGTGTGTGTGTGTCGCACGTGTGCGCATGTGTGCACACTCGTGCGAGCATGTGCACACATGTGTTCACACATGTGTTAGATGCATGTACAAGCATGTGTGCTACAGGTGCATATGGGCTTGCATGTGGTGAGCCGTGCACACGTGTGCATGCATGCATGTGCACACATGTACCTGTGTGCCCGCATCTGTGTAACGAGATTCACATGAAGGGATTGGCTCGTTGATTACGAGGCTGAGAAGCGGGCGGGCTGGAGGCCATTCCAGCTCTTTCTGCTAAAAGAATAAAAATAAAGCGCCGGTTTCTTTTTCAAACAAAAGCCAGCAGCTGAGGGACCAGCTGTCCCCGCGCTGGCTCCTCCGACCCTCGGGAACCAAGCCAGCAGCTCTGGGTGCCGGGCGCGTGGGGCCGAGGGGCCCCGACGCCCCCACCCACCCTCAGGCTCCCAGGAGTCAAGGCGAAAGCGGTCCAGCCTCTTTCCACAAGGAAACCGAAAAACACTGCACTTTTTGAAGCAGGAGTCAAATGTTTATTAAACGTTTCAGAATTTGTCAGACACCGCAGTTCTGGGCAGAACCACGCCTGTTCTGAGAGAGAGATGCCGCGCTGTCGTGCAAGGGTGTGAGAACGTCTGATGCTGCCCGTGGGCCGCAGCGCCCGCCGCCCCGCTCCCGAGGGGGCCCTCGCGCCGGAGAAAGGACCTGCCAAGTTCAGCCCCCGCCTGACCTCGTGCACGTGCTGTGCACGATCAACGGACCGCAGAACACATGATAGGCCTCTCGGCCGGCCCACGCCACCCTCCCGTAATGCGGAGAGCCAAGGGCCGGCCGGACACTGAGCCCCGGGGGACGCCCGTGCGCTGGGGCCACGGGAGCACCTGGCTCGGGCTCGCTGCCCCGCGGCCGCTGGGGAGGGGCCGTGAGGGGTGCCAGGCAGGAAGTCCTCTGCTGGGGTCTCCCGGGTCCCTCGGATACCACGGAAATGGCGCCTTTTCTGGCTCATCAGCAAGGCCCTCTAGGAAGGGGGCGTTTCCGGGACAGCGCACCGTGTTCCCCTTGGTGTCCGCGCCCTCTGAGAGGGGCTGGCCCCCCGCCCGCCGAGGAGGCCCTAGCAGCGGTGCGGCGGCTGGTACCGGAGGACGCACACGTGGCCGGAGGCGCGAGGCCGCAGAGGCCGCTGGCGGTGCTCGGCCCCCCTGCCTCGTCCCCCGCCCCCCACCCCGTGCCCTTCCTTCGGCTCCACCTGGGCAGCGGGGGCCCCACGGTGGGACTGGCCCGTTGCTCACGCTGTAGCCCCCACCCCGCCCGACGGGCACGTGCGGCGGCCGGGGCAGCGCCGGCGTGTGGCAGGCTCACAAAGGCTGGTGCCTCGGGCCCACGGCTGTCGCCGGGACTTAGGGAGCGCGTCCTGGGTGCTGTCCCGACTTGGGGGCCGCGGCCAAGCCAGGCTCCCCAGACAGGAAGGGAGGGGCTGACAGGGAGACCCTGCACCGCAGGGACATGGACATCTGTCCCCACCGGGGCCGCTGCACTCGGCAAGGGGCCGGGGAGGCAGAGGCGGCCGGAAGCCGGCCCGTCCCCACAGTTTGCGTGCATGAGGGGCCGCACGGGGGAAGGGCGCGCAGTGACCAGTGGTGGCAGGAGCTCGGCCTGGGCCGCGGCGCGACGGGCGCGGCGGGGGCGGGGTGCCTGGCGCCGTGGTGGGGGCGGAGTCGCTGGCCCTGTGGGCGGACGTCGCCACGGAGGGGCCGTGGGGCTGCCCCGGACCTGCAGACACAGCCCTAGTCGTCTTGCTGATGAAAAGCGGGGGCTGGCAGGAGCCCCAGAACCAGGCAACACGTGCGCCCCCGAGTGGGGGTGAAGCCTGGGGCCCCGCGAGCAGCCCCCGCCCCGTTCCTGTGGCTGAAGCCCCGCCTTCCTCTGACCCCACCTCCCAGGGGGAACCCGCAGGCGCTGTTGGAACCAACGTGACCGTGAGAACGCACCCGGCGCAGCCGCAGGGCCCCCCGCTGCCGGCCTCCCCGGGCACTGCCGGTCTCCGCCGGGCGTGCATTGTTCCGGAAGCTTCTCTGGCACATGCGTGCATGTGTGCCACCCCCCAGGCGGCGCCGCGCGGAGGGCTGGGCACAGGCTGCCCTCCCGCAGCCCGGGCTCGGCCGCAGGGGGACGCTGCCCCGTGCAGCCAAGGGGGCCGCCTCCAGGCCCCAATCTGCACCCCCGCCCCCGCCCCCCCCCCCGCCCCCCCCCGCGGAGTGAGACTAGGACCACCCACTTCGTTCAGGGGCCGAGCCTCCGGCCCCCTCGCTGCCGCAGTCGCACTGTGGCTCTCACAGCGACCCCGCGTCCCCGATGTGCCTCCCTGGGCCCCCTCCTCTGCCACGGGGCTCCAGGGCCGCGTCCTGCCCCTATTCTGCTCCCCCCCCCCCCCCCCCGCGCCCGCACGTGCAGGCTGCCTCTCACCCACAACTTCCCAGCAACCCCCCCCAGCCCCCACTTTCCACACCTTCCTCCTGGGCCACCCTGTCCTGCTCCAGCCCCAGGACCCAGGCCCCAGGCCCAGGCCCCGCCTCCCAGCCAGCTCCCCAGCCCGGCCACCCCCTCCTCACTGCCCGCGTGCTGAGGGTGCAGGCTTCCCGGCGGGGCCCCCTCACCGCCTCCCTTCCCTCCCTAATCCCCATTGTGTTTGGACAATTTGATGAAATGGGAAACAGAAAATCAATCCACGCCGACAGCAGGGAGACAAAGGCCCCGGTGCCTAATGACACTGTCCCCTCCCGCACAGGACAGCAGGCCACCCAGTCTGGAGAAATCAGGCTTTATTTGCGCTGAGATGATATCGAATCACAGCTTGCAGGCTCACGCACACGCTCATTGCCTGCCTGTCCCTATTATCACAGACAGAGCCGCTCCCCTCCCCGGGGGCCGCGCCGCAGGGGGACCGCGGGGCCCAGAGGAGCCGGGCGGCTGCCGCTCACAGCCCAGCCTGGGCACCGGCCCTGCCACGGGGGGCACAGCGGGTCCCCTCCCGGCACAGCCCGCCCGCCCTGCCCTCGGCCCACGGCAGGGCCCCCGCCTCAGCAGGGCCGAGGGCAGCGCCTCGCCGGCCAGGGCGGGCCCTGGAGGGGGGCCCTCCACCAGACAGCGGGTCGCGGCCTCTGGCTTTCCCTCCTTCCTGGCTTTGGGGCCCGCGCGCACCCTCACGGTGCCCCCTCATCGAGGGGGTGGCCAGGCCCTGGGCTTCATGGGACCGCGAGGGGCCCCGGGGCCAGCCTGTCCTTCTGGGAGCCGAGGGTGTTTCTGAGGCCCGCGTCCTACGGCTACAGGATGCAGGCGCTGGTCCCCGGCCCTGGGTCCCGTCCCTACAACGGGCTGAGGTGGGGGGGCTCCTGGGGCCGCGGCCCCAACAGGGAGCTGCAGAGCCACCATCCGCGGGCGGGCGCCCTCCCCCGCCCCGGGCACCCCGCGCTCTGCGCCCGGCGCACGCGCTCCCCACGCCCTCCCAACGGCCCGCCAGCGCCGCCGCCATCGTAGCCCCGTCTCGCAGGAGAGGGCACCGAGGCGCAGGCAGACGAGGCCTCGGCCCACAGCGGGACGAGCACAGCCACGTTTCCGGGGTGCGAAGGCAAGCTCTGCGCGTGCACTTGCAGACCCCTCTCCGCCTTCTGCCCCGACCGGACAGCGGGCGCCGCGGCCGCCAAGCAAGGGGGCAAACGCAGCCTTTCCCGTCTCAGAGCCCCTCTCCCGGGGTTCCCCCAGACGTGGATGGGGCGTCTGCCACAGAGCTGCGCACAGTAGGTGTACAGCAAAGCCACTGGGGCCACCGCTGAGCCCCCAGCCACCACTCCTCTCTCAGCCCCGAGGGGAGCAGACCCCTGTACTCTGTGCGCCAACCCCGGCACCGCACCCCCCTCCGCGTGCAGGGCCCTGCCTCGGGGGCTTCGCACCTGACAGCCCCTCGCGAGACCCCCAGGCAGGGGCAGCGCAGCAGGGGCTGAGGGGCTGCCGGGCTGCAGGCTGGCAAAGCCCCGGCCTGTCCACATCGGGTTTCCTTCGCGCCCTGAGCGAGGCGCCTGCCCCCGGACCCAGGCAGCCCGGTCTGCCCCCACCCCCGCCCCCGCCCTGGGGGACTGCGTGGGGGTGCGCCGGGCAGGCCAGGCCAACAATGGCGCGCACGCGGCCTTTTATGGGGCGTTCTGCACACGAGGAAGCTGAGCGGAACAAATGAGATTGGAATTTTATGATGCTTTTACAGCGTGGCGCTGCAGATAGCTTTTTTAATTAGCTTCTCACTCAACACCTTTGGCAACTGCATCACTCACCCTCCCCGGCCCCCAGGTAACAGCCAGGTGCGCCGAGTGGCCGACTCCGCGCCCTGTGCCCGCTCAGCTGGAAGGCTGGGCCGAGGACCCCCAGGTGCCAAGTGACTGGTCCTCGCGGCGGACGTTCCTGCAGCCCCAGCGGTGCTCCTACCTGGGCACAGCCACAGCGGCGCTGGGCCCCCAGGGGCCAGGCAAGGGGGCGGCACCACCCACGGCGCCCTCCTCTGGGCAGGCACCGCACACCCAGCTCCGTCCACAGAGCGGCCCAGCCGCCAGAGGCCTCCTCAGGACAGTGCACCCTCGGGGCCGCCAGCCTCCAGGCCAGGCTCTGCCTGCACCATCACGCGGGAGGCCTGTGTCCCGCGGCGCCTCGTCCCTCGCTGGCCGGGGCATCGGAGGTGAGCACGGGGTCCTAGTCCCTGTGGTCTCCCACCCATGCAGTGAGCAGCTACGAGGCGCTCCGGGCGCGGGCTGAGCAGCCCGGCCCTCCCGAGGCCGCAGCGGCTCCTCTCAGCCAGGCCGCAGCCGGCACTGCCCTGCCCCAGCAGAAGCTCAGCCCTTCTGGAGACCGGCTGGGGGCAGAGAGCCGTAAACCCCCGCCCACTCGGCACCGCGTTTAACGGCCCCTGTCAAGGACTCCTGCGCAGATTCGATTCCCCAGGAGGTCTCTCAGACCAGCAGTGCTCAGCGGGCAGGCGGCACAAGGACGGGACCCCGTGCCAGCCGGATGCGTGTCCCCCCCGACGCCCCTCTCCGCTGTGGCCTGGGGAGGGCCGGAGGCCACGGTCGCTTCCAGAGCCTTTGCCTAAGAACGGGGAGGCACAGGCCGGGCCCTCGCCGGCATCAGAAGGGCACAAAGACGGACAAGCGTTTTCTGGGACTCCACTCCATGGGCCCAAATTCGGAGTGACCAGGTCCCTGGCCAGCAGGCCGGGACCGGCTCTGTGCCCAGGCCACGCCCACCGGGGCCGCCGGGACGCGGGCCTGCCGTGGGACACGCACACCCACAGCCCTGGTGCCCGGCGGGCAGAGCCCCTGCAGAGGGGGCGCCACGGCAGCCGTGCAGCCCCGGCCGCGCCCACCCGGGCCCAGCCTCCGGGGGCGGGCGGCCTGGCCGTCCATGGGCGCGGCCGGGGCTGGCCGGCAGGGCGGCGAGGGCTTCCCGGGGGCGGCCTTCCTGCCTGTGCTCTGGGCGGTACGGACGGGGCTCCCTGCCCCGGTGGCCGCCCCGCGGCCGGAGGCCCAGCCCCGGCTCCGATGGTGAGGGACCCCACGCCTGCCGGGTGCTGAGCTCGGCGCGTGAGGTGGGACTCGGGCAGCCCCTCCACCATCTCAGCGTCGGACCCCTTAGCAAGCCCTGCAGGCTCCGTCTCCAAGGCCACCACGTCCTGCATGGCCCTGTCCCCATCCTCCCGGCTGTCTGTGGGGGGCAGGAACTGAGTCAGCACCACACTCACACGAGCGTGCACATGCATGTGCATGCACACGCGTGCCCGCCCCTCCGATGCCCGCGCCATGCCCAGCCTGGTGCCTCTGCCCACCCCCCGCACCCACCCTGGTCCCTGTGGCCAGCGGCCCTTCCATCCAACCCAGGCCCAAAACCCTCACGCCCTCCTGCGGGTCTCAGAGTGACCCCCAGCGTCTTCCTGCGGCCCCGCGCCAAGTCCTGGGTACATGGCAGCCCCTCCCCCCGCCTCTGCAGGGGCTTCCCCTCCCCCACCCTGGGAACACCCCTTCCCACCCCCAGGCCTCCGCAGACGCCAACCCACAGCCACCCCCGTGCCCGGCCCTCCCGAGCCCCACCGGGACCCTCTGGTCTGGGAACACGGCCACTTTCTGCAATGATCCCCAGGGGAGCAGGTTCTTTAAAGCGCCTGGCGCCTGGGCGGGAGCCGGGCATCACAGGAGCTCAGTGAACACTCGCGGGCGTCGAGCGGAGTGTCTGCTGCGTGCCGGACGCACGCTGACCTCGTGAGGGAGTCCGCAGCCGGTTAAATTGGCCCCCGGCAGCCTGTGAGGCCCTGTTCCCGTTTCCCAGAGGGAGGGCTGAGGCTCAGAGAGGTCCGGCTGCCTGCCTGAAGCCACACAGCAGTGCCGCGGGGGCTCCTCCGTGTGGCCCAGCGGCCCCGTGTACCGGGCGAAGTGCCGGCCTCCCGGACGCCTGCGTGGGCCACGGCCGCCCGCCTCGCTGCCCTGCGGGGGATCCGGGCCGCCTCCACTGGGCCGGCTATGTTTCCTATGCCAGGGTCCCCCCAAGACCCCCATTTCTTTGGCTCAGTGGGAGGCACTACTCCGCTTTGAAGTTTTTCCTGAAGGCAGACAGCCACGCAACCCTCCCCCACATGACTTTTAAGAAATATCACCTAATTAAAGGAGGGCTGGCTCGCGGCACTGCCAACCCCCTCCTGGCGCCCGGCCACCGCCGGGGCTGCCATATGCTGCCCGCCCCTCCCGGGAAAGCTGGCGGCCGCCCCGGCTCGGCGAGGCTGCGGGCCCGCTCGACGACGCCCCGGCTGCTGCTCCTGGTTCCGGGCGCGGGCCGTCCGCCGGACACAGGCCCCCGGGTGGGCAGGAGCCGGCTGGCGCCCCGCTGCCTACGGCCCATCCGCAGGCCTCCCCGCCCCGGCCGGCCGCCCCCAGGCCGCGCCCCTGGACTCCGAGAGGGAAATACACTTTTCTGAGCTCTCTCTCCCTCCAATGAGCCAAACATCCTCGTTCTAATTATTGGAGAACAGATTTTCCCCCAAATAATTAGGCAATTTAAATCACGCACGTTTTCCCTGAGAACTATATTTAACCCTGATTTGGATGTGATTTGCATGCCGCTCCCTGAAGCAGCGCAGGGAGCCAACGCAGATCAGATCTTCCCGGAACGCCGGCTGCTGCCTCGCTGCAGGCCGCGCGGCACCCGTTTGTACAGATAAGCGTTTGATCCTCCACATCTTCCCCTCCCCGAGCGGCTCCTCCTTCCTCCGCTCGGCACTCCCCTCGCTCTGATAGCTGGAGGGTGGACACGATACGTGAGAAGCCCTCAAATCTGTGAAGTGTTTGAAAAGATGCCTACTCAAATGGCAGCAGAAAACCTCTAACCGAAGATGCTGGGTGGTGGGTATCAAGAACCCTGGGTCCCCAGGGTCCCGGGAGGGCTGCCCAGGTCACCAAGCTCTCCGGGCCGAGCCTCAGTCCACGCAGGACGGGCCGCAGGCGGCATCCGCCCAGCGAGGTCTTCCCGGGCGCCTGCTGCCCCTCCGCTCCCCCCATGAATAAAGATGTCCGATGGGGGCGGGCAGGCGAGAGCCCCCATCCGTGCAGGACTAGCCCGAGGGAGCGCAGGATGAAGAGTAGACGGGGCCACCGTCCCTGTCAACCCGAGGCCACAGCCGACCTCCCACGGAAAGGCAGGGACAGTCTGTGTTATCAGTCTGCATACGCCCCACGGCACCATGGTGACCAACATCCCCGAGTCTCAGCCCTTGTGCCACAGAACTGGGTGTCCCGCTCAGGCTGCAGGCAGGCCACGGGTCGGCTCCACGCGGCTTCTTTCCCGCGGGATCCCGGCTGGAGGTCAGGCCTTCTCCGGGTCAGGCCGTTCTCGGCGAAGAGGGCGTGGCCGACCACGCTGCGCCCGCCTCCGCGGAGGCTCTGCTGGGTTGCGGCACCCCCAGCCCCACTGCCCGCATGTGTGTGGATGGAGGCTGCAGAGGGGGAGGGTGCAGCCCCCTTCGGGGAGAGTGGCGGGGCGTCACACGCACGCGCCTTCGCCCCGTGCCACACGGCCCCTGAGAGGCGCCTCTGGACTCACCCAGGCGGCCTGAGGCTCCAGCCCAGGGACCCTGTCCTCCTCGTCACCCTTCTCGGCCACATGCGAAGGGGACGGAAAACATGTCCTTCGCGGGGCGCCTGCATCCTTCCACGCCTGCTTCCTGCCCGCGGGATGCTGACCCCCACAGCTCCGCCCCCGCTTCATGCTGTCTATTGCGGCGACCCCAGGCGGGTGGCAGGACCCCTCGGAACTCAGCCGGACCCCGGGCCCCCGCGTGGGACACAGCACATCCCTCCTCCTGCTCAGGTTCACCCGCAGAGGGACCCACTGAGCTGCGGCACCTTCAGCTGTTCACATGGTGACGGGGGACATCCGCCAGTCACCGGGCTGAGCCCAAGTGGCCTTTGTTTGAGCAAACGTTCCTAGTTCCCTCTGTTCCTGGTCAGGGGTAAGAAAGAACGGCTCCTTCAGTGCTGTTTGCTCCCCAGACAGTTTCCGTCTGCGCTCTTTACGACCAAAGCCAAGCACAGGGAAAGAAATTACAAAAACCAGCGCGCAGATCCATGAAACAGAAAATGGGAAACCCCAGAGAAAGTAAACAAAACAAAAACAAAATCTGGTTTGTTGAAAAGATCGCTAACATTGATAAATCTCGGGCCGGGCTAACCAAGAAAAGAGAGAGAGAGGGGACATAAATTGCTGGTCTCAGGAAGGAATGAGGGGACATCACCCAGACCCATGGCCACCAAAGGGTCGTCAGAGGAAACGGCGACCCGCTCTCTGTCCGCGAGTTTGAAAACTTCAGGTGGGAGGGACCCGTCGCTTGACAAGCACAGGATCTGAGGACGCACACCGACGAGGAGAGACACCGACAAAGGACCCGAGGAAGGAAGCCAGCAGGCCCAGGGGGCTTCCCTGGTGACTCTCCCCAAAATTTAAGGAATGAAAGAGACCGCCGAGGGGACACGTGCTGACCGTCCTGGGAGGCCAGCACCACCCCGACAGCAAAGCAGAGCAGAAAACCGCACGTCAGTGACTCTCGGGAATGCGAATGAAAACAACTAAAACCAAAGCATTGTCCAAGCCAAGCCAGCAACACTTACAAATAACGTCACACTGAGACCCGGCGGCGTCCACGTGAAGCACATGGCCACACCGAACCGCCGGTCTGCGTAAGTGTGCATGCGCCTGCCCGTGCCTGCCCGTCTCCCGGGACCCATGCGCGAGGCGGCCCCGGGCAGAGTTAGTGTATAAAGATCAAAGGCTTTCCTACACACCAGCGATGACCAACTGGGATTCGAAAGTAAGAAAATAATGCCAGTTACAACAGAACCCCCCAAGATGAAATACTTAGGGATAAACCTAACAAAATAGGTACAGGGTCTCCCTGCAGAAAACTACAAAACTCCGATGATAGGTATTTTAAAGGACCTGACTAAATGGAGATGTGACATGTTCACAAATAGGAAGACCCAGCAACATTAAGACGCCAGGTCTTCCGCACGCGACCTGCGGAGCCCACGCCCGTGCAGCCGGGGTCCCGGCAAGCCGCTCTCGCGCCCGCCCCTCTGGCTGCGAAGCTCAGGCAGAAAGTCGAAGGCCGGGAAGACCCAACGCAACACGGAAGGGCAAAGCTGGAAGACGCACATTATTCAACGTTAAAACTCACCACAAGGCCACAGAGCTCCCGACAGTGGGACTGGTGAAGGGACAGACAGACAGGTCAACGGAGAGCCTCACAGCAGCCCCGCCTAAACGCTGCCCCGGCTCCCGGACCAAGGGGCGAGGGGGCTGGCGGGGCACAGCCCCCCAGCGGGCGGCGCGCGGCCACGCGGACCCCCGGGGCACGTTCTCCCACAGCCAGGGTGGACGCGGGAGGGCTCTTCTTTACGAAAATGACTTCGCGTGGATCATTCCCCTTAATGGAAACCTGTACATTATATAATAACGTACCAATAATGTAGGTCCTATGTTTTCTTCCATATGTTTTGAGGATGAGTTTTTATGACAAAAACAAAAGCATAAAAGAAAAAAAATGGATGTTATTTTTTTTTTAATTAAAAATGTCTTTCCCGCAAACGGCAGCCTTAAGGAATGAAAAGACAAGCCCCGGACCCGGGGGCAGGCGGTGTGGGGGGGCGGAATCTGCAAAACACAAGTCAGATAAAGGACTTGTAACCAAACTATACAAAGAATGCTTAAAACTGAACACTTGCAGCGCCGTTTAAAAGTGGGGACAAGATCTGAACGAACACCTCAGTAAGAAAATATAAACAAAAGCCAACAAGCCCATCGGAAGACGCCCACCGTCAGCTGCTCAGCGCCAGGGAAACGCCGAGCGAGGCGGGAGGAAAGGCCGCCGTGCGCCCCGCCAACAGCGGGCGTCCAAGAGGCCGGCGCGCGGAGCGAGCGGCGGGCGAGGATGCGGGGAGGCGCAGCCTCTCGGGCAGGCGGTCTGGCCGTTTCCCGCAAAGCTAAACATAGTCTCACCATATGATCCAGCAACTGAATTCCTAGGTGTTTACCCAACTGATCGGAAAACTTATGTTCACACAAAGCCTGTAGGCAAATGTTTCTAGCAGCTTTATTCAAAGTTGCCAAGAACCAGAAACAGCCAAGATGTCCCTCAGGAAGATCAACAAACTGTGGTCCGTCCAGACAGCGGAACATTATTCGGGGATAAAAATGAATGAGCCGCCAAGCTGCCCCAAGCCCGGATGAACCTGGGACGCATGCGCATGGCTAAGCAAGGGACGGGAAGGGCGACGTGCGTGTGATCCCAGCGGTGTGACACCCTGCGAGAGGCCACGCTGTCGAGCCATAACCGGGTCCACGGTCGCCGGGCTCCAGGGCAGAGGGGGCGGGCATGGGGGTGCGGTACAGGGACTCCTAGGGCAGCGGAACCGTCCGTGCGACGCCACAAGGGCAGGCGCATCACGTGATGCACTGTGGCCCTAAAGCTTTCCAGCCAAAACCGTGAACCTTCACGTGTGCAAGTTGCTTCTAGTTGTTTAGGAGGTTGGGGTTCCCAGGAGGAAGCGGGGCCGGAGACGGAGCGCAGGGGCCGACCTGGCCGAGCGGGCAGGGCAGGTGTCTGCCCGGGCCACTGCGGGGGTCAGCGGGTCGGGAGGCCAACGGCAGGGCCAGGCAGCCCACGCTCACGCGCGGGCAGCTAGGGGCTCCCCCTCGGGTGCGGAGAGCGGTCCGTACCCCGAAACTGAGTGACTAAGACGCCGGTGGGTGGAGGCCACTTTCGGTGTCGGGAGGGGTGGCAGAGCAGCAAGGGGGCGGGCTGAGGCGAGGCGAGCAGCCGAGGGTGAGAGGACGGGCCATCCGTGCAAACTCGTTTAGCTCCACTCAGACCCGGGGCTGTGCTGGTTAATTTACGTGGCGACCGGACCGGCCACGAGTGCCCAGAGCGAACGTGGCCCGGCGTGTCGGTGAGGCTGGTCCCAGGTGGGTCGGCGTCCGAGCCGGTGGGCGCAGGAACGCGGGCGGCCCAGCGGCTCCCCCTCCGAAACCCACTCAGCGTTAAGTGTAATGGGCCTTAGGGAATTTATTTTGCCAATTTTAGAGCCCACCATAAAGAAGAAATATGAGAGAATTTTATGAGGTGTACTGTATTTCTTTAATACTCGTATTTTTTCTCAAAATGCTGAGAGTATCAATTACATTTACGGCTTTGTGAGGACACGCTTCAGCCCCACGGTCGGCACAGCGAGTTTTAGCAGAAAACAAACAATGCTGGGCGCGCGGTGTTCGCCCCCAAGAGCCGGCGCACCGGGTCCGGGACGGTCGGGGACTCGGGCAGACCTCAGAGGAACCAGCGGCTCCCCTCTGGCGACCTCACGTTTGGGGGTGCGCGTGCGCGAGAACACGTGTTGTAGATGTGCGAGGGCGGCCCCACCCCGTCTGTTGTTTGCGAAGGCGGCGGGAGGGGCTCTGGGTGCGGCGAACCCTGCCCGCCCTGTCCCCTCAGCCTCCAGTCCAGCCCCCGCCCACGCCCCACATGCTGCTGGGCCCCCGCTTCTGGTCCCGGGGCTTTTTGTAGGATCTTCCCGCCTAGCCTGGTCCCGTCTCCCCGGTTGGGTCCCTGGGAGCCTGGCCATCAAAGCGGGAGGGGCCTCGGTAGCCGGCAGCCCAGCGTGGGGGGAGGGGGCGGGGCGGGGCGGGGCGCTCAGGCTAAAGGCCGCAGCCCGGAGCCGCCCTTGGGGGCAGGGTGGGGCGCAGAGCCGGCCGGGTCCAGCCCCGGCCCCCTTCAGCCCGGGAACAGGGCCGGGGGCCGCCGAGCGCGGTGAGGGGGGCCCTGCGCAGCCATTCAGGCGGCGGCGGGGCGGCGACGCGCCGGCAGCGCGGCCTCTCGGGCTGGGCACCGGGGACGGGGCTGGGCGCTGCCGCCTCGGGGCGGCGGCTGTGCGCGCTCTCGCGCCCGCGCGCGCGCCCGCTCGACCCTGGTCTCCGCCCCGCGGCCGCTCCCCGCGCCCGAGCTCTGCCCGCCCCCCACCCAGGGTGAGCAGCCCAGGACCCCCCGACGCCGGCCGCCTCCCAGGGGCCGCGGGGGCGCCGCAGGGTGACCCGCGAGGCGCCGCCCACCCCCGGCTCTGCTTAGCGTTATTTACGGCCCCGACGTGTGCGTTTGTGTAAAACCTGCCGCAGATTCATCGTCTCTGCCACTTACTCGGCCGTTATCGGCCATCGCAAAAGTGCCGAAGAGAGTCGTAAACGGCGCTGATTTACGCGGCCCCCAGCGCGCGGACGAACAGGAGGAAATTACATTCTCTTCCTGCGCGGTGATTTGCGAGCTCGGCTGACACGCGCGACCACGCCGGCGGCGAACGGTGGCCTGGGGCTCAGGGTGCCTGTCCTGCCCGTGGCGCCGCTCCCTCCGGCGCCAGCAGCGAGGGGGGACCTGCTCAGGGCCAGCTCCGGGACGCCTCCGCCTGCTGTGTGGCCCCGGGCACATCCCTGCCTCCCTGAGCCTCAGTTTACCCCTCTGTGCCTAAAGCGAGTAGACAGGCGGGATTGTGCGAGCCACAGGGCCAGTGCTCACCTCCCCACCCACCCCCACGCCCTTCTTCCTGCCCCAGCCGCGGGGAGGGGCCCTGGGCATCGGTCTGTGTGGTTTCCACTGCTGCTGAAAGGGAAAAACTCCAGGCTGTGGTTTCCCATAAAGGGACTGTGGGCTTAGAAATGAGCTGGGTGCTTTCGGAGAAAATAAGAATTTGATTTTCCAGTTGAGGCCCCATATCACCTGTGCCTGGGCGTGCGTTCTGCAGACACCTTGCCGCGGTCCCCCGGCCACTCCCGCCCGAGCCACGCCTGTGCCGTGGGCTTATGCAGCAGCAGCAGCAGCCGCCGCCGCCGGGAACACTGGCCCCACCTTGTCCCTGCCGCCAGTCCGGCCGGGAGCCTCCCCCTCCAGGAAGCCGCCCCAGGCCGCACTGCCCCAGTGAGCATGGCTCCCACGGCTCAGAGCCCCCCTGGCCCAGCCCCTGCCAGCTGGGGGGCCCCGGGCTGGCTCCGGAACCCAGGCTGGCTCACCCCAGCGGAGGCCAGGGCAGGCTCAGGGCGGGAGGAGGCGGCAGAGCAGGGAGGCCCGTAGACACCTGCAGTTGCCCCCCCCAACTGCGACGCAGGTCTCTGGCCTCAACACCCCTGCCTGGACCGGCACCCAGGTCCCGCCGGCCAGAGCCTGCCTCCCCTCACGCCCTCGCCGGGGCAGCCGGGGCGGCAGCTCTGACAGCGACCGCCCTGTGCCCTCGCCCCCTGGGGCCGAAGAGGGGCCTCACTCATCCCCCCGCAGCCGCAGTGCGGACCAGCCCCCAACAAGACCCCACAACTGCGGGGGAGGAGCAGGCAGGACAGAGGTCCCCGGGAGGACCCCGGGGAGAGGGCCCGTCACCAAAACTCAAGTCTTAAGTGGGAACGAAGAGCCCGTGAGGGAAGCAGCCGTGGGCAGGACCCCGGGGGTGGGTGACGCGGGGAGTGCCGACCCCGGTGTCCCCACGCGGGCTGCACGCGCCCCGGGGGCTCTGAGGGGCCCTCCCAGAAGGCCCGGCTCGCGCTGACGTCAGGGGCAGGGCACAGGCGTGAGCCCCCGGGAGCAGGTGCCGGGATGTTCGGGAAGCACGGGGATGCCCTCCTTCCCCGAAGACCCCCCGAGTGGGGGACAGGCCAGAACCAGGCCCAGGGCCCCGCCCCGCCCGGCCGCTGGCCCACGGGAGGCCTTGCCCCGCCTGGGCCTCAGTGTCCCCAGCTGGACAAAGACGGACCTCTGAGGGCACTTGTCGCGCCGAGGCCTGAGGCCATGGCCCGCTCAAGGCCACGGCCTGGCAGGCTCCGGGCCACCTGGGGTCACCTGCGGCCGTGCTGCCGCCAGCCGCTCAGAGCCACTCGGAAAGGGGCACCTTCCCTCGGTCTCCCTCCCGATTTCTTCCTGGCGTAATTGAAAAATGAACGTGCTGCAGAAATTCTGCGCGAACCGCAAACACAGTTATTTCCAATCACGTGAGGAATGAGCTGATAGCGCCCACAGCTGCTCCACCGTGGACGTGGCCGCGGCCCCCCGGGGCCACGCGGGGTCACGCGGGGTCACTGCAGGGAGCAGCCAGTGGGGGCCGCGCACCCCCGCCGCATCGCTCCGGTCTCCATCGAGCCCTCCCTGCGGCGACTTCGCCCGACAGGGCCGTGTCCGCCTCATAAATAACGGACCTTAACGACCGCGTGAAAAGTTAATTAATTGTCAGCGTAGTTACACACGGCCACGCCGTACCTGTCATAAAATGTATCTGCTGTTGGAACTTATTACATTTTTATCTACTCAGCCTCGCGAGTGCCCCCGTGCCTGGGCCGCGGACCGTCCTCTGCAATCAGAGCCATTTGGTTTTTATGGGTTCGCTCGATTTCGCCCGAGGGACAGATGGGACAAAGCAAGGAGAGGCCACCGGTCGTTCTGAGTGGAGGACGCGCAGAGCCAAGCCGCCAGCCCCAGGAGCGGACGCAGCTGCCCTGCCCACATCCCCAGCCCGGCCACGCACGGGGCTCTGCCGCCCGCCCGGCCGCCCGGCCGCACTGCGCCGCCCCCAGCCTGTGGGACGGGCCCCCACGGTGCAGTCCGCCCTCAAAGGCGGCCGCCCTCCCGCTGAGAGGCTGCATCGGCCCCCGCAGTCCAGCGCTCTCCTCGCAGTCCCCGCACGAGGGCGAGGTGGCTAAGCCGCGACTGCCAGCGTCGGCCCAGCCCTGGTGCTGGACGCTGCAGCTGGTCCTGCCTCCAAGGACATTGACGGGTGCGGAGAGCCAGCCAGGCTCCTCCTTCCTCCCGCGCGACGCGCCCCAGAGACGGAGGGAGCAGGCAGGACCTCAGGGCCGGGCGCCCCCCAAGCCATTGTCCTCCCTGGGCCCCTCGTCTGGCCCCAGGGCAGCTCCCCTCAGGGCCCAGGGCACCCTGAGACCTGCCGCTGCTGCTCATAACCCCAATGACACACTTTCGGGGGGCGCTCACCTTCCCCAAAGACCCCGTGTCCTTTCCCTGAGGACAGGCGTGGAGGGACGAGGGCAGCCCCAGTGGGCAGAGGTGGCACTGTGCCACATCCCCCGCCTGACCGGGCTCGGCGCCCCGCACCCCAGCAGCTCCGCCAGCCCCCCGCCTGGGTCCACGGCAGCCCCCAGGGCCCCCCCTCGGAGGCTCGGCCTTGCCTCCACCTGCTCGGGGGCCGCCACACCTCTGCCTTCTCCCCCCCGAGGGTCCCCCAAGGCTGGGCAGCCCCACCAGCATCTGCCAAAGCCCCTCTCAGGTGGCCCACAGCCCCGCACCCCGCCCACCTCGTGGGCGTCCGTCTGCCTGAGGCCCGTCCAGGACGTGTCTCCAAAGAGCGAAGGTGCTCTTGGCGCCGATGACTCGGTCCGTGGCCGCTGCAGCCCGGGCTGGGTTTTTGACGCCCCTTTTTATTGAATGGCTTCACTGAGGGACAGCCGACGTGGAATACCCCGCAGACTTAAAGCGCAGGGTTAGGCGGGCTTCGCCACTCACGTCCACCGGCACAGCCGCAGGTCCAGTGAGGGCGAGGAGCGCGTCCCCGCACGGGGACGCCTTCCCCTCCGGTGCCGTCGGCACAGTCACGCCGCCCCGTCGCCGTCCTCAAGCAGCCGTGGGTCCGCGTCCTGCCGTGCGGGTCGGTGTGCGTTTCCTAGAGTTTTCACAGAGGTCCTTCACGGAGGCCTCGCGTACGTGCCATTTTCCTGCCCGGCTCGTGCCGCACGGGCGCTGGCGCTCGACCACAGTGCGGCTCCGAGAGTCCCGCCCCTCCTTGCTGAGGAGGGTCACTGCTCTGGCCGCGGGGCCGCCCGCCGGCTGTGCCCCGGCGTCCGGGGCGTCACAAGCAAGGCCCTGTGCGCGTTCGCTGCAGCCTGCGTGGCCGGACACGCCCGTGTCCCGGGGAGCAGGCCTGCGGGCCGCTGTGTCGCGGCTGGGAAACCGCCAGCCTGTCCTCCAAGCGGTTCCACCGTCTCCCGTTCCTTCCAGCAGCTTCCGAGGGCCCAGCGGCTCCACGTCCTCTCAGACACGCGCTGCCACCGAGCCTGACATCCACATCCGGTCTCACAGTTGTGTCTCGTGACGGTTTTAATTTCCGTTTCCAGAACCACTGACGGTGGCTGGCACCCGTGCACGGGCCTCTTTGGGACCTGTGTGTCATCGTTCCTGGCGAGTGGCGGTGTCTTTGCCTGAAGCAGTTGGCAAAGCCCATCGTCGGTGGCGCCGGCTGGGCCTGGACTTTGCCGCTGCAGGAAGCTGGTAACTGCACGTGTGATTCCTTCAAGGGCGAGAAGCTGTCGGCTCCCCCTCCGCCTGCACCTGCCTGGGGAGTTCATCCTCCGAGGAGTCTATCCATTTCGCGTCAGCGGTCACGTTTCCTGGTGTAAAGTGACCCATAAGATTGCCATGGCCTTTAGTGGCAGGAGCATCCGAGGCAAGGTCCCGAGACTGCCACCGACCCGTCTCTCTTTCTCCTGATCAGCCTGGCTGACGCCTTCTGCTTTTGCGGGTCGCCCCCGAGAACCAGCTTTGAGCTCACTGGCTTCCTCTGTTGTTTTCCTGGTTAGCATTTCCCGGGTTTCCCTCGGGTCTTTGTCAGCTCCGTTCTCCTCTTCCTTGGGGATCCTTCTGCTGCCCTTTTTTCTAGTTTCCTAAGATGGATGCTACAGTCATTGATTTGAAGTCTTTCCTTGTTTCTTTTTTAAGAGATTTTATTTTTTTTATTTTTAGACAGAGGGGAAGGGAGGGAGAAAAAGAGGGAGAGAAACATCCATGTGTGGCTGCCTCTCACACGCCCTCCACCTGGGGACCTGGCCCGCAACCCAGGCCTGCGCCCTGACTGGGAATCGAACCGGCGACCCTTTGGTTCACAGGCCGGCGCCCAGTCCACTGAGCCACGTCAGCTGGGGCTTTCCTCTTTTCTAACGCAGGTGATGATGCTATAAACGTCCCCCAGAGCAGTGGTTCAGCTAAATCCACACATTCTGTGAGATTTGCCATGTTCTCATCTTATTCAAAACTCCTTCTCTTTCCCCTTCTGATTTCTTCTTGGCCCACACATTATTAAGAAACGTGTCATTGAATTTCCAAATTGGGGGGATTTTCCAGAAATCTTCCATGTCTAACTGAACTCCATGGCAGGCAACCGACATGCTTTCCGTGGCCCGGGCGCGGTCTCTCTCGGCGGGTGTCCCACGGTGCTGGAAGAGAGGGCCACCCACCGTTGGGGGGACAGACATCCTAATGCCCGCGATTCTGCTTGTCCAGCCTGCGGCTGCCTTTCTAGTTTTCTGTCAACATGTTTTGACAAGTTTTGGAAGAGAGGTGTTAAAATTCTGGCTACAACTGTGGATTTGTCGGGTTCTCCTATTGGTTTTCAGTTCTTGTATTTTGAAGCTCAGTTATCAGCACACACCTTTAGGATGTGTACGCTTTCGTCACATGTTGCTGACCCCTTTGCCATCGGGAAATGATGTTCTCCGTCCCTGGCGGCGGCCTGTGCCCTGGAGCCTGTTTGTCCGATGTTGACCGAGCCCCCGGGGGCCTGCGATCAGAGTGAGCCTGGCGCTTCTGCTCCAGCTCTGACTGTAGCTTATGGCCTCGTTCTAGTTACAGGGTGCTTCTTACAGAGAGCAGAGAGCTGGGTCTTGCCTGCCTACCCAATTTGTCAACCTGTCGCTTATTTAGGGCATTTAGACCATTTACATGTAGCATACAGGGCCTGTCTGGGGAAAAGTCCAGCCATTGTTAATACAACGAGAATGGTTTGCGTGACATCGATGTCACCTGGCAGCCAAGGACAGTGGACTGGCATGCACATGCGTGAACAATGAGGACCTCACTGTAGTAGTCGGGGGGTGGGCAGTAGACACCACTGAGAGAGCGTGTGCACCGTGTGGCCGTCACATTCAAAATGACTGAGTAAGTAGAGCAACAAATATGCGTCAAATTTTCAAATCTGCTTGAACATTCCTCTGCAGAACCTATTCAGGTGACTCAGAAACCACAGCTGTGGGAAGCTGCTGGCGATTGACAGCTTCATCACGACAACACGCCCGCTCACGTACCACGTCTCATGCAGTTTTTTGGCCAAACGTGTAAGCACCCAGGTGGCTCGGCCCCTCTACAGCCCAGATTTGCTGCCCTGCGACTCCTGGCTTTCCCCAAAACTCAAATCACCTTTTTTTGTTTTGTTTTGTTTTGTTTTGTTTCTTTTTTTGTTTTGTTTTGTTTTCTTTTTTTGTAATTTTATTTACTTTTTAAATACATTTGTCTCTGCCTCCCCCCCACCTCTTTCCCTTGCCCCCTCCCACCTTCCCTCCCTCAGCTCTTCCCCTTTGGTTTTGTCCATGAGTCCTTGCTATATGTTCCTTGACTTTCCCCTTCCCTTCCCTTTCCCTGCCCCCCCTTCTCTCTTGTCTCTGTTGATTTCTTTTCCTTTCAGTTCAAATCACCTTTGAAAGGGAAGAGATTTCAGACAGATCAATGAGATTCAGGATAATTCAACGGGGCAGCTGATGGCGGCTGAGAGAACCGTGTGAGGCCCCAAGGTGCCTGCTCTGAAGGGGACGGAGGCGTCATTGCCCTACATACAATGTTTCTTTTATCTTCTTCAATAAGTGTGTCTTATTTTTCGTACCACGGGGCTGGATTCGTCCAGGACAGACCTGGTGTAACTGGTAGGTGTAAGTCTAACATCTCGTTACGTATTTTCTCTATGTCCTCTCTATTTTCCTTTTTGTGTCATTTTCATAATTCCGCCTTGTCCCCTGGTTGGCTTGCCAGCGGGAGCCCTCGGCCCGGTGCGATTCACCGGCTGCTATCAGGTGCCCAGGGCACGTCTCCCACGTGCCACGCTGGCCGCACGTCCCCCTCCCTGTGCGAGGGGAGAGCGTCCCAGGGGCCTCTCCTCCTCCCGCTGCCCGAACTGTGTGCTGTGCCTTCGTGCACTGACTTCCGTGCGTCATGCACGCCCCACGCCCCTTTATTACCATTTTTGTTTAAACCATTATCTGTCAAACATATTTAAATAATAAAGGAGCTCTTCTACGCACACCTGTGAGAGTTACCAGTTCCAGGGCTTTCCTGTCCTCCTGGCGTCCTCTCCCTTCTGCGAAGGACACCCCTTCACCCTTCCGGCGGCACGGGCTTCCGGGGGGACGTCCTCCCACGTCTTCGTGGAAGTCTTTATTCTGCCCTGGCCAGGGGGCTCGGGTGGTTGGAGCACCGTTCCCCACACCAGAAGGCTGCGGGTTCCATCGCCAGCCGCGAAGCATGTGGGAGGGATCGACACATCCTCAGGCGAGGATTTTAAAAAGTCTTCATTTTGCCTTTGTTTCTGAAAGATATTCTTACCGGGTACAGAATTCTAGGTCGACAGATTTCGGGGGGCTGTAGAGGTGTGTCGTTGTGGCCTGGCTCGCATTTGCTACAGACGTCCGCTGTTGTGCTACGTTGGTTCCACGGAGCGAATCTCCGCTTTTATTTTTGGGCCGCTTTTAAGATTTTGTCTTTATATCACTGGTTTTGAGCAATTTGATTAAGATGTGCTTTGGTGACAGGGCTTTTGATTTTGTTTTGTTTCTCGTTTTTCTTGCACCGGGGCTTCTTGAGTTTTTTGCGAGTTTATGGTTTGCATCATGCGGGAACCGTATTTGCCCATTACTTTCAGTAGCTTTCTCTCCCCTCTGCTCCCCTCTGGTTTAAATTCCTCGGCTGATCAATGAGGCCACGTGTGGTTCCCCCAAGCTCACTGACACCTTGTTCGTTTTTAACTGATGTCTCTCTGGCTTTCATTCTGGGTGATTCCCATCGCCGGGTCTTCGGGTTTGCCGATCACTCCTTCCCCACGTCCAAGCCTCGTTCATCACGTCTGCTGTGTGTTTCATCTCACGTGTCACAGCTTTCGCCGCCACACGTTTAATGTGGGTCCTTCTTCCCAGCCTCCCTGTCTCTGCTTAACTGTCCGAATGTTCGGAACCCACGCGTCGCAGCCGGCTCAGCGCTCTTCCCGGCCCGGCCTGACCCCTGCGTCGGCCCCGGCGGGTCTGGCTGGCCTGACTCCTCATCACAAGCAGCATTTTCCGGCGTTCCCGTGCTTGCGAGTTTCTTCCCGGCGGCCCACATCGTGGCTTTTCTCTCATCGGGAGCTCGGTTCTCCAGCTTTTCCGCAGATGCAGCGGAGCCGCGTGAACCAGTTTGACGCCTTTGGGAATTCGCTTTGAAGCCTTTTTCGGCCGCACGTGAGCGTGCGCAGTGTGGGCTGGCTGTCCCACCCCCAACCCAAGGCCCTCGGGAGGACCCTGCCCGAGACCGGGGCCCTGAGTGGTCCAGGCCGCGTTCGGGAACCGGAGCCGTCCCTGAGCACCGAGCCTTTTACTCCTGCCCCCTCTCACCTCACTCACACCCGAGGTCCCTGCGCCCTGAAAGGCAGGGCTCCCAGGCCGGCTCGCTGCACCCCGGTCCTTGGCCTGCACGCCCCACCCCCTCGGCGCGCCTCCTCGACGCCCCCCTCGCCCCAGGGTCTCCGGCGCAGCCGCTTCCCCTCCTCCCGGCCCCAGCAGTGAGCGGGGCAGTCACAGGCCCTCCGTGGGCCCCCACCCACCCAGCCTGCGGTGCCTGATGTCTGGTGCTTGGGGGCAGATTTTCCATGTACTTCTGTCCGCTCCTTGCTTGTCTCGGGGGAGGCTGAATCCAGTCCATGGTACTCCATCGTGGCTAGACGCAAAATCCCAATGCTGCTGCTTCGTGTTCACCATAACGGTAACAGCTGCGGTGGCTAGTGTCCACCGACTGGGCAGCACAGCGCAGAGCTGGGCCCATAGCGTCCTTGCCCCGGGTCGGGGCACTGCCGGGGCCCAGCCTGAAAGCTGCTCCGAGCTCACGCCGGCAGCCCCTCCCGGGACCCTCCCCGCAGGGCCCCTCCCCACCGGGGCCCTCGAGGGCGCCGGTCTGCACCCCTGAACGCCAGCAGCCCCTCGACCAGGCACTGCTCACGCCCCCAGTCCCCGGAGCCCAGCGCCCGTCGGGCATCCACGCAGGTCACACACACTCACAGGCCGCACAGGCGGGCTCACACCAGCGTGCAGCCCGCACCCTCCCAGGCGGCGCGGGGTTAACCCTGTGCGTCTCCTCACGCACCCGCCTCCCTGCGCCCGGGCTGGAAACACCGCGCTCGCTGTCCCCACGAACACGCAGATTTTGGGTCCGAGCCCCCATTTCTGGGTTTCTTGAAGTCCTGGACGCACCGGGCCCGTGGGCGTCCTGGAGGGCGGCTGTCATCGCCCCCGTGGAGGTGGCTGCCCCGCCCAGCAGGGCCCAGCTCCACCGCAGCCCCACGCTCTCCGGCCCCACCTGCCCGGCCACAGGCCTGAGGGTTCGCAGCCCCAGCCGCAGCCCCGCTGTCCGCGGTGGAGGCAGAGGCGGCAGCCCGGCGGCCGTCCTCTGTCAGCACGGGCCGGCCCAGGGAGAGCTGGATGCCCAGCGGGCGCGGAGACAGCAGAGGCTGGCCCGGCCAGTCCCCTGGCCCAAGGGGGAGAAGGGGACCCGGCCTCCGGCGGAGGCTGTGAGGGAGGCGGGAAGGGGACGGCCGGGCCTGGGAGGGGCAGGCTCCATCTGTCCAGGCGTGGCGCTGCCCCTGCAAGACGAGAAAGCCGAGTGCCCGGGGCTCTCCCGGCCCCGTTCCGCCGGCCCCCTGCTCTGCCGCCCCCTGTAGGCGGGGTGGGTGGTCCCTGCGGGCCCCACCGCTCAGGAGCCCAGCCGCACCCAGGACACAGCCAGAGGCGGGAGTGGCATCCCTCGGGGCTGAGGGGTCTGGGCTGCCCACCGCGGCGCCCAGGGGAGGCTGGGGAGCCAGGACGCGCCAGGGCGGGAACCCGAGGCCCCAGACACGCCCACCCCACCGCCCTCCCGCTCGGGGGCCAGCTGCCCCTGCTGCCCACCCGCCCTCCCGGCTCCCGGACCGCTGGCTGAGCGGCACACAGAGCTGCCCGCGTCGACGGCGGCCTAATTAGAGCCCGGAGTGCAGGCCACGCGGCTCGCAGCCTGTCACCTCAGCGCCCCAAGGCTTGGCGCCCACCGGCCACCCCGCCGTCAGCAGGCCGGACAAAGGCCCCGGCAAAGGGCCGCCTGCACATCGAGGGCGAATCGCGCTGGCCCTGCTGTGGGCAGGCCGTGCAGCCGGGCGGGGCCTCCATGGAGGAGGAGAGGCTGCAGAGGAGAGCGGGCCAGGCAAACAAAGGGCGCGGAGGGGCCCGCGGACAGCCCCCCGACACCGCCGCGGCCTCGGGTGGGCCTGCGAGAGCCCCCGCCGCCACCCAGCGCTCTGCGGGGAGAGGTGCCTGTAGCCCAGAGCCCAGCAAGGCCCTGGCGCAGCTGCTCTGGGGGGCGAGGGGGGGTCTGAGGAGACGGCCCCTCATCGGACAGAGGCTACGTGAGCACTGGGGAGGGGGGACGTCGGACGGAGGGGTGGGTGGGTGGAAGGAAGGAGGGACAGATGGAAGGGCACAGGAAAACTCCCTCTTGAGCAAGTGGCCGGTGCGTTTCATTTCAAAAATGTCCCATCGTCGGCGTATATATCCTTTTACGTCTAATCCACTCGCTGCCCCGGGACTCACGTCACAGTTTAGTCTGATGGCCCCTCGGGGGCACCGTGGGTCACTAACGGCGTCTCCCCAGGCGCCCCCAGCAGCCAGGCTGGGCGGGCAGTGGGCCTGGAGCCCGGGCACAGCTCCGCCTGGCGGGGGCCGGGGGCCGGCCAGGCCACGGCTCCCACACACAGCCCTGTGCGGGCCCTCCTGAGCTCCGGGGCTGTCCCCACGCCTGCCCCTCGCCCTCGCTGGACGGCCGCGGGCACAGTTCCTGTCCAGCCGCTAGCTTCCCCACGGGCGGGGGGCGCATGGCCCCTCCGGGGCTACGGGGTGGGCGGCAGGAGACCCAGGGCCCGGGCAGCGGCGGGCGCGTCCCGGGAGGGGCTGGGCGTGACGAGGCCGCAGGGAGGGCAAGGGAGCCTGGGAGCCTGGGAGCCTGGAGCAGGGGGTCCACGGCGGCTACGTTCCCAAGAAACAGACTTGGGAAGTGTCTCTGGGCGGAAGCCAGGGGGTGCGCTCCCCGGCAGCGCCGTCCGGGCCTGGAGGCCGGGGTGGGGCGGGGCGACCCCGGGGGGCCCAGGGCCCGGCCCCACAGACGTCCGTGCCGTCTATCGGACGAGCTCTGGCTTCCCACCTGTTAGGGCCCCATGTTCCCCCCGAACCCGTCAGCTGAAGTCCTGACCTCCAGGCCCCCAGAGGGAGCGTCTGGAGATGAGGCCTGCAGAGGGCGGGGCACGTTCCGACGAGGCCGCCAGGCCGGGGCCTAGCCCAGGCTGACCGGCCTCCCTATCAGAGCGGGACACTGGGACACAGACACGCAGGGACGCCCCCCGAGGCCCCGGAGGAGGGGGCCGTCCACACGCCCAGGAGCGAGGCCTCGGAGGGCCAGCCCTGCAGCAGCTGCTCTGGGGCCGCCGGCCGCAGCGGGGGGGCGGGCCCTGGGCCTGTCCTCTCAGTGGCACCGTCCCCGCCCCACCCGGCCTCTGGGAGGCCCCAGAGGGGCAGCGGGGCTCCGGGTTCCCCTCCGGGGGCAGAGCCCCGCCCCGGGAGGGCACACAGGCAGCCCTGAGCGGGGAGCGGCCTGTCCCAGGGCTCCAGGCATCCAAGCTCTTCCGTCTGTCACTCTGTCCCTGCCACAAACAAGCATCGCTGGTCCCCGTCTCTCCACAGAGCAGGCGTCTTCCCAGACGACGGCCAGCAGGACACCACCCCCCCAGCCCTGGGCAGCCCGGTGCCCCCCCGCCAGGCACCCCACGTGGGGCCGGCCCACGGCCGCCCGTGGCAGAGCTGGGTCTGCCACCCTCTGCGCGCGGATTTAGATGACATCCAAATTGCCGGCACAGCGAGGGGCCCCCCTCACGCAAACCCGAGGAGGGAATCAGCGTTATTGATTTTCCCGTCCAGCACTGCGTATCCCCTTACAGGCATTTACCGGGCTTTTAAGACACGGCCTTCCACAAAAGAACAAATCACGTGCAAATCAGGCCGAGGCCGCGCCTTCCCCCTTCAGACCCTCGTTAGGAGCGCGGGGAGGGCCGCCTGGCAGCTGCGTCAGGCCCCGGGCTGGCGAGGCCGGGCCCGGGGGGCCCAGCACACAGACGCAGCCCCAGAGCCCCCACCCCCGGGTTCCAGGACTGGGCGCCGGTCGCTTCTTATCGCGAGCGTTCGTGACGTGGGCACGTTGCTGCGTGTTACCTCTTCCAGTAACATAAGAGTGAACCCTAAGAAGACTGTGCTCTGCTGTGCATTTTGGTTTATTCTGCTCAATTCAAGGCACAAGTCGCCAGCCACTGTCGCCGTTGCGGGTCCCGGCCCTGGGCAGCTCTGAGGGGTTCCGGGCGCGAGGGCTGGCTGGCCGCAGCCCCCAGGGCCCACGCTGCCCCCACGTCTCGGGCCTGGCTGGGCTTTGGCCTCAGCCATCAAGCCGGCTGGCGTCGGGTGGGCAGCGCCAGGGCCCCGGGGGGCCCGCCGTCCCCGCAGGGACGACCGCCGCGCCGGCGCCTTCACTGGGAGCCCGCCTGTCCCCCCCATGCGCACAGAGAGTGTGATTAACGGGGTGTCGCTGCCCCGCCAGTGCCCGCAGCGGGAGCCCCGTGTCGGCCGCCAGGACGCAGCAATTGGGCGCGTGCTGAGTGGATCAATAATTAATCTGGACATTAAAAAGCGCTTTCTTTGCCTGACAGGAGCTGAGTGCTGAGGTTGCCCCAGAGCCCCGGCCGGTTTTCTGCCTCCCCCTCCCGGCTGGAGGGCGGCATCGGCCTGCTGGGGGGCGGGGGTGGGGTCCTTGCTGCAGCAGGCGCCACCTGCGTCGGGGACCCCCAAGGCCTGGCGCCAGCACCCCCAGCCCTCGCTCCACTCTCCTCACGCCCCCCAGACCCGCCCCTTTGCACTCCGCCCCACCCCGTGCCCAGCGCGCATCGCCTCCCGCTCCCCCATGTGCGCGGCCCCTCCTGGGGACCTGCTGGGCAGCCCGCTCTCCCCACGCCCATCTGGCTTCCACGCCGGCCACGACGGACCCCCGAGCCTGGGCCCCTGGCCGCCCTCCTCCGACACACTTCCCTGGTGGAGCTCGGGGGCTGTCGCCGCCACCTGCAGACAGGCCTCTGAGTCACTGGAGCAGCAGCCCTGCCTGGCTGGCTCCCCGCCTCGGGCTCTTTGGGGGGCACCAGCCCGTCCCTCACAGCCGCTGGCCCTGCCAGGTCCTCCTGGGGTCTGGGTGGCCTGTGTGGACCTTTCCCCCCAGCCGGCCCCGTGATGCCCCCTTCAACACCAGGAAGTGTCCCCAGGGAGGAAACCACAGAGCCCCACCCGCAGCCCCGAGGACGGAGGGAGCCGACGGAGGCGGTGGGGGCCGGGCCCGGGGACTCGGGGGGCTCCTCGTGTAGCCCCTCCATCCGAGCTGCCGGGCGGGGCGGCGGTGGGGGCGGGGGCGAGGGCGCTGAGAGCAGGTGACGGCCCGGCCCAGGCGCGCGCACCCGGTGGGGGACACCACCTCGGGCGCGTCCCCTCCAGCAAGCAGCCGAAGACAGCGTCCCGGAGACCCCTGAGCCCAGTCGACTCGGAACGGCCCCCGTCCAGGGCTTCCTCCGGCCCCTCGGGCAGGAATCGCCGCACAGCGGCCTCTGTCTTCCAGACGCCCGCGCCGTCCTGCCGCTGGCAACGGGACAGGGCGAAACCGGGCCCGAGGGAGACAGCACGGCAGGGTGCCGCCCCCCCCCCCAAGGCGTCCGGCCGGGCCGAGGACACGGCCCTGCCAAGGAGCACCAGAGGCCCCGGCGGGGGCGCATCCTGGCGCAGGGCCGCCCACCGCACGCCCACGTCACCCCGACACAAGCGCAGCCTCAGGGGGCCGCCCTGGGCCACGCGGCGCCCACTCCTCTGCCCTGGCTGCAGCTGGCTCTCAGGAACCCCCGAGTCCCTCGCCATCCTCCCCCGTGACCCCCCCTCCCACACCCTGTCCCCGGCCCTGCTGACTGAAGGCCTTTCTTCCCACATCCCTCAAATGCACCAGCTCCTGCCAAGTCCACAGGTGACGCTCCGCGCCCCCCCCACTGGGCGAGGGCCTGGGGTCGCCCCTGTCCCTCACTGATGCCTTCGGCGCCTGAGTCGCTCGCTGCTAAGGTCTTGATTGTGTCCCGATGCCACGTGCTGGCGTCCTGACCCCCAGGACCTCGGGGGGTGGCCGTGTCTGGAAACGGGTCTTCAAGGAGGTGACAAAGGCTCAATGAGGCCACTGGGGGTGTCCCCTCTGAGCTATGACCTCACAGGAAGAGGCGACCAGGACACAGACGCACGAGAGGGGCGGCCCCGTGGGAACGCAGGGAGGAGGTGCCGTCCACACTCCCAGGAGAGAGGCTTCAGAGGGACCAGCCCCTGTGACACCGGCCTGGGACTTCCCGCCTCCGAATCCATGGGGGAAAATTGTTTCCAATCCGCCCTGTCAGTTGCACGCCCCCGCCCCCAGCAACCTGAGGACCCGCTCGCGGTCTCGGCAGCAGAGCGCAGGGGCCAGCGTCTGGCAGCAGGGCCAGCAGGTCAGTGCCGGTTCCCCGGAGCGTCCGGCCATGGCTGGGCTCTGCCTGCCCTCGTCTGGGGCTGCCCCCGAGCGGAGGGTCAGGAGCCGAGCAAGGCGGGGGGACGGGGGGCGCTCCAGGCCCCCCAAGGGACGGGACTGGGTCAGCGGCCTGAGCAAGCCTCGGGGACGTCGGCTCGGGGCTCCTCACAGGAGGCGCAGTCTGGCCCCGCCCTCGCAGACCCCGCGCCTCACGAGGCCGCGGGGGACGGCGGGGGACGGTCTGACCTCGTGAGAGCCGGGGGCCGCCCCTCGGCCTCCGCGACCTGCGTGGTGGAGCTGGAGCCGAGGACCCAAGCGCAGGGGAGCAGCGGGTGCCTGGCCCGCCGGAGGGAGCGACGGCACGCCCTTCGGACTCCCAGTCCCAGCAGGGTGTCGCCTGCAAGGCCCGGGTCACAGTGAAAAATCTGCGACGAAAACAAAGACGTGAAGGTTCGGTTGGAAACGGGGGGTGAAAAATACGTCCAGGGTTCGCACTAAAGCGTCAAGTGGTGAGTTATGGAAACTCAGTAGAAAAACAGAAACGGTAAATAGAAACGAGACAGTAATTCCAGGACCGAAAAACACAATTTCTGACGTTTTTTAAGCCGCGGGAGGGCTTCGCGGGTTGGAGGTTGTAGAGGAGTCGGGGAGCCTGAAGCGGGACCCTGGGGAGCAGTGAATCTGGAGGACGAAGAGGCAAAAGAGTCTCTGGCACCTGGAACGTGTCTGTGTTCGGCCATCTGTTTGTCCTGCTGCTTTGCCGTCCGACGTCTTGGTCACTCTGGAGACTCGGCCCCTCGCAGCACTGGCCGATTCCAAAGATGACCAATGACTCCGGCCCTCCTTCCACGGACAAACCACCGGACGGAGAGCCCCGGCCCCCGGCCCCCGGCCAGGCGCTCACGCTGGGGCCCTTCTCCCCCGGCCCCAGACCCCCCAGAGCCAGGCACCAGCCCCCCAGGGACGGCGCCGACGCCGGGGCCTGCGGGAACCCCCGAACGAGCCGGCCCTCCCCCGGCGGGTCCCCCGGAGCCCGCACTGCACGCGCGCGGTTCCCCTGCTCTGCTCTGTGCCCCGAGGAGCCCCGGGACGTCCTCGCGTGGCCCTGCCTGGCAGGGTGTGCTCCCGCCCTTGGGGAACCTGAGTGACACGCTGTCCCCTCGGTGGCGTCGCCGTCCGATCTGGTGGCCTCGGCGCGGCTGAGGAATGACAAACCCACTCTCTGCAGTGGGGCTTCAGAGGCCTGAGGTGGCCCACGGTGGGAGCAACCTGAACAAAGAGGGTGACAGAGAAGGGAAAGGGGGAGAAACAATATTTGAAGATACAAGGGCCAAACCCGCTTCAAGAGTGCGAATAAACTGTTCTTAGCAGATCTGAGAGTGTCAGCAAAGCACAAACACGTGGAAGACACTGCGGCTGCTTGGCACCTCCACGTCAAACCACCCAAACCACCGAAAGCCAGCGGCGTGGAGAACACCCGCGGCGGCGACCGGTGGGCCCCGCCCCCGGCCCCGCCCCGCCCGCCCCGGCCCCGCCCCGGCCCCGCCCCGCCCGCCTGGGCCCCGCCCCGGCCCCGCCCTCTTTGCGGGCTCGCCCTGCCCAGCACAGTTCCCTCCGAATCGTCCCCTCCTTCCGCCCACCGCTCCCCGGGGTGGCCTCTGTGTCCCTGCTCTCCTCCCTCAAAAAGGGTTACCTTCCAAGATGATGGTGACGATGACAAGGACAGTGACCACAGCAGGGACGAGGGTGGTGGCGGCGGCGACGGTGGTACTGGCGAAACCGCGATTCTGAGGGTGACAACGCTGGGGGCGGCCTTCCACTAGGCGCCGACTGCGCCCTGGGCTCTGCCGCGCCTGTCGCCGGGCTCTCCCGACCACTCAGAAAGGCGAGTGGCCCTTCAGAGACGCCTTGACGTCACACGTTCACCGGCAGACACACCCAGGGCCGCAGCCGAGCCCGGGCTCTGGCGCGGCCCTGGGACGCGCGCCGGCGGGACCCGGGCGCCCCGCGCACGCGGCACCTGCCCCGGTTCTCTCGTCCTGAGACTCCCTCTCGCCAGCCTGTCACGGGACCCCTTTTACAGGGAGGACAGTGGCCCCAGGGGCAGGCGCCCCGACGGGGTCGGCGCCTGTCAGGGACGTCGCGGGCGCTCTGAGCCTCCCGGCGCCAGAGTCGTGCTCACCGACGCGGCCGGCGGCTGGGAGGCGCTGGGTCGGCCCCGCGGTGCCTGCCGGACCTCCGGGCCCTCGATGGCTCAGGCCAGGCCTCGCCCAGCACCTCCCGGGGCAGCCCGGCCGGCCGCAGGGAGAGGGGGGCGGTGTAAGCCCTCCTTCCCACCCCTGTGCAATTGGCTCCTCATCATCTCTAATACCAATCAATCCTCACCAGGCCCCTGACCGAGCCAGGCTCACTCCCTCCCCCGCCCACCCCACCCAGAAGACCCGCTAAGCCTCTGTTCACGGCTGCGCTCCCTCCCCGGCCTCATCTCCATATCTCTCGGAGCAGATCGATCGACCCCATTGATCACCTCTTCCCCGGCCATGCCGCTGACACTTTGTCCCCTCTCCCCCACAGCCAGCGAGCTCCTGGGGGTCCCCGCCTCCCCCGTAGGCGGGGGCCTCTTGAAAGGCCCTGATGGCTCGCAGGCCTGGGCGTCATGGCGAGGGGCCGCCCGCGCGCCCGCCCGCCGGCTTTGTCCGCCACGACAGAAGCAGCGTCCCCTCCCGCTTCAGCCCCGCGTCCA
This sequence comes from Pteronotus mesoamericanus, assembly GCF_021234165.1. Classification (NCBI taxonomy): domain Eukaryota; kingdom Metazoa; phylum Chordata; class Mammalia; order Chiroptera; family Mormoopidae; genus Pteronotus; species Pteronotus mesoamericanus. Next base: position 2,986,083 of record NW_026555082.1, on the reverse strand, counting down.
ATCCATCAAGGCTGGCGCTGATCACCTGCGTCTCCCGTGGGCGGCAGGACTGCGGGGGGCGGTAAACAATGACGCGCAAACGTGGAGTCACCTCAGTCAGGTCTCCGGGCCAGGAACAAAAGCCGCATCCGGCTCCGAGAAGGGTCTCCCGCCTCCCTCATCTCGGGCACACAAAGGGGCAGCAGCGAGGGGCCGGAGCCGGGGCCCCGGGGGCGAGTCCCCTGCCCCTGCACCTCCGTCTCCGGTCGGGGACGTCGACCTCAGGGGGCTGCTGTGGGCGCAGGGGGAGACCGCTGCGAAGGGCCTGGGATGGGCCCCGCACGCAGCCGCTGCCCCGCAGGGCGGCTGGGGCGGCCGCTGCCCCACAGTGTCCCCGGGGCACACGCCGTCTGGCGCCTGTCACGTTGCAGATGTCACCCCGAGGGACTCACTGTCAAGCACTAGGAACCGGGCTGGCAGGTGCACCTCGGTGAGGAGCCCCCCGTCCCAGAGGCGCCCGGCAGACCAGGGGCCGGCGTCCCCGGCAGGCTGCCGGGGGACTCAGGGCTGGAGGGCACCCACCGCGTCGGGGGCCCCGGGGCCGCGCAGAGCACCCCACCAAACGCTCCGGGCCCAGCCGGCCGCGCGGCGAGCTGATGTCCTTTAGGTACCACCAGCACCGCGCAGCCAAGACCGCGGCTCCCTCGCCGCCTGGTGAGTGAGGGTCAGCCCCGCAGGGCCCACAGCCGGGCATTCGTGCCGCCTGCCAGTGAAACCCCGGTCGGACCCCCCAGGGAGGCGCCGGTGGCCCAGCAGGCCCATGGGGGAGAAAGCAGCACATGCGCGAGACCCCGGCCCGCGGGGCGGGGCTCCTGGGGACGCGGCCCAGAAGGGACAGGGCCTGGTCCCCCCTTAGCACATGAGGTGGACCCTGGGAGGACACCCCCCACCGCCCCGTGTGTCCCACTGTTCCCCCTCAGGGTGACAGAGGAGGGGCCCCCCACACAGCCCGCTCTGACGGTGGACGTGGGCTCAGCAGGTGCCCTCAGCCCCCGGTGGACAGCACACGGCCCCTCTCTGGCCGGCCAGGCAGGGAGGGGCGCGCGGGAGGCCTGGGCAAGGGGCCGCTCCTACCGGGCCGGGCGAGGGTGGCGGGCCCTGCCTCATGCCGGCCGCGGTCAAGGCCCTGTGGGAGGCAGCACCGCGCAGGCCGCAGGGCGGCGCCTGGAGGGGCGTCTGCCGTGGCTCCCAGGTCTCCGCCACCCGCTCGGGCTGCAGCCCCTCACAGCCTCCGCCTGTGGCTGGGGCCCCTGTAGCTGCCCCACGGGAGAGGTCACCCCCGGGGCCTCTGCCCGCCTGGTCTCCGCGTCATCGTGGGCCCCGGGCTGCGCGCTGCCTCCGGAGGGTCCCTGCGGCCCAGAGCCAGGATGGAGGGGCCTGACACCGCGGTGACATCAGCGAGGATATGGGGGGGGAGCCGAGGGGGTACAGGGAGGAGGGGAGGGAGGGGCCAGGCTCCGGCCACATCAGCGACGGTGGCGAGGGCCCCCCAGTCCAGTCCACGATGGCGCCAGGGACCCCGAATCCGCCAGGACGGGAGCAGGACTTGGCCTGGGACTCTGGTCAGGGCCCGGCTGGTCTAAGGGTCCGAGAGATGCCGGCCTCTGGCTTCCTCTGCCTGGGGCCCCTCGGGGACGCCGGGGCGCAGGCTGGGCTGAGGAGCCCCGGGGCAGGTGCGGGGCCTGGCCTCACAGCCCCTGTCCCCAGGTGCCCCAGAACGTCCAGCCCGGTCAGTGCCCCGCCGTTCCCTGACATGACTTGGGTGGGCCCGTGTGCCAGCCGTGGGCTTTGTGGTCTTGGCCCGTCAAGGGTGATGGGCTCAGGTGCCACGTCCCAGCCCTCGCAGACAGGGCCGGAGCCGGCCCCTCAGGCCCCGGAAAGCCCCGGCCCCCACCGCCGGCCACCCCCGGGCCCCTGCAACCAGCCGCAGTCGGGTCTCCCCTGATAGAGACCAGCTGAGGGCCTTCTGCTTCGGAGAGATGGTCACCGTGCTCCACGGCTGGCCCCACGCAGGGTCTGGGAACTCGGGGAGCTGGCCTGTGCCACTCGCTCCGACCGTGGGGGGCTCTATGTGCATCCCCCCAACCCACGCCCCTGGGCCGGCTCATTTCAGCAAACAGTCACCTCCTGTGTGCGAGCCCCGGGCTGGGGGTCCCGGCCCCAGGCCCACCGAGGGGCCATCTCAGGGCACGGGAGGATCATGTCCCCAAATGCATGCAAAGGCAAGTGTGAGCAGAGCAAGAAGGCTTCTCCTGTCACTGCCCGTCCCCCGTCTGTCCCCGGAACCCCAGCCCCCAGCTCCCCACCCCCTCGCGTGGGAGCTGCCCCCAGGGCGACCGCGCCTCGAGCGGCCGCTCCAGGACCCTGAGCACACAGGCCTTTAACCTGCGCACCCAGGGTAGCAGCGAGGCCTTGTCCAGTCAGGCCAGCCCGGGAGTCGGGGCTTCCACGTCAGATGGACCAGGTGGAGACCTTGGGGGAGGGCCCCCACCTCCCGGGGGCAGACGCCTTCCACAGCCCCACTGATCCGGGACGAGGTGACGCCGACGCTGACGTATGTGCCCCTGAGCTGGAGCCTCCTCCAGGACAGCCCTGGGTCTCCAGCTCCAGCCCCCATAAACGGATGCGCCAGGAGCGGCCGCGTGTGAGGCGGGGCGGTGGCAGGGCAGTGCTGTCTGGGGACCCCAGCAAAGGGACCGGTGTGTGGCCCCGGTGTGTTCTGGGGCGGGGGTGGGGGTAGCTGAACCAGGGAAAGTGCCCCTTCCTGCTGAGTCTCCCCAAGACCCCACGTGCCCTCAGGCAGCCCTCCTCTCACTGCGTGCTCCGCGCCCCCGGGCCGAGGGGGCCCCTCCCCCGCCTGCGCCCCGCTCCCCGCCCCGCCCCCCAGCGGCAGTCCGCCCAGACGTTGCAGGCCCCAAAGTGCTTGCCATCAGCTGGCGGCTTTGTTAAAATTCACCACCACGCTCCTTGCTCCCGGCCTGCGGGCCCCACGCCTGCCGGGCCAATCGCTGGCCACCGGGGCGGCAGTGGCCGCGAGGAGGCGGCCTGGGCGCTCCGGCACCTGTCACGACCTCGCTGCTGTCACATTAGACGGGGCAGCAGAAGGATTTGCCACCGATAGCATCCCGCAGCCTGTCATTAAATATTGATAAAAGGCGAGAAGGGACAGCACTATGCAAATTACGTATTGACTTGCCCCGGCAGGGCCGGGATAATTAGGGTGAGGAGGGGCTGGCCGGCCTCCCGCTCCGTTCCAGCCACCCCGGGGACACCGGCCCCACTTGTCGCGATCCAGGGTCCGGCTTTGCTGCTGGCACCGCTCTTATGGTATTTTTTTTCAGTAAAAGCATTTGACTTTTTTTTTTTAACCTTAAAACCATTTGCCCAGGAAATGTCTACAACTTAGCGGCCCCATGTACAGACAGGGCGGGCCAAGTGGGCTTACCGTTGTCCGTGGGGAGAACGAGGCAGCAATGAACGAACAGCGACGCGGAAACACACCGTCCCGCGGCTCCAGCCGTAAGCCGGCCCCCGCCCGCCCCGTGTGCTCCTGAAACGCACCCCTGCCGTGATCTCGAAGAGCGGGATCAGAAAAGAAAGGAGAGTGAGGCCCAGATTCCCGAGGACTAGGAGGCCCTCCCTGCGGGTGGGAAGGGCCCAGCAGCCCTTGAGAGGGTGAGACAGAGATTGTTCGGGCAGCCGGGAGGCCCTTTCCGGAACATTCCGGCGGCCCAGTGGCGCTCCCCGAAGGGGGCCCTGGGCACCTCCTGTGTTTGTGTCGTTTCTCTGCGGCTGCGGCCTGTGCGCGGCCCGCCGCCTCCGGTTCCACTCCTGGCGGAGACGGGCCGGTTGCAGACCATGCACGTGGAAGCCTGGGTGGCCTCGGGGAGCTGCAGCCGCCCCGCCTCCCGTGCCAGCACCCCCATGGGGACAGGGTCCGCGCTGCGGAGGCTGAGGCCGCGGCGCTCCCAGGAGGCGGGACAGACGGGCCTCCCGCGCTCGGCCCCGGGCGGACACTCTCCCGGCCGCAAGGGGCACCAGGGCAGAGGACGCCTCACCCGGCCATCGGGGCAGGACGTGGGGGGCTCCCGCAGCTCAAGAGCAGAGCTCTCCCGGGCACACACGCATGTACGTGTGCACAAGCCTGCACACACAGCATGCTCACCCACCCACAGCATGCTCTGCAGCCACATGCAGGCACACATAGTGCACTCACATGCACACGTGTGCATGCTGCATGTGTGTGTAAACAGCTACCTATGTGCTCACGTGTGTGTGCACTTGCACCCACATGTGTGTATACACTTGTGCGTTTGTGCACACATGTGGGCGTGTGTGCCCATGCACAGATGCACACGCATGCATGCACGTGCACACGCACGGTCAGCGCTCCCCACCAACACCCTGCTTGCCAGGGCGCGCACAGGACAGCTCCCGGGACGGATGCTGGGGACCAGCCCCGCCCGCCCCTCCATGCGGCCGCCACGAGGCGCCTCCACGGAGGGCCGGTGCAGGCGGGGCCGCGGGCAGGGTGCGAGACGCCGGCCTGGTCGCCGCGCCCCCACCACCCCGGACAGCCCCACGCGGCCGGACAAGGGCCACCGCTCCCCTCCACACGCACAAGTTACCCTCCACGCGTGCCCGCGCCACCCTGACAAATGAAACCTCTTTAACAGCGATCTGCCTGTGAGGCTCAGAGGGGAGCGGCGCTCTCCCTGGCTCTGGAAACCGAAGCCTCCGTATAAAGCCGCGAGCAGGGCGCGCGGGCGCGTGGGGCGGCCTCGTGCCCCTGTCGGGGGGACGGCTGTGCGCTGCTGCTCACGCTCACCCCCATGCAAATGCCCCGGTTTTATCTGTGGCTTACAGGCCTGTCAGATAGGATTAGAAAACCGTTTCGTGAAATGGAAACGAACAGGATTTAATGGAAAAACCAAAAGATGGCCCAAGACCCATTTTTCTTTAATGATCATTCTGGCCAGGAGGTCTGCCTGCGTTGCCTCCTCCTGGGCTGCACCCCCCAGAACACCCCCCCAGCAGAACAAAAGCCACCCAGAGCCGCGGACCCCGGTGGGAGGCGCAGAGAGAAGAAAGGCCCGGCCACCAGCCAGCCCGGAAACCATTAGGCAATTGATCCACCAGTAAAATTCACTTAACGGCTTTGCCGGGGCTAGATTGCCGTGAACGACTTAATCTTTTGCCCTGGAAGTCCATCCTGGGGTCCTCGGAGACCACCCTCCAAGCCCCCGGTCCGAACTGCCCGCCGGGACGCGGAGGCCGGCTCGCCGGCCCGCAGGCGGGCCGTGCACCCAGAAGGGGGTTGGTGGCGTGGGGGCCGCCCCCGTCTGCCCTCTGCCCGTCACCCTGGTACCCACAGTGGACGCCTGGCCTTCACAGCCACCTGTCCCCCTTCCTCCCAAGGTACAGAGGGAGGAGACCAAGAATTCAGAATCTCGAGGCTTCTCACTCTGTCCCTCCCGGCTCCCCCACAGCCCCGCCCCTGCCCGCTCAGGCCCCTGACTCAGGTCATCGCCCCGCAAGCCTGCTGTCCCCGGGCCTCCGTCTGCGCTGTGTCCTGAGCCGCCCGCTGCCGCTCCCCGAGCCCCGAGCTCCACGCTGGGGAGCCCCGGCCTTCCTCCCAGGCCGGTGAGAACAGGCGACACCGTGTCACCCCCTCCGCCCCCACATCTCTCCGGGACAGGGCCGGCCACCCGGCTCCCTCGGGGCCGCCGCACCCTGGAGTCAGGAGACTTCCAACCCGGGTAGCCTCTGTGCCCCTAAAATAAACGCTTCCCCAGGCATCGCCTCCCCAGCCAATGCCCAGAGGAAGGCAGGAGGGCGGGGCGCTTGGAGCGTCAGCCCCCACCCCTGGTGGGCCACCGCCGAGCGGCCGGAGCCTCGCCCCTGTGCCCGTCACACCAGGGACAGCGGGCACGTTCCCTCCTGCAAAGCCCCCGAGATGAGCCTGGCCTGCCCGGAGCCCGTCCGCGGGGCTGCCGTCCGCGGCGCGACCGAGTTAACGAAGGAAGGGCTACGTGTTGGAGGCGCGTCCCGCCTCACCCCTTGGCCAGGTGCCAGAGCTCCGTGCGGGCGGGAGGTGCCGTGCCTGGAAATAAGGCTCTCCCCGGCGGGACGCGGAGGCTCCACGTGCGCCGCGTGTGCACAGCCACAGACACACCGTGCAGTGTGTGCGGCCCGTCTGCCGGCCTCCGGGCCGGGGGTGGGGCCGGGGTGCGGAGGGGCCCGCAGGGAAGCGGATGTGCCGCCGTCTCGGTGCCTGGCAGCTGTCCCTTCCGGCCGTCACCAGCTGGCCCCTCCCAGCACCCCCCCCAACCCGTCGGCCCACCTGCTGCTGCGGGTCAGCGGCCAGAGAGCGGGATCTGGGGCCGTGGCTTCACACCAGGGTCTGACGGCCGCCCCTGCCAGCCCTGGATACGCGGCAGCGTCACTGGGCCTTAGAAACAAAGCCTGATTTTAAAAATCGAATGTTTAGCTGTGATTCCTTATGCTTAAATTTTAAAATTTTTTTCATCTGCTTCTGAACAGCTCAAGGTCTTTGTGGAAAATCCAGCGGCTACAGGAGAGGCGGCTGACGGTCCACGTCCCAGACCCCTAAGCCCCGGTGGCCCTTGCTCCCGGGGCCCCAGGCTGCGTCCTCCCAGGGCGGGACATCGGGGCCCTTGCTCTGTCCCCACTGACTCCGCGGCAGAGGCAGGAGGCCCCGGGGGCTTGTGGGGCGGCAGGTCCACGCCCGCCCTGGCCAGGGCCAGAGGCCCCTGAGACCTCTCTCCCAGCTGCGGGCGGGCGGCACGAAAGACAGCGTGGGACCCTCCTGTGTCCCCACCGCCCCAGCCACACAGGGAGCTGGGGCGAGGATGGCCGCACACACGCCCGGAAGGGCCGCCTGCACGTCCCCTGTGGCCTGCGTGTCCACGAACAGCATGGGGCGGGGGCGGGGGCGGGGCGGCGAAGGTGAGCAGGGCCGCAGGGCCCCCCCCCGCAGAGGCAGCTTCGTTCCCGTCACATGTTTGCTGCTGGGAGAAGCGTGGCCCAATGTTTACATAATTAGCGTCTCACACACAGTTGTCAGCCCGAGTGGCTTCTGGTGTGCCATGTGCCGCACGCATGCATGCGGAAAGCGCACCGGCCCCCTGCCCAGCCCCCTGGGCTGCCTGAGCGCGGGGCCCTGGGGGCAGAGCCGGCGGGGCAGCCCGTGCGGGCAGGCGGAGAGCAGCCCCGCCCCCGCAGCCCCGCCGGACCGGGCTCGGTGTCTGTGCGATGGGTACCCGCAGCCTTGCCAACGGCTCCCGGGGCAGGGCAGTTCCAGAGCAATTAACCCTAATTGTCCCCACCCCCAGCCCAGCGCCCCCGGAGGAGACAGGCTGGGCTGCACATGGTCCCCCCAGACCCCCGCCCGTGCCGCAGCGGGGCCCTGGTCCACGACCCGGGTTCAGCAGGCCCCTGCCCTCTCTGGCCTCTGATGGCCTGTCCTGTGCGGCCGGACTCTCTCGGTGTAGAGGGGCAGGGAAGGCACCTCCCAGGAGGACGGAGGCACCAGCCGGCCGGGCTGGGCGCCCCAACCAGCTCCAGCCCCGCCCACCACACGAGGGTGCCGCCCCTGCCACAGCACCCCTCCTCCACGCCCACCAGCACCTTCTGCACCTCAGGGCCCTTGCAGGCCTCCTCTGGCCTTGGCCCTTCAGAGAGGACCCCGTTCCCATCTCAAGGAGAGAACAGGCCGAGACAGCCCTGGGGTGCGGCAGAGCTGGGACCCCAGCCCCTGGGCAGGTGGCCTGAGGGGAAGAGGCGAGAGACAGAGACGCCAGGGTCGGGGCACAAGGCGGGCGGCTGGCAGACGCTGCGCGGAGAGGCTTGGGAGCAACCGGCGCTGCGGACACCTCGAACCCGGACTTCCAGCCCCAGCACTCGGGGGGCACGTCCGCTGATGAGCCGGCTGGTCTGGGCACCGCTACACCAGCCTGAGCAAACCAGCGCCGGCGCCGTGGGCTGAGGAGCGAGGTGGAGGAGGCCCGGCCGGCTGGCCGGCAGCAGCAGGCCACAGCTCCAGACTCCCCTGCCTGCTGCCGGGACCCTGGCCCGGGCCCTGGGCCCAAACGGCCTGCCCCTCCTGCTGCCGCTCCCTCACCTCCTGAAACCCACCCCCCCACCCCTGCCCCCGCCCTGGAGCCCTTGGAGGGGCAGGGACAGAGGCAGCCCCCAGCCCCTGCCCAGACCGGCCTCCAGCAGCCGAGGACAAATCGCCCCTCCCCAGCCCACCCCAAACCAGCCTTTTGCCAAACGCGGTCAATAAATTATTCAGTTTGCGAAATGCCATTATGTGTGAGTTTACTTAATTGAATAGAATAATTTATGGTAAAACCTGGGGAAAGAAAGATCGATGAGGAGAGAGCAGAAGAATGATTGAGTTTCAGCGAAGGCAATTGGATTTTTATCCCTCATTATAATAACGTTAAGGGGGAAACATCAACTTGGGTCAAAATCAATATTTACCGACTGGCCGGACCATGCATTTCCACGGGAGGGGCGAGGCGGCGGGCAGGGACCGTAATTACTGCTGCGTCTGCCGCCCCGAACAACCGCGGCAACGCCCCCCACCCCCAGAGTCGCTGGCGATTACAGAAGATAATTCAGGAAGAAGTCTGTTCAAGACGCGTGTGCGACACCTCAGACATGATTCAGGGCAGTTCCACGGCGGCTCCCCAACAAATCACCCGGAGACAGATGGCGCCCGGCCCGGCCCCTCCTCCTCGGGGCCCTGCGCTGCGACTCAGTCGCCGGCCCAGCACCCGGCCCGGCCCCCGGCGCCCCGGCCCGCTCAGCCTGCGACCCAGCCACGGCCGCCTGGCCGCCCGGCAGCTCTGACGCCCAGGGCTGGCCGCCCGGCCCACGGAGGGCGCCTCGGGAGGCGGCAGAGGCCCCGCCCCCGGCCAGCCTCGGTGGCTCCATGCGCTGGGGCATCCTAGGTCGCTGGACCTGCAGCGATCGATCAATGCGTGTTCCTTGTTCTGTTTCCTCTTACTGACGAGATTCCCTGATCTGCCGTGTCCGACCTGGACGCCGGCCCCCTCCGAGCCCCTCGCCGTCTGCAGAGAAGGCGCCTGGCTTCAGTCCCGCAGGCCGGAGGGCAGCCGGCAGCACCCCCGGCCCCCGAACGGCTCCTTGAGCCTCGGTGCCTGAGCTCCTCCCTGTGCCCCGACTCCGGAGCCTCCCTGAGCCCCGCGGCCATTCTGCCCGCCGACACGTGTGCACGGAGCCAGCGCCAGGGGACTTGGGCCTATGTACGCACACACTCAGGGTGACCACCCCCATGTGATAGGGAAGAAAACGGGGCCTGGGGGGTCAGGGATTTACCCGGGGTCACACCCCAGGGGGCAGGGCCAGGCCCTGGGCTGCCCAGGCTGGCGCCTCCTCCTGCCCTGACCCAGCCTCCGAGCCAGGGAGGCAGACCCAGCGCCGGCCCCAGAGGCCCGGCAGGGAGCCCGGGGCCCAGCCAGCACGTCAGGCCCCTTCAGGGCCCGGGAGCACCCGTTCTGAATAGAAAGTGGCGGCCAGCTCCCGACCGCACCGGCCGAGGGTGGCACCGGGGGCCTGGCTGCCCAAGCGGCCGCGCACACGGCCCGCCCGTCTGGGCCTGACGCCGTCTCCGAGAGCCTCCCAAACCCTCCCTGCCGGGCGGCGGCAGGTGGGCTGCGGGCCAGGCCCCCCCGCCCCACATCAGGTGCAGCCTCAAGCGGCAGCTCAGGAAACCCCAGGCACCAGCCGCTGGAGAGCCCGGCCTGGCCCCGCTCGTCCCCGCGGTGCGGGCCGGAGCCCAGGCCGGCTCTGTGAGGACTGGAGGCCGGAGCACCTTCCGGCTGCACAGGCCCTGCGAGCGCCCTTCGCACGGAGGCGCCCCCTGCGGGCCGAGGGGCTACCGGGGCGGGACCACCTTGTACCCGAGCCCAGCCCAGCCAGAGCCCAGCACCAAGCAGCTCTCAGTGCCAAAGGATAAGACGGGCGCCTCCTCCCCCGCCTCTTGGCCCCTCCCCTCGGCAAGCTCCGCCCCCGATTAGCCACGCCCCCGACTTCCTCTCCTGCGCCAGCTGGGCCCCAGGTGAGCTGGTAAAGAAAAACAGCACGTGCACAGGCGCAGGGTCTGTTGCAAACCTCCCCGCTGCCAAGGACGCGCACACACAACCCACACCAGAGCACACGCAGTGCCTGCCCCCGGGGCGCCCCGGCCCTGGCCCCGGAAGGCGCGCCCCTCGAGGGTCCGCCGCCCACAGCGCGGCGCCACCCATGACGCTGGGTGCAGGAAGAGGGGGCGTGGGCGGGACCCACGGCCGCACCACCTCTGGTCAAGGGCAAGACCGAGGGCGAATTTTATTCACGCATCAGAAACCCCTCCAGCGGGCGCCTCGGGCCGGGGTTCTCCTGGGCCGGGCGCACCCCGGTAGGGGCGCGGCACGGGGTTGCATTCTACGGCACTTCAGGACAAACGTGCCTAACAGCCGGCTCAAGGGAGCCCCGCAAACTCAGTCGCAAGCTCTCGGGGGCCGGGGAGGTGGGGGTCCCAGCACGGCCCCCCACCCCCACCCCCCGGCCTCCCAGCCGAGTGAACAGCAGATTCTGGGCTCAGCGCACGGCCCCCCCCCCGGCCATAGCTATCCGTGTCCCCTGGGCCACCCGAAGCACCTCAGGCCACACGGGGCCCCAGACAAGGCTGGCAGCCCCACGGTCCGGCCTCCTGCCTTACCAGCCCCCAACATCGGGCTCCCCCAGGACGGCCATCTGGGCCAGGCTGTGTCCTTGCCAGGCCCGTCCACAGGTGGGGGTCCACGCCACACAGGGTGGTCCACGGGAGACCCAGGGACACAGCCTTCACTGCAGGACCGTGCCGGCCACGCCAGGACGCAGCGCGGCAGACAGCCAGCGCTGACCCGAGACCGGCTGAAAGGGCAGGCCATGCGCACGAGCCGACGTTCTTTGGACCAAGGGGGGCTCTGGCCTGCGTGTCGCCGGGATGCACCCCTTCCCCTGTTCCCTCCCCAGGACGGAGAGGCCTGAGAGCCCGGGGGTGGGGCCCAGTCAGGAGGGGGCTTGGGGAGGACCTCACAGTGAGAGGGGTGCAGGGAAGGGGGGCCTGGCTGAGACCCTGCAGGTCTGGGGAATCTGTGGTCCCGGTGTGGGTGCAGGTGGAGCCGCAGGGCTGGGGTCCGCGGGCCCCGTGTCCAGAGTGGACACGAACCACCGGTGGGAGTAAGGTGGTCCCTGGGGAGAGTGTGGAGGGAGGAGGACCAAAGGGACAGAGCAGGGGCACCGGGGGTAGAGGGGCCTCCTGACGGGAGGAGGGGGAGGGGGAGGGGCGGGGCAGCAGGTGGCCCCCCTGTCCGCGGCCGAGGGGGCACAGCGCCCGCCCGCCAGCTCCTTGCTCGGGCACGTGGGCGCCGCCCTGCAGCCTGGCCCTGGCCAGTCGCCCTGCCCCGCGCCCGCCCGCGCGCCCCGTGCGTGGGCACCCAGGGTGGGCTGACTGCCACCTGGGGGAGCTGCCGTTGCTGGGCTCACAAGCGGGGGCCCCGCGCCCCCCTACAGCACAGGAGGTTGTCTCAGCTCCGGCCAGGCCCTGGGGGAGGTCCTGGGCCGCCCTGAGGGGGAGGCAGGGAGGGGGCGGGGGGCCTAGGCCCAACGGGGACCCAGGGGATTTCCTGGGGGAGGGGAAGGGGGCAAGCAGAGCTCTCTACCCCCCTCCGCCTCCCCCTGCCCTCCCCCTCGGGCCCCGCTGCTCCCTGACCTGGGGCCAAGGCACGTGGGCTGCAGGTGCTGCCGCGCTGGGGACAGAGGGCCCGGGGGTCACACTCCTGTGCGCGGGCGACTGCATAGGTGGGTGTGACCGTGTGACTGTGAGCGTGCACGTGTCACTTTGTGCGTGAGTGAACATGTGTGCCACGTACAGGGCACACACACGTGTGTAAATGTATGTGAATGTGCGCGCACACTGCATGAGTGTGTGCCTGTGTGCACACGTGACCAAACATGTATGTGTGCTGAGTGAATGTGCACATGTGTGTAAAGTGTGCGTGTGCGTGCGCCACGTGACAGCCCTGGCCCCCCGGGGCCACGGGCGCCCTGCCGAGGCCTGCTCTCCGTGGCCGAGTAACGGATCGCCGGGCCAGATGCAGGTGTCCCCGGGACTAAGCCCCCCCCCCCCCCGCCCCGCAGAGTGTGCAGGAGCTAAGTCCTGGGGCGCAAAGCCTCCCGTGAGCACGGGCCGCTGCCCACCTCCTTGCCCGGCCCCTGCCCCGGGGCCCACGTGGGCCTGGCGGGGCCTTGACCCTGAGGATGCAGCCGGGCCGTAGCCACGGGAGGGGCAGGGCCGCGGGGCAGCGCGGACGTTAGGGCGGAGGCAGCCCGCGCCGAACACGCACGCACGCACGGCGCCCTGGAGCCCGCCCGCCCTGCCCCTGGTAGAGGGCGGGGCCTGGATTCGAACCCAGGCACTTGGGAGCCAGAGCCCTGGGCGACTTTCAGGAGCACGGCGTGGGGCCCGCCCCCGGATCCCGCCCTCCACAGCCAACCACGGGCGTCACCTCCCAGACCCAGGAAGTCTCCCTCCTCTGAGCCCCTCGGCTGAGCCCAGCCAGCCCAGCAGTGGACACAGGGGCTCGGGGGGCCCCCACAGGTGACTGTCCCATGAGAATGCCTCCCTGGAGCTGAACGTCAGGGCGCCCGGAGCAACAAAGCCCCGGCCCTAAGTCGGGCTGTCTCCCAGGGGCGTGGAGCCTGGGCAGGCGGGAGGCTGGGCCGTAGATCACTCCTGCCCAGGCCTGGCCCCCGGCCGAGGTTCAGCCTGTGTCATAAAGATGCCGCACGCCTGGCGCCGGCCCGGGCAGGCCCACAAATCAGCGCCGGCACTGCACTCAGAGCGCCTCAGCCAGCAGGGCCAGCCCTCCCGCGGCTGGCGGCACCGGGAGGAGGCGGCGAGAAATACGGCCCCACTTCTGCGCCGTGGGAGGGACAGGAGAAATTTACGCCCACTAGAGAAGCCCGGATCCCGTGCCTGGGGCCACCGAGCCGCAGCCAGGCCGCGCCTCCGTCCGCAGGAGGGGAGATCAAGGCACAGGGCAGGGCTGCTCAGGACGCACAACGCAGCGGCCGCACTGGGCCCACCCCAGGCGTCCCGCGGGGCCCTGTCCCCAGGACCCGGGGCCCTGCCCCCAGCTGCGCAGGGCTCCCTTGGCAGGGGTGGGGGGCGGTGCTTCAGGGACAGGTAAAGCGTGTTATTAACCTGGACTGTGTTTTCCCAAACGGCTGGGGAAAGTGGGAGCGCGTGGGGGCATGGCACCCTCCTTGCGGGCAGGGCTGGGGCAGATGCTGGGCAGCAGGGGGCAGGAGGGAGGCCTGGCGGACCCGGGGCCGGTGGCACGTCCCCGCTGACCTAATGTTTCCCAGGTGACGACAGTGTGAAGGCAGCCATGGGGTGACCTCATCCCGGAGCCGCCCTGTGGGTTCTTCAGACGTCTCTGCCCCTTCTCCGGCCCCAGGGCTGGGCTGGGCCACCAGGCCACACTGGCAATTATTGCGACACCGTCGGACGGCGGCCAGCAGGCTGCCTCCTGCACACGCACCCCTCACAGCCCCACAGGGTCTGGGGCCACAAGGGGACCCCCTTGGCTTCAGGTCCCCGGCCTCTGGGGCTGCTCAGAGGTGGGGAGGGGCCTCTGCTCCGCTCAGGGGCCCAGGACAGGCCCAGGCAGGCTGCTCCGAGACCACACTCCCCCGCCCTCCGCCCAGCACTGAAGGCCCGGGCCCGGGGCGCACGATGTCGGGTGCGAGCCCTGGGAGGACGGGGTGCGGCCACCGACACCACCCGCAGAAAAGCCGGCCAGGCCGGCGGGGCGGGGCAGGGCGGGGCGGCCGCAGGGTGGGAAGCGGGATGCACAGTCAGGACTGGGCTGCCCTGCGCGGGCGCGGGGGCCGCCGGCCGGACGAGGACTTCACGACGGCTCTGGCCAACGGCAAGGGCTCCCGGAGGCCAACGCTAGAGCCAATTCATTCTGTTTTTTTAATAAAAGATTGTGTTTATTTGTTTTTGGAGAGAGAGAAAGGGAAGAAGACAAAGAGGGAGAGAAACATCGTTGTGCAAGAAACAGTTGCCTCTCACACGCCCGCAACGGGGGACCCGACTGGGAATTGAACTGGCGACTCTTCAGGTCGCAGGCCGGCGCTCAGTCCACTGAGTGGCACCCGCCGGGGCTGGAGCGGTTTTAGGAACAAGGTTCCGTCGTGTTGGAGTGTAACCCCACGTACGGAGCAGCGCCCCGAGTGCGTGCTGACGGAGACAGCGGCTAACGGCGCGGGAGACCGGAGCAGGCCCCCGGGCGGGACAGCCGAGTGTGCGGGGCCCCGGTGCGGAGCCTGGGCGACACCCGGGCCAGGGCAGGGGCAGCAGGGGGCGCCGGCGTCAAGCCTGGGCTCGGCTCCTGACAGGAATGCACCCGCCGGCGCGGGCGCGCTGAGTGTGACACACAGGCCATCGGCCCACACTCACGTGGGACGCGCCGCGGTGCGTGGGCACTCCCCGTGGGAACTACACGCACACGCTTCCAGGCAACAGAACACAGTTCCTTTCCCCAAAGCGGCTCTGAAATACTGTACAGCAGACGGCGCCGCTGGGGGTGGCTGTCGATGAAATTCTGCTTTTCTCTGTGGGCGCAGTTTAGAAGGTGAGGGGGGAGGGGTGCGGAGGGATGGGAGAGGAAGACCTCGCCTCCGAGCTTCCGAGTCTGCGCTGAGAGCGCCTTTGTTGAGAACGCTGGGGAGGAGGGCGGGTGCGGGTTTAGCCGGGTCCGCAGGGCCTTAAGGGAGGGCCTCTGGCTGCCCCCCGCCGCCCCTGCAGGCTCCCCCCTCACCTCTCCCGCCGCTCCCAGGAGGCCCCTCCCTGAGACCCCACAGGACCCTGCGCCCCACCTTCTCCCTGTGCGAGACCACAAGGGACTGGGGAGGGGACACATCACGGCCCTGTCCTGTCCGGTGTCCGGTGGGGACATGGTCCCCCGGCCCGAGCCGCTGCATCCCCAACTTTGAGGCGGAGTGCGGGCCGCAAGGGCTCCAGGGCTGCCCAGTCCCAAGCTCTGAGTGGGACGGAGCCCTCGGGGCTCTGGGCGGCCCCGCCCCCGCCTGCCCCTCTGCCGGCCAAGCCACAGGAAGCGCTTCCTGGCCCCTCCCGGCCCCCGCCTCCCGCTTTCCTGTGTGGAAGCGGGGCCTGGACCCCGCCTGGGTAAACACAATGTCTGGAGAAGAAATCGCCCCTCCAGCTTCCTGTTTGCTGGGAGCAGGCCCAGCCCTGCCCAGCCCCCCAGGGCTCCGGGGCTCCCTGGCGCCCAGCCGGGCAGGGTGGGGCGGGGCTGCTGTCCTGAGAGCAGGGTCTCCCTGCCTGAGCAAACGTCCCCACCCCAGACCTGCGGGGAGGTCAGCTGAGGGCCCCAGACTCCGGGGGGACCGTGGGCTGGGGGCCCCGAGAAGGCAGGACAGGCAGTCCCAGTGGGCGGCTGGCAGCGGCGGGCACTGACGGGAGACTGGGGGTGGGACAGAGAAGGAAACGGAGGCCACTGCCCCCCGCGGTCCCCTGCCCCGGACCTCAGGAGAGCGCCGGGTGTCCTGAGGGCAGGGGAGGGCAGGGCGGTGTTGACGGTGCTGCCCCCTGCTCCCCAGGCCACCGCCCCCTACACCTGCAGGGCTCAGACACAGTGGGGGCGCCAAAGGGGCCGACGTGGCCTCACCCCACGTCCCGGGGGCCCAGCTCGGGAGAGGACAAGGCCCCACGTGTCCGTTGCTGCAGCCAGCGCCTGGGAGGCGCGGCCCTGGCGGAGCCGTGCACATGCATTGGGGTCCCGGGTCCAGGCCCCGGGGTCCCAGGCTGCCCGCCGGGCCCGCCCGCCTCTGCTTCCTGCCCCCAATGCCACCGTCCCCACACCACGCAGGCGTTGCCCTCTCCACGGTCACGGCTGCAGGCCCCTTCGCCGCCTGCGTGACCATGGCCAGGGGGCCAGGGCGCAGGGCCGAGTCCCCGCCCAGAAAGCTCTGAGCTGCTCCCAAGGGCTCTAATATCTCAGGCGGGTCCCTGGGCCCCTTCACCCCGAGGTGGCCGGGAAGGAGCAGCCAGGACTCCAGGCCCAGGGAGAGGTGGGCCCGCAGGGCAAGCGCTTGGCTCCTGCCTGTTCCCAGCCGCCTTCTGGGCCCTCTGGGCCCGGTCCCTGCTCACCCAGCTCAGCCTGACGCCCCTCACCCCCGCCCTGCCTCCCCACGTGGCCTCTCGGGGCCCAGGGCCGGGTGGGCAGGGTGGCAGGGCGGGCCAGACGGGCACCTCGCCCGGGGAGCAGACCAACCGTTGGAGGCACTGCCTGGGCCAGCTTGTACCCCGTCCCTGCCGCCCAGGCCGGCACCCCAGCCTCCTCCCACCAGCTCCCAACCCTCCCCCTGGGGCTGGGCTGGCCCGGACTCCCGCCGCCGGGATCCTTGTGAGCTCCGATTCTGCCCCTTCCTCCGAGTTGAAAGGCGCCCGCCCTGGGCCCCAGCTTCCCCACCTGTTCGCCAGCGGAGGCCCACAGACCAGCGGCTGATGGCACCGCACGGCACTGCCGGGCCGGCCCACAGCTGGGTCCCGTGCCCTTCCATCCACAGAATGGGCCTCCGGGCCCTCAGCTGCTCCCAGAGGGGCCCAGCCTGTAATGGCAGGGCTGGGAGCTTTGATGTCCCAGATGAAAGGCCGCGCAGGCTCTGGACGGGGGTGGGGGTGTCCTGGAGAGCAGGTGCCGCCCTCGGCGCGGCGGTGGGGAGTGGGTGCCGCCGGGATCCGCAGGGTCTGCTCCCGAGAGGCCCCTCCAGCGCTTGATCGAGGGGCCCGGGAGGGAGCAGGGGGTGTTCCCTGCAGAAGAGAGACCACTGGGCCAGCCCACCACCCCCACCCCCACCCCCACCCCCGCCCGCAGCCCGGGTGAGGCGGCGCAGGGCGTGCTGGGAGCGAGCCCGCAGCCCTCTCAGCGGAGCCAGGCCCACGGCCTCCTGTGCAGCCGGCCAGACCCCCAGCACCTCCTCCCCGGCCCCTGAGGACAGAGGGGCCCCTGGGCCATGCAGGGCCAGACCCTGGGCCCCAGCTGCCTGGACGGTCCCCAGGCCCCCGATAGGGTCCGTCTCCCCACCCCACCCCGGGTCCCATCACACCTGCCCTGCCCCCAGATCCCGTGACAGAGAAGCAGGCGTGGGTGGCACCCAGCCTCAGGGCAGGAAGGGAGGGAGAGCTGGGGGCAGAGGAGTCCCGCCCCAGGTGAGCTGACAGGGGACCCGGACCCACGGGCCGGGGACCCAGGTGTGGTCGGCAGCAGAGTGAGGAGGCAGCCTGGGGCGGGGGGCCCAGCATGGACGGCTCTGTGGCCCGACCCACAGGGGCCACACGGCCGCATGGAGGACCAGGCCTGTCTGAGGCCGACCAGGAGCGTCCAGGGAGGCGGTGTGAACACTCATTGGATCTTGGACCTGCTTCTGCCTGAGGCTGGAAGCCTCCTCGAGAAGCCTCATCCCTTTGCCCCTTCCTTCCTCCCTCCCTCCCTCCCTTCCACCGGCGCCCAGCCCCGAGCCCCACGTGGGGGTGCAGTGACGACTCAGACCTCACCCCACCTCTGAGGGCCCCATCGAGGTGGGATGTGCCGGGTGGAGGGGGCAGCAGAGCCACCAAGGAGGGTCCCCACACTCGCCGCCTGGAGGGTGGGTCCCAGGCACACGGTGCGAAGGGCCCGAGCTGGGAGGCTCTGGGGGGCCTGGAGCCAGGGGACCAGGCCTCAGACGGAGCGTGGTCAGCACCAGGGGCCCAGGGCCGGGCCCGCAGCCAGGGCAGCGAAGGCCCGAGCGGGGCGGGCGGGGCGGGCGCCGGGTGCAGCCTTCAGACAAGGTGGGGGCAGAGACGCAGGCCTGGGGAGAAGCTGATCGCAGCCGCTGGGACAGGCCGAGCTCAAAGGCCCCCAGGAGCCAGGCGGACCAGGAGGCCAGCGACGCCAGGTGAGGGACAGCAGGGACGAGGGCCCCAGCGGGCTCTGTCTCCCCCAGAGGGCCTGGGGCCTCTGCAGGAACCCAGAACAGGGTCCCAGTCCTCTGGGGACAAGCCCCCGCCCCCGCCCCCAACAGGGCCCAGCCATGCCGCGTGGGGCTCCTGCTGCCTCCAGGGCCTCGAAGCCTGAGGGTCCACAGCACGGCCACTGTCTCCCTCCTGCCAAGGCAGCCGGCGACGGAGCGGGAGACCCGGGGTCCCCAAGGGCGCACCGACCCGCACCCGGAGCCCCGGAGAGGGGCAGAGCGCCTGCGACTCAGGAGCCACGTGGACAATCGGTGTGTCTTTTATTCACAAATAAAAGCTGTGGCAAGAGGCCACCTACACGTTTGTACAAAGATGCGTGTGCCCCCCAAAATGCACGACGGCCAGGAAACAGCCCGCGGTGAGGGGAACGCCGCGCATCGGCAGGCCCAGCCTGGTCCCCGCCCGGCCCGCGGGGCCCCCAGAGAGAGCCCAGCCTGAGGGACCCCTTCCATAGAAAACTGTAGAAACATAGATCATCTGTCTTCAAGCCCCCACTGCAAATGTGTTTGTAGGCAAAATCATATAAAAATACAAACCTAACAGGACCTGTACACAGCCCTCGTCCCCCGCGTGTGTGTGGGTTTGTTCTTTGCATGTGGTTTTGGTAAGAGCTCCCGCCGTGGGAGAAGGCGCTGCGTGGCTCGGGCTCAGCCCGGGGCGCCGCCCCCGTGACCTCAGGACGGAGCGGGCGCTCGGGGCGGGGCCACAGGCCGGCAGAGCCCCGGGGCTGCGGCCCTGAACGCTGGGAGGGGCCCGGGGGCCAAGCTGCTGGTGGCCTGAGTTTTTAGCACCAAACGTGAAAGGAAGAGAAGCCCTGGTCCAGGATAAAGGCACTTGCGTTGCTGTCCGGGCGGGGACCGTCGCCGCGTCCTGAGCGCACACACCCCCGCCCGCACCGCTCCCTCGTATCCCCTCCACTCCGAGCCGGCCCCGCGCCGGACCCTCCGCGCGCACGTCCCTCCATCCTCTGCCACATCCGCCGTCCATCCCACGTGCCGTCCTCACGCCCTGCACGTCCCCTCCCCCGAGTCCCGGGCCCGGCCTCAGACGTCCACCTCCTGCGGCCCCGGGGTGGCGGCCGGGGCGGCGACGCTGATGTCGAAGCAGGTGACCATCATGACGTGGGCCTTGCACAGGTTCACGTGCTGCTCGAGGGCAGCCGTTGCACGCTCCAGCGCTGCCAGGTACTCCGCAGACTCGGGCTCCAGCGCAGGGTCCACCTCGACTGGGGGGACAGCGACCGCCGGTCAGGCCCAGGGCCTGGGGCGGGGCACAGAGGGCCAGGGCATCCAGGGCGGGGCGGGGGCGGGTCCCGGCGAGCGTGGGCCTCAGCGGCGGGGACTCACACTGCGCCAGCCAGCGGCCCGGCTCCAGCATCAGCCGGCCCTGCGTCGCGGCCAGCTCCGCGCAGAGCAGCTCACGCTTGGCCCGCACGTCCCGCAGCCTCTGCTGCCGGCGCTCCGCCAGCCGCAGCTTCGCGCTGACACACACTGGGCCCTGGGGGCGGGGCGGCAGCGGGCTCAGGCATGAGGGACCCCCGGGGGCTCCCGGCAGCCCGGGCCCTGGGCGGGCGCGCAGTGGGGCCGCAAGGGTGGGCAGGAGCAGGGCCTAAGCCGCCGCCGGTGGCGCGTGAGCAGCCTGCCGGCGTCTGCGTGGAACTGGGCCCAGGATGGGTTGGCCCGGTGGTGGGAACCCCAGGAACCGCGGGGGTGGCCTCAGGACCCCTCCGGCCACCCACCCTCTGCCCAAGGGGGACGCGGGGACCACCACGGGCCCAGGGCCCGTTCCTACCTTCTCCACATCCTGGGAGGGCTGCGGACCAGAGGGGAAGGCGAGGTCAGAGGCTGCCCGGCCACACCCCCAGGGTCCCCCCCGCCATGCCGTGGGACACCCCCCGGCCGCCCACGCCGTCCCTGACCTCCAGCTCCTCCCGAGGCGGCGGACGGTGCCGCTGCAGGCGTTCCACGTCGTCGATCTCATACACCTTGATCTCGAAGGGCTCCTTCAGGGAGGCCCCCAGGGGCGGGGGCAGGTCCACCCACTGCCCGGGAAGGCTGGGCTTGCGGCCCAGGGCGGCGGCGTCGGGCAGCGGGGCCGGGATCAGCCGTCTCCGCTGCAGACCTGGGGCAGAGGCGGGGGCTGGGTGACAGGGGCCCCGGCCGGCGCCCTGCTGGGGGAGCGAGCGCGGGGGTCCCAACCACCACCGCCCCCGGGGCCCACAGGCCCGCCCTCCCCCAGCCTCTAACGACTGCCCTGGCCTGCCACACTGCGTCCTAACTCCCTGCTCTGCCTGGCTCCTGCTGCCCCGGGACGGACTCCCCAGCTCGGCCCCCAGGCCCCGCCGGCCCCCCCCACCCATCAGTCCACGGTCGGGTCCCCCAACCACACGCAGCACAAGGGACGAGCGCGCCCCACCCAGGTTCCCAGAGACGGAGGGCCCAGGGGACGGAGGTGGGGGGCGTCCAGGCGGCGGGGCACTGGCCCCCAGCCCAGTCCTCTCCCAGGTCCGCAGGCCCATCGGGGGACCGCGCGGCCTGCCCTTGCCGGCCCCCAGACCTCAGGGACGGGGACCCGCCTCCGGGGCGGAGAAGGGGTGCTGGGGCGCCGCGGCGGCCGCGCCCACCTGTGGCCCTCTTCTTGGGGGACTTGAGGCTGCGGGCGCGGCCGCCCGGGGAGGCGGCCCCACTGTCGCTCAGGGAGTCGGGAGCGGAGGAGGCGCTGCCGGTGGCCTCGCTGTCGCGCATCATGCTCTCGTAGCCGCTGCTGCCGCCGCTGTGGTAGAAGAGCGCTGTGCGGCCCATGGCGGGCGGCAGCTCGCCGCTCAGCACGCTGCTGTTGTCGCTGCCGTGGCCGCTGCTGCAGCGCTGGGGCCGCCGAGGGGCCGTCACCTTGCTGTAGGGGGAGGGCAGCGCGGGGCCCGCGGGAGGCCGCTCCTCGCCCAGGTTCCCGCCACTGTCGTTGCCGCTGTCGGAGTCGGCCGAGGCCCAGCAGGGGCTGCCTCGGCCGCGGGCCCCGCCGGCCGCCAGCTCGTTCACGCGGCAGTGGGCGGCCCGCAGCGCCTGCTTGGTGCCCATGATGGTGCCCCGGCCGGCCTTGGTGCCGACGCCAGGGGCCGCCCGCGGGGCCACCCGGGGACCCGCCGCGGGGCCGCCCGGGGTCCGGCCTGCCACGGGGGCCAGCGGCTTGGCGGAAGCCCCCAGAGCCCTCGACCCGCTGCCGGCCACGCTGCGGCCCTTGCCCCCACCGGCGGGGAACTTGGGGGCCCCCACGCCCTTCGCAGGGCTGCCCTTACAGGCGGGAGCGGGCCCGGGGGCAGGGCTGGAGGGCGGCACACCCAGCCTGGGCACGGCACGGGCAGGCCTCCCCGCCGCTTCCCTGGCCCTGCCGCTGCCGTGGGCCGGCCCCTCGCACCGCTCCAGAGACCCGTGGGGGGCGGGCCGGGACGCAGCCTCCGCCTTGCCAGCCCGAGCCTTCAGGCTGGACGTGGCCCTGGAGGCAGGGTGGTCGGCCCGGCTGCCAGGCCTGGCCTCCTCTTCGGCGGGGAAGAAGGCCACGGCCCCGGTCCGGGCCAGGCCCCCCGCCGGGAGAGGGGCGGGCGCTAGGCTGGCCTTGTGCTCCAAGCTGGACTTGCGCACAGGCGGGGCCGGGGGCGCCGACCCACCGGGCCGCAGGAACAGAGCACCCTTGGGAGCCACACTCTTCTTGCCACTGCAGGCGGCCTTCGGGCTCCCCAGGCAGGCCCCCGCCTCAGCCGCGACCTCCCCGCAGGGCGCGGCGGATGTGGTCACCCCCAGCGTGGTGGCCCCTCTCCGCAGCGGAGGGATCTGCGCCCCGGCCTCCGGCCCGTGGACAGCCCTGGCTGCCACCTCACAGCCGTCCACCACCCTCCGGGCACAGGCCAGCAGCGGGGCCGGGCTGGGCGGCCTGCTGGCAGGGACCGCCAGGGGTGGGCCACGTCCATCTGCCCGGAGCAGCCAGGGGTCTTCGAACAGGCCCCCGGGGCCCGGCGGGCTCAGGGCCAGGCGAGGGCAGTCCGCGCGGCTGGCCGTGGAGGTAGTCCTGGGTTTCCGGGGGAGGCTGGAATGGATGGTGTTGGGGGGCGCTGCCGCGCACGGGGACACGGGCTGGAGCTCCCTGCCAGGCTGGGCAGCAGCTGCCGCGGCCACGGGGCCAGAACTGCCCGGTCTGTCCCGCTCCGGGGAGCTGCCCGGGATCGGGGGGCCCAGAGGGGCGGGCCCGGCGGGGGAGCCGGGGCTGAAAGGGTCCGGGCTGGCCCGCGAGCACGGCTGCGGTGTGGGGCCGCAGCTGTCGGCCGTGCCGACGCGGCCCTCGCTGAGCCAGGCGCTGATGGAGGAGCCGGGGGCCTGCGCGGTGTAGGCATCGAACTCGTCGTTGATGCTGCTGATGATGCTGACCGGCCGCGACCCCGAGGCCAGGGCCTGCAGCGAGCAGTCGCTGCCGAAGCTGGCCAGGCTGGCGGGGCGCCCCCCGAGGGCCAGCTCCTCCACCACCGTGAACACCAGCTCGTCCTCGCCATTCAGCTCCACGGGCTGCTGCAGCGTCACCGTGGTGGTCAGCAGGCCCCGTTCCAGGCGGCCCCTCGCCGGCGGCCGGGGGCAGCCCCCCTGCCCGCTCATCCCCACCGGGGGTGTCCGGACCACGCCCTCGGCACCCCCGCCCTCGGGCTCAGCTGAGGCTCCGCCCGCTTCCGGCTGCCCCAGCGGCCTCCTGCCTCCGCCACCCGTGGCCCTGTCAGGCACGAGCTGCTCAGGCCTGGTGCTGCCGTCCGGCTCGGGGGCGCCCCGGTACGCGTCTGGGCCGGGGCTGCCGTGAGGTGCGCCAGCAGCCGGCGGGGTGTCCGTGGCTGTCCTGGGGGCCGCAGCCTCGGGCAGCAAGGGCTGCCTGCCGCCGCGGGCCGGGCTGGCCGGGGCCCCCGCGGGGCCTTCGCTGCCGTCGATGCACTCCAGCCGCTCCTGCAGCTCTGCGAAGGTGCTGCAGCGGAAGTGGTCGGCGTCCCGTGGGCCCCCGGACGGCCGGCGGCGGCTCAGCGCAGGGATGATGGGCACGAAGTCCGGCGGGCCCTCGTTGTCCGTGAGCTCGCGGTCGGACAGCGCCGCCCCGCCGGGCCCCACATAGATGACCGTGTCGCAGGACTGCTCGCTGCTGGACGAGTAGTCGGGGTCGCAGGGTGAGCCAGGGGCCGGGCGGCCAGGGTCGGGGGCCCCGCAGCGGGCATGGAAGGGGGGCAGGGCCGGGGCGCGCCGGGCGCGGCCTTCCTCACAGGAGCTGTCCCCACCCGAGGAGCTGGAGGCACCCTGGGGGCAGAGCAACGGGGTTGAGCGCCTGGCACCCCTCTGCCCTGCGCCCTCGGCCGCACACAGCACTGCAGTGAAGGGCCTGCCAGCGGCAGCCGGAGCCTCGTCCCACCGAGCGCTGGGACGGAACGAAAGGTCTTCGGCACAAAGCAGGACAGGGTCCGCTCAGCAACTTCCACGGGAGCAGTGAGGGCCCAGGGGTCCCAGCCGGCCGCCCTGACCCACCCACCACCTCCCCTTGGGCCAGGCAGCCAAAAGGCTCCCCGTGGTCCCCCCTGGCCCGCTGGGACAGCAAGTGGCCTTGGGCACGGCCCCCTGCCCCTGCCTCCTCCGGGCAGGGCCGGGGGGCGCAGGGCAGAGGCCCTGGGAGCACACAAGGCCCGGGCCCCCAGTGGGGAGGGGCAGGCAGAGCAGGGAACCAACCTTGACCTTCTTCCTGCGCAGGCGGTGGACGCGGGCAGCCAGCTGTGCGGTGCTGAGGGTCTCGGCGTGGCGGGCCGGCGCGTCAGAGACGTGGGCGATCATGGTGGTGTGGCCGGTGCTGGTGGCCAGGGCCTCTCGCAGCAGCAGGGCGAGCCGGTGGTCCCTGGGGGCCAGCGGGGGATGCGGTCGGGGCAGGAGGCGGAGCAGCCCCTCCCCCGGCCAGGCCCATGTCTGCCAGCCAGCTTGGTCCCTGGGGCCCTGGGACCCCGCCAGGCCTTGGGGAGCGAGGCCCCGGCAGGTGGCGGGGACACACAGAACCGAGAGCTCCGGTCCCGACACACTGGACCCGTCCGACCTGCCCCCGGCCAGCCGCCGAGACCACCCGGCCAGCGCCCACCGAGGGGCCCACCGCTCACCTGTAGGGCACGTGCTTGGCTCCACCAACCAGGGCCAAAATGATGCTGCCCACGGCCGAGAGGGACAGGTCCGGCGGGCCGCCCCCGCCCCTGCCCGGCGCCCCCTCACAGCTGCCCAGGTCGATGAGGTGCAGGCGGCTGCGGCCTCCGGACACTGAAACGGCCAGGCAGGCGGTGAGGCACAGCCCGAGGCCGCGGCCCCGCCTCCGAGCCCGGCCCCGAGCGGACACCTACTTCCCCCGTGGCCGCTCTTCTCCACGCGGTACTGGTAGATGTGCAGCGTGAAGAGCATGTGGGAGCTGCTCCGGGCGTCCTCGGGGCAGCCGGCCCGGCCGGCGCTGCGGGCCGCCAGCGCCGCGTCCAGGTAGAAGGCCGCCTTCTCGGCCGTGGGTGCCCGCAGCTCGCTCTGATTCTGGAGCTGGGCCGGCGGGGGAAACAGCGCCTCAGAGGCTCGGCCCAGGCGCAGCCCCGCCCGCCCCCCAGCCGCCCTCGCGGCCCCACCACGCCAGCCCCGGCTCTGTGCCCCCCGCCCCCCGCCCCATGTGGCGGCAGAGGTGTTGGCATACCTGCGCCCCACAGACGGGGTCCTCCCGCAGGTACACGCCCGGAGACTGGGCGTCCTGGAGGCTGGCGGCGGCCACCTCGGCCAGCAGGTCCCGCAGGCCCGGGTCCCGGCCGCACACCTCCGCGGCGGAGACGCGCACGGAGAAGCGGGTGCCAGCCCTCTCCTTGTGCTCGCCGATGAGCCTGAAGAGCCAGGAGATGGCGCAGGGGACAACGCCCAGGCTCCGGGGTGAGCTGTCCTCCCCGATCATGGTGTAAGACTTGCCTGCGGGCCACGGGGGCAGTCAGGGCCCCCACGCCCAGCGCGACGGGCCCTCCACGTGGCTGCCCCGGCGGCCGCCTCTCTGGCCCCGCCGGGGGCTCTCGGGGCCAACCGGGGGCCGCTGAGCCCCAGGGGCCCCCTCTGACCTGCCCCAAGGCCCTGACTTCCGGGCCTGCAGAGCTCCGGCTTCCCTCCCACTGCCCGGGAGGGACAGGCCCAGGGCCCCCCACCCGGACACGGGCCCAAGGACCGCAGAGCAGATCACGGGGACACTCACCGAGGCTCGTGTGGCCGAAGGAGAAAATGCAGCCGTCAGCCCCACTGACCACTGACTGGAGCACGTCGGCCACCGTCCCCGAGCAGACCTCGGCCTGGGGGAGGGACAGAGCCAGGCAGGCGGCAGGGTCAGGCGGGGTCGCCAGGCCGGTTCACAAGGTGGCCAGGACCGAGAACACAGAGATCTCTATGCACACACAGGACACGCCCTGGCAGAGCACAGATGTGCAACACACACACGAACCAGCCAGGCACATGCCAACGAGCACACACCGTGCACACACATGTCACACGGCCGTTGTGGACAGTGCCGGGACTCAGAGCCCAGCACACGCGTGGTCCCAGCACGCGCAGGGTGCAGAGAGCCTTCCCAGAGCTAAGGCGCCTCCCAGGGCGGAAAGCTCCTGCCCCCGAAACGGGGCCTGCGAGCCAGGCCAGCAGGAGCCCCCCAGGGGCGGGGACAGGGGGTGAGGAAGGCGGGACACCCTCACCTGCTCCGAGTCCTGGGGGAAGACAGCATCGAAGGCAAACATCTTAGGGACCGCGGCAGTGGCGGCGCGCCGGGAACCTGCGCTGCCCGGGGGCCCGGCGGCCGGGTCATAGAGGGTCACCTGCTTCTTCCGTGGGTCCACCTTCAGGAAGGACGCGGCCTCGGCGCAGCGCTGGGCGCCCTGGGCGGGCCAGACCCGCAGCATAACCTTCACCTGAGGAGGCGGGCAGGAGCGGGCACCTGAGCAGCCGGCCACTAATGACAGGGCAGCGGGGGCCCTGAGCGGGGGCCGGGGCAGCAGGCCAGGCCTCGCACGGGCGTCCTGCCGAAGGAATGCGGCCGCCCGCGCCCCTGCTCCAGGCCAGAGCGGGTCCCCTATGAGGTCAGCGGGGCCGGCCGACGGCGAGCCGAGAGGACAGGCAGCCAGTGCAGGGCAAGTCGGCACTGGACAGGGCAGCGGGCCAGCCGGGTCCGGGCAGGGCGGCAGGGACGGGGCGGCCGGTGTGGGGGGCGGCGGCGGGCTCTGGGCGCCTCACGGGCAGGGAGACAAAAGAAGTGCAGGGACTGCACCGAGCGTCCCCGCCTGCCCTCCTCGTGGGGCTGCTCCACACCCTCCCACTGGCTCTGATGCAGAACTGGGTGACTGGAGAGGCACAGAATATTCCAGAGCATTCCCAGGTCTGCCAGCTTCCTGCGGGGCGGGGGGGTGCAGCCACACGGCCACCCCTGCCCCCAGGTCCGCAGCCCATAGGAAACGCGCTCTCAGAGGTCGACGGTGCTGCCGGCGTCACCCAGCCCAAGAGTGGCCTCCGGAAACCACAAGCCCCAAATCTGAGGGCAGGGGAGGAGTGGAGAGGCCCACAGAGGGCGCAGCAGGGCCCCCCAGAAAGAGGCGCCCCGCCCAGCAGAGCCCTCCTTGGGCCCACGCCCTGTGCTCCACCCGATGGGGAGGAGGGGCCGCCCGCCCCCCACCCGGCCCCCGGGCCCTCCAGCTCAGGGAACTAAGCGCGGCCGGGCTGGAGAAGGGATCGGGGCCCGCTGGCAGAGGGGCGCTCAGGGCCCCCAGGGCCCCCAGGGCCCCCAGCGGCACAGCTGCCACTGCAGCCAGGCGGAGGGGAGGTGGGAGGAGCCCTGGAAACAGATGCCCCCGAGGGGACCAGGCCCAGGGCCTGATGCCCCCGGAGAGACATCCCAAGAACTGGCAGGGTCCTGGCTACAGGAAGCCAGGACAGGCTGGGGCGGAAGAGACGATGGGAGCCATGCCTGAGAGGAGGATCCTGGGGCCTCCCATGGGGCAGGTCAGGTCAGGGAGGGGCTGGGAGGCCAGGACGGGGCCAAGGCCAGGGGGAGTGCAGGGGTGGAGCGGACAGAGATGGGCAGGAGGAAGGGGGTCTGAGCTCAGCCGGTGGGTGACCAGGCCACCTCCCCTCTTACTTCCACAAAAGAGAAAGAGACGCACGAACGCGTCCCCTGCCCCGCACCGCACGAGACGCAGCTTCCTGGAGGCTGATCCAGCCCTGCTGCCTCAAGGGGTCAGGAGGCTGGGGGCGGCAGCTGGGAACCAGGACACCCCCCGCCCCCACCAGGACACCCCGAGACTGTGCCTCTGCTGTGCAGCCCAGGGCCGCCCCCCCGAACGAGGCCCCCCGCCGCCCCCCAGGAACAGGCAGCGGGCCCTGTCCCCCAGCTCGGGTTTCCCCTGACGGTGTAAACCGAATTCCGACTCAGAGCCCATGCTTCTCACAGACGCAACTGTGAGTGGCGGGTACGGAGCGGCGTGGAATTGGCTCCCCAGGGCAGTTCGCACCAGGGCACGCCTGCCCCTTCCGGGAGCGGCCCACAGAGGCGCAAAACCCGCGGGGCGGCAGCGTGTCCGGCCCTCGGGGACGCAGCGGGCCCCCGCCCCTCGGCTCCATTAGCCCGGAATCGATTCTTTTATTCCCTGACGGCCGAACAAAACTATTTCATTTCCAAACGCTGTTGCCAAGCTCACGGCGTGTGCGCTGCCTGGTCATTTGGGGCAATTTTTTTCAGCGTGAACTACCGGCCACGTCAGGAGCCAAATGGGTTCTGCAGAAGAGATGTCAGAATTCCTGGCAGGGAGGGCCCCCGAGGAGCCGCTGTGGGTGGGCAGGGGCAGAGTGGGCCGCGGCGGGTCTCAGGCCAGCCTGCCCCACGCGCCCGGCCGCTCACTGCACAGGCCATTGTCTGCGAGGACCGGCTGCTGCGGCAGACAGTGTCTCCGAACGAGACAATCGTGGCAAAGTCTCCGCTGTAAGTGCTCAGATATTACAAAGCCCCACTGAATAGATGCTGGGTAGGAACAGACGTATTTTGCATGAGAAAGGGCTCCCACTCCAAGCGTCGGGGGAGGGGCGCCCGGCACCCACGCCGTGGAGATGTCTTCTTAAGACAGCAACATGATGGATTATCCTAAGTAGCACATTAACGTCAGGGATCGAGCGTCATCTAACTTCTTTTCTGTGACAATATTAAATGCCTTTCAGGAGGCATTTCTGACGGTGACGTTGGCGCAAATAACAGGCAGGGAGGGGCCCGGGGGGGCGGGGACAGGACAGCCTGCGGGCCCCGCCCTGGGAGGGAGCCTGGCCCCAGGAGGCGGGGTGGGGGCCCGCCGGCACCCCAGAGACCCGGCCAGCGCCCAGGGCGCGTGCTGCAGCGCGTAGCCCTCCGGCCGCCCACCCGACCGCAGGCGAAGCCCGGACGGCGCAGACACGCCAGGCAACCCGGCCCAGGCCCAAGCCAGGCCCAGAGCCGCTGAGAGCCCCTCCCCCAGCGAGCCGCTCTGTCCCGGGTGCCGCTTCTTCCCTCTGGCCCAGGCGGAGCCGAGGCGCCCACTCAGCAAGTGCCAGGGACACCCGTGGGCAGCCTCGTGGGCACGGAGAGCCCAGCGCACCCGTGGGCCCTGCACCCGCGGGCACACACAGATCTGTGAATGCAGGACGCTGACCGGAGTTTCTGTGCAGTTACCAGCACCCCGTTCAGGGCCAGGATGAAACGCAGCCTCGGTGAGAGGCTGCAGGGGTCAGAGGTCAGCGCCGGGGTGGCCAGGACCCAGGCAGGCTGTCCCCCGACTGGGTAAGGCCCTTCTCCCTGACGGGCCTCGGTTCCCCCTTTTCCCATGGTGCTCTGTGGCTGCAATCTGCCGGTCCTCACAGAGCCGAGGGTCCCGCCCCTGCCCCCAGCCCCACCTGAGGGCGGCGCCACAGCAGAGGTGAGGCAGAGGGGGTCCTGGGGTCAGACCCCAACCCCCAGTCCCAGGAAGCCCGGGCTGTCCCGCCCCACACGGAGACCAGGACCCAGCCCTGGGACCCTCCCCCACTTCCAGTACCCCACCCCAGCCTCCCGGGCTCCCTGGCCACCCTGAGCCGACAGCTGGGCGCGGTCTCCCCCTCTGTACTCCCGCTGACCCCCTCGTCCCGCCTGGGGGAGGGACACAGGGGTCTTCTGTCTCCGGCACCCCCTCCCCCGCACCGGCTCAAACGCCCCCTGCCTGGTCCCCCCCCGCCCCCGCGGGGCCATCCCCAAATCAGGGCTGGGCCTACCTTTCCCACACCGCCGGGGCTGTCCTTGGCCTTGGAGCCGGCCCTGAGCAGGCATGGGGGCACCGGGGGCGGCCACAGCTGGAGGGCCCTGCTGAAGTCCGTGGGGTAGGCGGAGGTGCCGCGGCTCGGGGCGGGGGGCGGCGGGGGCGGCTTCTTGCGCTTGGAGGCCAGGCTGAGCTTCTGGACGGCCCTGGGGGAGGGGGGAGGGCGGGCGGAGGCTCACAGCCGTCCCGGTCACCCACCGGTCCCACCCCGACGGCAGCAGCACACCCCAGCCTCACTTCTCTCCCAGTGGAGTGGGCGCCCTGCGCCGGGGCTGCCGAGCCTGGTCCCTGGCGACTGCCCGGTGCAGGCCTGGCCAGGGGCACACAGGCACTGAGCGCCTCCCCTGGCCCTGGGTCCCCAAACCGGCAGCTGCTGTGGGGAGCAGGACATGCCAGCCACGCGCTGACTGTGGGACCCAGGCACGCTGCCTTAGTCACTCCGTGCCTTGGTTTCCCTACCCGAAACACGGGCTGACGTGGTCGCCCTCGTGAGCGGCCCTGATGAGCCCGTGCATTCAAAGCGCCTCCGCGACGGCGCCGGGGGGGAGCTGGGCTCGAGGGCAGACCCCGCCCGCCAGGCTCCCCCATCCCCCCGCACCTTGCCGGGCCCCCGCCTCCCCCGAAGCCCCAGTCCCCAAGCCCCCGCCACCCTCCTGCCCGGGCCACGGAGGGCTGGCCCTCCAGGCAGCGCGGCCCGGCGCCGCCTCCCGCGTGGCGAGATCTACGGCCGGCGTTGTGCTTAACTCCTCTCCTCTTTAATAGGACGCGTCTGTTAAGGGACCCCAGGGATGGCTCTCCTCCTAGCGCCGTGTCATTGTGGAAAATAAAAGTAATCGACGACGCACGGCGGATGCTTAACAGAGCAGCGGTGCCGGCGGCATCCCTGGGGCCGGGCCGGTGGGGCTGGGGCGCGGTCCCAGGAGCGAACCCCACAAGCGAGCACCCGGGAGGGGCCGGGCAACACGGCGCACCCTCAGCCACAAGCGGGTGTCGGCCCGGCCCCTGCCCCAGGCCCCCACACGGAAGAGCCCTTGTCCCTGCTCGTCCCCGCTGCCGTCCCCCTCTGCCGGGACAGCACGGCCGGGGCACAGGGCGAGCTCTGGGAGCGGCGGGGCGGGGCCGCACCCCAATGCAGTGTGTCCGTGAGGCGGCCGGCGGGCAGGGCGGGACCCAGGAGGCCAGGCCGCGGCCTCGGAGCCTGTCGGGCCCTGGCTGTGGTGGGTCTCATCCGCCAAGCTCCCCGCCCACTGGCCCACCGGCCGGGAAGGAGCTGCGGCCTGACTGGGAGGACATCCGCGCCCAGCAGGCGGCCCCACCCCTCGGGGGTGCTGCTCAGGGGGCCCCGGGGGGGTGAGCTTGCAGGGCTGGGGGGGCACCCACCTGGGCGGGACGGGCGGCTGCGGAAGGGAGAGGGGCCTGGGCCTGACCTTGGCCTGCAAAGGTCAAGGAGCCCCGTCTGCGAACGGGGCAGCGGGGCCTGGTCCTGGGGTTTGGGGAACGGGCCGCGCACAGGGCCCCGAGCTGCAGGGCGCCGGCTGAGCCCCGGGTCGACAGGGCCAGTCGGCCGGCAGCCACGGTGGAGGGAGGCAAAGCAACCTGAACCCACCCCTCCACGCCTCAGGGGACACGGGGCCGCGCCAACCCCTGGCCGACGGGGCAGGCACGGCGGGGGGAGGCGGAGGGACGTGGTTTGGAGACTCTGGTCTGCAGAGGCCGAGCGCCGAGGGCAGGGCCGTGCGCCGTAGGCACGCGGGAGGCCACCGAGGGCGCTGGCCACGCCCAGATCCTGCCTGCACAGCCTCCGGCCGAGTCCTCTGAGGTCGGCCTGGCCCCGGGGTCTGGAATGCTGCCACCAGCCCCCCCGCCCCGAGGTCTGACCTGACTCGGGGCGCCCTCTCCTCCCGACCCTGTCCTGACCGCCCAGCCCCGGGTCCCTGCCCCACAGGCTCGCCTGCCGGGCATGACTCACCGGCACGTCACTGGGGAAGCGAGGCCAGGACGGCGCTGTCCCCTGCGGTGGGGCCCAGGCCCCTGGAAACTGGGGCAGACCCGTCAGCCGCTTGGCTACTGCAGCGCGGCCGGCACAGCCGGGCAGGGCTGCGGGGGCCCTTTGGGGGGGCGGGACTGCCCTGCCTTCCAGGGCCCCAGCCTTTGAGGGGCACAGGCCTCGTTTCTGAGCAGCAGGGGTGCAGGTAGGGGTGGCGATGACATCAGGCCTCTCAGAAACTGAGACCCCACCATGCCATTCGGGAGGAGCGGAGGGGCCCGCGGCAGGGCCTGCTGGGGTGGGGCGTCCCAGGAGGAGAGACATGCGGCCGGTGGGGGGTACGGGCCAGTCTGGGTGCCTGGTTCTGAAGGGAATACTTGGAAAAGCAGGAGCGACCTGCCCACAGAGCCCTCCTCATCCTCACAGCACACCTCCTCCAGGAAGCCTGCCCTGATGCCCCACACCGGGCTCTCCCAAGCCCTGTGACTCCCACTACGGCTGGAACCCCCAGCCCTGAGGCTTTGGTTCACACAGCTGGGCCCCCTGCCCCCTGCCAGGGGCTCTGGAGGACAGACATGTGCCCAGCCAGGCCTGGGATCCTGGACCCGGGGAGATGGGACGCAGCCGCGAGTGAGTGGCCGCACAAGCGGGCTCCCGGGCCGTCCCCCGGCACCTCAGCTCAACCCGAGCGGCCTTTCCCGGGCTTGCCAGCCCTGGCCAGTGATTCAAGGAGACGGGAAGAGACATATTTCAGCCTCCGTGCAAAGGGAAGCTGCCTCTTCCAGAACAAGGAGGGGGCGACCCAGGCGCCGGCCCCAGGGCCCGGAGGAGACACGCGGGCCTGTTCGGACGTGTGCGGGTACCGTTCCGGCTGAGCCGGGCGAAAAGGCCGGTGGGCCTGGCCACGCCCAGCACGCCCTCCTTCGTCCACCCCGGGGCCGCACAAAGGGGCCTCGGGGGCGCAGAGCCGCTCGGGGACACAGACCCCGCAGCCGGGGACCGCGTCCCAGCACCCTGACCCGGCCTTGCCACGGCTGGCGTTTCCCGTGCCACCCGAGGCGGGGGCACCCTCAGCCCCACCCGCAGGAGAGGGACGCCTCCCCGCAGAGCCCTCCTGCCCTGCGCTGCCCGCGGGCCTCTGGGGGGCGCCCACGCCGGCTCGCGACCTCGGCCAGGAGCCAGGCCTGACGTCCGGGGAGGGGGGTCCGCTGAGCGAGGCTGCGCTGGTGCAGGGCGGGGACCTGGGGCCCCAAGGACACCCCACCACTGCCCCCCTATACCTGCGAGGCCCTGAGAGGCAGGGAGGCGAGCCCGCCCTCCCGAGAAAGGCCCAGAAGGGCGGGCGGGAGGGAGGCCAACAGAGGCGTCTGGGAGGAGGCGGCCTCTCAGGCGGGAGAGGGAGGACTCAGGAAGGGAGGGGAGGCAAGGCCACCAGAACCTCCGGAGAAAATGTAATTGCGGCCGCCTGGCCCACCAGGCCCGGCCCCCCGGGACTCTGCTCCGGGCTGGCGCTCGGCGCTCCCAGCCGCTGCTGTGGCTGATGTGCCCGGCCAGGCCCAGCCGAGGGGTGCACACAGGGCGCCACCACCCTCCTGGGCTCCGGGCCCCACAGGCGTCCGTGAGACCCCGGGGACCGAGGCAGCGAGGACGCCCTCCCGTCCTCGGCCTCCTCGCACAGAGCGGAGCAACTCGGAGACCGCGGGGAGCCCCCCCTCCTAACCCCACACCACTCCGCTTCCCTTGGCAGGCTCCTCCTCAGCCCTCAAAGCCCACCTCCTGGCACTCAGCACCGCGGACAGCACTCGCGCCGCAGGCTCCGCCTGCAGCCAGAGGCCACCGCCACGGACACCTCCCCCACCGGCCGGAAACCCGCAGGGGCCAGGGCGTGGCCCGGGCTGGGTCCACTCTGCCCCCCAGGCCCGGGGCCACGGAGCACAGCTCAGGGGGCACCTCGGGACCCTCGGGGCGGGGCCCCGCAGCTCAACACCTCCTGGGGGCTCTGGACAGGCCCCTCCCTCTCTGAGCGGCAGCCCCCACAAGTCTAGGGAGGGGCGCAGCTGCAGGGCACCCCATTTCGCCCGTCGGTGCAGGGCACCACAGCCGCACAGGGCAGCAGGTCTCGGGCCCAACTCAGGCAGGAGCTGGGGACACACGGCAGTCCTGGCCGGGGCGCCAGCCCGCTCTGGGCCCACAGCCTTCTAGAGGCTGCCACAGTCTGGGGCGTCCAGAGGCTGGAAGCGACAGCAGCCAGCACCGCCCTCCCGGCGGACACCCGGAAAGCCTGCCTCCCAGCCTGGCCTGGGTGCCCGTTTCTATGGCAACACCCCAAGGCCAGCGGCAGCCTTGCGGGGCTCCAGACAAAAGGCAGCCTGCCCGCCTTGTGGGGCCACGGGGCTGCTGTGAGCCAGCGTAGCCCCCAGACCCTGGGGCCGCCGGGGCTGGCCGGCTGCCTCTTCAGAGGGTCTCCCGCGTGGACAGTCCAGCAACCGTGGCCCGACAGAGCCGCTGCCCACGGCCGGGCAGAAGCGAGCCGGGAGGGACGTTCTCAGCTGCTGGGTCTGTGCCTCCCCCCTCCCCCGACACCGGGCTCCTAAGCCCCCCCAGGCAGGCCCTCCACCGGCCCCGCAACCAGAGGGTCCCTGCCTGAACCTCAGCGCCCAATCGGGGCAGCAGGCCCCACCCGCGCCTGCTCACCAGCCCGACAGCACCCCCCACACACCCCACCGGCTGCCCAGTCAGGCCACGAGGCGCCGGACCCCGTAAGGCGCCAGTCCTGCCGCCAGGCCCTACCCGTGGACAAGCCTGCCAGCGCCGCGGGCTGCTAACGGGACAGCGGCCCGAGAGGGGCCGCCCCCACGGCTCCTTGCTGCCACGCCGCCCCGCGAGCCTCCGGGGGGACGCGGCCCTGCGGCTCCACGCCCCGGCTCCCACGGCCACCCCCGGAAAGAGCACCCCAGCTGACCTCCCCAGGACCCGGGGCCAGCAGGGCCGCAGCCAGACGCCCTGGGCTGCGGTCACCCCCACACCAGAGGCCGGGCCTGGGGCCGGGACCCGCTCGGCTCCTGGCCGGCTGCGGAGCCCGGCCTGACAGCGTGAGCCCGGCCGGCTGAGGAAGGGGCCGGCACCCGCTCGGGCGGAACGGGGAGGGCAGGCCTGGGCGCTGCCTGTCCTCGGGCCCGTCCCTCCCCACCCCACCCCCGGCCGCAGGGGCGCTGCCCGAGGCCTCTGTCAGCCTCCCTCTGTGCGTGGTCTCAGCGGCGCAGGCCCAGGACGCCCCGGCGGAGCCGCCTCACGCCGTCCGGCCTGCTCCCGGGCCGCACAGCGATTCCCGAGAGAGCGCTGTCCGAGCGGCGAGGAAACCGGGCGCAGAGCAGTTCCGAGACCTGCCCACGGCCACACAGCTGGGGACAGGCAGAGGCCTGGCTCGAACCCAGTCTCGCGGCTGCAGCCCCCTCTGGGGGCGCGGCCTCGGCTGGATCCTGGCGTCAGCGGGCGCCCCGCAGACGCCCCCGCCGTGCAGCCCCGAGCCAGGCGCCAGCCGCGCGCAGGCCGGGGGACGTACCTGATGAAGAAGGAGGCTGCAGCCGAGGGGCCTGCGGGGCCCCCGGCCGGAGGGCCCGGGGCCGGGGAGACCAGGGCCGCCGTGCAGGCCCCGCCGCGGCCCCACATCTTCGACACGCCATCAGGGCCCACGGCGGGAGGGCCTTCCCGGACCGTGTCTGCCACCGCCACCGCGGCCACCGCCGCTTCTGCCTGCAGGGAAGGAGGGAGCCGCGTGAGGGACAGGCAGGCGCCCCCAGCCCAGCCCAGCCCAGCGCGCGCCCGGCCCGTGCACACAGGAGCCGGCTCGGGGCGTGGGTGCTCCGCCCGGGGGAGGGGGTGCCGGCCCAGGGCCTGACTCTGCTTCCCCTCCCCCGCCCAGCCTCAGAACCGCCGCAGCCGCAGCGGTCAGGACAGATGGACAGGGACCCCGCGCCCCTGATGCCTGGGCTGCCCCCTGGGAGAACCAGAGGCGTAATTAGGGAAGAAACCACCATAAATACTTGTCACGAGCACTAACTGCCCCGCGTACGACAATGGATGACGTTCCCGTGTCTGAAACACGACCCTGGCGTTTCCCACTAATTAGCTAAAATAAATCCCAGAGAGGAGGACAGCCTCGTAAGGAAGCGCAAATGTGATTACGCGCTCCGGCCGGCGCCAGCGAGCTGGAGGCTGGCCGCCGCGCAGGACAGTCCGCGCCCGTGACCCCAGGCCTCGGCCGGGCCGCCCCCAGCCCAGCGCCCACCCCGAAGGCCCTGCGCCCAGCTTTCCAGGAGCCCCGGGCACCACGGCCCGGCCCCAGCCGCCGGGGACCACCACCGCCCAGGGGTCCCCCTGAGGACCAAGAGGGACCCTGTGGGCGAGGAGCTCAGGTGGCAGCCACACCCGGGAGGGCCCAGTGACACAGCCAGGGATCCGGGGCACTTCAGCAGAATGAGACACTCAGGCCCCAGGCGGAACGTTCTGGAAGGAGGTCCTGCCACCTCAGGGCAGCACCACCCCTCACCAGGGTGGAGGGTCCCAGCCTGGGGTCCGCATCAGCTGCCAAACCCCTGCTGGAGCCCAGAGAAAACATGGCTGCAAAGGAAGTTCACAGAGAGCCCCCCACAACTTGGGCTGGACGGGAGCCGAGCACCCCCGCCTGGCCCCCAGGGCCCCGCCCTCCCTCCTCCAGGCGCCCCGCGGCCTCCCGCCTCCGGCCCCTCTCAGCTCCCCCGGCCTGTCTCGTGCTCAACCCCTCACCCCTCGGCCTCCCTTCCACCCGCTTTCTCGGAGCCTGTGCCTGGCACTCACAGGTGTCCCCTGGACCTGCCCTCCGGGGCGCAGACCTGAGGCAGACCCAGTGGCGGCCGGGAGGCAGGCCCCACACGGAGGGAAAGGGGCCGCGGGAGTGGAGCCGGGCACAGCTCACAGGGAACCTTCAGGAAGCAGGGTCAGCCCCTGGGCAGCAAGGCCCGGAAGGGAGTTCCCTTTTCACCGCCCAGCATGTGCTCCCCACGACGCTCCCCGCTGCCCGCCGGGCAGAGCGCGGCAGGGGGACCTGACCGTGGCATCACTGCTGGGCCCCACCCCTCCCCCGTGGCCGAGCCCCACACGGACCTGTCCTGGGTGCCCCGCGCGCCTGGGCTCCGCCGTCCCCCGAGCTGCCCAGACGCGGCTCCACCACGGGGACGGCCGTGCAGACTCCTGCCAGCAGCAGGCCCAAGGGGCGGGAGGGGACAGTGGGAGGGGGCGACCAAGACAGGCGCCCTGGACAGAAGGCTGGGGTGGGGGGCGCAGAGGTCCGGCGGCCGAACAAACAGCGCGACGGAGGTGCCGGGGCAGCACCGAAGGAGAAGCGAGAGGGGAGCGTGAGGCACCGGCCTGGGGGCCTGCCTGGCGGGGCGCCTGGGGGCCACGCCCCTGGTCTCACGGGGCGCCCACAGCGGGGGCGGGTGACCGCACGCCAACCCATTTCCTAGGGAGCCTCCAGGGCTGAGGTCCCCGTGGGTCAGACCCCAGTGGACAGTGGGCAGTGAGGCGGCGCCTCAGGTCAGACTCCGCCCTGCGGGCTGTTTCGTGCTGGGAGGGGGCGGGGGGCGGGGGGCAGGGAGTGGAAGCGGCCAGGGAGGAAGGGCAGCCCGGTGGCCTCTTGCAGGCGCAGCCTCACCCTTCGTGGGGCACAGGCGGCGTCGCTCAGTGGGCGTATGCCAGGCACGGGGGCCCCGGGGGGCACGGCCGGCCACCCTCCGAGCTCCGCCGGCTCCCCCAGGGCCCAGCCAGGAAGACCCTGCCCCTGCAGGCACCTGGCCCTGCTGGCATCGCAGCCTCACCGGGCGGGGTGGGGGCCACCCTGTCCTGCCTCCGCTCCACGGTGGGCAAACCGGGGCCCGGAGGGGGCGCCAGCAACGGGTCATGTTAGAGAGCCGGGCAAAGCGCCGCCCATCCCCCACCCTGAGGACGGGGGCGGGAGGGCACCCACCAGGGACCCTGCCGGCGCCCACAGGACAGCAGGGATGCCAGCAGGCAGCGCGGGCGGGGGGCAGCAGCAGCGACGTCCCCAGGCCTGCGCCGCTGAAGAAACCCTGGGCCCCCGCAAAGCGCCCGCCCCGCCCCCCTGCCTGTCAGAGTGGCACCTGGCACCTCCCCCAGGAAGCCCCCGCCCTCCCCTTCCAGGCCAGGCCTCCAGGGGCACTCGGGAGGGTGGGCACGGGCCTGCCGGCCTGGTCACCATCCCGGGCGTCGCTCAGCCCCGCTCCGGCCAATGGCCCGTGCTGCCTCCAGCCCCCTGGGCAGTCAAGAGGCCAGAGCCTGGGCCCCAGGCCTCCTGGCTGTTAAACGAGCGCTTGACGGGCACCCGGTCAGCGTGGGGGAGACACGCCGTGGCTCACGACCGTGTCCCAGGGGAGCCAGCCCAGCAGGGGACCTGGGGGGTCCCCCGGCCGCTGCCCAGAGCCCCCAGGGCAGCCATGTGGGCCACCGGCCAGAGCCCGGCTCCCACGGGCACCTGACCCCATCTGGAGGTCAAGAGCCGGGCAGTCCCTGCAGCCGGGAAGGCCCACCCGTCCCCCGGGAGGTGGGAGGTGGGAGGCCCCGGAAGGGCCGCGCTCTATGCCATGGGGAGTGGCTGCCCCCGGGGCTGGGCCCACAGCGGGACCCCCCGCAGGCCGCAGGGCCGGCTCCACCGCAGCGTCTGGGCTGCTCCCTGGGCCGCGCCTCCGCACGCCGCGCCTAAGCCTGGGCTGGCGCCCCCCTGGAAGCGTCCCCTGGCCGTCCCGCCCCTATTCCTGGGGGCCTGGGCCAGGCAGGCCGCGGCCGGGCCGCCCCGAGGCCCCGATGGACACCTGCCTGGAAACGGCGTGTCCGGGGGCCGCCGAGGGGCTGCGCCGGACATCACAGCGTGTCCCTCCAGAAGCCTTTCACTCGACGAGCGAACGCGCTATTGCGCCGTTCCAGGGCCACGGCCAATGATCCATGCGCCGGTTCAAGGGAAATTACCTCATCTGAGTCCTAGAGTTCTATTTATGGTTCTAATAATCTCCCTATTGATCTCCAGGACTGTTGTCTAATTATAAATCCATTCCCAGCCACCCGAACACAATCAACGTGCCCATAAAATGAAGAGGGGGCCTTAAGTGCCCACGTTTCATGGTCTGCGGGCCACCGGCAGGGCCGCCAGTGAGAGGCCAGGGCCCCGCCGCCCCAGGTCCCCCGGGCCCCGCACCCGCAGCGGGAGGCCTTCCCCTTCCCCGGCTTTCAAGACCCTGCACGCGGGCCCTTGGCTCCCCGCCCCCGTTGGGAGCCTCTGCCGGTTGCCAGTGGCCTCCACTGTCCCCCCACACCTCCCGCCGGGCCCACGCCCTCTGACCTCTCCCTGTGGGCTCAGAGGTCAGTGCCACGTCCCCCGGGAGGCTGTGCAGCTCCCCTGAGCAGCTTGCCCACCTCAGCGCCCCAGCGCCCCTGAAGCCCGCTCTCCTGGCACCCCTTCTCCTGGGAGGGGCCGGGCTCCTGAGAGCCGGGAGGGGTGGGCACCGGTCTCCCTACACGCGTGGCCCCCGTCGGCGCGGCCGGCGGGAGAGCTCAGAGGGGAGGGGCCCCCGGGGACCCTGCTCACCAGGAGGCACCCCTGCCCCCGGGGCCCGAGGACGAAGACCTGACCTCGTGCCAGGCGCCCACCAGGCCACAGCGCCACACGTGGGCTAGGAAACCCCGACCAGGCCGGCGGGCGCGGGGCCGGCGCGGGGCCGGCGCAGTGCTGGGGGCGTGAGATGGCACGGCCCGCCGGTGGCCTTCCGGAGAACTGGACCTGGGCCTTAGGACCACCTGGGGGCTTCCTCCAGTGTCCACCGCCCCCGCACGGCCGGTGCGAGGTGGAGGCGCACCCCCGGAGGAGACCCCGCTCAGACGCGCTGCCGGCACCCCAGGCCGGTGTCCAGGAGGCCGCGCCCGCCCCGCCCCGGGCACTCACCAGGCACGAGGGGGGCAGGACACTGTTGACCCTCGAGACGCTCCACATGCCCTCCAGGCACTGCTGGGCCTGGATGGTGACCGTGCTCAGCGCCCCGCCCAGGCCGGCGGGCGCCACCGACACCTGGACACTGGGCCCAGAGGGCCAAGCGGGCACCTTCCTCCTGTCTGGCCCCGCACGGCCCGGCTGCCTCCCGGCCGGGCCCGCCACCACCGGCGGCTCCCTCGGGCCGGCCGAGGCGCCAGGGCTGGAAGGCGCGAGGCCGGGGCCCCCCGGGGCGGCGTCGGGGTCCTCCCGGCCAGCAGGCGCCTGCAGCAGCCCCAGGGCCTCCCGTGCGAGCTGTTTCAGGTGGGTGGTGCAGACATCACAGCGGCGCCCACCCTCCGGGCGGCAAGACGACAGGGTGCCAGGAGCCGGGAGCTTGTCCAGGAGCAGAGAGGAGAGGCAGGGGTCCTGGGGGAACAAGGGACAGAGGCGGTCAGAGCCCGGACGCGAGGACCCCCGCCTGCGTCGCCCACCCCTGCACTGCCCACCCAGGACCGGTTCATAAGCCCCGAGCGGCGCCATCCACCCGGGCCCCGCAGGGGAGCAACTACCGGAGCTGAAGAGCGAGGCCCAGGCAGAAGAGCCGCCACTGCGGCTCGCTCGGGGTGACGAGACACCGCGTGCTGCCCGACACCAAAGCCGCAGGTGGCGGGCGCGCGGCACCCAGGGGCTGGTGGAAAGCGCGTTCAGCCCCGGCTGAGGCGGCCCTCCCTGCCTCCGCGAGGTCCTGCCGTCAGGGACCGGGCAGGCCCGGGGCCGCGTGGACGGGCGGCTGACCCTGGGGCCCAGCGCCCCACCCTGCAGCGCACACACAGGCTGCCGGCCCGTGAGCCTGCTGTCCAGAGAGAGCTGGGTTTAGGAGCCAGGGGAGCCCTGAGGGCAGGGAGGGCTTCCTGGAGGAAGGGGCAGCTCTGGGAGGAGGAGGAGCCTCCCCGGAGGGCCCATCCCTGTCCCTGTACTGTCCGCCCAGCACGGCCCAGCTCTGCCCCGCCACCAGCCAGGACGGCCCTGCAGGGGTCAGCTCCCAGCCGCAGCAGCCCCTCGGCGGAGCATCGGCCCGCCCGGCTACGGCCGTGACCACCCAGGGCTCTCCCAGCAGCCCCCCACCAGTGCAGACCCCACATGCAGGCCTGCGTCTCTGCTTCAGCCAGCTGGCCGCCCGGCTGGCCCACGCCTCCCCACCCCCAGCCTGAACCTGCCGCACGCGAGCGGGGCCCGGGCCGGGGCCTCCCGCCCTCCCTCCCTGCCTGCCTGCCCAGCTGCTGCCGCCTGCCCGCCACTGGACACCCCACCCGGGCCTGGTCTGCCGGGGCCCACGGCTCTGCCGACCACCAAGGGACTGGGGGCCCCAAACCCCAAACACAACCCCTCTCAGACGATGGGGCGGGTCTCACGCACCCACCCAGGAGCCCCGAGCCTGGCGGGGGGGCGGCTCGCCCGGAGTCCACAGACGCCCACGGAGGCTCAAGCGCGTGGGAGCTGTGGCAGGGCGGCCGCGCGGCGAGGGGACACCGCGGGCCCAGTGCGAGCAGGCACCCCCTGCGCCCATGCCCGCCCGTCGCTCCAGGCCGCGTGCGGCACGGCCCCGTCCCCGCACACGGCAGACAGGCCAGGTCAGAGGCAAGGGCCACCCCGGCCCACGACGGCCGGCCGCCAGGCACGGGCCACGCGGGAAGGCCGGCACTGCAGGGCCCCGAGCCTCGCCGCTGGGGCGGGGCCTGGCCCCGGGCAGCGCCCCGCCCCTCCCCCGCAGCCCCGCAGAGGGCAGGCCCTGGGAAATCTCCGGAACCCCCCTCGGGGGTGGCCCGCGGGCGCAGACGGAATCCGGACACCCGCCCCCGGGTGTCCCTCCCCTCCGAGTTTTCCAGGTCCCAGCTCTGATTACGCCGGTTTTTCCACGTAGCAGGAGGCCGCGCACGGCGGCCGGGCGGCGAGGGGCAGGAAGTGCCTGCAGGAGCCATCGCCCTGCGTGAGAGGCCAGCCCGGCCCAGCAGCCCCCTGAGCCGGGGCCTCTGCCCGCCCGTCGGAGGGGCCTCAGGACACCGGGGCGCCCCGCCCCCCGCGGGCTGCACGGGAGGCGGCAGGAAGGGGGCCGACACGCGCAGGCACCGGACCCCAGCACCCAGCGTGGCCGGCCGGGCGCGGGGGGCGGCGGGGAGGGACAGGAAGCCAGGCAGCACCCCCAGCCGGGCCCTCAGGAATCCCGGCAGCAGCTGTCGGGGAGGCGGCCGGCCGCCCAGCCCGGGGCACTGCTGCTCCTCCAAGTCCCTGGGGGTGAGCACCCCCATCAGAGCCGAGAAGCCGGCAAGCCGGGGCTGCCTGGTCACCTGCTCCGGGAGCCACAGCCGGGGCGGCTGTGCCCCCGGCCCCCCTCCCACCAGCCCTTCCCCCAAACAGCCCCCGGGACCTGGGCCCTGCTCCGCCGGCTGCAGGGGGCCCCACTCCGACGCACCCCCCGCCAGGAGCCCCCTGCCGCCTTTGCCTCCGGCCACACGCACGGGTTGCAGCCGAGGCCCGAGAGGAGGGCCTGCCTGTGTGACCGCAGGGGGCCCCAGGGAACCCCAGTGCGACTGAGGGCCCCGCCCACTGGGGAGGCCCAAGGGCGCCCCACCGGCTCCCAGAGGCCTGGCTGCAGCAGCGTGAGGTCCTGAAGGCCCGGCCCCCGCCCATCACCCACCCCCCCGCCGGGCCCAGCACCTTCAAAAGACAGTAATTACCCTACTGCAAAATATTACTTTTAATTTCTTCTTTATGGGCTAATTGAACAGATATTTTACTTGCACTTGGAAAATGTTTTTCTTAATTTGATTCAATTTAGCGTCGCGCACCGCCTGCCTGTCACGCCGCCCGGGTTTTAGGGAGCCCCCCGCCGAAAATGACTTCCCATTCTTCATGGCGTTTCTGGGACCTCCAAGTCGCTTTAAGTAATCCTTACATTTTCCCTGCGCTGGGGACCCCGAGGGACTTTCATGGGGACAAGCCACCCCATCGGCTCCACCAGGAGACGCTGCCCCCAGCCCAGGCCCGCCAGGCCCCCCCGGGGCTGGGCAGGGCTGGCCGGACCCCAGCGAGGCTGCCAAAGGAGGGCTGGGAGGGGTCCCCTCCCCGAAGCAGAGGAGCCCCGTCTCACAGGGCTGTGAGGTGGTCCTCTCTGGGCCCCGTCACCCCATCTGTAGAGAGGGGGCCCCGGCACCACGGGCAGGCACCGGGGGGCACACCGGGCCTGGAGGAAGGCCCGGACCCCAGGCCCGCGGCCCCCTCCGCCGCGCCCGCTCCACAAACAGAGCATGCCGGCCGTGACCCCGAGCAGCCACTGCTTCCGGAGTTGACAACAGGTCCAGGAAGGGACCCCAGGCAGCTGGGCCAGGCCCTGCCTCGCAGGCTCTGCCGTCCAGGACAGGGGACATTCCGAGGCCACGTGCAGCCTGGCGGATGGCTAGACGCCAGGGATCAGGGCTCAGTCGTCCAGCCTGGAAACCGGCCGGCTGCCCAGGGGCCCGACTCCCAGCCTGAGGCCCTGCTCCCTGGGTGCCCGGGAGGCCTGGGCCCCGCGGCCGGAGCCCCCGCCTGCCAGCCCGGACTCTGGAGGCCACCCTGCCCGCTCTGGTCCGAAGGTCCTTACTGACCCAGGCTCCCTTCTCTGCGGGGGAGGCGGGTGGGGAGCGGGGGCACAGCCCAGCCCACCCAGCACCGACCAGTGCCTGTCCCCAGGCCCGTGCCAGGCGCCAGCCGCTGGG
The DNA here is from genome assembly GCF_021234165.1 of Pteronotus mesoamericanus. Classification (NCBI taxonomy): domain Eukaryota; kingdom Metazoa; phylum Chordata; class Mammalia; order Chiroptera; family Mormoopidae; genus Pteronotus; species Pteronotus mesoamericanus. Next base: position 2,942,805 of record NW_026555082.1, on the reverse strand, counting down.
CAGCTCAGGACAGACGCTAGCTCACTGAGACCTCTCCTCAATGGCCTCCCTGTCCCCGGCCCGGTGCCCCTGGAGGGGCCCGGGCGGCTGAAGGCCAGACCAGCAGGACGGCCCTGGCCGGGCGGGGGCGGGGGCTGGGAGGCAGCTCCAGCAGGACACCCGCCCCTCGGGGGGCTGGGCGCGCTGCAGGGGGGGCTGGACTCACCCAGACAGCTCCAGCCCGGCTCCATGGGTGGGGGTGCGGCCCCCGGGTGGGGGGACCTCCGTGTCCTCACGTGACCGGGAGCTGCAGCAGGCTCCCCCCCACGGGGGCGGGGCACCCACGGCCCAGCAGAGACGGCAGACGCCAGGCAGGATGGGCCCCGGCACCGCCCTGAGGTCCGGCCCCCACACCCACCGCCCCCAGGCTCCCCGGCTCCCGCGGCCCCCTGTGCTGGCTGGATGAGTCCCCTCAGGGTGCCGGGGCCCCCGCCTCCGCAGACACCCACCCCACGGGGGCCGCCTCCCGCGTGGGCCGCCACACGCGTGCCCCCTTTACAGACCGAAGCTCCAAGAGGCTGAGACACTTGGCGCGGCCACACGGCCTGGGCAGCAGAGCTGGGGCTCCAGGTCTGGGGGGGCGGGGGCCGAGGAGAGGGGGCTCCCAGGACAAGACCGGGGGGGCCTGTGGTGGAGCAAAAGGCAGCCGTCGGGCCGGCCGAGCCAGGACAGCTGCCCAGCAGGCCCCGGGGTTTCAGACAGGCCGCGTGTAGAGGGCTGGTGGGTCCTGGAGGCAGAGGGGGAGGGGACAGGGCAGCCCAGGACAGGGCAGTCAGGGAGGGGCCGGCCCTGCAGCCCGCGCCCCCAGGCAGGACGCGAGGCACGCGCCCCGGGAAGCAGGGGTCAGAGGTGAGCACGCGCGGCCGTGCAAGGACATCCATCTGAGGCCGGACGCACCGGGCGTGGCGTGGAGCGGCCTGGCGCCAGCTGTGTGGGACCGTGGATCCACCAGCCCGGCACCTGGCTGAGCCCGCGCTCCCTGCCCCACGGCTGAAGCCTGGGGGGCTGCCGGGGAACCGGGCCGGGCCCCCCGTGGAGCCCCAGGAGCCTGCGGAGGGACCCAGCTACCACGCGTGACGCCAGCCGTGGAAGTGCCCCCTGACCCGGGGGAGCAGGAGGAACGGCTCCATCAGCCCGAGGACTCTGCTCACAGGCGGGGAGGCCGAGGCCCTGGGAGGGGCCAGGCCTCGGGAATGGTGCCCCGGCCCCTCTGGCCCAGGACGCCTTCTCACCAGCCACGTGGTCGCCTGCAGGGAAGGGAAGGCCCGCGCGCAGGGCTCAGCGTCCTGCAAGGAGGACACGGCTCCCAGAGCCCGGCCGCCCAGCCTGGCTGCCCCCAGGGACCTGGAAGGGACAACCGGGCCCCGGCTGCCACCCGCTGCCCCGCACGGAGGCCAGACACGCCCGGGGGCACGCAGCCCGGTGTTATGCCGTTTATTGACCTTTCCCCGCACCTCCTTGCACAGCCCCCGGGAACGCACGGCACGAACCAAAGCCAGAACCCCGTGACCGGGGACACAACGACCGGTCCCCACAAGACGCACGGGGAAGGGCCCGCGCGTGCTTGGCAGAAGCCGCGGAGCCGCGAGCCGGCCGGCCCGCAACCGACGGTGAAATGAGGCTTCCGTCGCTGTTTAAGGAAAGGCTCTCAAACGTGAGATCTTTCCAGGACACCGGACGGAGGCTTGACAGGGCCCAGGCCTGTCCCCTGAACCCCTTCCAAACTGTCGCCTCGCCTGAGCAGCCTGAGTTCTGGGGTGACCTGCAGCCTCCCCCACCCGCTGAGCCTCTGCCTCTTGGCCAAGGGACAGCGAGGCCGGCCGGTCGGCCAGCCCCAACGGAGGCCCTGGCGGCCCAGCCCCGCCTGAGGGCAGCTGCGCTCCGGGGGCCAGAACCAAAGCTGCCGCACCCGGCAGCCGCCCACGCCGCACCTCTGCCTGGACGGGGTCCAGAGGCCTCGGGCCTGCCTGATCCCATCCCCCGCCCCCCGCCCACGCGATCCCCTGAAAGCAGAACCGGCACAGAGATGAGATGAGCCCAAGGGGCGTTGCTCCATCACTAGGCACAGGGGACGGGGGCACTGGCCAGGGTGCCGGCCCCCCGGGAGGCGGGGCAGGAGCCGGCGGAGGCCTCCCGAGGCTGGGTGGGAAGCCGGGCCTGAGGGGCCTCCTCTCTCCCGGCCGGGTTCAGGGCCCCAGAGTGGCCGGGGAGCCCCACAGTCGAGGGGTCCCTCCCAGCTGAGTCGCCGGGCCCCCTGCCAGCGGGGAGCCTGCCCAGGACCACCGCCCCCAGCAGGGCCCCGGAGATGGGCATGTCGCCACGCACTGGACAGGGGCCCCACCTCCCGGCCGCTGTCAGGCTCCCCGACAGGGGCCACCCAAGGGGGCAGGGGGATGAGGCCCCGTCAGGGCACAGGGATCCGCCGGAGCTCAGTGAGAACTGATCGCTCCCCGGCGGGGGGCGCTAATCAATGCAGCACCTGTACTGGCACCTCGACTGTGGCGTGTCACGATGTCATGGGTCTCTGGTGACGTCATCACCGATGCCACGACACACCTGGGTGGCGGCTGGACCAAGGGTCCAGGCAGGACCCCTGCCCCCTCTGCGGCCAGGAGGCCACCCTCCGCGGGGGCCGCCACCTCACGGGGCGGGGCAGCCGGGATCGGCCCGGCAGGCCTGGGCAGAGAAGCCGGGTCGCCCCGCCGTTCGCAGGCATCGCTGGGGGCCGGGCCCGGGACGCGGACGCCCCACGGCGGCCAAGGCGCGTGGAAAGGCGGGAAGGGGGGCCGCGGGGCAGCCGCGTGGAGGGGCGGGGTGGGGTCGGAGGGCGGGGAGCCCGGCAGCCCGTGGGCGGCAAGCAGAGCTCTGCGCCGAGGGAGGCAGGTCAGCGGCACAGGGGCCGGCGCCGCGGTTCCCCCAGGGAGCGGGGCAGGGACGGGGCCGGGAGTCCGCACAAGGGGGCTCGCGACACACCGCCGCGGGGTGAAGTGAGCAAATGGGGCCCTTGGTCTGGCGGCTGCAGGCAGGGACGGGGGCCCGGGGCCGGCCAGGGACCCCTCCTGCGGGTCCACCGTTGGCAGAGACCCCGCAGGCTGCGCCCACGTCGGGTGGCTGGGGGCCGGCGGGCAGGTGGTGGGGGCCGGGCTGGAGCCCAGAGAGAAGGGTCTGCAGGCTCGGGGTCCGGGGTGGGAGGGCAGAGGGCCGAGTGGGGAGCGGGGCCAGGTGTGCCGAGGAGGAGGGCTGGTTCCGGTCCCGCCGGGGAGGGCCGTGCGCCCCGGCAGAGGCCTGTCGGAGGCACAGGCGCTGAGGGCAGGCCCTGGCCGGGCCCCCGGGCGGCCGGGCAGCCGGGGAGGGGCCCACGGAGGCCGCAAGAGGCCAGTCCGGACGGCGTGGCTCCAGGCGTGCAGGGGTCCTAAGGGGGCCACCCGGCCCCTGGCGAGAGCAGAGGGTGGCACCGCGGGCGGCTCAGCCTGGGTGTCCCCTCCACACCCACAGTCCTGCTGAGCTCAGGAAAGACAGTGTCCCAGGCCTGACCTGGGGGGCAGAGTGTGGGCCCCGCCCCATGCGCCAGGGCAGCAGGGCCCAGGAAGGGGGCGGAGCACGGCCCTGTCGGGACCGCGTCCTGGGCGGGCCGTGGGCACCCTCACCGCCCAGAGGGGGAGCACAAGGCACGTGCAGGAGGAGAGGGCCCCGGGCAGCAGGGCCTCGCACCCAGGCAGGCTCCCTCCGCCACCCCCCACCCCAGGCCGCCAAAGAACCATCACAGCCGCGACCCCTGAGGCCCAAGCTCTCGGCCGGCGGGAGGCGGGGCCAGGGGCCGGCGGGGGTCGGTGCCTGAGACCAGGCCACGGAGGCCCCAGCTCGGGAGGGGCAGGCCCCGGGCCTGATGAGAAAGCGCAGGCAACCTCCTCCGTGCATGCGAACGCTGTCCCCACGGAGCTGATCTCACAACGGAAAACAAGAAGAGGCCCCCAGGGAAACCCCTAGGGCAGCGTCGCCCCCCCAACCCGCCACTGCCGCGCAGGGCTGTGCCTCCCAAACCCCAGGCGGGAGCAGCTGCCTGAGGTCCCCACACCGCCTCCCCGCCCCCCCGAAGAGAGCTCGGGGGTGGCTGCACACCGACGTCCCGGGGTTGCGGGTCCGACCCCCCACGTCCCCACAGCTCTGTTTCCACTTCTCCAGGCCAAGAGTGGACAGTGGGCTTCCCTCCCTCGGTCCACCCTGCAGGCTGGACAGCCCCCCAGCCCAGCCCCGGGCGGCCGCCGTCCCCGAGACAGCGAAGACAGCAGGGGAAGGGCTGCAGAGCGGGGACAACGCCGGGGCCTCGGCTGCGGGGTGAGCAGGCCGCCGGGAGCCGGGGCGGCCAGGGAAGGGGTGGGCCCCCCCGGGCGCTGAGGGGCGCACAGAGTCAAACGCCAGACTCAGGAAAGGCCAGGGGAGGTGGCAGAGGTGGTCCAGGGCTTCCCTGGGGGACTGTCTGCAGAGACCACCAGGCTCCCCAGAGGGGCCTTCAGTCTCACCAGCGACTGGTGTGGCTTGGTATGACCTGCGATCAGCTGGCCACATGCCCGGTGCTGCCAGGCGAAGCCCCGCTCGGCCTCGAAGTCCCCCCGCCGCCCACCCGATGGGGTGGCGAGGAGGCTCTGCAGCTGACGGGCTCCTAAGAGTCTGTCCCCGGCCGCACCTTCCGGGGGCCTGAAGGTCCCCGGTGTCTTCTCAGCCAGACTCAGACCGTCCATCGGGGGCAGAGAGCTCAGCAAGGTCGCGCCCTGCTCAGCGCAGAGAGGGGAGGCACCAGCCACGCCCCAGGGCCGGCCGCGCGTCCCCTCCGAGAGCCCAGGGAAGAAACCGGACCCCCGCCACCCCGCCTGCCCGGGACAGGCAGCAGCAGCGGGACCCCGGGGCCCGCGTCTCCCCCGCCCTCGACCGCCGGCCGCTGTGGAGAGCTATATTTAGATTCAATGGGGACTCTTCGGGCTTCCAGGAACGCTTTCCAAAAGCCTGAAGGTCAGGCGGGAAGGGCTTCCGCTGGAGACCCCCACCTCCCCAGGCCTGCGAACTTCCAGGGTGCATTGTTCCTGGAACAATGTCCCAGCTCCTTCCAAGGCCCAGGCCAGCCCACTGGCTGGAGGGCGCCCCCACCCCTGGCAAACACCTTGGCAGCTGGGGCCGGAGCCTGGGGAGCCCCGGCGCCCAGCCACTCGCCTCCAAGACAGGCTGCCACTGCCTGCGGCGGCAGAGCCCAGCTGTGCCCTGCAGCCGACTCTTTGCCGCAAAGCCAGGAGGGGACAGGCAGGGCCGCCCCTCCCCCCGTGGCAGCAGGCCCACCCTCCGGCCTCCAAGCCCTCCTGCCCCAGGTGTGCATTTCCCTAGGCCGGCGGCAGGCCCAGGGGGCCCGAGGGCAACAACACACCGAGCAACCTCTGCACCAGCAGGGCAGGAGCTGTCCTGCCCGGGGTGGGTCCCAGCCAGTGGCCTCCCTCTCTCCCTCCCCTTCCAAACACAGACTGCAGTTCCAGCTGCCGGACACCCACAGCTCGCCCAGAAACGCCCACGCCGACCCCCCAACAATCCCCCTGCCCCAACTCATACACGGTTACAGAAGGGAAACTGAGGCCCAGGGTGGAGAAGGGACTGGCCAGAACCGGTCAGTGAAACCTTGCCTCCCGCCGGGGCCGAGGTCTGCCCAGTCCCCACACGGCCCCGCTGGAGGGGCCAGCCCGGAAAAGGTCACTTACCCGGAGCGGCGTCCCGGACCCGCTGACCAGCTTCCACGCCTGTCGCTTGAGCTCGGCGAGCTTCGTGTGGCAATGGCGGCACCAGGCGCCCCCGCCGGCCGAGTGGCCCTGCTCTGCGCCTGCCCCGGCGCCCTCGGGCGCAGGGCGGCTGCCACATGGGTCCTGCTCGGGCCCGGCGGGCAGCCTCTTCCGGGGAGCCACCTCCAGGAGCTGCACCGGCTCCCGGCCCAGGCCGCCCTCGGCCACCTGCGGGGAGTGGGTGCGGAAGGCGACAGTGAGCCCAGGCCACCGCGGCACCCTCCCAAGGCCCAGCACCGGGGACTCCAAACCTCAGCGCGTCACGGGCCCCTGAGTTGGTGCACTCGACAAAGTTAGGAGCGCTGGGCGCGGACCTGCCGCCCGCCCTCTCCTCCATGCAGGGAGATTGGGCTAAGGGCCCTCCCGGCCCGAGGCCCGGCAGCCCCCGCGCTGCCCCCAGGCCCGGCACCTAGGGGATGCCGCGCACCCCACGACTGTCTCGGCGTCCAGGGCCCCGTCCCGCGGCGCCCGCCCACCCTCGTCGGGCCCGGCCGCGCGTACCGCGGGGTGCGCCGTGCACACGGGGGCGCCGCGGCCGCCCATGGCCGAGAAGCAGGAAGGGCGAGGGGGGAGCTTGGGGCCACGCGGGCGGTCCGGGGGCGCCGTGGCTACGTGATACGGCCCGGGCGCGCCCCCATGGTCCCGCCGGCCGCTCCGAAGTTGGCGGCGCGGGAGGGCGAGTGACAGAGAGCGCGCGCTGGCGGCGGCCGCCGCGTTCGGGAGGCGGGGGCGGGGCCCGGGCCGGTGGGGGCGGGGCGCGGGGGGGCCGTCCCACCCCAGCCCTGGGCTCGGCGGTGCTTGGGGGAGGGACCTAGCCCGTCGGCGCGGCCCCTCCCACTCCAAGGACCCCAACTTGTTGGGCGAGTCCCAGCCCGAGGGAGGGGCGCTGGGGGCCGCTTTAAAACAAGGTACGCGCTCGCGCATGCGCCGTCCTGCTCTCGTGCCGGGACACCCGGGTATGCGGGTCTCCCGGGAGGCGTCAACCCACTTTTCACTTCGCAGGCGAGAAACTGAGGGTCCCCGGGGGAGATCTTGCCCAACCTCACACAAAGGGGTGGGACAAGGAAGGGGCCGAACCCCAGCCCCCAAACGCCCAGGCGCTTTTTCCTGCAAATCCAGTGCCCTCCGCGTGTCTCTGGGCACCCTTTGGGTCTAACTGTCGCGCGTGGGTGAGTGACTCCGCGGTCTGCTCCCCGGGCCGCGCTGTGCTCCTGGTCATGGATCCATGTCTAGGCGTGTCTGCGAGCGGCACGCGTGTCTTTGCAGCCGCGCGTGTGCACGAAGGTGGCTGTGCGCGCTGTGTGCCCGGGAAGCGGGAGGAGGTGGCGCGGCTGGCCCTGGGGGTGTGCGCGGGACCTGTTGTCAGCCGGCCTGGCAGATGGGAACTCAGCTCCGGAATTAATTGCCTGTTTGTCTCCGGCTGGGAGGTCGCCGCCCCCTCTCTGGCGACCAGTTGCTCCCGCTCCAGCTCGGCCCTAAGTGTCTCCGCTAACCGAGGCAGCAGGCGATTCCGGATCCCCGTTCCGGGTCAATCCGAAACCGGGGTCAGGCTGGGCGGGCACGGCCGCCCGCCTTCCCGTGACGCGAGCGACCCCTGCTGGCCACCGCGCACCCGGAGGCTGGAGAGAGACCTGGCGCCACGCGTCCCAGGCGAGGAGGCGCGCCCCGGGGACCAGAAGGAGCCTAGCCGGAGCAGGGCCGGCTGGCGGGCTGTGGCCCCTGCCGAGACCGCGATCCGCGGCTCCCCGCGCACACAATGAGACCCTCGCGACGATTCGAGCCGCTGCCCACCTCTCCTGAGCCCCTCATATCTACCTTCTTTGCCCAACTCCCTTATACTTGGAAAGTCCTCCTCACCCATGCACGCACTCTCCCCAAGAGGGGTGGGTCATCTGCCCCTGGCTTTCCGAGTCGTTTCAGACCTGCAGTGTGGCGGGGGTGGGGGGAATAATGTGGGCAAAGGCTCCCCAGTCTCCCCCTGCGGTCTCGCAGCCTCCAGCCTCTTTCCACTCAGCGCGAGGGCCGGAAGCACTTCCCATCTCCTGTCTCATCGCAGCCTTGGGAAGGAACACGGGCGTCAGCCCCATACAGGGTCTGGGTGCCCCGGGACACACCGACGGACCTCCCCCATCGCCTGCAGACAGTTCCGCCCCAGCCCTGTAGCTGCTTTGGGACACACACACACACACACACACCCCACTCCCCCGGCCCGGGAAGCGTGGCTCTCTGCCCCGCACACACGCACTACCCACATGCGCTCCCAGAAATATGCCGGCGCGGAGCCCGGGTCTTATGCCCTGGGCCGGCCACACCCGCAACTTAGGTGGTCCGTACCACTGCGGCACTTCGGGGGGGCACACGCTCACACCGCACATCCGAGTCCCCAGAGAGGGACAGATCAGCCCCGCAGACTCTAGAGGTAGGCGCGGGACCAGGAGTCACCTCAAGGACTCGGTCTCAGCCACGAGCCCCCCACTCCTTGCCTCGCCCACCCCAGCAAGGCACGCTGTGGGACCCGGGGTCCCTGCGCTGCGCTCTCCGCCAGGCTGAGTGCCTCCAGCTCAGGACGCAGCCTTTAGAGGAGAAGGAGATGGGGCAGGACGCGTGGGGGAAAGTGAGCCAGCGAGTCTCCGGCCTGGGCTGCGGGACTCTGCTCAGAACCCGCTTTTCCTTCCCGGCGCGGCACCCTGAGCTGCAGGAGACGCGCCACAAAGTCGCGGGACAGCGCCTCTGCCGCCAGCCAGGTCCCGCCGCCCGGTCCTCACCTTGGCTCGCCGCCGCAGGAGGTGGCTTGTGAAGCCCAGAATGATCTCCGAATCCAGGCAGAGCGCCCCCATCTCCAGAAGGCTGGGCGCCTTGCGGGGTGCGCCGTGGGGCGGCTCGGGCGACCCGGGCAGCGCCATGAAGGAGCGGAGCGCGGGGAGCGGCTCCGAGCTCCGCCGCCGCCACCGCCGCCTCCCCGCCCGCGCGCTCACTGGCCGCGTGCCCGCCGCCGCCGCGCCCCGCACGGCGCACGGCCGCCCGCCAGGCCCCCAATCCTCGGCGGCCCGCGCCCGCGGCACCTGCGCTCGCTTGGCGCCGCGCGCCCCCGCGCTCCGGCCCCGCCCGTCGGCGCCGACAGCGCCCCCTCCGCTCCGGCGGCGAGCCAGACACCCCGACACGCGGCCTGGAGGAGGTGTGGCGAAAGAAAACGAGGGCCCCGCTCGCTGTGGGTCGGCACACCCCTGCCTCGCGTGCCCTGCCTGGTGCTCTGGCCCGGAGACACAGGGAGGGATGTGCCGACCCACAGCGAGTGGGGCCCTCGTTAAATTTAAATTTACCAGGGCCGAGCCGCTGAGCTGGACTCCGAGAAGCCTCTACGGACAGGGGCCATGTCGCAGCCCCTCCCCTGCAATCGGTCCCGGGGACTCGGCGCTTTGGGGGTTCCAGCCCCTGGAGACGTGGACAGAGCACAGTGATCTTGAGCTCCACACTCTGCCCGTGTTCCCGGGCACTCCTCCTTAGCCCTCATCCCACGCCCCTGCGTCCGCCTATGGACCTCCAAGGCCCACCCCACCAGGAACCTCGAGCTTCGCAGGGGGGCCTCTGCCCCTCTCCGCGCCTCCACTCCAAAACCCCGATTCCACCGCCACTTGCAGCTTTCTCTGCCCCGGCCCCGGACCCCCTCCGGTCTCTCCAGTAACTCCCCGCGGCTGGAGGATTCGGGCTAGTCCCCGGGCGCGGCCAAGTCTCGGTGGGAATGCGGGGCGGGGGCGCTCTTCCCGGATACAAGTTCAGACCCGGATCCCGCGCTCCTGCTGTGCGGGCGCCCCCTGCCTGGAGAGAGAGGAGCAGCCGGTCAGGGTCGCCCTAAATAACCTAGGCCCGCGGGGAAGGTTTGGGAGTTCAGGCGGTGTGAGGGAGCACTGCCCAGGGAGAGGCTCCCTGAACGGGCCCTGAAAGGTAAACGGCAAGGCAAGGAGAAGACTGGGGAAGTGAGGCCTGGGGGTCAGAGTGCCGGAGGCTCCGCGAGCAGACGGCAGGACGCGACTGCTTGGCCGGGGTGCCTGGCGGACCCCAGTCCGGCGCCCTCTCCGCTCCCGGGGAAGGACCGTGGAGCCTCCCGTCCCCACCCCCACTGACGGGGCTCCTCTCCTGACTCCCCCAAGCGGCAGCTGGAGGAATTGTCTCCACCCACCTGCCCCCCACCAACCCCACTACATCTGCGGAGCGGGATGCCCACCTGGGCCTTGGGTCAGGACAGATCCCAAGGGAAGCTGCCCCTCCGTGCCCTGTGGCCGCTCCTGGCGGCGGCAGGGATCAGGCAAGCCATAAGGGGGCCCAGGGTCTCCCAGTCCTCCTCCTCGGGGCCCCTCTGGCCTGGACTGGGAGGAGCTAGGCTCCAGGAGGCCCCGCCCCCCTCGCTCCTGCACGCGCAGGCACTCCTGGAGCCCCGCCCGCTGTGACCCTTCATCCTCTCCTCCAAGACCCTGAGCCTGGGGGAGGGGCTCCCTGGGGTGGGCCAGGCTTTCCGGGAGGAGGCCGCCCCCATCTCAGTGGATTGATTAAAGTCATCATGGAGATTTTTTCACATTTAATTTACCAGGCGCACGGTGGCGGCCAGAGCTGTCCCCGGGGAAATCTAGGCCAAGGGAGCACAGTGGAGCCCCCACGTCGTGCGGGCGGCTCAGACAGGACTAATCGCTGGACGCGGCTTCCAATCAGACCAGGGCGGTGCTTCAGGAAGGCAGGGGACCCTGGGCGGGAGCGATCCGATTTCCTGCCCCAGGCGTGGGGAGACCTGAGTCCTCACACCACATCTCGCGCCAGCCTGCTGGGGACGCTGGGGACCCCCACGTGCGCGCACACTCCACACACAGACCAGTCCCTCCTGGGCCCACTCAGCCAGCCTTGCCAAGAAGGGACCAGCCCCCGCTGCGGCTGCCCCCGGCCGGGCTCTGGGGGCAGGCCTCGGCGGGGGCGCTCGCTGTCCCTGCACCCATCCCTCTCCAGGGGTGCCTGCTGCTGAGGCGGGGTGCATTGGCCAGGCTGGCGAACACCGGCATTCACTGTGGGCCGCGCTGCGTTTTACCCGCCCCACGGAGTTCACTCATCCTCGCAGCCGCGCCAGGCGGGGTGTTGCCATGGTCCCCGTTTTACTCGCGAGGAAACAGGCGCCAAGGGGTGGCAGGACTTTCCAGAGCTCAACCTGAGCAACTGTGTCGAGTCTGTGCTGGCAACCGCTCCACTCTGCAGCGCCATGCCCTGGACCGCGAGCTGGCCGCGGGGCGCCGCTGTGGGGGCGGACGGGGCTCTGACCCGGGAGCTTCCCGCGGGGGCAGAGTCGGGGGCAGACGGTGGACAGCCCACAGCTGGCCGCGGGCTGAGGGCTTGTCGAGTGGAGAGACAGGCCAGAGGGCCAGCTGTCGCTCTGGGGGCCAGTCACTGAGCCGACCCGCCTGCCCTCCGTCCGGCCCGGCCGGCACCCCGTGTCAGGAGGAGCCCCCGGCCGGAGCTCCGGGCGCCGTGGGCGCTGTGGCTTCAGCACCTCGGCCAGCGCCCTTGGTCCTGCCTCTGAGCCCCGGTGAGGACTCGGGAAGGGGCGTTGGTGACCCACCCTTCGCTGGCTCCTTCCTCAGCTCAGCTCGCCGCCCTGGCGCGGGCCCGGCCCCGGCTCACTGTCATGGCCCCGCGTTCTGTGCACCAGGCCCTCCTGCCCCCAGTCCCTTGCAGGTGCGTCCGGAGTCGGAGCCCTCCCCCCGCCTGTGCAGCTGGCACCCCCTCAGCCACGGACCTGTTTACTGCAGGAGCCCCCTTGGGGTGGGGCTCCGGTGCCTGCAGTTGCCCCTCGGTCCTGGTCTCCACTGCAGCCAGGGACGCACTTGGGAAGGCAGGGACACTGGTCCCCTGCTCGGCTCAGCTCCGGTGCTGCCGGCCCATGGGCACCCCGGGCGGGCGAGGCCCTCTGACCACCTCACTGGGCTCCAGCCGCACGGGCTCCTTGCTGTCCCTAAGCCTGTCCAGCAGCCCCTCTGGTGGCTGCTGCCGCTGCTGCCTCTGCGGGAAGCTGCTCCCCAGACACCCACGAAGCTCTCCCCTTCCTCTTCCTCCAGCGGGGCCGCCCCCACAAAGCCGGCCCCTCCCGCCCTGCCCAAGCCGTACCCCTTGCCACGTTCCCCAGCCGCCCCCCTTCAGGCTTCAGGCTTCCTCCCTGGCGCCCGCTGTCCCTCACCCCCGTCGGGACATCAGTCCCCGGCGCGGAGCGGCCACCCCCGGGTGGCGGTGAGGGAGTAAAGGCACAGCGAACCCCAGGCGCGTGCCTCCCTGCCCGCTCCCGGGGGGGCTTCCCGCCCAGGGGTTCCTGCCCTCTGCTCCCCGCCCCCCACCAGCTTGGGTCTCTGTGCTGGCTCCTCCTTCCCATCGCCGCCCTCGAGGAGGGGGGGCACGGTGCCAGACCCTGGCCCTGGGGTCTCTTGGCCAGGCCCAGCCAGCCCAGCCCAGGCCCGGCCGTGGACCCGCCTGAGGACGCCCCGGCCCACACGCAGGCACCCTCTCTCTCTGTGTCTTCCCGGCTGCTGAGGGGAATGTGCGTGGCATCGGGTTGTCCCTCAAACCCCTTCACTGACACGGGGGGAACCCCGCCTCCTCCCAGTGCCTGCCGGGCACCCAGCCCCCGTAGGACTTCTGAGCCCAAAGCCACCGTCGCCCAGCCAGCCTGCGAGGCCGCAGCCCAGGTCTCCTGCTCTCTGGGCACACGGCCCCCAGCCCTCCCATGCGAGGGTCCCGGTGCTTGAACTCCCGCCCAGGCCCTTACAGGTGGCGTGGCCTCTTTGCCTGGACTTCTCCCTCCGAGATGGCCAACCCCACCCTCAGGCCAGAGGCGGTGGCGCTTCCTCGGGGAGGCCCCCAGCCCGGCCTCAGCGCTCCGGCCGCGCCTGGCCTGGTCCTGTGCCCCTCCTGGCAGAGGCTGGCCTCTCCTCTGAGTGTCCAGAGCCTGCTCGGGCCGAGCACCCCTGGGTGCCAGCGGGCGTGTAAGGAAGGCAGGTAGCCAGGCAGGGGGGTCGATGAGTGGTGGGAACAGCCCCCCCCCCGCCCCCCCCCCCGCCCCGCGCTCCCCGGGGTCGCACGGGGTGATCCGGGATACGGGGGAGCATCTGGCAAGGGGGTATTTCCAACTGCGGCCAGCAGGTGGCGCGCCCTGGCCACGGTCTCTGGCCGGAGGAAAGGTATTTGAGATCACGGGGCTCAGTTTCCCTCTGATGCAGGTAGGGAAACTGAGGCCCTGAGAGGGAGGGGCCTGCCTGGGACCCCTGAGGGGGACGGGCGTGCCAAAGGCGCTGCCAGCCCGGTGGCCTCGCTCCCCCACCCCGCAGGTCTGCCGTCTTCCCCCGGCCTCTTCCGCTGCCTCGGGTCCCTGCGCGCACCCCAGTCCCGGGCTCAGTGCCCCACAGCCGGGTCCCCGGAAGAAGGTTCCGTGGAAGAAGGAGAAGTTGCCGCGCTCTGTGACCTGAAGGACAGGTGCAATTCAGGGAATGAGAAAGACTCTCGGAAAGTAAACATGGAGAAGTTAAATTCTAAAGAAGGATGGAAAGATAAAGTCAGGGAAATCTTCCAGAAAGTGGAGGAAAAAGAAAATACGAAGGGAGAAGGAAATAATTACAGGACAGTGTAGGGAGTTTAATGTGTGAAGAATAGGACTCCCGGGGGAAAGAAGAGAAAAAAATACGAGAAGGGAAATCATGCAAAAAAATAATAGTACCCAGAACTCACGACTTGGGATCTTCCGTATCCGGCAGAATTTAAAAACAAAACAAAACAAAACAAAACAAGAAAAGCAGCATCTTCGTGAAATTTTAAACCAAGACTGGGAGCAAATAGAAGACACTACGTTTCGGCTGGGGTCGGGGAGCAGGGACCGACTTGTCAAGCAAAGAGCCGACGTCAGCCAACCTCCAGCAGAAGCAACAGACGACAGGAGCCGGCAGAGCCAAGTCCCCAGAAGGGAGGGCGGCCCGGGAGGGCTCTGTGGGGCCAGGCCACGCCCCGAGCAGGAGAGCAACGCAGAGGGGAACACGAGGCCTGGTCCCTTCCTCGACGTTCCTGGCAGACGGGCTCTCCCAAAACGAGGAGCTCAACCGAGGGAAGAGAGGGCATGGGGCCAAGAAGAGGGGGCCCAACCCCGGAAGGAGGCTGCGGGCGTCTCCGAGGTGGGGGGCTGCCTGGAGGGCTGGGGCGTCAGGGGAGTCCTACAGGCGCAGATGCGAGAGGTGCTCGGGCCACTCCACAAGGAGGCCGTGGAGAGGCGCCCGGTTCCTGCAGGTATATCAGCACACTGAGCAGAGACTTGGACTCCCATCCAAGGGCATGGACATACTCGCAAGTACCAGAACACTACGCACATTTTAAATTATGGCGGCTTTTTTTTTTAATTAAAAAGCTGTACGGAAAGGAGCTGGGGTCTTACGTGCTGACTTGGAGCAGGAGGCGCCTGTGTTTCTTAACAAGCTTTGTAATTATTATTTGACTTTTAAAATTATATACATGATTAAATTTCATTTTAAAAGAAAGTATTTGTTTAATTAGAAAGTAAACGAAAGTACAAATATTCCTCTGAATTACTCCTCGAGAAAGACCCGACGGAAATTACAGAGAAAGCAACAGAAAGCCAGCAGGTCACCGCCCCCGGTCTGAAGCCGGAGCGGCCCCAAAGGAACCTGGAACCCTTGTACGCATTTATTAGAAAACTAGAGAGAGTAAGGACTAAACAAACCAGACTCCGCAAAACGCACGACCAAGCGCTGCCTCGGCCCGCGTGTCAGGGCGCCCCCTGGGACACCGCTCGAGCCGCGGGGGCCGGAGTCCGATCCAGCCTGGGGCTACAGGGGGGCTGTGGAGGGTCTCGGAGGAGGGGGAAGGGCCCGGAAAATTCCCTCAGAAGGGGCGGAGCTGGCTCTGCAACTTAGACGTCACCAAGGAGCCCCTCCAGAAGGCCGCTGCCGCCGCCGCCGCGCGGGCTCCTGCTGGCCCCAGGCCCCCAGGGAAGCTGCCTGGGTATGACAGGTGCCGGCCCAGACGTGAGTCGGCTGTGAAGGAGGCCCAACCCACCCGTCCCTGAGCCCGGTGGTGCCTCCGAGCCCCCAGGACGCTCGGCCGCAGGGCCGGGCATGGGGGGTCCGGCAGCGGCCTCGCTCCAAGTGCAGGTGCGGCAGGGTGCCCAGGTAGACGGGCAACAACGCTGGCATGCCTTGGGGATAGCAAGAAATGTCCCCGGTAAAGGACTGTGGTAGAAGAATCTCAACAGTCCTCCATGAAGGTCTGAGCTAGTGTCCTTCGGGTGACGTTGGGGGCGACAGAGTGACAGGGACCAGATCCACACTCCCACCAGAAAGAACGTGGAAACTGGACAAGACACACGAGACAGCAGTTCACAGACTGGACCGCAGGCGGGACCGGGCAGGGGTCCCCGGGAGCACGGAAACCAGCGCAGCGAGCCCAGCCCGCTGCCCACAGAGGGCGCCGGCTGTGGCTGGGGGCGGGGGGCGCTCGCAGGCGTCCCTGGGAGAGGGGACACGCTGGGACTCCAGGGGCACCAGGCTTGCTGCGGCTGCAGGGCAGAGGGTCAGAGGACCAGGGAGGGCTCTGGAGCCGCCCGCAGGGGCGCCCTCGAGCCTGTAGCCGAGTGCAGGTCTTTGAACACACACATGAGGGAAGACGCTCCTGAGGCTGGAGATGGGGCGGCCGAGGGGGGCGCCACCTGTGCCTCGCGCCACGCTGGGCGCACGCACACCCGCGGCCACCGCGGTGTCACCCACAGCGGCCAGAGGCAGCAGCCGCCCGAGGGTCCCCAGCGGACAATGGATAAGAAAACCGTGGTCTCTCCACACCAGGGAATATTATTCGGCCTTAAAAAGGAAGGACGCTCTGACGCCTGCCACTCCGTGGGTGAACCGTGAGGACATCAGCTGAGTGCAAGAGGCAGAGACTGCGTGGTTCGCGCCCAGAAAGTCTCTTCAGGAGACAAACTCACAGACAGGAAGCAGAGGGCGGGTGCCAGAGGCAGGAGGGGAGGTACAGAGTGAACTCGGGACAGACTGTCCGTTTTGCAAGATGGAAAGAGCTCCGGAAACAGACGGTGGTGATGGCAGCAGCACAGGGTGAATGCACTTCGGGCCACGGAGCCGTGCACAGACGGTTAAAAGAGTAACTTTGATGTGGTGTATATTTCTCATAATTAAAACAAAGTTTTTTAATACGCTGGAATGGTGTCTGGTAGGGATAAGCCTCATCGCTCACAGGCAGGGAGCAGAGCCCTCCCACGGGCTGCCTTGTCGCGGGCGTGAAGCAGAATAAAAGGTGAGCCTGTCCCGCTGACAAAGCGAAAAGCAACTCCCCGAAGGCTTGCGCTCTGAGCAGGAAGCCACGCCACGTCCCAGGACAAGGCTCGCATGTATGTGCAGGGTGCAGAATTATCAACCAATGTGCAAGTCACAACGTGTGGTGGCCAATTGCAAATTACCAGACACACAAAGACACAGAAAACGACATAAGGGGGGTGCCGGGGGGACCCGTCACTAGAAACAGACCCAGAAACGGCGCAGAAGGTAAACAGAGTAGACAGGACACTGACAAGTGCCTTTCAGTAGGCGCCTTTCAGTAGGTTCAAGAAGGCATAGGGACGTTTGAATCCATTAAGGTTTAGAAACTGTAAAACAAACCCCATCAAACCCTCACAGATGGAAAATATAATCTCCAGGATGGAAATCGCAAGGATAGTGTTAATAGCAAATTAGACACTGCAGAAGAACCACTTCGATAGAATTCTTAGAAACTACTCACAATGAAACAGAGAAAACGGAAGACCGTCAACAAAGAACAGAGCTCCAACGAGCTGTGGGTCCGCAGCCCGGTGCACCCGCCTGGGGGAACTGGGAAAATGGCGCGAAGAAAACCCAAAGCAAGGAGGAGGCGATCAGAGTGGAAATCAGCTCAACAGGAAACAGAAACTAAGAGAGGAAATCAAACCAGCCGGAAGCTGGCTCCTTCAGATCAATGAAAACGATAAACCTCCAGTCAGGCTGAGAAAACACAAGTCATCAATATTAAGAATAAGAGGTGGACACCCTGGCTGGTGTGGCCCAGTTGGTCACAGCGTCACCCCGACGTGCCACGGTCGCGGGTTCGATCCCCCGTCAGGGCACATACAGGCATCAACCAACGGGTGCATCAATGAGTGGGAGAACACATCGATGTTCCTCTCTTTCTCTGAACTCAAAAGAGTTTTTTTAAGGATAAGAGATGGAACATTGCTGCAGAGTCTATGGATATTAAAAGAATCACGATGGAGTATTAAGCATAAGTTTATACCAAGAAATCTGACAACTTGGATTAAGTAAACAAATTTCTTGAAGTATACAAACTGCTAAAACTCACCTGAGAAGAAATAAATAACCGGAATAGTCCTACAGCTATTAAAGATGCCGACTGTCTTTTTTTAAAGATTTTATTTATTTATTTTTTTAGACAGAGGGGAAGGGTGGAGGGAGAGGGAGGGAGACGGCCACGCCGTTGCCCCTCGGGGGTGCCCACTGAGCCAGCCAGGTGGGGCTGAAGATGCTGAATGTGCAGCTGAAACCTGCCCAACAAAGAAAACACCGGGGTGCGCAGGTGGGGGCGGGGGCCTGGGGAAGGGAGGGAGGTGGCACTGAGCCAGATTAACCCTCTGGGTGGCGGACCTGCTGGCTCCTTGACTGCGTGTGGCCTCATGGGTGTGTGCACCCGTCCGGTGCCACTGGGGCACGCTGTGAACGGGTGCATCTAGCTCTGTGTCCCCTACGCCTCTATAAACCGAAAAAAAATAAAGAGAGGGGCCATCGCCGAAGACTGGCAGGCTCGAGGAAAGCTCGCTGGGGGTGCCCCCAACCATGCCCCCCATCACGTGCCCCGGGCCCCTCCGAACCACAGCGGGTGCTCTCTCGGTGGCCGCCCCGGGGCCCTGCGGGGGGTCAGAGCTGCTTCGGCGGGCTCCCCGAGGCCCCGAGGCCGCGGAGGGTGCTGTTCACACGGAGGCGTCCGGGTGACCGCGGCCGTGGCCTGGCCGATGCTCTCGCGGGTGGCCCGTGCGGTGGGGGCTCAGGCCGGGGCGCGGTGGCCCCGTGCGGGCCCCTCTGCTGAGGGACAGAGGGGCTGGGGACTCAGGACATCTCCCGAAGCCCCAGGCGGGGGCGTGTCTCCCCTTGCTCCAACCCTGTCCCTGGCTGAGGCCTTCGGCTACTGACAGTGGGTCTCGGCCTCGGGCCTCTGTTCCGCCGCCCTGGACTCGGGCCGGACGCGGATTCCGGCCCCTCTGTCCGACTCCCAAGCCCGGCCCCTGGGCTCCTCACCAGCCCTCCGGTGACTCAGCTGCACGCCGAGAACCACTGACTCAGAAGACTGGTTTAGCTACTTTAGTAGAGACCAGAATAACAGTGGCTTGGAGGAGACAGAGGTTCATTTCTCTTGGGGAAAAGACACGCGGTCCAAGGGGCTAGGGCAGGGTGTCCCCTGGGCTCGTCAGTGTCGGGCGAGCTGCTGTCGCCGCCTGCCCGGGATGGAGGGGGTCGGGTCCCAGGACACAAGAAGGTCCCAGGACACAAGAAAGTCCCAGGCAAACCGAGCTGTTCAGCCTCCTCTCAGCGGCCCTCTGCTCCGCAGCCAGAGCGGCCCAGCCCCTCTGGGGGTGGTTCCACGGCCCGGAAAGGGGTGGGGGGAAGGGCGCGGGCACAGGCGTGGCAACGCAGCTGCCTCTGCTCAGCGAGCCCCGGGCAGAGCCCCTCACCCGTGTCTGGGTTGGGCCGCACCACCCCAGTGGGTGCCACTGGCCTCTCCGCCGAGGGAGGTGGGTGCTCGGGGGAGCGAGGGGCCTGCCCGGGCCCCCTGCCCACAGGCAGCAGGGCTGGGCTTGCACCCGCCGACTCCCAGTCTGCGTCACGGCGCGGAGCCGGGCGGGGTGCTGTCGGAGGGTCCTCGGTCACTCCAAGGCTGACCTCCAACCTCCCCCCTCCAGGGGACCAGGTCCCCTTCCCGCCTGCTCCCTCCAAGCAGAAGGGACAGCAGGACCCCAGGGCCCGTCTCAGGGGGCGAGAGAGGGCCTGCTCAGTCCAGGAGCCCTTCCCCAGGGAGGGGACGCCGGTGGCAGGGTGGGGGCCCCCCGGAGACCTCAGTGCAGCGGCAGGCCGAGCCGGCCCACGTCCCCCCCTCGGGGAGATGCCACGGGGCGGGGGCGGGGGGAAGGACAGCAGCCGGGGACACGGTCAAGAGTCAGGACACATGTTTATTTCCATCAACTGTAACAGCGGAAGAAACCTCGGCGGAAGAAACGGCCCCACTCCAGGGCAGGGGACCCCGACTCCCAGCCCGAGCTCTCTCCCTGAGCTGCGCTGCGGTGACAGTGGGGCGGGGCGGGGGCGGGGCGGGGGCGGGGCGGGGGGGCTGTGGAAGGACGTCCACGGAGCCCGCAGGGCGGCCCCGCTGCCCAGGCCCCCAGGCCCCCAGAGCGCCACGCACGCGCCGGCCGGACTCCGGACTCCGGACTCCTGGCTCCGCCGAGCTGCTGAGCTCCAGGAGGCCGCCGGGGGCGTTGCTGTGAAAGAGGAAGGTGCCCACCAAGCATCGACCCCCCTCGGGAGACCAGAGCCCCCTCCCACGCTGGCCAGCGAAAGGCACGGCCGCCTGGCCTGGGGACACGGCCCGGCCACGCTGCCCGGGCAGCTCGGCCTGCCAGCCGGCGGCTCCAGCCCGGCAGTGACTGGGTCAAGGCCACGCAGCAGGAGCACGCCCTGGCGGCCCCTCTGACCCGCAGCCCCTAAGCCCTGGGCCACGGGGGAGAGCACCTCGCCCCACACCCCCAGGGTGCAGCCGGTCCAGCGGTCCAGGCAGGCCCGGGGCGGGTCGGCCTCCCGCCCCTGCTGCAGGCAGGAGCGGCCTCGCCCGGCGGGAGGTGGGAACGGAATGACACCTCGCTGAGCCAGCACCTCGGGGGCGCACGCCCAGCGCCTGGCGGCTCCCACCGCGCCTCTGGGCCCACCCGACGGCCCGCCGCGGCTCCCAACCTCCTCCACGCCCCCAGCTTCTGTCCCCAGAACCCCTCGTTCACGCCGCTCGCTCTCCCAACGCCCGCGCTAGCTCCGACAGGCCCCCGGGAAGTGCAGGCACCCACGGCACCGCTCCTGGCCAGGAGGCGGGCTGCCCAGGCTGCGCGCACTCTCCCCGCGGGGACCGGCGCGCCACGTCTGGGCTGGGAATTCCGCGCAGCGTCGGGAAGGGTGGGGCCCTCCGGCGCGGGAGGGCGGCAGCCGCATCTCCAGGCCCGCGAGGCGCCAGGAGCGTGGGGATGGGGGCTGGGAAGGACCCGGCGCCCGGCACCTCCACGTCCGACCACCTCTGGGCCGCAGGCGGTCCTCGGCCCTGGCCAGGTCCGCGGGCGCGGCGCGCAGAGCTCTGGGCGGGGCCGGGCCGGGCCAGGGGCGCAGACCCGCGTCCCGGGGCTGCTGGCGGGGGGGCCCGGCGCAACGCTGCCCGACCGGAGCTGGAGCCGCACGGGGGACGCCGCGTCGTGTCGCTGCCGCTGCCAGGCCCGCCGGGTCTAGTGGTCCTAAACATTTCACAATTGCGCTACAGAACTGTTGAACTGTTAAGAACCACTGGACCCGACGCGCGAGTCCGCAGCCGCCGCGCTGTGGAGAGAAGAGCCGGCCGCCCGCGCCCTGCCCCGCGCCACGCTCGCCGCGGGCCGTGGGCGCCCCTCCCGGCCCCGCCGTCTTGTCCGCCGGGCCCCGAGGTCCGCGGCTCCTCGCGGCCGGCGCTGCGTCCGTGCGGCGGCAGCCGGTGCGCGGCGCCTTTTAAGCCGCAGGCCGCCCGCCCCCGCCGCCGGAATGCGCCCGCGCGGCGCTAGCCCGACCGGTTCTTCCGGGCAGGCGGCTCCCGGCCCCGCGGGTCGCGCGGCGGGTCGTCCGCGGCCGGTACCTGCGCGGCGCGCCCGTGCGGGGGTGGCCCTGACTCACCGGCCCCGCCGCCCCGCCCAGCGCACCTGGCGTCCCCGGGGTCCGCCCCAGGTCTGGGGGCCACGCCCGGACCGCCTGGCCTGGGACCGGGCGCCCGTGCGCGCTCGGGGAGCTGGGGTGACGCCCGCGGAGCCGGGGACCTGAGAGGTCCGGCCTGGGGGTGGGGTGAGGCTGGGCGCCCACACCCTTCCCGGTCCCTGTCTCTTCAAAGAGAACCTCGTGGGAGGGGAACAAAGAGAAAGTGAAACTAGAGGCTGGAGAGACCGTGTCCAGCAGGTTTCTTCTCGTCTCGGCCGAGCCGTCCCCGAGGGCAGGGCGGCCCCTCCGGCCGCCTCCCCACAGCCGCCCAGCCTCCACCGCCCTTCCTTGCCCGCCCGCCCCCGCGCCCTCTGGCCTGGCCACTGGGCCACCTGCAGAGGCTGGGGCCTGAGCGGCGGGGTCTCCGGGGACTGTCCCAGCAGAGCTGCCTGTGGCAGGCACCTGCGGCCGGGGGCTCAAGAGTCGGGAAAGGGGCAGTGTGGAGGGAGACGGCCCCTGAAGGCCTCAGCCCACATCTCGAGCCGCTGGTGTGGCCGACGGGACGCCTGTGGGCGGCGGGGTCGCCAGCATTCACCTAGTCCGGGGCCACTGCGCCTGGGGAGGCCGAGCTCCCGGGGCAGCGACTTCCTGGAGGTCGCACAGCGCCCGGCGGTGCAGCCGGGCCTCGTGCCCGGGCCTGAAGGCCTGAGAGTCCGTGGGGGGGCGTCCGGGCAGGGGCAGGGGCCTGGGGTGTGACGGTCACAGAGGCTCGTGACCAAGAGGAGGAGCTCAGGAGCGCCCCCCCCACCACCACCGCTCCCACCCCCGCCCGGAGCCCGACCGCCCGGTCCGAGGCCGATCCCCGCACACCGATCCCCGCACCCCGGCAGCCTCCAGCCCCGGAGGGGACCGGTGAGAAGGCAGGCGGGACGAGCATCCCTGGCAGGAGGAGAAATTGGTTCCCTGCAGCCGGGTCAGGTGGCCTGGGGGCGGGGCCTGACAGCAGATTGTGTGAGGGAAGACCCTGGGTAGCCCGTCCAGTTCCAGGGAGAGAGATTTCCCAGAGATAACCCTGGGATCTCCGTGATTCAAGAGGAGCCAAAGCCCCACCCAGCCTGAAATTACTGGGTGTGGGCTCGTGGGGAAGCCCAGTCCCTCGCAGACCCCAGGGCCGGCGCTCCCAGCCGAGCCCTGCTCCCGGGTCTCCCCCCAGCCGTGTGCCACGGCACCACCTTCGGGAGACGCGGAGGCCACCCAGGCGGGAGCCCTGAGCACAGACTGGGCCTGCGTCTCCCCAGCTGCCCAGCAGGACCCAGGGCCCCTGAGGCGCATGCACAGGGCCTGTCACCGCGAGGGGGCTGTCCCACCGGCACGGCCAGCGTCCTCGGAGCCCAGACTGCTGGCCTCACCTCGCGGGAGCTGGCCTCGCCCCGGGAACTCCTGGGCAGGAGTCCAGGCCCCTGCCCAGCCTGGGACTCTGCGTCCCCAGTGCGGGGAGGGGGGCGAGCGCGGGGACTGCTGTCCCACCCTGTGGGGAGGGCCCCCATCTGCCGGCTGGCGGAGGCCGCCCTGCCATCAGTGACCCACTTGGGGAAGGGCCAGCTCAGCCGTGTTCCTGCAAGGGACACACGGCACAGTGGGCGTTTCCAGGCAGGCTCGCACCGGCAGGCTCGCACCTGCGCTGGGACAGCGGTCACCACCGGCTCGGGGCTCTGGGAGCCCTGCTGAGTGCGCTGCGGCCCCTCGGCCCCTCCTCCCACCCCCCACCACCCCGCACCCACTCATCGGTGTGAGGCAGAGGTTCCCGGGACCCACCACGCTCACGCGGTGGCACCCGGTTGTGCAAGGCCCTGGCACACCCGAGCCTGGGTGAGAACCTGGAAGGCCGCCAGCCGGGCCTGGGAACCAGGCTGAGAGGCCCGGGGAGCTGGCGGGCCGCCCACCAGGCCCACCTGGGCGAGGCCCCGTCTGTGGGGGGCGCCAAGGGCAAGCTCAGGGTGCGCTCGCGCCCAGCATCTGCAGGGCACAGGCACTCGGCCCAGGGGACAGACGGACAGGTGGACGGACAGAGGAGAGTCCTCTCGGGGGCCGTCCGAGGTGGTAAGGCGCCCGCAGACCCGGAAGGAGGCAGCGTCCCCACCCCGGCTGCTCAGGCCCCGGCAGGGCGGGTCAGGGGACGTGGAGGGAGGCTGGAGGGGGCCCTGGGCAGCCCAGGCCCCAAGGCACAGAGTGGAGCCAGGCCTAGGGGGTGTCCTGTCCCCACTGCCCCACTTACAGTGGGACAGAGAGCTGGCCAAGGGGCCGAGCACCTGGTTTCCGTCCCAGCTGGGCCTCTGACAAGGGCGGCCTTGGAGGGCCACTCCTGGGGGCCAGGGCCCTGGCCTGGGCCCCTCCGGCGCCACCCCCCACCCCCGCCCCAGGCACGAGGGCTGCGCTGGTCGCTCCCTGTCTGTCTCCCCAGGCGAGTGGCCTGGGCGGGCCGGCTCTCAGGGGTGCTGGGTCAGGGCCTCCAGCAGATCGGGGGCAGAGGAGACCTGCTGAAAACCAGATGGCAGCAGGGAGCAACTGCCAGGAGACTCCCCTGGGGGCGGGGGGCTGCCTGGAGGAGGCGACTCCGAGCCTCCCGACTAAGAAGGCTCGGACAGAGGAGACACGGGGCAAGGGCTGTTGCGAGGAGGGGGCTCGCCCAAGCGGGCGGGGGGGGGCAGGGCGGCGGGGGAGGGGAGCGCTTGCCCTGCCACAGGGCCTGGCGCACATGCTCACGCCTCACGCTGCCTGGGGACAGACGAGCTGAGCGTCCCTCACCCCCAGGGTGCTGGAGTCACCACCCTTTGAACCAGAGCCACAGCCAGACGCCCCGCACACGTCCCTACGGCCCCAGACCCAGACAGACCCACCGGCACAGGGCTTTGGGGACCCGAGGAGGGAATGGCCTCAGAGAGGCTTTATTGTCACTGTGCCCAACAAAGACACTTAGGCTGTGTCTTAACAACAGAGTGGGAAGGAGTCCCAGGAGCAGTGCATCTCGATCAGAGCCATGGGATGGGGGGCCTGCAATCCCTCCAGCCGGTCACAGCAGGAAGGAATGGCTGATGCCACAGCAAGATGGCTTCAGGTTAGACACCAGGCAGCACTTCCTGAAACGAGAGGTCTGCTCAGGCCCAGGGCAGACAGGCAAGTCCAGGCACCTGTCAGTGGGGCCCAGCCTTCCAGGAGGGAGGGACTCAAGGACCCAACAAATCTAGCCAGCCTCCAGAACCTTCCAGAAGGCCAGGGGATGGCACGGGGGTGGAGGTGTCAGCTGGGGCCCAGCCAGCACAGCCGGGAAGCAGGCGGGGCACGCAGCCCAGTGGGTCCCAGGGTAGGTGGTGCAGGAGGGCAGGACACACCGCAGAGGCACCCGAGCCCCCGAAGGCCCAGAGGCCTCCTTGGCCGTGGCTGGGGCCCTGCAGCGCTGTGTTCGGGGGCATCCAGGGGCGGCCCACAGGACAGGGTTCGGAGGTCGGGGGAAGCCCTTCCTCCAGGAAGCCCTCCTGACTGCGCCTGCCTCCCTCCAGCGCTTTCGGCTTCCCCTGCTGTGTGCGTCTGCCCACCACAGTCTCCTCCCGGACAAGCCGTAGGCCACATTCTCCAGAGAGTGGGGTGGGGGGCGGAGGGGAGGGAGGCTTCAAGCCAGAGAGCTTGGAGGAGCCAGCCCTGCTTGGGGGCACTTACCGGAGCCCCACCCTGGAGACTCTGCAGAAGGGCCACCACTTCCAGGTTCCCAGCGGCTTCTGCCTGTGGGGGTAGCCCGTGGGAGGGGCCCGCAGTCGGCAGCCTGGTCTGTGTCTGACCCCCGCCCAGCACACCCTGCCTGCCTCCTTCGGCCCCAGGGCTCCACCCTCGTCCCGCAGCTCTGGGGCAGGGGGCGGGGTCCGCCTGGGCTCCCCGACGGGACTTGTGCCCACCAGGAGAGTGTGGGCCCTTGCAGGAGGGGCAGAGGGAGGGGAGCTTGCAGAGCGGCCAGGCGGCCCCCCCGGAGGCGGCGGGGAGCGGGGTACTCACGACGAGCAGGGCGCTGCGCCCGTCGTAGCCCGGCTGCCTCAGGTCGGCGCCCGCCTGCCACCACGCCCGCAGACCCTCGCCGTCCGCCCTGGAGGCCAGCCTGGGAGGGGAGCGGGGAGGGGGGCCTGCTGGGCGCCTGCGGCCGGAAAAGCGGACCCAGCAGCGTGGGCCCCGGGGCAGGAGCGTGGGAGTGGGGCAGCCTGGGGTCTGGCTCCACCCGCGGGGGGGACTGACTCAGGTCAAGGGTGTGCGCACACGCACGCACGAGCAGGCACACACAGGCACGCACGCGGGCAAGCATGCACGGGCACACGCACGCACCCTGCCTGCCGACCGCGGCCGCCAGTTTCACATTTCACAACCGGCTCTCGCTGGGCGGGGCCCCACAGGCCCGGGGAGTCTGGGGCAGAGCGGTGGTTCCAGGGCAGCAAGGGCCGCGTGGGGGGGCGGGGGGGCCGCTTGGGAGAGGGCCCGGGCCCGCCCCGGAGGAGCGGCTGGCAGGCGGGCGAGGAGGCCCCCCCCCGGGCGCGCAGCAGGGTCCTCCACCGCCCAGGCTGTCGCGAGGCCGGCTCCCACCGGGGACCCGCTGGGGAAGGCCACGCTAGGTGTGCCGACCGGGGCGCCCCCGAGCAGAGCGGCCCGGCCACCCCACTCCCACTCAGGAACATCAGGAACGGCAGCTGCAGTCCCCGTCGCGGCGTGGGGAGATTCCTGGGGTGCGTCCCAGGGTAGGCCACCACTCGCGCCCGCTGCCTCCCGCACACTAACTCTGGGAAGGGGCGACCCGGCGCCTCCCCAATCCAGCCACGCAACTCCCAGGGGACTTAGCTGACCCAACTGCTCTCTGCCTCAGTTTCCCCATCTGTCAACAGAGCCAACAAGGCCCACTGGGGGTGCAGCCCGGAACCAGAAGTCCCTTCAAAGCCGAGACCAGTGATGTGGGCAGGCCCCACAGGTTCGGACGAGCCCCGCCCTCCCGGCCCCCGCCCTCCGCTAGCGCCTTCACACCCGTTTCCCCGGCTTCTCTGAGAACAGGGGGCAGGTCTTCTGCAGGATGTGACCCCCACCAGGGCTGGAGGGAGAGAGGCCCGGGCCTCCAGGGCCACGGGGGCGGGGCGGGGGCTCAGCCGGGGCTAGGGGTCCTGTTCCGGGGCAGGCGGTGCAGCCCCCTCACCCCACAGCCATCCTGAGACCTCGCCGCCGCGGCCGGAGGCTCTGGGTTCCAGGAGCACGCGCCCCGGCCGCTTCCGGCCCCCAGCCACAGCAGACAGGCCTCCGCCCTCCGCCTTCCCCAGGTCCCCCTCGGCCCCTCCCTCCGCCCCTCCGGCCGGGGGCAGCCTGGGCAGTGGCGCTGAGGAGGGGTCCCAGGGGCGGAGGGCGGGGCCGAGCTCTGCCCCCTCCCCGCCCCGCGCCCAGCCCTGCGCCTGCCTCCCGGGGCAGCTGTGGCGGCGTCAGGGTCACCGCGCTGGCCACGGGCGGCTGTGGCCCTGAAGCCCCCCGCCGCAGCCGGCCCCCTCCGTGCAGCAGCTGACAGGCCGCAGCCTCACCTGCACAGCTCCGTCCCCGCGTCCTCCAGCTCCTGGGGGGACAGGCAGGCCCCGGCTGCCCGCAGGAGCCCGATGACACCCAGGTGCCTGCCAGGGGAAAGGGCGTGCTGGCCACCAGCCCCACAGCCTCTGCTCAGCCCATAAGGACCTCCTCGGGCCCCGCACCCGCCGCGTGTCCAGGACGCCCGGTTCTGCAGGGCGGACCTGGCGGTGCAGGGGGCCCCCGCCTCGGGCCCCAGGCCGTGCTGTCAGCCTGCCCAGGCCGAGGAGCTCCTCCATCGCCCCACGAGGTCTCCCCTGCCCCCCTCCCCGGGCCCAGCCCGCCCTGGAGGACAGTCTGCCCTCTGCACATGCCCACCCCCGCTGGGGAAACTGAGTCAGGCCCTGCCCTTGGGGAGGGACGCAGGCAGGCAAGTGAGCACATGGGGCCGGGTTGACGCGCAGCCGCCATCTCCAGCCAGGTCCCTGGGGGGCCGGGCACGCCCCACAGGCCTCGCCCTCTGCCCTCCCTGCACTCTCAGGCCCCGAGAGGGAAGGCGTGCCCCGGGCCCCTCGCGCAGAGCGATGCACCCCAGCCCAGGGCTCCAGTGGAGGGGCGCCCAGGGTTGCTCTTCCTGGGACTCCCGAACACCCCGTCCCTGAAATAATCCAGGCTCTTGTGGGCCACCCCCCCACCCCCGCTCCCGGCTGTTGCCTTTGGGAACAGGGCAAAGGGCAAGGCTGCTGTCCCCAACCCACGACACACTGGTGTCCACTCTGCCCAGGGCCCTCTGCCCCTCCTTCAAGGCGACCTCAGCAAGAGCTCAACTCTGCAAGACCCCGCAGGGCCCCCCAGGAACACCTTAGGCGGGAGCCATGCCTTTAAAGAAGCGGGGTGTGGGGCCAGTGTGGGGTCCCCGTCCCACAGCCGTGCAGGCTGAGCGTGTCTCTCGGCACCTGGGCGGGGGGCTCCTCCCTCCGCCCCACCCCCAGGCCCTCAGGTGTTCCCTGGGAGCAAACGGGAGACCCCTCAGCTTTGTTTTTTTTCCCTGGGTTCTGCTGGTCCTGCTTGGCTCAGCTCAAGGGTCACCTCCTCCAGAGAGCCCTCCCCAGGCCGGGGGTGGGTGAGGAAGCAGGTGCCCTGGGCCCTGTCCAGCTCCGCCCGGGCCGCCCCGCCCCGCCCGGACGTCCACCGCGGGCCCCGGTACCTGCCCCGCACGGCCAGCAGCAGCGGGCTGAAGCCATCCTCGTCCCGGGCACCCGGGTCCGCCCCCCTCTGCAGCAGCATGGTGACCGCGCCAGCGTGGCCTCTCCGGGCAGCCACGTGCAGCGGAGTTTGACCATTAAAGTCCTGCAGGCTCAGGTCACTGCCCTGGATGGACACACGGACGCGTGCCCGCTGAGGAGGGGTTGAGCAGGGTCGGGGAGACCCCAGGGAAGCGACAGGCAGGGTCGGTGTGCTCCCCGAGGGAGGGCTCGGCACCGCCCCGGGCCCCACAGCTGCCGTAAGGCCCCGCGGCTGCCTACCCGGCCGGCGACCAGGGCACGGGGCAGTGAGGGCCCCGGGGGAAGCTCTGCCCCTGAGCCCGGCATGGCTGGGGTGCGTCCCCAGGGAGGTGGCACTCACTAGGTCTGCAAGGGCCCGCAGGGCCTCCAGGTCGCCGGCATGGGCCGCGGCACAGGCCAGCCTGGGTGCCAGGGCGTCCCGAACAGCATCGGTCTCCTGGGTGGGAAGCAGCAGCAGCTGGGCCCATGCCTTTCCCTGGGGTCCCCAGCACTGCTGCAGGGACGCAGGGACGCAGTCGCCACAGGCGCCAACGTGGGGGCGTGGGAGGGAATGCCCGGCCCCTGGAAAGACCCAGCCCCACGTGCCTCCCCAGTCCCCAGCGCCAGGTGTGTGGGGGCTGCCTCAGCTCCCCGAGACGCCAGGAGGCCAGGGGTCCCAGCAGAGGCCCCGCAGGCGCCCCCCCGACGCAGCCCCTCACGGCACATACCCACCCTGCCTCCCCTCTGGACACTGCCGGCCTGGCAAGCCACAGCGCACACCACGGCAGCTCGGCCTCCCCGCCCCCGCCCCCCGCTGCGCGGAGGGGAAACTGAGGTGCGGGGCACAGCCTGGGGCCACCCTGGACACAGCGCTCTCTGCGACCTCCGGTGCCCATGCAGGGCCCACGCGCTTCGCCCAGAGGCCAGGGCGGGTACGTGGCGGGGGCAGCGAGAGGCCCCAACCTCCCCTGCAAGGCTGGTCCAGCCGGGACCCCCAGTCCCAGACCCTGACGCCCATCCTTGCTTCTCGGCCCCTTCATGGGCCCAGGCAGCCTGGCTGGGATGGGGGGCGGTTCAAGACTGGAGAGGCCGTGGGGCCTGGTCTCAGAGCCCGGGGGCCCCTGAGCAGGGGGCCCCTCCTTCCCGCACCCAGAACCTCGGCGCCCACCCCACCAGGCAGCCCTGCCGTCCAGGCCACACGCTCCCGGCCCCTCCCCATTCGCTGCTCCACGAGCCCCTGCACACCCTCCTGCGGGGGACCCGGGCCCAGAACCCAGCCACGCCTGGTGGTTCCCTGCGCGTGCCCCGGCGTAACCATGGCTGTGGCGGGCACGTGGCAGACCCCGTGACCCTGTGGGGCCTGCCCAGCACTGGCAGTACCTGGCTCAGCCTGAGGAGCTGGGCCACCCCGAGTCCCTGCGAGCTCCTCCGAAGGGAGGGAGGGCCCTCGTCCGTCATGGGCAGCGACATCTCTCCACGAAGGTCCCTGGCCAGGAGCTGGGAAGGGGGCACAGGAGAGCCAGGGCCCACCCGGCCTGTCAGCCATGACGCGGCAGCCATGGTCAGCCCCGCGGCCGGCCCCAGCCTCCAGGCCTCGTAGCTCAGGGCCCCGGGGCCTGGCCGGGCCGCGTCGGAGGCCCGCCCGGGGAGCGCGGGCATGTGCCAGGCCTGGGGGTCCCGGGGAGGCGAAGGCCACGTGGGGCCTGCGTTCGGATCCATGAAGGGTGCGGGAGCGCGGGCCCCGGCGCTGGCTTGGCGGCCTGGGGGGCCCCGCGTCCCTGCCCTTTCCAGACCCGTCGCGTCCCCCCAGACTGGCCCCCACCGTCGGCCGTATTACTCCCCCCGCCCCGCACGCCCTCGGGATCCCATGTCCGAGCCCACGGCCTGAGGGGCTCGCACCTCCTTCCGCTGGTCCAGGCTCAGCCCGGGCTGGCCCAGCACGTAGGACAGCTTGGCCAGGGCAGCCTCGGACGTCATGTCGAAGCCCGAGATGACGCCCGTGCCCGCCGCCACCTGCGGGGCCGGGGCGCGGGGGTCAGCGGGGCGTGGTCGTCCCCGCCCACGTGCCCCGAGCCGGCCCGGCCCTCCCGCGGCCCGCCGGGGCGCCCCGCCCCCACCATGCCGGTGGCGTAGTCCAAGGTCACGGCGCCCTGCAGACAGTGGGAGCAGTTGAGGATGAGGAGGCCTCGCTGGGAGGCCGTCTGCAGCTCCTGCAGCAGGTCGGGCTTGGTGGGCCCGTTCCCGGAGCCGAAGGTCTCCATCACCACGCCCTTCAGGGGAGGCTGCAGGAAGGCCCGCACCTGCGGGCCGGGACGGGATGGGGGCCCTTGGCTTCCAGCACCAGCCGCGGCCCAGCCGGCCGGCCTGCCCCTCTGCGTCGGCCGGAGGCCGTGGGGCTGCCGCTGCACTCGCGGGGTGCCCAGCTCCCAGCCAGCCCCGTCGAGGGTCCCGGGAGGCTGCTCCCCACCAAGCCCTCCCAGCGGAACTCCTTGTCCCTTCCAAGTGTGTGAGGCCACGGCTGGGGCAGAGGTGACCAGGACACCGTGGGAAGAGGCCGGAGGAGGTCGTGGACGCGGCGGCCCCACCACCCTCCGTGGCCCCGGCCTACCCGTCTCCCGCACAGCGGGGTGCCCCCAGCCGCTGGCCCACACATGCACGGCTCCCCTGATACGCGCCGTGTCCCAGAAAAGCGGAAGCTGGGCCCCGAAGCCTCCGGGGAGGCGGGGGGCAGGCAGGGGGCAGGCGGGGCCCTAACGGGTTGTCGCCCTCTTGTGCCTGGGCCTGAGGTGGCCTCGACGCGGCGGGAAGTAGGGGCGCCGAAGAGGGCAGGAGAGGAAAGCGGGCACCCCGGGGGCGGGCCTACCAGGGAGGCGGGGATCCCGGGGTAGAGCCGCAGCAGGCCCACGTCCCGCTCCATGCTGCTGTGCACCACCAGCCGGTCCTTCCCGCTGGCCTTCCGCACCAGCTCCCGGTTGACTGTGAGGGCAGGGGACCGGGTGGCACCTAGGAGCCGTCTCCAGGCCCAGACCCCCGCCCAGCCCCCTCCGTGCCTCCCGGACTCCCTCTGGCACCTTCAGAGCCCCGAGGCCTCTGGGCCACCGCCCGCCCGACTCCCAGCCCTGGGCTCACGTGTGCCCCGGCTCGGGCCGGGCCGCCTCGGGGGCGTGGGGCTCAGCGGGCAAGGAGGGCGCCCAGGGACGGAGGCCTGCCTGGCCCCGCGGGCTGCGGGGCAGGGGTGCGGGGAGGGCGTGCAGGGCGAGGACACGCCGCAGACGCGGCGCCGCTGCGGGGTCCCAGTGAGCTGGCGGCCGTGGACCCCGGGAGAGGCGACGGCGCTCTCAGACGCACCAGCCCCGCCTGCCCCGTCGGGGCGCCCCCCGCCCCCCTCCCCCGCACCACAGCCCGGCGAGTCCGTGCAGGAGCGAGCGCGCAAGACTCCACGTGCGGGGAAAGAAAGCCTCCGTCTGAGGCACCCAGAGTCTCAGCGGCCTAACATGGGCTCGCCCACCTCCCACGCCGGGGTAGCGGTGGGTCCCAGCCCTGTGGATGGAGAGGGGCAAAAACTCGGGGCCAGTGCCCCTCGGGCCTGCCGTGCGGAGGGCTCCCGGAGGGTCAGTCTCTCTGGTGTGATGGCCGCCGCCCGGCCAGGGCCCAGCCGCAGGGGTGCACGGCAGGCTGGCAGCGGGTCCGGCCCGCGACCCTCAGGCGCCCAGCGCCCGGCCGTGCCCTCAGCCCCCCGGCAGCTCGGGTCAGCAGAGGCAGGGGTGGGGGGCAGCCCTGCCGGCACCGACTGTTGTTAGAGCCCGCCTGAGGTGCGGGCCCCCTGCACCCCAGGGAAACCGAGGCCCAGAGAGGAGAAGAGCCGAGGCTGCACAGACGGGGCGGGGCCGGGCTCAGGGCTCCCGCCAGAGCCCCCCCACACCCCGGGGCGGAGGCCTGCGCGCCCCTGCTGTGTCTGCCGGAGCGATTCCCACGGGATAACAAACGGAGGACGTTCCAGGCGGCTGCCCTCGCACTTGGAGTCGGAGGCGGGGGCCGCGGGGAGAGGTAGCCGGCCCGGCCAGGAGAGCACCCGCCCCCAGCCGGGGCATCCATCAGACGCCCTTTGATTTAGGCTCCTCCGCCCCAGCTGTGCCGGCAGATAAGGCGTCAGTGGGCATGAGGCGGGGGGCTGACACCGCCCGGGAGGGACAGCCGCAGGGGGGTTTGCGACAGAGACAAAGGGGGCCCGCCCTCCGTGGTGGGCCGCCCCCACAAGAGCCCAGGGAACCCGGCCCTGCGCCCAGCCAGGGGCCGGCTGACCCCGGACCAGAGGGGCCAAGCAAGGGAAGAGGGGCAGCGGCAAGCGCTCGGGCCTGGGGCTTCCCAAGAGCGCCCGCGGTCCCCCCGAGGCCCGATGCGGACCCCGCGCGCCTTCGCCACCCCCCCCCGGGGGGGTGAGTCACGCCCTTTCCTGAGCCCTGAGCGCTCCGTCCGCAGGGGCCTCGGCGGGGAGGGGACAGTGAAAACACAGGAACCCCCGGAGTGGGACCAGGCTGGCGGCATCGGCCTGCCACTGCCTTGCTAGACACCGCGCGAGCCCGGGCAGCCCCTCCCCGGCCCCCGCGGCCCCTCCCCGGCCCCGCCAGCCACACCCTGGGCCGAGCTGCTGTTTCTCAACATCAGCTGCCGAACCGGCTGGGCCTGGGTGGGCGGGCCGGGTTCTCACACCCTCACGGCACCCCAGCCAGTGGGAAGCCGTCGGGGGCAGGGGCCCGGGGGCCCGGGGCGCCTCTGTCCTCGGGCCAGCCCCAGCCCTGCGCCCACCAAGTGGCTGGGCCAGGCAGAGCGGCATCCCTGCGCCAGTGGCCTGCCTGGGCTTGGCGAGGTGCAGCCAGAGGCCCCGGGACCCAGTGAACTCCTCCGCACCTGCCAGCCAGCGGGCTTCGCCCCGAGGCTGCTCTCAGGAGCTGCAGATAAGGTGTGACTCAGACGCAGCCCAGGGAGGAGGGGGAGGGCCAAGCGCAACCACGCAGCCTGGGCAGGGAAGCCAAGCCCTCTGTCAAAACCGGCATGCATGCCACCTCCTCCAGGAAGCCTCCCGGACTGCCCTGGTCCCCAGCGGGCCCGTGGAGCCCGGGGTGTGCTACACGCACGCGAGGTGTGTGGGGTGTTCTGGGCCTCCCACCCCCTGGCAGGCACCAGGGAAGCAGGTTGGGTGGGCAGGGGCGGGGGGCGCCGGGCCCGAGCACCGGAGTGGGAGTCAGGGCTCAGAGCCCAGCCAGCGAGCCCCCATGGGGCCCCGCCCGTTCCCACCTTGGTTCCCCCACTGGCACCTCCCCCTGCCCTGGCCACCTCGGCCCCATGACCCCTGGGAAGGACCAGGGCAGCCAGCAGGGCCCGCCTGCCCCTGGGCCTTGACCCCACAGTCGTGTGTCCTGACGTCAGATCCCAAGGCTCTCAGGGCTTTCGTAGTCACGTGACCAGCCTGCCCCCCGCCCCGGGGAAGAGCCCAGTCCTTCACCTGCTGCACCCCAAGACCTCCAGAGCCTCTTCGCAGTCGGCCTCCAGGAGCTGCCCCTCCCAGACCCCAGCAGGCTCCCCTCGGCCCCGGCAGAGCCCTGGTGGGCGCGAGACCGCCTCCGGCAGCCCCGCCGGACGCGCCGCCTGGGTCCTCTACGCCAGGGTCCTCTACGGCGACAGCCGCGGCCCCGTCCCGAGCAAGGCCTCACGGCCCCCACACTCCCGACAGCGAGGCCGGCGAGGCCAGGCCTGGCGCCCCCGCCGGTCACCAGCCCCTGCCCCTGCCCCCGGGACCCACAGCTGGGGCTGCGGTGGGAAGGGCCCAGGTCCTCCAGGGCCCCCGGCTCAGGCAGGAAGTGAAAAGCACAGGCTGCGCTGGAGCTGTTCTCACTCCACAGCCAGGCGGGCGGCGGGGCCACCGGAGCAGACCCACGTCTCACGGGAGCCCGCAGACGGTCCCGCCGGTCCCAGGGAGGGGCTGCCGTGCCAGACGGGAGTTGGAGGAGCTGGCCACACCCACCTCGGACGGAGTGGGCCGGGGTGCCACTGAGAGAGGAGCCAGGAGACAGCGGGAGGCACCACGGGGTGCAGAGAGAGGGGTGGCCTGCACGGGACAAGGCCTGAGCTTGGGGCGCAGGGCGAGGGGCACGGCCTCCCCAGAGTGGCCCCCGGACACCTGGCCTGCGGGAGACACACGGGGGCTGGGCTGCCCGCCAGGCTCAGGAGGCAGAGGAGGAGGTCCTGCCGCAGGAGCCACATCCCTGGGGACCGAGTATGTGGCACCGTCACTAAGAGGGACTCCTCAGCCGGGGGCCACGTGGCCCGCAGGGGCAAGTCCCCCAGACCTGCTCCTCCGTGCCACCCCCTGGCCCGAGCCGGGGTTCCCCTTGGGGCCTCCCTCCTGCAGGGCCCACAGGCGCCTCCCTGCGGGCCTGATCCGCCCAGCTTACTCATGACGTCAGTGCCCACGATGGCCAGAGGCGGCAGGTTCGGGGAGCAGAAGGCCGAAAACCCGCGTGTGTCCACCTTGGTCACGCGGGTGCCCCGGAACAGCTGGTTCTGGAAGAACAGGCAGACCTGCCGGCCGGGCGGCCGCGGCGTGAGACCGCGGGAGGGCCCCTCCGCGCGGCCCCTGCCCCAGCCGGGAGGGCCGGGCGTCTCAGCGGGGGGTGCTGCCCCGGGACAGCGTGGAGGAGGGAGAAGCCGCCCACACGACGCCGGGGACGCCCGCTTCGTGGGCGCCAACACGCGCGCGGCGCAGTTATGCGAACGGGGGCGGGAGGGGGGCCCCGCGGACTGACTAGGCACCGGGGAGCCGGGGGTGGCTGCGCTTTCCGCTGCCCACTCCCCACACTGTCCTGCGCGACGCGTCCCCTCAGCGCAGGGCAGTTCCCTGAGGCCCCAGCCCCGCCCCAGGCTGGGCAGGTACCTCGGGGATCACGTACTGGCCAGCCATGAGCAGGGCACCCAGCAGGTTCTCCCGGCCGTCGTTCCACAGCTTGTGGATGGGCACCTACGGGGCCACGGACGGAGCCGAGTCGGCGCGGGAGGCCGGCGGGGCGGGCTCCGCTGCTGGGAGGGGTCCGCGGCCCCGCCTCAGGACTGCGGCCCAGCCGGGCCCCCACGCTGGGCGGCCCCCCCCCGTCCACCGGCCCCCCCGGGGCCCCCGATGCCCGGCCCGGCTCCTGGCTCCCTCCGGCCCAGCAGGACGGGCGCGCCACGCGGTCAGCCCATGCGAGCAGCGCAGGAGCCTCCCGGGACTGAGCGGGGAGCCAGGCGTCACCTGGGCTCCGGTGAGGACTACGGTCTTCTGCAGGTTCTCCAGCACAAACGCAAGCACGGAGGCGGCGAAGGCCATGGTGTCGGTGCCGTGGATGACCACGAAGCCGTCGTACTGCTCGTAGTGGCTCTGCAGGGCGGGGGCGCTCAGGCTGGGGACGGGGGCTGGCCCTCCGCCGCACGGACGGGCCCCCCACGCCGCCGGGGGGCCGGGGAGGCGCCGGCGCGCCCTGGGCATCGAAGGCCCTCGCTGGAAAGCAGCCGCGTCTCTCCCTGCCCCAGGCTCCAGGCCTCCCTACCGACTTGGTGTGAGCCCGCCGTGCGGGGGGCGGACGGGGGGCTGTGGATGTTCCCCGAGGACAGGCAGGCACCCGGTGGGGTCACCCCCAGGCGCTGTCCAGTCAGGACGCCCAAGAACGCTGGCCAGTGGGAACCTGACAGAGCCCGGCTCAGTGGTCCAGAGAGCCCCACTGAGGGCCGGCACCACAGGGCAGCAGGAGCCATGGGGGCGTCTGGGGGTCCAGCAGGCGGGCCCAGCCTGGGCACAGCTGGTCCTGGGGGCCAGCTGGCTGGCAACCAGGGCAGGCGGGGGGGTGCTGAGGGGCAAGCCGGGGAAGGGTCCTCCCCGGCACTGGCACGCCGGCCAGCTCTGCAGAGGTGAGGGTAGCTGCCTGGACGCCCCTGCCCCTGCCTCCTGGAGGGTGGCCAGGATGGGGCCTCGCTGCAGCTGTGAGGGGCCCAGCGGCCGGCCCCTCCTGTGGGGACTGAAAGACCGGCAAGCTGGCCCGGACCGCGGAGCTGAACCACATGGCGGGCTGGGGCGCCATCTGCTGGCCACGCGGGGCTCCCCCGCAGCCCCTGCGTCCCTGCGGCGCCACCTGCGGGCAGGACCGCAGATGCACGTGCAAAGCGCTCCGGCACCTGGCCGGGGACACGGCCCCAGACCACAGCAGCCACACGCCCGCGGGTGGCCGGCGCCCCGCTCAGGGACAGCATGGCCTGGCCCAGGGCCACACACGGTCCCAGACGCTCCCGATGAGGGGGACGTGGTGAGTCCCAGGAGGCTGTCCGGCCCCAGGCAGGAGACCAGCTGGGACTGTGGCCCCGGGAGGGAGCCTGCCAGGTGAGCCTCCAGGAGGCAGGTGCGAAATGGGCCTGGAGGGGGCGGGGCGGGCCGCCCGGCCAGCACGTGCAGGGCAGCGTAGGGGGGACACTGGGGACGCCGTGGAGCGCCCTCCGGTGGCAGGAAAGGCGTGCACGCTCAACGCGGAGAGCCAATGCCTCCTGCACCCTTTCGTGGAGGGTCTTAAACCCACCGAGGCCACGGCTGGGGGCGGGGCACGGGGGGAAGGGCGGGGGGTCGGCCCGGCGTGGCGCTCCTCCGTCTGCGGGGAGGCAGCGCACATCCTGCCAGGGACACTCACGGGACAAACCGGCTGTCCGACCCGACCGGAGCCGCTGTCCGGCGCTCTCCCGTCCCCGGGAGGGCCTCGCCCTCGCTGCCCGCCCTCCCGTCGCCCCGGAAGCGGGGCCTCGGGGGCCCTGCAGCCGAGCTGCGGCCCGCGTCCTGGCACTTCCCTGAGGCTGGGGCCCCACCGCAGACCCCAGCGCACCGGCCTCCGCGGACCCCACACGCCCAGCGCCGCCCACGGGCCGCACCCCCGCCCCCTCCCGGGCCTCCGCCCCACCCCCACGCCCGGCTACCTCGATGGTCTGGGCGATCTGGACCCACTCCGTGATGGTCATGTCGCTGGAGTCGAAGAGGGGCTGGCACTCTAGCACCGTGTAGATGACCCTCTGCTCGGGGCTGGCCGGCCTGAGGGAGGCGGGAGGGTGGCTCCCACGCGGGCCCCCTGCCCCAACCGGGCCGGGCCCCTCTGCCCAGCAGGGCCCGCGTCCCTCCGCCCCACACCCCCACGCATCGTTGGCGTCCTGAGTGCAGGGCCCGGCCTCCCTCCCGCCAGGAGTCCCCGGAAGCCGGACCGTGGTGGCTGAGAGAGGGCACGGGTGGGCGCGGCCCCCTGCCCACCCCCAGCTCCGAGGGAGGCCGGGCCCAGCCCGGGGCGGGGTGGGAGGCAGCCTGGGGGGGGGGCTGGCAGGAGGGGGCTGGCGACCCGGGGCCGCTCCGCACGCCGCTGGCCGTCCGGCCAGGAGGGGCACCCATGGCCGGGCCGCGCTGAGGGACGGGGCCTCAGGCTCCCTTGAAGGGGCCTCGGTCGGCTCGGAAGCCGTGGGGTGGACACAGCGGTGGCCTCCTGCCAGGGCTTGGCTGGGAGCTGGCCCAAGGGCCCTCCCCCGTGACGGCCGCCCTGCCCCGCCCGCCCCTGCAGGGGACTCACGGCAGCACCAGGGTGTCCTCGGGGAGGCCACGGGCCCGGGCGTGCTCCTCGTCATGGAACATGGGCAGTGCCCTCAGGACAGCGGCCAGGCCCTTCCCGGGGACCAGCACTGCGGGGGACGGGGGCGGGGTCAGGGCGGCCGCCCCTGCTGGCTCCTGCAGCCACGGGCCCTCCCCCGCTGCCGGCCCGTGGGGGGCCGGGCCGGGCCGGGCGTGGGGCAGCAGCCAGGGCTGGCCTGGGGGAGCACCACCCCCGCCCCCACGTGAGCCCGGGCCCCCAGCTGGCGCCTGCTCCTCTCACCTGTCACCGCCCTCTGAAGCCCCCAGGGCGCCTTCCCTGTCCCCAGCTCAGGGAGCCTGTTCCGCTCTCCTTCCTTGGATCTTGGGACCTCCCGTGTGTGGGGGGCCCCAACTCTCTTGTGTGTGCAAGGTCCCCCTACATACATGTTGCACGTGCTTATTTTTACTTACGAAAAACAATACTTTTCTGGGTTTTGTGACATTCTTGGCTTTATGTGATTTCCCTCATCCTTCTAAATAAATATCTATTTTCACACCTAAGTCTGGTTTTTGTAAATTGTATTATTATTTTTTTTATCTTCACCTGAGAACATGCTTATTAAACATCGATCAATTGCCTCCTGTATACACCCCAACGGAGGGTGGAACCCACAACCCAGGCATGCGCTCCGACTGGGAACTGAACCCGCAACCTCTTGGTTTATGGGACGATGCTCCCACCAACTGAGCTGCCCGGCCAGGGCAAAATTGTATTGTTTTCCTAACAAGGGCCTCCTGGCTTCAGGCAGAACCAGAGGCTGCCCTGCCTGCCCGGGGCCGGGGTCAGGGCTGCCGTGCACGCAAGGAGCCGCGTCCTTGGCGCAGGTCGCATGTGCTCCTCCGTGAGGGACGGTTTGCCCCAGCACGTCGGGTCCCCGGGAACCACCTGTGGCGGAGGCCACACAAATGGGAGCCTGAGCACCTGTTCAGAAGAAGGTCCAGGCCGGGGACCCAGACACCACATTGCGGGACTGGCATCGGCTCCGGGGTCTCCTGCAGCCTCCCCAGCCCAGGAGCTCCGCCCGCCCCGAGGCAGGTGGCGCCACAGCACGAAGCCTGGGGCCTCCGGGTTCTCTGCCCGCGAGGCTGCCTGGCCTGCCCCTGGGTGTCAGCCGTGTTTGGATTCTTGATACCCCTTGCCCTGTGACACCTCTGATGAACTCCGGGAGGGGATGAGCCACAGGCTGTCCCTAGCTGCCACCCTCTGCCCTCCCCTCTGTCCTGACCCTGGGCAGGGCGTGCCCTGCAGGGCAGTGTTTACCAGCAGGTGCAGAAAAGCTCTCGATGGCGTGAATTCCACAGCTTCGCTGGGACCAGCCTCCTTCCCTCCCCCACCCCTGCCCCCGGGTGCCAGGCCAGTTAATCATTGACACGGGCGGCCTGTGGTCCCAAGTTCACCGACCCCCACTGGGCTCTCACGGGGCAGGGGCTTCCCCAAGGCCCCCGGGCCCGGCTCCCAAGTCCGGTCCCATCTTGCTTCTTCCCCGGCCTGGGTGCTGCCCTCACCCCTGGATGCAGAGAGGGCGACACACTGTCCCTGAAGACCGAGCAGCAGACGTGCCTCGGCAGGCCCAAGGGGGCCGCGCAGCCCTGGCCCGGGGCTCCCCGGCTTCTCCTCTTCCGGGGCCGGCAGGGACCTGGTCTTGGGCGTCTTCCCCCTTCCGCCCCGGGGCTTCCCCCCGTGAGGTGGGAAGGGTCTGAATGCAGGGTCAGGCCACAGGAAGGCCTGATGCCGGGTGGCGGGCTCCTTCGGGAAGCTGAGCCCTCCCTCTGCCAGCAGCTGGGAGATTCCGCCGTGACCGCTGTGGACGAGGAGGCCCTGCCCGAGGCTGGGGGCCCCACCTCCTCCTCTTCTGAGACCCAGGGCTCAGAGGACCAGTGTCCCCTCCTGCCGGGCAGGCTGGCTGCTCTGAGCCCGGCGGTCAGGCCCCTGGCCCCTGGGGTTCCGCTGGCTTTGGGGTGGACCCCTGCTGACCTCAGCCTCACGGGCTGCCAACCCCAGTGGCCCCAGCAGACCTCCGGGGACCTGAGGTCTCTGTCCCATGGGCCCCACTTTCTGGGGCTGAGGCCTCCAGGTGGCCTTCCGGGCCCGTGGCCTCCGTGGCCTCCCTGGGCTGCTGCCTCAAGCGCGTGGGACGTGACGCCGTGCGGGCAGGAGAGGGGCCAGAGCCCGCCTTCTCCGGCCACCTGGACCCTCGGGAACGCCGTGCTGAGCTCAGCAGAATGGCAGGTGGACCCCTGCCAAGCCGGGGGGGCCAGCAGCGTGGACAGGACTCCAGACGGAGTTGGCAAGCCGGCCAGCCAGGGGGC
Source organism: Pteronotus mesoamericanus (assembly GCF_021234165.1). Taxonomy (NCBI): domain Eukaryota; kingdom Metazoa; phylum Chordata; class Mammalia; order Chiroptera; family Mormoopidae; genus Pteronotus; species Pteronotus mesoamericanus. The sequence goes on along the minus strand of NW_026555082.1, from coordinate 2,903,090 downwards.
CGCCGCCCGCTGCCCGCCCCAGCGCCGCTCGCCCGCCCGGGGCGGCCCTTCCCAACACAGGCGCCTGGTCGGCCATCAGGCGCCCGCAGCCCCGCGGTCCCGCAGCCGGCGGCCCCGGGACCCGCTCCTCACTCCGGAGCAGCTGCTGGTTTAGGGCGGGTAGAGCGCCGCACGGGCCCGCGGTGCATTCACCAACTGGCAAGCTGCGCTGGTCAGACACGTGAGAGGTGCCGTAGCAGGCGACTGGGGCCCGGCAGCCCCGGCACAGCCACCAGCTGGGGTGGCCGGCGTCCGAGCCTGCCAGGATGGGGCTCCACACGGCTCTGGGTCCTGGGGCCCCGCACACAGTGGGCCTCCCGAAAGTCCCCTGGGGGCGGGAGGTGGAGGGACAGGGGCCCGGCCCGGAGGAGCAGCTGTCAGAGAGCGGAGGGTGTGTGAGGAGCTGCTTCAGTGGAAAGGGGTTGGGTAAGAGGACAGAAGGGGAAGGGGCCCTTCCCCCCCTTGACAAGGGCAAGGGAGAGAGTTCTCTGCTGGACGTCGGGCAGGGGCAGGAGCTGGGGTAGTCCTGAGGGACGGAGAGGCCAGGCTGCCCGCTGGGGAGGGGAGCCGGGAGGGGGTGCGGGCAGGAAGGTGCCCCAGTGTGGCTGGCACTTGGGGTAGCGGAGGGAGCAGGGGAGGGAGAAGGCCCAGCGCCCCTGGGAAGCGGGACTCTCTGGGCACGGCTGACGCGTGGACAGCGAAAGAGCAGACGGGGGTTCACGGAGGTGGCTGAGGGGGTGACTGGGCCCACCTGGGGCGGGCGGGCGGGGGCTCCCCGGCCGCCGAGAGCAGCCTTGTGGGAGGCACCTGCAGTTTCCTGCTGTCCTGGGAATGCAGGGACGTCCTGGGGCCCCCCTCGCCCCTGTGGGGCGCCAGGCCCCCCGGACTGGGTCCCTCCATGAAGGCGGCACCCCTGCCCCAGCAGCCTGTGGACCGGGTGCCGGCCCAGACCCTCGCCCCCACGCAGAGCAGTCGCCCCTTCCAGGCTCCGATGAGGCCGATACCACAGAGGAAGAGAAAACTAAGGGGGCCCCATGCCCCAAAGCCACCTGCATGTGAGCAAATGCATCCCCGGAGGGGACAGAGCCCTCGGGGCGGCCCGGCGCTGGAGACAGGCAGTGGACGCCTAGGCGGGTCGCACTGCGGCCGCCGGGCGGTCCCAGGGGTGAGTCTGGCCCCCTAAGCACCTGCCCGCGGGCGTGCCGGTCGGGAAGCGGCGAGACAGGTGCTCTGGCGGCCTCCGGCCCACGGCGCCCAGGGCACCGGGCCCCCGGGGCTGGCGGGCCGCTGCCGGCGTGCTGCGCCTGCCCTCCCGGGCGGCTACTGGAGCCGAGAGGGCTCGGGGTGCGGCGGGCGGCCGCGGGACAGCGGAACAGCGCGAGGGCCACCCGGCGCGCCCAGAGGCCGACTCACCGCCGCTCTGGCTCCGCATTCCGATGGTACCGCCCGTGTAGATGGCCAGGAGCCGCCGCTCGGGCCCCGCCGCGCGCGCCATGTCGGGTCGGGGGCCGGGGGCCGGAGAAGGCGGTGGGCGCTGGGAGAGGCGCGGCGACCCCACGGGACCTCGGGGACTGAGGGCAGGAGAAAGAGCATGTGGGCAGGACAAACGGGTGGGCGGGGGCCTGGGGCGGGGCGTCCTGTCCGGGGGCGGGGCAGCCACTGGGGCGTAGCTCGGGCTGGAGGCTCCAGTGCCCCTCCGACCCGGGCGCCCGCGCTGTTGCCTGGCCCGGTGTCCACCCCTTGGGGTGGCCGAGGGTGGGCGGAGGCCCCAGGCCGCCCCGTCCCCGAAGGGAGCCAACCCCCGGGGCGAGAGCCCGCGGGGAGCGCGCGGCGCAGGTTCGACGCTGGCGGACCCAGTGCGGACGCCCGCAGCCCAGGCCGCGGGAGCCCCGGGGCACGGCGCCGCCTCTGGACGGAGCCGCCGGCCCGCATCCGACTTTATTCTCCGTGAGCCGCGCCGGCACTGGGGTGGCGGCGCGATCCTTCCGCTGCCCAGCGGGCCGCGTCCCTCCCGCGGGCGGAGGAGCCCCAGCGAGGGTGCGGGGGCCGCAGTGACGAAGGCGCACAGCCCGCACGCGCGGGCCGGCCCCCCCTGAGGCCTCCGCCTCCTGAGCGTGACCGCGGGCGGCTTGTGTCCGAATCTCGGCTTTCCGGGTCACAGTCAGGAGGGGTTCGGTCCCGCCCTCCCCGACCTCAGCGCCGCGCCCGGGTCCGGGGCGCCCCGGAACGCGGGGTCGCGGCTGGGCCCCTCTGTGCCTGCCGCGGCCCCCGGCTACACCCCCGCCCCGGCAGTTGCCCGCCCCGTCCCTGGCAGCCTCGCCGCCAGCCTGACGGAGCCGCCAGAGCCCGGGGGGGTGGGGGCGCTGAGCGCCCCGCTGGGGCCTGCGGGAGGCCGGGCTGCCGTCTGTCTCGCTCCACTCCGACCGCACCTGTTCGTGGGCAGCGCTGCCACAACCGCCTCTCGGGGCGCGGACTTGGCGATGCGTTACTGGGTGTGACGCCGAAGCACCGGCGACAGAAGCTAAAGCAAATGGAACAACGTCGAACTTGAAAAGTTTTGTACATCAAAGGACACAATCAACAAAGTGGTAAAACACTTACAAAAAAGTTAAAGACGGTAAATTCTGCGGTTTTCCTCAATAGGCAAGACAGACTACGAAAGTGTTCACAAAACTGATACGACAAAGGACTTGTATCCGGAGTAAACAAAGAGCTGCCACCCAAGGGGCGCGCGGGAGGTGCCGCGACGGGGGCCTCACCCCTCGCCGCCACGCCCGCTGCAGCGGCCTCTGCCGGCAGGGCCTGGCATTCCGCACCGGGGCCAGGCGCCGCCGCGGGGGGCTCCACTTAGCAGGGCGCGCAAGCGCCACAGTCACTTTGGACAATGGGCCAGTTCTGGGCAGACTTACACCGCCCCGGGCTGAGGACGCAGCGGTCCCACCTGTCCGGCTGTGACCCAAGAGAAGGGCAATCGTCTGTCTGCAGACTTGTTTGGAGCAGCTTCGTTCACTGTGGGCCGGACTGAGGGCAGGTGCAGCGCCCTTCAGGAGCACAGCGGACCAAGGATGAAGCTCAGAAACCTGGCGGGGGCAAACGCAGCCCACGGGGGTCGGGGGGGCGCGGGAAGGCTTCCCTCCCGTGACCTCGGCAGCAGCTGGGACACGCCCCCGTGCGCAGGCTCAGATGCTGGGGCCCTGGCGAACTGCAGAGCCGTCGGGCGCCCCAGGGCAGAGGCGGCCGCGGCCGCGCCCTGCGGGGCTCCTCGGAGCTCCCGGAGCTGGGACTCAGCCCCGGGCATAACGGAGGCCTCGCACGGCCTGAGACGGGGAAGAGCGCCTTCCCTTTAGAGCCGCCTGACCTGCCCATGTCTTTCAGGGTTCGCGTCCACTAAAAGCCGTTCCTGAATAAACGTGAACTACCAGTAACATATAGACACCACTTATGTAACAGTTCTCCAAATTCTTCATTAAAATGTTTGTACAAAATCGGGGGTTCTGCTTTGTCAAAACTTCTCCATATTTCCCACCTTTTTCTTCCTGTGTAAAGCGTTCCCGATGGCTGGTCGTTTGCAAGCTCACAGGGGGGAACCTGGTTTTGCGGCGGAGGCAAAGGCTGCACTTCTGAGGGACTGGGCTAGGTGGCAGTGTGTCCCCGCCGCCGGCGCCGCCGCCACCTCTCCGCCCACCAGGAGGACGCGGCTCCGGCTCCGGCACGGCGCTCGCAGGGCCTACAGAGCGAGCTCCTCCTGAAAGGAGACCCAGGCCGGAGAGCTAACGTAAGAGATGCTCTGCAGCTTCTGACTCCAGGTCTTCCAGAGCTCACCCTCAGGCGAGGTTCCGCCAACGGACACAGGGCCCACCGCCTTTCACGCTGCGCCACTTCCGTTCACGACATTTCCTCCTGTTTCACTGAAAAATGCCCTCTCCCATCACGTCCTACGATCGGGACCCCGACAGAGGCACGCGCAGGGCGCGACCCAGAGCACCCGGGGCCCCTCGGCGCCTGGGTCTTCACTGTCAGGACCAGGACGGGGCACCTTCCCGGCGGGGAGGGCCCTTCGCCAAGCACGAGTGCCCGGGAAACCGCTGTGCGTCCTCCAGGCAGTTGATGTTGTTTTACTTTTTCTGTAAGGTTTTTTTTACAGAGGGGGAGGAGGGGGACAGAAAGACTGATGTGTGGTTGTCTCTGCACCCCCTCCTGGGGGCCTGGGCCCTGACCGGGAATCGAACCGGCAACCCTTTGGTTCGCAGGCTGACGCTCAATCCACTGATCTATACCAGGGCTTTCTAACTTTTTAGAAAGTATATACTGTATCAAAAAGCAACTATGTTTCACTGCTTGTAATACAGACCAAAAATAAAGGAGGCTTTGAAAAGGACATTCCCCTCACGTAAAGGCAGTCCATCTGACAGCAGGCAGCCGGGGGGTGGGCTAGCGGGCTGGCACTGCGGCGGAGAGGACCCAGATTCTGCCACTGCTTGGGGGTGGTTTCCCTCAAGGCTGACGACGGCTGCAGAAGCTCCAGCCATCAGGTCTGTGGTCCAGGGAAGCGGCAGGAAAGGTGTCTAAGAGGAAAAGACCCGCCCCATGCCTCTACCCAGGCGACAGGGGTCATCATGGAGTGTGTGTCCTCCCATGCTTTTTTCTCTGTGCTCTGGATCCCACCGACACACACACACACACACACACACACACGCTCTGTGTGAGGGGGGAAGGGGATTAATGGTTTTAAAAGCAGGCAGCATTCCCGTGTCTTCCTGCTCCTAGACGCCGTGCCTGGAGGACGCCCCTGCAGGGCAGCGGCGGCTGCCACGCCGCCTTCCCCGGCCGCCCTGCTCCCGGAGGGACGGCTAACCCCAGGGTGGGCGGCGCAGCCCCTCCTGCTGCGGCACCGAAGCTGCGGTCCTCACACAGCCGAGTGGCGGGAGGGGGCTGTTTCCGGCTCTCACAGATGTTGCCAGACTGGTTTCCAAGAAGCTGGAACACGTGCGACCTTACCCGCAACATGGAAGCATTTCCCCTCCCTACCCCCGCAACAAGTGACACGGCTACGAGGCTCTTTTCATGCCAGGGAACTGGGACGTCTGCGTGTTCCCTGGCCGCGTGAATGGGTCCTCCTTCGGGCCACCCAGCCATATTCGTCGTCCTGTTTTTGTTTCGCTGCTGCTCTTATCTGGGAAGGGCTTCTGTATGGCCCACGTTAAGCCCTTGCCACCTGTGTCCCAAGAATTTCCCCACCTGTTGAGTGGCTGTGGCATCTCCTGCCAAACGAAGTTGTTACCTACAGCCATCACCCCTGTTCCCGTCGGTTCACCTGTTCTGGCCGCCCGTGTCCGCGTTAGCAGGGCCCTGGCACTGACGCCCCCAGGCCTTGGGCACCTGCCTGTGCACACACACCTCTAGGCACCTTTACCCGACGCCAAGGGGCAGCCCCGCCAGGACCCCGGCTGGAACTGCGCTCACCTCCACGGTGGCCTGGCCCGGCTGCGCCTCTCGGCAAGACCCGCCTCCTCAGGCGGGCGCAGGCCCTGTGCCCGCCCTCCGACGTGTCTGTCCCCACGCACAGAGCGCCTCCCCGGCCAGGGCCGCCACGCTGGGGAACGGCGGTGGCCGTTTCTCTGCTTGTGCCCAGGAGCCTTGCCAAGCCCTGCGGACCAGCGTGGGCACCCTGACGCCGCGCTCGCAGTCCGACACCTGCCCGAGCTCCCGACTCCCGAGAAAGCTGGCCGACCCCCCGCCTCGGAGAGGATGGGCCCAAGGACCCCCCCGGCCCCCATGGGCCCCCATGGGCCCCCGAGGCCCATGGACGCTCACGCTGTGCGCAGCACCACACAGTCGCCCCTCGGCACCCGCAGGCCGCCAACCATGGACGCCAAACAAGCACAGTATTTGCTGAAACCACCTGCACGCATGCGGGCCTGCGTGTTCGGAGCGTGTGTTGTTCAAGGGGCCACTGCGCCTCATCACAGCAGAGGGTCTTCGAGGTGGCGCAGAGGGCACAGGCGGCGGGCCCAGCACTGGGCTGAAGGGCCTGCTCGCGAGGCTGGCCCCCAGCCAGTGTTGGGGAGCTTGGCCATCGGCAGGGCTCCCGCCCGTCCCCAAGGGGCTCCTTGTGCCTGAACTCTTCAGAAGGACAGCATGGGCCCCGCAGGACCCGGAGTCTGGAACGTCAGCACACGGGCCAGAAGGTGTGAGGGGCCAGCCGCTGTCGGCCTGCCGCGCGGCCTTACCGGCGCAGCCCCCGGGACGTGTGCGCCTGCCCCCCAGGCCTCCGCCCCAGGCCTGCACCGACGGGCCTGTGCGCCCACTCGCTGTGCTCCAGCCCCGCTGTGGGGGCTGCCAGCCACTGCCGCCCAGGGAAGCGCCGCGGCCAGAGTTGGTCTCGGGGCCCCGCACAGAGGACCGTGCGTCAGCAGAAGGCGCGCATGTGGCGTGTGCTCCCTCACACGCTGGCTCACAGGCCTCCGAGGCCCTCGCCTGCCCCTGCCGGGCATGTGCTGGCTCAGCCTCTCCCACTGCCACCACGGTCCCCGGGCTCTGCTCTCCGACAGGGGCAGCTGTGAAAAAGAGGCCTCTGTTCCTCGTCGGTTTTATAGGTTTGGGATTTTTAGGATAAAACACATTCCAGTCACCTGACTAAAAATGGCCAGAAACAGGAACTTAGTCGAATGCTTTTATTGTCTCAACAGATACGCTGGATGCCCGATAATCTCTCTGATTTCCAAACTGTGAACAATCAAAACAAGTACAAACCTAAAGCATACAAAACGGAACTTAGTTTTACCAAAGTTAGACATTTTCCCTCATGAAGAAAGAATGAGGAAATCCCGCACGGTTCTGGCCACACGCAGCTGGGGCCGTGCGGCAGTGGGCCTGCTGGCGCGCCCACCAGGACAAGCAGGACCCCAGGCGCTGGGGGCGCTCCCGGCCCACGCGGCCCTCGGCCCAGCTGCCCCGCACGCTCAGTGCCGTGGCTTCCTGTCCTGGAAGAGACTCAGCCCCCAGTCCTCCCCACCCAACAGGAGGATGGCCGTCCAGCCCCCACCGAGAGCCAGGAGCCAGGGTGCAGCCACTGCGAGCGGGCGGGACGCAGGCCGGGCTGCACGAGCGGGGCAGGGCCGCGGTGGGCGCCCTAGGGGCTGAGGACCACGAGCCTGTGGAGCTGGTAGAGGGAGGTGTTCCTGCCCCAGCCGCCCTCCCGCTCCGCCTGCTCCATGACCAGCTTCGGGTCCACCTAGGGCACAGAGGGTCCGTCAGGCTCACCACCAGGGCAGAGAGAGACAAAACAAAAAAGCTGTATGCAAGTCTGTCCAAACACTGGCTAGAGAGCTCTCCCAGCACTTGCTCCTGCCGCTGGGACAGGCTGGCAGCTCCCACGGGCTGCCCCGCCCCCTCGCCGTCAGGGTACTCCCCGCGCCCAGGTTTCCTGGAGCACCAGCCCCCGAACACAATTCTGCTCGTAGCTTCAAACACCGGAGCCTGCGGGACACCCCCAGGGCTCTGTCACCGCGGGGCAGCCTCCACCCGGGGCTGGGCGGACGCGCTCCCTGAGCAGTGACGGACGCGGAGCTGCCGCCAGCGGGCTCCCTTGGAAAGGCGTCCCTGGCTCTAGAATTAAAGCTTAACATTCTCCCCGCCCCCCCCCCGCCCCACCCCGTCTTTCCCCTGAAGGCAAATTTTACTCAGTTTTCTCGACCCCACAGGGAGGAAGCGTGAAGGCCCACGCGGCCAGGCCCTGGTCCACGCCACTCTGGGCTGAGCCACGTCCCCAGGCACATGCGCTGAGGCCCCAGCCCCCGGTGGGATGCCACCGGGAGGGCAGCCAGGGCCAGCGCAGCCGCCGGAGGGCCTGGGTGGGGGTGCGCGCCCTCACAGGGAGAGGGGCCAGAGCTCTCCCCCTGCCTCCCAGCCGCCCGGGGACGGAGCACAGTCACAGCAGCCCGGCAGACTGCAGGGACAGCCACAGGCGGCCCGGGGCCCCGCCTGCTGTATCCAGTCCCACAGGGCCACACAGGGTGCGACAAGTGCGTGCCGTCCACACCCCGCCAGCCAGCCCGTGCCGTCCCCACTCGCCCCGGAACACCCCCGCGCCCGCCTGCTGAGCAGGTGGCGCGTGCCGTGTGGCCTGCTGCCACAGGCGCCGCTGGCCAGCTGCTCACTCCGCCCCCGCTGCTCACTCACCTGGTTCCACTCATACGGCTTTTCGTGCCACCTGGGGACAATTGTCTCTCTTGGTTTCAACTGACAGAACAGACTACAATTTTAAAAAACAAAAGCCACCCTAAAGAAACATTAGTAACTGAAAATACTGCTGTGATTTTTTTAAAGGGTTCCACTTTTCTTTTTTAATTTTATTTTTAGAGAAAGGGAAAGGAACAGAGAAGAGAAACAGATCAGTTTACTTCTCGCACACCCCTAAGTGGGGACCTGGTCCACAGCCCAGGCCTGTGCCCGGACTGGGAACTGAACTAGCAAGCAACCTGTGGTTTGCAGGCTGGCGCTGGGTGCCCTGAGCTGCGCCAGCCAGGGCTGATTCTGCTAGAAGGATTCAACCCTGAGCGCCTTGCCCTCAGGACACCTGCCCGGGCCCCCGGGAGTCCCACTGGGGGTGGAGGGTCAGGTGCTCCCGGCCTCCTTCCCTGGGGAGGCTCCACAGAGGCCGCTCTCAGCCTGCAGGCCTCTCCCCCCAGCCCCTGACGTGGGCCCTGTGTGCACAGTGGCCTCCCCAGGCCCTGCCCGTGCCCTCTGAAAGGGTGCCTCTGTCCCCTTCCCTAGAACGAGCCCATGTCCGGGGCTGAGGGGCACGCAGGGCAGAGGGGCTGGCTGGTGAGCGGGCGCCTGGCCGGGCGCCCTGCCCCCGTGGGGCTCTGAGGGGACTGGTGGGAGGCGAGGTCCTGCACGGCACACTCACCCCAAGAGCTTCTGTCGGGCGTTGTCCTGTAGCTGCGCGATTCTTTCCGGCCCGAGGTACCTGGACCCGTTCGGTCCGTCGCAGACGAGCTTGTTGATAGCGGCCCTGAGAATGTTTATCTGCAACAAACGCAACAGACACATGCTCGTGGTTCTACCGTGACCTCACGTCACTCCGCATCCAAACAATTCAGGGGTGTTGGCGCTCCCGGCCACCATCAATGTGGCCTCTGAGCAAATTACTGAAACACCACCAGACACTGATAACCACCATTGTAACTTCAGAAACAAAGAAAACATTAAAAACCTGCAAGAAAGGTTCCCACTTCGCAGTCGGGCACCTTTCTGAGCCTCAAACCTCAGGGCCTAGCCTGCCGCGGGGGCCTCGACTGCTCCGCCCGGGTCGTGCACCCCCTCGCTGCCTGACGCCTGCACGGGGCCCGAGGAGCACCCCGCCAAGGCTCGCCGGCCGCCCCCCCGGCCCGGGCGCCACAGGGGAGCGGCGAGGACAGTCGTCGGACAGGCAGGCAGGACGCCCCGCGCCCACGGCACAGGCTCCAACGGGCGCGTCAGGATGGATGCAGTCGTTTCCTCTCCTGGGCCCTTCCCATCCCAGGGTCCCATCAGGGCAGACCCTGCGCTGTCCCTGGCGGCGTGTCCCCCAGGCTCCTCTGCTCTGGGACGCGCCCCAGCAGCTTCGTGTCCTGCCCTGGGTCCTGGTCCAGAGCCTGGTTTGCGTGAGGCCCTTCTCATGCTCAGAGGGGGTCACGGGCTCTGGGGAGAACCCCACAGAGGTGCGGCGCGCGCTCAGCACATTAGGGTCACGAGCTGGGGGCCTGCCCGGCTCCCCCACCGTGAAACCCTCCTCCCTCTCCCCACGGGACACCAAGTCCAGTCCGCCCTCAGGGCGGGGCACCGGCATGTGCTGCTGGGATTCTGTACGGAGTTGGGCCTCCGCCTCCCATCTGCTTCTCCCACCGTTTATACCCCATGGACACGCAGACGTCATTCCCTACTCTAGCTGGAGCCCAGTACGGATTAAGTTTTATTTTGCCCCGCTGTGGCTAGAGCCCTCCCCGCTGCCTCCCTGCTCTCTGAGCCCATCCTTACTTTCTGGCACAAGACGCGCCAGGCCCATCCTGGACTCTCCCGGCCCAGGCCCAGCCAGCCTCACCACAAACGTCAAGAGCCTTGGAAAAATCCTATCAGAAACCACAGCCTGGACACTGGGCCTGCCCCTGGCCCTCGGTGTCTGTTTCCAGGCCTCCCGAGCTCGCCAATACGCGCACGGCCAGAACACCTGCGTGCCCAGCGGCCCCTCTAGCTTCCTTCCCACGGACCCAGCGAGACACTCGCTCCCACCTCCAGCTCTGTGTGCAGCGCAGGCACACGGAGAGCAGCCTGGGAGCAGCCGGCTCCCCGCCAGGCTCCTCAGGTGTCGGTGGCGGCAGCCACCCTACCCCCAGTCCTTCCCGGGCGCTGTCCACACGCAGGGCAGCTGTTGCTGGTGGGGGTGCGGGGTGTGCTGATCACACACGCTGAGTCTCCCTCCTTCAATAGGCACCCTCTGCGGGTTCGACAAATGCGTGGAGTCGTACCCCTGCCGCCAGGTGCCACAGAGGTGGCTGCTTCGCCGTGTCAGCGGTCACTCTCCTGCCCCGTGACCACTGCTCTGTATCTGTCCCCAGAGCTGAGCTCTGCCAGGAAGCCATGTGAGCAGAGTCCTACCGCGAGGAGGCCTGGCCCTGGCTTCCCTCACTCGGTGGCCTGCGCCTCCCGGTCGCCCCTCCTGCGCCGCCGCCCCACACAGAGGGCTCACCGCCCCACACAGGTTTCACGCAGATGCCAGTTTTCCAATCCCAGGGACAGATGCCGGGCTGGGCCTCGTGGCAGAGGATGGAGCTCCTGGGTGCCAGGCCGTGCCAGTGCCGGTCGCTGCAGCTGTCCGTAGTTCAGCCGCTCACGGGTGTGCAGGTGGGCCACGGTGTCTGAACTTGCCTTTTCCCCACGACATGTGACATTGAGCATCTCGTCGCTTGCTCGCTACTGTCCGTATTTTGATTCAGCTGCTTGTTTTATACCAAGTTCCAGAGTTCTTTACATGTTACGGGTATAAGTCCTTTATCAGATACATGATTTGCAAATACCTTCTAATGTGCACCTTATTTTTCCATCCTCTTAACAGTCCTTTGCAAAGCAAGTTTAATTTTGATAAATCCAACTCATCAATTATTTTTTCACAGAAGATCAAGCTTTTGTTGTTACATCTACAGACGCCTCGTCAAATCCAAGGCTGCACAGATTTTTCTCCTCTACTTGCTTCTGGAAGTTTTGTAGTTTACGTTTCACAATTTGGTCTATTATCCAAGGAGTTATTTTTCAGCCTAAAGCTCTCCACGCGGAAGGAGCTGAGCTAAATCAGCAGCACACGATGCAGAGGCCTGGCACAGCGCTGCAGCCCCTCCCTCCGTGCCAGGCGCTGCCTCGACCACTCCAAGGACCTCGCGGAGGACAGCGGCGGACGAGCCCTGGGGCACAGCCTGTCCGCGTGAGGGGCCGGCTACACGCCGCTATTGAAAATGCAATGGGACAGAATCACGAGAACAATGAAATTGAAGGAGAGTAGCACACAAAGCAGGGGCCCCAACTTCTCACTGTCAGGCTCAAAAGCTGTGAAGTCACCGGTCCACCTGCTGCAGCTTCTGAGCCCCCTCCCCCGAAGCGCAGGCCTCGGGCTGCAGGACAGCCTGGTCAGCTCGGCCAGCCCAGCTGTGCTCTGCCCCGGGGTCGGCGGGGCAGGACCTGGCCCCGGCCCGATTGAGCTGGCAGAATGCACAGCTGCCCGCCCCAGGGCCTGGCCCATCGCCCAGGAGAGCTCGCCGGGCCCGGAAGGCAGAGGCAGCTCCGCTCGGGGAGGGCAGCGGCGCGGGGGCCCCGGGGAACGTCGCCGCGCGAGGTCAGACGGGTGGCCAGGTGGCGCCCGCGCAGAACAGGGCCCGTCGGCCTCACCTCGACGATGTCCTCCACGCTGAACTGAACGTCGAACGCGAGCTCGATGTCGTGCTCCGGCAGGACGGGGGCCCCTGTGGCTGGGTTCCACCCCAGGCCACAGAGGACCCCCGTGTAGCTCTTGCCAGCCCGGTCAACCCTGCGTGCGAAGTTTTGAGGAGAGTGAACGTTTCACCACTGGCAAGCCACCGCCCGCCGCTGCACATGCAGGCGGACGGGACTGACCTGAGTTCTGCCGACTCTCGTGCGGCAACCAGTTCCATTTTTGCATTTCCTCTTCCAGTTTTTACAGTAGAAATAACAGAGTATGTATAGCTGTAAACTATACATTTTTACTAACCTGCTACTTAAGAGTTCTAATTCTCATGGCGGCAGACGAGAGAATGTAAAAAACACTCCTAGCACACACGGCCGTCTGCCCGCCTCCGAACACCGCCCCACACCGCACCCTCAGTGGGACTCCCGGAGAACAGGCCACGCACATGCGTGTGGTGCGTGAAGGGGGCCCGGCGCTCAGTGAGGCTTGCACGGCGTGTGCGCACCCCCCACCCCAAACTAGCTGTGCGGCTCCCACAGGGCGAGGCAGGCGCACCCTGGGCTCCAGTGCCCACCCCTGGTCTCCACAGGTGTCCCCGGTCGGTGCCGCCCTCTCTGCCGCCACCTGGCCACACCGCCGCCTCTCACCGCTTGCCAGCAAGTCCCTCCCCGCCCGTGGGCTCCAGCCTATTTCGCATGGCGGGCGTCAGCATCCAAACCCACCCGCTCGCCCCGCTGCCTTGCTCGGGGGCAACCGTGGCCTCCTCCAGCTCTGTGAGCACCAGCCCCGCAGGCCCGCGGCAGTGCCACGCCTGCCGGCGGCTCCGCCTTCTCTCGAGCTGCCTTCTCTGGCCCGTGCAGTGCCCCTCCAGGCCCCCTGGCGGCGCCCCCACAGCGGGAACTGCCCCCTAAACCCTTTCTCGCGTTCTGGCACGAGTTTAAATGCCAGAGCTACGGCCCATCCTGGGCTCAACACATCATTACAAACGAAGGAAACAGACGTCAATGTGGAAGACCTCTAAAAACGTTTTTGCTAATTTTCCTTGACTCTTAATCAACTCAGACCTTCCCCCAACCACCTAAATCAATAAAGTTTTGATGAAATAATCTCGGCAAAACCAGTGTTCTTCTTAGTTCTAAAGACACACACACACCCACTTCTTTTTCCCCTTGATGACAACTGAGCAGGACCCACTCTGCACCAACCCAGAAGAGACTCGGGGCTCAGACGCAGGAGCCCCGTGCGAGACGCTTCCCCCACGGGACAGCCACCAGCGTCCCTTTAGGCGGGGAGCTCCGCACGTCAGGGACTGAGCGTAAGCTACTATTTCCGTTACAGAAACCTTTCCGCCATGGACAGGTGGCCAGGGCCCACAGAGATGGACACGCGCTGCTTCACCTGTGGGCGGGGGCGCCGCGTGACGGCCGCCGGGGGTGGAGCCTGCCCGCCGCGCCCACCCCTGCTCGTCAACACGGGCGGCCCCGAGAGGCCGGGCCCGGACTGACGCACACCAGCGCCGCCACTCTGCTCGTCTGCGCCACATCTTCGGTCGGTAGCACTAGCCAGAGCCCCGCAGTTGGTTCTTTTCCAGGGGTTCCCATGTGAGCCCAGGACACCGTCCTTCAGACCGCAGAGACGCTTGGCTTCCTCCGTGGGGCGCCCTTCCTCCGCATACTGAACGCCGCGGAGATCACGGGAGCAGCAGGGGAGCCTGCCCGCGGGAGCCCAGGGGGTTCGCGGCGCAGAGAGTGCACTCGGGAGCGGCCCGGCCCCCCCAGGCCAGCCCGCTGCCGGGGTGGGGGGGCAGGGCTGCTGGCGGGCACACGCCCCTGCCCCCGACACCCCCATGTGGGGCCTGCCACAGCTCCCCGCGTCCGGCCATCCTGAGGCGGAGACAGCCTTGTCCACAGAAAGGGCCTCGGGTCGGCCGGTCCCAACGGGAGACGGCTTCCAGCGGGTCCTTGTCAGGGCAGCTGCCACCAGGCCGTGAGGAAGCCCACACAGCCCGCACAGAGGCCGCCTGAGGCCGCCCCCACGTGGGGACACTGAGGCTCAGCCCGAACCAGCCGCCGGCCTGCAGGTGCTCCTGCTGGAGACCCCGAGGCTGCAGAGACCAGCTGCCTCGGCCCGTCTGCGTCTCGCCTGCGGCATGACAAGGGCTTCTGGGGGAACCGCTCTGCAGCCACGGCAAGGGAAACAAACAGTAGCAAAATCCCCTGCAAATCCACTCTCCATTTTTTACCATTTTACCTGACAGACCTTTGTGGTGTGGAGATGCCAGTTCATGGGCCACCCGCCCTTGGAGGCTGGACCAGGGCCCTGCGGACCCGCTGAAGCTGCACAGCCAGCCCCGCAGGCAGGCCCCTCTCGCACGGACCTCATGCCGGCCCGACGGGGAGGACACGGGGCCGACAGCGGCCGGCACGGAGGAGCGGGCCCGGGGCGGGGCGGGGGGCCTGAGGCGACCAGCGGAGCATGGAGGGAGGCTCGGTGCCGCAGACCAGCGAGTGGCTGGACACAGAAGCTGGGCTGCCCGGGCTGGGAGCGGGGACAGCGGGCCTCTGCTGGCCAGCGGGGGGCCACCGGATCTCCTCCTCTGTGAATGCTAATGAAACGTCACACTTCAATTCTTCACTTCTCTCTCTTTCCTCCCACTCCTGCAGATTTCAAGTTGCCATCAGCTGTGACTGGATGGGCACAGACCCAGAGGCCATGGACCGTGCCTCTCACAGAGAACCATGCAGCCTCTCCGCAGCAGCGGCCACCGGCGGACCGCCCCCGGGGCTGGAGGCTGCTGGCGCTGCGCTGGGCACGCTCCCCGCAGGCGGAGCCCGAGAGGCAGGCCACGGGTGGAGGGCGCTGCGGGCCCACGAGGCCAAGCTGTCCCTGCAGGCACACCTGGCCCGTGGCAGCCCCAGCCCCACCTGCGCTGCCCGGCCACCAGAGGCCGCGCGTCTGGGCACGAGGAAGGTGCCCGCCCGCAGACGGCTGCAGCCGACGCAGCAGTCAAACCCTGCATGACGGGGGGCAGGGGGGTGGTGGCCAGAACGTGGGCGCAGCCCCGCAGGCTCAGCGGCCCCCCACGCTGGCCCTGTAAACCAGCCCCGGGAGTGCCGGGCGTCAGCTCTGAGAGAAGCTCCGCCTCCTCCTCCTCAGCTCTTTTTCTAGTAAGATGGTATTTGCAGTACAATTACCCCGAACTTCTTGAGTGTCAGCAACTGAACTAGTTCCACTTTGGAGATCTAAAAATAACACGCGGTTGCTCACATCCTCTAAGAGCTTCCATTTAAGAGAGTGCTAAGCAGGCCTGGCCCAGCCGAAAACATGGGCCGGCTGTCAGAGGCCCCGAGGGAGGTCGGTGTGTGTCCCCGGGTGTGTCCCGGGCACGTCCCCGCCTCCGCCCAGGGCGACGCTGGCTTCCAGGAGGCCCACGCGGGAGACTGGGTGTTCACGGGGGTGTGATCATGTCACAACGGCACAGCCAGAGGCGGCAAACCCCACCACCCAAGTTCGCGAGAGGTCGGGTCCGAGACGAGGCCGTTCATACGGGCTGTTGCGTGTCACGCGCAACCTAAGTGAGCACTGACAAGCGTGTCATGAAAATACGAACCCGCTTGGGGTTTG
This sequence comes from Pteronotus mesoamericanus, assembly GCF_021234165.1. Taxonomy (NCBI): domain Eukaryota; kingdom Metazoa; phylum Chordata; class Mammalia; order Chiroptera; family Mormoopidae; genus Pteronotus; species Pteronotus mesoamericanus. The sequence continues at coordinate 2,887,471 of NW_026555082.1, read as the reverse complement.
TGGGAAAAGATGTACTATGACAAAAACCTAACAAGATAAAACGTATACATGTAAAAACATTGGAAATACACACATTGAATGTTTAGAAATGATCATGTTCATTTTTTTCATTCAACTTTTTCTAGATTTTTCTAAGTGCACGTATGTTTCAGTGGAGAAAAAAAGAACAACTGAAAAAAAGCACTGAACACTTGAGACTGCACGGCCGACCCTGACGAGGCCTCACGGCAGGCCGGGCGGAGCCCACAGCAGGGTCTCCGCAGCCCGCTATCGGGATTCGGACTCGACAGGGCGTCTAAGGCTCCTCCGTCCGCAGCCCCACCGCCCGCCGCCTGGGGAGCATGGGCGCTAGGCCTCACTTCGGTGTGTCACAGTCACCTGGTCTATGTTGCCCCCAGAATGGGGGCTCCCTGGGGCCAGGCCTGGTCCCTTCCCCAGTGACCCCACCCCCACCCCCGCAAACCAGGCAGCGGGCACCACATGCACAGAAAGATGCTCCGTGAGCCCTGCGGTCCAGGGAGAGCCGGCCGAGGCCCCGCCGCAGGCCGCTGCGCACACACGGCTCTCCGCACTCCAGCGCCTGGGTGGTCCCAGGCACCAAAACAGCGGCCGGGGGCAGAGCGGGCTGTCGTCTCCCCTCACAGCCACTGCCCGGAGCGGCACTGACCAGGCCTCCTGCCGACGACCGGCTGCCAGAAACCCAACAGCCACGCTCACGGCCCACCCGCAGCGGTGAGGCTGCCCTCACGGCCTCTGGACCTCAGGCCTCAGGCCTCACCCCGTTTCCTTGAGCAGATGCCGCTCGAGCTCCTGTGTGGCCCCATGTGGCCCCGTACGCGCTCCCCCGGCCTCCTCCTTAGCGAGTCCGATCAGACGCACGGTACTCGGAGAGGCCACGCCAGCCACCCCAATGCAGGGAGGGGCCCGGGGCTTTCTCCAAAAGGAGGGAGGGAGGGAAGGGGAGCCCGTCTCTCCCCAGGCACCCCCTCACGACAGCCGGGGTGACACATACGCACCTCAGCTCCATCGCCGGGGCAAACAGCATGCTGAGCAGGGCCGGCAGCCCAGGGACGTGCGGCAGCAGGGAGGTCTCTCTCAGCAGCATGGTGGACCCTGCAGTCAGCCGGTGAGAGGCCAGGTCCCATGGGTAACTCCCTGGGCAGACCATCCCCCCGCCCCAGGGGGCCGCTCCTCTGCTGGCCTGGCCCCCCGGGCAGCCCCACAACGAAGCACTCCCTGCTGCCCATTCCCACAGCTCCCTGCAGACAGGCACCCCACCTCCACGCTCAACCCTCTAGCCGTCTCGGGTGCCCTCTGCTTGGTCCCCTCACTCCCTTCCTCCTCATCCGGCCTGCGGGCCTGTCTGGGACCAAGACCTTGGGCCGGTCCCGCTTCACGGCCGCACGCGGCAGAGCGAGGGCAAGAGGGGCAAGCCGCCGGCCTCTGCACCCACGCGTGGAAGGCAGGGGGCAGGGCTCCCTTCCTCCCACCCGCCTCAGCCGGTCCCGCAGGCGACAGCCTGGACCCAGCCACGTGCCTGGAACTCCAGGACCCTCCGTGCCCAGCAACTAAGGCCGGGCGGGAAGGCCCGCCCGAAGAGCGGCCCCTGCTCACCGGTGGCGTTGACGGAGAGGGACGCTGCCACCAGCACCCGCTGGTGGAGGTCCTCGGGGGTGTCGCTGATGGCCACCGAGTTGATGCTCTCCTTCTCGATCCAAACGCGCCTGCAAGGAGCCAGCAGGGAGACTGCGGCGCCGCCCCGGCCCCGTGCCATGCCCGCCCCGCAGCGGACCCCTTCAGAGGTGCGGTCACATGCGCCAGGGCCCTGACGAGCGGCGGAAACACAACTGTCCGCGACCTCTGCGCCCCCGTCCCTCCTGGACTGCCACCCCTTCACCCTGGGGCCCTGCTGCCTCCTGCTCATGCCCACGCGACGCCGCGAGGCCCACCTATGTGCAGACAACACCCCGTCTCTGCCCCTCCTCCCGACTTGTGGGGGCCACCACCTGCACCCCCGCCAGGCCGGCTGCGGAGCATGCAGGGGACACTCAGTGGTCTGCCCCCACCCCACTGCCACCCCCACCCCGCAGAGGCCCCAAAGGCCAGGAGGGCGTCCTCAGCTCCCCCCAAGGAGCTGCCGGGGATGCCACACCCAGCGGCTGTGGGAAAGCCCTGGTCTCTGCGCCCCCTGCTCCGGGCTTGACACCGCGGCCAGCCTTGGAGGCGTGAGCTCCTTCCCAGGGACCCTTCTACCCCGAAATCCAGTGCAGACTCGAACGAACCACAGGTCCGCAGGGGCCTGTGGAGCAGCAGGCGCTTGGTCAGCTGCCTGGGCGGCCGGAGCTCTGTACTCCTAACTGGCTCCCAGGGACACCTGCGCCGCGAGCCCCAGGGCACCGGGAAGCCAGGGTCTGCCTCGCCACCAAAGGGGCCCCTGTCCAACGCACACAGTAAGGTCTTGCCCTAGCCCCTCCGCCGGCGCCCCTCAGCCCGGCACCAGCTCTGCGGCCTCGGTGCACCCTGCTGACTCTCCACCACTCTCCAAGCAGCTCCCCTGGGAGGGCCCCGGCCCCCGCCAGCCGCTTCCACCGGACCCGCGCCCCCTCCCGCCACACCGCCTGGCCAGCTCCTCCGCGCCCGTCTGCCTCGGCTCCCCTGGACAGCCTCTGCGAGCGGGGGCCTCCCTGGTGCTGCCCCAGCGCCCCGTGGCCCTGCCGAGACCCTCGTCAGCCTCCCCGGTGGTTACCGCTCTCTCTTGCGAACGCCGCCCTGGACCCCCAACTTCTGGGAGGACGCTGACTACGTTTTGCTCACTGCTGATGCCCCAGGCCGTGCCGTCCCCAGGGACAGCAGGCAGCCCCACATTCGCCAAGCGACCAACGGTGATCACAAGGACAGAGAGGAGGATTCTGGGATGAAAGATACTCCCCAACGTCCCACACAGAGTGGCATTCACATGGGGCAGCGAAGAGGGCGGCAGTTAGGGAAGGGAACACGTGCCCACAGCCAGAGGGAAAGGAGACTCGTCTCTGACGAGCTCTGTACACGCGGGGGCACAGGGAAGAGTTCCGTGTAAAACTTAGCGAGCCATACCTGAACTTGGAGATCCTGGTCAGACTGTGGCACTTGAGCTCGTACGGGTTGAAAGGCCCGTGCAGCACTGCCTGTGCACACAAACACACACCGTCACCGAGCAGCGAGGTGTCACGTTAACACTTTGAAGATCCAAAGTCGGCTCCCACGCTCAGGAAAGAGAGAAGCTACACCTCAGGCGCCGGCCTTCCAGACTTGGCGGGAAGCAGTGCCCTGAAGACGGCGCATCTCTGCCATCGACGGTGCCGCCAGCCTCTCATGCCACGAGTTTCCAGAGTCTCTGGCCGCCCGGCAGCACCCGACCACTGTGGCCCGTGACCAGCCCGTGACCAGCCCGTGACCAGCCCGCGAGGGGACGTGCTGGCTGGCCCTCCTCCCCATCCAGGCGGCAGGAGGGAGCCAGGCTCACTCGGTGTCTGTCCCCGGCACACATGCCAGCCCACCCCCGCACAGCCCCAGGACAAGCACGGGCTCCTCCCTCAGCTGCACCACGCTGCGCAAGGCTCGGCCCGAGGCCGGAAGGATGGCGTGAGCGCGGCGCGCGGGTGTCGGCAGACAAGCCAAGGGCGGTACCTTGTGGCTCGGGGTCCCGAGCTTATTGGAGGCGAAGCTGTCCAACAAGACCCGGATCAGGCGCTTCTCACTGTCCCTCCCCGGGGACGGCACGCACACGTCGGTCACGCCTTCTCCCGATTTGGAAAAGAGCCCCTTCAGAACTTCATGGCTTTGCTGAACAAAATGAGAAAACTTCCTTTTACAAAAAAACCTCCCCAAGTGCCCACCGGTGCACGAGGGGATGGAACAACAGGGGCCGTTAGCACAAGGGAGCACTGCTCAGCCACGGAAAGGAAAAGTCTCATCTTCGCTGAGAGCAGGGACGGGCCTGCCGAACACGCCGCCGAGTGAACTGAGCCCGTCAGAGAAAGACAAACGCCGTGTGAGCGCGCTCCCGTGGGGAATCTAATGAACAAACTGAACTAACAGGCAAAACAGAGAGACTCGCAGATGGAGCGCAGAGGACAGCTCAGGTGGGGGTGGAGGGCTGAGCAAAACGGAAAAAGGACCCGTGGACCCAGGACACCAGTGGGGTGGGTTGCAGGGGGAGAGGGGAATAAAGGGGCTACGTGGTACTGGGGAAAACACAATAAAGGTTTTTTAAAACTGTATTAAAAGCCCTTTATTCCAAATGAATCGAAGTATTTTCTCAGGCACGACCTTTCTCTTAGCTGATCTCCCGGTGATTCAGGTGTCAGGAGGTGACTTTGTCCAATGCATTGTAAATTCAGACAAAAGTCAGACGGGCTTCCTAAGGTCTCCACCCATCAGCCGTCAGAGAACTGACTGCGAGGGAGTTCCAAGGGACTCCCTGTAAACGCAACACTGGCTCCCCACGGGGACCGTCCCCAGGACCCGGGAGTGCTCCCCGTGCGTGGAAACAGCACTCAGCGGCTCTCGCGCACCTATGTGTACCGCCGAGCCTGGCCCCCCACGACCTTGCACAGCAGCCTCAAAAGTGGCACCTTGGAGCCTCAGACCAAGAAAAACAGCTGCGGAGCCCATTCTGAAAGCAACAGCTCAAAGGCATTTTGAAACGTCTGAAACGCCAGTAACAAATCTTTTATTGATGACTCACACCAAGGAGCTAAAGCCGGGAACCCATCGGAAAACCCCAGAGAACATTTTCATATCTTATTTCCATTCCAAGAAGAAAAAAAACAGCTTGCTACCAGGAAACCAGCAGCCACCACCCAGTCACTATGTTTAGCCTGGAAGGACCCTGGCAGACATCAACCGTGCCCCGCCCCTTCCCCGCCCCCACTGCGCGGACCCGCACGCACCCTCGACTCGTAGCACTCCTCCGCCAGCTCGGCGTGGCCCTCGGCGATGAGCACGTCCCTGACGCTGACGACGTCCCGCAGCCCCGAGGACAGGTACACGTCCACGTGGAGGACGCAGTGCACCACGGAGAAGACCCTGACGAGCAGCACGCGGCCGCTGACCAGGGCGGCAAAGCGCCGGCTGGCCCCGCTGCTCCAGTGCTCCCCGCACACCAGGGACCAGGCCGACGGGCGCAGCCGGCAGACCCTGAACTCCAGCGCCTGCGGGCAGGGGGCGGGGCCGGCTGTCGGTGATGGTGACGGAGCCCAGGCACGGCCGCCCGCCCGCCCCGCCCCACCCAGCTCCCAGCACGCCAGCCCCACGGCCAACCACCGGGGCTGGGTGAGGTGCTTCGGAGGCCCCTGCCACTGCGGTCCCACGGCAGTGGCCAAGCAGAGCGGCCCCTGCCCGTCTCCGTCCTGTCGGGAAGGCTCCGCGTCGGCCAGTCCCTGGCCCACCCAGCCTGTCTCCTTCAACAGGACCAGACAGTTTTACAGTGTGAAGCCCTCCGTGTATTTCAACTCCGAAAGCAACACTGGCAAAAACGACTATGGCAACCTATATTTTGGAATCGAGTGGGGGGACCCCAACATGGCTCAAGCAACTACGCAAGTCCCCCATGACCCCCAGGAGCCAGCCTGCGCTCCCGGGCACAGCGCAGGGGCCAGCCGGCCGTACCTGGAACGGGAGTTCGAGCAGGTGGCAGGGGATCTCCATCAGAAGATCCAGGTCGACGTGAGACTTGTTGCCGTAGTCTACAAAAAACACCTAGCAGGGGACGAAGGCCCCGTCGGTGGGGACACTGTGTCACCACTGCCCCCGCTCCCCCCGGCACCATGGGACTCTCGCTGCCGAGCCGCGCTGGTCACTGAGGGAGAGGTCTGCTCTCCCCGGCCACTTTTCCAAACGTGATTACGTGCTATTTAACCCCCACTTTGAGTCAGGGAAGACGGCAACCCGCGCGCCCATCCGCCCCCGCAGGGCGCCGCGGCCAGCACACCTCTGCGGAGCCCCCGGACACGTAGAGGATCTGCGCCCTGAAGTAGCTCGGCTCATCCGAGTCGGCAAAAGGCGCCAGGCAGACCAGGTCTGGGTGTGGGTGGACGGCCAAGGGAACCAGCTTCAGGCGGTTTATCTCAGCAGTGAGCTTCTTCAGAACCGCGGCGTTCTTTTCATCGATTCTATACCCCCAAAAGTGCCCTACTTCGACCACCTAGGAGAGGAGGGGAGCGGGAGAGGTAAAGCCCGCTGGCCACCAGCTCTCCCCAGCCGCACCCCCAGGTCTCCAACAGGAGCACCCCGCCCCCCTTGGGAGCGGTGCCGGGGAGCGCGGGGAGGGCCGGTGCGAGGGCCCGGGAAGAGGGCCCCGCCCACTGCAGCCGTCAGCCAGCTGGGGCCACGGCTGCCGGGGTTTCCACGTGGCGGCTCCCAACGACGCATGGCTCCAAATTCATCACAAAGCTCGGCTGCACTTTATTTCACTCAGCCCTGGCTGCTGCGGCGGGTTGAACGCCAGCCAGCGAACCCGAGCGTCTCCGGCTCGATTCCCAGTCAGGGCACCTGCCTGGGCTGCGGGTCAGGCTGCGGGTTTCTGTTGCGCTCTCCCCCCGCCGCCCTGTCCTTCTCTCTAAAAGTAAACTTCATTTCATTTATACTTACAGAAAAACGGTAGCGACGCTAATTCTGTGAACATAAACTGAGTTACACAGGCATACACTATGACACCAGTTATATTCTCACCTGCATCTTGTGGCTAAAGCTGATTTCCAGCATTTCAAGCACACTCAACTTTCAAAACCGCAACTCTGAACCCAAAGTGAACATCTTGCTTCACTTCGCGTCTCAGCCACACTCCCACGTCACGAGCGCGACGGGGCCCGCCCGCCACCCTCCCTCGATGGCTCGGCCCGCACGGTGCAGGAGCAGCCCCGGCCCCGCACCCACGCACGGCGAGCTGCTCCAAGGAGCGAGCGGGCAGCTCCGACGACTCTCACCTCCGTGACCTCGACCGTCAGGAGGAGGTCGGAAACCACGCCAGATCTGTCCAGTGTGTTGAATGACACTTGGACAGGGTCCACGGTCTGCTTCTGGAAGTCCACATTCACCCTGTTTACCGTGATTTGGGGAAAAAGAATAAAAGTGTTAAAAAGAAAACATACACGTACGTGGACTGCCTGGATGTCCCCCGTCTCTACTGGACGAGATCATTTCAGGGGAACACCTGCACCAGGGAGGACGCGCTGGGTCTCCCCCCCGGCGCGTTTGGGGCTCCCGAGCGGCCCTGCGGGGGCGCACCCAGCGGTCCGTCCGCACTCGCCAGGAACAATGTATTCTCAAGATCAAGACACTCATGGATCTCTATTTTCAAGGGGATACATTCTAAATCTAGGATCTGCCCCGTTTTCTACCTTGTGGTTCCCGAGGTTTAGAAAACTATGAGAATCTGTGCCTGGTTCCATGTTACTAGAAAAGACACGCAGTTTTCTAACAAGCCCAAGAATCAGTGCTCATCCTTTGAAGCAGGACGACAGCGAGTGACTGCCAAGTTCAAGGGCACAAAACACACATTTGGTAAAAATGAAAGTTTCCCTTCCTGCTGCTTTCCTTCCAGCGCGAAGAGGAAAAATCACAGCGGAGACGGCAGCCCCGCCCTCGCCCGCACTCCCAGACCCGTTTGAGAGGCGGGAGGGGGTCGGGCCCGGGCAGGGCCCCGCCTCCCAGCCCCAGGGCCCACACGCGCTGCAGGTGCAGGTCGGAAGTGAAGCAGGGGAGCCCCAGCCCGCAGCAGGGAGAGGCCGTGGCCGGAAGGCAAAGCCGCTGCTGCGGGCTCTGAGGGGCGGAGCGCTCTGGCCCAAGGGTCGCTGCCTCTCCTTCCTCTTTTCAGGGCCTCTCTCTGGGAGGCTGGATGTCAGGGGAACCCCTCGCGGTAACCGCCTGCCGGCGCACGTAGACCGAGGCGGCACGCTGCACGCTTACACGCTTACACGCACGCAGCACCACGTGCTCAGTAAAACTGGGGTGGAAGGAGGGGACGAGAGCACGGGGGTTCAGGGCGGCCGAGCGCTGTGCTCGAGCGCGGCGAGGGGGTGGGACACGGGGCCTCGCAGCCAGCGCTGCCGCGGAAGCGAGGTCAGCGGCTTGAAAACACTGAAACCCTGGAGGCAGGTGGAGAGCTCCCCCCCCACCTCCCTCGGAAGTACCTGGTGTTCCGGAGCTTCGACACAGCCCCTCCGAGCAGCCTCCCCTCGACCTCCTCTGCCGAGTGCACGCTCAGCTCGAGGGGCACCTTGAGCTGAGACATCTTTATGGCCAAGTACACGGCGGGAAGGGTCTTGAATCTCTCTGTTGGGTTCCGGGAAAACTCCACGAAGGCCCTGCACACACGGCCACCAGGCACCTGAGCAGAGAGCCGCGCGCCGGCTGGCTTCTCTCGGGGCGGGTGGAAATACCCATCTGCACCTCCCACAAAACACCAGCGATCTCATTCCCAGAAAAGGCCCAGGGCGCGGACCAGGAAACAGACACAGGGCACCAGGGTGGGCCCCTGCACGGCCAGGCCTCAGCGGGTGAGCGACGCCCAGGGTCCCAGGCAGGCGGCTTGGCGCTGCAACCCCAGCCCGGGACGGGCGGCTGGACGGGCGGCTGAGGCTCTCCCACCGTCTGCAGCCCGGGCGAGCACTGAAGGCAACTCAGGACGCTGGGAGCTGAGCTGTTGAGCCTGTAACAGCCGTTCACGTGCTCAGGAAGGTTTTGCCTGGAGGGCTTATCAATCCGCCACGTGAGGCCTTTACATGTTTACAAAGTCCTAGCCACGGACTCAAACGTTTGGCAAAACCGATCCAAACGGCAAACAGAGCCAAGGCGTTCAGCCCAAGTTACTAGGAATTAGTCAAAGAAAAACCAGAAGTGCTTCTTCCTCCCTAGGCTTACGAGAATCTGTAAACTAAAAGAAACTTACAGAATACTAGGGTATGTCTCTAACTTTAAACACTAAAAATCCATTTAAAACTATAAAGCCTCTCTTGCATGTAAACATTCCCTCTTGGAAACAAATACTCTGAGCGACACTGGAAAACACGACATTTGTTCCTCATCTGCAGCCGAAACAAGGCCAAGCGTCGCTGTTTCGGTGTCTGACGCACGGCCCCGGCAGCTCTGAGCAGACGGCCTCTCGCCCAGGGCTCCTCCTGGCCACAGAGGCACGCGGGGCACGGCCGCGGGTGGCTGGGACAGCGCCTCAGCGGAGCCCGCTGCCAGGGCGCCAGCCCAGGACGCGCCGTCCCCTAGTCCTCCTGGTGCCAGGCCGCCAGCCACGGCCGCCCGCTCTGCAAGGCCCCGGCCGAGGGAGAGCCGTCGCTGCTGGTGGCAGGGAAGCCGCAGCCCCGAGCGAGAGCTGCAGCCCGCGCTGCCCCCGCGGGCGCGAGAAGCACCCCGCAGCTCTCACAGCGGCAGACGAGGACAGAAGCGTGCGACTTACTTCGCCCCGTCGAACGCGATGGACTTGACCTGGCCACACTGCCTGAAGAGGGACTGCAGCTGCTTGTGGTAGAGGAAGCCGTAGGGGGGCGTGTGCTTCAACTGCAACACAGGCAGGACCGTCAGGGCCCTGCGCCCAGCAACCGCCGCCGGCCTGCGGGTTCTGGGCGCAGGACGCGCCAAGGACAGCGCCTTCTGAGTCGTCGCCAAGGGCAACAACAGACAGGTGGTGACGCTAACCCCTCCCCGGTCCAAACAGCCCAGGGATCAGGATGTGCTTGTCACGGCCAGAAGGAAGCCCGCGTCCCACCAGCCCACACTGAGGGCTGAGTGCGCCTGCCCGTCCCGCAGTTCACGGCCCAAGCTCTGGCCTGGGGTGCCCCGTGAGCAGCCGGGCCAGGCACGAGGCTTGGCCCCTGATGGCCAACGAGACAGCCCTGTGGGAGGCGGCCGCAGGCGCGCGCCGCAACGCCCCGCCTGCACTCCGGCTCCGTCCCTGCCCCCAGGCCCCCCGGGATGGCGCTCTGTGACCTGCTCCTCGCTGGCTCCGCTGCCTCCTGTCAGTGGTGCTGGGAATAGCGACAGGAAGAGCTGGCAATGCCCCCGTGTTCACGGCACACCAGGAACTCAGCCGAGCACTCCACAGCCCCTCAGCAGAGGGAGGGTCCCCACACGGGCCCTGCAGGCCGACCCCCAGACTCACCCAGCACCCACGCTGGCTCGGGGCTGTTTCCAGGCCCCCCTGCCCGGTGGAGGAACTGGGGTGCAGGGCCTCAGAGGCAAGAGGCACTCGGGCTGGGGGCCACGGTGCAGACTGCAGGGCCCGGCGGCCAAGTGGTCACAGCCACTTTGTGTAAAACAAAGCCGTGGATTAACAAAGCGTGCTTAAATTCACGCAAAAATGCCTTAAACCCTTCGAGACAACACACAGCAGACCCATGTGGGCCACTAGCACATCGCTTCCTGCCAGGCCTGTCGGGGGCCAGCTGGGGGCCAGCAGGGAGCTGCGTGGGGCAGGCCCTCCAAGCACCGGCACAGCCAGCCACAGTGGAGGAGGGCAATGCTGCGTCGGCTGCGCACAAGGGCAGCCCTCTGCACACCGGCGGCCCGTGCCCTCCCGAGAAGGCGGCCGCCCCCCCACCTACCACAATGGTCGTCTTGGGGTCCTTGCCGGCCAGCTCCCTCGCCGCCATCTCCTCGTCAGGCTGCCCGAACGTGAAGTAGTTCGGGTAGAAAGCGCCTGCCAACACGACCTGGAGGAGAAAGCGTTTCCATGAAGCCTCAGCGTCGCTCTATCCGCGTGCCTCACTCTTCCCAGGAGGACAGAACATCTACAGGGTAAAAGTGAGTTTTTATTCCAACACCGGGCCTTTTACCGCTCAAGCAGAGTTGCAATTCTGGTTCTTCTCCCACAACAGAAACACACCAGGCATGGTCTTTCCTCAAGGCAGCCCAAGCGGTCCTCCCGTGGGGGGCGGGGGCGGGGGGTGGCACACTGGCCGCTTCGTCCCCGGACACCTGCCCAGGGCCGGGCCGAGTGCCAGCGGGTGCCGCCAGGACTCCCGTGGGAGCAGCACTCCGCACGGAGTCCCTGCATCAGTGGCCAAGTGCCGCCTGAAGCACACGCCAGCCCCAAGGCAGCCTGGCCTCCCGCATCGCCCAGACCCAGCTCCGCCTGCCTCGGCCGCCGTGCCGCCCGGTGTGCACAACCTCCCGGGCCCGCAAGGAGCTCAGCCCGGCGCGGACATGCTTCCCCGCGCACGGTCCCTGCACGGCCCCCGCCCTGCTCCCCGGACGGTCAGGCTATCTTCAGGGTAAGCGGCAGCACAGGATGCTGAGAGCACATCTGCTTTCTTAGAAGCTATGGCGAAGGGCTCCGTCCTGGGTGGTCCTGGCCACTGCGGGGGGAAGCGGTCCCCCGGGTCCCACTCCATGCGGGCGGCGTGACGCGTGCCGGAAGGAGGTGGCGGCACCCCCTCCAGGGCTGTGCCGGCAGACAGCCCGCGCTGGCGCACCTGCAGGATGAACCGCTGCTTGTAGGTGAACTCCTGGTCCAGGGCGGGCCGCCGGGAGCCAACGCTCATGTTGAACTGTGAGATGCGGCTCTTCAGCTCTTCGTACAGTTCCGCCACCTGAGGCAAACACAGGGACGGGTATGTCTCAGAGCAGCTGCGCGCCCAGATCAGGGCAGACGCGACGCACCGTGGGGCAAGAACGGCTCCTCCTGGAGGGGGCGCTGCTGGGCGTCCAGGCGCCTCACGGGGGGCTGATGAACAGAGAACGGAAGGCGTGCTCACGACGTGTGGACAAAACGTGCCAGACACAAACCCTCTCCCCGCCATGGTCCCAGCATCCCCACACACGTGTGCGCGTGCACATGAAGCCATGCCAATGGTCAACCACAGTCAATGAGGCTGGAAAGGGGCCACATGACCAAGTCCTCTGCTTCAACGTCCTCGAAACACGTCCAAAACCACGACCACCAGCGCGTACTGACGCAACGGTGAAAAACTCGCTAAGGGACCGAGCAGTCGCTCTGAACAGAGCACCCCTCACTGCAGGAGAACAGCACCACGTAAACCACCCGACTTCCAGCACACACGCACGCGGCCACGGCTTCAGGGGCCTGTGACCTGCTCGCAAATTAAGTGTCCACAAAGTTACCTCAATAAACTACAGAAAGTAAAAACACACAAACCACAAGCACGGCCACAGCGGGGAGGAAACTGCGCGCGAGACCTGGGAGACAGGAGCGCTGGGCAGGGCGGGGGGGGCGGGGCGCTGGGCGGGGGGGCTGGGGGGGAGCTGGGCGGGGAGCCGGGCAACAAAAATCAACAGCAAAACAAAACGTCTAAAACCCCATCTCTCCCCCTGGGAGCTCAAATGCTCTCCTGAGCAGTGCTGGCATTGAGGACGACGCTGCGGCCGCAGGCGGCCGCAGACCAGCGGGACAGGGTGTGGACTGCCCCTGGACACGTGCGGCCCCGCGTGCTCCCATCAGACGCACTCACAGTATCGGCGACACAATGCTCCTCTCAGGACGACTGAAACACCGAACCCAAGGACACAGAAAAACTAAACTAACAGAAAAGCAAAATCAACCAATTAAAATCCTCCACCCTTCCCCTCCCCTGAAAAACCTACAGAGTAAAATCAAACCAAGAGGCAGTTCTCTAAAACCACAGCGGGACAGGCCGGGCCCCCAGACAGCGAGCGGAGCAGGACTGGGACAGCAGGCCCGCTGGCCCTCCCCACACACCCCAGGGGCGGGCCGGCCTCAGGGCGGCGCCTCTGGGCACCACGCACGTCTGCGCAGACCTGGGACACAGCCGTTGTCGCCTGCGGCTGCTGGGGGCCTCGGGCCACGCAACCTCTGGGGGCTGCACCCTGAGTGACTGAGGCCCGCCCCGCGACCCACCCTCGGCACGGCCCTGCTGCCCCACGCCGCTGCTGGGAGAAGACGGCGTGCGCACGGGGCCCTGGCCCCGGTCCCCCCGGAACCCGGCCCTCCCCTCCCCACGGGTGTCCCGCTGGGCTCCTGCGACTCCGCGCCCTCAGCTGTGCTCCCGGGAGCCCACAAGGGACACGGCCTGGCTGAGCTCTGTGAGCCTCCCTAGCCAATCCCAGAACCCGGGGAGCCCGTCTCGGGGACACCCCCTAACATACAAATCCAATCAAAGACAAAGAGGACACCAGCACCCAACCCTCAGAATGAGGAAGGTTACGCTCTCCCTTTGGAAATGATGCGACTGTTACTTGTAACTATATGTGACTCTGCTACATGTTCTGTAAATAGATAATTGACTGTGAATTGTGTAAAGTGTGTACTGTTTCACATAAATGTACTCACATTTACAAATTATTACAGAGATTTAACACACACACAAGTTCTACTGAAGCTGGGATGCTTCTTGGCGTATTCACGGCTTCCCTGTGTACGACAACTTACCTCTCGAATTCTCTTGATTTGAATGTAATTTAACCGTCCCCAGTCAAGTTCATCCTTAAACACAGAAAAGCATCACACTCAGTATCAACGCAGCAAGTGAGAGCTAAATGTGGCTACCGTGACATGTACGACTCGTCCAAAAACATACGCCAGAAGGACCACATGCCAACGAGCAACGCGGCGTGGCAGACGTCTGGCTGGCAACCCGCGGGGCCCCGCAGCCTCGTTGGGAGGGTCCAGACCACCAGGCAGGCCCCTGCCCCGGTCCCTTGGTCTCATCTGCTTACAAGAACAGAACCCGACCCAAAAAGGGGGGCGGAGGCTGGCAGGCCAAGCTGCTCACAGCCTGTAGCTAAAACCCACGGAGGGAAAGCCTCGGGGGCAGGCGGGCGCCCCCCAGGCACCGGGCAGCAGGAGGTCGCCGCCGCTCAGGGGCGGTGCCCCCACACGTGGCAGGCCTGCTGCCACCGGCCAGGCAGTGGCCCGGGTCAGGCCTGGGCCCCCCGCCTCGCTGGCCCCTCAGGCTGGGCCGGAGCAGCCCGGGGCCACCCCCGCCCCGCCAGGGCCTACCTTCGGGTGCCGCAGCTCCCCGCTCTGTCTGCAGGCCTGCCAGGTCTGCAAAGAAACAACCCGGGTTTCAAAGCGCTTCCTGGTGACTCCGCTGTTTTCTTAAAGTCCAGTTTCAACACAGTTGAACTATAGGGAACTCACAAACTCAATTTTTCAATCAGCTTCATGAACCTGGACCCCCACCCACCCACCACTCCCAGCAGGTGGCTCTCGGAGCCCGGCCCCGCCCCCGCCCCCGCCCCCGCCCGCACTCTGGCAGACACCGGGAAGGCCGTGGGGCGCGGGCTGGCGGGCCTACCCTGAACGCCTCCACCAGGGCGATGCAGTCGCTCTTGCTGTTGCCAGAGAAGAACACCTTGTTCCTGTAACGGGAGGGCAAGCAGTGTCATTCGCTACCAGTAGAACAAGGTGGCTTTAAAATGCGAACGTGAAATACCTGTATCCGTCAAGGTGCTGCCTGAAAGGCATCGCAAAAAAATTCTTGAGAGACAGAGCCGCCGCTGCCGAGGGAAACCAGAGAGGGCGTGAGAGGGCGCGAGAGGGCGGCGGCGGCCCGTCGGGGGCCGGGCGCCGCGCCCGCCCTGGCACTCACCGATGATGAGACACTCGTCCAGGCACCCGAACACGTGCCCCAGGACCACGAGCTTGCCCAGCTGCTGGCTGACGGGGAGCTGGGCCAGCACTCTGCCGAGGAAGGTCAGCTCGCCGTCGTGCGGGTTCTCGTCCTCCCGCTGCCCGCCGACGGCCAGCGCACCGACCTTTGCCGACAGAGGAGCACCCTGAGCACGCCCGGCCTGCGCACAGCCCCTCGGGCGGCCTCTGAGCCATGGAGCGAGGGCCCAGCGCCGCGCGCCGGGCTCTGAAGAGGCACCCAGGCCAACCTGGGACCGGGGTACGCGACTGAAACTCGCAGTTTGCTTCCAGATGGGCAGAGCCCGTTTCATCCTTGTTTCAAGGGGGGTGGCCTGGTGGGTGGCAGCCAAGGCCAGTCCCACCAGCGCCTGCCTGGCTCCCGGTTTAGCGCCACCGCCTGCACAGAGCTAAGCGAGACTCCGCCCGCACAACAGGACCCGCCGGCCCCACGCCCTGGCTGCGAGGGGCGAGGGCAGAACCTCCGAGGCTGGGAGCAGAGCCCAGAGCCAGGGGAGGGGGACGCTGGGGTGCGGGTGAGCGGCAGGGACGGGGGGCTGAGCAGGCCGATGGGGAGGGCTGCCCCGGAAACCCGCGCATCGGGCGGCCCCGCAGCCGCAGACGCGTCCCCGCCGGCCTCCGCAGGAGGAACGTTCACATGCCATTGGGCATTCATTACCCCAATACCAGCCTAAGGGAGTATTTCAGAAAAGTCACTGCACGTTATTGCCACTGTCTCATCTCAACTTCTGGGCACTGGGAGGGAGGGCAGGGGAAACAGCGCAGCTTTGGCAGGACAACTGGGAAAGCTCACGTGAACTCCGTGTGTGGAATGTGAAATCGGTAATTAGTCATTACGTGTGCTTTAAAAGCAAATGCTGAGCAGGTACAACTAAACACCTTAAAGCTAACATCACGAAACGCTGAAAATCAGTCACAGAAGCCCCCGCCCCCCCACACCCACGAGCAGGCAACGGGCCCACCTCCTTCAGCAGGAGGACCGTGCGCCCGATGTCACCCAGGCGGGGCGGGGAGAGGGCCGTGGCCAGCAGAGCCCGCGGTTCGCCCATGTCCAGCAGCTTCACTTTCAGAATCGTGCTTCCCAGGGGACAACGCTGGGAAAGACACAGCTTCCGTTCGGACAGAGCACAGCCACTACCGCGGCCGCCCCCTCCCGCAAGGAGCACTTCGAGGAGGGCGGGGGAGGGGGGAAGACCAGGGACCCAGGCAGGGGTAGGAGGAGGGGCCAGAACAGGTGGGGAAAGAGGACGAGCCAGAGGAGGAAGGGAAGGTGAGGCGGGACGGGGGGCGGGGGGGACAGGAAGGGAGTGGACAAGCAGGCGGATGCAGGAGAAAAAAGGGAGGAGGGGGTGGGGGGAGGGAAACCACCAGGCCCCCGCCCCCGCCCCCAGGCTGAGGGAGGGCAGAGTGTCGGAGCCGCAGGCCCAGCTCCCGCCACAGGCGACCCAGGGGAGCCCGCTGGGCACCCGGCGCGCGGGGAGTGAGCAGCCACCGCGCCTGGAGACTGCTGGGCTGACCGCTGGTCAGGGCATCTTCCAGGATCGCAATGCTACACGGTCCAAATTACAGCACTTAGGCCGAGCGGTACGGCTGTTGGTAAAGAAGCACCTCTGACCTGGGCCCAAGCGTTTTACCAGCATCTCCGGGACGACGTTGTCAGGGATGGCGCTGTCCCAGAACTCCCTGTGTACCAGGCGGTAGCAGTAGCCCTTCGACACGCGTCCGGCACGGCCTTCAAAGGAGAAACATTCACAGGCCACGTGGCGTGACTCCTCCGAGGTGAGCCCAAGTGCGTGCTTGAGACTAGGAGAGCCCCAGACCTACTGGCGGACCCAGGAGCCAGAGCCTGCGGACACGCCGCGTCAGAGCCACCCTTACACCCAGAGTGAGTGTGAGGCCGCCTCCAAACTTAACGCTTTCTCTCTGAAAGGCCAGGCTACGAGGATGGAAAGACAAACCTCAAGGGGACCCAGGAGGAAGCAGCCGTGCGCCCCAGGTCACAGGAAGAGCTCTCAGGGCCCAGCAGTGGGATTCCAACTACCAACCACCCGGGGCGGGGGCACCCGCCACACACAGGCGCACCCGCGAGGAGATGCAGACGACAGGCCACAGGGGCGAGGGCTGAACCCCATCAGCCGCCAGGGACGCGCAACCTCAGAGCACAGCCAAGGGGCGACCGCGGACCTCGTGAGCAGCCACAGTACAAAGCAGGGTGGCGGCCGACCCTGGCAGGTGGCGGAGCGGACGGGCCACACGCCGCGGCCGGGGGTGGGAAGGGCAGGGCCGCCGCAGAGGCGTCAGGCAGCGCCTTCCACACGAAGCGGGGGCTCAGACACGCGCGGCAGGGGCAGCCGGGCAGGGGCCCCGGGGAATGAAACGCGCGTCCACACAGACATCGGTTCGCACAGGGGCCGCGTGGGCCATCGCCACACACAGAAACCGCCCCGTTGCCTGCGCACGGCGACCGGCACAGAGCCCTGCGGCGTGGCAGTGGCGAGGATCGACGGCCACCACGCACGGCCAGCGGACGGGTCTTAGGGCCTGCGGTGACAGGGGACAGTCCCCACAGCTCACGCGCCGCAGGGTCCTCCAGGGCACGCAGCACCAGCGCTGAGGGCAGCGGGCGGCGGTGGCAGAGGGCCGCGGGGCGCTCCAGCCGGGGGGCACGGCCACCGACGTGCGGGGGGCTCCCCGCGCCACTTCTGCAGCTCCTGCACGGGCGGTTCCCGCCATTACAGTTTTGAACGTGCAAAGCGACAGAAGGTTAGGACTCCTACAATGTGAAGACCACCCCAAAGATAATCGCCTTCAACGTTTCTGTACACGTATTCCTGGTCATTCTAAGCGTAGCTCACTGCTTTGGGGGTTCTGGGCGGGGCAGGTCAAGCAGTGAGATGACCTAGTTCAGCTCGCTGTCCTCGCGGCAACCGCTTACTGGACGTGCGGTTTCCAGCCTGAGGTGCGGTCCGAGGGCCGCCCTCCACAGCCCTGCGATAGTCTCCGAACATCCCTCTGGGCAGGTCCCGTCCACGGGCTGGGCTGACCTCAGGGTTCCAGTACGAGCCGCGCCACCCCCCGGGGTGGCCAGGCAGTCGCTCTTCCGCCGCACGGCACCGAGGCTCTGCCCTGCGGGCGCGCAGGCACTGCCTGAGGGCATGGGGAACGCCCAGGCACCGGTGTGTGGCAGGCACCAGCCAGGGTGGCTCCTCTTTCTCAAGGGAGGCGGCCGTCAGCCGTCACCCGCCCTCTCTAAAGGCTCAGAGGAAGCACGGCACGTCCCAGCCACCTGCAGCCTGGTCCCCGAGGTCGTCACGGCCGCACCTGCACTGTCACCCAAGGCCCAGGCCCTGAAAAACAGCCCCACCTCCAACGCCACGGGATACGTGGGCACGTCCCCGCAAATGTGGACCCTCTGTGAAGCCAGTTCAAAAAAGTCAGCACTCGGAGGGAAGAGGAAGGAAGGCGACCAAAGCTTACAAAGCGAGCCACGTGGCTTCCAAAGCCAGCGCTGGACGCGTGTCGGCTTGCTGTGGAAAACGGCCGCGCTGGAGGTGACAGGCCGCCACCTCGCTCGCTGGACCGGAGTGGGCCACAGGGGAGGTGCGGAGGCTTCCAACAAGACGTGTTGTTGCTTAAAGCTTAACACTGGTTCCCGTAAGGAACGGCACCTCAGGAAGAGCGGGGACGGGGGAGCGCGACTCCGCGGCCCCGCTCACCTTTCCTCTGGTTGCAGCTGGTCTTGGATGCCCAGCTCAGGCGCAGGCTCTGGTAATTCGTGTCTTCATCACAGACCAGAGTCCTGGTCAAACAGAAATCTATAACTGTCAGTTAAAAAAAAGAATGTAAACAGGATGCAAACAGGACCCAGCAGTGCGATGATCACAACGCACAGCGACAAGCCACACCCAGGAGCCCGGGACACGCGGGGCCCAGGCCAGGGTGGCTGTGGTTGTGGTCTTCCTCCTACGGACGGGGCGGCATCTTTGGGTGCAAAGAACGGGGCCCACAGGACCCGACGCGCCCCAGGGCGGCCCCCCGGGCAGCACCCGACAGCCCATGGCCGCTGGGCCCCGCGGACTGGAACCCCGGGCCGAGGGCTGAGGGCTGAGGGCTGGGGCCACGCCGCTGGGCCTCCCTGGGCGTCTGTGTCCTCACCTGCAAGCCCAGGCGGCAGAAGTCCCCGCGACCCCTCCTGGACAGACCCTCCAAGCCTGGCTACAGAGAGCGGCTGTCCCGCAGCAGGGTGCCGGGGGCTCTCCTGCACCCCCTCAGAGCCCGAGGGGCTACGGGCGGCCCCCCGCTGACCCCACGCGGCCCTCCGACCCATTGCCTCCCCGCTGCCGCACCTCCGCCCACTGACGCACCGGCACCACCAGACCCTCCCCTCCCGTGTCTAGTGCCCCCCACGCTCCAGAACTGCAGGGGCCCTGCCACCTGCCCTGGGGCGACCCTGCGCCCCCCGCCTGGCCTCGTTCCCCTCCTGCCCTGAACACAGGTCCCGGTGCCAGCCCTAACCCTGACGCTGACCCAAACCTTGCGCCCCGCCCCCGCGCCTTCGCCCTCTACTCGCTGGCTCAGCCCCAGCCCAGCCCGGGGACAGCTGCCCGCCCACCCCACACACTTCAAGCGGCAAGAGAGGGAGCGGCCACACTGGCCGGGGGCTGCCGGCCCTGGCGGCCAGCCCCGGTGCCCTCGGAGAGACACCGCCTGTCCACTCCCGCCCCCTCCTCCGGGGCCCACCTCAGGGCTCCTCCTCAGGCCTCCCACGCCCCCTCCCTCCCCCCTCGCGACTGCTGACCGGGCCCCTGGCGCCCGAGGGAGCGGAGGCCAGCAGAGCTCCCCACCTGCCGGCACCTCGCGGCCAGGGCTACGCCTGCGCCCTCCCGCGCGGCCCCGGCCCCGTCACAGCGGGCAGCTCCCCAGCTCCCGTCCCTGTGCCGCTCCTGTCACCCAACAGCAGCGCCGGGTCTCCGGCAGGAAAGGAGCCCCGCACCCCGCACCCTCCGCCTCTCACTGGCCCCCCAGAGCGTCCGCCCGGCTTCCTGTCCCCATCCTCTCCCCACCCCCCGCCATGAGCCCATTGCTTTCAGGCCCTGCCTGCCCCAAACTGCCCGTCAAGGTCACCGATGACGTCCACGTGGCTGAGCCCCTCCGTCAGCTGCCCGTGACCTTGACCTGTCACCAGCATTAGGTGCCTGCTCCCCCCTCCTCAAAGGCTTCCTGACGGGGCGCCCGCGTCCCACGGGCTGCCCCTCTTCACCTGCCCCCCGTGGCCACCACAGGCCGCTCACCCTGTGCCGAGGCTCCCCCGGGCCTCCCCCAGCCCTGTTTCCGGGGGGCCAGCACAACGGAAACTCCGACTTCCCTTCCTGACGCCCCCGGCCCGCACTCCCCACAGCCTCCTCACGCCTCTCACCGCTGCCCACTGCGTGGGCCGCGCAGCTCTACCTCCCCCGTCCCCAGCCTGGCTGTCTCAGGGGGCAGAGGCCTCCGCCACCGCTCCGCCCGGGACCCAGACTGCAAGGCCTGGCGCAAGGACAAGCCCGCAGGCCCCGTCCGGTGGTCCCAGCCACACCCGCCTCCCTGCTGCCCCTCAGACCGGTCCCTGGGCCAGAGCCGCATCCTTCCACGGCCACTGCTCCTGCCACCCAAGCCCTGTTCCAACGTCGCCTCCTCAGAGCTGTGCTCCCACAGTCCTGGGGCCAGGGAGCACACGGCGCCACAGCTACGCCCAGAGGAGACAGGGAAGTATCTTACCATACTTGACATCGGGGACCGTGACAGAACTCTCTGCAATGTTGGTGGACAGAATAATCTATCAAACAGCAAAAAAAAAAAAGGACCAGATGTCCTTACTGCACACTGGAAATCACGGGGCAAAGTAAGAAACCTCAAACCTCAAAAATCATCTCAAAGCTTCTTAGTGTACACACTGGACTCAAATTTGAAATGCGCCGCTTTCCTATTTCATCCCCGTCACCACGGATCGAGGATCCTGGGCTCTGCCCCGCAGGGCAGACCCCTGGGCCGGCCAGCCCCCGCTGTTCCTCCCGTAGGCACCGGAGGCGAGGCCGCCACCCGCCCGCCCGCGGGGGCTGCCGTGAGGGTCATACGAGGTGACCCGCGGGGCGCGCTGCGGCCTGCTCCCGGTGGGAGCCCGGACCCGGTCGCCAGCAGCCACGCCTGGGGTGGGGTCGCCCTTTCTTGGATGCCCGCCCAGCGCCAGGCACTGAGGAGCGCGTGGGCCCACACCGCGGGCCACCTTCCTAGCAGCTCTGCAGCACCGACGTGACCGCCTCAGCCTTCAAACGGTGGAACCAGGTCTTAGAGAAGCGAGTCGCTCAAAGCCGCACAGACTGCAGGAGAGAGGCCCCAGCCGCCTGCCCGGGTCCCCGCACTCCTAACCCTACACCTCAGGGTGGTGCCACCTCCTTCCCCTGGGGGCAGGGGCCGCTCTCGGGGGCAAATGGCGCCACGAGGCTGGAACCCAAGGCAGGGCTGAAGCTGCAGCCACATGGGAGCCAGGCTGCCCCAGGGGCTGAGAGCGCCCGCCGGAGTCCAGTGCCCCGAGCACCGCAGGCAGCGCTGGAGGGGCAACGCGAGGGCCCCACTGCTCCCGCGTGGCCGGAGGAGAGGAACCCTCCCGGCCCAGGCTGGTGTGGCCCAGCGGGCTGAGTGCCAGCCTAGAGCCCAAAGGTCACCGGTGGGGTTCCCGGTCAGGGCACAGGCCTGGACTGCGACCAGGGCTCCTGGGCGGGGGGCGGTGGGGGGGGGGCACGAGAGGCAACCGATTGTTTCTCTCACTTCTTGCTCCCTCCCTTCCGCTCTAAAAACTACATAAAGTCTAACAGTCGCCAGAGCAGTCCCACGCTTTGAGGAATCGAAGGAAATAAAAACCTCCAGCAAACTGATTCAGCAGCGCAAAGACAAAACCCAATGAGCCCCGGCCCACGAGGCCAGCGCCTGTTCCGATGACCCGTCTCCTACCTTCCTGTACCCGGGGACGGGGCTCAGGAACACGTTGCTCTGCTCCTCCAGGGTCACGCTCGAGTGCAGGGGGTAGACCTGCAGCCTGGGAGGCCAACGGGGGCAGAGAGCCGGTCAGGCAGAGAGGTGCGCGGGGACCGGAGGACGAGCCAGCGCCTGTTCGCTGGGGCCTTTCCAACCACTTAAGGCGGACCCAGCGCAAGGGCCTCTGAGGGAGCGCGCAGCCGCGTCTGCCCCAGAAACCGCGGCGACTCCACGGACGGGTGTCTCTCCCACAGACCCCGTAAAAGGGGAGCCGACACGGCAGCACCCTTTAAACACACCTTTTCTGGATCATGTTTGTGAGAAGTTCATGCATATAGTTTATTTCACTCAGACCTAGGGAAGAAAAAAGGCAGGAAAGAAAACATTTGTATTTATTGCTAAAAACCAACATTTGTTTACCTATTTTGAGAGAGAGAGAAACGGGTTCGCCGTCCCCTCACGGACGCCGTCACCAGCTGACGCTTGTGCACCCTGGCCGGGCAGCGGAGCGGCCACCGGGGCGAAGGGACGCCGCGCCACCCGCCGGCTGCCCGGCCAGGGCTGGAAGGCCAGCCTTTGAAGGACGGCCCTGCCTTCACTCACGTGTTCATTACTCTCTTGGCTCACGCACGTCGCAGCGACAAGTGCAGACGCGCAGCGGCACCGGCCACCAGACGTGCCACAGGACCACACAAACTGCTCCTCCCCAGCTGCCCCTCCTGCGGGAGGGGCCGCCCGGGGATGTTGGCTGTGCGACTTCACGATTCTCTTTTTCCCCGACCCATTTCCCTAATGCCCAGCAATGAATGTGAAAATTTTTACAACCAAAACAAAAAAAATCTAAAAAGTACCAAATATCAGTATTGTGAAGTACTATCGCTGTTAAACATTAAGATACTTAAGAAAAAGAGAGACAGACTGGGGAGGAAGGCAGGGCAGGGTGGAGGCAGGGCCAGAGGCGCCACGGCCCCACCAGGGTGCGCCACAGGCCGCCGGCCACGGAGCAGGCGGGGCGACAGGCTCCGCGGGCGCCCGGAGCTTGGGCTGCAGCCGCTGGAGGAGGGAGTGGGTTCGCCTCCACAGCCGGGGCCCCGGCGGAGGACTGGGTGACAGCGGCCCTGGAGAAGGCACGCAGGGCCCTTCATGCCAGACCAATGCATGACCGAGGCCCCCGTGAGTCCTGAGTTCTCATGCACACGTGACAGAAAGGCCACGAACGGAGCTGTGGGACATCACTTGTGAACACCTGAGTCGGGCATGGCCAGCAGCCAGACAGCACCGGCCTCCGGTTAGGTGTCAAGCTGCTGTCGCCGCAGCTCTGCCTGGCCGCTTCCTGCCTTAACACAGTGTCACGCACACACGGGTTCTCAACAGGCATTTCTTGGGGCAAATGCAACTCCACTCTGCTGCCAGCTGCTGGTGTCTCTTGCATACAACGCCCACGCACAGCAGCCAAAGCCAGCAGTGACCAGGGCCCGGCACCCAGAGCCGGAGTCCCATGCAGAGTCGCCGCCACGCCTGCTTCCCCTTCCCCGCAGCGCCGGACAGGGCACCTCCTACGGCAGCAAAGCCTGTGCAGCTGCCCCAGCGACTCACCAAGCTATTCTACTTCATCGCAACAGCGAAAACGTCATTTATACACAAATTGTGTATATACAATTATACACAAATTACTCTTCCTGGTATTTTAAGAGCCTATTTTCTCAAACACTGAGAAAGAAACTCCAAGACCGGCCTGAGGATTCTCACGGTGTTACAATACCAACACCGTGACTCAGTAATGTTTACTATTATCAAATAAGCTTTAAGTGCAGACCGATGACAATGGCCTCACTTTTATAACCACACACGTACACGTAATGAAGCAAACTTTACAAGGTCACGTCTTTCACTGAAAATTCCGATGGGGGTGAGACTGCTTTCAAGATCGAAGTTATCTTTTTAGCGATACAAAGGTCACAGTAACAGGTCAAACTGAAAATCACGTGTTCACGCTCTCAGGGTCTAAAAAACGTGGGCCCATACGGAGAAACGACTGCGTGACGCGTGCCCGGCACAGGCTGGACCTCCACCGGGCCGCACCGGGCCGCGCCGGGCCGCGCCGGGCCGGGTCACGAGGGCGGGCACTCACCCGGCAGGAACACCAGCACGCTGCTCCGCTCCCACGCCACCTGGGCGCCCGGCCCGGCCTTGCTCCTGTGAAGATCGGGAGGGCACAGGCGTTAGTCAGGCCGGACGGCCGCTGCCCCCCGGGCGCGGATGCCACGGCTCCTGACCGTGGAGGGCGGAGGCCGCGCCAGGCGCCCTCCCTTCCCCTGCGTGAGGAGACGCAGGGCCCCGGGGGTGCGTCCCGAGGCTCTTTGGGGCCCCGGGCCTCCTGGTTCCCATTATTTCCTCCCATAAAACTATCCGTAACAGTTCTTGAAATTCAGTTATTACAATCCAGAGACCCAAATACAAAACATTTCAAATAAACTCCAGGAAGTCAGAGCTCTTACCAGGGAGCACAGTCACAGCGCAAGACCGCCAACCGCCCCGCGCCCACCGCATCAGCGCAGTGCGTGGTGCGCACGAGCACCTCTCCCCTGCGGCCCTGCCGCCCCTCCCCACGCCCAAACCGGGCTCCTTGGAAAGACCCACACAATGGGTCCCCGACCTCCCACGGAGGCAGCAGCAGGCGAAGCACCAGGGGCCGCCGGGCTGACGGCAGGAGAGGCAGCCTGCCGGGCGGCACAGGAGCCGCCTCCTGAAGGCCCCGCCGACCAAACTCTGGGTCATCGAGCGTCAAAAAAGAAACCTGACTGCAAGGGCCTTTCGCAGTTTGATCGAAATCTCAAGGGAACGAGACGGCACAGAAACCTTTGCCAAAAGCATATAAAAGACTATCACCTACGATCTACAGAGAGCTCTGAAAGCTCCATAGAAAACAAACAGCGCAAGTAAAAACGGGCAAAGGACCTGACAGAGGCCTCACCAGAAGACGCGCAGATGACAGACCACCCTACAAAGAAACGCTTCCCACCCGTGTCACTAGGGGCTGCCAGGCACAGCAACGCAGCGCCCGTGCACAGCCGCCCAACGGCCGGGCCGCCACCACCCGCTGGGGGACGTGGCGCCACGGGCTCCCTCGCGGCCCCGGGGCGGCAGCCACATCAGAGGACAGCCTGGTGGCTTCCCACAGAACCCGGCCCGTCCCCGCCGCAGGAGCCAGGCACCGCGCTCCCCGGTGCTGACGCGAAGCTGGAAACCTGGGTCCACACAGAAACCTGCGTGCACAGCCAGCGGGGCCCAGCAGGTCGAGTACCATCCCATGAAGCAGGAGGGCGCGGTGCAATGCCCGGTCAGGGCACGTGCGGGGTGCGAGCCGGGTCCCCCGGTCGGGGTGCATGAAAACAGGCAACTGGTCAACGTTTCTCTCCCTCTCTTTCTCCCTTCTTCTCTCTCCAAAAATAGGCAAACAAAACCTAAATAAAATCTTTTAAAAAAAACCCCACACATGGATGTTTCTAGCAACTTTACTCGTAACGGCCAAAACCTGGAAGCCACCAAAACACCCTTCAGCAGGCCATGGATAAATACACGGAGGTCCGTTCAGGCTGGGGACCACCACCCGGCAAGGAGAAACGAGCCGTCAGGCCCGGAGAAGACACGGAGGAGCCTTTGACATGCACCGCGGAGTGAGAGAAGCCAGCCTGACACACATGGGATGCCAACTACATGATGCTCCGGGAAAAACAAGGCCACGGCGACAGGGAAATGCTCAAGGGACAGCAGCCCCTTCCACAGGCGGCAGACCCTGCCGGGCGGGAGGCTCGTGGGCTGGAGCGCTGTCCCGCGCGACAAAAGGCTGGGGGCTTGACCCCTGGGCGGGGCATGTACAGGAGGCAACCCATGTCCCCCTCTCTCTCTGGCTCCCCTCCTCTAAAATCAATAAATGTGTCTTCAGCTGAAGATCTTGAAACAGCAACTGCAGGCTCTGACCACGGCCAATAGCCCCAACTGCCCCCGAGGGAAGCGCACTCCCGCCCCGGAGGCGCAGCCGGGAGCCGGGCCCCGCCTGTGAGAGATGGCGACAGCAGAGACCCGGGGGGCGGGGGGGGGGGGGCTCGCAGGGGCCAGCGCGCCTGCAGGCCTGGGAAGCTGTCCTCAGCTGTGTTCTCTGGCTTTCAAGGCTCTCGGTCCTACAACCACACTTGGCATGGTTTTAACTACTTTGAAGTGGAGATTTCCAGTGAAGTTCGCAAGACACTAACTTTATTTTTAGTTACGTAGAGTGGCTATGAAAAGGTCTCCACAGCTAGAGCTTCGTGCCCCAAAGGCACAGGCAGTTACAAAGGGAGGGGCGCAAGCTGGCAGCCCGAGGCGCAGCAGCGGGGACCTGCCTTACCTGCTCTCTTTCCTGTCCATGTCATCGAACGTCTGGATGAGGGAGACGGCAACTTCGTACATGTCCCTCGTGATCACCGGCTCCTCCGGGACGTGGGGAGACAGCTGAAACGGGGGAGCAGCAGCTGGGACACCCCGCGGGTCGGGAGGGAAGTGGGGCTGGACGGGCGGCGCTCCCCTCGGGGGTCACTGTGACCAACGTCCCGAAGAAAAGCCACAGCTCCTGCAGCCCGCACCTGAGCGCCCGCCGGGTGCCAGGCACGACGCAAGCGCAGCCCGCACGGGCGCCGCTGGGACACTGTGCGGCCCCAGCCCTGGGGCCGGGGCGCGGACGGGGCCGGGCACAGCAGGGGCATCCGGCGGGCAGAGGCCCACTGTGAGGACACAGTGAGCGGCTCAAACAGCGGGGGACACCGGGGGGTCCACGACCCCCAAGGTCCAGGTGCGGCCTCCTGTCGAAGCCCCACCTGCAGGGGCCCCGAGTCCTTTAAAACCACAAGCCCCAGGAAAAGGAAACACCCATCTGTGCCTGCCAACCTGCGGAAATCGCATGGCGGCGTCACAGCGAGCTGCCCCGCTGGGGGGTCCTTGTCACTGGGCTGCGTGTGACAGCCCAGCTCAGGGCTGACTCCCTCGGGCACCTCTCAGAACACGGGGCGACCGCAAGGGCGGTCCCACTCCCCGACAGCGGCAGCGCCGTGAGAGAGCCGACAGCACCTGTGGCACGAGCCAGCTGCGCGCCAGCCCCTCCACGCGCCCAGGACGACAGCCACGGACACCAGGCCTTCTCCGCCAACAGCCAGGACACCGCCTGCTTCACAGCTTTCCTCGCCACGTCCTGTGTGCAAGGCACCACGTACGATTCCACCAAGGGCACCTCAAAAGAGCCCTTCCAGGGACGAGGAGAGACCACAAACACAAACTTTTTCTTCAACTTTTACATGAGTCAAGTCAGTTAAAATGCAACTAACCCACTTTTCATTTTTATGACAATTCTACTAATGTAAGAATGACAACTGAATTTTACTTCAATATTTTTGTAGCATGTCTAACAAGTCCATTTTTTATGGTCAGCCTTTTCCTTAAACAATTTTCTGCTTTATCCTAACAATTTTTAAACAGGTGGTCTCCCAAATGCCAGCTGCAGCATCCGAGGCACCTGGGACGGTTTCCCAAAAAGCCACGGAAAAGCACGTCACCAATTCACGAGCAACGTGACCGCCTCCGAGAATCCAGGCGCAGAGAACGTCGTGGACACGCTGCTAAGGCACCGGACACAGCCCCACAGCCTCTAAGCTGCCTCGGCACAGACAACAAAAGAAACGCCCGGGCTGCGGCCCCGTCCGTGTGCGGGAATCAGGAGACCCAGCGGGCGGAGAGGACAGGCGGACAGCGACAGGCCACGCGTGACAGGACGCAGCAGGGGAGGGAGGGTCTGCCATCAGCAACGAGGGGCAGAAGCGCCAGGGTCTCAGTCGGAGCTGGGAGCGGGTGCCCCGCATGTCGCCACCCCGTGCGCCGGGCGCCGGGCCACCAGGCCCGCCCGCTCCTCTGAGAGCGAGAGCCCGCAGCCGCCAGAGGGCGGAGGGCGGGGGGCGGGGGCCGGGGGGGCGGCCGCAGCGCAGGGTCGCAGATCCCAGTGGCCACAGGGCAACAGCGCCCATGACGGTGCACGCACTCCCGTAAGGGCGGCTCTCTGCAGTGAGAGGTGAAAGCGAATCGTGCAGAGGGCTCCGCAAAGGGCTCTGCACGAACAGCCAGAGCCAGGGCCAGAAGGGCCAGGCGGGCGCTGGGGACACAGCGTGCTTGTCGGTGAAACGCGAGGGCCGCCGTGCGGCCTGTCACGGAGGCCAGGCAAGCGCCTGTCCGAGCGGAGAGCTGCGGGCTGCGGGTCACTGGGGGCCCGCAAGGCGTCCCCTCCGCTGAGGGGGGCGGGGCGGGCGGGAGTGAGGGGCACGCAG
This sequence comes from Pteronotus mesoamericanus, assembly GCF_021234165.1. NCBI lineage: Eukaryota > Metazoa > Chordata > Mammalia > Chiroptera > Mormoopidae > Pteronotus > Pteronotus mesoamericanus. Next base: position 2,859,496 of record NW_026555082.1, on the reverse strand, counting down.
GGGGATGGACGCTGGGAGTTCAGGAGGTTTGGGGGAAGCTCCAGAGACACATGGGACCTGCGAGGCGCTTCTAAGGAGGACACAGACGCAGCGCTGTTAGAATGCTAACAAGAAAGGGAGCGCAGATGTTCTCGCACAGTGAGTGGGGGGCAGGGACAGAAGGAGTCCCGCAGGAGGAGGGGCTGCCAGGTGAGACAGAGGAAAGGCCCGCGTCCCGAGGGCCGGTCGCACACCCCGGGAGCAGTGGAGAGTGCGCCAGGCAAGGCAACAGAGGGGGAGGGAGAACCACACAACCGGGACCTGAACAAAGGTCTGCTGATGCCAAAACCTGTCACAGAATCCACAGGACGCTCTTCCTGTAAGGCCGGAAACCGACACGTAGCCACGCCTGGAAGAGCCACTCACTGAAACGCGCGCCGCGCACCTGTCAGGCACCAGCCAGGGGGCGTCCCCTCCAGCCGGCCGCCCGCAGCCTGGGCTCGGCGGCCAGCGCCCGGGCCTGGTGGGGCTCTCACCTGGCCGCAGCGGTCGGGCGCACCGCGTGTCCAGTGCGCGTGAAAGAAACCTCGGCAGGCGGCAGCGAGGCTCTGGCTCGGGGGAGAGGATGGCAGGACCCTCACCACTCTCCCACCCCACACGATCGGAAAACGCGAAATGTCCAGGTGCTCCGCCCCCCAAGGACCCAGCACACTGAGTGACTGACTTCCAAAGGAGACAGTAAGGAAAAGACACAGGCATCCCTCCCGAGCCTGTTCACATCCGGGCTGACACACGCAAACACAAACGAGGGGCCGGCTGTCGCCGTGGGGGAGGAGCCTGACAAGGCTGGGGGGCGGAGTCGAGGCCCACGGCGCCCCCGGGGAGCGCCTGGGGAGCGGGCCGGCCTACCCCGCCGGGAGGCAGGCGCTCCAGGTCGCTGAGGTAGTACTCCTCGATCGCGTGGGGCTGCCCGGGCACCTCGAACACACGCGCAGGGCTCAGCTGGTTCTGAACGGGAACGGCAAAGTAGTCGGCGAACTCCTTGCAGTTGATGGTGGCCGACATCAGGATGACCTGCAGAGGGGCCAAGGGGGCAGAAGGCGGGGACGGGGTGGGACACTGGGCAAGCCCAGGCTTTTCTTCAGCTTCGGCAACTTCTGCGGCTGGAACAGAGCACAGTGACTGAACCTCCGCGGTTTAAAACAGCGCTCAGAGATGTAAACTTTCACTACTTCTCTTCAATCAGCTATGGAAGGAGAAACCACAGTTTCCAATGAAGCTGCAATGGCTCCTCTATAGGGAATCTCTGCATCGGAAGCCAGCGTAGGGCAGAGCAAGTGGCTGGACAGCGCGTTCCAGAGAACGGAGCGAGCGCAGCCGCGAGGGCGAGGCAGCCAGGCAGCAGCCGCGCATAGCCTGCCCGGGCCTGGCGGCTGCGGGGCTCGTGCCAGCCAACCGCACTTGTGCAGCGGTGACGGTGATGTCCCTGGGGCTCCGCAGCCGCCACGCAGGGCGCTCTCCAGGCCCCACGCGCCCAGCGGGGGTGACGCCGACGTGCGGCACCTGGCGGCTTGGGCCCCGCTGAGTCAGCCCCAGCCGGAAAGTAAAGCGTGGGCATCACCGGTAGTTGCCAGTAGACAAAACACAAATGGCTAAAAACCATACTGACCAGAACTCGCTCTGAGATGGCACGTCCACAAGCAGAAAGAAGGCTCTGAGAAGCCACTTGGGGTGTTAGAGTGGCCCCAAGGGACCGCCGTGTCCCAGCAGATGATGCAAATGGGAGGGCAAACCTGTGGCCAGAGAGGCACAGCCAGCCCCGCCCCCGGGGCCCTGCGGGCTTTTCCCTCGGCAGACCAGCCTGCGGCTGCCCGGCTGCCCCCCGAGACCCCGCTTGTCTGGGGCCTGCGGAGTCGCTCAGCCAGCTGCGAGACCAGGGTCAGGGGCGGCGGGGCGGGGCCTCCCGAGCCACCTGCCCGCATCCCTGCACCTGGGTCTCCAGCAGCAGCTCTCTTTTTAAAAAGTAATATTTTAAAAATGAGTTTTTGAAAGTTTCAAAAAATTTACAAAACCATCTAAACGTGACTCCTAATTTCCTGACCCAGCCCCCTGCACCCTCCAGAGGTTCTGCACTTAGAAAATACACTGCTCCATATATTTTCAAATAAACTACGAAAACGTTAAAATTGAGAAGCATTTCCTACTACCTATACAGCAGGTATCGGACTCCTGGCCACCATCCAGCAGCATGGTGACTTTTTAAAAAATCCATGACTAAAACAACGAAAACAAACAAAAAAAACAACTAAGTCATTATCTTAGAAAAAAAATAATAATCAAGTCCAGTCATTATCTTTAAGCAAAAAAGGTCTTAAAAACAACAAGGAAGAAATGCTCCCAACTCGTTGGACAGTCTGTAATGTCATCTCTGAGTTAAAACGCTGAAAGGGGCCCTGGCTGGTGGGGCTCAGTGGACGGAGCGCTGGCCTAGGCACCAAAGGGTCGCCGGTTCAATTCCCAGTCAGGGCACAGGCCTGGCCTGTGGGCCAGGTCCCCAGTGGGGGGCACATGAGAGGCAACCACACGTAGATGTTTCTCTCCCTTCTCTCCCTCTTGTCCCTTTTCTAAAAATCAAAAAAAAAAAAACCTTAAAAAAAGATGATAAACCCTGAAAGGGACGCAGTAGCGGTTCAGACGCCCCCCTCCCCACCACAGTCCCCTCTAGCGAGAGGGATGAGAGCCTTGCAAAGGGCGGCCCCGGTCATCAGCCCCACCAGCTGGACGCCCAGCGTTGACGGGCCCCACCCTGGGAGGGGGAGAGAAGACACACTTCCCTAAACGAAGCGACACCAGCGGCGGGCCCCGGCAGGGCGGCGGGCCCCGGCAGACCGCCCTCGCTTTCCCGGGGCAGCGGGTCCTTGCACAGTCCCTTCACGGGCAGCAGAGGAGCCCAGCCCCTGCCCCTCTGCGTCCCACACGGCTTCCAAAAGGCCTCTGGGGGGCGCAGCGGGGCCACCCGTGCCTGGACCACGGGGCGAAGCCTCCGCTGCTCTGGCCCGGCTCGCACCCCGCTTCTGTCTGCATGGGATGTGAGCGGCGCTTCCCATCCGTGGGAGCGGCCCGTTCAGGCCACGTAAGCCTCTATGCTCACAGCGCGTCTAACGGCTCTCGGACGCCCACGCGCTTCGGTGCCGTTTTCACAGCCCAGGCCGCAGGCGCGCTCATGCCCAACTGAAAGCAGCGCTCCAACTCCCAGCCTCCCGTTAGAGCCGCCGTTACTGATCTTGCTTCCACAGGCTGGAGAAAGGTTTGCAATTTCGTGCAACGAAATAACCGAAAGGTGCCCACACGCTGGCCCGAAGAGCCGCCCTGCTGGCCGGGCGTGGGGCTCCGCACCCGGCCGTGAGCCCGTAGAGGGACTGCCAGCGTTAAAACGGAGAGAGACAAACTGAGTGATAAATCCTAGCCCTGAATATTTCTGTCGTTATGGAATCAAATTTACCTTCACAAAGCGTGAGTTCGTTCTTAAAAGTTTGCGGACCACCAGCAGCAGGAAATCCATTTCTTCCGTGCGCTCATGCACCTACGAAGGAAGAAGGGGCACCCACGTGGCGCCGGGCAGCACACGCGCCGTCGCGGGCGAGCGGGCAGGGGGTCGGGGGCAGGTCATCTCTCGCTGCTCAGTGGCCTCCTCAGGGACTGGGCTCCTCCTGGAGTCCGTCCTGGCTGAGAGGAAGCAGAGGCCGGGGGCCTCCGAGCCAGGGGGCCCGGACACGGCGGAGGGGCCCCGCCGCCCCGCACGGAGAACCGCCGGCCCGCACCGCGCCTCTGCGGGACACGGGCAGCCCTGCCGCTGCGCCGCGCGGGCGAGCGCCGGGCGGGAGCGGCGCCAGGGCAGCAGGGCCCCGCCCGACAGGACGCAGCCAGGCCTCAGGGCGGCAGGTCCGGGCGAGGGGCGGCCCCGGAGGCGGCGGCCCATCAGGAGAGCTGCACAGCCCTGGGGACGGCGGCTGCCTGTGGCCTCCTCACACAGGGGCCTTGTGCCAACCCCAGGACCTAGGGTCACTCAGACGCTCTGGCCACCTGGCCCGCGCCCCAGAGCCACCTGACAGGGAAGGGCCAGGACGTGAGCCTACGTTCCCGTCACTTAGGACACCTGCGCACACAGGGGGACAGCAATTCTACTGTGGGGCACTTTTCTGCCAAAGTGGAGAGAGGAGCTGCCGTGCGTGACACAGGAGGCCTCCCCTCCTCAGAGTGACAGGCCTGGCCACCGAGTCCAGCGCCATCACACGGACCCCGCCCCACCCCAGCCCCGGGAAGCGGACGTGCGGGGGAGGGGACCGGAGGACAGCAGGAACCGCGGCGGCTGAGGGGCGCGGCAGGCCCGTGTGGCGGGCAGGAGATGCTGACAGCGCGCCGCCGTGAGGTCGCAGTCCCTCCATCTGGGACACGCCCAACGCTGACGTGCGGCACCGCACTTGCGGGGGAGACGATGCCCATCCATCGCCGGGGGTCCCGCGGTGGCCTCTCCTCGGCGCCCAAGCACCGCAGCCTCCGCACTCGGGGTTCGGACCTGGCACAGCCGGCTCCTCCGGCCCCGCTCCTGACCCGAGCCCCCACCCTGCACAGACCCGGGGGCACAGGCCCGCTCCCCGGGCCCCTCGCTGTCTCCTCCTGCGACCGAGGTCGCGAGGCGGGCACCGCGAGGACCAGGGGCACCCACCTCGTCGATGAAGATATGGGTGAACTCCGTCAGACTCTTGGCGCTGACGACTTTCTGAAGCAGGACCCCAGTGGTCATGTAGATTAACCGGGTGTCCTCTGTGGCTATTTTCTCCAGGCCCACCTACCGGGGGGTGGGGGGACAGGGAAAGGAGAGTGTTTTGGGTTCCAATGGCTGCGCGTAGCTCCCCACAAGGCTGTGTCCACTTTATCATGAGGGAAAGAAAGAGAGTCAAGTACATCTGTAGGTCACAAAAAATGCAGGGTTTAAACCAAAGCTGAAGTTCGGTTTGGGCAGGAGGGGGTTTGGCTCATCTAGTCTTACTGCCTGTATCATTTTTACAGCAAGACAACTATGTGTGGAGATACCTACATACAAAATTACAATTAAAAGGTTTAAATTATAAAAGCCACGAATCTGAGAATTCTCCCTTCCTTCCTATTCACCTGGGAAGGAATTTATTTTACTTTATCTTGAGATCTTATTTATTTACATTTAGAGAGGGAGGAAGGGAGGGGGAAAAGAGAAGGAAACATCAGAGTGGGAGAGACACATCAACTGGTTGCCCCTGACACCCCCTACTGGGGACTGGCCTGCAACCCAGCCACCTGCCCTGACCGGGAAACAAACTGGTGACCTTCCAGTTTGCAGGTCGACACTGAACCCACTGGGCCGCGCCAGCCTGGGCAAGAAATTCAGAGTTCCATCATTTTTTAAATTATGCCACAGTTCTGCCCTGGCCAGTGTGACTGCGCTGGTTAGAACGTCGTTCTGTCACCGAAAGGCGGCAGGCTCGCGTCCTGGTCGGGATGCACGCCTAGGTTGCAGGTCTGGTCCCCAACTGGGGCACATGCAATCTGTGGTCTGGGCGTGTACTGGAAGCAACGAATTGATCCTTCTCTATCGAATCCATGTCTCCCTTTCCCTTCCCCTCTCGCTAAAAAGCAATGAAAAAATGTCCTCAGGTGAAAATGAAAATAAAGATTGCCACAGTTCCGCTCCGTAAGCAGAACCCCTCCTGGCAGGAACCCAGGCGACCCCACGCGGGTCCACGCGGGATCGGGCGCGGACAGGAGCGCGTCCGTCCCGGGCCCCACGCACCTGGTAGCCCACCAGGCCGCCCAGAGCCCAGGCGCGCTCTCTGCTGACCCACCGGGCCACGCTGCTGGCCCCGATCTTGCGCGGCTGGGTGACCGCGATGTGGCAGCAGGCAGAGCGCTGCAGGCAGTGGTCCAGGACGTACTGCGGCAGCTGAGTGCTCTTCCCGCTGCCCGTGGCGCCGTGAATGATGACGACGGAATTGCTTTCTATCAGAGAGATGACCTAGGGTTGAAAGAAGAACCTTTCAAACTTGCCGCAAAATGAGGAGTGATACAAAGTATTACCTATGAACCAAAAGCTTTATCGGGAGAAGGCTTTCAGGACTTATTTTCCTTTCATCTTTGAAAGTTAATAACCACCTAAACACCACAAAAGGGAGCAAAAAGGTTCCACGTTTGCTACAGTGAAAGCGGTGCGACCGCCGTGATCAGCAGCGGTCGCGCTACGGGAAACCGGCCGGCTTCCGCTCTCCGCGTCTCAGCTTCTCCACAGAAAAATAAAAATACCGAACCAGGGTTTCTTCACCCCTTGCTACGTCTAAGTTTCCATTATCTTAAAGTTTTTAAACAATTCTACTGAGAAATATGGAATTTCAGTAAGAAAAACAGGAAGACACAGCTGTCACTGCACCGCAGAGGTTGCAGCATCCCGCTGGTAACTGTCCCAACGCACGTCCGGACATCCGCCTCCCGCCGTCCCCGCGCGGCCCGCCGGCGCCCTGCCGCCAGCCTGGACCCGCGCAGGCGCCTAGCACCAGCCGGGGTGGCCAGGGGGACGCCCCGCGGAGTGAGCGCCAGCTGCTGACACTAGTGAAGTGTATCTGCTCTACCAGGGCCGCGCGAGTCCAGCTAGAGCAAAAGAAACATTAAATTTGGAGTATTCTGTTTTATCTTAACTGCCTCTTCCACTAGTACAGCGAATACAGGTTCCACCGGGTGACTTTCCACCACGTGTGATGACCCGTAACTGAGGTAAGAAGTAACTGAACGCACGTAAACACTGCGATGTCCGGCCTGGCCCGGCTCAAAGGCGACGCGCCCGTGGCAGGCCACGCCGACCGCTCGGCGGGAGTGCACGCAGGGCCGCCGTGGGAGGAAACCCGCCAGGGTGCTGGCGGGGACTGGGCGCCCTGTCTGCGTGGTAGAAAGGCAGGGCGGCGAGGTCTCAGTAAGACAAGGGGGGCGGGGTTTGCTCAGCGCTGGTCAGAGGGCAGGCTCACACCCGGCACAGGCCGACCGAGCTGGGCGCAGCCGCGGCCGCGGGAAGCCCCTGCATGGGGACCGCACCGGCTGCCCCCGCCGGCCCGCCCCGCCCCGGCACCGCTCCCCCGCAGCCACAGCCTCGAAGACGCCAGGGCGCCCGCCTGGCTCCCAGCCTCCTCAGGCTCTGAACCACAAGCACCGGGGCTCGGCATCTATCCAAACAGCGAAGTGACACTGGGACAGGAAGGCTCTTACCTCTTCCTTACACCGATTTATAGGCAAGTCAGGGTACTGGTAGGTTATCTCTGGAATGCACGTGATGTTGCTTAGTTTAGCTGAAGTTGGCCTTGGACCTGGATTCAGACAGAACAAACACAAGGCTATTTCTTATCTGGAAAAGAGGCGAGGCAAGCACCCCCACGGTCTTTCCAATCTATATGCACGCCACGTTTACACTGGCGCGCACAAACACCCAGACGCACGTCCTGCAGGCCGAGCCTGAAGGCGGGGTCATGCAGCAGGTTCCCTGGTCCCACCGTCCAGCGTTCCGGTCAGTGGGCGCGCCCCCATCCCTCCGTCGCACCCACAGACGCCGCTGGCCCAGCACCACCATCGAAGGCAAGACACGGGAAGCACAGCACCCACCGCCTGGAAGTGGTACTCGGAGGGTGGGCTTAGAGAGCAGCGCTGAGGGACGCTGGAGCGGAGAGCTCCGCTCCGCTCAGCGTCCCCGTTCACACCCTGCTGCTTCGGTTAACTGGCAGCAGTAGCCCCCGCTCCCAACCTAGCACGTGCAGGCCCCGGGAAAGGCCACGCCGCCCTGGTGAAGCACACGACGGCGCCTGGCCTGCCTCTCCAGCCCACCGTCCTCTCCGGAGTTCCTCCTGTCACGTGCGCAACCTCAGAACGTGCGAGTCGGTGGCCCGTTGCCTCTTCGCCCTCAGTCATCAACACCAAAATGTTTTACGTGGCCTGGAAAAACCTGGAGACCACAGAACATGCTGGCTTCTGCTCACGAAGCCACCCCACCATGTGGTCTAACCAAAAAGTTCAGCGGCTCGGGTTCCAAACAGGATAGGATGACTTTTCACCGCACAACGTACTAGCATTTCTTCTCTGAAAATGCAGACACTGTGCATTGTAGAAAATAAGCGCAATCACCCACAGACTGGACCTCTCAGGGCTGCCTCTCAGGCTTGTCTCCAGACGTGCATGCCTATGACCTGTGGCGAGGGCGGCAGCAGCGGCGGCGGCGCAAGGGGCCGGGCCTCACTGAGCACGCCCCGTTGCCTCGCCCGCCCCGATGCGCCTCGCTCAGGCTGGGGTGGCGCGAACCCTCTGAGAGCGGCCGCGGCTAGGGGTCTACAGCACCGCCCAGTGGAAAGCCCACGTGCACCAGGACACCAGGGACCGAGGAGGCAAACGACAATTTTGCATGACTCCAGATCAAGCCCCAAGAGAGCGGACCCTTGTAGTCACCGGTGTTCGTCTGCAGCCTGGCTTCATCCAGGGCAACAACTCCACAGGCACCGCCTGGCATGCCCCGGGCCACAGGGCTATGGCCAGGCAGGCGCCCGGGGCCAGAGGACACGGGTATACCCAACACACTTCCCCAGACGGACACGCTAGACGACGATGCCTTTCCACAACCACATGCGTGGCTGCTCCGTGCTGCTGAAGCTGCGGGCCCCCGCCCTCCAGGCTGGCCCCCCGGCCCTGAGACAGCTAAGGGACTCCCACAGCCCACCCCCAGAGAGGCCCCGAGTAAACTCTGGTCACAGCGGGCGCACCCTTGAACCACCATGTCTGGGAATGACGTGCCAGGTGGCTCTGACGCACGTTCCTCCTTGAGGCCACTGGAGACTCCAGATAAACTACCCAGACGCCACCTGCCAAGACCAGAGGGCTGAGGGGACAGTGAGGAGACGCCAGGCCGAAGCCTGAAGCAGGCAACAACGCAGGGGGAAGGCAAAGGGGGGCGACCAACAACGACAGACTGGCCTGAATACAGTGACAAAAACAAAAAAGAAAACACACAAAGCCAAGCGACAGCGTGCGGCACAGATAACCGGCTCAGAGCTGTCCAGACCGATGAGAGGCACCAACGCCCCATGCTGCCGAGAAGCCCACATCAGCCCCGGGGAGGACAAGGGCACATGCGGTTATCCACGGGTTGTGTGTCACGGCCCAGGGGGGCTGAGGAAGAGGCGGGAGCTACTACTGCACCCCGAATGCTGCCCCTCGGTCGGGGCGTGACGCACTGAGCAAAGCACCGAAGTACCTCGTGGCTGGAGTGGCAGGAAGTCTGAGTGCACAGCCCTTTATGGAGCAAACAAATCGAAAGCTGACTTCTAGCACACGAGTAGGGCCTGATGCAAATAAGGTAATTCGCCCAGCCCTGGCTGCTGTGGCTCAGTGGGCTGAGCGCTGGCCTATAAACAGGAGGGCTGCCAGTTCCATTCCCAGTCAGGGCACAGGCCTGGGTGGCAGGCCAGGTCCCCAGCTGGGGTCACACGAGAGGCAACCACACACGGATGTTTCGCTCTCTTTCTCCCTCCCTTCCCCCCTCTAAAAACGATTAAAATCTTTAAAAAGAAAAAGAATTAACTCAGATAAAGAAACTGCATACTCATAGGAAGTAGTTCCATCCAAACTCTGAACAACTATACCCTTGGGGAGGAGGGTGAAAAAAGACCTTTTACCTTTTTTATATTTATGTACTGCATGAAATTTTATTTTAAACTGTAATAATTTTTAAATAAATTCCTAATTAATAGGACCACTAGTAGTCTTCCAAAGTACAGAATATTTAGGAACTATATTTCAAAGAGAAAAAAAGTAATCAATTTAGCCCCCCAAACCCCAAATTAACAAACAGTATGAGTTCTTTATTAACCAAATACTACATTTGTTAGACCTTTAAGAATTTAATGTTTCAGGAGACCTGACTTGGGGAGGTGAACACAGAACACAGTATATAGATGGCATATAGAATTAGACACCTGAAGCCTATATAATTGTATTAACCAACGTCGCTCCAATAAATTCAAGCTGGAAGAAAAGAACGCAGCGTCCTAACGCATGAACAGCTCACACCCCTTTCCGCGACACGGACAGCGCTGCTACCTGGCCGGACGCTGGAGAGGTGCTCGCCACGCTCGCCACGCTCGCCACGCTCGCCACACTCCTGGGCTTCGAGCTGCCTGTGCTTGTTTATGTGCTCCAGTTCCGCAGTCTTCTGGCTGGGTGGCCTGCAAAGAATACCAGAAGTTAGCATACTGTTTCAAAAAAGCCAAGGCATCCCCATGTGCTACAGCAGTGACTTTTAAAAATTCTTCATCGATTGATTTTAGAGAAGAGAGGAAGAGGGAGGGAGAGAGAGTGAAACGTCGGTCTGTTGTTCCACTCTTCTATTACGCCTTCACTGGCTGGCTGCTGCAGGTGCCCCGACCGGGGATCGAGCCCTACACCGTGGAGTGCAGGGACGACGCTCTAACCGACTGGGCAGCCTGGCCAGGGCTGAGCAGTGATGCTCAGCTGACGTGCTGCAAGACGCGCAACACCTGACTATCCAGTCCGGGGCACTGACCTTTTTTTCCCTTGGGCTGTCAAATTTAAAAAATGATAACAGCCAACACAAAAACTGTCCAGTGTGAAATGAATCAAAATTATACCTATTTTCTGTCAGATCAGCAAAATATAATTGTTTTGAAGTGCCAGAGAATTTTAATAATTAGCTTATATGTGCCATGAGATGAAAATGGTTGAAAATCACTGTGCTGCAGGCATTCTTGCTTACTTTTACATTAAATCATAGAACAAATGCAAATGGCCAATAAACAGAAATTCACATTTACAGTCATTTACCAAGTGGATGCAAAATAAAATGATGAGAAACCATTTTTTCATCCTTCAAATTGGAAGAAGACAATTCTCAGCTCACAGGGAAGGGCAGTAAAGGGATCTGGCACGTCCTCTGAAACGTCCTGTCTCGTGTCTGCCTTGCGGCAGCGCCTGCCAGTGCGGGGGAGGGGTGGCGCACAGGGGGCAGGCGGCTGCAGCCTTTGCCAGTGGGCATGCGTCTCCGCCCCCGGCCGCAGAGGCCAGGGAGGCACTGCAGCTGCCCCAGTCCAGCCCCACGACCCTGCCATCCCCAGAAGGGGACACAACAGACCTGCAGGGCCCGGCGGTGAGGCGGAGGGCCCCCTTCACCGTGCCTGTGACCGGTAAACCCTGAAGTCTCACCGAGGGGTGAGCTGCGCAGTGCCCACCCGTGCTCAATCCCTCCCGGGTTTAAATCCCTCCGGGGCCGCCCTCACACCGACAGACAAAACCTCCCAAGCTGCTCAGTGAGGAACAACGACCACGCGGTGACGTGCAAACTGTGGGCCTTTACAACTAATCAGGGTTTGGACAGCGCCGTCTAACTTGATCGCAAGGCTGTCAGAAAGGAGGCCACGAGGCCAACCCTTGCACCGAGAGCCTTGCTTTACTGACACGCCGTTGCGTTGGAGCTGCCCTGTCCGAGGCTACCGGCCCCGCCACGCTCTCTGGGTGATGGTTTCCCTGACGCTGCTCACTGGTTCACCCAGCACATGCTCAGCGGGGGCCACAGGCCCAGCACCGCCCTGCAGGCCAGGGGAAGGGGGAAGGAAGGAAAGTGGCATGTCAGGCAGCAGCAGGGCAGGGGAGGGAGGAGAGAGGCAGCATCGGCAGGATTAGGTGAAGGTCAAGGGGACAGGGGAGAAGGGCCGTGGGGGTCTGCGATGGGACACAGGAAAGCACAGGCCCCCTCAGGTGCCGGCTGCGGGAGTCTGAAGGGCACAGGAGGGCAAGGGGCGCCAGGAGGAGCCGGGGAACAAGGACCGGGCAGGGACCGGTGACAGACCCGGTGCCTTTGCTCACAACGAGATGGCTCGGGCAGAGAGAGAGAGAGAGGTCAGGCGGTGTGGCTCCTAGTTTAACAGACGGCTCTGCCTGGTGAGCGGGGTGATGGGGCACCGGCAGCGGACACAGGGAGACCACCTATGGGGTGTCATTGCTGACGGGGGTCCGCGTGGCTCAGAGGAGCATGGCAGCGGGGAGCTGGCACCCACAGACCGTGTGGGCGCGTCAGACCTGGGAACAAAAAGCAGAGAGGGGTCAAGGCTGGCTGCCAGGGGCCAGCCCGTGAGCGCAGGTAAGGACACATACCTGAGCGCCTGCCCACAGGATGAGGCTGCAGCCCCGGACAGCCCCCACGGCTCTCTGAGGGCTCTGCAGGTGCCCAACACAGGCTGGCTGGGGGACGGACCAGGGGGCAGGCACCAGCCGCCAGCAGCGAGGTCGCCGCCCCTGGCCTCCGCACGCCCCGGCCTGCACCCCCCACAGCCCAGGCGCTGTGCCTCGAGGGCAGGGAAGGGGTTCCCAATGCTCAAAACGGGGCAGTCCCCCATTTGGGGGTTTTCCCTGCCTCCTCCCTGCTCCAGGGGCAGCAGGCACTGAGAGGCGGGACCAGCCCCCCTCAGTCTGGTCCCCATCCTCCCGCTGCAGTGCCCGGAGGCAGGTGGGCAGAAGCAGGCGCAGAGCACAAGGCAGAGCAAGGCCACAGGCCCGGACGGGAAAGCCCAGGGGCGGCACCCGCGGACCGAGCGGCTGTTTCAGGGCCGGGCCGGCCGGGATCCGCCGTGGAGAGCAGAGCTTCGGGTGGCTCCGTGGAACCCCACAGCGCAGGACGGCCCGGGGAGCTGACACCACAGCCCAGAGGCTGGCGGGGCCTGAGCCTGACCGAGGCTGGCCAGCGGCACCCCAGCCGGGTCGGCCAGCGCCGCGCTCCCACGGTCCCAGGGCCCAGGACGCCCCAGGCAGCCTCCCAGCTGGAGCAACGCCCACATACTTTGCCTACTGGCCACCTGACCTGGGGACAAGAGCCTGACCGCCACCCCTCACACCAATCCCACACCAGCCTCGGGTCAACGCCAAGCCAACACCAAGGCGCTTACATGTTTAAGCCTAGGAAGCTACTGTTGTTCTGGAGGTTAAAACTGTAAGAGCAGAGAAGGCCTTCTTACACAAGAACGCAAAAAGGAAACGCCAAAAGAAAGGATCCGTAAACTTAAAGTATAATTGAAAACTCACTACCACCAAGAAGACGAAAGGTCACGGGAAGCGCACAGAAGGGCCCGCGGGCCCGGCGGGGGCCCTGGCTCCACGAGCGCGCGTGTTGGTGCGCTGCGGTCAGAGCGGTTTAAAGAGGGCACAACGATGGGAAGACACCCAACGTCAGAGTTTCTCCTCAGACATCAACTGCGTCCTTAATAGCCCGGAAAGAACCAATAATCCAGGATCTCCCACTCAGCAGCCGAGGGAAAAACAGAAGGACGCCCGTCTCCGTGCAGCGAGGCCCCTCCGAGGGCCCTCAGCGCCCCTGCCCGCACAGGCCAGAGGCGCCGGCGGAGAGCCGGCCACGCGGCGCCTGCCCCACCGGCCCCGCCACGTTCCTCTCCTTGCGCACTTCCTTACACAGCCCACAAGTGTATACGCGCGCACACTCGCACAGGATGAATGCCACGGTCCTGTTTCACGTCGAGTCGTAAAACTGTGCACTATTCAGCTAACAAGATGGAGCCTAAAACCATGACAAGAACCTGAAGGAAGCTGACCTGCTGGTTTCACAGCCTGAGCTGTATGTCTGCCACGTCAAATACCCTGATGAGGTTGCAGTTCGTTAGGCACAATGCACTCCTTCAACTTACCAGCATCTGATGGAAATCGAGGGTTATCCTGGGTATGCAGATACACGGGAAGGGTTACTGCGAAAGCGCGTCCCCTCCTCACCCACAAGTGCCCGGGGTGGGTGAGGGGCGGGGGTGGGGGGAGCCACCGCAATCAGAGAATGACACGTGGGCCCTGTGTCAGCCTGGCGCTCTCAGGAGACAGGACAAGTCATAAAACGGGCGATCACACACGGAGCACGCCCTCAGCACCGGAAAGCTGACTGGTCCTAGGAAGGTCAAAGGGAGGCGCCCGCACGTGGGCCGAGGCGGGGGGAGCCGCTCCGAGGAGCCGGACTCAAAGTCTCTGTGGCGAGAGGCGTGAGCACGTCGGGTGGAGCGGGGAGGCAGCTGGAAGCCGGCCGGGTGGCAGTGGCCCATCAATGGGCAACCCCCACGGACGCTGCTGTCCTTGCCAGGTCACCCTGCGCGGGCGCTGGTCTGCCCACGAGCAGGTGGGTCTGTGCTGCTCGCTGCTGCACCCCCACCCGCGCCAGCGTCCAGGCCATGGTACAGCAAGGACGCCGGCCGGGCACCGAGGAGCCGACCCCTGCAGTGGACAGCTCATCAGAAAGGACCAGGAGACAGGGCGAGGGGAGAACAGAATCGCAGCCCCATGGCCCTCTGAGTGTGACAGCAGAGACACGCGCCGGAGGCCAAGGGGACAGCCAAGGACGGCACGGAGATGTTTTCACACAGACAGGAGAAGACAGGGACCTGGGCCCGGGAAGAGAGGGCTGGAGCGCAGGTCCACGGGAAAGACAGAGCAAGTGTCTCAGGAGACACCGCCAGGGCAGGCTGAAGAAGGGACAGAGGGCAAGGCGCGGGCCAGGCGGTCAGGCCTGGCCGGGACAAAGACGTGCTCTGGGCGGAGCACAGATATCCCGTGTTTGCTCCACATCCAGCACGTCCCCAGACGCCACCTTCCGAGGCAAACGTAAAAACAGCAGCAATCCAAGGAGACCATGCAGAGGAGGAAGGGGCCCGGTTCGTCGTTCTGCAGCGGCAAATGCGACAGGACAGCTCCGTCAGGATAAGCGTTCAGAGCACCACACGCCCGGTGACGGGAACGCGCCCCCCCCCGCCCCGCCGCTGGCAGCAGTGAAGCCCAACGCCTGGCATGCTCTGCCCTGCGAGCGGCCACGCACGTTACTGTCCGTCACGCACGACACGCGAGTCTGACGGGGAACCATGCCTGTGCTTCACGGTTCGCTGGGAGGCAAAGGCAGGAGAGAAAGTCTGAAATGTCACAGGTGGAAAAGCCACTGTGCAGTCGAGTAACCCAGACCGGGGGCGTGAAAGGCCCATCAGCCCTCCGCAAGCCTGAGCAGCAGCCCAGGCCGCCCAGGACCCAGCGGCTGCCTGACACAGAGGCGACCTTCTGCACTCAATTCTGTGCTCCAGGTCCAGGCCCTCCTGCCTTCGTCTGTTGCTACCCGAACACCACATTTCCAAAGAGACGACAGGGAGCACTTGACGTTACCGAGCCCCAGGACTGGCCCACACGCACAAGCCGCTGCTGCCCGGAGCGGAACACGAGCACAGGTGTCCGCTTACCCGCCAGCCAACACACGCCGACGTCAGCGCCGCTGCCTGGCCACTGCGGCAAGAAGGCGCCTCCGCAGGACCTGTGTTTCGCCAACAGTCAGGCCGCGTCTCTTTTCCCTGCTCTCATTGGAGAGGACAGTGACCTGGCCTCCAAGAGGCGGGGAGGTTAAGCTGAAGAATCAAAGCAGCAGGGTTATTTTTAGAGTCCAGAGCACAAAAACACGGCTCTGGCCAGAGACCCACAGCACGCGCAGCAGGCAGCGCGGCAGGTGACCGCCCACCCGTCGCCGGAGCACAGCCACGGGGCGCCGTTCACTTCGCCCCCCCCAAACACTGGCGCATGGGGCCCCGCACCCACAGCCGCCATTGCCTCGTCAGGTGGCCGCGCCACCTCCAGAGGCCCAGGGCGCCTGTGAGGCCTCGGCGACGGGTCCTGCTGCGGGCTCTCCCAGCCTGCCCGCAGGTGAGCCAGGAGCCTTCCCCCTGCCGAGGACATCGCAGCCTCGCTCCTCCCCCAGAGGGTGTGTATTTCAAACACGGTTTCGGGTGTAAATGAGGGATAAATGAGGAGGCTGCTCATCAACAGGAGGCACGCAGCCGGGCGCAGCAGACCTGCCCAAGTCCACAGGCCCCGGCACCGACGCAGGTGATCTGGCAACACCACCACATCGGACCCCCGACCTAACAGGTGCGCTTTCATCCTTTTCCGTGCAAAACCGAAGGGAAGCCATGTCTCTAGGCTGCACTTTATGTTAGTATGTTAAATGTTTTTTAGTAGCAAGAACTTTCAATAGCAAGTCTTACTTTTCATAGCAAGTGTTACTTTCAGAAAATGTTCAATCTGCACATTATCTCTAACTTTGTATATTTCTGCTTAGCTACATAAACGTGTTTTCAAAGGCGGTTTTTGGCACTGACCTACTTAGAAATTTTAAAAGACTTTCATCCATGTTCTAATCTGACTTTGACCTGTATATCTAACTAGTGAAAAACACACTTTTTTTGGCAAATTTATTACGAAGAAACAAATATCTGCTCATCAGAACCATAACATTTTATGCAAATAAACAAGTAAGACTATTTCCACAGGCTAAAAATGCCACTTTTTGGCTGGACAAAATGGCCCAAATACAATTCCTACAGACCCAACCGCCGCCCTGGCTCAGAGGCAGCGACAAAGATGCTGCTTCGGGAATTACAATGGCATCTAAAGGAGAGAGAGAGACGCGTACAAGAGATCGCAGATGAGCAAAACGGGAAAGAAACAGGTGTGGATGACAGCAGGCTGCGAGACCGCCAGATCCCCCGCACAGCCATCCCCGCCACCGCGCAAGGGCAGCTTGAAGCTCTGTGCGCGCAGCTGCGGCCCTGCCAGGCGGGGGCCGTGCTCAGCAGGTAGGGGCCGGCCTTCTCCGGGGCGGGGGCACCGGCCAGTCCAAGCGCTGTGTTCACACTAGACACCAGACTGCCACAGAAACTCTTATTTTTTATTTTTTAAAAAAAGACTTTGTTTACTTTTAGAGGGAGGGGAGGGGGAGAGAGAGGGAGAGAAACGTCAGTGTGAGAGAGAAACAGGTTGCCTCTCTCAGGTCCCCCAACCAGGTCCCCCAACCCAGCATGTGCCTGACAGGGAGCTGAACGGGCAGCCTTCCAGTTCACAAGCCGGAACTCAGCCCACGGAGCCCCACCAGCCAGGGCTCTCGTATGGTCTCTGATCGTACGTATCAAATTCCCAGCAACCAACACACCTACGGGGAGGCCGGACAGAACATCTGTGGATGTCTTGCTGGCGAGGACATGTTTTCAAATCACATTCAGTGCAGAAGGGTAAAGCAAAGTGCAGGTCACGCAGAAGGCTGGGAACGGCCATACCATCCCATCGCACTGGCTGCATGTTGGAGATAAAGGGAAACGGCCAAAGAAATCTTTTGTAATGCACACTCCTTACTGCTTTCCCCCTAGATTTCGAGAAGTTCTGGCAGAAAATGATGTGCTGCCCTGGGAAATCGTCTACATCTTCAAGCAGGTTCTCGAAGATGCCCTGGGCAGCCCTGAGAACGGCGGGCAGCCAGGGGGCCTGGCCGCGGGGGGCCCCGCTCACCCCGCGTGCCCCGGGGACCACGCCCGGAGCTCGGACAAGGACGAGATTCCCACCATTTCCAGCTACGTGGACCGAAAGACGGAGAACAGGCCCCCGGCGTCTGCGCCCAGCACGTGGGACCTGCCGCAGCACCGCCCGGCGCCCTGAGCCGTCTCCGCGTCAAGGGAGAGGAAAGGCGGCGCGGCGGTGCTAATCTCTTCGCAGCACGGTCAGAAGGTAAAAATCCCTGTGGACATGTCCTCTCTTAAATGGGGTTTCTTTCTGAACCTCTCTAAAAATGCAATGTTTCTTAAAAACTGTTTCCTAAATACTTTGAAAAAATATTTTTAAGTATTTTCTTATACCTCAAAGGATCTCACAGGAACTAAAGCATTTACTTAGTGTGGAATTTGACAAATTCAATGTGAAACTTGGACATTTACCGTGACTTTGATTCTAAAAGGAAACTGTGTAGAGAACACAATGTGAGAGTCCCGTTCTCTGACGCTCAGTGTCCCCAGAGCATCCCCATGGGGGGCGGGGGGGGAACAGCGACAGGCAGGACCCGGGTGAAGACAAAGCTTCGCCCTGACACTCACATCCACTTTTAATCTCAACTAAACTAAGGGAAAGTATGAAAACATAGCTCTATGTTATGTCGGTAAAAAAAGGAGAGCCTGGCTTAACATTAGTAGCTGCTGCTCTCAAAGAAAGCAATGCTGATGTGCACTTTAAAACAATATTATGATCGTTTAAAGCAACAAAATATTTAACACCTAAATTTACATTTCATAATCTCATTAAAGTAAGAAACTATTCATTGGCCATATTTATTTGTATGATAAAGTGCTAAAGCTTTACCATGTTTTTAAAGTTTTTTTTAAAGATGTTATTCATTTATTTTTAGAGAGAGGGGAAGAGAGGAGAAAGAGCAGGAGAGAAACGTCAACGTGTGGCCGCCTCTCACACACCCCCAACCAGGGACCTGGCCCGCAACCCAGGCCTGTGCCCTGACTGGGAATTGAACCAGCGAACCCTTGGTTTGCAGGCCGGCACTCAGTCCACTGAGCCCCACCAACCAGGGCTTAGAGCTTTACCACTCTTAAAGGTAATTCCAGAAAACCTCATGTCTATAACTTTATATTTGGAGACTGGGGGAGGTTCACCTAAAAGGAAAATCCTCAAGATTGGAACAAAATACACCTTCCCAGAAAACCCCTCCCGCCCTGGGTCTCCCTGCACACCAGGTGAACAGGCAGCACCCGGTCCTCACTCCTGGCTGTGCCATAAATGGCGTCAAGCTGACCAGGGTTCAACAAGAACAGGGAAAGGAAGAGCCCGAGGCGCAGCTGGAACGAAGACGCCGCTCAGTCCCGTGCCCTCCTCCTCCCGTTTCTGTGGCACAGCCATCACTGCGATGCCTGCTCCGCCAGGTTCCGGGGTGGAAACCGTCTGCGGGAGAGGCAGCGGCAAAAGGGCACGGCTGCTCCTCGTGCCGCACAAGGACAGAGCAAACGAGGGCTTCGGCAGCATCGCCTCAAGGGTGAAACCAAAACCCTTGTTGTCACGAGAATAGGGGCGCTGTCCATGAAACCCAGCAGACCTGGCGCCCACCCGGGGTCTTCCAGGAAGCGGGGCACCAGGAGGAGCCCACAGCACCGCCAACTGCCAGGGGCAGCAGGAATGGCCGAGCCGTCCTCCTCCGCGGCCTCACAGGGGCATCTTTTAAAGTAACTCTTATCGAAAAGCTCACAGTGGCTGAAGGAAGGACTGTTGTCACCCCGCGAGTCAGGATGCGAAGGAGCCCGCACCTCTCTAAGCCACCACAGCGCAGGCATCAAGCCTAACTCAGACTGGAAGACGGGGCGGAAAACGGAGTGCTGGTGCTCTTCCTGAGCTTCTACCTCATGTGGCTTTGGCGATAACCTACCAACCACGTTTCCTGTAACAGTACTGGTATAATTTACAACTATAGTTGTTTCTAGAAAAATCTACAAACCAGTCCCGGCTGGTGTGGCTCAGTGGACTGAGCACTGGTCTGCGAACCAAAGGGTCGCTGGTCTGATTCCCAGTCAGGGCATGTGCCTGGGCTGCCGGCCGGGCCCCTGGTGGCGGGTGTGTGAGAGGCAGCCACACACTGATGTTTCTCTCCCTCCCTCTCTCCTTCTCTTACCTTCTCTCTAAAAATAAATGAAATCCTTTTTAAAAATTTAAGAAAACATGCCCTTCAAAGTGGACAGAAAATCAAACCCCTGGAGGGCAATACAAGCACACACGCTGGCGTCTGTGCAAGGCCCGCGGTCGGCAGGGCACAGGCCAGCGGGGGCCCACCTGCCCTGCGGGAACGGCCCCACGCCACGCCCTGACAGGCCTGTGCAAGCCGGGCGTTTAAACCTGCCTGACCCTTGACTTCCGCAGCTACCAACAGGGACTTCCCTCGCCCGCCAGGCAGACTGCCCGGGTCACTGGGCGTAAAGCAGCAGGCAAGCAGCTCACGGCAGGGCGCGCCGAGGAGGGCAGGGGGGTCTCTGCAGGCCCCACTGCATGGGGCCAGCCTGGGAGAGTGGAATTAAGAAGAAAGAAAACTGGCCCCAGCCAGGCAGCCCAGCTGGTGGGAGCCTGGCCCTGACACGCCAAGGCTGCGGGCTCGGTCCCCGGGCAGGGCCTGTAGGAGGGGCAACCCAGATAAGCATAACTAAGTGGAAAACAAATCGATGTCTCTCAAATCAATACATAATTTTTTTTAACAACTGGGTGAGAGCGAGCACCAGACGATGGCAATTTGAAAGCCCTCCAAAGAAAACTAAGTGAGAGCCTCCTGCGCCCGGAGGCAGCGTGAGCCTTGGAGCCGGGAGCCCGCCCCAGGGCGCGCTAAGAGCCGCAGCCAGAGCCATGGGCGCCATGAGCTCCAGCCACAGCTGAGGGCAGCAGCCCGCATGCCCGACGGCACTGGGGGAAAACCGCTCAGCCAGCTACCGAGGTTCCCCGCCGCGTGCAGGGAGCTCGCTCCATGGCCAGCGCACAGGTACACGCAGCGCCATCGGGAGCAAGGACAGTCGGGTCCAGACAGCACCAAACACGCAACTTACACACCACTCCACTCCTCCCCGCCCTTGGCGATGCCCTCCCAGCGCCCTGTCTGCCACCAGGGACGCAGGCCACTCCTCAGGGAGACGCTCACATCGAGGCCACAGGGGCCGCAGACGCTGCACGTGCACCTCCCAGGACTAGCCTCCTTGACCCGCTTGGGGCCCCGCCTGGAGCCGCTGCTCTTGTTTTCACTGCTTGTGGCCACTGCGCACGAACCCCACGAAGCCGCCCTGCTGGCCCCCTCACCAGCTGCGCCCCCGGCACGCGACGCCCTGGGTCTCGCCGCGTGAGTGGCCGTCCCTCGCAAGCCTGGCCCACACTGGGACGGCCTCTGCTTGGGAAGCCGGCCTTCCCCCCCCCGCCCCCCCGCCCCGTCAACCCTGGTCTCGCCATCAAAACTCCACTCACAGCTCTTCCTCCTGAAAAGACACAGCCACGGCAGGCACCGACCTTGGGGCCGCCCTCCTGCATGAGCTCGCCCGGAGTCTGGCTTCCTGCTGCCCCAGAACACGTTACAGGCATCCCTCGCGGCAGGAGGCCTCCCGGTAACACTGTGCTCTGTAGAAACCGAAGGCGGGGCAACCCGGCACGGAGCGTGTCTGCGGAAGCCGCCTGCCCGCAGGCGCAGGTGACGGTTGGCATTGTTAGTGAAGGTGTGCGCACAGTTTTAGACACAGTGCTACTGCACACTTAATAGACTACAGTAGAGTGCAAACACCTTTACAGGCACCGGGAGACCAAAAAAATCCACATGCCTCACTTTACTGCGGTATTTGCTTCGCTGTGGTGGTCTGGAACACAACCCGCTATACCTCCGAGGCGTGCCGAACCGCAGAGTCAGCAGTTGAAAACGACTGAAATCTGCCCTGGCCAGTGTGGCTCTGCTGGCTGGCGTGCCATCCCATAAACCAAAGGTTGCAGGCTCGATTCCCAGTCACGGTGCGTACGGAAGGCAACCAACCAATGTTCCTCTCTCACATTGACGATTCTATCCTCCTCTCTCCCTCCCTTTCCCTCCCTCTAAAAATAAGCATGTCCTCAGGTTAAGGATTTTTTAAAAAACAGAAATTTATCATCTCTGTTTCTGCAACTCAGGAACCCAGGTGAACGCCGCTGAGTCCTCTGCTTAGGGTCCCACAAGGCCAACGTCCAAGAGCCAGCAGGGCTGCATCCCCTGCTGGATGCCCGTCCAGGCTGTCGGCCGAACTCACTGCCCCACGGCTGTGGGCCAGAGGCCCCGCCTCCTTGCTCGCCATCAGCCCACGCCCCAGCCAGCACACTCCCTGCTGTAGGGTCTGTAACCTCAGTCACACCTGCAAAATCCCTGTGTCTGTCACACATTTACAAGTTCAGGGACAGATGTTGGGGTCATTCTGCCTCCCACGACCATTTACTGCGAAAGCCGAGCGAGTCACGTTGCCACCCAGGTCTTTTTTCTCATCTGTAATCAAAAATGCCACCAACCTCAAGGGGTTGCTTCGAGGACTAAATACCAGCGCTGCAGTGAGCTGTGGGCCTTCCACATGCCAGAGCCCCTGGCATCACACGTGCACGTGGTAGGAGGGGGCAGAAAGCCCTGGCGGCCCTCCTCGCCGGCACCGGCGCCCTCCCCTCGAGCCCGTCGGGCACCCTGAACTGCTGCTTCTCTGAGCCCCTGGTCCCAGGACCTGGAAGCTTACTCAGAGCACCCGCTATGCGGGTGCTTCGAAACTTACAGACAGGACATGCCAGAGAGGAGCTCCCCGACCCTGGACCCCCAGACAACAGCGAACAAGCTGAGGCGGCCGAGTCAGCCTCCAAGCTCCGGCTCCGGCACTGCTCGCAGTGACCACCCCGCTGCAGCCCCCACCTCTTTCCTGACCCCGTGAGCACTCACGGCCCCCTTGCCCCAGGCCGGCGCACTTCCACGCCCAGCTCTTTGCCTCTCTTTTAAAACTTTGTTCTCTGCACTTCCTTCTCTGGTGAATTCTTCCACGGCCCAGGCCACCGGCCACCCTAACATCAAGGGTCAAGGAGGGCACTTTCAGGCGGAGGATTACTCTGAAACAGACAAATGTCAACCTGTTTGCCTGCCACTAGTTAGCTGCAGAGGTTGAAACCCCCAAGGCAGTTTTACAAATTAACTTTGCCTATGTTGACTGTAACGATTTTTATAATAGGGTGTGTATTTTGTCTTTTCATTACTCTGTAATATCATTTACATTGATTTTACCAGTTTCAGTCCATAAAGAACTGGACATTTTAAAAACTGGTCGTTAGCAGTTAAAAGGATGTTTAAATCCATACTTTCAATTTCTGACAAGGTTCACAATAACCTACTTTCAACCTCACATGCAGTGAGCTCTGTAAAAGCACACTGTACGGCCGCCCACGTCTGGGAGCCAGGGCGGGGCCGGGGGGGGGGGGAAGAAGGGCAATCTGCAGGTCACCGGCAGAGCAACCCGAGGAAACGGTGCACGAAGCAGGGGCCAAACCGCCGCTCGCAGGCTCACAAGGGCGTCTCTGTCCCCTCCGGCCTCCAAGAAAGCATTTACCAAATATCCCCAGTTGCACTCGGCTCTGCAAAGGCTTGAGAGGGGCATGAAAACCTGACCCACGAGATCAGAGAGAGCAACAAACAAGATCAACTTAACAAAATTAACAACCACCGTACAGGGCTCTGAGCTTGGGGGTGGGGGGCCGTCCGAGCGCAGACCCCGCAGCCAGAGGCGCTGCACGCTGGCCTCTGCCCAGGGATCAGGTGTTCTGCCCCCGGGATCTGGGTCTTCTAAAAACGGAAGGTGTCTTCTCCCCTTCTTTCCACCAAAATCACTTGGACAGCGCACCTGACAGCAGCTGCTGTACTTACGTCAAAGAACAGCGGGAGGCGGAGCGTGAGCACAGCTGAACATCCCGCGTGCAATGCTCCTCGGTGGGTACCCAACTGCACTGAAGGCTTCTGGCCCCGCGGCCACGGGCCCACGGCGGCCTTGCTCCTCATCGCCAACACCTGGGTGCCAGGCTCCCCTTCAGCAGGGGGACGGGCCGGCAGGCCGCGGTAGGTCAGGCCCAGGGTGTTACTGAGCGCTTACAAAAGAAGTGCTGGGTTGGCCAAAAAGTCCGTTACGTTTTCTCCATAAAATAAAGGACCTGTTTTTCATTTTCAATAAAATTGCTGATTTGGATATTTTGACTCTCCCGACTATTGGTGTCTAGTGGGTGGAGGCCGGGGAGCTGCTCAACACCTTCCAGGGCATCAGACAGCCCCACGGCAAAGGGCTATTTGGCCAAAATGTCAGCAATGCCGAGACACCTCGCACTTTTGAGCGTTCTGTCAGTCACAGCGCCTTCTCTACACACGGCACAGTTTTTTTTCGCGTTTCAGTTCGGTTTTAAACTTTCTTGAAATAAAAAACCATAATACACCAAAAATGTCCCGTACCTTCTTCTGTCTTCAATAATAAAATGGCTGCACAAAAAGTCGCCAATTTTTATGTTTTGTTTTAATGCGCGCTGACGTGACCACCGTCACAATACCGTCTAACAGGATTGTTTCTAATGAAGCTCCAGACAACCGAGCGCTACTAGCGCCATCGTGCGGGAAACACGCAACAGACTTTTGGGGCAGCCCAGCAGCTCTGCGGCCAGAGCAGACGCGGAGGAACCTTAACCGCCCGCCGCTAAGGGAAGGCCGCGGGTGTGCAAAGGCTGCCGGCCGGAGGTTCCGCCCCCAGACGTCCCGGACCACGCAACACGAGAGAGCAGCGCAACGGGGCCGCGGCGGCCGGCGGCGGGGGGGGGGGGCCCGGCGGCGCAGGACTTCCAGGGCCCGGCAACCGCGCCGCCCGGCGCACCGACGCCAACAGTGAGCCCGCACCGCGGCCTCGGGCTTCGGGTATCGGCAACGCACCCACACCGGCCCGCCCGCTGCGACAAACGCAGCGCACTCCAGCCCAGTGCTACCAGCGGGGACTCGCTGAGGGAGGAAGGGTACCGGCACCCGGACCTTCCGTTCAGTTTTCCGAGCGCCCTAAACTGCTCTAACTATTAATAGGAAACTCGAACGCGCCTCTGCTCGGGAGAGGCGAGCCTGGGTAGCCGGCGGGGGCCAGGGGCGCGCCATGGGGTCCAGCCCCAGGGGTCCAGGCCCCGCACCTCCCCGCAGCTCGCCCGGCTCCTACCTCCAGGGCGCCGCCTGGCGCGTCTGGGCCTGGGCCTGGGCCCTGCCGGGGGCTGGAGTGACGAGGCGGGCGCCAGCGGCCCCATCGCCGCGCTGGGCCTCGTCCCTGGCCGCCTCTGCCGGGAAGGCGGGCGGCGAGCCCAGCAGCTCAACATCGGTCACAGTCTTGCCGATGGTGAACCAGTCGTTGATCTGGTCGACGGTGAGCTTGCGCAACATGGTCGCAGCCCGCCGGCGGCACCGCCTCAACCGCCCGACCAAGCGGCGGGAACTGGCGTCGGCCGGCACGCCACGCACCGTCCACGCGCTCACGCCCCCTGCGGCCGGAGGCTCCGCCCTGCTAGGGGCCCTCCAATCAGAGCGCACTAGCGCCCGCTGCCTGCGCCTCGTGCAGCGCGCTAGGACTGCCGGGAGCTCGGCTCGCGCCTCCCCGCGCAGGGACCTGGGCCGCGGGACTGCGGTCCCGGAGGCAGACTGGCGGGCCCCTCCGCCCTCGGGGCTGAGGCAACGTGTCAATGGACCCGACGAGCAAGACCAGGCCTCGAGTTTCCGCCTTCTCCCTTTGGGGGTTGCCGCGTGAGGCTCCAGGCCGCGGTGCACAGCACTTATGGGGCACCGCCTGTGTGCCTGGCCCGGTGCAGGGCCGCAGGGTACAGCAGGGACGCAGCTCAGGGTGCGGAGGCGGAAAGCAAACCAAAGAAGAGACTTGTGCTTCTCGTGGCTGCAAAACTGGAACACTGTGCACCTAAGTTGGTGGCGAGGAGCAAGGAGAAGGTCAGGAAAGGCCTCTTGAACAAAACAACACCTAGGTGGGCGCCGGAGGGACAACCGGGGAAGAACCGGACCGGAGAGGACTCGGGGGAGCACGGAGGAGGGGCTCGTGGGCGGAGGCCTGGATGCCGGCATCCGCGATGGCTGAGTGGAGGATCTGGAAGTTCTCTGGGGCCAGAACATAAATAAATGAAATTCATCCTCCTTCCTCCACGTGCGTCTCAGGTGCACCGCCCTACCCACTGTTAGGCAAGGGGGTGAGAGGCACAGATTTGGAGGTCGTCGGCAGATCGACGGTGGTTTTGCTGAGCCGCTGAAGTAGTCCAGACCAAGCTAGACGAATGGAGGAAGGTGGAGGAGAGAACCCTAGGAAACAGTGTGAAGGGAGAGGCAGAGGGAAAATCCTGCAAAGGTGTACAAAGGAAGGGAGGCGACTGCCAGCTCTCCTGTCATACTGTCGGTGCCTAGTGCATTGTCTGGCACCGTGGGGCGCCTTCAGGGAAGAGCCGTGTGAAAGAATCTTCGGGACCAACAGTGTGATGTCCAATCAGTTAAGGGCTGGAATATGCCCCCAAAGTGCCCAAATAGGTTAGCTCAAGAAACCAGCGTAAGTCAGGCTAGGCAGGCTTGACCTACTGGTGTCTCACCAAAAAAAAAAAAAAAAAATTAGCCCAGTACGGGACCGAGCTGGGAGTCTCAGGTCTGAATCCTGGCCACACCACTAACATTGGGTTGGCCTAAACGTTCATTTTTCCATATGATGGCTCTTGTAGCAATTAGTTGTCTTTACCTTCATTCAAAACAATTTTGTTACCATTGTATGGTGACGTATTGTGGTGTCATATCAGCATGCATTAAAAAAAAAGTCAAGCCCTGGCTCGTGTGGCTTAGTGGATTGAGCGCTGGCCTGTGAACCAGAAGGTCACCGGTATGATTCCCAGGGTAGGGCACATGCTTGGGTTGCAGGCCAGGTCCCCAGTAGGGGGCGTGTGAGGTGCAACCACACATTGATGTTTTCCTCTCTCCCTCTACCTCTCTAAAAATAAACTCTTTTTAAAGAAAAGTCAAAATTGGTTAATTTTTGTATAGCCATTCAATATTAAAGATGGGAGAAAATATGCAATGTTTTCAGCATATTATCCTTTATTATTTCAAGAAAGGTAAAAAACAAATGCAACAAAAGGTTTGTGCAGCATATGGAGGAGGTACTGTGACTGATCAAACATACCAAAAGAGGGTTGCGAAGTTTCATGCTGGAGATTTCTTGCTGGATGTTGCTCCATGGTCAGGTTGAAGTTAGTAGCGATCACATTAAGACATTAATTGAGAACAATCAATGTTACACCACTCAAGAGACAGCCGACATACTCAAAATATCCAAATCAATAAAGTTATTGGTGGAAATGAAAAATGTGTCTTATGTTACAGAAAAAAAAATACGGACTTCTGGCCACCCGACTATTATGAGCTCTGGGCCATGTATTCTGACTATTCCAAATAGTGCAGCATTGATTAGAAAATACTTCAACTTCATGCTTTATATGAAGTCCAGCGCATGTTCCAAATATCACAAAATGTGTTGAAACCACTCCCAACAACTCTGGAACTAGCTGACATTTGTGTGTCCTGGTATGTTCCTGTTACCACTGGCTGTTGTCCTTTGCTAATGTCACAATGAATATGTTTTTAAGTAGCAGTTGCTTTTTTTCTGAAAAGGGTTCACTTCATACATTTTCTTGAGGGCTTTTTCTATGTTCATTGATGCTTTGGGGTTACTATTTCCTTCCATCCTCTTGAGTTTTGAGTTTTTAACTACAGTTTAAGGACAGTGTGTTGATGATTCTTCCACTTGGAGATCTTATCTCATTTAATTGCCATTTTCCTGACCAAACACTAGTTGGTATTCTGGGTCCTCACAGGCTGACTGGCTTCGAGCTCCTCTCCTTTGGTTTAGTGGGTCTTGGTGCTCCACACGTAGCCCAGCTGATCTTGCATTCTTGTCAAAAGTTCCTTTAGAAAGAGACAGCTGGACAGTTCTCAGCAGGCTTGTAGACATCTAGGCCAGAGCAGACGGGAAGGCCGCTGAGCACCTGCACCCTTGGAGGCTTTGCTTACTTGCATTCCGGGAGCAGCGCCAGCTGCAGACCCAAAGGGGGAACAACTGATGGCAATTTCTGTTGCTGTTGATGCCAAAGCAGCACTTCCCAAAAAGCAGGAGAAGCCAAGCTCCAAGTTCCTACTTGTCTTTGCTGACCTTCTCAACCACAAAGTGCAACATCTGGCACTTTGAATAAAGGTGTTGACATGGCCAGTAGGGGGCGGGGAGGGGAGAATAGACAGATGGACAGGTGACGTCTTTAAACATTGTTTTCTTTGAAGATGTGTTTTTTTATTGGATGTGTGCAGCTGAAGACATTAAAAATCTACTGATCTCAAGTCAGGTTGGAAGTTCAAAAACTTTGTCTGGAAATAGCTTACAACGATGCCCTTCAAGTTTGACCTGGATGTTTGCGGACCTCAGCAGTTTTCTAACTAACTGTGATTTTGAAACATTCTTAGTCTGAGATAGTGGCTCTCAGACCTGGTCCTTGTGTCAGGACCCCTTTGTACTCTTTAATGTAATTGGAGACCCTGAAGAGTTTTTGTTTATGTGGGTTACATCTCCCTGATTAGGGATTACAGCTGAAAAATGGTGTTGGGTTTGTTGTTGGGTTTTTTTACTTTAAAATAATGAAACCACATGATGTTAGAGAATTATTTTTATGAAAAAATAACTATATTTTTTTTTTAAAATTTCCCCTGGCTGGTGTGGCTCAGTGGACTGAGCGCCAGCCTGTGAACCAAAAGGTCTCCAGTTTGTTCCAGTCAGGGCACAGGCCTGGGTTGCGGGCCAGGTCCCCAGCAGGGGACGCAAGAGGCAACCAATCGATGTTTCTTTCTTGTACATCGTTGCTTCTTTCCCTCTCTCTCTCCCTCCCCGCTCTCTCTAAAAACAAAATCTAATAAATGAATACAATGTTTTTTCTGTGTGAGAATAGTGACACTCTTACATTGTCAAAGGTCTCTTCATGTCTGCCTCCCCGTTCCTGTAGTCATTCTCTGTGACAGCACAAGTCACACAGCCTCAGGGAGACTCCACCGGACTCTTGTGAGAAAGTTTGAATGAAAAAGACAATTCACATTTTACCATTATTATGAAAATAATTTTGACTCTCTGGGGGCTGTGGAAACCCCCGAACCACCCTTGGAGAACCACTGCCCTAAAAGGGCAAGCCTCCCGAGGTGGCACGCAGCCTCACCTGATTGAGCTGCTAGCAGGACCTTGCTCGCTGACCTTCCTGCCCCCAACCACCCTTCCACCGGAGCGCGTTTACTTCTGCCTGAATAACGAATGCTGACTTTTCTTTTTTTCCCCCCTGCGCATCTCCTGATTATTCCCAAAGTCGCAGTTTGTCTGAAAAGTCAGCCCTCTTCACGGAAGGTTACCCCTATGTGGCTGTGTATAATACGCACATTTTTGCTCAAGTTTTTGAGGGAAAAATAAGGACACGTGTTACACATGGGTAGTGCCTGAAACTGTTACCAAACAAATGGACCCGTGGCGGGGGGAGGGTGCCCAGATGCTATTACCGAAACGACACCCCCCCTTCTGTCACAGGTGGGCACAGGTAACCAGGTTCTTGGTGATCGCGGACAAAAAATGGAACCAAACACACAGTTTATAGCAGAAAGCGAAGAAAAGCAGATTTATTAAGCCGCACAGAACATGGGAACAGGCCAGCTCTGAGCAGAGTGGAGCAGAGAAGAAAGGAAATGAGCCTACCAGCCGCGGCCACAGCCGCAGGGGCAGCAGGGGCAGCTGGAGCAGGGCAAGAAAAAAGGGCGGAACTCAGGGGCTGGAGGACTTTTGTTCCGTAGGGTGGGCCTCCCTTTCCTTGATTGGCTACGGGGAAGAGGGCCCCACGGTGCTAATTCATTATAACGAAGCAGGGGTCAGGCAGCATCTTCTGCGCAGGGGCAGTCCGGATTCTCTAGGATTCAACGCTTCTCCGGATGCAGAAACCGCCAGACTTAGGACGGGGTCTCCGCCCTTTATCCATGTGCTTTATCTCCCGGGGCACCTCTGGAGTGTCCTCCTTCCTGACTATCTCCTGCCTCACTTCCTCGGGGTCCCTCGGTTGTGGGTCCTTTGCCCGCCGCCCTTGGAATTATGGCTCTGAATGGCAGAGTTTGGTGGAAAGGAAAGGAACTATTTATTCAAAAGTTATACAGGTTTGATGAATGGCTATATGTTGCCCTTAAACCTCAAAATCCCTTTAAAACAACCACCAGCACCTGCCTTCCCCCCTTTGCCCAGTGAGGCCAGTCAGGCCTGTCAGGGGCGCCGTCCTTCAGAAGAAAAAGGACAGAAGTCCGGGGCTCGGCGCGGCAGGCCTCTCACGGGTCTCAGCACCCTCCGCTGCGTCGCCGCGATCTCCAGCTCTTACTCCATAACCATGTGGCACCTTCTCCTGGCCCACCAGCAAGAGTCCTTTCTCCCCTCTTCCTTCCCACGTGGTCTTCACACTGTTCCCCAGAGTCTGAGTCTCTGTCTCTCCTGCAGGCCCCTGCCCTCCTCCTCTCCCGGTTACATTCTGTATTAAGTCTTTTAAACCTCCTGATTAGCTTTGGCAATATGCAAAATAATTCTCTTTGCATATGAGGAAGGAAGCTATCCTGTTATTGACACGCAAAATGACTCTCAATGACCCTGTCAAGGCTCCCATCCCCCATGGCAGCCCGCCCTGGGGTGGGGAGAATATATTTTTCTTGGACACCCCAATTTCTGGACCCTGTTACAAATACCCTTTGGTATTGGGGACCCTGGCTGTGCCCCATTACAAAAATATCTTTTATCTGTTCTGTTGTTTTGTAATTATTTGTTACATAAATTTTTTCATACCATAATATGTTCAAAAAGAAATGCTAAAATTCCTTTATAGTACAAAAAACTAAATATAAATAAATAATTGAATTAAAAAATTAAAATGAAAGATTTTTTTTCCTTGAAGGTTTGGGCCAAAAAGATGAGTGCGCATTATACACGGCAAACACCTTATGCACTGAATTCTAGATTGGCAGTTATTGTAAGATTTTTTTTCATTTTCTTTAGTTTTCTGTGGCTTTATTTTGAGGTTTAAGGTATTGATTTATTTTCATCTACCTGCATGCTTCGTTTCCATAACGCTTTTTTAATGTTTGGTGTGCTTTTCCTTCATCGCTTTTGGAAAATTCTCAGCCATTTTCTCTTCTAATGTTTCTGCCCCATCTCTCATTTTCTTCTAAGACTCCAGTTATATGTATGATGGACTTTCTTGCTGTACCTTCTCTCTGAACTCTTTTGTCTATGTTTCTGAATGGTTTCTTCTAACTATTTTACATTTCAGTAATTCTTCAAGTGTCTAATCTGCAGCTAACCACATCTGCTTTCTGTTTGCTCTTTTTTAAAGCACATAAGCGTTTTCCTGTTTCATTTGTTACAATGTTCTTGTTTTTATTTCTCTGTGCATAGTAAGTAGGTTTTGGGGGGTTGTTTTTTTATTTTCAGAGAGGGGAAAAGAGAAGAAGAGAGGAAGAGAAACACGGATCAGTTGCCTCTCGCGCACCGCCTGCTGGGGACTTGGCCCGCAACCCAGGCGTGTGCCTTGACCGGGAATCGAATCGGGGATCCTTTTGTTCACAGTCCTGGTACTCAGTCCACCGAGCCAGGCCAGCCAGGGCACAGTTGTTTTCAAAGCCTGTGTCTGCTAGGTCCAGACTCTGGAAGTCTTTATATTGGCTATGAGTAGAATTAGGAGGCACCAAATAGATGCATTAAAGTATGCAGAGCAAAATGTTAACAGTGCAAGGAGAAATGGCAAGAAAACCACAGAGATGGGGGACTCAACTTCTCGAGTTTTAGCAAATAAAGATGGTCCCTTTTTCACCTCCACCAATTCGTCCGCTTTGTCCAGGCCCTTCCCGGTTTCGGCACTGCACTGAAAGTCCCGCGTCCCGGGCAAACCCCGACGGTTAGTCACCATTTGTGACACACACCCAAAGCCCCTCCCCCGGCGCTCCTCCTCCGAGCCTGCGGCATCGGAGCGGCCGCTGGGGGCGCTGTGGTGCACCCGCGCGGCCTGGGGAGAGTTCCGGCTCTGGGACGCCGCCGCTCCTTCCGCCCTCCCGGCAGGCCCTGCGCGGCGCCTGCGCTTTCGGTGACCTTCCCAAATTGTTGGCTGTGCTCGTTGGGGCGGCCTGAGCCGTTGGTCCTGCGACGAGGTGAGTGCGGGAGTCGGGACTCGGTGCTCAGCGCGGAGCAGCCGGGACGGTGCGGGACGGGACGCTGGCTGGCGGAGGCCCGGGCCCGAGCGTGCCCGCGGAGGGAGCCGGCGGCGAGCGGGACCCTCCCCAGCCCAGACAGCCCCACCTCGACCCCCGCTGACCTTGGTGCCCCGCCCCCCGCACGAGCTCTTCCGCTCGGGTCCCCGAAATTGGAGAAGCCGGCCTAGGGGTTAGGGTTAATGTCCCCCCTTGGATGAGGCGCGTCCTCGGCCGTGCGCGGTTGAGCCGCCGAGCGGAGGTCACGCCGCGGCCGGTGACGAGCCATAGTCCAAAGAAGAACACCTACGGCGTCTAGAACCTTCGCCCGCGACCCTCAGGTTCCCGCAGCACCCTTGTCTCTAGGCTGAACTGTGTGTACGCCAGGGAGGAGCGGGGAACGGGTCCAAAACGGGGTCGAACTCGGCCTCTGAGCCCCGACCTGGGGCGCCAGGGGTCAGACGTTCGTTCCCTCCGGGGCGGTCTGAAAGCAGTTTGCTGTTAAAGTGCCAAAACGTTTGCAGACCCTCAACGGACACGGTGGACACCCAATTAACCTTTGAGTAGGATGGGCCTCCGGTGCTGTAAAACCTGCACACAGAGCTGGGAGGCCTGGAGGGACAGAGGGGACTCAGGCGGAGGAAGTAGGGGCCTTACTTTACTAAACGCTGAGATCGTGTCACTTGTCCAACCCCATATGGCAACTTTGGTTAAAGGGCAAGTTGGAGGAGAAAGGTGAGTATTTTCAGTGTATGGTTAGCAGACCAGGATAATTAAAGGTGACCAGATGACGCTGGGGTACCTGGGCCCTGAGCAAAGCATCAGGATAACGGACGTGTCCTTGGTCCCTTCTCACCTGCCTGCTTTGCCCCCTCAGATCCTCGGTGAGCCTCGCTCAGGAGGCCCCACCTGGCCTCGCTGAGAGCCGCTCTCTGGTCCTGGCTATCCTCATCAGATACACTGCAGTCAGTTGGGTGTTCGTAGGGTTTCTTTCTGCTATTGCTCCAGTCGGTTACCGAGTCCTTACGCCACCAGGCACTAGGCTGGGTTTTGTGTCTCTTGAGTCCCACTGAGCGTCCTGTTTCACAGAAGGGAAAACTTCTGAAACAACAGCATCAGGGGCTCGCCCAAGGCCGGGAGCAGAGCGGGCCGCGCTGGTTCCAGCACAGCCCAGGCCTCCAACCCCTTGGTCTCCTGGAGCACCCCCACCCCCCAACTGCGGGGTGCAAGGAGGAGAGGCCAGCACTCCGTGCCTCTGAGCTCTGCCCGTCGGGGCGTCCAGCAGCCTCGGGTCTTGCTAGAGCCTCCCAGGCGCCTTTCTCAAGGCAGGTTGTTGGTTTCTTGGAGCCTCGTGCTGGCAGAGCATTTTGGTTCCGGTACCATCTCAGGACAGGGACTGAGGGCTTCCAGGTGGAGGAGTGGCCCCTCCTGCAAGGACCAAGCTCCAGGCTGAGTGAGTGTTCTCCTCGGGGAGAGCCGGAAGCCAGGCCTGGGGCAGGAGCGAAGAGCGGACTCAGCTTGCTCCTGTTCGCACTGGTGGGACGGGGAGCAGCGCAGAAGAGAAAGCACAGGACGCGTGTCGTGAATGCTGGTGAATCTGTGTGCCAGTCTTAAAAGCTGGAGTCTTGATCGTGGCCTCCAAGGCCCTAAATGGCCTGGGCCGCCTTCCCTTCCTTAGTCCAGCCATGACACTGGATAGAACAAGCGCTCCATAGAGGACCTCAGACACTAAATGCCTGACACAGAGTAACTCGTCTTTGTTACAGCCCTGGGAGGTGGGCACAGTGTTTAGCGGTGTTTTACGGGTGTGGAAGCCAAGGCTGGTTAACTGAGCTGGGACGTGGCAGGGCTAGGGGTGGGGTCCGGCATTCCCGGGCCTCCCTCCGAACCCGCCCCACCCTCCAGGCTCCATCTGATCCGGGGGTCTCGGCGCACGGGCCACAGGCTCAGGTCACGTTTGCTGAAAGAACGGGTGGTGATCGCAGGGCCGGGCTTCCCTGGAGGAGGACCAGAGCCAACGAAGAGATGCCGGTTCTGGGTTCTGGGCAGCCCCGGGGGGGCGGGGCGGTGAGGTGAGGGGAGGGCGGAGTCAGGTGAGACTGCAACACTAGAGGCAAAGGGGCATCTTCGTGCCACATGGGAAGGACGGGGGTCTCGAGATTCCAGTCGGCGGCTGGGATGACTGTGGGCAGTGGGCCAGGTGTTACGCTCCTCATCGAGATGAAAGTGTGCGTGTCCCGTTCAGGGTCTGCAGTAAACCATAAACACCAAAACAAAACCTTAGTTTGGACCTGCACATAAAGGTGAACTGTGTAAATGCAGAAATGGGTGGCTTTTACCGATCACATTCCATGATTGGTTCAATATTTTTATTCATGAAATAAGTCATGTGATAACTGCAGCTCTTAGGACGTGACCTTGTCGTCTTAAGCTGCTCTGTATTTAGGGATGGACTTGTAGACTGAGATACACGTATAACAGCACGACTGTAGTTAATAACTGCGCTGGATGTAGCGCCGAGACAACGGACGCGGGGTGAGGGGGGTGTGAGTTGCCGCACAGGAAATCCTCCAGCGCACACGCGCATGAAGTCCTCGCCACAAGGTGTGCCGTAGCGGCTGCCGCTCCCACGTGTAGTCAGACCTCAGGGCGCCTGGAGCCCGGGGCACGGCCGGGCGCTGAGCGCGAACCAGGTCTCGGTCCCACCGGGTGCCCGTGCCCTGGCCGTGCTCTTCTTCTGCTTTTTTAAAAGATTTTATTTCTTTTGAGAGAGAGGGAGAGACACATGCATGTGTGGTTGTGTCTCACGCGCCCCAATTGGCAACCTGGCCCGCAACCCAGGCAGGTGCCCTGACTGGGAATTGAACGCAAGGCCGCAGGCCAGTGCGCGGCCCGCGGAGCCCCGCCAGCCAGGGCTGTTGCAGCTTCAAACGCCCCTAGTTCTGAGCAGGACAGTGCGATGAGAAGTGACTGCCGCAGTGGCCACGTCGGGGCGTCGTGGGGAGAGTGGGCTCCAGAGTCGTGAGCCGGAGCCCGTGTGGCTGCGGTTTCGGGGGGCACGCCTCGCATCCACAGACCCCTGATGTGCCATTGTGGGAAATAGGGTGAACTTCGTGAGCAGATGGAAATCCCTTGCCAGTTCAGTTTAAAACCACGGTCATGTTAAAGTTCATCGCTGCGTTCCTTTGCAGATGTTTCAGAGCCTCGTGAAGAATGTCTGGGTCCCCATGAAGCCCTACTACACCCAGGTTTACCAGGAGATCTGGGTGGGAATGGGGCTGATGAGCTTCATCATTTACAAAATCAGGAGCGCTGGTAAGTTTCCACGCCCGACTCACCGGAGGCCAGGAAGAGAGGCCCTTTCAGCGGGAGCCAGAGTGCACACTGAAGGACGTGGTTCTTAGTTAGGCGTGACCATCCGCACACCAGTTGCCCTCGTTCAAATCGGGGGGGGGGGTCCACACACCAGCCATGAGACATTACGGGACCTTCGGGAAAATTTGGGCAAGACCTGGAAGTCAGGGAGTTGTGACTTTCCATAGGTGTGGCAGTGGTTCTTTCGAACGCATAGGGAAGCCCTCAGCTCTAAGAAGTGCAGGCTAGACCTCATGGGGCGGAGTCATGGTGCCCAGTGTCCTGCTGCTCCTCCTCCGTCATTCTGAATGTTGGGGATATTTCACGTTAAAAGTTTTAGCTGGGTAGCTGTTTGGTTCTCAGCAGAGCAGCAATGGGGCTCAATCACATTAATAATCAGTGGGTCAAAAAGAGGAGAGAAAGGAAAACCTTTGAATTGCAGCCCTGGAGTCTGGGCCGGGCGGCTGTGGGGAGCCATTCGCCACTCCCAGGACACCCGCGGGAGAGGCCCTACTCCGTGGCCACAAAGGTGCGGGGAGCTCCTGGCCTCCGGGAGCTCCCTGCGGCAGCTCCACACGGGCTGGGCTGGCCGGCCAGACACCAAGAACTGCAGTGAATTTTGTTGAGGGTTTTTGTAAAGCATTGATGTGACCCATTTTTCCTTCTTTGTATTTTAGATAAAAGAAGCAAAGCATTGAAAGGTAAGATTTCCGCTTTCTAACTGGGTGGGGAATGAAAACACCATCGTACTGATCCAGGATGGGGCATGTCAGTGCCCTGAATTGACGCAGACACAGGTTCAGTAAACGTGTTGTGTTGACCAAAAAGTCCACTACGCATTCCAGACAATTTTGTTAGATTGTATTGTGACAGCTGTCATGTCAGCGTGCATTTTTTTAAAACATCACCCTGGCTGGTGTGGCTCCGTGGATTGAGTGCAGCCTGCGAACCAGAACCAAAGGGTCACTGGTTCGATCCCCAGTCAGGGCACAGGCCTGGGTTGCAGGCCAGGTCCCCAGCAGGGGGCACATGAGAGGCAACCACGTTGATGTTTCTCCCTCTTTTTCTCCCTCCCTTCCCTTCTCTTAAAAAAAAAAAACCCTAAAAGAAAAACTTCATCAAAATTGGTGAATTTTTGTGTCACCACTTTAATGTTGAAAATGGAAGAAGATACACAACACTTTCCGCGTATTCTTTATTATTTCAAGAGAGGTAAAATGCAACTAATACACACCAAAAAAATTGCACTGTCTGTAGAGAAGGTGCTGTGACTGCTCGAACGTGTCAGAAGTGGCTGCGAGGTTTCTTGCACTGTTGACGTTTTGGCCAAATAACTATGCGGTGGGGCTGTCTGATGCGCTGGAGGCCAGGAGCGGGGGAGACGCTGACACACTCGAAATACCAAATCAGACAAGGTGTTGGTGACCACGAACAGTGTGTCTCTTAGTTTACGGAGAAAACGTAATGGACTTTTTAGTCAGCCCAACAGAAGGCACGACAGGGATGTTCTGAACGTCAAGTTCTGCTCCTTGTGGCCTGAATGTTAAAAACCACCGCTCACCCCATGGGCCAAGTGAAAGGCCTGCTTGCGGGCCTGATGGAGACAGGGGCAGGCAGGCGGCCGGGCGGCGCGCTGCGCTGTGGCGAGCCTGAAGGCCAGCGCCACGTGAGGGCGGCCCTCCACTGTTCCCCAAGCGACGGGACCTAGTTGTCCGCGCCTGCACACCCGGGGCCACTCCTCGCCCGTGGGAGGCGGCGCCCCCCGCCGCCCGCCCCCTTCGGCGCGCCCGCACAACCGACCCCGCAGGCCCGTCCCTTCCCTGGCGTCCTGTAGGGAGGCAGCCCTCTGAGCGTCCTGCCTCTGCCCCGTTAACGCTTGCACGGTGGCCTGGTCCTGCTGGTCCGTCCTAAGTCGGGTCCGTGTTTTTGCTTCTTTCAAAAGGTTCGAGTCCCGCACCCGCTCATGGTCATCACTGAGCAGCTGGACCTGGAGTGCCCGGCGGCGGAGCGTCGTGCTGGCTGCGCCTCGGAGCACTGTTAGATGGGGACGCGGGGCACGCTGTACGTTGTGGGGGTGCCGTTTCCTTGCTGGCATGAATAAACGCACCTGTAAGACACCCCGGGCTGCTCGGTGTTCTCCCGCCGCCCCCGCGTGCCCGTCGGACCCCGAGGCGACCGTGTGCACGGCGGCCGGTGCCCTCCGACTTTCCGGGGCCGGCCCGTCCTTGGGAATCCCCAGGACCTGGGGGTCAGCATTTCGGTGCCGTAGGAGTGGGGGGTCAGATCTAGGCGCTCACACGTTGGATGTTCAATATCAATAAATGTGTTTACCCAGGTGATTCTCCGACGTAGTCGTGTGACCTCCGAGCCTCCGTGGTCTCTTTGGAAAGCGGAGGTGGTGATGGGCAAGCTCTAACTTAGCGTCATAGGAAGGTAGTGAGAGAAGGTGCGGAGAAGCTCGGTATTTCAGAAGATACGTCATTCAGACCCCACGGTGGGGGTTACAAGCCTCGGGAGAGTTCCTCAGGCAGCCACTTGTGAGGCAGAGTCCACAATGTGAACAAAAATCGATTGACGTCTCTTCCAGTTCAGCTAATACCGAATGAATGCTGCACAGTATTTGTCTCCGTCTGAGGCAGTGACCCAGGCCCCTGGAAACGCACGTTAAAACGCCGGCCTGGAAGGGAGTCTGGTTGGAAGCCAGGGTCTTCGCAGGCTGTGGGGGGGGCCTGGCTGGCCTCGCCCGTGTCCCTTTCCCGGTGTCTGCGCGTCCAGCGTGTCATGGCAGGCCTGGCCCGCGGTCGGGGTCTGACGAACGACTGCCGCCTCCTGGGGGTGTCCGTGCCTCCGTCTCCTGTGAAGTGGGATCATACGGGCCTCGTGGCTCCAGGAGGGCTGGGCGGGAAAGCACTGCACAGCCCCAGAGACGCTGTGGGGATGGGGAGGCCCAGCCCGAGAAGCCCCCGGGGGTAAATGGGCGCTGTGCTCAGAGAGACCCTGACTCAGACACCGCTGGCCCAGGCCCCCTGGCCTCGGACGGGAGCTCGCACCGGCATCGCCTGGGGGCTGGGGGCGCGGGCTGCGTTCCAGGGGGCTCCACTTGGGAAACCACTGACCCATGCGGAGAACTGCACCCACCAGGGCCCTTGGGGCACCGCACGGCACCCCGGGGCGCCCCAGACGCCAGGTCTGCAGCACGTCGCTGCACGTCAGCTCGAGAACCCGGCGAGGCAGACCTGCGGGCCGCGTGCGGAGGAGGAAACAGGCCGAGAGGGCAGTGGTGTGCCAGAGGTCGCCGAGCCAGTGCTGGGCCTGGGCCGTGGACTCCAGGACCTGGACACCCGTCCAAGGAGGGAGCCGCTGAGGTCCGAGGGAAGTATCCCTGGGAGGGGCCAGAAGGGCTGGCGCGTGGCCTGGGACCATGGCCCCGTGTTCCTTGGGGGTGCGTCCAGCTGTGGTCATCTGGGTGAATAAAAACTGCCTCCTCGAAGAAGCTGTAGCCCTGGCCGGGAACCTGGGTTGGAACGCGCCCCAGTGCACCAAGGCTGCAGGCTGGTCCCCAGTCCGGGCATAGACCATAGGCAGCGGTCAACCAGCAAGCGCGCTGACGAGTGAACAGCGAGTCCGCGTTTCTCTCGCTCACCGCCCCCCCTAAAATGAATAAAGATGCTTGTCACCCACCGTGGACTCGCCTGTACCAGGCGGCCTGAGGGGAACGTAGCTGAGACTGCATGTTCCCTCTGAGGGGTAGCGTGGTCTGGTGGCGGCCAGTGGCGACGTGGAGGTAAGTGACCCAGGGCAGCTGGAGGAGGCCAAGGATGACCCACCCGCCCCGGGAAAGTTCGCCAGGGGTCAGCTGCACCTGCACCTCAGGAAGCTGCCCCAGCTGCTTCCCGGTCCTCAGGGCTCTGGGAACAAGCAGGTCATGCCCTGGGGTGGCCTGTAGGTGGCACCCGTGTGACAGCACAGACGTGGTAGCTGCCTGGAACTGCCGGGCACTGGGGACAGAGGGGACCCCCTGCAGACGAGCAGGGGCCGGGGTGCTGCAGCAGCCAAGAGGGACCCTCGACCTCGCCTGCCGGTGGGAAGTCGCACAGGCGTCTGGTCCGAGACCCACGTGTTGTCCCCACCCAGCCTGGTGCTCGGGACTGGAACAGCCAGGGAGGAGGGCAGGGCCCGGCCTCTGGAGGCCCTACCTTAGCTCAAGGGTGCCTTCTTGTCACTGTGTCCCAGGCCTCTGCACCCCAGTCAGAGTCCCTGGAGGGCATGCCTCCTGCCGCCCCCGGCCGGCAGGTCCCAGATGCCCTGTGCCAGGCCCAGGCCTGCTGGCACCCACCGAACCTGCCCCCGCCCCATGAGCCCTGCTGCCGCCCATTTCACAGATGAGCAAGGGGGCTGGACAGAGCGGTCAGCTTGCATTCGAGGATAACTCGCTGATCTGGTGAACGGAGAGCCGGGACCAGAGTCCGACCGCCTGCTTCCGAGCGGGCTGTGCTGGCGGTGGGCACAGCCCCACCCCCCGGCGCGGAGTCGGACGACGGGGAACGCGTCCCCACGGGCGGCTCACCCTGCAGGGCGCCTGTGCCCCTCTCCTTGGGTCCCTTCTTCCCATTCTCCACCCCTGTGAATCAGGCACCGCACCCACCTCACCAGCACTGCCCTCAGGCGAGCAGACGCCCCAGCCTGTGGCTCTGGCGTGTCACGACAGGCCTGCGGGGCCCTGAAGCGCCCAGGGGACTAGCGGGCGGCCCGCCGCCACCCCACAGGGGGCCGACTGGGGGCAGCCTCGCCGCAGCGCACAATGGCAGGCAACGCCGCTGGAAGGCCAGGCTGTCTCTGCTTTGAAAAGGCCCAGACAGAAGCCTTGTGTTGGTATCTCGTCTCCGGCCTGAAACCGAGCTGCTCTTCCCGTGCACCCAGCCCCGTGGCCTCCTGGGCACCCACCCAGGGGCCTGAGCAGCAGCAAAGTCCCCCTGCGTGTGGAGGCGCCACGGGCTATCGAGCGCCTGCCCGCCCGCCATTGGAGGCGAGGTCACCCAGGCCCTGGGCCCCCTGCCCCCTCCAAGGCCCCATCTGCACAGGACAGCTCTGCCCCCGCCCCCGCAGGGAGGAGACGGGCTCGGCTCCCAGCACAGCCCCCTCCAGAGAGCAGCATCATCCCGCCGGGGCAGTTGGTCCCAGACGCAGCTCCGTCCGAGGTGTGCCAGTCCAGTCCCGGCGGTTCCCAACATGGGATCCAGGCCACAGTCGCTGCTGCAGGGCAGGGCCCAGGGCCTGTCAGGAAGGCCTCATCACACCCACGTTCGAGACCCACTGGCCTGGAAGAGCCTGCCCTTCCAGGACGCCTGGAGCCAAGCCTTATGCAAAACGCTCAGCCACCTGCAGTGCCCTCCCCCCGCCCCCCAGCCAGTGAACTGGATGTGGGCCCTGCAGGCTGGGCTTGTCCACCGACCACCAGCCTGAATCAGGCATCGAGCTGGGGCCTCGGGGCCCTGCCTTCCTGCCCGGTGCTCTGCCCCTCCAGCCAGGCTCCAGTCCAGTCCCCAGCTGTGGCCAAACGCGGGCACACGGACAGAGATGCCGCTGACATCAGGTCGGCCCAGGACACCCTGCCCCCCTGCCTCCCCTACCCCGGCTCTCCCCACGGTCACCAGGCCCCTCACACACGAGGGTCACTCTCTTCAGGAGCCAGGCCCCAGGGCCCCAGCCTGCGAGCCAAAGCCTGCTGACCTCCACTTACCAGGGGCGGGCGTTTGGCCCACACGAGACGCACCACACAGAGCCACCCTTGTCTCTTGCAAGGGGCCCCCCGACGCCACAGCAGCCCCTCTCATCTCCCAGCTCTGCCTGCGCCCTGAGACAGGCTGGAGGAACAGTGCCCCCCAGTCCCACAGACATGCGTCCTGAGAGTTTGTCCCCTCACGGCAGCCTGGGCGGAGAGACGGTCCCCAGGGAACCCAAGGAAGGCGCCGGGCACCCTGGGCCTCCTGGAACCCAGATCTGTCAGCATTTCTTCCTCCTGGTGCCTGTCCCTCTGTCCTGGCCCCACCCTCCCCACCCACCTGAGAGGATGCCTGCCCTGAGGGACCCCTGTGTCTTCCATGTGACGTTTAGCCACACAACCCTCCTGCCTGCAGCCGCCTTCCCTCTACTCTGGTCCAAGTTCCCGAGGGGACATGGGTCAGCCCTGCCCATCGTTTGCAGCCGGCTGTAGGTCAAGGCCGGTCTGTGCAGGAGCTGCTGGCAGGCCAGGCGCCCACCAGCGACCCATCCTGACCAGAGGGGCTACGGAGCCAGTTTCCTTCGCCAGTTTTCTTCGCGACGGCTCTGACCATGTCCTGCCTTCACTGCAGTCGCACCTGGGTTTTAAATTTCGAGTTGTAAAGCCCCAAGTTCCTGAGGTTTTATTTAACCTGTAAAGGCGCGCGCTCGACTGTCTGAGGGCCCAGCGGCCGCGCTCTGGAAGCGCAGGTCCCAGGCGGCGGTGGGGGCTCTGGACCCCGGCCCGGGTCGGCCCCTCCGCAGCGGGGGCCCGGCCCTGGCGCGCCCGCGCCGAGAGCTGGTCGGGCGCATTCGCGCTCCCGGACGGAGTCGTGGGCCTCCAAAATCGCCGCGCACAGGAGGAGGAGCCGGGGCCGCAATGACAGCAACGCCCGCCTCCCCTTGGCCCATGCGACACGCGGGTGGTGGATGCGCGCCGGGCGGTGGGGGCCTTGGTTCCGGGAATCGAGCCCCGGGGAGCGCGGCGGCCGGATGGAGCCGCCCGTCAAAGGGTAACTTACACCCTATTACACCCGCTCCGGGAGTGCGGCCCCGGGGAAGTGCCTGTTTTAGCCGGTGGACAAAGCGCCCTTTGTGGCCGACTCCGCCAGCGCCAGGCTGTCCCTCACCGGGCCCGGCGGGCGCCGGCTCAGCGCGGCTTGGGCCGCGGCCCCGGGTCTTGTCGCCGCGTCCCTGCGGGCGCGCCCGTCCCCCGGGGCCTCCTGCAGGGGGCGCCCCAAGCCCACGGGCTCGGAGCGCCACCCACGAGCACAACAAATGCCTCCCAGGGCAGAGGCCTCTTCCAGGTCCCGGCGGGGTGGCTGAACTCAACTCCTGGACGAGAGATCCTGACCTTGTGCTTTAAAAACAAACAAACAAACAAAATTCTGTTGGGTTGATTCGAAACAACCTGGGAAGGAAGAGCCGGGTCAAGTCTTAGGGAGCAGGCGGAGCACTAGCGGGTCAGTGGTGCCGGGACACAGAGGCCCCGTCTAAGTCCCGTCTGCCTCTGTGAAGGGGCCGACCTGTGAAGCAGGAGCAGCGCTGGACACTAGGCAGCTCCTGTGCTCCCACCGTCAGGACGGCGCCCCGCAGCCAGGCTGAGACCGCCCCCCCCCCCCGCCCGCCCGCGCTGAGCCCCGGGGCTGCAGGCTCAGGAAGGCGGGTGCCGCACGCCCAGGGCAACAGCCACGTCCGATCCAGGGGACACAGCTCAAGCCACAAGGCCTGCCCCAGCCGGAGCAGCGGGGCCTGGGACGCACGGAGCCTGCAGGCCAAGGCCAGGGCCAAGGCCCCGGGGCGGGGGGGGGGGCGCGGCGCACGCTCCTCCCTGGGACTCTTCCTGGCAGGAGGGGAGCAGAACCTGCTGGCGCCCTTCAGCTGCGGGGCTGACGTGGCCTCCGAGGCGGTGGGCACAAAGCGGTCAGGTGAGGCGTAGCCCTGGGGGAACCAGCCAGGCAGCACGAGGGCGCGGGCACCCAGGGCCACGCCCAGGCCACACCCTCCCCACCCTCCCTGCCAGCCCCACCCCGCGGCCCGCCCTGGCTTCTCCGCCAGAGCCTGGGAGGCGTTTCAGCTGAGGCCAGCGACCCGGCAGGGCCCCCAAGCTTGGGGCAGTGCGGCAGGCCCGGGGGCAGGCCTGCAGTGAGTCAGGAGGAAGCAGTGAGTGAGGAGGCTGATGGCGACTTCCCCTGCGCTTCCTCCTCCTGAGGAAACTGCCCTCATTAGGGCCTTCTGGGACGCACAGCCGTCACACACCCTCGGCCCGCCAGGGCGGGCTGGCCTTTCCGGCAGGCGCCTCCCTGGGACCCAAGTCCTGGGGACGGTGCCCGGCAGGGCCACCCCGAGCTGGAGGCACCGTGAGAACCGCCGCTCCGTGGGCCGGCGGGGGGGCGGGGACAGCAGCAGGGCCTGGGCCCCGCTGGCATGGAACGGGGCTCAGACCCTGTCCTGGAAGGCAGGGCCCCCTCAGTCTCGGTCATCTCCCAGCCCGGAGCCCCAGGCCACCGAGGATCGGCGGAGCCGGGGCCTGGAGGGGGATGGCGTGCGGCTGGACAGTGCCTGCGTGTCCCTCGGCGTCCAGCCGGAGCCCTCGGCGTCATGCCGGAATCAGCCAAATCCCCGGGCCCCGAGGGCCCCGACTTCCTCCCTCCGGCATCTGGACGCTGGCCTGGCCCCCCTTCTCCTGCACAGTC
Source organism: Pteronotus mesoamericanus (assembly GCF_021234165.1). Taxonomy (NCBI): domain Eukaryota; kingdom Metazoa; phylum Chordata; class Mammalia; order Chiroptera; family Mormoopidae; genus Pteronotus; species Pteronotus mesoamericanus. The sequence goes on along the minus strand of NW_026555082.1, from coordinate 2,815,939 downwards.
ACCAGTCATGCCTGCTCCTCAGTCCCCACCAGACCCTGACCCTCCCACCTGGCAGCGTCACGTGGCTGCTCTGAGCCTCACCTTCCTCATCTACAAAATGAGCTGCGGTGGCCACCTACCTACAGGTCATAAGGTAGAGTCCCCACATCCGGACCAAGATCTCCAAGATTTCGTTTGCCGAAGGGGAAAAGCAATTTACAGGTCAATTTACAGGTCAATATCTACAGAGCGACACCATCTGAGTTTAAAGACACACACAGAGGCACGAAACTCAGACCAGGTGGGGACACGGCCCGTGCCAGCGTGTGAGTAACGCCTGGGAAGTCCAGCAAAAACCCGCCAAAACAGAGCCGCCGGCACACGGGGTAGGGGCAAGGCTAAGAGGTTCATCAAGGGGGCTCGGGTTTTGTTGGCAATGCTTTAATTTTTTATGAGACCGTGTTCAAGACTTACTGTATTATTTCAAATAAATAAATTTAAAAAAAAGATTGTATTTATTTATTTTTAGAGAGAGAGGAAGGGAGAGGGAAAAAGAGGGAGAGAAACCAATCTGTGGTTGCCTCTCACGCACCCCTGCCGGGGACCTGGCCCCAAACCCAGGCCTGTGCCCCGACTAGGAATCAAATCAGGGACCCTTAAGTTCACAGGCCGGCACTCAATCCACTGAGCCACACCAGCCAGGGCTAAAATTTTCTTTTCTTCTTTTTTTTTAATGATTTTATTTATTTACTTTTAGAGAGAGGGGAAGGGAGGGAGAAAAAGAGGGAGAGAAATAGCAATGTACCAGAGATGCATTGATCCATTGCCTCTCATGCTCCCCCAACCGGTGTCCTAGCCTGCAACCCAGGCATGTGCCCTGCCCGGGAATCAAACTAGTGACCTTTCAGTTCACAGGCTAGCACTGAAACCACAGAGCCACACCAGCGAGGGCCAAATAAATAAAATTTTAAATTCCACCCTTCTCATATGGGTGTGGGAGAGTTACACCCTCAGAGCTCAATGCAGCCCCGCCTTCCTGTCCTGCTCCTCTCAACCTCTCAGCGCCCGCCACCCGAGGAACGCTCTCCCATCCAGGTCAGTTATTCACTCGACAAGCATGCGCCGCCGCCTCCTCCATGACGGCCTTGGGCTGGACTCTGGGTCAGCGGTGGGCGGACACTGCAGCAGGCTGGACCAGAAGGGGGACTTCACGCCCAGCCTGGCTTCCACGAGCATCTCCGAAATGTTTGAAGGGACTGGAAAATCCAGCAACAGTGTTTTTCATGCCGAACACCCACGAATGTTTTCTTCAAAAGAGAAAATTGGTTATGCCGAGAGTAATTAACCAAACAGAAGAACGCACAGTGAGCCTGGTCGCCAGCACCGTGAAGTAGCAGAACCCAGGAAGCTTGGACTCTGGGGAGCACCCGCGCGCCCCTCCTAGGGCTTCGGCCTCGAGACTCGCCCAGCGGCCCGCCAGGCCCCTACTGTGGGCGGCAGTGCCCACCAGCACTCCACGCTGCTACCCCTTCTCAGCGCCCGGGCCCTTCCTGATACACTTTGCCAATTTCTCCTCTGGCCCAAACCCCGGTGTCTCTAAGCGGCCAATGGTACCCGCAGCCCAGCCCATTCCTGGAGCACGTTTGGTAAACACAGAAGATCTGCTCTAGGCCAGACGCCGGAGGGCAGCGTCCAGATACAAGCCCAGGGTCCCAGCTTCCCTGGGGGCTCTGGGAGTCCCCAGGATCAGGCTGCCTTTGCCCAGATGGTCACACCAAGGCCGGAGAGAGGCGTGTGTCAGGCCTGGTGGGACCCTGTCCCCAGGACGGCACCAGGAAAAACAAGTGTCAAGGTCAGCCTTCCGGGAGGTCACCCTGCTGCCTGGTGACCTCTGGTTCTGGGAGCCCCTGCTCCCAGATGGGCAGCAGCGCGACCTCCCGCAGGGGCAAGGCCTGGAGAGCCGAGTATAGGCGGGGAGCTGGGGGTGGCCCTAGGGAGGGGCCAGAGCGGAAGCCATGCCAGCGGGAGGGGGTTGGGGGGCACGGGGCAGGGGAAGCCAGGGCCCGGGGAGCCCGCTGGCACACAGCGGGGCTCTAGCACCCGGGCCAGGGCCTTGGACCCGCGAACGGGCCCTGGCTGAGGCCTGACCAGGAAGAGAAAGAGCCAGAGGCCTCCCAGGGCAGCAGGCACCCAGCGCTCGCAGGCTGACCCCGCTCCGGGCCAGACTCTCCCTGGAGCTTGGGCGGACATCTGGACATTCGGCCCCTGAGGTTCCCTCTGACACGTCTGGGGGAGGTGGGTGAAGGGGCCTCGCATCACTGCCCCACAAGGCGCTGCAAGCAGTGGGCCGGGCCCCGGGCCAGGCACCCGGCTCGGTGCTTCTGCAGGACGCAGGCTGGGACCCGCGGCCACGGCGAGCAGGCCAAGGGCCCTCTCAGAAGTGCGCGTCTGAACCCTCGCCGCCGGCCCGTGGTCACGGCCGGTGTGCAGACCTGGGCGCCGCGCCACCTGAGCCCACCCTCACGACCGCCACCTCACGGGGCAGGGCCGAGGTCATGCTCGCTTTCTAGCGGGAGCAGTGGAGGCTCAGGGAGGCCAGGAAGCCGTCCGAGGGCACACGGCCAGCGCGCGGCAGAGCCCAGCTCCAGGCCTGGGCAGCGGCGTGCGGCCGTAACCGTCGCCCCGGGCACCAGGCCAGGCCACGTGCCCCAGAGCCCTGCTGGAAGGTGCAGGCCGGCTTCCGGCCCTCCCGCCACCTCTGACCTCAACCTCACAGCCGCTGACCCGCGCGCCAGGCCCAGCTGCCTGCTGAGCTCCTGGTGTCGGACGCCAGCAGGTTCAAGTCAAATTCGGCCACTTAGTCACGTGTGACTCGGAACACGTGAACGTTGCCCCCAGGCCTCAGTTTACTTGTCTGTAAAATGGGGTTGTAATGTCCCCTCGGCAGCCAATGACGAGACTGCATGGAGATGAATTCAGGTGACCTGTGCTCCTCACGGGGGTAGGGGGGGAGCTCAGCCCACAATCAGGGCCACAGAACTGGTCACAGCACGGAGTCCCCCTGAGGACTCCGCCAGCCACCCGTGCGCCAGGGAAGTCTCATGCGCGCACCCCCGGCGTTCCGCCCCGCACCTGCGCCTGACTCCCCAGGGCTGTGCAGAAAGTACCCGTCTTGTGGTCAGCTTCAGGGTGGAGGGCCCAGTGCGGACTACGCCTGCCAGCCAGCGGCCCTGCCCCCGTGTCCCCAGGGAGGTTGACTAAATGCTCTGCGTCGTCTGCTGCTGATACTGGTGAATTGCAAAGGGGTGCGTCACCTCCCCTTCCAGGGACCCAGGTAATAACACCGCCCACTCGGTGCTTGAAGGTCTCGCCGAGCCCGCACCGCTCCGGTACTCGGAGACAACAACAGCGCCAAGTGGTAGTTACAGGGCTGCCTGTAACTGGGCGGGGGCGTAGAGCACAGCCCCGGGGGAAGAGCAGCCCAAGCATTTACACGCATGACCTGTGGATGTGGAAACAACGTGGGGGGTCTGGCGGAGGGGGGCCGGGGGGGAAATTGGGACAAATGTAGCATAATCAATAAACTATCATTTAAATGAGAAAAAAGAAAGATAAATGAAAACAGCAGGGCCCTTTGAACAGGGTGAGAAGTTGGGGAGGGACTTGGAGCTCCAGGCACCCTGTGCCCAGATGTCCTGCGCTGGCCTCCTGCCTGCCCAGCGATGGCTCAGGTGCTACCGGCGGGATGGCCAGGCCGGTGGCACCGCTGACCTGCAGGGAGGCTCCGTCCGCAGCTGGCGGCTGGGCCAGAGCCCCCAACGTCCCGTCCTGAGCGACTTGGCCCCTCTGCCCTGCGGCCAAGGCCCAGGCTGCTGCCGGTGCTGCCCAAGGCGGGTGGGGGAGGGGCGCCGAGCTGCACTCAGGCTGACTGAGTCCCGGCTGAAGGCTGCCGGGCCCCAGGTCCCCATGAGCGCAGAGCGGCTGACAGGGCGGGGCCCGGCAGGACGAGGTGCCTGAGCACCGGTCAGAGGGGCGCCTGCCCTGTGGCCTGCGGCCCAGCGCCTCCGGAGTGGCCGGCTTTCCGCTGAGGCCGCCGCCTGCCCCCCAGGGCCCTGCCTCCCGCTCTGGCCCCCAACAGCCGGACGGCACACGGCCTCTGCTCCCCTCAGGCCCCAGAGCGTGGACGGGGGACAGTGACGCTCAGGCAGGGACCCCGTGCCCCTGTAGATGAGGTCACTCCAGCTGGGAGGTCACTCTTGCTCTTGCGGCTTCTCAGAGAGACAGCCAGGTCGTGACCCACTTCCTCCTGCTGCTGTGACTCATTGTGCCCAACTCACCTGCTGGGCGTGGCCGGAAGATGACCGGCTGCGTGGGGACCTGGGGTCAGGAGGGAAACGGGGGTGGGGGGTGGCTGCAGGGGCCGAGGAGCTGCGCCCTCCGAGAGGGGCCCCGACCCCTGCCCTTCATGCGCCCCAGCTCCCCAGGGCACAGGGGGCCAGGGCCGGGCCTGGGGCTCCGCGTGGCCGAGGGGACAGGCTCCAGGTGCCTTGACTGCCCAGGGAGGGGACGAGGGAAACAGGAAGCAGGTCTCCAGACAGCACCCGGCGTGTCCGGCCGCATCGGGCAGAACCCGTCTGGCCCCGTCCTGCCCCAGCACCAGGCTCCAGCCGCGCCCCCGCCGGGGCCAAGGCAGGGGCGTCCGGGTCCCTCCCTCAGAGCGCAGCCTGCGCCCACCCCCATGCGGGAAGCTGCCTGGGAAAAGGTAGAGGTCAGAGGCAGCTTGGGAGGGCCCATCTGCGCCATAGGGTGGGCAGAGGGAGGATGGCCGCGTCGCCGGTCGGGTGGGGGAGGGGCCTCGCACACCCACCGGGGGTGCTGTGTGCGCTCACCCCAGCCTCACGGCAGCCCAGGGAGGGCGCCGCTGTCACAGGAGGGGCTCAGGCGCACGGCAGGCGCTCAAGCTCTCCTGGGTGGGAAGGCGCAGGAGGCCTGGCTTCTTCCCTGCAGGCTGACTCCCAGCCCAGCTCCCCGGTGCATCTACGGGGACGGCCGCCGGAGGGACTGCACAGCCCGGTTCTGCCTGGTGGACCCTGGCCAGCCACCCCTGTGAGTCACAGTGTCCCCACCACAGCATCCTGCCCAGAAGGCCTCGGTGGCCCCCTCTGTGTCCGTCCTGGCACTGGGGGCCCCAGAGGGGCCTGGGAAGTGTGGGGGGGGTCCAGCAGGCGGGCACCCAGCCCGATGCCCGGCGTGCGCAGCCCCGCCTTCGGAGGGCAGGAGACAGGAGGCCTGGAGGCCCCAGGCCCGCCCGGACTGACCGGAGCACCTATTTTTACATCTGCACTTCCCTCTGCATTTCCCATTCTAGGGAGAGGCTGGTGCGGCCCCATGGGGCTCGGGCCCCTGGAGGGGACAGAGGCAGCCAGGCAGCACCTCTGCCCAGAGCGAGCCAGGCCACAGCCTGCTGTCTGGACAGAGCCGCGACGCGTGCGTCTCCCAAAGGGACCCCCTCCTGCAGGGTGGCGCTTCCTGACCAGGAACACACAGGGGCGTGGGGGTTTGCGCGGACCCGGCCTCGTGCCCGCGGGGGTGGCACGGAGGGGGTCCGGGGTGCCCACTGCCCTCCCCTGATCCCCAGACCCATCCTCCAGGCCCTTCTGGCTGCGACCGGCCTGAGCGCGAAGGTTGGGAGACCTGGGGAGGCAGGGAAGCAGGGACAGAGAAACTGGTAGGAAGCTGCTCACCTTTCTTTCAAAGGAACGGCCTGAGTGTGAATCCTCGGACACTGGCGGTGGATCCCGGGTCTGGGCCCAGGCAAGGCGGCCAGCTCCCAGCCCTCAGGGTCCTCGCCTGGAAAGGGGGCTGCCGCAGTGACAAGCTCAGCTTCACTTGGGATCGCAGCCACGGCAGGGGCAGGGCGAAGCCCTTACTGTTCACACCGGCAGCACTGAGAGACTAGCGCTAGACCTCTCGGGCGTCCGGGGACCGCTGGGGGGAGCCGGGCGTCTCCCGGTTGACGAGGAGCCCCGTCATCTCTATGGACGCAGCAGGCCTGGTGCCAGGGCCCCCGAAATGTTTTTGTTTCTTCTAAAATCAGAAAGAAGACAAAGTCTCCATGTGTTTTATATATATACACTCATATATATGAGTACAGCTTTGCCGACACCATTGTGAAATGCAATTTTTAATATTCTTTTATGGAGGCGGTGTCCCTGTGGGCAAACACAGAGTGAGATTTCCAGGCGGGAGATTCTGATCGCTCAGCTTGAGTCTGGGGCCCGCGTGAGACAGACGCCTGTGGCCTCTGGCCGGCGACTAGGCCCTGGCGCCCCACGCGAGGGAAGAGCAGGCGCGGCTGACAGCCTCCGCGGGGCTGCTTACGCCATGGGGGCTCCGCCACATGCCTGTGCTTCGGCCCTGGGCTCTGTCCTCTGTCTGCACCCCCCAAGGTGGTTGTCGCTGGCGGACAGAACACAGCCTCTGCACAAGAGACGGGGCTGCAGACGGTGGGTCCCCACCCCCGGCCTCGGCCCTGCTGCCCTCAGCAGCCCAGCAGAGGCCCCCGTGACCTTGGCCGTGTTGAAGGTCAGCACCGCCGGCCCTGACCTTAGCCGCTCCTGAGCCCCCTGAAGTTTGCAGGAGGGACCACCAGAGCGGGGCCTCCACCCCATCCCCACAGCTGGGGTGGGCCTCTTGGAGCCAAAGGAGCCTGGGCTACAACACACGGGCCACGCAGGGCCTCCTGGGTACCCTCAGTTCCCAGGAAACAGGCTGAGCCCGGTTTTCTTCTTGTGTAAAGAAACGGCGAGGACCAATTCCCAGCGTTGCCAGGGCTGCGCAGACAGCAGGAGGGTGTGGCGACTCAGGAGCCGTAGCCAAATTCTCAAACTGACGCTCCCTGAGCCCTCTCTGACGACCTTTGCGGAGTCTTTCGGGGCAGCTTGGGAACCTTGAATGAAAATGTTAGCCCAGATGCCTTCAGCCCCCCGGCCCGCGGGTCTGTGCTGCGCTGAGGCCCCAATAGACAGTGGGGGGCAGAACACCTCTCCCCCCGCGGCCAAGGGCTGCAGGCCTCCGGCTGGCCCTCCCAGGCCCAACCTCGCGCCTCAGCCCCTGCGCGCACGGGCGTGCTTGGGCCTCGCAGCTTCCCGATGGCAGGGGCCCCTCGTCCGGGTGCCCCCGTCCCCACAGTCAGGCCCTCGCCCGTGCCCCTCTTTGCACCCCGGGCCTCGTCGGGCCCTGACGGCGTGCAGCGCCTGCCTGTGTGGCCTGCTCCTCGGACCCCGAGCCGCTGCGCCCCTCCTGTTGCACAGAGAGGAGACCGAGGCTCAGGAAGCGCACAACATGTGAGTCAGTGTGTGTCGCCCGCCCGTGAGGACACGTCCGCGGTATCACAGCTGCTTATACACCGGGGCTTCTGGGCCAGCCCCGGAGACGACCGCCCCGGGGCGGCAGCCAGGCGTAGTCAGGTGCACAGGGAAGCGCTGGCCAGCCCCCCTGCCAGGCCTCGCGCTCACAGGCTGCCTCCCCGCCCGCCTGTCCCACTGGGCACGCAGCCAGCGTGGGCTGTGGCCGGGCCTGCGCCCCCGCCTGGCGCTGGGGGAACGGGTGAGGCCAGGCCAGGCCAGGATCCACTCCGAGGGGATCGGCTGGGCCCCGGGGACCCCACCCAGGCCTGCAGCCACCCAGCTGGTCCCTCCTGCCCCAGGGCCCGATGTTGCCCATTCACACAGCGCTCAGCAGGAGTGGCCTGGGCGGGGCAGGAAGGGGAGGCAGCTCCCCAAACATCTGGAAAGCATCTGCTCCCCCTCCTGTGCCCGTGATTACACAGCCTGTTTGTTTGGGGAGGTGCGCCTTCCGCCCCCGGGAGCCCTGGCGGCAGGGGCGGTGGCACTGCCTTCCCACTGAGCAGTGTTTTCACGGGACGCCTGGCGGGAGCAGGCGCTGTGCCCGCCCCTGGGCGAGGACGCCCCTCCGCAGAGGCCCACAGGACAATGCTTTCCCTCTCCTAAAGGTTTCAGAGCTGACATTTCCGCTTTCGTGGTCTGGAGGCATCTCTGTGAGGCAAGGCTGCTGAATAGCAACCTGCTTCCTGCAAAGCCCTTTGACAGAATGTCCTGTTGCCGCTGATCTGGGCAGCCGCTTCGTGGGTCAGGTTCTTTAAGGCTTGATCCTGAAAACAACAGAGGCTGATAAGAGACTTGAGTCCCAGGAGCTGGGGGAGAGCGGACGGGGCCACAGCACACAGGCAGCAGGGAGCCGGCCCACTGGCCTGCAGGCCCCAGGGGTACGAAGGCAGGCCGGGCGGGGGGCTTGTTGGCCTGCTCCCTCCTTTGAACCTGCTAGCCTTCTCTGCAACCCCTCCCCTCGGCAGCCGGGCCTGGGGGTCGGACTGCTGGGGGCCCTGCCCTGTCCTCCTTTACTTCCTGGATTCCAGGAAGGCTCCCAGGGAGGCGGTGGCAGTCCCCACACGGGTGTGCCCGTCCTGTAGCCCCGGTCAGCCTTCCGGCGCCGGCGAGCCCCGCTCGGCCTGCCTGCGGAGCCGCGGGGAGTGTCGGGCCAGCAGGAGCTGGGGGGCGGGGAGGCGGGCGGGCAGGCGGGCCCAAAAGCTTCGCAGGGCAGTGGAGCTCAGCCCCCAGGGAGGCAGGGCCGCCTGGGGGAACAGACGGTGGCTGTGGTCGCGCCCAGGCCCTGGCCCAGCTGACCCATCTGGCCCTTCCGGGTCCGGGAGCCCGTGGCCCTTCAGCTGACACGGCAGTGTGGCCAAGGCTGGGCCGGCCGTGCGTCCTCTTTGAGCAAGACCGCGGTGGCTGGCCCGCCAGGCATGCCACTGCGGCAGGGACGAGACACACAGAGCCTGGTGGGGTGCAGCCAGGGGGCCGGTTCGGAGGGTTCGGCCTCAGGTGCCCAGGGAGAAGGGGGCAGAGGGTCTCGGCGCCTCCGTGCGGATGGCGACCCTCGGCGGTCGGCTCTTCAGACTGGGCAGCGGCTGTGCCTGCCCAGGCTGGCGACCAGGCAGTGAGCCGGGGAGGGCCAGCCTCCCAGGACAGGAACTCCAGGAACCCTGGGGATGAAGCCCGGAGTCGCGGGGGAGGTCCTGTGAGGCAGACAGCGAGGGCCACCGGCCTCCCCAGCGGGCCCCTGTAAATCAGCACCCGTTCCAGCCAGCTGCCCCCCAAACGCCAGAGCAACAGAAGCACAGTGGGGCGGCTGGCACGGTCGGAGGCCCCGTGCCTGTCCTCAGGGGAGAGCGTGAGAACGGGGAAGGCTGGACATCGGGCCAGCAGGCTCAGGGGCCAGAGCGACTTCCAGCCAGCGGGTGGAGGAGCGCTGACCGGCCACCGAGCTGGAATCCCCACGGAGTCGGGGCGCTCCCTCCCACAGGCATTCGAAGTGAACTGCTCCGCCCAAGCGACAGCCCCCCCCACCCCAGGGGAGCAGGATGGCAGGGGCCTTGCTGCCTGGACAGCCCCACCACCCAGGCCCAGGAGGGTCGGGGAGCCGCGTGTCCCGGGGCTTCTCACGCGGGGGCCGCAGAATCGACGGGCCCCAGTGGACACCAACGTCCCCCGCCTCTGGTGGACCCGCCCCGCCCCCGAAACAACAAGAGGGCGCGTGGAGGGGTCTAGAGACACACCGCTCGCCACCTGGCCCAGCCCCGTTTGAAGGCGGATTCTCCAGGAGCTGTTTCCCCCACAGGGCAGGTCGCTGGTCACCGCCCGGGGAGCCCCCCGTGCCAGGAGGCGTTCCTGGCTAATAGACCCCTCTTTATTCCAGCTTTATCAGCTAATGGCAGCTAAAAGCGATTTTACACAGAATAATGTGTCCGAGATAATTGCTCCTGGGCACGGCTCCCAAATTCCAACCTGCAACCTAAGGCCAACAGTGCCAGTCAATGATTAAACCTCTGAAGGCAGCCGGCGAGGGGCGAGCGCAGAGGGAGGCTCTCCGCCGCGGCCCCGCCCAGCAGGAGCCCTCACTGCCCATTGGGGGCGGGGAACGCTTCTCCTCCGAGGGAAAGCTCAACATTGTCGAATCCGGGTGCCAGGGTCGGCAGACAGGCTTCCTATTGTCTGTCGTGCGACAGGTCAAGGTCACGGCACAAGTTACACACACCTGAAGTCCAGATGGAGGCCCAGGGAGGTCGGACAAGCCAGCACGGAGGCGCGGGCGCGGGGGGGGGGGGGGCGGCGGGGGGCGGGGGGGAGGGGACGGAGATCGGCAGGGCCCTGCCTGTCACGCCCCTCCCCCCTCCGCCGCGTCCAGGGAGTTCCCAGGAAAGGCCTTGCCTTGCACGAAGAGCTTCAACCCCAGGAAATGAATGGGCGCCAGGGGCCCAGCGTAAGAAAAGCGCTATTTGGCAGACATGGGCTTCTTCCCGGGTGGGCAGGAGCTTTGCAGGTACATTCAGAGAGACCTCAGCTCCGGTCCCAGCTCTGTCACTTCCCAGCTGTCACATGACATCTCTAGGCCTCAGTTTCCTCATCGGCAAAGTGGAGATGAGGTGCCTGACCTCAAGGTCATCCCGACGCTTAATGGGAGGACACATGTAAGACACATAGCATGTCGCCTCCGCACAGGGCGTGTTCCACACACAACCACCATCTTGATCACAACTGCAGTGACAACAGGCTTCTTGCGAGACCCCCAGGCCTCAGCTTCCCGCTCGCTGCCCGTGTGCCCGCAGGCTGGTGCGGGGCTGTGTCTGTGCTCGCTGTTGGGGGCTGGCTTGGGGGCGGAATGGAGGGCACCAGGAGCCTTGTCTCAGGGTGAGAGTCTATTTATATATTTATAATATGTAACGGCTTTGTTGACCTGTAATTCACCTACCACGAAATGCACCCTCCGAAGCATACAGGCTGCGGGTTTTCACACACTCACAAGGATGCACAACCATCACCGCCATTGAATTCCCTCATGTTCCTCGCCCCGAAAAGAAACCCTTTCCCCCGCAGCAGTCACCCCGGCGACCACGAATCTACTGTCTCTCTCTGCGGAGCTGCCTCTTGTGGACAAGTCATATAAATGGAAATGTAGGAAGTGTGGCGTTTGTGTGTCTGGCTTCGCTCCCTCGCATCCCGCGTCCCCTGTGGTAGCGTGCACTGCTTCTTCGTTTCTACGGCCGAATAGCACTCCGCTGTGTGCACAGACCCCATTTGTTCACCCATCAGCGGGCAGGACGCCGGGGCGTTTCCCCTTTGGCCACTGTGAATAGTGCTCTGACAGACGTCCGCGTGTAGGTTTCATGTGGACGTGTTTCCACCCTCACAGATGTGCACCTAGCCGTGGAATTGCTGGATTATGTGGCGGAAGGAATGTTATTCAAAGTCACCAAAAAAGTGGTAGAGGAAATCAAAGCCATTCCATCCATACGAGAGGTAGGAGGGCAAAGCGACGTAGTTAAGTTTCCCTCCTTCACACCAAGGGGTCCACAGTGCCTACAACGTGCCCGGTCAGAGACACAGGGCGGACGCGTCCCGCAGATCGGCTGGGGCACCCGTGAGCGGACGCAGCTCGTGGAGATGGGAGGCCCACCCTGGGGTGGGGGGGCAGGGAGCGCGAGGGGCACGGCCCAGCGTCGCACCGGCGGCACGTCCAAGGTACTCGGTGTGACTGCGTGTGGCTTGCTGAAGAAGGCACGTTGTTAGTGAGGAAATGTTTGGAGCCATCGTCCATTTCAGCACAGACACTGCGAGTCGGCAGGAAAATCGGCTTCCCTGGACCACTGTGAGCAAGAGAGGTGTGCGCACAGGCAGTGCCTGTGCCTCCGGGGCCGCCTGCCTCCCCGCCGCTTCCGCTGCTCGTCCAGCCCTGGACACAGCTCAGGCGGAGGCGTCCCCGCCTCCTCCAGGGGAAAGCCCTTCACACCGTGGAGGCAGCTCTCCCACCCCCTGAGCCCGCCTTCCGCCGACTGCTCCTCGCCCACCTGCCCAGCCGCTGCGCAGGTGGGCTCTCGGCTCCCTCTGGCAGCGCAGGGGCTGGCCTCTGCTGGGGACACGCCACCGCCCACCTGTCCGCCCCCCGCCCCCAGCTGTCCATCCACCTACCCTTCCTTCCTCCTTCCTTCCTTCCTCCCTTCCTTCCTCCTTCCTTCCTTCTTCCCTCCCTTCCTGCTTCCTCCCTTCCTCCTTGCCCCCCTCCCTTCCTCCTTCCCTCCTTCCGTCTCCACCCATCTGTCTGTCCACCCCTTGCTGATGCCCCCTTGGAGTCCACCCCCTGGGACTGGCCCTCAGGGAACACCCTGCACAAGGACCAGGCTGGCCTGGGAGCCGGCAGGGGCCACCTGGGGGCAGAAGTGCTGGGCACAGGTCACCCTTGGGAGCGAGGAAGACTTTCTGCTTCGGGGAGACAGCGAGGAGGACCCTTGAATGGACAGCCGGGGAGCCAGGGCAGCAGAGAGCCAGAGACACAGGGGTCAGCCGCAGGCCGAGTCTGCCCGGCGCAGGGGGTGGGCGCCCTGGCGCCACCCGCAGCCACGATCCGACAGCCGCCTCCAGACGCCTTCAGCGGACACTGTTTCCACGGCTCTGGCAGACACCCCTGGACGCCAGGACCGTGCCTGCAATGACCGGCGGGGGCTCTGCGGCCCGCCAGCCCCGGCCAGGGACGCGTTTCTAACAGGGGCTCGGCCTCGCAGCAACGGTGCTGAGCCTCCGTTTTCCACCTGTGGACGCGGGAGAAACGACCGCTGTGAAGCGCTCCTGGCGGTTGTTGGACAAGAGTTTATTGCGCCAGCCTGCGCGCCCCTCCAGCGTGTCTTTCGCTCCTGGGCAGACCCCAGACCCACTGTGGGGAAAGTGCCTGCGGCCTCTCCCTGGGGGGCCATCTCGCTGACCAGGCTGTGGTCACAGAAACCTCCTTTTCCCATTAAGAGACCCAGGAGCTCCAGGTGCGTCCCAGGCAGTGGGACGGAGGACAGGCTGCAAGGGTGGGTTGGGCGGTGGCGAGCACACAGGACGAGGAGCGGCCGGCCTCCAGCGGGCCCCGTGCTGCTCGGCAGGGAGGCTGTGCCGCGCCTCCGCGGCCTCCGCGGCCTCCGGGGAGCCTGTGCGGGGTGTGGTGGCCCCGCCGAGCCCCGCTGCGGCGGCCCTCAGCGAGGGCACATCGCCTGGCCTCCTGGCGGTCGGGCCTTCGGCCTCGGGGCCGCGCCTGCTCGGGGGTCGCGGGCTGTGTCGGGGCTGGGGGTGGAGGTGAGGGGTTCAACTGGGTGCCCCGCGGGGAAGGGGCCTTGCGGAGGGGCCGGGCTGCCACGAGGCCTGAGCCGGGGCGGCAACGGCAGCGGCGCGCGAGGCTCCGGCTGGAGGCGGAAGCCTGGCGACTCGGGGGACGTCTGCCGGGGCGCTCCCAGGGCGGGGGGCCTGGGAAAGGCGGAAGGTGCCGCCGGGAGAGCCGAAGCGCCCCTCATTGTTCATGTTGTCATTGTCGCCGCGTCCCGGCCCCTGGATCCGAGGAGCAGGGGCGGGCTGCGGGCGGGGAGGGCCCGCGGGGCCCCGCCCGGCGAGACAGGAGCCCCCAACGGGAAGGAAGTGCGGCGACGCGGCCGCCCCCCAACCCTGCCGGGCGCCGCCGCCGGCTCCGCAGCAGGCCCCGCCCCGCAGTCGAGGTCACGCCCCTGAGGCCCCGCCCCCGCCGAGGCCCCGCCCCCGGACGGCGCTCCTCGACCCCAGGACAGGGTTGTCCCCAGCGCCAGCTTGGCGGGCGCCCCGAGGCTGCGGCCCCACTGCGCGGTCTCCCCGCCTGGAACAGTCACAGGCCTCGCGGAGGGGCCTGCCGGCTGGGTCTCATCCGACACGGGGCCCGGGTGTGGCCGCCGGACGGGAGGCCCGGAGAGGGCCCGGGCCCGCCCGCCTCGTGGCTCTGTGGGGTGCCCCCACCCCAGCGGAGGCTGTGCCCCCCAGGGGCCTCCGTGAGGGGAGCCGGCTCCACCCGGGCCCCTCCTCGGGGCAGTACGCCCTGTCCCCAGACGTAGGGCTGCCTGCTGGCCTGCCCACGCCTGGGGGTATTTAACCCCCACGCCTCGCTAATGGGTGACTCCACCCCAGCAGCCAGTGTCCAGAGGCGGTACCCAGGGAGGGTGGTGCCAGGCCCACCTAGCAGGTGGTCAGAGCCAGCAGGGGTCACAGCGGGCTGTCCTCGGCCCAGCTGGCAGTGGGCGCCCAGGCGGTGGGACGGAGGACAAGGCTGCGGCTGGGAGTGTCCCTCGGACAGAGGCCGGAACACAGGGCAGAATCGGAGGCGGGCCCGCAGGTCGCATGGGCTGTGAGAGGGCTCGGCCTCCGAGCCTCGGAACCGGACCGGCCTGGCCAAGCGCTTCGGCCTCAACTTTGGCTCAGCCCCGGGTGCTGGGCTGCAGCTGCGGGTGCAGGGTGGGGGGGAGGGACGGGGGAGAGAAAAGCGCCGGTCCCGCGGCTGCAGCCGCCGGGGCCTGGGAGTTAGGCTGGACCGGAGACGCCCTCTGAGGGTGTGCGAAGCCCAGCTCTGTGCCCCCCTGCCATTCTGACCAAGGCCAGACACTTCCCGCCAAGCTCGCTGAGGCCCAGGCCTGGGCGGGGCGGCAGGTGGGGCCTGAGGATCTCGGGTTGCTAAGAGGCGGTGGAGGAGAAGCTGGTCCCAGAGGTGGCCCTGCAGCAAGAGCCCCAGGGACTGTCCCGCAGCGGCTCAGCGCTCCCACCGACCGGCAGCAGCGGGCCACACCCGCAGGCGCCCTCGCACAGGCTCAGCCAGGCCGGGGAAGCTGTGCATGGCCCAGCAGCTCCGCGCCACCGACCGGCTCCATCTGGACAAGCCTCCGCGCTGCCCCCTCCTCCGGGGGACGCTCCCTTTCTCCCTCTTAAGGGCAGTGCAGGTGCTGGGGACAGCGACAGAAGGCTGTGAACAGCATGATCAGGTGTCGGACTTTGCCCTATGGGCACTGGGAGCCCAAGGGGTCCGATCTGGGTCTCTGGCTGCTGTGTGAACACCCAGGAAGAGGGCAGTTGGGGACCCGTAGCCCAGTGAATGGCACTGCTGCCCGTGGAGAGGGCAGCGGGGGCCTGAGTGGGGCAGGGACCGAGGGGCGCAGCAGCGGGGCAGGGCTGGGGAGAGCCAAGGCCTCCGGGGCTCGCCCGCTATGCCTGGGGGTGGCTCATGCCGCCGTGCCACCCAGGGCCCTGTCCCTTTCCCTGGAGACCCAGCAGAGCGGGCGCTGCTCAACCCCCCAAAAGCCCTTTTTGGAGTGTGGCTACCCCTGCCCGCTCCCCAGCTGCTGGGGTGCATGGACCCTGACTCCCAGCTCCAGCCGGGGCAGGTGCAGGCCAGCGCGCGGCCGTGTCCCCAGGATGCCCTGCACGCGGGCCTGAGAGCCGGCCAGTAACTGCAGCTCCTGGAGCCTTCCGGAACCCAGATTCCCACCTGAGATCAAACCAAAGACCTGGTTTAAGGTCCCCGGCTTGGCGCGCGGCCGCCGGGTGCTGCCCCACTTCACTGTGTCCTCGGGCCAGCAGCTGCCCCCCCCCCCACCCCGGCCCTCGGCCTTCCCGGGCCTGCGAAGCGGGAGGGGCAGAAGATTCTGGAGGTCCTTCCTCACCCTCACCGCACCCCGCACCCTCCTGGGTGCCGGGCCCTCGCAGAGTGATGAGGTGACGGGGGTGCAGGCCCTGTGGAGAGACAGGTGCGCACTGGGAAGGTGGCAACGTGAGGCAGGGAAGAGGGAAGGGGGCCGGGGTGGTGAGGACGTCGTTCGCCCTCGAGGCAGAGCCTGGGGTCATCCCCCACCCCGCCCCTCTCCCAGTACCAGCCCTGGCTCCGCCCGCCCGCGGGCCTGCTTGATGAACAGATCAGTTATCACAGCAGCAGCTACTGGTAACTACCTTCCAGGAGGTGTGAAGCCTATTAAGTTACAAAGACCTGACTCATTGCAACACCTGGGCCTTTAAGTGAGTCTCATTCTCTTCCCTCCCCAGCGAGCGGAGCAGCCGTGCAGGGTGGCCCTGAGCCCGGGCAGGGTGGGCGTGCACCCCTGGGGACTCGGAAGGAAAGGGCGCTGAGGACCCCCCCTGCGGCCCTGGGCAGCCAGTCCAGCAGAGCGGTGGGGTGGCGCCCGGTGGCCTCCCAGCAGAGAGGAGCGAGGCTCAGCCCACACGCTTCCCTGCGGCCTGGCCTGCCCGAGCTTCAGAGCAGGAAGTGCAGGCGCAGCTGAGCTCCCCCAGGCTGTGTCTAGTTGCGGATAGGATTCCAGGAGATAAAGGCTGGGAAGTACTCGGCCCTGTGCCCGGCAGACAAAGTGAGGAGGTGCGTGGACCAGGGACAGGTACACAGAACAGGGAGTGTCCGAGCTGGGCCTTGAAGGCCAGCTGTTCCAGCCGGGGAAGATGGGAGTGAGGGCAGGAGCAAAGGCACAGGGCAGGCAGGTGGGCGGGGGAGCACCAAGGGGGAGGTCCCAGAGGCGCAGGCACCCCTGAGGAGCTAGAATGGAGGACTCAGGGAATCAGGAGCCAGGGGCCGTAGGGAGCTAGGACACGGGCCCCTTTAGCACATGGGGCCTCTCAGGTCACCGACAGGGCGCTTCCGGAGAAGGCACCAGGGAGGCCCCGCTTTTGTTTGCCTGCAAGGCCAGCCTCCCAGCACAGCACTGCTGCCCCCCAGGACTGAGCTTGTCAGGGCCTCTGGCCAGGAAGGCAGGGGCTGGGGCCCGGGGTCCCGCTCCCGCAGAGCCTCGGAGGAGGCGGCTCCGTCGGCTCCCCCCAGCTGGCCGGTGGAGGAGACACTCGGTCCCTGAGATGAGAAATCTGAGTCCGACAACGAACCAGACAGATTGTGTTGCAGGCCAGCAGGCCCAGGCGTGACCGCCTTCCACAGCCCCGCCTCCCGCCTCCCGCCTGGCGCTGCTGGGGCTGGGCCGCAGGAATGGGCGCTGGGATGGTGGGATGGCAGGCTCAGCCTGTGCTGCCTGGGGGGCTGGGGGGGCCTGGAGCTGAGCCTGGGCCAGAGAGGTGTGGCTCCAGCCGGCTGTCTGGCCGATGAGGCTATCTGTCCTCTCTGGGCCTCCGTTTCCTCGTCCATCAAGTGGGATGTGAGCAACCCTCCCTTGCTGGGGGCTGCGCTGAGGTTAAGCTCCTGTGTGGGAAAGCCGGGGACGGAGCTCAAACAGGCTGCAGCTCTGCGGAAGCCGCATCTGTTACCCAACAAGCCGCTCGGCTTTGGGGAGGGTACAGGGCAGCGGGAGGTGCCAGGAAGGCCTCTACCGTGCAGGCTCCTGGAAGCCGGCCCATCTAAACCCCTCCCGTGTCCCCCCAGCATCGAGCCCCTCACCTCTCCGTCCTGCCCCCACCCCTTGCACTCTACGCGGCCCCTCCTTGGAGCCCTTCCCCGTGGATCTGGCCGTTGGAACCCGAATGCTGGTGGCTGTCACTGCTAGGTACAGCCTGTCACCTCCCGGGGAGGCGGTCACCCGCGCCATCCCTTGCCCAGGGCCTGTGCCACCGCCCAGGCGCCTTGTGAGGCCCCTGCAGCCTCTGCCCAGCGTGAGGCCAAGGCTCTGGAAGCCCCAGGAAAGAACAGCGAGTTCCGGTGACAGCCCCCAAAGCACTTGGACTATGGCTCGGCCCCGGCCCAGGGCCTAATCCCAGAAACAATAGAGGCGCCACCGGTGGCTTCCCACAGCCGGGCTCCCCTCCAGCCACCTGGGACCTGGACGCCCACCCAGCCAGGGGCATGAGAGCGGTTAGAACCAGCGGCTAGGGCTTAAGGCCCTGAGGCCCTACGCTCAGCAGCTGTGTGGCCTCGGGCCACTTGCCCAACCTCTCTGACCCTGTTTACCCACCTAAAAAGTAGGAGTGGCAGTTGTATTCCCTTTGTCCGAGGGCCACAGATTCAGTAAGTTAGTAAGTGCCCAGGAAGGGAGGCTGGCCAGGAAGGAGGAACGGGGCTGGGAAGTGTAAGGGCCTGGTTGAGCTGGCCGGGGGCTCGTGGCCACGGCGTCGACGAGGGGCCGCAGCGAGCAGGCAGGGCCGCAGGGGGGCCTGGCGTGCCAGGCGCTGACGCAGCCCGAGGGTGAGATGGTGGGTCTGGGGAGGGAAGCCAGCCCCTCGCCCCTCCTCGCCCCTCCTCGCGTGTTTGCCCGTCCACTCAGCGAGCTTATAGAGCACAGGTCACGTCCTGGTCACCGGGGAGATTCCACACTCACGGAGCACCTGCTCCAGGGTGAGAGGCCGACTGTGAAGGATGCGTAGGCGCGCCCCTCCCATGGGCACACCTGCGCCTCGCCATCTCCCCTGTATTCCCCCCCAGGCACGCACGCTGCTCAAAGGGACCCCAAGACTTGCAGCCGGGGGGACAGTGGGCGGAGGCGGCTCTTCCCGAGATAGCCCGCTGGCCTGCCTCCACGGTCGCTTTCCCCTGGCTTCCCAGGGGGACAGAGCTGCCCTGCCTGGGCCTCCTGCTCCTGCTTCTCTCCTGCCCCTTCCTGGTTTCACTGTCCTGGGCTCTAATCAACGTACTTAAAAAAAAATAAAAAATAAAAAACTGTGTTGAGTACCATCTGGAGTGCCCCAGAGAACATTATAGCTGGCACAGGGCAAAGGGTGGGCCAGGTGCGGGGACAGGGAGGGCCGGCTCGCTGATGACCGGTGAAGGGGAGCAAGAGTTCAAATGCTCTGCGGAACGGCAGTGTGCAGCTTCCTCTATAGCTTTAAAATTAAGGAGATCGCATGAAGGTGGGGAACGCACGGCGGGGACCCAGTGACAGGACGGCTAGTAAGACGTGCCCTCCGGAGGGCGCCCACCTGGAGGCATGGCGGCAGTGGGCGGGGCTGGCTCGGGACCTGCCCCTGGAAAGTTATGGGCCCGCGACTGCCGGCCCCGCCCCGCCCGATTAGGGTTTACTTCCGATCGGCCTGTGAGGGTCCTTTCTGCGAGCCCCTTTTTTGTCCTCAGAAGCAAGTGGGGAGTCGCTGGGGGTAAGGAGAGCAGGGGCGGAAGGTGGCAGCCGTGGGCTGTGGGGGGACGTGACCTCTGCTGGGCGAGATGGAGAGCCAGGGAGAATTTTCAGAGGGGAGTGAAGATCTTAGGGATTTGATTTTACTTTTTCATTTTCATTTATTTACTTTTAGAGGGGAAGGGAGGAAGAAAGAGAGGGAGAGAAACATCCATGTGTGGTGGCCTCTTGTGCGCCCCCTGCTGGGGGCCTGGCTTGCAACCCACACCTGTGCCCTGACTGGGAATCGAACCAGTGACCCTTCGATTCACAGGCCGGCACTCAATCTGCTGAGCCACACCAGCCAGGGTGACCTTATTTATTTTAAAAGACTCGTGCTGGGTGCGTGGGTGGGCCTGGACTCCAGGGTGGGTGGGGGTGGTAAGCGGCGGCAAAGCAGAAGCCAGGGGACCAGCGTGGAGGCTCTGTAGTAGGGACGGGGCCACCCTGGTCCGGGGTGGGAGGAGCAGTGGAGAGGGTGAGGCGTGGTTAGACTGGCGAGAGGTTGTGAGGGGAGAGCGAAGGAGACAACGGGGACTCAAGGACAGCCCCCAGGTGCGGGCCCCAGAGATTAGCGGGTGGGCGTGACTTGGGGAGGCTGAGGGCGGGAGAGTATCAGTGTCCGGCTGCTGCTGTAACAAGCGACTGCGCTCCCGGTGGCCTTACAAACCCGCGTTTCCTCTCTGAAGGTTCTGGAGGTGAGGGCCTGAGGTCAGTCTCACGGGCCTAACGGCAGAGTCGCAGGGCCGGTTCCTCGTGGAGAACCTGCTGCCTTGTGCTTTCTAGCTTCTGGAGGCCACCTGCGCGCTCTAGCTCACGACATCTTCCTTGCATCCCTCCCTCCCTGGCGTCCTCTGTTGTCACCTCTCTTACTTCCTCCTCTGAACTTCTGGCCTCCCTATAGGAGGACTCTTGTGATTACCTGTCAGACCCACCTGGATGACCCAGGCTTCTCTCCCCATCTCAAGGCCCTTGACCTAGTCATACCTGCCAGTCTTTTTTTGCCGTGTAAGGTAGCAGCCACAGGCTCTGCGGATTACGGTGTGGTTATGTTCTGAGGGTCTGTGACTCAGCCTGCCGCAGCGGGTTGGAAGCCAGGGGTTTGTTTTTGGACATGTTAAGCTGGGACACCTATGAGATAGGCTAAGGCGGTTAGAAGAACATGGATTTCGGGGGCGGGGGAGTCCAGGCTAGAGACATAGCGTTGCGACTCATGAATGGGCAAACAGCATCTAAGGCTGTGAACGTGGTGGGTTAAGGTCACCTTGTGACCATTTCCTCCCATTGAGGAAATCTTTCAGAGCACAGAGAAACAGGGAGAGAAAAGAAAATTAAAAGACCAAGCCAGAAGGTCCGACATTGGAATGTCAGGGACTCTACAAAAACAAAAACAAAAAACCAGAAAACAGAAGACATTAAGTCATCAAAGTAAATTTTCAGAAAAACTGCAAGAGCCCTGGCTGGTGTGGCTTCGTTGGTTTGAGTGCCATCCCATGCACCAAGGGGCTGGGGGTTTGGTTCCTGGTCAGCGCACACACCTGGGTTGCGGGTCTGATCCCCCGTCTGGGCTGCACAGGAGGCAACCGACCGATGCTTCTCTCACACACCCATGTTTTTTTCTCTCCCTTCCTCTCTCTCTCAAAATCCTTGGGTGAGGATTTAAAAAAAAAAATTAAAAAAAGAAAATACCAAACTGTATTCCAAAGGGGCGGGGCCAGGGCGCATTCCTCCCTGCGGGGGTGTTCCAGGGGCTCCGCCCCCTTGCCGCTGTGATGCTTCAGCCTTCTTCCTGTTGGCCTTGAAGCAGGTGTGTGATGCTATCTCGCTGGTGATGACTAAGGACCCTTTCATGTGCTTGTATGTCATCCATGTCTCTGCTGAAAGGTCTCTTCAAGTCTTTTTCTCGTTTTTATTGGGTTGTTTGTCTTACTCTTGAGTAGTAAGAGTTCTTTATATATTCTGGGTACAAGTCCTTTATGAGGTCGTGTTTTGCATCTTCGAATGTTGCAACCAGAGCCTTAATAAACACAACAGGGATGCTAACACAGGCACTGACAGGCACTTCCCCTCTGGCACCTACACCTAAAATCACCGCTGGTCCCTCTTCTGCAGCCTTGCCCCTCAGGCTTCTGCTTCCTCCGGGGAGAGGGTGACCCCGCAGAGGCTCCCCTGCGGCAGAGACCAGTTCCATCAACAGCGAAATATAACGGGAGGGAGCCTTCGCCACCACTAAAAAGCAGGCAAAACGCTGTAACGTGCACGAATGTCTTTGCAGTTTCCTCACCTGCACCCTCGGCTTCCCCAGGCAGACCGAACTGGGGCTGGGGCGCGGCGTTACTCACCTCGCCCCGAGGGAAAGCTTGCGGTGGGATTTCTGAGCTTACCTCTTTTTAGGGCCTTCGAATATGGCTGAGGCCCCCTTTTTAATTGTTGGACTGCTTGCTCCGGTGTCAAAACGTGAGCGGCCTGGGGAACAGTGTCTCGAATAACTTGACCTCTGGGCTGGATTGCCAGCTCGCCCCTGCCTGCCAGGCGCCTGGGAGCTCATCTGTGCTCACGAAACACCCGCTGCCGCAGAACGGCCCGTCCACACCTTGGGTCGGCAGCGAGCAGTGTTCCCAGGGGCACCATAAGGGGCTCCTGCGTACTGTTCACACCGCAGGCAGGTACCAGTGCAGGCGAACAGGGAAAGGATGTGCCTGGGAGGGTGAGCGAGCCGGCCATCGCGTTCCCGGCCGCAGCCGTCTGTGGCGGTATCTGGAATTGAAAACTCGAGACAGAGCAGCGTAGGTGTACTGGGTACGAACACAGAGGTGGCCCACGCACAGGCGCCGCACAGAAGTCAGCCCCGGAAGAGGCGGGCCCGCGGCCTGGCCGGGAGATGGGCGTGGGCCCGCCGTTTTGCATCGGAAGCCTCTGCGTACTATTAGCCTGGACGAAAATCAAGTCTGTGGATGCTTCTGATAAAAATGAGAATGAATTTGAAACGTGAAGAAGGTTAGGTGCTCTGTCTCTACAGGGTTAGATCTGCATGTTGGGATTTTGAATTGGAATCTGCAGCAGAGTTTTCTGACTACGGTCACCACGTTGCATGGAGAGAGCGTTAGAAGCCGGCTGCAAGGAGACAGGAAGCAAGTGCTGAGAGCGAGGGACCTGCCTGCGTGTGTGCGTGAGTGGGCGAGGGTGCGCGTGTGTGTAAATCCCCCTTCTGGTCCCGCCAGACCCATCTTCCAAGACCCACGTCTCCTGCAGGCCCCAGATGGCCTGGATGGGCGCCCCCCGCCTCGCTCAGCAGAGCCGCCCACCCTGCTTGGCCGGGCGAGCTTAGGGATGGACAGTGTCCCTTCAGAGGCCCCAGGAGGCCTGCCCGGGGCTGTCCTTCCCTCGGAGGAGTTTCCTGAATCTGTCCAGGGCTGCCTCAGGTGCCCCAGCACAGACGGCGGCAGCCGCATGGTCTCCAAGCACCGGGAGGGCCAGCCCCGCTGCCAGCTGCCTCCTTTGTTTTCCTCGAGAAGAACAGATCTCCCTGTTCCAGCTTGTGTTCCTGTCTGTGCGTCTGTGCGGAGGAGGCTGAGGGGACGAGCCAGCGGAGAGCACTGCTATTCAGCTGGAGGGGGAGTTCCAAGGGCAGGCCAGCCTGCTGGGGCACCCAAGGCCGCAGGTCATCCGAGGGCCAGCGCGGCTCTGGAGACCCGGGACCCTGCCGGCCTGGTAACAGTGTCTCACCCAGTGCAGGTACAGCAAATGGCGGGCGGCTGGGCCACACCCGCCACTTTATACAACCCAGACAAAAATCCTTGAGGTAGGGACTGTAAACATCCCCTTTAGGCAGGTGAGCAAACTGAGGGGGAGAAAAGTCACACAACGTGCGGGAAGTCACTCGGGCGCTAGAACTCAGGAGCAGGTGGTCTAGCTCCATGCCGAGGTCCTGCCTACTGTGCTACCTGAAAGCACGGTTTTGTTAACGTCTTGTTACAAAGTGTCCTATTCAAATGGATGTTGAACTCAGGAAAGAAAGCAAGGTGTGTGCAGTCAGAAGAGCCGTGTGTGAATCGCGGCTCTGGGCTGCCTCCCCACGTTCCTAGTCCTGCAAACCGGTGGGGTTTCCCCGGGGACGGGCCCCCAAGGGAGGTCGGAAAATAGACCTGGCTTCTCCCTGTGGGGTGGCCTTGGACAGGCTGTGCCACCTGACAGGAAATTATTGCTCTCAGGGTCGGGCCACCTCTTGGTGGCTCTTCTGTCCTTTGCTGGGGCATCCTCTCTCACCTGCCTCCAGCGCTGGGGGCCGGAGCCGTCTCACCTGTGCTGGTCCTGGAGTCCTGCACTCCCTCTGTGGCTCCTCTGTCCCCCCAGCCCCACCCCTTCCGCACGCAGTCCTGCTTTGAAAATAACCTTCCTGGCCCTGGCTGGTGGGGCTCAGTGGATTGAGCGCCGGCCCGTGAACCAAAGGGTCCCTGGTTTGATTCCCACGCAGGGCACAGGCCTGGGCTGCAGGCCAGGTCCCCAGTCGGGGGCGCGCGAGAGGCCACCACACATGCACTCTCTTCTCCTCTTTTCCCCTCCCCTCCTCTAAAAATAAATAAATAAAATCTTAAAAAAAAAAAAAAAGCAACCACGTAAGCCTTGGACTCTTTTTTTTTTTTTAATTAAGAAAATAACCCTCCTGGAATTTCCCTAATTTGCGGAAGCCATCTGCTTTCCCACGGGTCCCTGAGTGTGTGACAGCGGCATGAATAACGGCGGAAACTGGAAGCACCTGAAGTGCCCCAGAGCGGGGCGGGGGCGGCCGATCAGGACCCTGCACAGCGGTGTGGCGGGAGGCGGTGCAACCGGCAGACGCGGCGTTCGGGGAAAACCCAGCACAGCGGGGGCGCGAGGGCGGCCTGGGGTGGGATGCGTGGGGGCTAAGTCGCCTCCGGGCACGGCCTCCAGCAGGCTCCCCGCGGGCGACCTCCCAGCCTGGCACTGAGGTCGCAGTAGAGGTCAGAAGCGAACCCATCCACGCGCGTCCTGACCAGCTCCGGTCGGTCTCCCGCCAGCGGGCCACAGGAAGAGCGAAGCGTGCGGTTTTAGGCCGCAGACCAGCAGGCGGTCTCCGCGCCCCGCGGACTCTCCCGGGGCTGGG
The DNA here is from genome assembly GCF_021234165.1 of Pteronotus mesoamericanus. Taxonomy (NCBI): domain Eukaryota; kingdom Metazoa; phylum Chordata; class Mammalia; order Chiroptera; family Mormoopidae; genus Pteronotus; species Pteronotus mesoamericanus. Next base: position 2,791,883 of record NW_026555082.1, on the reverse strand, counting down.
CAGCCCCGCCCACACGCGACGCCCCGCCCAACGGGGCGGGGCCTGCGGCGCCCGGAGCGGGCCGGACGAGGGCAGAGCGCGCCCGGCTGCGCCGCCGCGGCCCGGCACCTGCTCGCCTGGTTCGAGTCCTGGCCGCGGAGCGAAGGCCCGGGCGCGTGGTGAGACCTCTGGGTGGCAGGGACCGCCGCCTCGGGGCGCCCCCGCGGGATGAGCTGAGCCCTTGCTGCGTCCCGGCCCCGGAGCCCCTCCGCCACAGGCCGCGCGCGCCACAGGCCGGTGTGGGCACTCGGGGTTCAGCCGCATCTCCTCGGGAGGCGGCCTGCAGTAAGCGCTCTGAGAGCGTCGTTCTGTGCCAACTGCGTCGACCGGAGCACGAGAGCAGCAGATCGCTGCTGTGTTCACTCGCCCCAAGGTCTTCTTCTACAGCCTTGACGACGCAAGTATAACTTAATGCTCCAGAGGAGCTAATGGAACTGCCGCTGGTTCGCAGACAACGCTCGACGCGTTGTTTCCCGGGATCGGCGGGGATGGCACTGGAGCCTCCGCCCCGACTGTCCCCACCCCTGCATTGGAGGAAATGGGAGCATCCGGGTTGTGGGGTGGCCGGCTGTCTGACCTGGGGCCGGTGGAGGTTTGGGGACTGAGTGGCAGGGATGGGAAGCCCGAAGCTGGGGAGCAGGAGGCCCAGGCCCCAGGGGTCTAACTCCCTGCACCCCCCGGCCCTGAGAGCTGTGGGGAGCCACGGAGGAGTCTCACTAGGGCCGTGGCCGGGCCTGATTTGTGCTTTGGAAACACCCTCCAGTCTGCAGGGAGGCCGACTGATGAGGCGGGGTGATGGCCTGGGAGGCGCTCGAGGAAAAGCAGCGGACGGTGGTGGGCAGAGAGGTGCGGGGCGGGCCCAGCGCGCGGCCGGAGTGTGGGAGACAAACCGCAGGAAGGGGCACGCACCCAGACTGGACGGAGGAGGGGATCCTGAGATATGGCCCTCCCCGGGCAGGCCGGGCGAGGCAGGACATCCGTGCCGGGCCTCCTGCCCCCAGCCCACTAGGCTGCCGGAGGCTCCGTGGCACCCGCGGCCTGAGCCGCACCCTAGCCCCCGCCCCCCGCCCCCCACACTGGGGAGAATCCTGGGGGCCATTCTGGGCTCTTCCTGTCTCGCTTCCCCAAGTCTTACCCTTCAAAGCACATCTGAAACAGGACCCCTGCCCCGATTCACCCCCTCCCCCCTCCTCCTCGCCACCACCAGCCTGCCTCCCACAGGGCACACTGGGCCCTGGAAACACAGATCAGCCCTCCCCACTGCCCTGGAAACCTGCCAGTGCGAAATCCAGACTCACCCAGCCCAGGCCCCACTGACTGCTCCCTCCCTGCCCCGCCTGCGAGCCCACCCTTCGCTGCCTCCCGCCCCCAACACACGCAGCTGCTAGGTATGCGTGTCCGACTCAAATGCTACCTCTTGGCAAAGGCAGCTGTCTCTAGCGCACTAGATGGCTTTACTTTTTAAATACACGTATCAGGGTGTGATGTTATTTTCTTTGTGTTTTGTTTATCACCGCTTCCCTGGACCCGAATCCGAGCTCCCTGAGGACAGGGACCGTGTCTGCATTGCTTCCGGCTGTGTGGCCAGGGCCCGGACCAGTGCCGGGGACACGGGAGAAACCCAGTCACCACTTGCCAACTGAGCGGGCTTGCTGGCCCCTGGGGGACAGGTGGCGGGTTGTGACGAGTGACCCAGGACTCAACAGCCTGGAGGAAGGCAGTAGAAATGATTTCGGGGGGGGGGGGGGTTCTGGGACTTCCTTGCAGGGGAGGGGGGGTTTGAACTGCTACAAGAGCAGGCGGGCCCTTCTTGAGGAAATCGGTAGTGCTCGTGTGTGAGGCAGATGACAAGGACGAGGGAATCGCCGGGGTTTGCGGTGGCTGCGGTATAAGGTCTAGGCGTGGGGCGCTGGGGGCAAGGGAGAGGAGCTTGTAAAGGTAGACAGACTGGGCCCTGCCATGAAGGGTCTTGTTATGGACCGAATTGTGTCCCCCCCAAGGTCCCTATGTTGATGTCCTAATCCCCTTCTGCACCTCCGGAAGTGACCGTATTTGGAAACAGGGCCTCTAAAGAGGTCACTGAGGTTAGACAAAGATCATGGGTGTGTCTCAATCCAATACGACTGGTGTTTTTATAAAAAGAGAGACACACAAGAGACACTGTGCACATGGAGAAGAGACCAAGGGAAGAGCCAGCACGAGGGCAGCCACCCGCAAGCCCAGGAGGGAGGCCGTAGAGGGACCCAGGGCTGCCGGCACCTTGACCTGGGACTTCAGCCTCCACAGCCCGAGAAAATGAAGTCTGTTGTTGGGACTGCCCAGTCTTTAATCTTTTGTGTTATGGCAGTCCTCGAACACTAACACAGGTCTTAAGTTTTTTTAATTTTAATTTTAAATAGTGATATAGTCACCTGGTTCAAAATCAAACATAGGAGGCAAGAACGACCAGGTGATCAAGGTGAACATCAAAGTGACACATCAAGCGGATAGCGGTGCCCTTCTCATGATGTGATGAGAGCAGCACTTTTCTCTGTTGTGTGCCAAAAACAAACAAAAAAGGGGGAAAAACAAACAAAAAAGGGAAAAAAACAAAACAAAGAAACTCACAAACCTCAATCTAATCATGAGAAAAATACCAGATAAGCCTCGAGTGAGGAACATTGTACGAAACACATAATTAGTTCTCCTCAAAGCTGTCGAGGTCAAAAAAACCAAAGAAAGTCTGGGGAACAGGCACAGCCCGGAGGAGCCGGAGAGACCTGACCACTGAGTGTGACATGATGTCCTAGATGGCCCCCGGAGCAAAGGACACTGGGTAGAAGTATGAAAATCGGAGTGAACTGTGGACTTGACTTAATGTGGGGTTGGCCAAAAATCCACTAGGTTTTTTTCTGTATGATGGTCCTCCTAGCGCTCAGTTGTCTTTAACTTCATTAAAACAATTTTGCTATTGTGTTGTGACAGCTGTGTATCAGTGTGCATTAAAAAAATGTATCAGAATTGGTGAATTTTTGTGTAGCCCTGTTAACATTGACGATAGAAGATGTGCAACATTTTTGGCATAGTATGCTTCATTATTTCAAGAAAGGTAAAAACCCAACTGAAACACAAAAAAAGATGTGTGCAGTGTGTGGGGAAGGTGCTGTGACTGATCGAATGTGTCAGAAGTAGTTTGTGAAGTTTCTTGGTGTTACTGCCATTTTGGCCAACTAACAGCCGTGGGGCTGCCTCGCGCACTGGAGGGTGTTGAGCAGCGCCCCGGGCCCCCACCCACCGGAAGCCCATAGCGGGAGACAGCCGACACCCTCGAAATAGCCAAATCAATAACGTTGTTGGTGAAAATGAAAAATATGTCTTTTGTTTTACAGAAAAAATGTATCAGACTTTTTGGCCAACCCAATAACAATGATTCTATATTGATTCATTCCTTGTAATGTATGTACCATATTAACATAAGATGTTAATAATAGGAAATAGCGCAGGGGGACGTAATATTGGAACTCTGTATCATCTCTGCAATTTTTCTATAAACCTAAAAAGTGGTTCTAGAAATAAAATGTACTTTTGACAAGTAGTACCGAAAAGCGGGGCTCCAAATTCCGTCCCTCGCCCACCCAGCCCTCATCCTCACCTCCAGGCATCGCTCTGTTAGTCGTCTGCGGGTCCCGCAAGGATGCCTTTGTGCGAACTGAAACCACACGGACTTTTCTCCCCAAATGGCCCTTTTATTTCCTTTAAAGAGCATTTAGTCATTTCAGTACAAAACAGTTCAAACACACAAAGTAGAGGGAAGATATAGCGCGCCTGACACCCGGCGCCCATGCTGAACAACTACCGAGAATTCGCTGTGCGTGTTTCAGCCAGTGCTCTCTCCCTTTGCTGTGCTGTTTCAGGTAAACCCCAGACCCCTCACACAGGCACGTGTGCATCTCCAAACGCTGTGGACATTTTCCATCACCCTCGGTTCGCACCCCCCCACCCACGGTCACTCTTGAAGGGCTCCCTGCGACTGCAGTCTGGGTGACAGGGACACAGCAGAGCTCTGCAGGGCAGGAGTGTGTGCGCGTGGCCTAGTTATGCCTGCGCGTGGGGTGGCCTGGGCGTGGAGGAGGTTAGGGCTGGCGGCGCATTCAGGAACGCCCTTTGGTCTAGATGCCAGGTGATAGGGCCTGATGCCAGGCATTTGCAGCCGAGAGACAGGGAGGAGGAGGGCCGGCGGGAGATTCTCTGTGGGGAGCCAGGGACCATCCAGGCCTCAGATGGGCGCCCTCCTGGAGGCCAGAGGGGACCGCGATGTGCGGGTGGGCCAGCTGCCCCTGTTCGCGCACACGGGTCCTGCAGGGAAGGGCGCGACCCCACGCCAAGGCTCCCCTTCCCAGGAGAGTGGGCTCTTCTTGCTCACCTTGCCCCAGGGGACACTTCTCTGCAGATCCCTGGTGAGGCCTGTCCCTGGCCTGGCTCAGCAGGCCAGGGACAGGGGCCCCTTCAGGACTCGTGCGCATTAGCTGTCACAGCAGGAAAGCCCCCCTGGGGTCAGGGAGTCCCACCCCTCCCGGGTTTCAGATGGGGAAACCGAGGCCCAGAGAAAGCGTGCACAGGGCCCCGTGGGGAGTCAGAAGCAGAGCTGGAACTAGGGCCTCCCATCACCTAGGGCTTCCTCTCCCATCCAGCCCCTCCTCCCAGAAGGTCGCTGACAGTAGCCGCTGACGCCCCGTGTGTGAGAGAATTCGAGAGTGCCTGGGTGATCCTTCTCCCAGGCACCCTTGCACACTAACCCTGCCTACTCATGATGGCACCACTACAGAAAACTGCTACTTATGGAACAGCCACCGCATTCCACAGGCTGTGCTAGGAGCTCTCCATACACCATGTCTGCACTCCCCAAATCCCAGGAGGCGGGGCACTGTTATTACTGTACCGTCCCATTACGGAGATGGGCAAAATGAGATACAGCAAGTCGTAGCTGGCCTATGGTCGCACAGTGAGGGCGTGGCAGAGGCAGTGTCTCGCTGGAAAGTCTACACTCTCGGCCTCTAACACGCACATGCTCCACGGCCCTGAAAACAGGGTGGCTCCCTGTGAAGACAGTGGTTTCTGCCTGGCCTCCTCCCTCTTTGCACCCAGCCCCACCCAGCAGCTGGGAACCTTGTGGAGGGGCAGATTACAGACGGACCCTGATCACCACTTGCTACGCAGGGCCCTTCCCAAGGTGGTTTATGGCCTTTGGTGTTTGGAGCCATAAACAGACCTCCACGTTCCGGGTGTTCGGGGACGTTTCAATGATGCCGTGGCGTACATGGAGCACAGACTCATCTCTGCCAGGGTTCAAGTGACTGGCACAGTGTGGAGGACACAGAAGGATGCCTGCCCACTGGTCAGTCTTTCCTAGGGCCTGCTCCATGCCCTGCGCTAGGCTCTGGACCCAGGGTGATCCTGCCCAGCGCTCGGTCACTCAGGCACGCAGGCCACAGGTAAGGGTGTCACAGGAGACACAGCAGTCAGGAGAGACCTGGAGCCCGGAGAGGAAGGCTGGACCCTGCCCTGGGACGTTGGAGCCACGAAGGTTGCTGGCACAGGTGGGCACAGGAGGTATGGGCCGGGCGCACCGCCCGGGTGAGGGGCCAAGGCTGCAGGGCGGGGAGTCCTGGAAGGGCCCCGGGCCTAGGGAGCGGGGCGCTGGGAGCGGCAAGACGCGAGCTGCGGGGCGATCAGCTGTCCAGGGCCCGCAGCGCCAGGCGCGTTCGTGGGTGCACACTGAGCATTGCAGAGCCGGGTCACGCAGATGGTTCCAGAAGCACCCACGCCCCTCGGACCAGGCCCCTCGCCTGCAGTCCCACGGGGCGCGGGGAGCAGGGCTCAGGTCGCAGTCAGACGCGGGTGCGTCCCGCCCCCCCGCCAGCCTCCTGTGCCCACAGTTCGAGTCCTGGCCTTGATGTGGCTCTCTGCAGGGTCCTGGCCGGCCCCTTCCCTCTCTGGGACGCCGTTTTCCCGTGCCCGGGGTCTCGAAGAGCCCGAGTTCCCGGTCCCGCACGGCCCCGAGCCCGCAGGCCGGCACACCGGGCGCGGCAAGGCCCCCGCGTTCTCAGCGCCCCCGCCCCTCCCCCCACGAGAGCGCGGACGCGCACGGGCGCGCTCGCACCTGGCCGTGGCTGAGAGCGAGGTTGAGCGGGCGGGGCCTAGGAGCCCCGCCCTCGCCCCGCCCCCAGCCCCCCGTCGGGCCAATCGGAGGGGGCGAATGGCCCCGTGCGGGGCGACGCGCTGGGGGCGGGGCCAACGGGGGCTGAGGAGAGCGCCCGCGGGCGGGCAGGCGGGCGGCGGGAGGCGGTCGGGCGGAGGTGGCGGCGACGGTGGAGGCAGTGGGTCCCGGGACAGCGACGCAGCGCCGCGGCGGCTCCCACAGGCCGTCCAAGCTCCGCAGCCCGCCGCAGCCGCTGCCTCGCCGCTGAGGGCCCGAGAGCGCGGCGGCGGCGCGCGGCCTGTGAGGGCGGCCGGAGCGGCGGGCGCGGCGCCGAGCGTCCTGTCAGGCGGCGGAGGGCGTCGCGGATCCGCGTCGCGATGATGCCGGTGAGTGCGGGCCGCCGGCCAAGCCTCCTTCCTCCCGCGCTCCTCTCCTCGGGCCCTGCGCGAGGCCGGGCGGGCGGGCGGGCGGGAGGGCGGGGAAGGAAGTGGCCTGGCGGGCGCGCCCGGCCCCGCGACCCGCGGGCGGGCAGGTGGGGGGCGCGCCGCGCTGTCAGCGTGGGGACGCGGGGGACGCGGGGGGCGCGGGGCGGTGCGGGTCCGAGGACGGGGGCGGGCGGGCCGCCCTGCGCCGCGGGGACCCCGGCCGGCGCCCCCTCGGCCGCGGCCCTTCCTGCCCGGGAGGGGCGGCAGGGCGTGAAACCGGGGCCCGTCGTTTTCCGTCCGTCTTGGCGGGCAGGAGCCGCGAGGCCGTGGGCGCGTGGCGCTCGCCGCGCCCGCGGCCGGCGGGCCGGCCACCCGCCTGCAGTGCGCTGGGCTCGCATTGCCGGGGTCGGCGGCGCGGCCCCCGGTGGCGGCCCCGCGCCGGAGCCGCCGCTCCCCGCAGCCCTCCGCGAGCTCGCTGCGGGACGCGGCTGGGGGCCCGCTGGCGCGGCGCGCGGGGGCGGAGCGGGCTCCCCGCGCCGGCGCCGCCTTTGTCCGGCCCCCGGGGTGCGGGCCACCCCCAGGCCCGAGACCTCGGGCGCTCGCCGTCCTCGGGGCGCCGCGGCGCCAAGCGATAACGGGGCGATCGGCTTCTGGGAGCCGAGTGCTGCGACCTGGCGGCGCGGGCGGACGGCGCTGCCCAGAGCGACGCACGGGCTTCCTGGGCGCCCGTGCAGCCGCAACGGTTCTCGGACGCGGCTGGAGAGGAGGAGACGAGTCCGCCCCCCGCCGCAGCCGCCGCGCCGGGAAGCCGGGCTCTGCCGCCCGCGCCCAAGGACGCCGGGACGAGCGTGCGTTTCCCGGCCTTCGGAGCCACTTCCTCTCCCGGCGGCCGCCTCGCCGCGGGCGCGCCGAGCCCAGCACATCCTGTTTGCCGCCTCGGAGGCTTCACCTGGCTGATCTCAGATCCTCCTCTGGCACCGGCTGTGCCGTGTTGCTAAACGCTCGGATTTCCGTGAATGGTTGTGGGGCGATGGAAGGGGAGCCGGGGCGCATCGGGAGACGTGGAGTCGGTACTGGCTCTGCTGCTTTTCAGCCGTGTGACCTTGAGCGAGTCAGGGCCTCCCGGCCGGGAATTCGCGGAGACGGGAACAGGCCCGCGTCCCTGGGCCGCCCTGCGATCCACGAGGATGCTGTGTCCGCAGCGGCTGCAGACAGAGCGCCCTGCAAATGCCGGTGGTGGTTACTGGGGCTCCGAAGTGTCAGGTCCTAATTTTAGCCCCTGCGAGATGCGGCATCCGAAGCGGTCGCCTCCCCGGTTCCCACGGGCCGGGCTGGGGGGTCCGAAGGCGGCTCAGTCACCGCGCCGAGGGCCCCGGAGGGTTGTGTCGGCGCCGTCGTCACGCAGAAGGAGGGCCGCAGCCTTTGACTGACCGTGTCACTGTGTAATGTTTGATTCTGAACACTCTGTTTGAAAAGAAGCTCGGTGTGTGTGTTTCCGTGGGTCCATTCAGAGGCTTCACCTCTGTTCCATATGGTTCCAGTGTCTGGTCTCTGCCTCACCAGCCTTCCTTTCGGAAGGACCTCGCCTAGCTTGCGTTTGGCCAGTTTCTTCAAGATACTGAAAATAATCAAGTATCAGATACTGCTTTTAAAAAACACGTGGGTCTATTAACTATTTAAAACACTCTGCTTTTGTCTTAACATGCCTTCTAGAAACAGATGGTATTTCTTTCAGTCCCTCTTGGTGGCCTTCAACTTTATATTTCCTTCTTGATCCCTAAAAATACTCCTTGTCGGATCGACTCCTTCCTCTGTGAACACAGTTGGGGCTGACTGTAAATTTAATGGACGTTTAAATAACATGCGAGTCTTCCTTGACACTATTTTAAACTACAGATCCAAGATATGCGTGAGATTTCTTTCCCTTGTGTATGCTGTGCTCGTCGCCGCGGTGAACCATCAAGGTGGAGTGGGGTCATGTGTCGCAGTGTGTAGAGAGCAGCCCTTCCAGCAGGGGTGTCATGTGAGCCACGCAAACACAATGTTAAGTTTTCTAGTAACTACCTAGGAAAGGTGGCATTTTAAAAGTGTCTTTTATTAACTCCTCAAAAATACTCTTAACATGTTCTCAACATGACACATTTGCTAATGCGCTATTTACTTTTCTGTACTAAGGCTTTGAAATTCGGTGTGAATCCAGCGTGAACCGGTCAGGTCTCGCGCCTCCTGCACATCGCGGCCGGCCGCTCAGCGGCCGGCCGGCCGGCCGTGTTTAGCGGCAGCGCAGGCCTAGCGGGGGCGTCCAACCCCCGCCCACGGGCCACGTGCGGCCCAGGGTGGCTGTGAATGCGGCCCAACGCAAAATCATAAATTGACTTAAAACCTTTTTGGCTCATCAGTTTTCATTAATGTTTGTGTATTTAATGTGTTGCCCAAGACAGCTCCTCGTCTTCCAGGGCGGCCCCGGGACACCAGGCGCTGGATACCCCTGGTAGAGTGTACAGGGTCTGGCTGGAGGAGTGAGGCCTGCTTGAGTGGGGTCGATAGGGTAATAACGTGGGTGTAATACTGTCTAGTTTTAATTTGAACACTTCACCTAAAATGTCATATAGCATGCTTGAGTGTGATGCTTATTGTTATGCTACAGAATTGCATGCTTATGGTTTTGTAATAAAAGATCTTGTAATAAAAGGGGGGCGTGATTTGTGCCAAACCCGGTATTTCAGTTTGAGAATTGGCAATTAGTGTGTAGTGTCTGTGGCGCCTTTGAATTGGTCACATGGTTCACCACAGCGCCCAGCCTCTCAGGTGTTGGGAATAAATGAGACAGTATCTGGCTGTGTTCTCAGCTGACACATTAAGGTCTTTGTAGAAGTCTTCAGTTTGCCCCTACGCAGAGTTCGATGACTGTCTACTTTTAAACAATTCTATTTTAGAATTTTCCCGGGTCAAAATAGTTTGGCATGCTAGTACCTGTAGTAGTTCACTTTTTGTCAGTGAGGGACATTTAAAGATTTCTCAAGAAACTAATGGGCTATATTTTATTTTTATTTTTAATTTGTGTATTTTAGAGAGAAAGAGGAAGTGGGGGAGAGAGAGAGAGAGAGAGAGAGACTGATCTGTTGTTTCACTCATTTAGACATTCATTGGTTGATTCTTGGATGTGCTCAGAGTGGGACCCGCAGCCTTGGCAAACAGGGATGACGCTCTAACCACAGAGATACCTGGCCAAGGCCACAGCTGGTAAACATCTTTTTGGGCGTAGGTGGAAAGTATCGGGAATGTCGCTAAGGATACCCTTTCTCTTCCAAGGGAAGTTAACATTAAGTAAGCGTGAAAGTTGCATGGCCCTGAAGTGAGTCTTATTCGTCAGACAGGCTCTCTCTCCGGGGGCAGCGCTCTGGTCATGCTGGCTGTGGGGCTGCCCCCCGGCAGGCGCCCCAGTGTGACCGGCTGATGCTGCCCACGTCCACCCTGCGAGCCCTCTCAGCCTTGCACTGCAGGCCGTGGTGTGTGTGACTTCGTGCTTCCTGGTGGGTTGGCCAGAAATCCGTTAGGTTTTTTTCCATAAAATAGAAGACACCTTTTTCGTTTTCACCAATAACCTCATTGATTGGGATGCTTTGAGTAGGTCGGCTGTGCCCCGCTGTTGGCTTCTCATGGGTGGGGACCGGGGGTGGGGGGCGCGCTGCTAAACACCGTCCAGTGAAGAAGGCAGCCCCACAGCAGTTATTTGGCCAAAACGTCCACAGTCCCAAGAAACATTACAAACCGCTTTTGACACCTTCAGTCGCAGCACCTTCTCTGTACACAGCACAAATCTTTTTCCTGTGTTTCAGTCCCATTTTTACCTTTCTTGAAATAGTAGAGCACAATATGCCAAAAATGTTGCGTACCTTCTTCCATCTTCAATATTCAAATGGCCATCGCCAATTCTGATAAGTCTTTCTTAAGTGCACGCTGATAGGACAGCCATCACAATACAGTCTAACCAAATTGTTTCAAAGGAAGGTAAAGACAGCTAAGCGCTAGTAGAGCCATCATATGGAAAAAATGGAAGGGACTCTTTGGCCAACCCAATATTTCATTCCCATTCAACAAACAAACATTTTTTTGAGGAGAAGCCTGTTGTACTGACATCATATATTTCAGGTGGTCACTGTCTTCCCCACTGCGTTGAAACAGTTGGCATTACTGGACCAGGTCTTTCTCTCTTTAAACCATCGGCTGTCGTGTGATTGATAAAACAGGGAACTGCAAGGTGGGAGACTTAGCTCCTCATCCTCTCTTGTTACTAACGTGTGGCCTTTGGACTTACACTCTTCGGGCCTCCATTTCTCATCGGTAGAGTGAGTGGGTCCTGGGGGCCACCACACAGTGACGGCTGGCCCTGCACCTGCGTCACAGCAGACATTTTCAGGAAGGTCAGCCGTGCCCGTGCCGGCTGCCGCGAAGGCCGAGGCGCCCTGACGCACTTGGCTGCGGCAGCCTCAGGGAAGCTGCCTGAGCGCCTGTGTGACAGCGTGGACAGGGCGCGCTCGGGCGCTGTTGGCCGTTATTGTCAGTTAATAATTGAGTCCCCTCATAGGCGCAAATTTATAGCCTAACTCAGGAAACAGTAAGACTAGACAGGTTTTTCTTAAAAGTCTAATTTTTTTTAAACAAAAATGACAAACACCGCATTACCATTTAAAAATATAAAACTGTTTCTAGCCTTTGGACTGCCCAGGAGTTCATAAGGAAAAGCGAAGCCTTGAACACCGAAAGATGTGTCTATCAAAGCTTTCATTATTAGTTTTATTGAACTTAAATATAGTCTGTATACCTCTTCTAAAGGCCGCAGCGTTGAGTGCAGCCATAAAGCTTTGCAGCTCTTCAGCTCCCCACGATGCGGTTCAGCAGCCGCGACCCCTTGGGGAACGGCGTTTGTCGCTTGGGGTTTGTCAGTGGTGTGCAGAGGCGCCGTGTTGTCGCGCTGTGGCGGTGCCTCCGTTTTTACGAAGAGCTGGGCTCAGAGGCGAGGGGCTCTGGCTCAGGGCCCCCTGCCGGTCCGTGGAACAGCAAGGCTTGAAAGCCACCTTGAGGCCTTTGCTCCCCGCTCTGTGCCAGGCACTTGAGGGATTTTGCTGGAAGTGTGAGTAAATTGAGTTTGGCCAAATTTCCCCCCTTATACTCAGCTCACACGAAGCTTACTATTTAAAAGAATCCCAGGGTGAATCGTTTTCATAAAAAGTGATAGTTTTCACCATTTTGAGGGGAATCTATTTTAAATGTAAATGTGTTAAGTGTGTTTTTCCTTCCTCAGCATCCTACTTTGAGTAGTCTATGCCAGTACAGGCTACTCAAAGGGTGCTTAAGAGTTCCTTAGGGTTTTTAGCAGTATAGGAGCTAATAATATCACCGGGTGATTGTACCGACATCGTATGTAACTGGCTGTCAGCATGCATTTGCTGTTTGTGTTTGCACAGATGGGCAGTAGCGTCTCAGTAAAAGTTTTGTGGAATTGGTGCCTTGAAGTGCTGTAGCCGTAGTTCTCGCACAAACTGTGATTCCAGGAGGAAAAGTGGTGATTAAGCTATCTTGGAACACTTTTCTGGCTGGATTGCTTTGTTTTATTGGGTTGGCCAAAAAGGTCATATAATTTTTTGGTGGTTTTTGTTTTTGTTTTTGTTTTTTTTGGTATGATGGCTTTGATAGTGCTTAATTGTCTTTATCTTCATTTGAAACAATTCTGTTAGACTATATTGTAACAGCTGTCATATCAGCATGCATTTAAAAAGAACTTACCAAAATTGGTGAATTTTTGTGGAGCCATTTTAATATTGATGGAAGAAGGTATGCAACATTTTTGGTGTATTATGCTTTATTATTTCAAGAAAGGTAAAAATGCTACTGAAACACAAAAAAGATCTGTGCCATGTATGGAGAAGGTGCTTTGACTGATTGAATGTGTCAGGAGTGGTTTGTGCAGTTGCTTGGTACTGCTGAGGTTTTGGCCAAATAACTCTGTGCTGGGGGCTGTCCATGCATTGGAAGTTGTTTAGCAGCGCCCCTGGCCTTTGCCCGCTAGAGGCCAATAGTGGGAGACACCTAACATGCTTGCAATGCCCAAATCAATGAAGTTATTGGTGAAAATGAAAAAGGTGTCTTTTATTTTATGGAAAAAACCATATGGACTTTTTGGCCAACCCAATATTTCGCTACAAAGATAGCTGTATGACTATTGTTCATACTATTCAGTAATTGGTAAGCAAAACCTACTGCTACTGGATTTTGTAAAATGGAAATCTGCAAGTGACATCATGCAGAACAATAAAAGGCTGGTAAAATGAGTTAGTGTTGATTAAAACTAATACATGGAGTGTGCATTTCAGCCCAGAACCTTGCCTGTGGCATTATGAGTGTATCTGGAGCGCATGTTCGCTGAGGTTTGGGCAGGATCATGGGTCACAGCCTGTGTTGTGGTCGCGGTTGCAGCACGCGCGAGGGCAAAGGCCCTGTGGTGGGAGCGTGCCCAGCTCACCAGGGACGCAGGGCTTGTGCGGCTGGAGCTGGTGGGGTGCAGGCGGTGGGGGGGGCTGGAAGAGATGCAGTCAGAAGGGGGGCGGCGTAGGCTCCAGTGGGGCCTTATAGGCCACGGTAAAGACAAAGGGCATGGGGAGGCACTTTTGCTGGAAGAAATGAAACGCCACTGTTTACTTACTGTGTTATCAGTAGGAACAAGGAGCAGGCATGCCTAGGTGACTTCACTGTAGCAAGGAAGAGTCACTTGGCTTCAGTGTGGATCCTGGCGTCACCCTTGATCGGCTCTCCGACTGCGGGTGAAGTTGCTTGACCCCTCCGTTCCGTGTCTCTAAGCTGAGGATAGTGGAGGCGGCCTGACAGGGTGGCTGGATTGGGTGGGTGGACCATGGCAGGGAAGGGAGCCTGCTGTGGAGTTAGCGCTCAGTCGGCGCCAGTTGCTTGTAGTGAGTTTCGTTTCCTCTGGAGGGCTTTCAGGGTCTTTCCCTTGGCCACACCCACCCATAGAGGCATTCAACCTGGTGTGTCTTTAAAAAAATAAATTCCTGTACCATGAAATGCACCTTATAATGGGTATAATTCAGCAGTTTCCAGTGTAGGTGCAAGGTTGTCATCCACATCGGCACAGCCTGATGTCAGAGTATTTTGCCTGGTGTGTCTCTGCAGCACTTAGCATAGCTGCGGTCTTAGCCATTTGTTTGTGCACCTGATTAACGTCTGTTTCTTGTCCTGATGTAAGTTGTTGAGGCCAGGAGCCACCTCTCTAGTTGCTGTTCACCACCAATGCTCGTCCCAGCGACTGGCACATGGTTGGCGTTCAGTGGGGGTTTGTTGTATGAAGAAGGTGTGTTGGACCCAATTGAGAAGAGGGTGTGTGTGCTGTAACGGGGTTCGCACTTGACCCTGTGGGTTATCTGAAACCACCAGACACTTTTTAAAACGTAGAGGGAGGCAAGCCAGGTTCGTAGGGTCGACAGTCGGGGCCCCGGGGAGGATAAGCTGTGGAGTTAGGGAGAGGAAAGGGCAACAGGGTGAGGGCTGGGGGCAGGTCGGTGCAGGCCTGCCTCGACCTAAAGGAAGAGAGGGCGATCCAGTCAAAAGGAGGTAGAATAGGTCTGATGCAGTGAGTGTGAGTGAAGAGTGAGTGTGCGTGCAAGTCGGTGTGGTTGCGTGCATGCGAGCATGTGCACCCGCGTGTAAATGTGTTTGTGATAGAGAGGAAGGAAGTGCAGTGGCTGGAGGGGAGATAACAAGCTTGTTGCTCCAGCAGCCAGGCTTGCTTCCCTTTGAGGCAGAGAGCACTGGAGAAGGAGCAGGTTCAGAGGGCTCTGTGGGGAAGAGTGAGCTTTATTTAGGCCGTGTTGGGCTTGAGGTGCCTGTTAGATCCACAAAGACATTAAATCCTTTTTTTTAAAAGATTTTATTTATTTATTTTTAGAGAGAGGGGAAGGGAGAAAGAGTGAGAGAGAAACACTGCTGTGTGGTTTTCTCTCGCACGTCCCTTGCTGGGGACCTGGCCCCCAACCCAGGCCTGTGCCCTGACTGGGAACCAAACTAGTGACCTTTTGGTTTCCAGGCTGGCGCTCGGTTGGCCTGTTTTTAGGTGCACAGCTCTGTGGCATTAGGTTTGCTCACGCCGTTCGGCTGTCACGACCGCCACCCGTCTCCAGAGCCTTTTCACCTTTGCAAAGTGTGGCCACCGTGGAAGGGCTCCGAGCTGAGTTGCGAAGTGCTCCAGGCTGCGCTAAAGGTGGTACTCGGGATCTGGAGCCGTTGAGAGGGATCTGTGGGGCAGGCCAGGCAGAAGCAGGTCCCCGAGCCGTTGGGGTGTCATCAGGGACGCAGGCATTGAAGCCAGTGTGTAGACGGACCTCCTTAGCCATCGCTGACCTTTATTCTTGCGTGTTGCACAACTCTCATTGACTTAGCTTCTCAGTCTTTGGACTCTGCATCTAAGGTTGCTAGAGGGTGTAGTTGTGGGCAGACAGACTGCTGGGAACCGGGGAGAGGCAAGGCCCTGAGCACAGCCTGAGGCTGTGGCCTGAGGTCTGAGGGTGGGCAGCCGCCCTCAGGCAGGACCAGAGATGCTGCAGTTACCGGTGGCACGCGGGGAGGTGGAGTTCTTGGTGATGACTGAGTCACAAGAAAGAGTAGGTAGTGTCAGCAATGGAGACAGCAGCTGGATGCATTTTACATGAGCCCTGTCCAATAGAAACATAATGGGAGCCACATAAATGAAAAAAAAGGTGAAATTAATTTTAATAATATATTTTATTTAACTCACTATATCCAAAGTATTGTTTAAACATGGAGATAATATTAAAACATAATGAGCTACTTTGACATTTTTTCCATAGTAAGGCTTTCAAATTCCAGAACATATTTTATTCATGTAATGCACCTCACTGTGAACTGGCCACACGTAAGTTCTCAGTAGCCCTGTCAAACTATGAAGAACCTGTAACAGTTCCTAGCATACAGTAAGCACTATCGATGCGTGTTGTTATCCCCCAAACATTTATTCTTCCAAAATGTTAGGTGACTTTGTGTAAGTGCTACACTTTAAAGACATTCTGGCTTTGGAGACTGGTTAATTTCAGATATGCATTGAATAAGTTTTCACAGGTAAAGAAAAAAATGTTAAATTGTAATTTTGTGAGGATACTAATAGATGTCGTTGGGTGATTAATTTTCTTGTTTGCTGCAACATTGAGGCTGCTTAAGAACTGCAGAAATAGTGTAATTAATAAAGGGTTTAGGATTATAATTAAAATTAGGAAAAATTTGAAAGGATGATTTTATCAACATTTAATTACTAGTGCTCTCATAATGAAATCACTCTCTCTGAAAAATTTTATTGTTCCTACTGTGTCTGGGAAGACTACCTGGTCTTTTTTCCATCAGAATATTCTAACACACTGGATTATCTTGAGATTTTCGCCTTCTGATATTATTTGTAAAGAGAGTAGAAAAGTATCAAAAATAAAACCAAAATATAAAAAGATCCTTGTCTATCAAGTGGGAGACATTTGAGGAGATCCCTCGCCCTCTAGTGTGAAGCATAGCTGGAAACATACCTGAGTTATGGCGTGGTTATTTAAACATCAAGTTTTTGGCACAGAAGACAGCAGTACCTAACTGGGGCCAATTTAATCATGGCTGTTTTCACCCAGCTTCCCAGTCCAATCTGTGGACCCCGGGCTCCCAGACACGCCCCCGCTCCCTCTGTGGCTGGCTCCTGTCTCTCAGCCTGTCGCAGCCTACGCGTCGTTTCCTTTGGGAAGGCTTTGCTGCCGCTGGCACCCGGGTGGGGCCGCCCTGTGGGGCCTTGTGCATGCTGCAGCTTCCCCACCGCCTTTTCCCGGTGTCTCTTCTGTGTCTCAGCTCCAGGTCCAGAGAGGGCGGAGATGGGACCTGTCTTGTTGGCTGTGTGCAAAATCTCGCTGCCTTCATATCCTGCCCCTCCCCACAGAGTACTTAGCATAATCTATGTTTAATTGCCAAAACAAACAAAAGTTTGATTTGAAATTTTCAGTTTCTTATGGGCGGGAGCCTTATTTGTTTGTCATAAAACTATGATTTGCAATCTCTATTGCTACGAAGTGAGGAGGGGGCCAGATAATTAAAATCCTTTCTAATGCTAACTTTTTGAAAGAGAGAAGGGGAGAAAGGGACAGGAAGAGAGGGAGGGAGAGAG
The DNA here is from genome assembly GCF_021234165.1 of Pteronotus mesoamericanus. Classification (NCBI taxonomy): domain Eukaryota; kingdom Metazoa; phylum Chordata; class Mammalia; order Chiroptera; family Mormoopidae; genus Pteronotus; species Pteronotus mesoamericanus. The sequence continues at coordinate 2,775,022 of NW_026555082.1, read as the reverse complement.
AGAAAGAAATAAACATTGATTTCTTGATTTGTCCTTCTTTGTGCATTCATTGGTCAATTCTTGTATGTGCCCTGACTGGGGATTGAACCTGCAACCTTGGTGTATTGGGACAACGCTCCAACTACTTGAGCTACCTGGCCAGGGCTAGTGCCAGCTTCTTATGATGTGTTAGAGCTGAATAGAGGGGTCTCCGCGCCAGAGCCCTCTGTTAGGGATGCTCATGGAGAAGCAGGTGGGCTCCGAGCCTCAGCTGCACAGGAATTCTGAGATTGCGAGAAGCCAGGTGACCCCGGCTGGGAGTGGGAGACAGCTCTCTGCAGGGTGTTGAGTTTACAGTGACAGTAGTCATGTTTGTGTCCTCACTGTGTGCATCATGAAAAATAAGAATGGCATTGTAGGGAGGATAGATGTAGTACAGAGAAGGTGACATTCAGCAAGTGTTTACCCAGGAACTATTTGCTAACTTTTGTAACGTGCCCAAACACTGCTAGGCACGGGAGACGTAAGACACTATGATTTGCTGTCTTCAAGGGGTTCGTAGTCTGGTTGATGGAAACATGCAAAATGAGTACATTGTGGGATGGGAGTGTTTGAGATGAGACCCCAGACTTTGGAGCCAGGTAGGCCTGGAGCCAGCCCAGGCCCTGTCACTCACTACCTGTGTGACCTTAGACAAGTTACATAGCCTGTTGGAGCTTATCGCCTCATCTGTAAAACGAAAGTAACAACGCCCGTCTCTAAGTGAGCTGTGGTGTGGCCCTATAGGAAAATAATATGTGGCCTGTGTGTTCTCAGGGAAAAATGCCCAAAATACAGTGTTGGCCAAAAAAAAGTTCTGTTTAATGTGGTCTTGTTATAAGAAGAAAAGAGTTTGTGGTGCAGATAAAAGTCTGAAAGGTTACATGCAGTCTGTCCAGAAAGTATCCAGCCATGTGCAATGAAAAACAGACATTTATTGAAGAAGATACAAGAAACATTGTACACAGCACAACGGTTTTGCGGCCCCATTCAACGCAGGCACCTCAGGACCCCACACAGCTCTCCCAGCGTCTCCGCTCTTGAAAGCCCTCTGCAAAGTCCTTTGTTGGAATCACCATCAGCTGCTGCTGTATTTCCCTGAATCTTATTGACAGCCTGAAATCTCTTCCCTTTCAGAGGTGATTTTAGTTTTGGGAAGAGCCAGAAGTCACAGGGCGCCATATCTGGGCTGTAGGGGGGCTGAGTCACCTGGGTGATTGGATGTTTCACCAAAAAACTGTACCAAGACGTGATGCATGAGTGGGTGCATTGTCCTGATGAAGCTGCCGGTCCCCAGTTGTGGCTGTTTTCATCGTATTGCATCTTTTAACTGATGAAGAATATTGAGGTAGTTGCTCCCTATTAGCTGTTTGGCCTGGCGGGGGTGCGTGCTCATGACGGACAACGCCTTCCCAATCAAAACACACAGTTCACGTGGTCTTGATCCTGCCGGGATGTTGCTGCGCCTTCTTTGGGTGTGGAAAACCAGAAGACTTCCACTGAGACAGCTGGGCCTTCGTTTCTGGGTCGCAGCCATAGACCCACAATTCCTCTCTGGTTAGGACCTTCGTGAGGAAATCTGGTTCATTGTAGCCGTTTGAACCAAGTCATGAGCAACGGCAGCACGATGCTCCTTCTGCTCTGGTAGCAGACGCCATGGAGTGAATTTTGCCACGACAGGTTTCCCGCCAAGACCCTGTGTCCGAATCTCAGACACGGTAGTTTTTGGGATCCCCAGATCAGCTCCTAGGTCTCGCGCTGTTGGTCGCCCCTCTGTGTTGACGGCAGCCCGTACCCGTTCAGCATTCTGAGGTGTTCTGCTTGTGGCAGGCCTTCCAGAACGGGGGTCACTTTCAACAGACCCCCGGCCATCTTTGAAGCGTTTGCCCCATCCTTTCGTCCGTGCTGCGCTCATCGCTTCGTCCCTGGAGCCTTCTGAGTCATCCCGGTCGTTTCTATGGAGGGATGTTCAAGCTTAACGCAAAATTGGTGCAGATTTGCTGCTCCACTCACTCAGTCATTTTGAATGTGATGACCACACAGTACACATGCGCACTCAACAGTTACTGCACCCCTACTGACTAGTACAGCGAAGTTGTCATTGTTCGCTCAGGCGCATTCCAGCCCCCTCTCCTTGGCTGCCAGGTTACATCGATGTTGTGCAAACTTATATTAACAATGGCTGGACTTCTTCTGGACAGACCTCATATACCAGCTATTTAAAGTGTGGGTCATTAGAGGGACTATTTCTAATTTCCTTTATTGTTATATTAGACTCTTTTAAAAATGTATATGTATTTTAACTTGCCACCCCAAAAATAATAAAATAGTTTTAAAAAGCCAAAAACCCTCCACCGGATTTCTGGCAGGATTGAACGATAGGATGCATGGAGATGCTCAGCGTGAGGTCCAGCACATAGTGAGGAGTGAGTGGGGACCGTTACTGTCACTCTGGGGCAGGGCAGCCGAGACAGGAGAAGACTGCCAGACAGCAAAACCCCTGACTGGTGGGGTCGCGCGCCGCGGTTTGAATTTCCAACTGCACTTGATTCCTTGGACGGAATCTTGGTTGTCTGGTGGGGTCCAGATCTGGGGACCTGAGTCTTCATTTCCATGGACTTTTGGGGGTCTTGGATGAAAGAGACAAGGCCTACAAGATGGGTACAGCGTGCCAAGCACACGTGAACACCTGTCTGCCCCCTTCTCTTGTTCTCTTTTGAGAATAAAAACGTTGCCCACCTCACCTGAAAGGGAGGGCGAGAGGTGGCCCACCAAGTTGTGAGGCCTGGCCTCTGTGACCTGGGACTCTCCTGGGCAGCGTGGCCAGCAGGCTTTTGGAGTCTTTCCTCGGTTTAGATTTGGACGTTGGGCAAGATGTCAAGCCTCTCTTGACCCTGCCGCCTCATCCGTAAGCTGGGGATGATGCGCCTTCCCCTCTCCTGGCATGTAATAACTGGCTCTTTTCCTTGTTCCTGTTGGATACAGGATTGGGAAAGAGGTTTTTTTTTTGAGGTTGTATAGATGGGTCATCTTATAAGGCTTAGCTTTCATCTGCTGGTAAAGTAGATAGTTGTAATGAATCTTCATGAAAAAAAAAATCTGTGGGTTTTTGTTTTTTCTTTAGACCTGATTTTTAAAGTATTTGTCGCTTTGTGCACACGTCTCTGGAGAGTGCTTTCTTATGGATGAAGCAATGTAATTTCCCATAGGCATGATTTATAGTGGGTGACCGTACGTGCAGGTGTGCAGTGGGAATCTTGCTTTTCGCCTGTTGTCCTGACAGTCTTATCAGAGAGCTCCTTTTTCACTCAAAGTGGCCATGTTTGTTCTTAGTTATATAGTCATCTCAATTCCTATATCCCAGTTGAGTGCCTTGCACTGATTTACTACTAACAAAATGGTGTCACTTAGCTTAGATTTTGCAGGATCCCACTAATATTTATGGAGCCCTTGTAGAATATTTTCCAAGTATATTATAGGCCTATTTTATGATCAGCTACTGTTTATAATTTGCACTTGATTACATGTTCCTGTGTCAATTTTGTTTGATGGCTCTCTCTCTTTTTTTAAAATTGATTTTAGGAGTGGGGGAGAGAGAGATTGAGATCAGTTTGTCGTTCCATTTATTGATGCATTCATTGGTTGATTCTTGTACATTCCCTGATTGGGGGATCAAACCCACAGCCCCTAACCAACTGAGCTACCCAAGCCAGGACCTCATGGTTCTCTTTTGTGACTTAATTTCAGTTCATTTCCATAATTTTAAAAGTCCTGGGGTTTTTCTAATTTTTTCAGTGCCCGAAATTGCTGTCAGATATTTAAATAAATGAGAAAAAGGAAATGAGATTTGACAGCATGTTGTATTGTCAGATTCCTTGCTAGCCATTTTACAGACCTTCTCATTTAATAATAAGGAAACAAAGTAACTGAATAAACTGCTGAGAGGGAAGCAGCCTACCAGGCTGAGAATGAAGAGGCCTGATTTCAGTCTTGATTTTGTTACTAGTAAGATTTATTAACCTTGACAGATTATTTCCTCCTCTGGGCTTCTGCTTCCTCACCTGTAAAATGGGGAAAGAGTAGTGGTTAGATTGGTTTCCTTCTGGCTCTAAAATGTGATGACTGATCTTTGTGATAGCCTTCATTTGAAACTCACATATCCTTTTTCACTGAATTGAATACTTACAAAAGGATTAAGAAGCTTAATCTACTCTAAGATTTAAGAAGCTCAAATTATACTCTAAAAATAACTCAAATTACCAAAAAAAATTTATTTTTTCCCTCAAACATCTTTAGAGACTATTTGGAGGGAAATTGAGCCACCTATATGTTGTGCTCTCAAATTTTTTGATTTTAATAGAACTGGTATGAATGTTACCTTGGGGAACACAGTATTTTATTTTTGCATTAAAATATGGATCTTTCCCTGGCTGGCGTGGTTCAGATGGATTGAGTGCCAGCCTGTGCACCAAAGGGTCCCTGGTTCGATTCCCAGTCAGGGCACATGCCTGGGTTGTGGGCCAGGTCCCCAGTGAGGGCGGCACGTGAGAAGCAACCACACATTGATGTTTCTCTCTCTCGCTTTCTCCCTCCCTTTCCCTCTCTGAAAATAAGTAATGAATGAACTGTGGATCTTAGAACTTCCTGAGTGCTGAGCAACAGTAATACATTAAGTATTTTTGAGACCAGCAGGGAAAGAAAACTTTCTGGCACTGCAGCGAGACAAGACTAGGTGAAAGATGGTCAGCCCGCCTGGGCCCATTTTCTCTTCTCTTCTGGACGGGAGCAGCCAGAGCCTTCAGCTGGGCCCAGGGTGGCGACTGCCCTGTGCTCGCTGAATGGAGCTGCTGGGGCTCCTGGCTTGGTGGAGGGGAGGGGAGGGAGGGCAGTCCCCGTGTCTCAGGCCTCCTGGGGAATTGCTGGGGCCTCGGCGGGGGTTCTTGCCGACCTCTCCTCCCTGCCCCTGCCCCACTTCAGTCTGGTTGACACCATAAGCTCCCCTCCCTGTGTGCAGGTAGAGAACCAGTTGAGGCCTGGGAGGTGGCGTGTGTGCTGGAACAGGCACACCTTGGGGCCAGGCTGGCTGCTCCGTCGGAACCCGGCTGCCCAGGAGCTGCTGCGCGTGATGAGTGCTGGGCCTTCCTTACGGGCCTCATGCGTCTTGTTTGTAAATAGACAGTTTCAGTACTCGAGTTCATTTTGGTTGCAAGTGGCAGAAACCCACTCTTATTTTCTAACCTCTTAGAAAAGGGGGCTTATTGGAAGGACATTGAAGGGAAAGCTGGACAACAGAATCTTCAGGCGGAGCAGGAAGTGGGACAGCCCAGGGGACCTTGGTGGAGGGGTGGCTGACCCGCTCTGCAACACGGCCTCCTACAGCCCATGTGCACGGTGGCAGGGCTTGCCGGCTCTTCGCTGCCCGCCCCGCTTCCATTTCGCAGAGCTTCCGGCTCTCGCTCTCTCCTGGGCGCCCTCCTGCGGGGTCATCCTGCGTCTGTGCTCCTGTCCCTCGCCCTCTCTGGGGCAGAGCGGCCGCAGGGAGCCTCTGAATCATCACGCTACAACCTGCCCTTCTCAGCGCAGAGCCCTCCCTCCACGTGCTTCCAGTCCCCCTCTGAGCAAGTGCCCAATTAGTAGTTTCCTTCTGGGCGTCCCCTACTCCTCCCCCATTGGTTTCTGTGCCCCGCCCGGCAGACTTCTTGTGGACTCTGAATCCACGCAGTCCTTCGGCCTTGAGGCCTCTGTGCTTGCTCTCTCGGCTTCAAGTGTTCTTCCTTCCAGCTGTCTGCAGGCTCATGGTCATTTCCTTCAGGGAGGCCTTTCTTTTTTCTTTTTTTAATTGATTGTAGAGAGAAACGTGGATTTGTTGTTCCACTTATTTGTGCCTCATTGTTGCTTGTGTGTGCCCTAACCAGGGGTCGAACCTGCAGTATTGGCGTATCTGGTCGGCGCGCCAACCCACGGAGCCACCTGGCCAGGGCCAGTGAGGCCTTTTCTAAGTGTCTTATTTAAATAAGTGCCTTATTTAAAATTAAAAGTGTCCTGTCCCCGGTGTCCTTCGCCCGTTTTGTTTTTCTCTGTAGTAGATGTCACCACCCCCCAGGTCTGCCCGCCTGCCCTGTTGCCTTCCCCAGGCTGCAGTCAGAACAAAACTCCATGAGCGCAAGAGCCCGGCCCGTGGTCCACGCTGCCTCTCCCGTGCGGGGCGCCTCGCAGGCCCTCAGCAGAGACCTGTGCAGGGAAGGACATTTTGTGCCACGTGTCTCCCTGAGTTCAGTCAGCAGCTCAAGGATCCCCCTTGCGTGTACAATACGCACGAGCCCTGGCACTTACTCCAGTGTGAGTCCCAGAGGGGCAGGGTTGGGGGGGACTGTCCCCTGAAAGCCGCCCCGTCTGGGGTCTCGGAGGGCGCAGTGAAGACCGCATCAGCTGGGTGTGGTTGTCTGGGGGTGCTGCAGAAATGGCCATTCTTTTCCCGCTCAGAAATGTGAAACTTCCTGACAACATGAGCAACGCGGAAATTCAGTCATTCTGCGTGACGGAGGCTGTTGTTTGGAAAGGTAAAAAATAGGGTCATGCAATAAAAGGGAACCTCATATGCAGCCTAATGTTTTAAGAAGTAATAAATACGCAGTTCTCTCTTCGGAAGGAATGGTGTTGAAATTTTGCAAACTGTACAAAGGCTCTCTGGTATCTGAGCGGACCCAAACCTCAGGACCCCGGCCAGGTCAAAAAAGAGAGAAATTCATGAGTGGGAAGGCATCAATTTTAATTTTAGCTTCTCTTTAGTAGGAAATTTTTTTTTTGCCCAGAGGCAATCTAGGCTAAGTACATTCATCTTTTGGTTTTATGTTGAATTTTTACTAATCTACTCTTTTATATTCATGTTTAAAATGTTTTACTTTTCAAAGGTACATATACATTGTATGTATAAAATAGGTTCTTCCATTGTAAAAAATAGTTTGACTTCATGTTTCTATCTGACATTTTTGGATAAAGATTGTTTCTTACAGTTTTATATATAAAGTCGAAGAACTTGAATAGCTATGTGGTTTTTTTGTTTGTTTTAAATGATCGTTAAGTTAAGCACTGTTTTTGTTCCTGAGCTATTGGAGTAGAATTCTAAGCTTCGGAGTCAGACACTTTTGGGTCAGACACTCTGGCACTTCTTAGTCATGTGACCTTGGGCACCCCTCAGTCTGTCCTCAGTGACGAGACTGCCCGGCACCTCACGGGCAGACCTGTTGGGGGAGTCCAGGGGCGCGCTGTGGGTGATGCCGCGCTGTGGGTGCACAGGGCCCGTCTGCGAGCATAGTGAGCGCTGCAAGAACAGCTCTTCTTAAAACTGATGATTGTGAAGGTCCCGTGATGTTAGTCATCTTGTTATAAGCGTCATTCTTATTGTAGACATTTAAAATATGCCAGTACTAGCAGTATTTGAAAAAAAGAGAAATGCAGCTCTGTATGTATGTATGTATGTATGTATGTATGTATGTACCTTACCCCCAACAAGCAATTTCCCTAAACATAGAGTAGGAATAAGCTATCTGTAGTGAAAACTTTTTAAAAGCTTTGAGATTTTACTTTGTCAAGTTGGCAACAAAGTTTAGGCAAGTCTGTTTTTGTAATAGGTTTCATATGAGATTAGTAAATTAATGTTTAGTGTTCTTTTTCATAATGATTTTTAGATCCTGGTTACAGTTGTTAGTGTGTTAGTGAACAATGCGGACACTGAAGAGTTTCTTCCCTGGAACTCACCTAATTAGGTGACACTTTATCCACCCTATCACTCTGCTGTGACAATGGCGGTCTGTCTTGTTTCATGAGCATGTCTTATCACAGTTCATGTCATTAGTGCCTGAATTTAGATGCCACAAGGCCTAAGGGACTTCTGTTGAAGTATTTTTCCGTTGTAGATGGCGTAGGTGATCTCCAGGCCCCGGGACTTTTGTTTTCTGCACTTGAGTCTGGCTTAGTTTTCTAAAGAGGGGAGACATTTTGAAAACAGTAACCTGGAGTATTATAAGCAAATTCAAAGTAGCACCCTGCTTTTCAGGAGCTGGCACAAATCTGAGAAAGAAAATGGACAGGATCCTTTGTGAAAGGATTGGGGTGCTGTTGGACTGACTTCTCCTTTACAAATTGCATTCCGATTTTGTATCAGATAGTATTATTGACTGTGGTGGATCTATGCACATGAGTATATTAAGACAGTGATTTACAATTGATGTGGTGCAGAATTTCTGAAACGTGCAGTACCTGACTCTTTAGTGAGGGCACTGACCTCTTTTCCCTTAATTGTCACATTTAAAAAATGACAATAACCAACACAATAGTTGTTTAGTGTGAATGAACCAAAATTGTACCTATTTTTTGTCAGATTGGCCAAAAATAATAGCTTTTGGTGTGCTGCAGAATTTTAGTGATTACTTTATGTGTACTATGAGATGAAAAATGTTAAAAATCACTGTATTAGGTATTCTTCAGAGACACAATTTTGCTAATTATCTTTGTTGTTTTAAGCTTTGCTTCTTGCTGGAGAAAGAATTAGTACTCAACTTTTGGTATTAACAGACATGATAAAACAAGATTTGTACAACTAGTAAATGTTTATTACTTGAGAAAAGAGAAATATATACAAGGAAACGATATGATGATTATATAGATTGAATAACTGGCATAACTAGATTTAAAAAAATAACACCTATATTGGTATATAATTCACAGCCTCTGAAACCACTAGTCTACTTTCTGTCTCTATGGATTTGCCTATTCTGGATGGTTCATGTAGAGGGAATTACTCAATATGTGACCTTTTGTGTCTGGCTTCTTTCACATACCATAACATTTCTAAAGTTCATCCATGTTGTGGCATTTACTTCATTTGCTTTTTTTTTTTACCAAGTAATATTCCATTGAATAGATGGGCCGCATTTTGTTTATCCAGTCATCAGTTTGTGTTGTTTCCACTTTTGGGCTATTATGAATAATGCCTCTGTAAACATTTGCGTTGAAGTTTTTGTGTAGACAGGTTTTAATTCTCTTAGGTATATACCTAGGAATAGATACATTTTCTTAAACTACATATAGGAATATATTATCTTGAATTTTACAAAGAAATATGTAGAAAGAAGAAGTCTTATTCTGAGAATTGTTGGTACACCTAAGTTAAACTTTTGAAAGGTTGAGAAAATTTAGCTCTGACTGGGTGGCCCAGTCGGTCGGAATATCATCCCGTACACCAAAAGGTTGTGGGTTCAATTCTGGTCAGGGCGCATACCTGGGTGTGGGTTTTGTTCCCTGGTGGGGATGCATACAGGAGGCAACTGACTGGTATTTCTCTTTCTCTCCCTCCAAAAAAAAAAAAAAAAAAAAATCAATTAAACATATCTTTGGGTAAGGATTAAAAAAAGAATTTAATTAAAACATTTATGTAGTTTTAGTGAGGTTATCTTTGTAGCTGATTATTTAGAAAAACTTGATTCTTTGTTCTGGTTCTCTTGTCTAATGATTAACTTTGCATTTCAGATAGTTTCAGCTACAAAAACTAAATAAACCAGTTACTTTGAGAGGTTATTAAATAATGGGGAGTATATTGTATGTAGCAAGGTATTTATTAAAACTTTTGCTATCTTTCCTTTTTTGTTTTGAAGCAGTTTAAAGTAGTGGTTCCGCTCATGGCTTTGGAATCAGACCAGGATTAAATACCGTTCATATTCATCAGCTGAGTGACTTTGAACGCGTGATTTAACTTCTTGAAGCCGCCCGCCCCCCCCCCCCCATGTGTAAAGTGAAGGGTGGTACCTCTCAGAGCTGGTGTGAACGGAGCGGGTGTGAAGTACACAGCACAGTGCCTGATACTGAGCTCCGATGAAGTGCCATGCAGTGCGTTCCTCCCCAGGCAGTGGCTCTTCGTGGGGACGCGGGGCGGGGGGGCGGTCCGAGAGGCCCCGAGAGCGGCATCTGCAAACTTCCGGAACCATGGCACTAGGAAGCGCCTTTCCAGGGTGACTCGGTCATACGCACACATGCCCCCACATACTTCTGTGTGTGGGGGGGATGCAGGGCAGAGCAAAGGCAGGGTTACAATTGTGAGTATGCAGAACACAGAGTTTACTCTTGTGTTATTATTATCATATTATTTATATTACAACTGTAAACCTGCTTTTGCTTGCCCCTGTACATAGTCCGACTTTTAGGAGACAGCACTGACGATGTGTGATGGACTGATTAATTTTTTTATTTTTTTAAAAAGATTTTATTTTCAGAGAAGGGAAAGGAGGAAAGAGTGAGAGAAACATCTACATGTTGGGGGTGCCGCTCACACACCCCCTGCTGGGGACTCGGCCTGCAACCCAGGTCTGGGCCCTGACCGGGGATTGAACCTGTGACCCTTTGGTTCACAGGCTGATGCTCAATCCGCTGGTCTGTTCTATTTTTAATCTAAATTAATAGATTTTATTTTTTAGAGTGGTTTTAGCCCACAACACACAAAGTAAGCCTCATCCATTTCCCCTATTATTAACCTCTTGCATTAGTGTGGTGCATTTGTTACGCTTGATGATCATTGGTTGTTAAAAAAAAAAAAGGCCCATAGTTTACATGGAGTCACTCTTTGTGTTATACAATTCTATGGGTTTTAACATGTGTGATGTCATTTTCCCACCGTCCGAGTGTCACACAGTGCAGTTTCAGTGCCCATAAAGCTCCTGTCCTCCCTTACTCATCCCTACCCCCAGCCTCTGGGGACTACTGATTTTTTTTGTCTCCATAGTTTTGCTTTTCCCAGAGTGTCATGTGATTGGAATCATACATAGCATGTAGCCTTTTCAGACTGGCTTCTTTCACTTAGCAAGACGTGTTTAAGGTTCCTCCACACCTCTCTGTCTGGCTCGGTAGCTCGTTTCTTTGTCTCGCTGGTAGTCCACTGTCTGGATGAACCCACCCACCTTCTGGAGGTGCCTTGGCTTCCAAGTGTAACATTCAGGAATAAAGCTGTTTACAGACATTTGTGTGTAGGTAAGTTTTCAGTTCATTTGAGTAAATACCAAGGATTTCTCTTGCTGGATCCTCTGCTAAGAGTGTGTTTAGTTTTGTAAGAAGCTGCCGGGCTGTCTTGCTGGGGCTGTACCGTTCGCCTCCCCACCAGCAAGTTCCTGTTGCTCCACATCCTCACCAGCGTTTGGTGGTGTCCGCGTTCTGGATTTCAGTCATTCTGAGAGAGGTGTAGTGGTGTCTTGTTGTTGTTGAGTTTTCAATTTCCTAATGACGTAGGATGTTGAACATCTTTTCATGTGCTTATTTGCCATCTGTGTATCTTCTTTGATGAGTTCTTTTTTTATTGGGTCCTTTGTTTTCTTACTGTTGAGTTTTAAGAGTTCTCTGTGTATTAAGGGTATAAGTGCTTTATGTTTTCTCCCAATCCAGGGCTTGCCTTTTTGTTTTTTAAAATTGTTTCATATTATTTTATTCCGCTCCATTGAAAAACAAAACTAGTCCTGAGGCACTTGACTTTACAGCCCACCGGTCAGTTACAGCCTGCGGTGGGAGAGTCAGCGTTCTGCTTCCGTAACAAGGGACAGCCGGCCGTCCGAGCTGGCGCTGCCCTGCTCTTGTCGCCTCTCTTCTGGGTGTCCTGACCCGGGACTGACCAGGGACCGAACGCACAGCCCAGGCCTGTGCTCTGACCTGGAATCACACTCGTGACCTTTCGCTTTGTGGGGCGACACCCAACCCACTGAGCCACGCTGGTCAGGGCTATTTCTTTATTTTCTTTAGAGTTAATTCTTTTCCCCAAAAATTCACAGAAGGGGGAAAGCTCACCCCAGTGCCCTGCAGCGCCCCCTTGCGGGAGCAGGGAGGGCTCTTGGCTCCACGTGTCCATGATGTCTGGGTTTGAGTTCTGCCAGATACCACATAGGTGTGTGCAGGTGCCTGACTTTCACGCCAGCATTTTTTACTTTTTAATATACTTTTTAAAGATTTTATTTATTTTTAGAGAGGATGAAAGGAGGGAGAGAGGGAGATGAACATCGATGTGTGAGAGAAACATTTGGTTGCCTCTCGCACACCCCTAACTGGGGATCCAGCCTGCAACCCAGGCCTGTGCTTTGACCAGGAACTGAACTGATGGCCTTTCAGTTCCCAGGCCAGTGCTCAATCCACTGAGCCACATCAGCCAGGGCATATGCTCACTTTTTTATTTTTTAATATTTTATTTATTTGTTTTTAGACAGAGAGGAAGGGAGGAGAAAGAGAGGGAGAGAAACATCCAAGTGTGGTTACCTCCCGTGCGCCCCCTGTCAGGGACCCGGCCTATGACCCAGGCCTGTGCCCTGCCTGGGAATCAGTCCAGTGACCCCTTGGTTCACAGGCTGGTACTCAATCCACTGAGCCACACCAGCCGGGGCTAACTTTTTTTTTTTAAGGTTTTTTTTTGCCCTGGCCAGGTGGCCAGTTGGTTGGAGCATTGTCCCGTGCACCGAAGGCCTGAGGGTTTGATTCCTGGTCAGGGCATGTCCCTAGGTTGTGGGTTTGATCCTTGGTTGGGGCGGGTATGGGAGGCAACTGATTGCTGCTTCCCTCACATCAATGTTTCTCCCCCCGCCCCACCCTGTCCCCCTTCCTTTTTCTCTAAAAAATCAGTAAACATGTTCTCGGGTGAGGATTAAAAAGTGTTTTTCCTCCTCTCTAATGTGGACATGGACACTCTCTTTTTCTAAAGAGACCTTGCAGATGAGAAGGCAGGCTCCTACTCTTCATGCCTTGACCTGTTGTCTAACTGGGAGGCCTCCTGAGCGCCCGCTGCGCGCCAGGCACCACCCCAGCCCCCGCGGCGCAGCAGCGAGCCTGCCTGCCGCAGCTCCTGCTCTCATGGAGCCTGTGCTCTAGTGGGGGAGACAGAGGATGAACAACTGAGCTGGGATGCCGGCCAGGTGGCGGGGAGTGCTAAGGAGAAAGGGCAGCGCCGGCGGGGGCGAGGGAGTGGGAGAGCCTGCTGCCCGACAGAGTGGGCGGGAAGGCTCCCCGGCGGGGTGGCAGCTGCGCGGAGGCCGCACGGAGGAATGCGGGCCGGGCAGCTGCGCAGGGAAGGGTGGTCTCCGTGAGGACAGCACGTGCCAGGGCCCTGAGGCTGGAGCTGGCCTGCTCTGTCGGGAGAGCAGCGAAAGTGCCAGTGGGACTGGCACAGGGGCGTGACGGGGGTGGCAGCGCCAGGTGTGCCTGCGACGCAGGTTGTGCAGAACCCTGTCGGCGGGCTCAGGGCTGTGGGACGTGCTCTGGCGGGGTTTCGGGGTTTCGAGTGACGCGAGGCCGCGGGAGGGCCAGGGTGGAAGCGTAGACCGGTTAGGCGGCCCCTGTCTGAGGGGCGTGGTGTCCTGGGAGGGGGAGGGGCCGTCAGAGTCGGCGCACCCCGTAGTTCGGGTGGATAGCGGTGCCAACACGTGGTTCGTGGGGGGGGGGGTGAGACCCCCGAGTCTGATGTGTGCTCCTTGCTGTGTGTGGATGTGGGCTTTTCCGTCTTCGAGAGGCGGGTTCGGGGATGTGGGACAAGGCATTCAGGGAGATCCCTTAGGGTTAGTTTCCTTATGCCCAGTGCTGCTGAGACCCCACAGTGGTGAGCAGTGCGGCGCGTGTGAGGGCTGGGAGGGGGCTCAGTGTTGGTTCTTACACTGGGGCACGTGGCCCATTGGAAAGCCGAATGACCTTCTTTTGGGAAAAAAAAATTATATATTGATTCTAGAGAGAGGAAAGAAGGGGGGCGGAGAGCTGTCTATTTCTTGCTCCACTCATTGATGCATTCATTGGTTAATCCTTGTATGTGCCCTGAACGGGACTCAAACCCACAACCTTTGCGTGTCAGGAAGATGCTCTAACCAGCTGAGCTGCCCAGAGGGCTGAAAGGGTCTTCCAATGTCCCCCATTCCCACTTTAACTGATCCTCGCTATGGCTTTTATGTGCTACTTACTCATAAGCTACCAGGTAAGTTTTACAAGTTACTAAAATCTGCTTTAGCTTTTATTATCTTATTTCTCCTCAATTATGTTTTTGTTTTCCTTGAGTTCCTTTTCCATTGGCCTGACCGGAATTGAACCCACAACCTTTTGGTGTACGGGATGATACTCCGACCAACTGGGCCACCCAGTCAGAGCTAAATTTTCTCAACCTTTCAAAAGTTTAACTTAGGTGTACCAACAATTCTCAGAATAAGACTTCTTCTTTCCACATATTTCTTTGTAAAATTCAAGATAATATATTCCTATATGTAGTTTAAGAAAATGTATCTATTCCTAGGTACATACCTAAGAGAATTAAAACCTGTCTACACAAAAACTTCAACGCAAATGTTTACAGAGGCATTATTCATAATAGCCCAAAAGTGGAAACAACACAAACTGATGACTGGATAAACAAAATGCGGCCCATCTAGTCAGTGGACTAGGAATGGAAATAGTGGGAATTGGGGAGCTGAAGGGTCGGATGGCTTTACCAGGAAAGTCAAGAAATGCTGTCCTAATGGGCGTCGCATCCCCGTGGTCTACGAGCTCTCGATGGGAAGACAGGACTCGGACGCGGCCTCGGGAGCCGCGTCCCCGGGTGGCCACAGTGAAGCCAGGATCGGAGCACAGGACAGGGCCGAACTGCTTTCTAAGGAAACTTTATTTAATTTATTGGGGTGACGTTAGTTACCAAAATCATACAGGTTTCAAGCGTCCAGTCCCATGATACATCACCTGTATGCTGTGTTGTGTGTTCGCTGAGTTTCTATTTCAGGGTTCTTTGTCCCACATCAGTAGAGTTTCTTAGATTCTTTCCTGGAAGTTTACTTTTTAAAAACAGCTTTAGTGGGGTGTAATTTATGGACTATAAAATTCACTCATTTTAAGTGAAGAATTCAATGATCTTTAGTAAATTTATAGAGATGTGCGGCCATCGCCACGATCTAATTCTAGAACATTGCTGTCACCCCCAAAAGAAATGTTGTGCCTATATGCAGTCACTCCCCATTTTTTCCAGTTTCTGTCTGCATGGGTTTTTGCCTAACACGGACATTTCATAGAAAGACAATCGTGTACTATGTGGTCTTTCGTGTCTGGCCTTTCGCCCAGCGTGGTGTTCTCACTGTCGACGCACGTCTGTGGCCTCTGTTACTACTTTGCTGCTTTTTATGGCTGAGTAATGTTCCATCGTACGGTATCCCACGTTCCATTTGTTCATTCATCAGCTGGTGGGCATTCGGGTTGTTTCCAGTTTTTGGCTACTATGAATAATGCAGCTGTGAACATTTGCATAAGAGACTTTGTGTGGACATATATTTTTATTCTCCTGGGTAGGTACCTAGGAGCAGAATTGCTCTTTTATGTGGTGAATCTATGTTTAACATTTGAAGAAACTGCTGGGTGGTTTTTCAAAATGGCTGTAGCATTTTATATTTCTTCTTCATCAGCTCTTGCTACTGTCTTTTTGAATAACAGGATAGTTCCTTTTCTTGCCTTTGTTTTGGGTGGTTTTTCCCCCAGCTCTGTTGAGATATAATTGACATAAACATTGTGTCATTGTATAATTGACATACAACATTGTATAATATTGTGTGCAGTGTCATGATTTGATGTGTGTATCACAGAGAGTTCCTACTTTTTAGTGGTTTATTTTTTTAAAGAAGATTTTATTTATTTATTTTTAGAGAGAGGGGAAGGGAGGGGGAAAGAGGAAGAAAAACATTGATGTGTGGTGACCTCTCGTGCGCCCCCTACTGGGGACCTGCAACCCGGGCCTGTGCCCTGACCTGGCATCGAACCAGCGACCCCTTGGTTCGCAGGCCTGCACTCAGTCCACTGAGCCATATCAGCCAGGGCCTACTTTTTAATGGTTCATACATCCCTAATTTGTGCTTTGCTTTGATTTCCTTTGACCAAGAACATACTTTAAGTTTGTAAACACTTTAAAGGCTCTATGTAGATTATTTAAATTAGTGATTGATTCCAATACATTTTATTTCATAGCTCAGATGTTCTTGAAAGTAAAGATGAGGTGACCTTAAGTGACCCGATACGGCCGTGCATCGCCTCCTGCCGGCCCTCCTTTCCTGAGCACGTGCGTCCAGCATTTCCCTCAACTGCTGAGCTGGGGAGAGAACACATGTCCTGCCCTCCGAGGTGTTACGGTTATTCCGGGTGTTTCAGGCTTTTCTAAAAAAATAAAAATATGTGCAACTGGAGACACTCCTAGTTGGTTTCAAAACCAGATCACAACTCACTTCCAGGAGTCGCAGACACTCTCCCACTAGAGGATGTACTCGTGAGAACCGCTGATAATTCAGGGTGAGGATGTCGCACTAAAAATAGCCGCCACCTGTCACAGGGGAGCAGAGGACTCTGTCTAGATTGGGTCAGGGCGGTGGACAGAAGGGAGGGGTAGCACTTCTTTTTGTTTGTTTATTGATTTGAGAGAGGGGCACGCACACATCAATTTGTTGTTCCACTTACTCATGCATTCATTGGTGGTTTCTTATATGTGCCCTGACTTCAGGCGGAAGCTGCCTGCCACCTTGGTGTGCTGGGACTGTGCTCTAACCAACTCGGCCACCCAGCCAGGGCCCCGGGGACCACCCCTGAAAGGGGGCGGGCATTGGGGGCGGCAGAGGAGGAGCGGGGAGACCGAGGGAATGGTTTGAAGAAAGACCTACACAGGGCATGCTTGTTACAGCACATGGTATGAATCTGCCTGTTTTTCTAACTGCAGTTAACCAAATCTTTTATTTTCAACGTATTATTTTAGGAAGGTTAAACATTAACTTTTTTTTTCCTTTAGTTGTTTTCTGTAGTTCGCTTAATCCTTAACCCTATTGGGTTTCATCTCCATTTTATATGTACTATTAAGAAAGAAGATGCTACTCATTAAATTGTGACATGCTGTCAGTTATAAGATATTGTGCTTCCAGTGAAGTTACAATATAAACAGAACACAGTGCTTCTAGAGTCAGGGCAGTATGGTCTTTGTGTGGGAGGCGCCTCAGGTTTCTTCCGGGCCAAGGAAGCCCCACCTGAGACGCAGCCGTGGCCTCCAGCCTCCACGGCCTCAGGGAGATGGCAGTGCCTGCCGCCCTCGCTTGCCTAGGAAGCTTTTAAATATGCCCTGATTGTGATGGAATTGGCCTTGGATGAGTAATAGAGACTGAGGGAAATGAATTTTACTAAGATCAGGAAGGGCAGGTTTACCAAAGACTGCAGAATAGAATTAAAACATAACGTTTTACTAACATTTGCATAAGTTTTCTGGGTGTTCTTAGCTTTTAAAAACCAGCGTTCACGCCCTGGCCCAGGAGCCCAGTCAGCTAGAGTGTCTTCCCGGGCCCTGGGTCGCAGCTTGGTCCCTCAGTCGGGGGTGAGGATCAACCCCCCCCCCCCCCCGTACTGGGCTGGCCAGAAAGCCCACATTGTTTTTTCCATAAAATAAGACATCTTTTTCATTCCCACCAATAACTACTGACTTGGATATTGTGAGTATGTCGGCTGTCTCCTGCTATTGGTTTCCAGTGGGTGGAGGCCTGGGGCGCTGCTCAACACCCTCCAGTGCGCGAGGCAGCCCCGCAGCACAGAGTTACTTGGCCAAAATGGCAAGAGGACCAAGAAACTTCACACGTTCGGTCACAGCACCTTCTCCATACACCGTACAAATCTTTTCTTGCATTTCAGTGACGTTTTTACCTTTCTTGAAATAATAAAGCATAGTACACTGAAAATGTTGCATATTTTCTTCCATCTTCACTATTAAAATGGCTGCACAAAATTTCACCACTTTGATAGTTGTTTTCAGATGCATGCTGATATGACAGCTGTCACAATACAGTCTAACAAAATTGTTCCAAATGCAGTTAAAGACAACTAAGCGCTCCTAGAGCCATCATGCGGAAAAAACGTAACAAACTCTTTGGTCAACCCAATATAAATAGTAAGTGGAATGATGGGTCATTGTTTCTCCTTTTCCCTCTCCTCTCCCTTCTTCTGTCTCTAAAAATCAGTCAGTTACAAACCCTAAATATCAGTACGCACAGCCCTGCCGTTCTCTTTCTCCTCGCCCCCCCGCCTCCCGCCCCGTCATGCTGGACTTGATTCATGAGCTGGAAAGTCTTGTTAATTCAAAAAGTGCCCCAAATAGTGTCACGCCATTGTTCATCCTGACAGCGGGTCATGAGGAGCTCTGCTTCTGCGAGCAAGCAGGCACGCGCGGAGCCTTTCTGAGCGTTCAGAAGAGGTGGCCGTGTGCCCGCTGCGGGCAGTGAGCACGTGAGGCCCGCAAGGCCCGCTTCCGGCCAGAGCCCGGTGTTCCAGGAGCGAGTGCTGTGTAACGTTCTCTGGCTTGTCATTTGGAGAGCAGACCGTGGGGTGCTGCAGTGGGTGCGGGGCGCGGGGCGGCAGGGGTGCCCTTGTGGCAGCCGTCAGCAATGGTGGTGCTAGGTTTTGCTATAGAAGGTGTGGTTTGGGAGAATTGATGGTCTTGGAAAGCTAGGCTGTTTTTATAAGTTTCTAAGTTAGCAGAAATAATTTTAATTTCTTATAAAATAGAAATGTGTTTTATAACATCTAAGAAGAACAGAAGGGCCCCGGCTGGTGTGGCTCTGTGGGTTGAGTGCCAACCTGCGAACCAAAGGGTTGCGCGTTCAATTCCTGGTCAGGGCCCAGGCCTGGGTTGGGGAACAGGTCCCCAGTAGGGGGCGCGTGAGAGGCCACCACACACGGATGTTTCTCTCCCTCTCTTTTTCCCTCCCTTCCCCTGTGGCTAAAAATAACGTTAATAAAATCTAAAAAAAAAAAAAAAAAAGGAAAAATGCTTGTTTATTGAGCAGACCGGCGGCACCTTGCTTGGGTCATGGCAGCATCCCTCCGTGCTGTGGCGTAGGGTCAGTTTCTCATTGTTGCGTTATTCTTGGAGACGCCCAGGTTTCCGTCTGTCCGCCAGGCGTCAGATACGAGGGGGCGGTGGCGAGTGGAGGACTCAGAAGGGAGTTGCCTGAAGGGACAGGGCGCCTAGTGTGGGGAGGGGGACGCGTTCATGCTGCGGTGCAATAAAGACACATGAAGGTTCCTGGTCACGAGGGGAGGGACAGGTGTCCTCCCTGGTGAGAGGAGGTGGCGAAGGGACGTTTGGCGAAGGTGGCCGCACAGGAGCTGTGTTTTGAAGGGTGAATAGGGGTTCCCAGGCCTCCAGGAAGACAGAGGGACACAGCCTGAGGGACTGGGGTCGGAGCTGAGGGAGCACGGCCACGGCCCGGTGCGGGAGGCCCGTGCACTGGAAGGGTGGGGGCTGTGAGGACGCAGGGGACTCCGCGGTCTGCCCGGCAGGCCGGGCGTCCCCAGAGGGTGTGCGCTGGGCGTGCGCACCCATGCGGGTCCAGGGCAAAGGCGTCCGTGAGCTGGACGGCCTCGGGCCCTGGGTGCTCCCGGAGACGCCTGTTGCGTGTTCACACCCCTGGAAAAGGCGTCCCGGGGAGGGGGCCGCAGCTGGAGACCAGAGCTCCTGAGCTCTGCCACCCCGGAGGGACAGCTGCCCTTGGCCCGCGTGTGGAGAGGAGCTGGTAACGCTGGGGGTCGTAGACGGCGGCGGGGACAGTTCCTAACTGACCGCGTGGGTCAAATAAGATCTGACCGTTGATACAAAGATGTTTAATCTCAAAACTTAGGCCTGTAGGGCTCTTCTGAGAAAAAGCATTCTAAGATGAAAAATTAGAGGACAAATGCGGGTTTTATTCCTGATTTTGATCAAAGGTTAAACAGAAATGCTTTATAATGCTGTCTGATAAAAGGAAATCTTTGGTTTAAATTGTACTTTAAAAGTTATATATATATTTAATCTCTTCCAACATGACCGCTTCAGGTCAGAGTGTTAGGATTTTTTAAAGATTAAAAAATGCTTGAAAACTTTTATTTTTTTCAAATACATTGTAATGTGTTTTTATATTTAAGGGCTATTTGCAATTCTCTTACTGTGATATATTACTTTCTCAGACAATTTATTAAAAATAAATTGGACTTTGGTCTTTTGTTAACAATTTTAGGAGTCCTTTCTATTTTGAGATCGGCCTTTTATCTGTAACATGAGCTGCAGATTTTCCCCGTCTGTCTCTCTTTGCTTTGTAAAAGAGTCTTATGCTTAGTTACCTGAACATGTAATTTTTTTTAATGGTGTCTGTGTTTTGAGTCATAGTTTAAAAGGGCTTCTGCACTCCAAGGTTATAAAAAGGAATTCACCTCCTTTTAGTCTAGAACTTGAACACTTTGATGGCTTAGGGTTAACTATTTCAGCTGTTAGGCACTCGTGCTGGTGTGTGAGGTGCAGCGCGAGTCCATCGGCTGCAGGGGGCGCCTCAGTTGCTCAGGCGCCAGTTGTTGTACAGTGAGTGAGTCTCCTTCGTCATTTCCCGTTTTCCATGTCTGGTCTTCACACCTCATCCCATCGATCTACGTATGTGCCAGTGCCCTGTTGTTTGGGGGGCTGTGTAATATCCGGAATGTCGTTCCCTTCTACTGTTGTCTTTTGGAACTTGGCTGACTTTTTATACATTCTAATTTTTTGACACGAGCTTTAGACTCAGTCCATACACTTCCCCAAACTGGTCCTGTAGGCGCTTTGGCGGGGGCAGGGGAGGGGTGGGCGGAGGTGGGTGGAGCGGCCATGGGGAGGTGGGGAGTCACTTTCAATGTATAGATTAATCTCTTTATGACAGTGACTCCGAGTTGCAGCTTTAATTTAATCTTTTCTCTTACAGATGATATTAACCGTGTTCTTGAGCAACAATGAACAGATTTTAACAGAAGTTCCTATAACACCAGAAACAACATGTCGAGATGTTGTGGAATTTTGCAAGGAACCCGGAGAGGGCGGTTGCCACTTGGCCGAAGTGTGGAGGGGAAATGGTACGTGTGAGACTCTGCGGCGATGGCTGAGGACATAAAGTTCAACGTTCATCAAAGCACAGGATGTGTTCTAGTTCTTCATTATTTGTGGTAATAAGGAACTAAGTGATTAAAGTAAAAACTAGTGTTCTATTACATGGGGATAGGATTTTACAAATACTTCAGAAAAAGGCACGCCATGTGCTGGCCCTTGCCGCAGCGTCGGGGATGAGCAGGGCAGGGCGGCCTGGCCCTGCGGGGCCCCTCGGTGCCTCTGCGGACCCCGCGCACGCCCTCTGTCCGAGACCTCGCAGCGTCGTGCCGGAACCAGTCCACTTGTCCCCCTACTCTTCCCTTGCGGATGACAGCTTCAGGGAGGCGGAAACATTGTTTCCCTGGGTACAAAACCCTCTAAATAGGAGGCCTCCATAAATACTTACTTATTAAAGTGGGAAGAGTAAATCCTGGTGCCGCATGGAAGGACTTTGTCAGGTAGCTGGGCAGTGTGGGTAATGTGATTAGTGAATACAGAGAATTCTGCCAGGTAATTTGGACTCTTAACAGAGGGCTGGCTTTCGGTGGGATGGGGTAGACTAAGCGAGGGCAGCGGCGGGGAGGGTGCCCCGAGACTGGCGCAGGGAGGCAGGCGGCAGGCAGAGGCCGGGCCGTGGGAGGCGCTGTGCCCGCGCTGGAAAGTAGGAGAGGCCCAGGGCGGCGCCTCCTGTGTGCGGTGGCGAGGAGAGGCGCCTCCAGACGGACTCCTCTAAGGGCGCGTCGGGATAATCAGTGAAGTCTTACTTGTGCTTTTTTTTTTTTCTTTACATTTTTCAAATTGAGGTAGAATTGACAACATTACATTGGTTTCACGCTACAACATGATTCAAAATTTGTACATATTGCCAAATGACTGCCACTGTAAGTCCAGCTTGTGTCCATGACTGTACAGTTACAGGACTTTTTTTCTTGTGATGAGAACTTTTAAAATCTACTCTCAGCAACTTCCAAATATGCAATAAAAAATATGGGACGCTTCCTGAATTGGAATGTTATCTTTGCACAGGGCCGTACTAATCTTCTCTGCATTGTCCCGATGTTAGTATGTGTACTGCTGAAGCGAGTGCTTTTTAAATTTCTTTTACTCGTAGGTGACATACCACATCACATTAGTTTTCAGCATACGACACGATGACCGGACACTTTGTCCCTTACGGAGGGCCCGCCGCGGGGAGTCCCGGGCCCGCCTGGCCCCCACAGGGCGGCCGCGGCGTTGGCTGTGCTCCCTGCGCCGCGCGCCACAGCCCTGCGGCTGACTGCGTAGCTGGCGTTCTGGCCCCTCGGCCCCTCTGCCTTCTTCGCCCAGCCCCCGAGCCCCTCCCGTCTGGCAGCCCTCAGTTTATTCTCTGTATCTGAGAGTTTATTTCTGTTTTGTTTTGCTTTTTAGACCCCACATGGACGTGGAATCGTGTGGTGTCTTTCTCTGTCTGACTTATGTCACTTAGTGTTAATGGCCTCTAGGCCCATCCATATTGTCGTGAATAGTTGGGTTTCTTTCTTTTTACTGCCAAGTAATATTCTATTGTATACACATACCACACCTTCCTTACCTGTTTCATCTATCATTTCCAACAGAGGTGAGACCGTTTCTGTCCTTGCCCTCAAGTGAGCTGAGTAAGGCCGCACTTGGCCACACACGCAGAAAGGTGAAAGGGCAATAGCACGGAGCTCACGTTTCTGGGAACGATAGGGTTTTCTTCTTTATGGAAATCTTGAACGTATCTAGGACATCTTGAATGTATGATAGAACTGAAGCTCACCAAATTCTTCCTCGCGAATGAAAGTCAAGTTCTCAGGCTGAGCAGAAGGGAGGAAAGATGCCGCTCAGCTTTGTGCTGCCACTCCCCAGACTGTTTTCTACAAGCCTCGGGGCTTGCTGATAACCCTTCCTCACTTTATTTTTCCCTTTTTTTAATTTTAAAGAAGATTTTATTTATTTTTACAGGGAAGGGAAGGGAGGGAAAGGGAGAGAAACATCCATCAGTTGCCTCGCATGCACCCCCTCCTGGGGACCTGGCCCGCAGCCCAGGCCTGGGCCCTGACTGGGGATCCTCCTGGGGACCTTTCGGTTTGCAGGACGATGCCCATCCCACTGAGCCACACCAGTAAGGACTCCTTCCTCGGTTTTAAACACAAGCATTAGGGGGAGTATTCCAAGATTTCCATTTTCCCCCCTTTGAGATAAAATTCACTTAGCATAAAAATCACCATTTTAAAGTGTAAACTGAGTGGTTTCTAGGACATCTGCAGTGTTGTGCAACCATCACCAGTCTCTGTACCTCCCCGTTCCTCCTCCCCCAGAGCCAGGCGGCCACTGTGGTACTGTCTGGCTTTATGTATTAGATATTGCAGGTGCCTCGCAGAAAGGGGACCATACAATGTGGGCCTCTTTTGTCGGGCTCCTTTCACTTAGAATAATGTCTTCAAGCCTCATCCGTGTTGCAAGCATGTTATCAGCACTTAATTCCTGACTCTTGGCTGAATAGTAGCCACCGTCTGATACACCGCGTCTTCCTCCTTCATCTGTCAGTTACTGGGCATCAGGGCTGGCCTTTGGCTGCTGTGAGGGATGCTGCGGTGAACGTTCATGTTCCAGTGTTCGTGTCGATGCACTGAATTGCCAGGAGGCGTGCACGAGCAGCACGTGTAGCGTTGCCAGCAGCAGCAGCAGCAGCAGCGGCCGACCCGCGGGATGGCGTGTCTGCCGGGAGAGTGGGCGGGCTCCGTGTGAGGGGCGCTGCAAAGGGCGGCTCCGCCAGCGCCGCCTGTTGAGCGCTGGAAGCCGCGTTTGTGTTCACTTCCTGTGTTCAGTTGTGACCTGCATGATTTCGACTCATACTCCTGCTTTTATTTCATTGAAGTAAAACACTCATGCTTGTGACAGTCTTGAATTCTAATCAATGTGTATATTTATTTAAATTTTTTATTGTTTACTTTTGGTAGGAAGTAGTCTGTTTCTGAGAGAAATAAGCGGTGTTTTTTTCCTAGAGCGTCCCATACCCTTCGACCATATGATGTACGAACATCTTCAGAAGTGGGGGCCGCGGAGGGAGGAGGTGAAATTTTTTCTTCGACATGAGGATTCGCCAGCTGAGAGCAGTGAACAAGGTAGATAACTGCTTTTCCCCCATTTGTTCATTTTTGCCGTAAAAGTTAATTTTAAAAAATAGGCATTAAATTATTGATGCTGTTTCCTCTTCACTCACGGGGTGAGCAGAAGGGCTGGTGTCCCCCTGTTGCCACTCCTGACGGTGGCCTCCCGCTCCTCGGGCCCAGGCCTCGCTTCCTGCTCAGGCCTGTGAGGAGGGCACCTGCCCTCTAGAGGAGTTGGGTTTGATCAGTGCCAGATGGATCAAATATCTGTATTTTAAGAATAAATACATCCACGCCCTGGCCGGTGGCTCCACGTCCTCATACACCAAGGCTGCAGGTTGGGTCCCCGGTCAGGGCACGTAAGGGAGTCAGCCAATGAGCACATCAGCAAGTGGAGCAACAGGTTGATGTTTCTCTCTCTTTGTAAAATCAATAAATTAAAAAATTTTTTAAAAGAATAAATAAAACCATGAAAGGATTAGAAGACTTCTGGGAAGTATGTTTAAAAAAAAACTTTTTTTATGGTGAACAAGACCTTTCCAAGTGTAACAACAGTAAGCCATAAAAGGCAAGACAAACTGAATTGTTAAAAAACAAAATAAAACTGTGCATGGTGATAACCACCCTAAGCAATTTCAAAGACAAATTATAAGCTAGGAAACAGCATTTATAGTTCATGAGCAAAGCGCTAATTTCTGTTACACAGTCATACTTTGGTACTTGTTGGCTTCAGAACTCATCAAACCCTGTACTTGTTGCATTTTGAGAGGAAAAAAAGTTTCAGTACTCAGTGCTTGCTTGGAATTCATGGCACCTGATAGACCTCACATTAGTCATGACGCTGCCCCACGAGAGAAAGATGCTTCATCATTTCTCTCATTGGTTACGGCACTCGTCCCAAGTTCCGGAACCAGTTAACGGGTACCAAGGTACCACTGTAAAGGGTTCCAAAAAATTATCTCTCTCTCTCTCTCTCACACACACACACACCAGTAAAAACAAATAGAAAAAAAAAACCACATACAAACATGCAGTTCATAGAGGAGGAAATATCTGTGGCTGTGGGTTATAGGAAAAGATGTTCGGCCTTGTTCCTAACAAAGAAAACGCTGAGACTCTGTCCCACCTGCCACACTGGCAAAGATGAGAGCATTTAACGACACGGTGTCTGCAAGGAGGCTGGGGAGCAGGCATGCTTCCACATGGCCGTGGGGGTGTCAGCTGGCAGCTTGCGCAGAGGGCACGTCGGTAACGTCTGTTCTGCTTACAAACGCACAGAACCTTTCACCCAGCAAGCTCGCTTCTGAGAACGCACCCTGAAGCTGTGCCCACACACACAAGCTGGCGTGGACACAGTGTTCCTCACGCAGTGTTCCTGGCAGGCGCAGCCTCCGCCAGGAACCTGGGGCCTGGGCTAAAACTGTGGCTCGCCCAGCAGCAGACGGCTCTGCGGCCCTGAGGAGGCCCTGCGCCCGCCATCCCCTGGACGCGCTGCGTGAGAGAGCACCATGGGAGACAGAGGGCACATGCACTGCCTCCCATGTGACAGGGACAGAAGGAACACGTGTGTCCATATTGGCTCTGCGTGGCCGAAGCGTCTTTGGAGATGAAGAAGCTGGTACCGTTGTGAGCGGGGTGGGGCGGAGGCTGCCCGACCAGGGAGGGAGGGAGGGAGAACGGCTCACGTGCGTCTGTCCGTGCCTCTTGCCTTTTGAACTATGGGAATATACTATCTCTTTCTGAATTAAAATTTAAACAAAAAAAAGGAAATCTTTTTTTCCTGAAAGCATATACACTATACAGTGAAGAGACCCTTAACTTGTTATTTAACAGTGATTGTGGATTACCTCTGATGTTTAAAAATAAACAAAAAGATATCCTTCTGTAAAAAAGATTTCTTTATGCAAGTTATCCCTCTTTGTTTGTATTTTATATTAAAGGACATTTTGCCCCTGGGACGAGTTACTCCCTGCTCCAAGGTCATCTTCCTAACAACTCCGCTGCAGTGCTGTGTTGTACAGCGCGCTGCCGCCTCTGGCTGTTAGTCTGCTGGCCGCTGGCCATCCGGGGGCAGGCGACCACGTGTCCAGGGCCAGCTCTTCACCCACTTGCACCTTTGACAAGGGCCCTGCCTCTGCACCAAACTCTCCTGCCAAGGATTCGCTGGCCACCCCTAAAGTGCTGCTCTTGTGCTAAGAATTTATTTGAACTCCCTGCCTGAGCTCTGCAAATATGCATGCCCTGCCTTCCCTAGCTGTGTGTAAATAGTCCCGCTGTCACTTTCATTAGTAGGGCGTGTGACCTAACACATCGTTATGTCCTTCATGTCCTGTGGTGGTGGGGTGGGGGAAGGTCTTTTTTATCTCACTTTATAAAGTATAGAAGTGTAGGGATGCTTAAGAGAACCGTCTGGAGTCATCGCGACAGCGTGTCATTTGTGAGGCGGTCCCCCGGTAATCCCGCACCCCTTGGTGCCACAGCGGTCACTGCGGCATCATTGGCCGCGTTCCCCGTGCTGTGGCTGTTCTGTCACTGGTGATTTGTGCGACTTAGTCCCCTCCGTCTTTTTTGCCCAGTGCCACGACCCCCTTCCGTCTAGCAGCCTTCAGGTGGTTCTCTGCATCTGTGAGTCTGTTTCGGGAGCGGGGGGTGTTGGTTCCTTTATTTTCTTTCGATTACACGTGTGAGGAAGATCACATGGTGTTTGTTTTCCTCCACCTCACTAACTTTACTCAGCATGATACTCTCTGGGCTCGCCCGTGCTGCTGCAGAGGGGAAGGTTCCGTTGTTTGTGTAGCTGAGTGACAGTCCGTTGTCCTTGCACCGCATTTTCTTTTCTGTTCGTCTGCTGACGGACACCGAGGCGGCCTCCACACGCCGGTTACTGGGATGGCGCTGCCGTGCATGGAGGAGTGCTTATTCTCTTTCAGACTGGTGTTTTGGGGTTCTTTGGCTAAATACTCAGAAGGGGACGTTCCTGGGCCCTAAGGCAGTTCCATTTTTTATTTTCGAGGCAGCTCTGTACCATTCTGCATAGTGGGTGCCCCGATCCGCACTCGCACCAGCAACGTGTGAGGGTCCCTTTCCCCACATCGTTGCCAGCACTTGTTGATTCATTGATGACAGCCACGCTGGCAGGCGTGAGGCGGTGACTGTCCCTTCTTCCCCTCTTGCACCACATCCTTCCTTGCGTAGTCACGCTCCCGTGACTGACTCAGAATCTGCCCCCCGACCTGGGGTGCTCTGCCTTCTCCTCTGCTTCTCTGCCTGTGCTTATGCACATTCTTTTTAAAAAAAGATTTCACTTATTTATTCTTAGAGGGGATGGGAGGGAGAAAGAGAGGGAGTGAAATACTGATGTGCAAGAGAAACATCGATTGGTTGCCTATTTTCAGTATCGCCTCCACCGCCCGCCCCCCCCGGGACCCTTTTTAAAAAAATTCTTGTTCCCTCAGCTTCTGTTATCAGCTCACTGTACATCTGTTTAGGTGCTGTGTACGTCTTCACTTTACACACACAGAGTGCGATTCTTTTCTTTCTCTCCCAAGAACCGACCTGCGCCCCTTGGGGGCGCCTTCACTCTCTTTAAGAGCGTGCAGTTTAAAGGAGAGCAGTACTCCCATCCTACAGTCTTTCTTCAAATTTTTCAAAGTAATAGGTGGGACATAGAAACAATGTTTGCTGTCTTTTTCGAACACTAGGTCCATGGCCCTTGGGAGCCAGCGCTCCAGGCGGTAGAGCAGGCGTGGGTGTGCGGGTTCTCCAGGCGGCCCCAAGTAAAAGCTGGGGGGTGGCGAAGGGAGGGCGCAGGGTTTGGATGCCTGGTGACAGTCGCGCCTGCGACGTCAGGCACCCCTGGTGCATCTGTGTAAAAACAGGACAGGACACACAGAGAATTTTTCCAGTTTAACGATGAAGCCCTTTTTAAAAAAATGTTTTAATTTGTACGGGACAAGGAACCGCTGACCGCCCAGACGGAAGCAGTGCCCCGCCGGGCTCCGCCCTGCCGGGGAGGGCCGGCTCTGTGCGCCCGCGTTCCCCGTGCTGCTGTTGGGCTCCGTTTAGTTCCCGCACAGGAGACCCTCAAGGATTGGTGATAAGAAACTTCATTTGGTAGAATACGCAGTACATAAAACTTACCAGTTTGACCATTTTTAAGTGCTAGAAACCCGTTGATGTAAGTCAATTTCAAGATTCTGAAATAGAATGTGAGGTGAAAAAATTTTATTTAAACAACTTTTTACATATATGTACACAGATTAATTGTAAAACATTTTTCAACTGTATGAAGTCTTGAGTTGTTCATCCTGGTGTTTTATTCTTGTGTTCGGTAAATATTTGAATAAGTGAAAACATGGACGAACGCTGTTTTTTAGTATGTCTTTTAGTAAGTTTGGTCCTCTCATTTCCTTAGGTGGCCGTCAGACCCAAGAGCAAAGGACCCAGAGAAATGTAATAAATGTACCTGGAGAAAAACGTACTGAAAATGGGGTAAGCAACGGTGAACTATGTGGAAATTTTTAAAAAGCTTTTTACAAGTACTAATTAGTTTCGGTTATATTCTATTTTTAAAAATAGCCCTGGCTGCTGTGGCTCAGTGGACTGAGCGCCGGCCTGCAGACCAAAGGGTCACCAGTTCCATTCCCAGTCGGGGCACAGGCCTGGGCTGCGGGCCGGGTCCCCAGCAGGGGGCGCGTGAGAGGCAGCCACACATGGATGTTTCTCTCCCTCTTTTCCTCCTTCCTTTCTCCCTCTCTAAAAATAAATAATTTTTTAAAAAGAATTGTTTTTTACTAGAAATTATCACTTCTGTTGACTATTTCAAACCCTTAATGAAGCTGTGTAGAGGCAGTCACCGAGCGGCTCACAGGCCCACACCCGGGTGTGCAGAGCCGTGCCGGGCCCGCCCTGGCAGCTGGCGGGCGCGGTGTGCGGGCTGTGGCGAGCAGGCAGACGGGCTTTGTGTCTGCAGTGCTGGTGTCTCGACCTTTCTGTCTGGCTGTGAAAGACCCCTGGCCAGTGGGTTGATGCCGCCCTCATAGTGGCGGGCAGGAGAGAGAGCTCCCTTTGCCCCCTGGGGTAGCGCTGGTGGCAGTCCCGACGCCGGGCGCGGCGAGGGTGTGCGGAGGGGCTCTCGGGAAGAAGTGCTGGTGCGCGATGAAGGAAGGAGCAGGCAGGGAAATCTCCAACACGGTCGTTCCCAGAAGCGTTAGTAGTAACTATAACAAATAGTGTTAAAGCTAGAGAATTAGCTCCTTTTTCTGGTTCCGACTCTGACCAGGTATGCAGTCTCCTTCCTCAGTGTGGTGCTCGGCACAGCTGGACACAGTGGGTGGGGGGTTACAGGTCTGGGACGTGCGGGGTCCAGATCCAGGCCTGGCGCCTGAGCTCCCTAGCTGGCCAAGTCTGACCGAGTTATGTTGCCTCTCCGCTCTCCAGCTTGCTGTTACTGAGTTCTAGTTCAGTTGCTTTATCAGGTACCATTGAGACTTTAAATGGTATACTTAAATCTCTCTTTCTCTATTCTGCCAACTTTAAGTCCTATCTCTAGACCTTCCTCCCTGTAAGATGAGGGTGCTACACACCCCCCGCCCCATCTCCCCACCCACCAGCCCTTCCCGCTGTACTTCTGTGTTGCCGAGGTTGGCAACATGTATGTGCTGCTCTCTAGCTGTAATTGAGCCTTTTGTGCTCTGTAGGTTGGTTGTAAGGTTTAAACCATGTACTAGTGTTTATTATTTTAGATTCTGCCGCTGTCCACTGCAGAGGCAAGTGGCACACTAGGTTATATGTCCCTCTCTCCGGTTCCAGCGCCCTAACCCTCCTGCCACTCAGCAGGACTGTGGGCAGCGTCAAGGTGGTGGATTCTCCCCGACCCTCCACTTTCTCAGGGCCTCTCCTCCAGTGCTCGCCTGCCATCTGACACACTTGTGCAGTCCTAGGCCAGGGCCCCGGGGGCGGGGCCCCGCATACCTGCGCCAGGAAGTCTTGGATAAAAGGCCCAGACGCATCTGGAGTAGGACCTGGAGGCCGCGTCGGCCTCTCCTGCCCTGCTGAGAGGGGAGCCCCGGGCCGCGTGCACTCAGTGCCACGAGCACCCGGACTGACTTGTACGACTGAGTCTGGCAGATTCTTTTGAGTTGTGAGATTTCCCGAGACCTGAACTTCAGGGGAGGGGAACTAAGCGCACCGGGCAGGCGTCGTGCTGGGGGTCCGCACACACGTGAAGAAGGGTAGGGGCGTCGGGGGAGGGCTCCGGGCCACAGTACAGGGAGCTCTGCGGCCCGGCGTGGGGGCCTGGGGTCTTTCCTTCCCGATGAAGTTGTTTCTTGTGGACATGGAGACAGTGTTTGCATTTCAGGATCAACAAAACTGAAACCAAAATTAAATGTGTTTGTGGCCTTTATATGGCTTGTAATTAGAGGAAGGTGGAGAGCTTGTCTGGAAGTGTGACTCCTGCTGGAAGCATCACATCAAAGGCGTTGCTGTGTTTTATGGCATGCGCACCTGCCTCTTAAGCCTAATAACACATTGCCTTTGTAAAGCACGTTATTGTCAAAAAGCACTTTATTTTAGTACAATTTTAAAGCTAATAAGATATTAAAAACATCTTTCTCCAGAAATGGTTTTGTGTATACCCTGGCCGTAGAGCAATGGCGCACAGAGGCTTGCAGCCTTGTGGGTGGACGGCAGCCAGGAGTGGGTGAGCCACAGCCGTGGGGCCACGTGTGGGCTGCACCGCGTGACTCATGCCCCCGAGCGGCTGCCGGGCCGGAGCTGGGGAGGCTCTGCTCTCTGAAAACTGCGGGTCAGCGAGTCCAGCTGCCTGGGAGGTAGAGGCCCGGGCCCCTGGCAGAAGTCTGGGGTGGGCCTGGGACCCTCTCTCCCTGCTGGGTTTGGGAACCCCAGGCCACATGCACACGTAAGCTTCCAAAACTTGTTTGCCCCACAGAATTTTGAAGACCTGCTTTGACTTTATCCTATGAAGGCAAATTGACTTATTCCCACTGTATGTGCCTGTGCTGGGGGTGTCCGGGACCACCCCCACTGTCCCTGATTTACTGGGGGGGCTCACAGGACTCGGGGCTCGTCGTCCTCGTGCTGGTGAGGTCAGCACTAGAGGTGGCGCATGGGGGGCGCAGTCTGCAGGGACGGGGGCCCCGGTTGCCGGGCTCCGCTGCTGGTGCGCCTCACGGGACCCGGATTCCGCCAGCAGCGCCCAGCGACCACCGTGCGGGGCAGGGCCCCCAGGGGAGCTCACTGGAGCCCCAGCGCCTGGGGCTTCTGCTGGGTGCTGCTCCTGTCGGCAGCCTCTGCCCAGGAAACGCAGAAACCCCAGGACCCACCCACCCACCGCCACAGGAAAGCAGGAGCTCCGTGCCTCCTCGTGTTTGCGCAGACAGCCTAGGCTCCGCGGCCACTCATACGAGTGCTGGGAAGAGCGGGAGCCTCCCCCGGGGGGGGGTCTGGGGGCAGCCAGGGCCAGCCCAGCCCGCAGGCCTGCCCGGGCACAGGGCCTCAGGCAGCACTGTCTCACGCGCACGTCCTGTCAGCACCCCTCCCGCTTTCCTCAGCCAGCCAGGCCGAAGCCAGAGTCACTTTCTGCTTTAATCCTGTACGTCCAGTGAGTTGCCAAGGTCAGCTGAGCCTTCTTCTTGTTTCCTCCTAAGAGCTTCATAGTTTTGGCTCTTGCATTTAGGTCTGCAACCCATTTTGAGTTACTTTTTGTGTGTGGTGTGAGGTAGAGTCCAAATTCATCCTGTTCCCCACAAACACCTGGTTGCCCCAGGACCATTCAGTGAAAGGGCTGCTTTCTCCCCACGGAGCTGCCTTGGCCCCTTGGTTCAAGCAGGTGACCATAAATGTGAGCGTCACTTCCGGTGACACATTTGTTATCAACATGGTCCCTCTGTCCCCCTGTTGTCCACATGGCAGCCAGGACTCAACTGCGCTGCCCGCCTCCCGGGCCAGGTTACGCTGTGGCTGTCCCGCGGGTGAGCTCCTAGGCTCCCTCCAGGGTCAGGGGAGGCCGTGCGGACCCCACGGCGTCTTCAGTGGCCGCCCGTGGTCTGCCTGTGGGGGTGCCCTCCGCTCCGTCCCTTTCCTGGAGTCACGCCCCGGTTCTCTTCTCCGCTTGCAGAGCTGCGGGGGTTGAACCGGGTGGTGTGTCCAGTTCACTGTTTCTGGCTCTAGGTTTGTCTCCGATCCGCCAGGTCGGTCTCTTCCCACCCCTTCTCTTTCATGCTTCCTGGCTTGTTTTGTTGTCTCTCCTCTGTTATGTTTGTTTGTGGTTTTATATTGTCTGATGTTGAAAATCCTTTTACTGTCATAAGCAGAGTTGTGTTATTTAATGATATGAGGGTTAAATCTTCATTTTGAGCAGAATTAGGTGTGGCTTTCTTTTACTTTCTCCTGTTGGGAATTGTAGAATTTACTGATTCTGAGGATTGGTATCTATCAACAATTCTGGAAAATTCTCCATCATCTCTACAGGTATTCATCTATATCCTTTCTGTTTTCTTCTCCTGAACTCTGATGAAACCACCTAGCTTAGAAGTCTCCCTTTATTCTTTTAGAAACAATTCTACCCAGGTTATGTTGATATGAGACAGACATTATTATAAAAGCCAGGTGTTTGGTGGCAGCTACTTGCAGTCTGTCCGGAATCCGCAGGGAAAGGAAAGCGGTGCTGGGAGGTGGGTGTGTAAGCAGCCAGGTCACAGTGCACTGTGACAAGTGCCGTGGAAGTGGAAAGAGGCCCTGGCACAACAGGACCGGGCCTGGGTGGCTTCCGGAGGCGGAGCTCTGCCCAGAGGAAGAGCCTGGAACGTCGGTGGAGCTGCGAGCCTGCGGGCCAGGCTGGGGGGCGGGAGGAGGCGACGCCCAGGAGGGGGCTGCTGAGCAGCAGATCTTCGCTGTGCTGGGAGCCTGGGCTTGACCGGGCAGGGTTTTAAGCAGGAGAAAGACCCCTCTGGTGCTGGTGTGAGGGTCTGGGGCGGCTGGGGTGGGGGGTGGGTTGGCAGGGAGACTGGAGGCAGGGGTGGGGGGGGCCTGCGTGAGGCCGTTGCGGGTGTGCCGGCGGAGAGCCGTGTCCTCGAGGCTGCGCGCCTTCAGAGCCCGCACGGGCAGGAGCGCTCAGGGCTGTTGAGTCGAGGCTTGGAGGCGCCCCGGCCGGCGCCGCTGCTGGGAAGAGCCGCTGCTGGGGGACGGCCTGGCGGTCCTGACCAGCTCACAGACTGGCCTCTCTCCACAGAAATCTCAAAGGAGACATTTCATTTTACGCGAGAACTATCCGAGAGGAGAAATTCCTCTCAACAAAAATGCTCACATCGGAGGCTTTAAAATGAGTTCATTTTAATTCCTTTGCATCAGCCTTTATGAAATTGTTGCAAGAAAGTCGAAGAGGGAGTCCGGCCTTTGTCGCCTCCTTGGGAATAACGGCAGCGATGGAGGGGGCCGCCTTGGGCCACCTGCCTCCTCCTCCACGCAGCCCTTGGGGTCGCTGGGCCGGTGACGCCGCTCTCTTGTCATTTCTTACCATCTTCCGAAGGCGAAGAGGCACCTGGGGTTTCAGTCTCCTCTGTGCTGTATTTCTTTATTGCTATGCGCTGGAATCAAATCTTTTGTTATGTCTTCCAAGGGGAGGCCAGATGAACCCTTTCCTGTTAGGCTGGCCCATAT
This sequence comes from Pteronotus mesoamericanus, assembly GCF_021234165.1. Taxonomy (NCBI): domain Eukaryota; kingdom Metazoa; phylum Chordata; class Mammalia; order Chiroptera; family Mormoopidae; genus Pteronotus; species Pteronotus mesoamericanus. The sequence goes on along the minus strand of NW_026555082.1, from coordinate 2,741,284 downwards.
GGAATTATTGGTGTTTGACCAGTTTTGATCTACAGAAACAGCATGTTCTTGCAACTCGGACTAACAATAAAATCCACAAGCGTCTACTGTTTGGACAGTGACATGGTACAGGGGGCCAACGAGGATCAACAGTGGGGCCTCCGTGTCAGCCTGGCGAGCGCAGTCAGGGGCAGAGCCTCCCGGGTGACAGGGAGGGCGCGCGGCTGCTGCCAGGAGCCCGTGGGCTCGGGCATCCCTAGGTGTCTGATGTGTAGCAAGTGCTCTAGACTCATCCTGTCTCTAGAACTCAGAGTTTCTTAAAAGTACTGAGTTTCCCGGCTCCAGAAGCGCTACCAGATCGCGAGTGTCAGGACGGTAGCGTGAGAGGCCCCTCGGGAGCAGGAAGAACCCCAGGAGGCAGGTCTGTAGGGTAGGCCGTGGGGAGAGTGGGGGACAGGTGCTGCCCTGAGGGCGATGGGAACGGGAATGCGGGCCAGGCCCGGGGCAGAGAGACCAGCCAGGGGCAGCCGTCAGCGCCCGTCGGCCGTGCCAGAGCCGGGCGGCGGTGGGGACTGAGGGAGCACCCGGGCGGCAGAGAGGGCAGGGCTGGCTGAGGCCGTGCGGAGGTTGGCGACCCGCAGGCAGGGCACCCAGGCAGGACTGGGACCCTGGCCGCGGAGCTGGCCTGGAGTCCCTCCGGAGAGGCCTGAGCGGCCAGGCCCGCCCGCAGTCAGGCGTGTTCTCGTGGACACTGAGTACAAAGGGGAGGGGAGGGCAAACTAAGCAAAAAAATAAAAGCTAAACAAAAGAGCGCTTCACAACAGGTGGAAGTGGCCCACGTGCACGATGACCAGAAGGTAGTGGAGAACGTCCCCCCTCCTCGTGGCTGGGCGCCTGTGCTTGGAGCACCGCTCTGCACTCGTCCAGGCGTGACGCAGCGGCGGAGCGGCGCCATGTCCGGTTGTCCGACGATGAGCAGTTGCGGTGTGTCAATCAGTGGCTGTTTATTTGCCTGAAACTGAAATGTCAAAATATCGCTTCCTGTAGAGCATTACTTAATATGTTTTTGGATGAGTTTCTGTACCAAAAAAAAAAGTTGTCTGGAAAATGGCCTAATTTTTCAAGAACCATGGTAGCGAAGGGTCCTTCACCTGGCAGCTACTGCGCAAGTGGATGAATCTGTTTCTCTTCCTTTCCACTGGTGAAACTGCAGCCTTTGTGAGATTTTGTCACATTCTGGAAAACACCCTGGATACAGGCTGGCAGCATGTTCCAGTCGCACATTAGACAGCATGGATGCACAGCGGAGCCTTCTTACTAGTGTTTGGAAAGAATAAAAATCTACAAAAACATACCGCCAGCGGCTTAGGAGGGAAGACATGTACATTGTGTAATTGTCTACAGTGGTTTGTTTTGAGAAACTTTATTATATGTTTTTAATAACTGAAATGCTGTAACACCAGTTTCAAAATTATATTTAAAACTTTACCGGAGGAGACAAGAATAACATCTGATTAAAGCCGTGTCGTTGACTGGCTTGTGATCCAAAGATTTCAACTGTAATCATCAAGTGAGTTGTAGTTGTTTCTTAGTATCTTTAAAAATCTAGCTCTTGTAACCCATATTTCAGATACACTTTATCTTCATAGCTTTATGACTCATACACCTAATTAGCACAAGTGAGGCATTAACCCGAGAAATAAGCTTCCTTTTCATATCTAACTTTTGGCAAATCGTGGGCTTAGCTTATTTATTGAAAACCTAATCAGGGTGCCTTTGGGATTGATGGCTTAATTATGGACATTGCTCTACTTGCTTTTTTTCGTTACTTACTGAAACACCATTTCTGTGGAACCCCTTCTTTGCCAAGAGGTTGACATTTTATTTAGGAAGAGGATCACTCACACTGGAGCAAGTGCGGCAAGGACGCGGAGGGGCTAGGACTGCGGCACTGCTCGTGGGAGCGCGGGGTGCCTGGGCTCGTCGGCGAACTGCCCGCAGCCTCTGCGCCCCGGCCGTGCAGCCGCCTGCCCGCTGTGGCCACCCGAGAGAAACCAGGCATTTGTCCGCGTGAGTCCTGGCACGTGGATGTGCAAGGTGCTTTGTCCCTCACAGCCAAAAAGTGGAACCCGCCCAGCTGCCCTTCGGCAGGTGTGTGGGTCAACGGAGCGTGGCCTGTCTGCGTTCCCGGGGCTGCTCAGCAGCAGCAAGGGAGGGACCCAGGTCCTGCGAAAGAAGCCAGACACACACACACAGGCGCACACCGCAGGGCCCCTGCCTCCTGGCGGGGCGGGGGGGGGCGGGCGGGCGCCGCCCAGAGCACGCAGAGCCGGTCGCCCGGCACAGCAGCAGCCCTCCGCCTCCCGGGCCAGCGGTTGGGGGCCGGCCAGGCACAGTAGGGCGCCTTCTGGGAGGACGGACGTGTTCTCCGTCTCCCTGAGGTGGTGGCTATGCTGAGTGCGAAGGTGCTGCTGCCCACGTTGGAGTGTGACCGGGGCACGGTGGGAGGGTTAGGGGGTGCCGAGTCACCACTGCGGGCCCATTCAGCGGGCACCGCTTGTGGCCGCTGACTGGCTGGAGGCTGTGGCCAGGTGCGGTGTGCGCCGCGTGAGTCCGGACCTGCAGAGTCTGGCGTCTCACTAACTGGAGAGTCCCTGGTGTGTAAGTGTTTTGTTAGGTCAGTGCCAGTATTTTGCGTGTAAAAATGTTGTGAGTTAGAGGTATAAAGCCTCATTGTTTCTGCACGCAGATTGGTGGAGGTTTGGAGAAAGAAGGGGATGATAGGACCAGGTAAGTAATTATTGTGCGGGTGTGGGGAGCTTCTGTTTTCTCTGTTCTGGGAGGGTGGGGACGGGGTGTCGGAGCCCTCGGAGGGCCGGAGAAGCGTTCACACGAGCCTGCCGGCTGTCACCAAGAGAAGAACTCTCCCAGCTCACCCGTCCTGGGAGTGGCTCGCCCTCCCTGTGACCTGGGCTTGAACTCAGGAGGTGACTCCTCCAATGAGGGACATTGATGTGCCCGAGGGAACAGGATTTGATTTCTTCTCATTAGATACAATGAAAAGAAACGAGCAAGAAGTATAGTCACAGGTTTGTTCGAATACACTTGGGCCATGTTGAGAATTTAAAATTGTTGACAACGGGGGTAGTTTCCATGAAGAGACTGCGCGATAGGCCCCTCATAAGAGGATTGAGTTTGCAGCAGTTTTTTATTCAGTTAAACTATGAGAAGGTGTTTCTTCTTGCTAAATTTTCACATTGAGCAATTACTGGAATATGTACTAACATGTTGCACATTTGTTGACATACTAGTTTATGGTGGCGTGTATTTTTATAAGCCACTTAAAATACAATTAAATGACTCAGGTCTGTTTACTGGAAAGTAATGCTTCGAGCTGTGCGCTGTGATTTATACAGTTTTCTGTATGTCAGATCTACTTGCAAATAAAGTTTTATTAAATACGTAAGATATCACACCTAAATTACTTGGGACAACATAGTGTGTCTCAGGCTCGTCCTTAGAAGTAACCGACGGCGCAGCGCGTGCAGAGCTGCCTCACTCGCAGGCACAGACGGCGGCACCGCACAGCCAGCGTCTCTCCTGCCCTCTTGGCACGGCTGTTCCCAGCCCTGGTGGGGAGAGGAGATCAAACCAATAGTTGTTTGTGTTTATTTTTAAAGTTGTAACATTGTGAAATTAATGTGAATTGAAAAATTTGTTGAATGGACATAGTTTTTAAGGAGAAGTTCTGAAGGTTTCCAAAAATACTTTGCATCATGATTGGAACGTCTCAGCAGGTGGGAATTAGCGAACCTTTATTAACGTAAAAACAAGTTTCAGGAATTTTTGATGGTTCTGCCTGGCCTTTTTTTTTTGTAAAGTAAACAAGCTTCTTTCAAATGGGAGTTGCGGTGGCTTGGCTGTTGACAATGCTTGGTCCACGCCGCTCGCTCTGGGTCTCAGATGAGCAGAATAGGGCTCCAGTTGAGACTTGAACAAACTCTGGCCCCGTGTTCCAAGGGTCCGGAATGTGCTCGAGCTCGGTGCGGCCTGGGGGAGGCTGGGGTCAGAGGGACAGGGTCGGAGCCTCTGTGGAGAACTCCAGAGGGCGGCTGGGTGGCAGAGGCGAGGGCACAGGCCAGTCCGGGAGCAAAGAGCCGGGCGCTGCAGGGGCTGTGCCTGCGTGGTGAGCGCGCGGAGCGGGTGGCGGGGCACCGGCCTGGCCAGGCTGAGCCTCCTCTGTGCTCGGCTCTGGGCCCGGGCCCGGGCCAGCTCCATCGTGCAGAGAGCTGGCAGAAAGGCTGCGACGCGGGCGTGCAGGGCGGGCGTGGTGAAGGGCGCGCGCACGGCGGTCCGGACGAGGGCGCTGCGCCCGCCTGGCCGTGCTGGCCGGCTGACCTCAGTGGACGTCCGAGCCCCCGGCGCGCGCGCTCTTGTCTGCCGAGCGGGGACTCAGTGCCTGCCTGCCGGTGTTGCGACGAGGCCTGAATGCGTTCGTAAGTGGAGGGTGCATAGGTCAGCACAAAGCACGAGATGCGCGTGGGGAAAACGCTTCCCCTTGTCGTCGGCAGCAGAGACTGGGGACATGCGCTCGAGCTCCGTCAGCTGCCACTGCCCTAGCTGCTCCCTTGCCATCATGCTCACAGCCCTGCTGCACTGCTGCCAGTCAGCGGTCGGTCCTTGGCGGAGCCCACACATGAGTGTGTTTGGATGAGGTATCGGTATGTTATAACCTTTAATAGTTTCTCGAGACGAGGTGGAGTGAGAGAGCCTTTGTCCTGAGATGTGTGTGTCCTTAAACACTTGGCCTCCCGGCTACTCAGGCGCACCTGTCCATCAGCCAGTGCAGAGGGATGTCACCTCAGCATGTGTCTGAAAGGCTCGGTGTAGCGTTGGGCCTCTTAGTGAGTCCACTAGAAAAACTGCTATTTATACTTAATAAAATCACTCAACACTTAGGAAAGTTCTCATGAGAAAACACACTAATCTGTACTCTGCTGACTTCTAGGGAACCTATTTATTTTATTTTTTGATTTGAGAGAGAGAGGAAGGTGAGAGAGAGAGAGAACACATCAATTTGTTGTTCCACTTATTTATACATTTATTGGTTGATGCTCGTATGTGCCCTGACCAGGGAGCAAACCCACAGCCTTGGTGTGTTGGGACAGTGCTCTGACCAACTGAGCTGCCTCGTCGGGGCCCTGGGAACCCATGTAAAACCCTTCGGCGTGTGCTTCCGACACCGGGGCGGCGGGGGTGCAGACAAGCACGCCAGCCTGAGCCTGTGCTCCCCTCTGCAGGGCGGACACCCGCGAGTCGAGCTTACCCTCTCGGAGCTCCAAGATATGGCGGCCAGGCAGCAGCAGCAGATCGAAAGTCAACAGCAGGCGTTGGTCGCCAAGGTGAGTGTTAAAAGCAGAGTGGACAAACATTCAAAAAGCGTGTTCCTTTGCTGTTACTTTAGATTGGGGTCAGCACATTTTGGGGCCACGCTCCTCAGTAGGACCAGGCCACGGGAAGCGCCGCGTGACCATTGCCGCCTCCGTGGCAGTAGGTGGACAGCATGCTGCCGCCTCCTGCAGCGGGGCGGGCGGCGCAAGAGCAGCTCCCCTTGGTCTGCTTGCTTATACGTGAGCGCGCCCCGTACACAAACACACACCCCCCCCCCCCCAACCCCCACCCTACCCACGGGAAGGGGCAGGCCTTCCCCCCGCGTAGGCAGGACTTGCAAAAAGCATGTTTTCCCTGGCATTGCCTGTTCCCTGTGGGTGCTCCCGGCTGGTGGTGTCCGCTGCTCCGTGTCCTAGAGGAAGCCGGCGACCCCCGCCAAAGGTGCCGGCCGTGGGCCCCATGGCAGTGACCCTGGGTCTGCAGGCTTCCCCTGCTGCCACTCGGCCGGAGCTTGTCTGGTTTATTAAGGGGGGGCGTAAGTTAGCACTCGCTACGTAGACGAGTTCTGTATTTGTTGTTGACTCTCTGTAATAGGAGGACTTAAAATTTTCCTAAATGGTGGTTTAGTCACGGATTAAAAATAAAAAATCAGACCGTCATCCATGCCTTCTGGAAGTGATTTCGTGTTGTAATGATCTTAAATGTCCTCAAGCTGCTGTAAAGAGAACGTGTAAAAGCATTACTGCCTAGGCTCTAACTGATTTCTCTGGAGAGAGATTTTTTTAAATTTCTTTTTTTATTTTTCCACTACAGTTGACATACAGTATTATATTAGTTTCTGGTGCACAGTATAATGGTTTGACATTTATATAACCTACAAAGTGATCTCCCTGGAAAGGGTGTGACCCACCTGCCACCGTAGTTATTGCGATATTATTGACTGTGTCCCTGTGGTGGACTTCACATCCCTGTGGCTCTTTTGATAACTGCCAGTTTGTGCTTCTTAACCCCTCCCCTTTCCCCCCACACCCAGCCCCCTCTTCCATGGCACCTTCAGTCTGTTCTCTGTATCTGTGAGTTTGTCAAATTTGTTTCTTTATTTTTTAGATTCTACATATAAGTAAAATCTGTAGCTTTTTTAAATAACAAAGTGGCCAATCCAGCTGTTTTCATTTATTGAATGCCTGTATAATTCATTGTGTTATCCACTTTTATGTAAATAATAGGTTAAGTTGGACTTGTTTTTAAAAGTTGTCTTGTAAAGTTTATTGGATTTATAAGAATAAAAAACAGCCCGGGCTGGTGTGGCTCAATGGGTTGAGTGCTGGCCTGTGAACTGAAAGGTCACTGGTTCGACTCCCAGTCAGGGCACAGGCCTGGGTTGTGGACCAGGTCCCCATTTGGGGGGCTTATGAGAGGCAACCAGTTAATGTTTCTCTCACACATCAATGTTTCTCTTCCTCTGTTTCTCCCTTCCTCTCCCTCTAAAAAAATAAAATCTTTTTTTTTAAATGAAAAACTATTAGAAGTTTAATCAGAAAGTATTTCATTCTGTTAATAAGATTTCTAAGATGAAATGTACATAGTACTATGTAATCATAACATTTTCTAATTCTTTTTATTTCCTTTCTAAAAAATTGATCCAAAGGTATTACTGTTAAGAAAATTCTTAGGTGTTTTCATGGTGTGAACCACAAGTTCCCACTGGCTATGCCCGTGCCCTCCTGTGGGGCAGCGTGTGGGCACTGCACAGTCACACAGCTGTGTTCTGTGTGTGCACATGGGACCATGAGGGTTTGAAGTGGACCGTTATCCTTAAGGTTTGCATTCATGTTGGTGGGGAAAGCTCTCGAAGGATATTGCATGTATTTTTACTTTAGGATTGTCCTGTTCTTGTTTGACTATAAAACGTTCCATTAGTTGGGAAGAAGCTAATCCTGAAGAACACAAACACTTCCTGGACTGCTGGGTGTCACTTGGCACAGTAGAGGTTCACCTCCTTATTGGTCACCCTGTCCCTTTTCAGCGAAGATCCCCAGCTGGTCAGCGCTCACTTCCTTCCAGTTGAACAAGGGGCGGCAGCAGGACACAAGTCTGAGGGCAGGAGCGGGCGGGGGCTCCACAGGCAGGCTGTGGGGAGCTCAGGCCTGCCCGCCTCCCGCTGCGGGGCTCCTGCGGGAGCGGGCGCAGCGCCGCCGGCTCAGGCCTGCGTGCAGAGGAGAACCCACTTGTGAGGGCCCCAGACGCCCCCCACCTCACACCTCTTCATGCACAGTCCTTGCTGTGCGGCGTGACCTGGCATGTGCATGGTCTGGTGCGTGCGTGACTCCACGTGCAGTTCCTTCCCATTAAGGTGGGTGGTGCTGTGGGATCCACTCCAGTTGTCTAGAGTCTAAAGAAACACGCGCACTTCAGTTTTCTTTTTCTTTTTTAAGATTGTTTATTTTTAGAGAGAGAAGGGAGGGAAGAAGGGAGAGAAACATCGACCGGTTGCCTCTCGCATGCACCCAACTGGGGACCTGGCCGGCAACCCAGGTCTGTGCCCTGACTGGGAATGGAATCGGTGACCTTTTGGTTCGCAGGCCTGCGCTCAGTCCACTGAGCCACGCCGGCCAGGGTCCCAGGGTCGTCGGGGGCGGGTGGTCTCCTTTGGTTTTCAAAGTGAGCTCGTTTCCTCTTTCTCCAGGAGCAGCGTCTGCACTTCCTGAAGCAGCAAGAGCGCCACCAGCAACAGTCTGTTTCCGAAAGTGAGAAGCTCCAGAAGTTGAAGGAGCGCGTGGAAGCCCAGGAAAATAAGCTGAAGAAAATCCGTGCCATGAGAGGACAAGTGGACTACAGCAAGATTATGAACGGCAACTTGTGTAGGTGCCGCAGTCCGCTCGCTCCCACGCTCACCCGGCACAGAGGCAGTGGCACGGAGTCCAGCCTCTGCACACTCCCAGTCACGCACCAGGGTCCGATGTGTGGAAAGTGTCCGAGGCTGGCTCTGCCCCCTGCACGGGAAACGGTGGGCTGGGTTAGTGTAGGTGATCGCAGAAGGTCTCTGGTTACATCTGTAACAGCTGCCTTCTGGGGCTCCCTCATTCTGAGGGTCTGCCGTAATTAAACAGCTTACATGGTACCTGTGTGTTAAGAGAAACCATACAAATGCTCCCCTTATACTTCCCTTACTAATCCATGGTGCCTGCTTGGCGTTGCGGTGATACCAGAGCCCGGCCTGTGGTTGCACTGAGACCCCCGAGTGGCCTGACCACGCCTGTGCTGGGGCTGATTGCCCCGGGTGAAGAAGGTTCACTCGTGGGCGCAAATAGGATGGTTCGCCACACGCTCCGATGTTTGAATTGTGCACCTCACAGCCCCCGTGCCAGGCTGGCCCTTGCGGTGCTGGGGCGGAGCGAGATGGGTGGACAGGAAGAAGCTATCACCCCAAAGTAACAAAACTCCGGGGGGGAAAGAATGCCAGCTGAGTGACGTCGTTTTCTTTGGTGGGGGGCGTTTCAGCCGCTGAGATAGAGAGGTTCAGCGCCATGTTCCAGGAGAAGAAGCAGGAAGTGCAGACGGCCATTCTGAGGGTGGACCAGCTCAGCCAGCAGCTGGAGGACCTGAAGAGGGGCAAGCTGAACGGCTGCCCACCCTGCAACGGCCGGCTGGCGGGGCCGGCGGCCGCGGAGCTGAAGAGGCTGTACCAGGAGCTGCAGGTGACTCGGCCGGCTCTGGCCTCTGCGCCGGCTCAGTGGGCACTGGGGCCCAGGGCTGGCGGCGGGCTCCCAGGTTCCAGTGTGGCCGTGGCACCAGACACGTTCAGTACAAAGGAATTTTTAAAGTAGCTCTGAGATACAGTTCACGTAGCATACAGTTCACCCACTTAGTACCATTTAGTGGTTTTTAGTATCTCCCTGGAGTCCCCTATCTACCACTACGGTCAGTTTTAGAACATCTCATCACCCCCAAATAAAGCCCACGTCTCTTAGCCACCCCCCTCCCGCCCTCGGCTGCTCTCAGCAGTCATGGACCTCCCTCCTGTGTCTGTAGACCCGTTGTCCTGGACGTGCCCTCGGCGCGGGCTCGGCTCTGTGCCGCTCGCTGTGCCTGGCTTGCTCACTCAGCATTGTCAATGCAGAGATTCGACACAGGAGTCCACTGGCAATATAATGAACTAGTGAAGAATTCAGCTTTAGATGGTATTTAAGGTGTCTGCGCCAGCTGCTTCGACAAGATGGACGCCTGTTCTTAAGTCCTTGTCTCAGCAAGAGCCGCTGCAGCAGAACGCTGCAGGCCGGGGGCTTCAGCCACAGACACTCGGCTCCCCCGCGCTGGGGGCCGCGAGTCAGGGTCAGGGTGCTGGCGGGTTCGGTCCCCGGCTCGGGGGCGGGGGGGCTGCTTCCTGGCCTGCAGGGGCCACCTTCTCGCTGTGCCCCTGTAGCTCCGGTCTCTCCTCTTCTGATAAGGGCACTTTTAAAAAGAACCCCATCATGGGGTCCCATCCTCATGACCTCATCTAGGCCCCGCCTCCAACCGCTGCGGAGGTGGGGGGCTCCAGCACCTGAACTCCAGGAGGACGCAGACACCCGCCCGCAGGGCCCCCAGACTCACGGTTCTCACAGGGCACTGTCCAGTGGGCGCTTTTTCAAGCCGGAAGCAAGTTTTGCAGTTCTGTTAGCACTTGGCGGAAAAAGTATTATGTCATTTTATGAAATGAGAATGTTTAATTACGGAGCTTAAAACCACTTTTTGTGTTGCTGTTAACATAAATGCATAGAAATGAAATACAAGAACTTAACAGCTTTTAACATCTTTAGCAGTTGTTAAAAGTGGAGGGTTTTTAAGGATTTTGTTGGTCAGGTGTGGTGAATGTACCATATTTATCTTCAGCTGTTTTGACTGGTCCAGTTGAAAAGTGCACCCCTCTGTTGGGGGCTAACACGTACACCCGAGGGGCGAGCACCCCGGGGCCTGTCTTCCGTGCGTGCTACACCGTTCTTGGTCTCTGTCGCCTCCTGAAGTGCTGGTTGCAGCCCATGAAACGATAGGATGTCTGGCTTGGCGACTTAGGCCATCCTCTGTGAACCGCCCGCTGCCTCCGCAGTGAGGCGCCTCGTTCGGTGGACTGTACAGGGTGGAGCAGACACCTGTCCTGAGGTCCCTCGGAGAGGATGTGTTTGGGACACTTGTCACCAAAATGCCATTCCCCAGGCTACAGTCATGGTCCGCATAGTCATTCATTGGTGCTTGTCGTTCCACATGCTCAGAAGAAGACACGCGTTCGCAGAGGTCCGCTCTCTTTTGGGCCCATAAGAAGTGTGTCCTGGCTTACCTGTGCTGCGCTGGTGAACAGCGCATGAGCCGGTCTGTCTGTGCAAACACACACAAGGACTCAGTTCTCTTTTCTTTTTTTAAAGTTTCCCTGGCAGTGTGAATTTGACTGTTGAATTAATGCAAATCATAAAAGTTATATTTTCTATTTTGTAGATTCGTAACCAGCTTAACCAGGAACAGAACTCAAAACTGCAGCAGCAGAAGGAACTTCTAAACAAGCGCAACATGGAGGTGGCCATGATGGACAAGCGCATCAGCGAGCTGCGCGAGCGCCTCTACGGGAAGAAGATCCAGGCACGTGGGGAGCGCGTGTCCGGGGGTTAAGCCGCTGCCGGCGGCCCGGCCCCGAGCCGCACATGTATGCCATTGCCGCGTGCTCCCCATCCGCTCTGGCGGTGGCCGTGAATGGTCCCTGAGCCCTAAACACAGCGGCGGGAGACCGTTCTCTCGGGCCAGTGTCCTGCCGTCTGGACTCAGGCCGCCCCCGGGGCAGCTGGGGCCGCCCCTTCTCCCGGGGGCCCGGTTCTGGAGGCTCTGGCGTTGGCAGCCGGTCCCGGGGCCAGCCCCTTGACCCGCGTGGCTCCGTGTCGTGGCTTTGTCTCACCGGCCCCAGGAATCGGCCCAAAGTGTCCCCGCACGAGCCCCGGTGGAAGGGCTGTGTAAACTCTTGAGCGACGGTCTATACGAAGTGCTTAGCACTTAAAAAAAAACAAACTTTATTTGTTTTGATATTTTGAATTTCAAAGGTAATAAATACTCATTGGGAAAAAGTTTAAACAGCACAGAGCCATTTAAAGGGCAGTGTGGAAGCCCCTTTGCCCTGTTCTCGTTTCTGAGGGATGCCAGCTGTTCATGGTTCCAGTCTTTCGCTTAATGCAGACAGGAGGCGTTTCACCCTTTGTTGACGTGGACCTGCAGGAACCATCTCGCTCGTCCTGCTCCGAACCCAGGCCTTTTGTCAGACTGCAGCGTGGGTGTCTTTCCAGGCCGTCGCTTCCGCGCGTTTGTAACAGTTTGTAACTGTTTGTAACACACCCCGGCCCAGGCCTGCTGTCCCGTGCGTGCCCCAGGTCCTGCTGTTGCTCCCGGCGCCTCTGTGTGCACGGGCCAGGCGGGGGGCTTGTGTGAGGGGGATCGGGGGCTGTTCTGCGCCCTGGCCGGACATGGCTGTGCCCTTCCCCCTGCCATGGCGCTTGGGGTCGAGGGAAGCGGCGCTTGGGTCAGGGCTGGCTGTCAGTCTGCCCTCGGAGTGGCGCATGGAGCGGGCAACCTGGCCCGCTGGGCCGGGCTCCCGAGTTGCCCGTGCTCCCTCAGCAGGCGGTGCTTCCGTGGTTTGGCATGTGTCCTTGTCGGGCCCTGCTGCCTGGAGGGGCTCTCAGGAGGGGCGCTGGCCTCGGGGGCTTTGCCTGGTGGGATGGGCTGGGCGGGGGCTGGAGGCGGAAGGCCGGTCAGTTCTGCGGCGGTCGTAGCGAAGGGTCTCAGGTGCAGAGTCTCTTATTTACAGATTTCTGCTTTTCTTAACCAAGGAGCTTAAAGGTCAGTGGTTAGTCTGTGTAGCTCTGTGACCACGGGTCACGGTTTTCCTCTTGACCTCGATGAGCAACGCAGAGGCCGTGGGAGGGCATGTGCATACTCTCCGTGCCTGCTGGCCTAGCTTCCCTCCGTCCTCGTGTGCCAGGCGAGTTCTCCAGAGAAACAGAACCAGTGGACGGTTCTGGCCAGTGTGGCTCAGTTGGTTGGCACGTCGTCCTGTAAACTGGAAGGTCCCAGATTCAGTTCCCAGTCAGGGCACAGGTCTGGGTTGTGGGTTGAGCCCCTGGTCAGAGCGTGTCGTGTTCAGAGAGGCAACCGATCGATGTTTCTCTTGCAGGGGATGTTTCCCTCTCTCCCGCCTCCCTCCCCTCTCTCTAAAGTCAGTGAGCGTGTCCTCGGGCGAGGACTGAAAAGAAGAACCTGGGTGTGTGTGGGGAGAGATTGGCCGGCAGTCACAGGGAGCCGCAGCACAGGGCTGCGGAGGCTGCGGCCCGAAGACCGAGGGAGCGGCTGCTGCCGCTGGGGTCCTCTTCCTTGGGGACCGTGGTCTTTTTGTTTTTTTAATGCAAAAATTTAGGGTTTTTTTTTTTTTTTTTAATGTTTTTAATTCTCTCTTGAGGATGTGTTTACGGATTTTGGAGAGGACGGGGAGAGGGAGAGAAACATCCGTCGGCTGCCTCCTGTCTGCACCCTTTCGGTGGGCGGACGGCACTGCAGCCGGCCGAGCCGCCCGGCCGGGGCTGTGTTCACTCACTCTTATGGTGGTGGGGGCTGGTGTCAGGCTCTTCTCACGAGGCCTTCGGCTGATTGCACGCGGCCCACCCGCACTGTGGAGCGCAGCCTGCTGTACTCAAAGCCTGTTGATTGAAATGTTCATCTCACACATTACTGTGCTCACAGCAACACCTATCTAGATGTGTTGTCCAAATGTCTGGGCGCCGTGCATCCCCGGCCTGGCCACGCTGACACAGAAAATTAACTATCACCGTCATGGATGTCTGGGTTGATGTTAGTTTGTGCGTTCACTTGATGCCTCAAAGAATCTCTCCTTGAGAAGCTGGCGCTCCTGCAGAGATGTCACTGCCCACAGGTCCCAGGCACCTCTCGGCAAGTGTCAGAGTCATGGACCTTCTCCCCGAAGCGACATGCTCACGCACGCAGAGTCTCGCAGAGGGTGGCAGGAGGTCTGAGCTTCCTCAGGAGGGCCTGGCTGGGGACCCTTGCGGAGTCCGTGGTCCTCGGGTTGCTTCCCCGCAGGGAGCCTGTTGCTGCCGGGCGGGGCGGGGCGGGGCGACACTGGCTGGCCGCAGCTGGGCGTTTTTGCTGAGCGCAGGCGGCACAGCTGCCTTCAGGGGACTGGTCCGAGCCTGGCCTGGTTCCAGGGCTTGTCACCCACTCAGACCTCGCAGCCGCCCTCTCGCAACCTTGCAAACATGGGTGCCAGCGTTTGGGGGCTCCGTCGCCTGCTCAGGGCAGCGCAGCAAGGGCACGGCTCTGAGCCCAGGCTTTGCCTCCTGCCTCTGGGGAAGGAGCCACCCCCTGCTGGGAGGGCTGCCCCGGCGCAGGAGTCCTGGGAAGCAGACCCTGCTGTGTGTGCGGCCCCCAGAGGACAGGTGTGGTCAGAGAGCCTCGCTCACAGGCCTGTGGCCGAGGCCCTTCCTAATGTCTTGCCCCGTTAGACACTCAGCTTCCAGGTTGGCGGGGCTGCCTCGGCACCAATCAGCCAGTGAGCCTCTCAGACTTCGGATGTTAACTCTTCGTTTCTTCCCGTTTTGTAGCTGAGCCGTGTGAACGGCGCGTCGTCGCCGCAGTCCCCGCTGAGCGCCCCTGGCAGGGTTGCTGCGGTGGGGCCTTATATCCAGGTCCCCAGTGCCAGCAGCTGCTCAGCCCCGGGAGACCCCGTAAAGCCCCCATCTCTCACCGCTGTTCCAGGGGCCGCCCACGGACGGCCCAAACCCGGTAGGTGGCCAGACCCTCCTCCTGGGAAGTGAGCGGGCGGGGGGCCCTGGGGCGGGTCCTCGGAGGGGTCCCCGTGTGCACCCTCAGTCTCCCCTGAGGCGCCATGTCTTCTAGGCACCTTTGGGATCTGGGTGCTACCACAGTGACCGTCCTGTAAACAGAGCAGTATGGCCAGTCTCTCCTTTCCCCGCTTGAAGTGTCCTTGTCCGTCAGAAAGTCCGCAGACCGTCCCTTGGCCTCGGCCCGCTGAGGCATGCCGCGCGGCTGGCCTTTGGCCCCCAGCGCGGGGCTGATGCGCCGCCCTCCTGACAGAGCGCCTGCGGAGCCCCGCTCCCCGGCCACGGGCGGCCGGTCCTCCATGGCAACCCTGTCCTTCCTCAGGGGGAGGCGGCTGGCTTTAAACCGATGCTTTAGAGAGCCGGGGCTCCTTTGCAGGACTTCCCTTGCGACTGGCGCGGACACAGTCCCTCGGCTCCCAGCTCAGAGCGAGGGCCAGATGCTGCTGCATCGCCTTGCTGAGGACGGCAGTCCTGCGGGCTGGCCTGGGTCGGGCCTGGGCGGGGGGCACGCTTTCCAGGGCTGTTGGTGGATCTGTGCAGCCTTCTGTCTGTTGGCCTCATGGCCTCTTGCGGGGCGCCCGCCCTGAGCAGCCACCCCTGTGCTGCTCCTGCTGTGGGGCTCGGGGCTCCGGCCGGCCCGCGGAGAAGGCGCCGCAGCCCTCGGACCCCGCGAGTCGCGGCAGCGTGCGGGCTGAGTCCGTGGCCCGCGGGCCTCTGACTGCGGGTGCTCTGATGAGCTGCTGTTCGCGTGGGAGCCGCCCGGCGCTGGGAGTGGATGGCCGCCTGTTTGCCACGGCAGATACTTAGGCCAGCCAGGCGCTCGCTGCTGCCTTCCTCGTAAACCTTCCTGCGCTGTGCGTGCCGCCCGCGTCCCTCTTGGGGGGCGGGTGGCGGTGCTGGGCCACCTCTCAGAGGGCGCGAGGAGCAGACACCCTGACAGCGCCCTGAAAATGTGTCCTGCGGATGTTCCGCACCAGCGCTGGTCTTTCCTCCGTGCTGTGAGGCGACAGCACCGGGGACCGGGGCCACCCCACCCTGAGGGCAGAAGCTCGGCCCAGATGTGGATCTGGGGAAAGAAATCTCCTCGGCGGGACGCTGACCGGCACTGTTGGCTGTTCTGGCCCCGTGTCACACAGATGGCCGTGGTGACCCCAGAGTGACCAGCTCGTGGACAGTGTCCGACCTGGACGTTGGGCCTGACTGCGGCTCCGCACCGCGTCCTGCACGCCCGTGGACGGACCGTATGTCGGCGGGCGGGCCTGGCGGGAAGCTCTGGCCTCCTTAATGCTGCTCGATCGACAGCCGCCCTTTTTCCAAACTGAGAAAGCTCGGCGCGTTGCATTCAGACTCGAAAGAGGTGCCACGCAAGCAACGCTGTTCCTTCCTGTGGCGGGCAGGGTCTGGGCCGGGCCGCACACACCGGACTGTACTCAGTACGGGTGTGGCTGCACCAGTAACACGAGGGTTGTTTTTTTTTTTTCCTTTTTCCCAGTTCAGATGATTTGCTGAGTTCATTATGAGGCTTTTAATTTTATCTTCCGTACAAGTATCTCCATACTTGAAGATAATTGTCCTTTTATAATGAAAGTAAATGATCTTTCTCCTATACCTCCTGCCTTATCCTGAAGAAAATCCTTGGTCCCTTCTTGGTCCTTCTATAGCTAATTCCCATAAAACCTCCGATTGACGTGGGGTGCCAGGGGCCTCTGGACGGCCACGACCCCTCTGACCCTGACAGAGGGCACGGGAAGCCCTCCCCCGCAGCTGCGGTGGGCTGTGTCTCCCCGTCAGCCGGGGCTCCCCTGCGGCACGCCCGGTGAGCCTGCGGTCTCTGGCCCACACGTCTGCAGTCTCGGGTGTAAGGGCGCAGGACAGAAAACCACCTCTGGCTTCAGAGGCTGACGGGCCACACCGAGCAAGGTGACGTGTGGACCGGGGCCCTGGGCTGCCTCAGCGGGACCCTCGCAGCGGCCTGGAGCCTGGGTGGCTCAGCGGTGCGGGGACTGAGTGGCGTCGCAGCACACGCAGGGCTTGCGGTGCTGCTGCAGAGGGAGGACGCGGCCTCGGCGCGCGGGGGCCCGGCCCGGCCCGGCCCTCAGGCTCTGCCCATCCTGTTCGCGCTGCGGCCTCGCTGGCTGTGCCTGGAGCGCGTGCGAGAGCCTGTCTCCCGCCCACGAGTCACAGGTGTGGGCCTCCGCGCTGCTGTGGCCGGGAGGGGCGCTCCCTGCGGCTCCTCGGTCACCCCGCCCGCTGCGCGGGCCGGACAGACGGGGACCAGGTAGTCCCCCTGGATTTCTTTCTGCCCCGTGTGGCTGGTGGCCAGTGCCCACCCCCTCGCGCAGCCCCTGAGCCTCCTGCAGAGAGAGGACAGCCTGCGTCAGGGCTGGTACCCGGCCCGCCCGCTCCCGGTGAGCTGGGTGCCAGCACGCTTCGCCGCCCTTTCTCAGTTTGGAAAACGCTCTATGAAAACGCAGCCTCGCAGCGGCTTTCCTGGAAGCGCAGGGTTGACCGGGGTTCTGACCGCTGCGGCGGAGCGCAGCCCGCCCTCCGGTCGGTGGGGCCTGGCACAGCCTCCTGCAGCCTCGCACTCTACGGGTGCAGAAATTTCTGACAGCTTAAAGTTGAATTTTCCTTTTAATACTAGAAGCAGTACAGATCAAACCTGTTATGGAGTTAAAGGGAAACCTTTATTGTTGGGGGGGATGTATCTGTAAGTGGTGTCTGAACAGTAGGACCAGTGCCTATTTTTATTCGTTGGTGTTGACGTGACAGGTTTGAGCTGTACTTCAGCGAGAACGTTCCGGCAGCACCCGGGCCCTCGCCGGTGTGGCCGTCGCTGGCGCCTGTGCACTGCAAGCCACATGGGCACCGGCCAGGCCATGCCGGCAGAGGGCCCGTGGTGCTGCCGGGCGAGCTGGTGCGCGGGGGGCGGGGGGCGGGGGTGCGGTCAGCGCCTGGGCAGCACTGCTGTGTCAGAATGCCATGTCCCAGCCGTGATCGTCCTTCCTGCCAGGGCTGCTGTGAGGTTGGCTCATCGGATGTCAAGACAAGGTTTACTTATGCTCTGTGTTCTTTTTAAGCGAATGATGGAAACTGGCCAACACTGAAACAAAACGTTAGCCCCGCTGGGAAAGCGCCGCCGCCGGCCAATGTGGACTGGAAGGACCCGAGCGTGGAGGGGCCTCTCAAGCAGGGGGCCGTCTCCAGCCAGCCTGTGCCCTTGTCAGCCCTGGCAGCCCCCGAGAAGCTGGTAGGCCTTTGCCGTGACCCCGTGGCACACGCCCCTAACCATGTCCCTGTCTGCCTTCACCTTCATCGGCGGGCCACTCCCCTCAGTGTCTGAGCTAGACCCAGCCTGGAGGAGGGTGTGGGCCCTGAGCGCTGGGCAGTGCGCCCGCGCAAAGGCCGCCTGCTCAGGGCTGTCCTGCGGGGCACAGGCGGTAGCCCTGCTCTGTCTGCTGCCCACTGTGCCCTGTGCCTGGTCAGAAGCCAGTGTGAAGGATGAAAAGTCTTACTTTGTATTCTCTGGACTACGGATGGAAATGTGCTTAACTTTTCAGAGGATGACTTTATTTTTCTTCTTAATGTCTAAATTTAGGGCCTTGAGGCGAGTAAAGTGCCGCCCCCCATTCCTGGCGTCAACAGGCCGCTGCCTCCGAGCTATGGGACGCACCCAAGTCCAGCGCCCACAGGTCCAGGGTCAACAAACTCTTTGGAGAGGAGGAAGGAGGGCAGCTTGCCCAGGCCCGGCGCAGGCCTGCCCAGCCGGCAAAAGCCCGGCCCACTGCCCACCGTGGGCAGCGTCCACCCACTGGGCTCCTCCCAGCAGATCCAGCAGAGGATTTCTGTGCCGCCCAGCCCCACGCACCCGCCACCGGGGCCCCCTGCGTTTCCGGCTGGAGACGGCAAACCTGAGCTCCCCCTGACCGTGGCCATCAGGCCCTTCCTGGCTGATAAAGGGTCAAGGCCACAGTCCCCTAGGAAAGGACCCCAGACCGTGAATTCAAGTTCCATATACTCCGTGTACCTCCAGCAAGCCACACCACCTAAGAATTACCAGCCAGCGGCGCACAGCGCCGTGAATAAGTCAGTGAAAGCAGGTACAGTGGGTCTGTGCTCTCCTCTTGGGGCCAGGACGTTACACTCTTCCTTAAGAAAATGCCCGTCCGTGTCCTCACACGTGCCGCGTGCCAGCCTGGGTTAAACCTGGCCCTCGTGAGGCGTCCTGGGAGGTGGGTACTGGGTGGATGCAGAGGGTGCGTGTGCAGCGGGACGGCCACAGCCCTGCCCCCGGCCCAGGCGCCCGGGAGCTCCAGGCCGGGCGGGACGTGGGAGAGCTTCCTCTTCTCGGGTCCCGGCGGCCTGTGCAGGGGCGGCCCCAGGGGTTTGCGTGGGGGCCTGGCCTGGACCTGCCACAGCTGGGCCACACCCCTGGGGCAACAGTGTGAGGGGGTGTCTGCTGCTTTGGGCGCCTCCAGCGGAGCCCACACGGGAGAACAGCCCTGACGCGGGGTGAGGAGAAATGGGCCCTGGCGGCCGAGGCCGGGGGCGCCGCTGACCCGGGCGGCAGGACCTGCCCGTTGGGTCTGGGCTGGGCTCCCTCAGCCACTCCTGGGTGGGCGCCGTGGCTTCCGGACTTGCAGTCCAGGGTCCCCGCCGCTGCCTGGCCTCTCTCGAGACCCTGGGCCCCCAGGGGAGCCTCCTGTCTGACTTGGCCTGTTCTTCATACTGTGCCACTTAGGTCCAGGGCCAGCCACGTGTTCAGAGGTGACACCTTTCTCCTTGGCCAGGAAACATGGAGGGCATGTTTGGGGCAGGGAAGCCAGAGCCACGGCCTTTTAAAGGTGTCCTTCATAGAAGCCCGTTTCTGGAATCCCACGTGCAAAAACGGCAAAGTTAGACATTCCCCCTTCCCAAAAGGGTCATGAGGTTCCTTGAACAAAGGGCTTGTTTGGGATTTAAACGAGAGTTCAGCCACCAGGCCGTCTCTCGTGTGGCCAGGGATGCCTGGCGACGGCCCCAGGGCCCGCAGGGCGCTGAAGCCGGTCCCCGTGTCTCCCCTAGTGTACGGGAAGCCTGTCCTGCCGTCGGGTTCGGCGTCCCCGTCCCCCTTGCCGTTTCTCCACGGTTCTCCGGCCACAAGCGCGTCGCAGCCCCAGCCGCCCGCAGAAAGTGCTGAGAAGGAGCCTGAGCAGGATGGCCCGGCCCCTCCTGGGGACAGCACGGCAGGCACCATGGAGAGCCTGCCTCGGCCGCTCAGCCCCACCAAGCTCACGCCCATCGTGCACTCCCCGCTGCGCTACCAGAGCGACGCTGACCTGGAGGCTCTGCGCAGGAAGCTGGCCAACGCGCCCCGGCCCCTGAAGAAGCGCAGCTCCATCACGGAGCCCGAGGGCCCCGGCGGGCCCAACATCCAGAAGCTTCTCTACCAGCGCTTCAACACCCTGGCTGGTGGCATGGAGGGCGCCCCCTTCTACCAGCCCAGCCCCGCGCAGGCCTTGGCTGGCGCGCTGGCCGACGTGGACAATGGGAACGCCGGCGCCAACGGGAATCTTGGGGAGGCCAGCCCTGCCCAGCCCACGACCCCTCTCCCTGCCGAGTCGGCTCCCGCCTCGGACGCCAACGACAACCAGCTCCCGTCCCCTGAGCCAGAGGGGCTCACCTGTCCCCAGACCCCCCGCCAAACAGCCGAGCCTGCGGAAGACGACAACAACAACGTGGCGCCAGCCCCTTCCCCGGAGCAAGTCCCCAGCCCTGGGGCTGAGGCCCCATCTCCAGGGGAAGAGCAAGTCCCCCCGTCGCTGCCCCCTGTCCTGCCCCGGCCGGCTGCCTCTACGGTGGGTGTGGTCCTTGGCCAGCGCCACCCAGTGCCCGTGGAGGACCTGCCTGGGTTGGCCATGTGCTGGGCGTGGGGTCTGGTCCCTGCCCCCAGGAGTCCGGCCCCGGGGACAGGCTCAGCACACCGAGGGGGCTGCAGGACAGAGCAGGGCCTGGCCAGGGAGGCCCGAGAAGGCTGTCCCGAGGAGGGGAAGCTGCTGCTGGAATCCGGGAGGAGGCGGCAAGGGGGAGAACCTTCCAGACAGGCCCTTGCGGGGAGGCCAGTGTTGACAGAGCAGAGAGGGGTGGGGTCTCGCAGCTTGGTGGGGTGTGGCTGACGTCACCTGCCTGGCTCCCCGCCCTCCCTGCTGCTCCGCACGGGCTGGGGTTTCCGTCCTGGCCCTTTCATGTCCCCAGAGGTTGGGCTGGTGGGTAGGTCATCTGGAAATCAAAAGCCTGCGTCCTCCTCACAGAGCAAACGGACCAACCTGAAGAAGCCCAACTCGGAGCGCACGGGCCGTGGGCTGCGTGTCCGCTTCAGCCCGCTGGCGCTGCTCCTGGACGCTTCCCTGGAAGGCGAGTTCGACCTGGTGCAGAGGGTCATCTACGAGGTGAGCCGGGCGGGGCTGGCACCCCGTGCGCCCAGCCCCACGTGGGGCGGGGCGGGGCGGAGCTCACACGCCTGTGTCCCAGGTGGAAGACCCCAGCAAGCCCAACGATGAGGGCATCACCCCCCTGCACAACGCCGTCTGCGCCGGCCACCACCACATCGTGAGGTTCCTGCTGGACTTCGGCGTCAATGTGAATGCTGCGGACAGCGACGGCTGGTGAGCCCCGCACCGCGCAGAAGGGAAACGCAGGGTCTAGACCACGGGGAGTCTGGGGGGCCTGGATGCCGCCTCCCAGCGCGCCCCGGCTTTGTGCCTGGGAAGCCGCTGACAAGGGCGCGGCCGCAGTGTGCCCTGGGGCATCTGGCTGTCAGCAGGGCGTCCGCACGCCCACAGCCGCAGTTTGCTCCTGTTCCTAAGTGGCCGGGCGCCTGCGGTTGGCGTGAGGTCTCGGGGGCCCTGGCTGCCCGGGGGTCCCTGGTCAACCTGAGGCAGCTGTCTACTCTGCTGTGTGTGCACATCGGGGTCTTTAGTTGTGGTAAAATGCATGCAGCCCTTACATTGTAGCCATCGGAAGGCGCAGGTCAGCAGTGGGAGATGCCTTCACGCTGTAGTGGGTGGACGTCTGTGTGACCGGCTGTTCTCCGACCATGCCGTGCCCCCTGGAGGGGCTTACAGGGGGTCGGGGCAGTGCCTCAGTGGGTGCCACCCCACTAAAAAGACAAGCGCGCGGGCCCTGAGGCTCAGCGTGGCCCGGGCCACCGCCGGCAGCCACGCAGTGCCTTCGCCTCCGCCCCTTGCAGGACGCCGCTGCACTGCGCCGCCTCCTGCAACAGCGTCCACCTCTGCCGGCAGCTGGTGGAGAGCGGCGCCGCCGTCTTCGCCTCGACCATCAGCGACATCGAGACCGCTGCGGACAAGTGCGAGGAGATGGAGGAGGGCTACATCCAGTGCTCCCAGTTCCTGTATGGTACGTGGGCCGGGGCCCCGTCCCGGGCCGCAGCGGGACATGCACCGCGCTGCTGCGGGGCTGGTGGCGCCCGAGCTCAGCCTCGGGCAGCTCGGTCGGTCTAGCACACGGAGAACACGGTCCCGCGGCTCATTCCGAGACGTGTCGGCGGAAGCTCCCTTCTCGGCCTCTGTGCAGGTGCCGCCCCTCTGGGCCGTGGAGCTGGGCGCGTGGGGCCGGGCGGCATTGCCCACTCGCCTCCGCAGGGAGGTGCCCAGCGCCACGGCGGGGCCGAGGGCGGCCCCGGTCAGGCCAGGGCGGCGACCACGGTGAGGGGGCGTCAGGTCTTCGTGAGGCCGCTTCAGCCGGCTCAGCCCCTCCGGGAGCTGGAGCAGCTCTGTCCGGGGAGCCCGTCGCAGGTGGCCCGTCCCACCCCAGCAGGGCGCCTGTGGGCCCAGCCTCCGTCAGACCCCGGGACGGGCACTGCCCCCGGCTCTGTGCGCAGAGGTGGCGGCAGCCTGGGGAGCCGTGTGGGGGACAGCGGCCACTGCGCTGGGAGGGGGGGGGGCCCGGGTCACCAGCATGTGCGGCCGTCCTCGGGATCCCCACAGTTGACTCCCGGGCGTGGACGTGCCCCTTCGCCGCCGTGTGGGAGTGCCTCCTGCCCTCGAGGGCTGTCGCGGCACTTCCTTAGCCTCTGGCGCTGGGGAGGTGGTTCTAGGTGTGGGTTCTAAGTTTCACCCTCAGAGATGCCGTTTGGAACAACAGCCCTTTGAGCCCCATCGGCAGCGTTCTTCTGCCGGGGCCTAGAAAAGGCTGTTGACATGAGGCCACAGGCCGCTCTGGGCCTCACCGGGCCGCCCGGGGACAGCGGCGCGGCCTGGCCCGGCCCCGCAGAGACCCAACTGCGTGCTGTCCTGTCCCAGGGGTGCAGGAGAAGCTGGGCGTGATGAACAAGGGGGTGGTGTACGCTCTGTGGGACTACGAGGCCCAGAACAGCGACGAGCTGTCCTTCCACGAGGGAGACGCCATCACCGTCCTCCGGCGCAAGGATGAAAACGAGACCGAGTGGTGGTGGGCTCGGCTTGGAGACCGGGAGGGCTACGTGCCCAAGAACCTGCTGGGGGTGAGCACTTTCTCACTGTCCCAGGCTCTGGCTCGGTGCTGCGGCTCCGCGCTCGCCTTCCGCACCCACGGTCAGCGCAGGGGGCCGCACCCTGCAGGGGACCCGGGCCGGGGGCTGCCCCTCTCCACGCCTCAGCGCGCTCTGCACAGGGGTGCGTTGGCGGAGTCAGCCGACTGGGGAGCCCCAAGCGCCGATCACAGCCCTCCGCAGCCCAGAGCTGTCCCCACGGGGGCGGGCGGGGGTGCGAGCCGGCGGGGCCCCCTGGTGAGTGCACACCCGTCCTGCGGCCTTGGTGGGGCTGGCGATGCTCGTACCCCAAGGACACGCACGAGCGCTGTGCCTGGCGGCAGCTGCCGGGGGCACGGGCTGTGACGAGCGCTGCAGGTGGCACCTCGTGCTGTGGGAGGAAGGGGTGCGGGTCGGGGTGGGGTGGGTGCCGCCGTCGAGGAGTCAGGGAGGGTCTCGTGGGGCTGGCAGCCCGCTGGCGCCGGGATGCTCCCTGTGTCCTCTCCGTGTTCTGACTTGTTTTCTGGGCTTCCCAGCTGTACCCTCGGATCAAACCCCGACAGCGAACGCTCGCCTGAGCCTTCCGCTGCAGCGTCGCCGGGAGCCGCGGCCCAGGCCCTGCCGCGCCCGGGACTCGGGAGGTGGAGGCAGCTTCCGTGGTGCTCATGGCAGCAGACGGCCCCGCAGCATGACGCCCGGCCGGCTCTGGATGAGGCCGGGTCTCCACTGTCGCCTCCGAGGACTGGATTTTGCCAATTACTGTAAATCCGAATAAATGCCCAGCTTCCTAAACCGCCCCTGCTGCCAATAGAAGCCCTAGACTTAACCCCCAGTTGGTCGCCAAGGAGGACAAACGCTCTGACTGACTCGGCCCCCAGGCCGCCCCTCGTTCCCCATGTCGCTCACCCAGCCGTGAGACTGTGCAGCTGCGGTGGGGTCCCACCCCCGCGGGGGCCTTGCCGCCTGTGACTCGGACGGCGCAGAAACCCACCGCCTGGCCCCTCCGCACTCACGCTGCTCCCTTCCGTTACCGGAGGCGGCCTGTGGGGGCTCCCCTCGCTGTTCAGCCGGCGGCGCTGGGCTGGACTCCCAAGTCCCTGAAGACCCAGTGACCTGTGGTCAGGAGGCTCAGCACAGCACTGTCCCCTCCTTTGCTCACAGCTGCCTTCTCTGCAGCCTCTCGCTGCCCAGGTGCGGTTCTTAGCCCTCACGCGGCGGACCCTGCGGCCCACAGGCCAGGGAGCCCGAGGCCGGGCGTGCGGGGTGGCACGGACGTGGGGGCTCCTGCACAGACGTCAGGAGGGCGGCTGTGGGGCACGAGGGTGGGGCTCAGCCTCCCCACTCTGCACCCGCCGGGGCACAATCACCTTCGTCCCACTTCCGGACTTAACACAAGGCAGGCCCCTCCCCGAAGCTGGCTGTACGGACAGGCTTTTATATACCAAAAGTATTTTTTGACTTGACCACTCGAGACCACCAGAACGATACTGGAAATGTTTTTTCTCTCATTAAAGTCCAGGCCCTCAGGCTTTATTTTCCGTGGACGAGTCTGTATGATTTAGGTCTAAGTGTGTGTAGAGCCGACGCTGTAGCTGGGTCCCTCCGGGCACTGACTGTACACAGCGGCGGCGACGGGAGTGCGCGCCCGGCGGGGCGTCCCCGCCGCCCGTGACCGCGCGCAATAAACCGCTGCCTCCCACTGCGGCTGCGAGTCCTGTGTTCCGCGGCCGGACGGGGCCGCCGCGCCAACGGCGGGGTCGGGACTCAGTGAGGCGCGGCCGGGTCTGTATTTTCAAAATAGGTTTTAATCAAGCTTTATATACAAATTGTCGTACAATTATTTTAATAAAGTGAAATAGTAAGTAAAAAGTACAAAACACAAAGCGGCTGCTCCCTGTAGTGAAGTATCAAAGGTCTGTCCGCGCCCCCAACTCGTGCTGTGGGGGCGAGTGTGCGGGCGGGCGGCCGTGGGCCCGCTCCCCAGGTCGCCCCGCAGGTTAATGGAAGGGGGGGAGGGGAACCTGCTAGTGAACCTGGCGCTCATAAAAACGTGGTGTAGGTTATGCTAAAAACAGTTCAGCAGTAGTGTAGCTGGGTCTGTCCTACCCCAGTTAAGTGTCAGCAAGACAAGACAGGTTCTAAAGCGGGAAGCTGTTTGCAGTGTTAATAAACGGTGGACGTATTGCACTAGGTGAGCGAACACGTCTGTTTTTCCAAAGTCTCACGCTGCCCTCCCAGCACGCGGGGCATCGGGGCGCACAGTGCGCTGGCTCCGCTGTTCCAAGCAGGCGGCCGCTGCGAGCAGTCACTGGTCCCGAGATTCGTAGAGGAGCTTGGCGGCCTGCAAGGGAACCAGAACCAGGGAGACGTGCGCGTGGCCCTGCGCCTGGTGGGAGCTGCGGGGGCACCCACGGCTGGGTGGGGGCCGCGCTCGCCCCCGGAGAAGCAGGCCTGCTCTCAGCCCGGGGCCCCGCCTCCTGCCCACCCGGTGCCCACGGGCCGCCTGCCCGTGCGCCTCAGTACCTTGTGCATGGCCGCCAGCCACACCATGGCCTGCCTCCTGCTGGAGTTCGCGTCTTCCCCTGCGGTCAGCTTCAGCTGGGTCGCGCCCTCTGACCCTGGTGCCGAGTACTGCAGGGACATGCCTGTGGCCCGCGCGCTGCCTCCTGGAGGAGGGAAACAGGTGAAGAGGCCTGGCTGCCTCCAGCCCAGGTGTGGGGGCTGGGGCTGGGGCTGTGGGGCCGCTGGGGAGCGCGAGCTCCTCAGACCTCCCGGCAGACAACCCCGAGTTCACAGGATGGGAAAGGGAACCTCCTGGCCCGGGGCCCCCGGGACAAGCGGATCACACCAGGCTGCCGGGGGCCAAGGAGGAAGGCGGCCGCCCCTCCCAGGCGAGACTTCCGACCAGGCAGCCACGCCTGCCTGCACCTGGGCAGAGGCCAGGCGGCCACAGCCGCCCACACCGAGGAGCAGGGGTGCCGCTGAGGGGCTGAGCACGCGCGAAGGCCCAGCACCACCGAGGCAGAAGTCCCACCACCCAGGTTGCCAACCCAGACGCTCAGCTCCCACAAAGGTGCCACACGGGGAACGGGCCCGCTGGGACATCGCCCATCCCGGCTGGAACCGGCTGCTCCGGTGACGACGCCCTTCCAGCCCTGGCTCCGAGACCCACCGCTCAGGCCGAGGGCCCCGCGGAGGGCAGGCCCCCCAGCTCTGACCGGGGTCCGGCAGGCGCGAGCAGACTCCGCCTGCGCTGTGGGAAGGCGCCCCGGGCCGGCGCAGGGTGCGCTCCGGCTGAGGTCCCGGGCCTGCGGCCGCCCCAGCTGGAAAGCGAGCGCTGGCCCCTGGGCCCACGAGCCTCCTGAACTAACGTCCCAGCCTCAGGCCTGCCCTCCTGCTGCGGGGCTGGTCCCTGACAGCGCAGGAGCCCCGGTGCTCCGCCCGCCACCTGCTCCTCGCAAGTAGGTAAGTAGTCCGACCGCCTCGCAGCCACGGGTCCCTACGTCCTCCAGCTACTTCTCCACTTGGCCACGCTCTGCGTGGCCAGCAAAGCCGAACACAGTGCCCCCCTGGCGCTTGGCAGGCCGGCGGGCCGCTCCCTGGCTGCCTCCGGCTCGGGCTGTTCCTGCGCCCCGCCCCCTTGGGGACATCATGGCAGTGGGGCCTGCGGTTCCGGGAAAGTCCTTGGCAGAGCCAGGCCCCCAACCACCACGGGCGGCGCCAGAAGGCTCTGCCCGGCGGGCCGGCGGGTGTGGCTCCGAGGCGGCAGGCGGAGGGCCGACCCCGGTCTCTCCAGACCCTGCCCTTTGTGTCAGGGCGTGTTTAACCGCCAGCCCGCCACGGCGCCCCAGGGGACGGCAGGGCCATCACACGAGCCTGGGCCTCGGCCACCTCAGGGCGGAGCCAGGGAGCCGGCCCAGGGGCAGGAGGGCACTGCAAGGGCCGCCCGCGCCTGCGCTCAGAGTCGGCGGCACTGCCCCTTGGGTGAGAGCGACGGCGAACGCGTCTCTTCTGCCAGGTGTCCTCACTACCGTCGGGGTACCCGCCTCTCGGACCCGGTCCTCTCTTCCCAACTGATGCAAACACGTGAGTGAACATTTCACAGAGGCCCTTGGCGAGACCCCCCCGACCCCCCGCAGCCGGGCAGGGCAGAGACGCGGGTACAGGGCACACAGCATGCTGGGAAGAGCGAGGCTGACCTTCAGAGGTGGGCCGGCTCCCCAGGAGGCTGGTGTAAGTGTGAGTGTCTTTCTCTAGTCAGGAAGGTAGGCGGCAGGAGAGAAGAACAATTGAGAGCCCATCAGAAAACAGGAAGCAAGAGGGTTAAGCCCCGTGGGTTTCCGGTGGAAGGACGGCCACGGAGGCACAGGGTTTAGGCGGCAAGATGCGTGCTGGGCTCAGCACTCTGGGAGCCGGCCAAGTGAGGCACAGGCGCTTGGCTGGCGCAGACCCTTGCCCGGCGCTGGGGGACCATCGGCTGCGCTCTGGCCCCGTCGGGGGCCCCAGCGGTGCCAGCCGCACGTGGGAGCGCCCTGCAAACATGTGCAGGAGAACCTTCCTCAGCGTACACGTGAAGTCCCCGTCCACCCGGTGAGCTCCTAAAGCCACACCGTGAACCAGCCCGCCACGGAGGGCAGGCAGGCACCCCCAAGACGCTGCCGACCAGCTGAGCACCGGCCTCGGGGCGCCTGGCTCCCGGGCCCGCTCAGGCCGGGCGGGCGTGCGCACCTGCCAGCGTGGAGCCTCCCGCGAGGATCTGCACGGTCGAGATGCGTGCGATTTCAATCTCGTGGTGGCTGTCTCCGTCCAGGAGCAGGAGCCTGTGGGACACAGGGGCCGCACACGTCACCCGACGGCCCAGGAGACACGCTGCCGCGGCTGAGCAGGCCCTGCCCTTACCTCTGGTTGCTGGACAGGCGGCAAAGCATGGTTTCGGGTTCCTCCGAGCTTCCCAAAGTCACAAGGAAGGTGGCTCCTTGGGGCACAAAAACAAGCGTGAGCCCAGCCAGCTCCTTCCCCAGACGCGCGGAGGCTGGGACCCTGCTGCCGAGCTCCGCAACCCTCGCTGGGGTGGGAGTGCTGCGTCCTTGGCTTTGCCGCCGCGTAAGTGCAGTCGCCATGTCCTTCAGAAAGAGGCGCGAGATACGCCACCCCAGAGGCCCGGCTCAGAGCACGGACCCTCCAGCTGTGCCCTGTAGGAGTGGCACGCCAAGGCCCGAGCACAGGGAAGGTGCGCGCCTGCCTCCCGCCAGCAGGAACTGCGTGGCAGGAAGGGCAGCTGCCTTGGTGGGGCCCAGGACCCCATGTGGGCCCGCAGGAGTGGTGGCCGGAGCCGTGCCTGGCCATGCCCCCCCCCCCACGATGAACATCCCGTCTGGTGGCCCCACATCCAGCAAGATGAGCTGTCTGGAGAGGCCTGGGGATCCACGCCTGGTGCTGCGGGAGCCCCGGAGGTGGAGGGCGGGCCGCCCTGGAGGAGAGGGCCGCACGCGGGACCGCGGGACCGCAGGACCGTGCCACCGCCCAGCAGGCCGCTCACCGCTCTGCAGCACGCCCAGCTGCTTGTCGAAGAACTCGGCCTCCTTGCGGGACACCAGGGCGCAGGCGAGGCACTGCCGCACGGGGTCCACGAAGCACATGCGCGGCAGCGCCACCTTCTGGCCGCAGCACTTGTCGCAGAAGCACTTCCCGCAGCGGCGGCAGTGGTGCTGGGGGGGTGGGCGGGCAGTGAGCGGGGCCTGCCGCCGGGCAAGGACACCCCACAGCCGTGCTCAGAGCAGGATGCCCCCCACCCCCGCCATGGACCTGGCCAGAGCCCCCGCAGGGTCGCAGCGCGGGCCGCGCTCTGGCTCCTGAGCTCAGCCCCGGGAGGGCGGGCGTCCATCTGGGCCCCTCCTGCCGACGGCCTCGGCTTACCTTTCTGGTGAGAAAGTCAAACTTGGTGTCGCACTGCATACATCTCGGGCACTAGGAGAGAGGATGGGCATCAGAACCCGCGCTGAGGATGCCCGCGCGCAGGCCAGCGGCAGCGCCCAGGACAGAGTCTGGGGGACCCCCGTGGGCACCGGCAGCGTGGCCGTGGCAGGACGGCTGTGGGGCTGGGCTGGCAGACTGCGCACCACGTCTGCGCTTTGTGAGAGCCCATGACCAACACCTTCTTGTTTCTTCTTTGCTCAAGTGGCTTAGTTCTGGACGTGGGCATGGTGCCTCGCCCTCCCGGCCCTTCCAGAACCACCTGCAGGGTCCCCACTGGCCTCAGGCGCTGCCTGGCCGCTTGCCTGCTGCTTGCGCCCGGCCCGGCCTGCCCCCCGTAAGGCTGAAGTGTGCCAAAGGACAGTCACACCCTCCCACCTGGCTGGCCCCGGGGTCCCTCACCAGACCATTTCTTGGGTTCCTCAGGAATAAATACTGTAAGTCATAAAAGTCAGGTTTTGTTTTTTGGGGTTTTTTTTTAAGATTTATTTATTTTTAGAGAGGGGAAGGGAGGGAGAAAGAGGAGAGAAACATCCATGTGTGGTTGCATCTCGTGCACCCCCTGCTGGGGACCCGGCCCGCAGCCCAGGCCTGTTCCCTGCCTGGGAACCGAACCAGCAACCCTTTGGTTTGCAGGCCAGCACTCAGTCCACTGAGCCATACCAGCCAGGATAAAAATCAGTTTTTTTAAATACATGGATTGATGTATCTTTATTGAAAGATAATCCTTTTTATAGAGTAAAAATGTGGCTCCTACAAATACGAAGTGACCCTGCGTCAGAGCTTTGGCTCCCGGGCAGTCACTGCGGGACTTCCCTGGGTGTCGGACACCCAGCTGCCGGGGACACAGCCGCAGGCTGGGCGCGCATCTGCATCACGGTCCACGCTCCGCAACGCGCAAGCGTCACACGGCTCCAAGCAGGGCAGGAGCAGACCCTGGAGACCACCGCAGCCCAGGGACTCGGGGGGACGCTGCTGTGGCCTCCCGGCAGCAGCTCGTGGCCAGCAGAGGGCGGAGGGGCCCTCTCGAGGCGAAGGCGCCTGTGATCTGAGATCCCCTTTGGTGTCCTGGGAAGGTTCTGTGAAGAGCCCCCTGAGCATGTGGCCTGGCTCAGACGCACAGATGCTGCTCGACACCCTGGGCCCGGCCAGACGCTGGCCCCCAGTCTGGCTGGCCTGCAACTAACCTGGGGCGACGCAGCCCCCGAGCTGCGTCCGTTCACAGCGCTGCACCGGAACGCGCACCCGCACCCCGCCTGCTCTCTTCTGCCCGGCCTTGGAGACCTTGGGGGGCGGGTAGCAGTGCCCCTGCAGCGGTCCAGCCCCTCCAAGGACCCTGGGACACGAACTCCTCGCTGGGGTCCAGATTTGCTATTTACGTGACCCACTTGTTCTCTGCCCCCAGCTCTGCGCCGCCTATCAGCGCCGTGGGAGGGGCCGTGTGGAGGGCGGGAAGAAGGGGCGCGAAGCCATGTGGGTCCTAGGGATGAATCTCAGCGTCTGGGCTGCCGGTGTGCAGACAGCCTGCCCCGGCGGGCACTTCGAAGGCAGTCTGTCTCAGCCCCCGAGGGCACTCCCAGGCTGCCCCTGCTCGAGGCTCCACCTGCCTCCCTGCCCCACAAGCTCCGGGGCGCACAGGCTGCATCGCCCTCTGGGTTCACACTGGAGAAGCGAGACCTGCAGGTCCTTCTGGGGCGGGAAACCTGCCCCCCCCAGAAGCTGAAAGCGGTTGGGATAGGACAGTGAGAAGCTGGGAAAACTCCTGGGTGAGTGGGTTGGGGAAACTGAGGCCAGAAAACCAGGCCAAACCCTGAGCAACGTACAGCCTGCTGGTGACTCAAGCCCTTACCGCCTGTGACCAAGGACGCTGGGAGCAGATGGTTCACCCCTGTCCTCGCTGACCAGAGGAGACACAGCCGCCCCGGCCAGGGACCGCAGGCCAGGAAGAGAGGGAGGCCCATGCACGGAGGGCGGGCCGCTGCGTGGCTCCCTCTCAGCCCCTCCTGCCCCCGGAGAGAAGCAGCCCCTCCACGCTCCCCCGGGGATGCCCCGCCCCTGTCCCCACGTTCCCTCTGCTGCAACTTGCCTCTGAAAGCTCAGGGAAAGGGGGCGTCAGGGTCCGTACCCGCCGCCTTCTCAGGCTGCGGGCCTCTGAGACCCATGGCAGTGTGATCACTACCCGTCCCCGTCTCTGCTTTCCGGCTCAGCCTGACGGCAGCAGGAGCCCCGGACCCGGTTACCCTCGGGTTTCACTATCTACTCACGCAGACACACCCCAAAAGTCCCAACACTCTCAGCGGTGTCCCCATGGGCCCAAGCTAATGACCTGGCACAGGGTCAGGCACCTGTGGCAGATGGGCCTGGGAAGGCAGAGCCACGTGACACGGAGGAGCGTGTGCCGCTGCGACAAGGACGCTGCTCCGTGCGTGGCCAGGCTGAGGACGCGCCCCTCCTGCCACAGTCCCCCTGACCCCCGCCCGGTCCCTACCGCCACAAACAGCCGGCTTCTCTCGAGAGGCTGCCTGCACGCGGGGACCCTGTCGCCCCCAGGACACTGAAGAGGCAGGGCTCTGCCACGCGTGTGCAGCCGGGTGCGGCCGGGGACGCGGTGGGGCAAGCCCGCAGCAGGCAGCAGGCGCGCCACAGCGCCTCCCTGGAGAGGCTCCCTGCCCTCCTTCCGACCTGGGAGTGACACTTCCGGGGCAGGGGGGTGGGGTGTGCTGCCGTGGCCCAGGCATTTCCACCCAACAAACAATTTCGCAAGAGTCCTGGGGCAGCCTGGCCGGGCTCCAGGGGCGCCCCGCCCCACCGCCGCCTCCCGGGGAAGACCGGGAGTAGTGATGGCGGAGGCAGCGCGCACGGAGGGGCAGTCAGAGCGGGGTGCCCGGGGACACTGCTTCGGCGGAAACCCGGTGTGGCCCAGGCCACGCTCTCGCACAGCCACGCAGCACGTGGGGCTGTGGAGCTGTCAGGGACGAGTTAGAGAAAAACATCTTCAGAGGCAACTCGGGGTGGGGGGGGGGTGGGCCGGATGGGAGGATGCGGGGGCACAGGGGCCTGGCCTGCAGGACACCCCGGCGGGGCACCCCTCTGGCCCTGCTGAGGTCGCGGCCCCTCCCCCACGGAGGGAGAGGCCAGTTGGCCTCTATCTGCATGGTCACTCGCCGGCCTCCTTCCACGTGGCTTTGTGCTACTTTGACGTCCTGATGGACACCCGCCCGCTCCCTCCCCGTGGCTGTGAGGTGAACTCTGGGACGTGTGCTCATGAGGACGGTCACGCTGGCCATTCTTCCCTTCAGTCATCCCTTACCGGCGCCAGCCAGGGACGCACGCGAGCCAGAGTGGCTGTGAGCGCAGAGAAGAGGCGCCTCGGGCAGGAACGCAGGAGCAAAGGGCACCCCCGGGGGCCAGACGCCCGGAGCCCGCGGCCTGCGCGGGGCAGCGACCACCCACCGCATCGTCACCCTGGGGCCGCGGCCACTCCCATCCTTCGCTGGGCGCTGGCCTCTCAGCTCCCCAAACGGCGAGTGCCGCCTACGGCCAGGACTCCAGGCAGCGAGACCGGGGAGCGAGGCGATCTCCGGCGGCCCTGCCCCGCCAGCGGCCCCCACTTGGCCGCCGCGGCTCCCAAGGCACCGGAGTTCACTCCTCCGCGGACAGCCTGCCGCCGTCGCGGACTCGGGGGCAGGGGCTCCGGGAAAGGCGCTCCCGGAGGTCTCGGCGCTTTGCCCGTTTCGCTCACGGATGGGACGATACCCAGAGCAGCACGCGAGACGCGCGCGCCAGCTCCTCGGCGCAAACCACGGACGGGCGGTCACCGGACGGACGCGGGCTGAGGGCGGACGGAGGGGGCGCGGGGCTCCGGCGCACGCGAGGCTGACGCGGGCAGGGGCCCGGGCTTTGGAGGGCGCCGCGCGTGTGCACACGCCCTGCTCCGAGCTGCCCTCCGCGAACGCACACAGCGTTCTCAGCCGACGTCGGCCCGACACGTTGCACGGGACAAAGTCTCCGCGCTGTGGAGCCCTTCGGGCACAGGATTCACAGGGGCGCGCGGCCCTCCTGCCCGGCGGGGCGGCTGCGAATGGCTGGCGGGCGGGCAGCGGCCCAAACGCCCGGCCTGACACCAAAGGGCCGCCAGCAGCGGCCGCGCCCACCCGCCAGCAGGGCAGCTCCGGCCCCCCCGCCCCAACCCCTGCGGCCTCCGCGGGCCGCCGCGCTCCCGCTCCCCCGCTGGAGGCCCGGCGCCGCCAACGCGCCCCGCGCCCCGCGCCCCCCGCGAAAGCTGCTCGAAAACTAACTCGGGGCTCCGCTCCGGGGGCAGGCGCTGCACCTGGGCCACCCCGGCAGCTCAGCCGCGGTCGTGGAACTCACAGGTGACTTCCAGGTGGGGACACGTCGGGGAGGGAGGGCCGAGCGAGGGACCCCGACCACTGGCGGCGCGGGAAGGGGGTGCGCTCCCGGGGTCCCGAGAGAGGAGCCAGGCAGAAGGCGGAGTGCCCGAGGCCCCGGGAGGGGGGTGGAGCGCGCGGTCGGCGGGGCCCAGGGCGGCCCAGAGGCGCGGGGCGGGGTGCCCGAGGGCGGCCCTGAGGGGACAGACAAGGGACGTCGGGGAGGCGGGGCGGGCAGGGGGCGCGTTTGAAGCGTGCGGACGGGGGTCCGGGGCGCCGACGCGGGTCCGGCGTGCGGACGGGGTTCGGGGCTCCCAGGCGCGGACGGGGCGCTGGCGGGGGGCCGTGACCTACCTCCTTGTCCGGGACCCACGGCGGCTCCTCCAGGCCGAACGGGCTGCCGAAGGCGCGATGTTCCGGCACCATGCGCAGGCCGCTGGGCGAGCGCACCAGTTTCTTGGCGTCGCGGCGGGCGGCCACCTCAGAGGACATGACGCCGCCGCAGCGCTCGCCCACCGCTCTTGCTCGGCCTTCGCCCCGCCAACAGCCCCGCCCCGCCCGTGCGGCTGACAGCGTCCGCGTCCAATCGGCACAATCGTACCGGAGCTCGGACCAATGGGAGGCCTGGATCCGCCCCATCGCTGCGCTCTCCAATCTGCGCAAGGACACCTCCCCTGCCAGCCTTGTGGTCAGTCACCAATCGGCAGTGAGGGCCGTCCCGGGCACGCTCCGCCTCTGTCAAGGCCATTGAGACTTTGGATTGGTCAGTCCGACTTAGACGTAACGCTACTTCCTCTCTGATTGGCGTATCCGTGTCAGGGCTCCAGGCCCTTATTGGAAGGCGAGACTGAGAGGCAGGACCGCGCGAATCGTAAAGCGCGCGCGAGGTGAGAGCTACCGTCCAGCGGGGCCGAGGTGGGCAGTGGCTCGGGGAGTCGGGGGGCGAGGCCGGGCGAGGGCAGAGGGATAGCCAGGCGCCGGCCCTGGAGGGGTCCCGGCAGTGGGAAGGAGCCGGGGCCGGCGCGGCTGGACTCGTGAGCGAGGAGAAGGCTGGTGTCGGGGCTGTCAACCCGCAGGTGTGAAGGAGGTCGCCCGCCGCCGGAACCCCGGCCCCGGTCAAGACGGCGGCCCGGGGGCCGCGGGGGCGGGCGCCCCGAGTATACGAGGTCGGGCAGTTTCGGAGGAGGAGACAGGGCGGGGTCAAGGTGGTGGGCGCGGAGGGACGCGCAGGGGCGGGGAGGGGGGGTGGGCGCGCGAGGCGGCGCGGTCCTCCGGCGGCCGGGGCCGGGGAGTTCCTGGAGAGGGGCGGGCTCGGAGCCACGGGGCTGGACGGGCCGGGGCCGCGGGAGAAGGCGGAGGGCGGAGGGGGCGGCCGCCCAGCAGCCGTGGCGGGAAGGGCAGCCCCCGCTCCCTCGCGCCGGTCCCAGCGGTGCGGCACGCCCTGGGCAGGGCGGCCAGGTTTGCCGCACGTGGGGCTCGAGCAGCCCCGCCGGGTGGCTCGCTGGCCGGCCAAGGAGGCGGGGACAGGCCGACACTGGTGAGGCGCTTAGGACGCGCGGCCCGGACCTGAGACCCAGGGCGGCCGCTCGCTGGCTGAGTGGCCTCGGCCCGTCGCCTCACCGCTCTGTGCGTCCACGCTGAGCGAGGCGCTTCGCCCGGCCCCGGGGCAGCCGGAGGTGTGACCCCTCAGCGCCTTCGTCCTGCAAGGTCTTCACCCTCCTTGCCGTTCTTTACCGCAAGTCCGTTGCAGGCCCTTGAAAACTGAGTCTTGCTGCCCCCGGGCAGGCGGCCAGTCCGCTGCCCCACCTTCCCACCCCAGTGTGGGTGGCCGAACCGAGGGCCTCAGGCCTGCTCCCCGGAGCCCCAGAGACAGAGGATCCCGGGGGGAGGGGGTCGCAGGGCCTCGCTCCAGGCAGTAATGGGGAATCCCCACAGTGCGCGACGCCCGACTCAGTCATGAGAGCCTCCAGTTCCAGCCTAAGAGACGCTGCAGACGCTGCTTTTCCTGTGTCGTTAACTGTCCCCTTAAGTGACGCTAAATCCAGATGCTCCGGGAAGCGGCTCCGGTCTGTCTCCTGTGCACAGGCCCCTCCTGGGTTAGAGGGCACGGGGCCCGGGGCTGACCGCCCAGCGCCTGGCCCACGAAGGATGCCTGTCAGTGGTGGCTCAGCCTCCCGTCCAGTCAGAACCCAGGGTTTGCACTCAGGCCCCTCCTGGCGGCCGCTGCCTCCCAACAGCCTCCCGGGCTCTGTCCGAACCCAGGCCCAGGGGGCCTCCCAGAGCCACCAGCCCAGGGGAGGGACACACAAGGCACGTCCTCCAGAGGTTAAAACTGGGCCTCGGCCTTTGGTCCAGGTGCTCCGGTGCCTGGGGGCGGTCGCTGGTCCTTGTCCCCCGGGCTCCGTGATTACGAAGATGGTCTCCCTGCCAAGTCAGGTGAGGACACCGCACACCCCTTGCTGTCTGTCCCAGGAATCTAACTCTGCACCTCAATGCAGTTTGGAGCTCCACAAAATGCCCATGGCCCCGCCCCCACGGAGCGGACAGCGGGCCCTGCGCCCAAGCTCCCCAGGCCTCCGGTGGCTCTGATGTGCAGCCCCCGGGGGAGCCGGGAGCAGGGGCACCTCGGTGTGTTTGCTGTCGGCCCTGTGCCGAACAGCCGACCCGGAGCCCCGGCGCCCTGCTCCAGGTGGAACGCGGGACCAGCCTGCTGCCGGGGAGCGCCCTGGCTGGGGTTCCGGAGCTGATTCCCCGGGCAGAGGGCCGGCACTCTGAGCCCCAGCTTCCTCCTGTCCGCAGCTGCCTCCCGGGTGTTAGGCCAAGCAGCCTCCAGCTCACGCCGTGGGCCCGGGGCGTGGCCATCCTTCCTGGGGCCAGCGCTGGGCCTCCCTGACCGGGCTGTGCGCATGTGGGGCCGGTTCTTGAAGCTTCAAAACCCACCTACTCTCCACGTTGGTGCAGCACCACAAGCCGTGTAGCCACCGTAGCGGAGGCGTTGGGTCTTGGTGAGCCAGCAGGGCCTGGCCTTGCTGGGAG
This sequence comes from Pteronotus mesoamericanus, assembly GCF_021234165.1. NCBI lineage: Eukaryota > Metazoa > Chordata > Mammalia > Chiroptera > Mormoopidae > Pteronotus > Pteronotus mesoamericanus. The sequence goes on along the minus strand of NW_026555082.1, from coordinate 2,705,144 downwards.
ACGGTGATGCCCGCTTCGGGCCGAGTGGCGCCAGCCTTGGCATTGCCACATGCCCTGCTATTTGGGGGCCGCAAGAGGAAGACAGAGTAGCTGGCAGGAGGGCTCCTGGGTGACCCTGAGCTGGGAGTGAGGCAGCCCAGGACCGGCGGCCGGGGAGGACCGAGCTGGCCGGGCGCGGTCTGCGTGGCAGTCGCATAGTCCCCGACCCCTGAGCACCCTGCAAGATCCCAAACTCACCCTTTCGAGATGCCCTGTGGAGAAACACTGCAGGGAAACCAAAGTGGGGGGCAGGCGGCACCTCACCGAGGAGCCCAGAGCGCACGCGTCCGCACCTGCTGGCCTTGCGGGGCCGGTGGGTCGGGGCGACGTCCTTTCCCTTTCTGACCCGTTCTGCGGAGGAGGGGCAGCACAGGACAGCCACGCGCTGCGCTGGCCGAGTGCAGGGGGGCCGGGGACTCTCCCGGGCCCTCAGCGCGTGGGTCGAGCCTGAGGTTCCTGACACCAAGCAGCGGCTCTGACAGAGAGGCTGCCGTGGCCCCACCCCGGGGTGTCCCTGCAGAGTGAAGGGGACGCTGGACGCACACCTGGCCCTCGCCCCCACCACGGCGCCTCCCAGCGGCCTGGGTCCCCAGCGAGCCTGGCAGCATGTGTGTCCCTGGGGGCTGTTCGTCCCGGTATCCGCCCCCTGAAGAAATGGACTTGGATCACCTGGACCTGAACCCCAGAGTCATCGCCGCAGTTAAGAAAGGTACGCTTGCCGGCGCCTGTGGAAAGCGCGCGGACCTGCGCGGGGCCTGGCAGAAGCGGGTCTGCAGCTGTGAGTGTGCGGGAGTTTACTCTTGTATCATTAGCTGTTGCGTTGTTTATTGGGGTTACACCTACAAACCTTGTGCTTTGTGTAAACAGGCGCCAAGGTGGCCCAGCGGCCCCCAACCCTGCCCTGCCCTGCCCTGCCCTGCCCTGCCCTGCCCTCCTTTGCCCTCCCCTCCCCCGACTCTTCCCAGCGCGCCCCGGGCGCCGATGCTGGAACACCAGGTGTGTGTGTTTAACTGAAAGCATTTTTTAAAAGTTAATTTTAGCCCTGGCTGGTGTGGCTCCGTGGATTAAGCACCAGCCTGTGAACGCAAGGGTTACGGTTTCATTCCCGGTCAGGACCCAGGCCTGGGTGGTGGGCCAGGTCCCCAGTAGGGGGCGCATGAGAGGCAACCACACATGGATGTATTTTTTTCTCCTTTCCCCTTTCTCTAAAAATAAACAAACAAAATCTTCAAAGGTTAATTTTACTTTCACCAAAGTAATAGCAGACGTGTCACCAGTCCTCCGTGGTTTTGCGTTGACCTCTGGGCCTCCAAGTGCGGAGCCCGCGGCTGCGTCTGGCGGCAGTCGGTGCTCGGACTCCCTGCAGGAAGGCAGGCGGGTGCCCCACTGCCTCCCACGCTGGAAGGCACTGGGTCCCGCCAGCGGGCAGGGCTGTGCGTGGGGACAAGGCCACCATGGAACCCAGGGGCGGGGATGACTCTGTCCTTTGTGGCCCCCCCCCCCCCCCCCGTCAGCAGTCCCCCTTTCCTCACACGCTGCACTCTCGCTGAGTCCGCACACCTTCCTGTGGGCCTGGCAGGCACCTGGGCTCCACCTTAAATGCTCAGAGGGCGGGACGGCTCGGCTGCGGGTCTGCGCCCTAGTGGGCGTCCTGGGACCCCTCGCCTCCCATCCCCCGTGGTCCCTGTCGGGGCTGCTCCCCCACGAGGGTGCTGGACGACCCCTAACGGGCCCGAGCACCCAGGGGCCGAGGCCGCGGCCGGGAGCTGGGTGCCAGGGGCCTGTTGGTCGCTTTCTGTTTCCTTTCACCCAGGCTGACCCTGTGTGTCTTTTAATCGAGCACTCGGGGCGCACGTATCTGAGGTAGTTCCTGAAAAGTTTGGGTTTAACTCTCCCTTATGCTGAGCTCTCTGTTCTGTTTTGTTGTTTTCTTTTGATTGGCTAACTATGTTTTTAGAGTTCTTTCGCTTTTTAAAAATCGTTACCCAAGGATATGCTTATTGATGTGAGACAAAAAAACGTCTTTGCCCCCTGTACACACCCTGACCGGGGATCGAACCCGCACCCTTTGGGTGCGTGGGACAAAGCTGTGACTGAGCCACCCGGCCAGGGCTCTTATTCTTTCTGTAGTTTGAAAGCAATGTGTTTCTCCAAGCGCATGGTTGATTTACGCACTGCGCTCCCAGATGACCGGATCTTCCAGACACATTAACTCTGAACCCCCACCCCGCGGGCGCCCCCTGACACGCTGACGCTCCCTGTCTTCTCTGTTCGCCCCACAAGCCAGCCCTGCGGCCGTCCTGGCCGGCTGGGCGGCACGGTGGACGCTTGTTGGGGCGGGGCAGCTTTTCTTCCTGCACCCCCGCCCGAGGCGCAGTCCCCAGGCTCGGGCCCGGGCCCTCGTGTGCAGGTCTGAGAAAGGTTTCCCAGCGGGGACGGGGCGGCCGTGGCAGCGTGGAGGCAGCGGGGGTAGGGGTGGGCGGCGGCGGTGGCCGCCCAGGCCCTCCCGTCCCGTCCCGTCGCCGCCCCGCTGCGCCCGGGCCCCCGCGGCTCGGGGGCGGGGTCTGGCTCCTGCCGCCAGGTCCCCAGACTGCAGGCGTTGCCCTCCCAGCCCCTGCTGTGTTGCCGTGCGCCACTCCTCTGGCCTGCAACTTATTTGTGTAATTTCAGCCAAACTGAGTTCCCCGAAGGAGGTGCTGCACTTTTCTGGACCCGACTTGCAGAGACTGACTGGCCTCTCGGGCCCTGATTTGCAGCACCTGCTGCGGACGGTCTCCTTGCACCTGCGGGGAAGCAGCGCCGTCACAGGTGGGCCGAGTGGCTGTGCTCTGCCCGGGCCCCGGGGCTTCGCTGGGCCCCTTCCCGTCAGCCCTGCTCCCCTGAGGATCGGCCGCGGGCCTGGTGGCGGCACCAGGACGGGCCCTCGCTCCAGGGGTCGGTCCTCAGGCCAGAGGAGGAGCGTGGAGGCCAGAGGCCGAGGGGCGCGGGCAGGGCCTCCTGACCAGAGCGCCTGCCGGTGGCCACCTCCTCACGCCCCTCCCCCCACCGCACACCCTGCCCACCCGCGGGCCCCGTGCAGGGCAGGGGGGCTGGGCCTGACTCTGCACCGCCCCCAGCACTCGACCTGCACCTGCAGCGGGACCGCTTCCCCGAGCAGCACCAGCGCCTGAGCCTGGGCTGCCCGGTGCTGGACAGGCTCCTGGGCGGCGGGCTGCCTCTGGATGGCATCACCGAGCTGGCCGGCCGCAGCTCGGCCGGGAAGACCCAGCTGGCGCTGCAGCTCTGCCTCGCTGTGCAGTTTCCGCGGCGGTTCGGGGGCCTGGAGGCCGGTGAGTGGCTGCCCCTTTGGCGGAGGGCGGGGGCCATCCAGTCGGCTTTCGGGGTCCCAGCTATGTTCTTGGCCGCTGTCCTTCGGGGCCGGGACCCAGGGCCGACTGCTGCGGCTGGCGTCTTCCTCCTCACATGGCTCTGGGTGCCCTCCCCGGGGAGCGCGGCCAGCCCCGACCCCATGCGGAGCCCGAGGCCCCGTCGCGTGGGCTGGCCGGCAGCTCCCCACGGCCTTACCCGCGCAGGCGCTCGCTCGCCCCTGCCTGGTCCTGTGTGTGGCGTGAGCGCATTTTCAAGGCTGCCTGTTGGGTCCCCAAGCGCTAGAAAATCAGGGTGTGTTTTCTGCCTGTGAGAGCCCTGGAGCAGCTCTAGGTTTCTATGAAAACCTGCAGCGCTGATGTGCGGTTCCCCCGGGGCTCCGAGGTCGCACAGGGCACAGCACCTTCTGGCCGCTGACCCCCGAGAGCCCACGGCTGTGCCCGCTCCCCGGACGGGGCACCTACCCGGGCAGCGAAGACACAGTGTCACCGTGGGGCCTGAAAGTGGCACCAAGGAGTGCGGGCCGATGGCGCCCTGTGGGGCCACTTCAAAGGCTGTGGGCCCTGCCAATCCCACCGACCTCCGCTGCGGAGCGAGGGCTCAGGCCCCGGGGGCGGCCCCCAGGCGGGCGGGGGCGGTGCGGGGGTGCTGCCTGCCTGCCTGCCTGCCCGCCCCCCAGCCCGGGCAACGCCGGCTCGCGTGCGGTCACCCAGGGGCTGTGTACGTCTGCACGGAGGGCGCCTTCCCCCACAAGCGCCTGCAGCAGCTCGTCGCCCAGCAGCCGCGCCTGCGGACGGACGCTCCGGGCGATGCCGTCGAGAAGCTGCGATTTGGTGACCACATCTTCATCGAGCACGTGGCCAACGTGGTGAGTGCCCGGCGGGCGGGCGGGGCCCCAGCGCAGACCTCCCTGGGGACAGGCCTCACGCTCAGAGCAACGTCATTCATGACCAGTGTGTCGCTCGGGCTGAACCGGGCGGCCCGGGCGTGCTCTGCCAGCCCTGCGCATGGGTGGCGGGGGGCCTCAGGTCACCGCCCACCGGGCCGTGCGGCTGGCCTGGCCAGCGCCGGGACGCCGTGCGGGTCAAGCGATGAGGGGAGGGGCCCAGGAGACGTGGGCGGCGGGCGCTGCCCCAGACCGCACACGGGGCGGCCGCTCCAGCAGGTGGGTCAGGGCCTGGCCTGCCTTAGAGCTGTTAGAAAAAGAACGTCACGTGAAGGCATATAAACTTTTAATTTTAAAAAAATTTACAGTAAAGTACATCACACGCAGGGAAGGAACAGGGAACAGAGGCGGGCCTCCCAGATGCTGCCCAGAGGCAGCTGCGCCCGCCCGCCGTCCTCCGGGGTCCCGCCGGGCGGCGTGGTGGCTCGTGTGACAGTGTGTGCCGGGCCCAGGACGCGGGCTGTGGAGGGAGGTCCGTGCGGCGGTGCCCGAGCTCCAGGGCCCTCGGCCGGGGCAGCTGTCCCCTGGCCGTCACAGGGCCGGCCCCGGCCTCGCAGAGCAGCGTGGTCCCGCGTCCTGGGGTGGGCGGGGCGTCACTACAAGAGAGGGCGGTGGGTGGGAGCATCAGGGCCAGGCCACCAAGACCTGGTGGCCTTTCTGCTCCCACCCTCTGTTCTCTGCTCCCAGCTCTGGGGGAGACAGGCCTCCACCCTCTGCCGGGGACAGGTCTCCCCGCGGAGCCCCGCTGGGCCTCCTGGCCCTGCTCCCACCTGCCTGCCCCGGTGCCCGGGGCGCAGGACTCACGTTGACGGCGTCTTCCAGGGCGCTGCCTCCGCTGCCCTCCTGGCCCTGGGGTTCTCCTGCACACACCCTGGGGGCGGAGCACAGGGCAGGGTTTCGCCTCAGGACGTGGAACCACGGGGACCATGGGAGACAGCACTTGGGTGTTCTGACTAGACAGCCCGCGTTCGGCCGCCCAGCCCTGGGGCCCGACAGTCCCAGCCACCAGGGCTGCTCGGGGGACCGGGCACCTGCAGCCCCACCTGGGCCACGTGCGGCGTCCCGCTGTGCGGCCTGGGGCCGGGAGGACCGGGACTCCCGCCCTGCTGCCTCCCTCTCGCCTCTGCCCGGCTCAGGGCCACCCGGGGCACAGCTGACAAGGCCTCGTACTGGTGGCCCCAAGTCCAGGGGGTCAGAACCAGTTGTGCGGCCATGGAAGGAGGTCACACTATGGCTGGGGGGGGTCGGGTTCCCCACCAGGACTTGGTGAGACACCAGGGTGCACGGGGGAGGGGAGGTGTGGGCCCCCCCAAAGGTGACAGCCCCCCGCCCCTGGGCTTCCAGGACGCGCTGCTGGAGTGTGTGAGCAGGAGGGTGCCTGTGCTGCTGTCGCGGGGGTCGGCCCGCCTGGTGGTCATCGACTCCGTGGCGGCCCCGTTCCGCTGCGAGTTCGACGGGCTGGCCTCGGCGCGCAGGGCCCGGGCTCTGCAGGCGTTGGGGGCCACGCTGCGCCGGCTCAGCCAGGCCTTCCGGAGCCCGGTGCTCTGCATCAACCAGGTGGGCCGCCCTCCCCGTGCGCCCCCGCCCCCCCCAGCAGCTCTGCCGCTGACCCTCGGCTGACCTTCCAGGTGACGGAGGCCACGGAGGAGGACAGAGCGGCAGGACCGCCAGGGTGAGCGGGGCCCGGATGGGGGCGGGGGGGTGCGGCCTGGGGGCCTGGTGCCAGGGAGTGACGCCGGTGTCCCCTGCCGCAGGGCCCCGGGGGGGCGCCTCGCTCCGGCCCTGGGCATTGCCTGGTCCAACCAGCTGCTCCTGAGACTGATGGCCGACCGGCGCCGCCCCGAGGAAGCCGGGCTGGGCCGACCGGCCCGCACCCTGAGCGTCGTCTCCGCCCCCCACCTGCCCGCCTCGTCCTGTTCCTACACAGTCGGTGCCGAGGGCGTGCGAGGGACACCCGGAACCCAGACCTGCTGACCGGGGCCTGTCTCCGGCGGGGCCCTCCCTGTGTCGGGGCTCGGGCCCAGTCGGCCCAGTGCTCACGTCAGGGTCCCCACAAGGGCCGGCTCGGACTGGCCTGCCGGGAGCCCACGTCCCCTCCACCATGCCGGCCCCGGCGGGGCGCCCGCCACGGTCCCGGGGACCCCTCCCCGCGGGCTCTGCCGCAGCCCCCAGGGAGGGCTCGCCTCACCTCTCCCCCCGCCACCGCTGGGCGGACAGGCACCGGCGGGCGCGGGCTTGTGAGAGGTCGGCCCATCTGCTAGGAGAGCCGGTTCCGGGCGGACGAGAACCTCGTTTTAAAAAGAGCTGCATCCCAGCCCGTCCTCCGTGCCTCCCCAAGCCCGGCCTCAGCGGGGCAGGAGCCCTGACCAGGACGTGGTTGGACACCGGACAGGGCCACCTGCAGGCCCCCGAGGGGCTCCCGGATGGAAGCGGACCTCCTGCCAGCACCTGGGTTACCAGCTTGGCGGACTTGGAGCCTCGGGTCGCGGGCCCCGAGGCCCAGCCCAGAGGACGTGGCCGCTCTGTGTGTGGGCAGAGTGCACACCCGCCCTCTCCCCGGCGCTGTCCGGGGCTCCCGTGCTGCCTGGCCCGGGGCGGGGGCCTCAGACAGATACACATGTGAGCACGTGCGGCCGTGGCCCCTGACCCTCCACTGGTGACCTGCTCCAGGCCAGGCGGCCGCCCGCGTGTGGGACCCTGTGTCGCCCTGGCGACCAGAGCATAGGAGGGACCAGAGCTGAGGGACTCGGCCGCCCTCCTCAAACGGGCGCAGCTGACCCTGGGCGGTGCCAGCTCTGGGGCAGGCCTGCTGCTGGGGGCTTTCCTAGGACGGTCCACCTGTAGCTCCTGTCACGTTTTCAGAGTGGCCTGTGGCCCCACCAAGGTTGGGAATGGCTGGTGTCAACAAGGGAAGGGCAGGGGCTTTGCAAAGAGCCTTTCTGCAGAAGCACAGGGGACTTTGTGGCAGGAGAGAAGACACTTTATTTTTGTAATTAAATATAAACATTTTCAAGTGGTTTTCTAATTGAGTTGACACAAATGAGAAGAAACCAGGGCGCCAGGACAACAGACACGTGACAGACGATCCGGTGCTGGGTCCCCCGCTCCCGCCCGCCCCGCGCAGACCCGCCAGGAGCCCCCAGTTCCTGAGGCACGCGTGCCCCACGCCAGCTGTCCCGCCAGGGACCGGCACTGAGCCGCAGAAACCACGCTCCCCCCGCACGGCTGGTGCTCCTTGAAAACGGTGTGCGCACAGGTCGCCTGCCCGCATGGGGGGCGCTGGTGGCCTGAGCAGGCTCCCAAGCATGAACACGACACGTCGTGAGGCAGCCACGGACGTGCTATGCAGGGACACCCCATGAGGTCAGGACAGTTCTGCTCTGAGCCACAGGCCGGCGACACTTGCATCTCACTAGAAGCGCCGACTCATTATGGGGTGTCCCCAGCAGCTCCTTTGTCCCAGAGAGGACCCGCCTGAGCCCATCCAGTGCTCTGAGGTTGGCCAAAGGCGGGCTGGGGGCCCGCCGCCCCCTGCCTCGGGGAGAGTCGGCCTCTCCACGCCCACGAGTCCCCACCAGGGCTCACGACAGCCTGGCTCCCCCGAGGCGCCCTCACCAGCAACGGGAAGCGCTGCGCACCCGGCAGGAGCAGGGGGCGGGCAGCCGGGCCTGCAGGACGTTAGAGCAGCCCTTCTCCGCTTCTGGACAAACCAGAAATCAGAGGCTGCCGACACCCGCGCAGGCCCCCTGGACGCAGAGGCTGTCGCAACAGCTTCAGACCCTCCACCTCACCCCCTGAACGCTCAGCACAACTTACAGGGGCACCACGACTCTGAGGGGCCCTGGGAAGGGTCCACACAGTCGGGGCCGCCAGCCGCTCAGTTCAGTTCTGTTCAGGGCCCCCGCCCCGAGGAATCAGCCCCCAGGGGGACGGTGGGTTTCAGAGCCAGCCCTGCGGCCGTGGGGGAGCAGGTGCTGAGCGGAGCTGAGGCGGCCCAGGGACGCTCCTGGTCCAGTCCCCCCCCCCCCCCCCCCCCCGCCCCGGGGCAGCGCCCCCACCACACCTCCCCAGGTGGGCTTCCGAGCCGCTGGTCCTGCAGGCACTTGACTGCTCCTTCCGCAGTTTCTTACGACCCACGGAGACTCTGTGACTGGGAAAGTCAGCCCCCATCCCAACGTGCGAGATCTAACGAGTCAGGAGCCAAGTGCATGCAGCCACCAGCTGGGCTGCGGGGAGCCGGAGAACTGAGGCCAGCCCCCCGGGACCAAAGTGCACTGTCACCAGCAAGAAGCCTGCGCCACGAGGGAACGCCACTAAACCGTGCGGAGCTTCTGAAGAAGTTTCAAGTCCAGCCTTGCTGTGACGAAGCCCCAGGTCCCCTCGTGGCCTCCAAGGCACCACAGAGCGGACCTCGGAGAGCTCCCCGCCCCCTCTCCCCTGAGCCAAATCCCTCAGGGAAAGACAAAAGCCAGCCCTGCTGGGACACCGCTGTGTCCCTGCATTAGAGGGAAGTACCTCCCACCTGGGGGCCTTCGCGAGGACGCTCAGCGTGTCAGAGCCCTCCAGCCTAGAGTGACTCCGAGCTCCCGGCGGGCATGTGCCCCTTTGTACGCACACCAGACGTGGTCATCTGGAATCAATCCATCATCTGCTTACTGTTTCCTTCACCTGCTGGCTGGGCCTGCAGGTTCCCGTGAGGAGCAGGCCCTGGGGTTGATGCAAAAATGTTCCTGCCAAAACCCATCCTGCGTTACTTAACTGGACAAGAAGAGCTTTTTCGGAAATGAAGCGCACGGCTCCGTGGGCGTGGCACACAGGCCAGGGCTCCACGGGTGGACGTGGGAGCCCAGGGGGGCGGGGGGGCCCCACGCTGGAGCACACCCGAGGGACTCCTCCCGCCACCCTCTCCCCCTGCACCCCAGCATTCCTGCCCCAGGCCGCTGGGCGCCTACTCTCCAAGGATGGAGTTTAAGGTTCCAGATTCCCCTACAGCCTGTTAAGTATCGCATTAATGACACTGAACTTAAGTTAGACTTTGAGTCATGCAGAAAGTGCACGTGTCCGTGAGTGGCGGCTGAGTCCAAGCTGAAGCGCTGCCGGGCCCTGTGTGCGCCCTGGGCCGCCACGCCCGGCGAGCCGCACGGTCGTGCTTCAGCAGCGCTCGGCCACGAGGCCTGCAGACCACGCAACAGAGTCGGGCGGACCTCTGCGGTGGGGGAGGTCGCCCCCAGAGAAGGGAGCGGGCGGGGCCTCGCCCCGGGCGCCGGGGACGCGGGGCTCAGCTAGCTGGGCCTCGGCCCGCAGTGGGCCAGGTCCGTGTGGCTGGCACTCACGGCTCTCGAGTCTGCTAGACAATTATTTCGTTCCTGCGTGAGAAAACAAATGGAAAAATTATACTTAACCAGCACGTCCAATCTCGAGCGGTCTCGACTCTAACGGTGACAGCCACACGCGCGTCCAACGCTCAACCGCACAGGTGCGACCAGGGGGCCCAGGAGGGCCGGGCTGTGTCCACCGCCACCCGGAGCCCACAGCTCCCCGCTCTCGACGGCGCGGCGTGAGGCAGAGCCCGCGCCTCCCGCCGCCGTGCCGGCCCCTCCCCCGGGTGCAGCCCTCCCAGGCGCTCGGCACGCCCGGGACGCAGCGCCAGGCGGGCGGCGGCCTGACTGTGCCCCACAGCCACACCGGACAGAAGAAACAAAAAGGCCGTTTCCGATGGAGAACAGATGCCCACAGTCTCCCGCGTGAAGGTGGCAGGTTCATGCACAATGGGGACCAAGTGCTCACGGCCACAGCGTCAGTGACAGTAGGTCAGTCACGTTAGTAAAGTTTTAAATGGTTTGAAGACACTGAACAACAGCTTAACGAGACAGTAATTAGTTATAAACTCATTAGAGGCTAAAATTATACAAATTAACAATACAAATAAATGATTGGCTAAGTTTTGAAATTACATTATCAGAATATTTTGTTTTTAATTAAGTCAATCAGACTGGTTTTCAAAGTCATTGATTAATTTACTGAGAACGCTGATGCCGTAAACATTCTCGTAATCCCCAGCCAAGTTACCGCAGACTAGATGTCGCCGCAGTGCCTGTCTGTACAGGCAGCACGCGTGTGGGGACACGGGGCGGAGGGCCCGCGAGGGCCTGCAGCCGCCCGCCCGCCTGGCCCAGGGAGTCAGGGGCGGGAGGGGCCGGGCTCCTTACTTGGAAATGGTCTCCGGCCGCCTTGCCGCCCACGTTTAGGACGTTCAGAGAGCTGGCACGCTTCATGCTGCACCCAGGACATGGACATGCAAGGACAAACGTCAGCACACGGTCAGCCAGGAGCAGGAACACAGCAAAGCCACCCAAGGCCTGGGGCTGCTGGGGCGCCTCCCTCTCACTGGGACAGGGACCTCCCCGCCGACCGCGCCGCGCACGTCCCAGGTTGGTGCGCAGTGCTCAGCAGGGAAGAGCGGTTTCTCTGTCTTCTGGCCAACAGAGCTGCCCCAGAACACCGCGTACATGCTCCCGTGCCGTGCGGTCTCGCTTTTTGGAACCTGCTCCCACTGGAGCCGAGAGGCTCTGCCGCGGCGGGTCCCGGAGCCCGGGGCCTCCCCCGGTGGGTTTCAGGAAGGGAGCCGGCAGGCCCATGTGAGACACACCACCCTGAGCGCACCTTTTAAAGAGGGGCGGACACACCCAAAACTCGCTGGGGAGACCAAATGCATGAGTGTGTTCTGTGCTTTATGTATTTTTCTACATTAAAGGTAAGAAAAAACTTTTTTCATTAGTAAAATAAATTCTGAAGTTACTATTTCTCTGCTTACAAATCAAAATTTAAAACAAGTTTTATGACTCTTACATATAATTTTTTTTCCCATTGATACGTTTAAAATACTTGACGAAATACCCTGCAAATTACCTACAACCTAAATTTAAATTACAACCGTATAATTAACTGCTTACTGCCCTCACATATGCCGTCCAACAGAAGGTCACCTTAGCTTTTAAAGCTCATAAAACCAAACCCCGGGCCGCTGTGCCAGCGTTTACGACAGGATCTGCAACTCCAAGTCTGAACGCCACGCAGCCTCGGAAGCGACCTGAGGGCGCGGCCGTGAGGCCGGAGCCTCAGCTGAAGGGCTGGTGCGACCAGGCTGAGGCGAGAGGGCCAGAGCCGGGGCGCGGCCGTGTGTCCACAGCAGGCGCGGCGCTCTCGCTGGGTGAACCCCACCAGGGGCAAGGAAACATGTGCCCCCGAGCAAAGCGCACGCCCCGAATGTCCACGCCAGGGCCAGCACCCGGCGCCCCGGCCCCTGGCCCTGCTGGAGCTCCGAGTGCACTTTTTTGTACTTAGAACAACCGGAAGACAAAGGATAACACCGCACAGGCCCGGCGACCAGCACAGTCGCGCCTTGGACCGCAAACGCCTCCCACCTCCGGCTGCTCGGCGCCCGCCCCAGCTGTTCCTGGAGACACGAGTCCCGGCTGCTGAGCGGACGCCCGGCTCTCGCCCCCGCCCTTCGGTGCCGGCCCGCAGGCCACTGCGACTCCGGCGGGAGGACACGGCGCCATTTTCCACCGCGTCGCTTCCCCGCTGCGCCTTCCTGGGAGAATTAAGTCCAAGACCCGGATTCCACCGCACACTGTGGCGTCTGCAAGCTCCCCCACTTGCCTGGACAGTCACCCTTTCCTAAGGAAGCCACACTCCCTCCCTCCTCAAACCCTGGGTCCCTCCAAGACAAGTGAAGCACCACCGGACTCCTGTCCCCGACCCTCCCCGACGTCCCCGGACCCCAGGAGCTTGAGCGGCACCTCACTCACTGGGGTCACGCCCGCGGGCTGCACGCGCTGCCCCCGGAGCTGCCCGAGCCCGGTCCCTGACTGCAGCGAGCGACCGCCCTGCCCGGGCACCAGAGCCGCCCCATCAGCCTCTGCCCTCGAAGCCCAGGACACGCCGCCACACGCCCAACTTCGAAAAGCACTGGGCCAACTGTCCCTTTTCCCTGCAAAGCCTGCTCAGCTGTACGGACGATTTTCATTTAGGTTGTTAAACAGTTCGTTCAGGTATCACCTCAAACAAGACCACACAGGAAAACGCTGCGTATTCCAAGCGTGGGGTCGGCTCCCCCGCCCCGGGCCGGGCGGGGCGCGCCCTGCGAGGCATGCACACGCGCCCCGCCTCGGCCCCGCAGGGCGAGAGGGAAGCCCAAGCGCTGTCCCCGGGCCGGCAGGGCCCAGTGACAGGACGCCAGGCCAGAGTGGGACTCGGCGTCACACACCTTCGGGACGGGTGCAGCCTCGGGACGAGACCAGATCACCTCCCCACACCACGTGGGCCCCTCCGGTGGCCTCCTCAGCGGACAGCCTGCTGCTGCGGAAAAGGGCCTGTGAGCAACCTGAGCGGCCGGCCGACGCCCCGCCCAGGAACCCACCGCCCCGTCGTCAGGCGGCCGCCCCCGAGCAGAGGGCGGCTGGGCGCCATGCGCGGGGCCGGCTGGGGCGGGTCTCCGGTGAGACCCCAACGGACGAGGCGGGGACTGAGCTTGCAGCACCTTAAAACCCAGAAGGGCGCCTGACTCTCCCGCTCCCAGGATGTTGCCCAAGGAACCGGCCTCGCAGCCCTGAGGCCTGAGGCCTCTCGCCCACAGAACGGAACACAGAACCACTTTTAAAGTCGAGTTTCACAACCAATAAAAAGTAGGTGCCATTTTGAAAGTTAGAGCTTCACAGAGGGGCTGAAAAAGCCGTGCTTCTGTGAGAAACGCATCCAAACGCTGGGGGCCACCCCACCAGCAACGACCTAGCAGCACTGAGCCCGACCACCGAGACCCGACCGTCGACAGGCCTCCTAGGAGCAAGGAACTCAGACCCGAGTGCCTCCAACAACCTGCATGTGCTTGTTTAAAAGACTAAGACGGACGACGGAAACCACTCAGGCGCACGGAGGGGGCTGCTCTAGCGCCCTGAGAAGCTCCGTGGGGCCCCGGGGCCCCAGGAAACTGTCCCCTCTGCAGCAGGACCTCCGTGACCCCAGCATCGCCGGAGCCAGCTTCCCATCTTGTGGGACTAAAACTATTTTAAAGGGCGCTAAACGGACGCGGGGTTTTGGCAACGTCACGCACCTCTCAGGTGCACACGCTCACGTCCTTTTCCCTGACCAGGCACCGCACCCCGAGGTGCCGCCTTTCCCTGACCACAGCCCCGAGGCCTCTCAGCGGGAAGCGCCCCCGGGCCTGGCCTCCCCTGGGAGGACAGGCCCCAGGGACGACGGAGCCCTCGTGGCCGAGGCAAGGGCCCGAGCTGGGGCGTCTCTGTGGCCGCCGGTGCGGGGGCAGGAGCGGCCGTCAGACAGGGCGGCGGGCGGGGCAGAGAGTTACCCGGGGTCCTTGGGCTCGGCCTCCCGGGAGCTTCCGCCCTTCAGCTTCCTCACCAGCTTCTCGCTGCTGCGCCGGATGGAGGCCCGGAGTTTGCTGAAGGAGCCGCTGCGCCGCAGCGACCCCATGCCGTCCTGGAAGAGACAGGGACAGACATGACGCTGCAGGCGGCCTCCCTCCCACCCCAGGCAGAGCTGAGCGTCAGCGGGCACACAGGCTCGGCCGGCTCACGGGGGCGGCGGGCACCCGGACCCCACAGCAAGGCCCGCTGGCCATGGTGGGGAGCCGACGTTAAATCAAAATCCACCCATTTTAAGTTCCATTAAAACCACCTAACGATCATGGAAACTCTGACCCTGAAAAAGCTCAAACTGAAGTAACAGCCCCACATGAAATTAATTACACTGCTGTTTTGAAACAAAACATACAGCCTTTCAAGACAATTAAGGAGTTTCTAGGGCCGACCCTGAAATTGAATTCCCCATTTAATAAACGGGCCCAAGTGCGTGGGTCTGACAGGCCAGCTCCTTCGAACAGCCGTCGGGATAAGATACTTACACGTGCTGTTTCTTCAGTGCATTTTAGCAAACTTTTATTCAACATTGATTACAAATGCGGTTGGAAAGTTTAAATAAGTGCTTACTCTGTACAAATAACCAAACCCCTCAGACACCTTTGAGAAGCGAGGAAGAGTGCCCCCCTCCCGCCGACTGAGACGTGACCAAGGACACACTGGCGGCGTGACGGTCGAACACGCAGGGCAGGACGGGGCTCCAGCGACTTCGATTCTCCCAGTGACCCGCCCAGCGAGGGACCAGCAGCCCGCCCCCCCGAGAAGCTGCGCGACGCCGCGCTCCCCAGAAGGAGTAGCCGGCTGAGAGCAGACAGACACCAAGACTCCGGGCAGCTGGAGCGAGTTTATTAGAAGTTAGAGAGACACAGGTCACCAACACGCAGGGTTAGTAGAGGGAAGCAGAACTGCGAGTTTTCACACACAGACTACACAGCGGGTGCTACTGGAGGGGCCTGGGGCGTGGGGCCCGCGGACAGCGGGGGCACATGCCCTACGCGCAGGCCTAGCGAGAGTCGGGGTCGCGGTCACGCCGCCGCAGCGGCCCCGCGGGACACGTCCCACCACCTCCGCCGACGTGAGCTGCTCATCGTTCTTAATTCTTAAGCTCCTATGTTACACAGTACGTGGTTTTTATTGATACAGATTTGTTACTAAGTACATATCTGGCAAAGCTACGTGTACACAGAGACAGGGAACCCCCGAAAGGACAGCAGCACCGAGAGGAAGGGCCAGTCACAGAGGCGCGGCTCTGACAGAGTCCTAGGTCGCTAGACGCGCAGGCAGCACGGAGGGAGGCGGGAGCCGCAGGCGCCGCCGTCATGCAGGAGACAGAGCCTCGCGGGCGGCTAGGCCTGTCGGACAGAAACGGAGAGAGAAGCCCAGGTGAGACTCGGGCAGCAGCCTGTGCCCGCGCCGCGCGGCTCCCAGCGGCTCCAGGTCACGCCGCCTCGCGGCGCGGCTGCGGCATCGGCCTCGGGGTGGCCGCTGGCCTGCACAGCCCCGCAGGGAACCGCGCTGGGCCCGACGCGCCCCCGTCACCTGGCCGGGCGCCCTGATCCCCTCCGCCAGTCGGCCCGGGCCAGGGACCTCCCTGACGCCGGCTGGGAAGAGGCTTCCCGGCAACCGCGCAGCAGGAGGTGCCGCCTCAGGAGCCGCCGCAGCACCCAGGGAGGCCGCTCGGGCGTGGCTCACCCACGGCCTCACCTGGTTGCCTCATGGCCCTGTGCGGGGGGCGGAGCGGGGGGGCGCCTCTTCAAGTCAGGGAGGGCTTCCTCCTGAAACACGGACGCGCCAGACGTCGCAGAAGCGTTCGGAAACCGCCGCCTGCACAGCCTAAGCGCGCACTCGACGACCCAACGCCCAGCCCGCCGCAGAGAAAGGGCTGCCCAGCAGGCGGGCGTCCTGGGCCCTGGCCGACAGAGACGCGGCGGCCCTGCCTGCGCCCCGGGCGCGGGGCGTGGGGCCCCGCCCGGTCCGACTCGCCAGGTCATTCAACCAGCCCCAGCCTCATTTTTCTCATCTTTAAAATGGAAAAGTAGAACTTGTTACCAACTCCCCACGGATGCTGGGAGGACAAGAAAACATTAGTTCTTGCTTCTCTTCAGAAAAAGACTGTTACAACATTAACGTGGTTCCATAAATAGCACACCTCTGCCATTCATTTCAAACTTGTGCGCTCACTGCAGCGCCCAGTGTTCAGCAGGGGGCGGTCCCGGAGGCGCACGCCCCCCCATCCCAGCCGCGCCCGGTGCCTGGGGCCAGGGCAGGGCTCCACCCGCCCTCACGCGCAGCAGCTTCCAGTCCGTGATACCAGAGGGGCCCCAAACCTGCCAATTTCCCCCAGGCCGGTGCTGGGGTGGCTCCCTGGCCGCCGGCACCTGCGGCGCATCAACACGGCCTGGCCGGAGCGGCAGCAGGTTTCCAACAGCGGTGAACGGCCTGCGGCATCGGCTACAGACACACAGCAGTGCTTACCACCTGGGATTTC
Source organism: Pteronotus mesoamericanus (assembly GCF_021234165.1). NCBI lineage: Eukaryota > Metazoa > Chordata > Mammalia > Chiroptera > Mormoopidae > Pteronotus > Pteronotus mesoamericanus. The sequence continues at coordinate 2,688,868 of NW_026555082.1, read as the reverse complement.
AGGTCATCTGCTGTTCTTAACTTTTTTATGTATACTCCAGCTGCCTTCCTAATATAACCTTTAAATAAAAGTTGATCTGTTTCTAATTACCAGTACATCCCATTCCCCAGGAATCCTGGGGAAGAGCTCGATGTGCTGGTAGCTCTCAGACACAGGTGCCGCGTGGAAAGACCACGAAGAGAACTGGGCGGGGGGCGCCCCCAGGGCTCAGTGGCAGCACGCGGCCTCTGGAGGCCACCCGGACGGAGCGCAGGGGGCCCAACTTCACCCGAAAGGAGCCCTTCGACGCAGCGCCTGCGCGGCTCCCCAGCGCCGTCCACCGGCTCTGCGTGCGAGGCCTGCGGGAGGCCGTCCCACAGCCCTGAGTGCGGCGCTCACAGCGCCGACAGGCAAGGACAGCAGTGAGCCCCGGGCGCGTCGTCCGCGCCAGGAACCGCATCGCAGCCTCCACACCCCTCGCTGGCCAGTCCGCTGCCTGCCTTGCCTGGGTTTCAAGTGCAACAGCGCAGGGTTTGCCGGGCTCTGGCTCCCACCCGCCCCCCCTGGGGAGGGGCCCGCGACCACAGTGCCCCTCCGGGGCTGCGACTTCCGGGCTTCGCACAGAGCACTGAAGTTCTTCGTAAAAGCTAAGCTCTCATCCGAACCCAGGTGCAAAATAGAACTGAAGTGGCATTTTCTCACTAGAAATGTGTCACAAGTCCTTAGGACAACACAGGAAACCAGCGAGAAAGTGGGTGCCGCTCTGTGACCCGTGGGATCTGCGCGTGGCGGTGAAGATCTGGTCCCCACGCCTCCCCGCCCCACAGCTTCCGGCCGCACCCTGCCCTGGCGGCACCCACCCAGGACACCCCCGTGCACATGGGAGTGGGGTTAGCCCTGGGCTGGGCAGCCCCCGGGAAATCCGCCCCCACGAAGACGGCGAGCGAGCCGTCCCCGCCAGGCCGAGGATGGGAGGGGGCAGCGGCGTGTCCACGTCTTGGCAAGTGGGGCCCTCAGACCGTGCTCCCGGTTGTAGGCGATCACACCTCAACACAGTGGAACTGAGAAATGCCCTCCTCGCTGCCTCTCGTAAGGAATGGCATGCGGGTTGGAAACAAAGCCTGCGTCCAGCTTTGGCGAGCTCGGCCTCACCTCCTGGGAACCGTCACGCCTCCAGGAGGCCAGTCTGAGGGCCGAGGCCCTCCTGTGAGGGGACGGTGGGCTGGGCCGGAGCGGTGGCCTCGGGGATGGGGGGCGGCCCCGTTTACTTGCTGCTCTCCCTGAGTCCCACGCACAGAGCGGGCTCCTCCCGCACCCCCAGCGAGCTCCGGAGCCCCTGGCGGAGCCCTGTCTCCAGAGAGGGACTGTGTCCAGGACAGAGCCACAGTGCTCCGACATCCAGCTAGAAGGCGTCTGCAGCCCAGCAAGCGCCGCCCCCCAGGACGGCACATGCAGAGGGAGGGAGGAAATGGGAAGTGAGGGCCCTGGGCATCCCCACAGGCGAGCACCGTGCCCTCCCAAGCCTCTGTCCTGAGGACAGGCGTCAGTGCCCGTGCGCCCTCATGGGGCACAGGCGGGCTGACCGGGAAACACTGTCCCGGGAGCGAGGCCCTGCAGAGCCTCAGGGGAGGCGGGCGGCTGAGGGCGGCTGAGGGCGCCAGGGGCATAGCGCATGCCAGGCCCGCGGGGACAGGAGTGGGGACCGCGGCCCAAGGGCAGGTGGTCACAGCAGATGCTGACTGGTTGTCTTGGCCCAAGGAAAAACAACAGCAACGCGCCACCGGACCGACGGCCCGGAAAACATCCTCCCTGAAACTCTGGCCACTAACATCCTCAACAAGATGCCTCCCCTGCAGGCTGATCTTCGCCCAACTGCCACAGCTGAAGGAGGCCCCAGGGAACAGGTTTAAAAACATAGACAAGAAAGCCTGGAACTATTAGGCAAAACACCTGCACAACTACGGCTTAAAGTACACTCCTGCGGCTTCCAAACCAACCCCAAGCGCCCTCCCCCGCGGACGGCCCTCCCCACAGACCCGCCCACCGGGCCCTAGCAGGCGCCAGCAGCCTGGCCCATGAAATCAGGGCACTGGAGTCAGCGAGGAAAGCGGTCGGTTAAAAAAGCGGGTTAGTCGTCTGCCACACTAGTGGGTGATAGCGTGAACCCCGACCGCGGACTCCGCCCCGACCCCCAGGACCCTCAGCCAGCGCCTGACGCGCCCCGCGGAGCCCAGAAGGAAATGACCACGTCGGACAGCGGACAGGACACAGCGTGAGCACGAGGCGAGGACTCAGAAAAGCCTGGCTGGAGCCGAGCCGCAGAGAGGGAGCCCAGGGCGGACGGGCTGGGGGGCGCCGGCGCCGCGCACTGTACTTACCCCGGTCCACTCTACGCCCATACTCACTTCCTCCCCTCCGTCCGGGCCGCTCTCGTACTTGACCGTGTCCGCGGTCAGGCTCTCCCGGCTCCGGCGCTTCTCCGAGCTCTCGGGGTCGCCCAGCACTTCGGCCACGCGCTGCTTGTGCGCTGTGTCCAGGCCCTGCAGTTGGGTGAGGGAGGGGCCATGTCAGCGGTCCTGCTCGCAAGCGGCTTCCCTAGGAAACGACCGAGGCCCGGCTCCCACCAGGGCGGGCACGTGCCCCGGAGATGGGCCCCCCTGCCCCCCCATTTAAGTGGACAAGGCCGAGCCCCAGCGAGGCCCTGAGGCGCACACGCTGGACGCACCAGAGACAGGCCTTACGTGGCAGGCAGAGGTGCGCTGAGTGCGGGAACAGCGTGAGGGGCCCGGGGGCGGGGCCACGGGCTGGGCCCCCCAAGGTTTCCGCCTGCATGGCGTGTGGCGGGGGTCTGGGGGGGTGCCCTGTTTGGAGCCCTTCTCCGCCTATGCCCTGGCGCTTCACACGGTCAAAGCACACACGTGGCTGCAGGCTCCCGGGTCGCCCTGTCCCCAGCACAGCATTTGGACCACCAGCCTCCAATCGCAGGAGGCGCAGGCGGCAGGCACCTCAGGCCTTCAGGGCGAACGCGCAGGGGGCCTGACACAGAGCAGCCACTTCCTGTCACTTCCGTCCCCCTGGCAGCCGAGGGGCAACTCGCCCCAGTCCCCGTGGGCTCCTGCCCTGGGTCTCACACACAGGCGTGTGCAAACGCCGCAGCTGCACCTCCTGCGCCGTCCTCCCTGGGAGCCGCGAGCCCCGCTGGCCCTGCGTCCTGGATACGCCGCCCACTCTGGATGTGGTCACTTAGAGGAGGACCAGGTCCCCTTCCATGCTCCCTTTTCAGACTGCACATTGGTGTCACTGGCCTTCTCTGCTGACCCAAGGCAGGCCTCGGCCGCTGCCCCACCTCCCTCGCGGACACGCTGCATGGGGCCCGCGGGCTGCTTCCCCATCCAGCCCGCCAGGGACCCCACCGCCTCCAACACACGTGCACAAGCACTGCTGGCTCCGGCCGCCCGGGCCGCTCGCCCAGGTGCACCTGCAGCTCCGCCCCCAGCCCGCGAGGGCCCCCGCCAAGGCCCTGTGCCACCTCGCCCTAAAACCGGGTGTCCCGCCCGTCCCTCCACACCGCCGTCCCGCTCGCCGGCGGCCTCCGCGGCGGGGCCCCCGTGTTCCCAGCGCAAGAGGGGCCTGCCCCTGCGCCAGGGGGGCCTCCTTCAGGCCCGCGCCCCAGGGCTGCTGGCCTTGAATTCGGGCTAAGGAACCAACAGCGTGTGCTAAGTGTGCTGTCTTTAAACGGAAACACGCCCAGAACAAGGTCACAAATTGGTCAGCTGATGACAACGTGACCGCAGCTCGTGGGGACCTCACGCTGCACTTCCCCGGGAGAACCTGCGGATTCAGGCTCACGGCGACCTTGTCGGCCGAGCTCCCGCGAAGGACGAGCGCCAGCGGCGTCCGTCTTGAGCGCCTCTGTCCAGTCCACTCGGGCGTGGGCGTGGGCCTGGGGTGGGGCTCGGCTCCGCCCGGCGGGCCGCCCACCAGCAGCACAGGGGCGCCGGCTCCTGGCTCTGTCCGGTGCCTCCGGCGGCCGCCCTCAGGGCGTGAGGCAGCCCCTCGCCGCCAGGTCAAGCCGCGCTCCCAGCAGGAATGGGAGGCCGGGCGCCTCCCGGGTGCACTGGCAGCGCGTCAGCCACTCCGCAGGCGTGTTCTCACGTGGTCCTTCCGCCACCGCGCACTCTGGACCCGAGACCCGCGTCGGCGCACGGGTGTCCCCTGCGCCGCCCCCCGCGGTGCCCAGCACCTCTGCCGTTGGTGAAGCGGACTGACCGCGCTCTTCCTTTGCTGCCTGAGCTTGCGGTCTCACGCTCCTGACGTTTGATAAAATACCATCTCATCTGTGAGAACTGAAACACTGCAGGCTTCCTGTTCTCCCCCAGCGTCTCCGTCAGTCACAGAGGCGCATCGTGCACCCCCGAGCGCGGGCAGGGGAGCCGGCGTGGGGTCCTCTCACCGACCTGTTTGCGGGACCTCATGGCCGCTTCCTCCAGCGTCTCCGCGGCCTCGAACTTGCCCTGGCGCCGGTACAGCGCCCCGAGGTTCTTCAGGGTGGTGGTGACCGTGGGGCTGCGGGGAAGCGCACGGGGGCGTCTGAGAGAAGCCCCCCCCCCACCCCGCCCACGGCCTCGGGGCGGCAGTTTGGTTGGAAGCCCTTTCGAATTCTATGGCACCTTTTTCCATGTAAATTGTTAGCAAGCTCTCCTGTCCCCAGCAGCCCCTGCCCGCCAGGGCCGTGCGGGCGAGGTCACCGCGGGCCCCGTGCCCTCTCCGGAGGCGGCTGCTCAGACCACAGCCACCCCGTCGGCAGGGGCGGTTGTGGGTCTGTCCGGTGGCCGCCACGCCTCCTGGCGCACGAGGAGGACGTGCAGGGGAGACGGAGCGAGCCTGGGCCTCCACATCAACAGCAGGAGCACGGGGCCCGGCAGGGACACGGGGGCGCGGCGGGGACACACGGGGGGGCGCGGCAGGGACACACGCGGGGGCACGGCAGGGACACACGCGGGGGCACGGCAGGGACACACGCCGCGGACAAGCCGAGAGCCCCTGCCGGTGCGGACGGGCACCTGCAGCGACAGGCATGTGGCCGCTGACACGGCCGCCCAGTCAGGATGGGGTGCAAAGCCTAGGACTCTACGCGTTTGTTAAGTGCTATGGGGCACCCAGGTGGGGGCCAGAGAGCCCCCCCGAAGCAGCTGACCAGCACGCAGGGTCCCCAGGGGCGGCCGGCGTCTGGACAGCGCAGGAGAGGGGCCCCACGGGGAGCACACGGGCATCAGTGGCCTGGCGGGGGAGGGGCCTGGTTCAGCGCCCTCTGCGGACGCCGAGGGCAGCGAGGGCAGGGGGTGCAGCCTGGGATCCCCCTGAGGCGTCCCAACAGGTGTCTGGGAAACGCTGGCTCTCGCAGGCCCGCAGGCCTGACTGCGGCCACCTGAGACGGGTCCCCACTCAGCCACCTTCTGCGGTTTGGGAGGCAGCCTTGGACACGGCGGTGTGCGTGGGCAGGACCCGTATTTCACCCACACGGCAGGGGCCTTCCCAGTGTCCGTCACTGGAATTTGGGGAGGCCGGACGGCGCACGCACAGCCCGTGGGGACGCCCGCGATGCCGTCATGGGCTGCGGCCGCCCCGAAAGCGCCAGCGCCCTCCACGCGGCCACGTCCCGGGGACAGACGTACCTGTCGACCTTGCAGGCTTTGTACCAGCCGCCATACTCGCCGAACGACGGCCCGTCCTTCTGCTTTCCCTAAAGCACAGAAGGCCGCCACCGGTGAGCGGCTCTCCAGAGCGCCCCGCCCCCCGGAAGCCCCCCGGACGGCGCCTTACTTTGCACTCCTCTCTCTCTTCCGCGTGCATCCAGATGGGCTTGTTCTCATCTGCGGGAGGAAACACAGTCCTGTGAGCAGTAGCTGCCGAGCTGAACGACCGCCAGGTCCTGCTGTTTCCCATGATGCTTTGCAGACACGACTCCTCACAGCTGGGCAGGGACGCTCACGAGAGGAACAACCCCTGGGAGGACAGACCCCCCCAGCACGACACGCAGGCGGGGTCTGCCTCCTGTGCTCGGTGCACAGAGGCTCGGAGTCCCGAGCACCAGACCTGGGAGGCAACTGTCAAACACACGGGACCATGCCAGTGTCCCCACCACAAAGCTCCTTCAGTGCCAGAACCTGCACATGACACTCGGGAGTTTTAAAATCTGAGCAAACTAGCATTAAACAAAAATCTAGTTAAAAGGGAGTAAAATGTTGGGAGCTAGAGTAGAAGAGATACAAATCGACATGCCTGTCAAGTCTCCCTAACTGGCCCTGGCCCTGTGAGCCCAAGAGTCGCCGGTTCGATTCCCAGTCAGGGCACAGGTCTGGGTTGCGGGCCCAGTGGGGGGCACGAGAGGCCACCATACATAGACGCTTCTCTCCCTCTCTCCCCCTCCTTCTCCTCCGTCTAAAAGTAAATAAAATCTTTTAAAAATGCAGGCTCCTTAACTTTTGAGAATAACCACACACACCGCCCACCCAGTTTCTAGGCGACAAGCGCCGCCGGCAGGGATGCCAGCGCTCAGACGCGGGGCTCGCGGGATCGCCTCGGTGCCGTGAAGGGGCCCTCAGCTACGCGGCACGGGAAGACGGCAGCACACGCACTACCTGCGGCGCCCGGGCTCAGTCCTGTGTGTCGACGGGCACAGGAAGGAGACACTGAAACCTGAGACACGCCTGGAGGATGACATGGCGGCCGGTCACATTCCCGCCCCCGCGTCAGCTTTGAGGTGCCCACACAAGCGCCTGTCTGGGGTTCTAGGGGGAGACCACGGCCGGCCCAGTCCAACCGCCCGCCAGCTACCAGGCCCCGGGAGCCACTCGGCGTGGGCGGCCCTGCCCATGAAGTGGGGCGTCGGACCCACCCCACAGGCTGCTCAGAGAAGCAAACGAGCTTCCACGTTTGAACTGCTCAACCGACACGCAGGACGCGGTTCACTCTCAAGACCGCCCTTGCGTCCCGGGAGAAGCGTGGAGCTGGCGTGCGATGACCACATCTTCCCTTGTGCTGGGGGGGGGGGGGCGCGTGGCCGGTCTCAGGAGCAGGGATGTGGGCTCCCTCTCCAACAGCGCCCCGAGGCACACGGCCCCTCCTGAGGGTCAGTGTGAGTCCTGACCGCCCCACCCTGACTGGTGGCCCCAGTGCATCCACACGCTGAGCATGGCTGGAGCCCACCACATGCCCTCGGAGGCCTCGCTGCCCACAACGGACCAGGCCGCGGACCTGGGGCAGCCGCCGCGGGTGAGGGCCAGCCCCGCCACACTGCGGGCAGGCCCTGGGCAGAGCAGGGCCAGGACACGCTGGCATCCCACACACGGGGCCCGTCTGCCTAGCGTGTGTGCAGGCTGACTCCAAGTGTAGCAAAGCCACTTTTAACCAGAGCCCACTCAGCAGACCCCAAGTCCTGCTCCACGGAGTAACAGAGGGAGACACTGACACACTTTTCCGAAGTGGTTTCCAGAAACTCTTCCTATAGAAGCAGCTCCTGAACCCAAACCTCTCCTTCCCAAAACCTCCTGAGGTCCCCTTTCTGAAGGGCTGTGCATCACCCACCAGAGGGAAAGGTGCCATGCAACACGCGGCACCACCCCGCTGAGCAGCGGAAACCCGGTAAACCTTCACCCCAACTGAGCGCCAAGTACTGTACCACCTCAACGGGTGAGAAGAGACAGGCCGCGCTCTCCGAGGCACTTCAAGAGCCCAGCCGGCCTCGGGTGGGTGGAGAAGGTGCATTGCTGGCCGGTCCCTGCCGGCACTTTGAGAACCACTGGAATACGGAACATTCTACAAAGCGTGAATGGCTCCGGGAGGTTTCCTAGAATCGGCACATCCAGGCTGTGCCTGCAACGCGTGTGGGCTCTGGCGCGGGCAGCACAGGCCCGGGAGGCGGGTGGCCCTCGGCCCCCGGCGTGGAGATGCGGCACGAGGGTGCGCTTGTCAGCCCACCACCGCAGGACACACAGAGGGGCGGACGGGCCCTGCTGTGCCGCATCCTGTCCTCCAGGTGCTGCCGTGCGGGAGAGATGGCTTCTGAACCCCCAGCTCACGGCGCCCTGGCCCCCGCGAGGACAGGGCCCTGCCCGCGTCCGGCCGGTCCCGGCTGTGTGGTGCCCTGACAGGGGCCTGCTTCTTACCGTCAACAGACCCGAACTCCCGTTCGTGCGCGCGGGTGAGGATCTCCTTGTACAGCGTTTCCGCCTGCTTGAACTTCCCTTGCTTCAGGTAGCAGGAGGCCTTAAAATAAAACGAAGCACTCAGTGTGCTTTACATGCAAGGGAAGCACACAGGCTTCTCGACAGGTTAGGCCGCGAAACAGTGCAGATCTCGAGGGGGAGCAACCCTGGGCAGGCACGGGGGGACCTCCGGGCAACCGTGACAGCACCACCACCACAGCACTCGCAAGGGCGCCCGCGCCGTGGGGAGCGCGGCGCCCGCTCCGCCCGCGCACCAGGTTGTTCTTGGTCTTGGCCACGTTGGGGTCGTCGGGCCCCAGCTTCGTCTGGTAGATCTCGAGGGCCCGCTGGTAGTAGTACTCCACCTCCTCGTACTTGCCCTGGTTCTGGCACAGCAGCGCCAGGTTGTTCAGCTGCTTGGCCACGTCGGGGTGGTCCTTTCCCAAAACCTGAGGACAGGAAGGGCCCTTAGGACACAGGCCCCTCGTCGGCCCGTGAAGGCGCCTCCCCCTGGGGCTGCGGTCCTGAAATGGCTCCCTAAGCCCAGCGACCCTAAAGGCGACTCGGCCACAAGGTGCTGGACCCCTAGTTTCCCCCCGGAAGGGGCTGACTTCCTTTACGTCCTTTAACGTCTTTAACTCTCCTGACACTGCTACGTGGAAGGATCGTCACTGCGCACGTTCTGAGGCGGCAGCTGGCCTTTGAGAGGCGACCTGACCGCTCATCGGAAGAGCCCAGCGCCAGCCGGCCCGGCCTGGCTCCCTCCTGCACACATGGGCCTCCCAAGGAGGCCCCAGGCTTGCGCTTGGCCCAGGGCCTCTGGCGCCCCCAAAGCACATCCTTCACATGCCAGCCCCCCCACAAGGCCCCTGGACCTCGCCCCTCTACCCCACGACAGCCAACCCTCCAGCCCCTCCTGAGGCCCCTCAGCCGGGACCCCTCCCCCCCGGCCGGGGCCCACAGGCACCTGGCTAGGTTCCTGCTCTCGCCGCGACTGGCACCCCCTGAAACCACCTCGTCTACCTCGTTTATTACCGGCTCTCACCCCTCACATGGGGCCCTAGGGCACAGATCCCTCCTCCCCAACGCAGCCCCCGACAGGGGACACTGCTGACCGCTCCCCGGCACCTTCAACCAGAGACCTGTCCTCTCAACTCTGCGCCTTCGCCTGCGGCCCCCAGGAGGCGTGACCTCCCCGTGCCCCTCCTCTCCTTGTGGGAAACTGGGACCCCAGGCACTGCAGGCTCCGTGGGAAGCCCACCCAGCGCCCCAGCCTCGCCCTGGAGGAGCTGGCTCCCAACCCCCCGCTCTGTCCAATGCACTGAGCTCTGGGAAGGGACTGTGCCTCTGATTTTAAGTCACCAACTCCAACCAAGCAGGGCCCCCGAGTCCTCAGCAAACGCTTCCTGAGTGAATGAGAGAGCAAACCCACGTGACTGGGCCAGGCCGCCCAGGGACACTTCACTCCACCCTGTGCCCCCGATTTCAACTCCAGCCCCCGCCACGGGCCGCCTTGTCTCGTAGGGCTCATGTGCCGATGGCGGCGCTGGGGTCTCGCCTGCAGGTGTGAGGGCGAGCCCCGCTTCACTCCCCTGCCCGTCCTGGCCACACCGCTCAAAATTAAATGATTTACTCTCTCAGTGTCGCTGGTACGCAGTCACATAAAACACCAAGTTAAAAGAGCACCCTCGGGCCCCGGCTGGTGTGGCTCGGGGCTGAGCGCCGGCCTGCGAACCAAAGGGTCGCCGCTTCGATTCCCAGTCGGGGCGCAGGCCGGGGCTACGGGCCAGGCCCCCAGTGGGGAGCGCCCAAGAGGCAGCCCCACATCAATGTCTCTCTCCCTTTTTCCCTCCCTTCTCCTCTCTCTAAAAGTAAATGAATGAGATCTTTAAAAAAAAACCCTGGGCCCTCGGTCACCCACGGCACAGACTGGCGCCCAGCTGCAGCCACAGCAAGAGCTGCTGGGACGGCCGGGCGCAACCTGGGGCAGCTGGTGGGGAGCAGCCGCGCGTGCCTTCACCGGGAGCTGAGGTCCTCTTCAGGTGTGAAAACAACTACTTCATTTTTAAAGCTTGTGAAGCACATTTGGTGACTTTATTCTCTTCCTGGCAGGCACACACCCAGCTGTCCAACAAGCCTCCGGTCCTGAGAAAGCTCCCCTTCCCTGTCACCTCCAGGCCTGCAGGGGGGCACGCAGATGCGCGATGCGCCCCCAGTGCCCACCCGCTGGCATGACCGCCTGCGGTCCCCGGGGACCGTCCACCTTACGGAAGAGGTTACGTCCCGTGAACAGTCAGGGCGATGCAGCAGCTTCTCAAAACGTACACCCGAGCGACCAAAGGCGCCAAGGGCACCGCCTTCCGAGCGCCGCCCACCTTCTCTCTGATCTCCAGGGCTCTCTTACACAGCGGCTCCGCCTCCTTGTACTTCCCCCTCTTGCCGTAAAGCACCGCGAGGTTGTTCAGCGTCGCCGCCACCTGCAACACAGGGCGCCGTGCAGAGGGTGAGGGCCCACCAGGGCGGCTCGGGCTGGTTGGGGACATGAGCCCGCCAGGGCCGGGGGGGCTGCACCGGAGCCGATCGCACAGAGGGCTCTGTGGGGCTGGAATTAAATCAACGGGATCTTGATTTCTTAAGTTTCACTGGAAACCACAAAGCCAACCAAAACAGATCTGTGTGCAAATCTGACCAGATTTTAACAGAAAAGGCAATGTAAAATCTTTAGAAGGAAACCCACGGAAGTGCATGCGATTGGGCTTAGGATCAAGAACTGCAGGTGGGCTCCCCCTGACCGCGCCTGGCGGCTGCGCCTGGCGGCTCCCGCAGGGCCTACCTGCGCCATCTAGTGGACAGGCAGCTCTGAAACCTCCCCTGTTGAGTTTAATAGGACAACTTTAATAGCCAAAAAATACTAGGGAGAATGGAATACGGAAGAGGAGCGAGAGGACCGATGCACACACCGCAGGGTGATCTTTGCCCAGGGTTTTTTCGCGGATGGCCAAGGCGTCGTTCAGTAGATTCGCTGCATCTTTGTACTTATTCTGGTCCCTGGAACAAAACACATCGGAATGTTTTCCGTCTGCCGGGCGACACCGGCGGCCCCACGCCCTCTGGGCCGTGCCTGGCCCTCCGAGCAGGTACTGTCACCGCCCCGCTCCCCGTGTGAGGGAAGAAGCGGAGGCTCAGGAAAATTAAGGCCACACCCTCCGCCCCGTGGCCACGGAGCAGAGGGAGGAGCGGAGGCCGCTCGGGAGCAGGGGTTCCGCGTTCACCCCAGGCCCCCAGGAACCAGCCTGCAGTCTTACGCAGGCTGGGGTCTCAGGACTCTTGCGTTGAACTGGAATCACCAAAGCAACGGAGGACAAGGAAGCAGGCGACAGACCCCACGCAACCGCCGAGCAAGCCAGTCCTGCCGCCCGTCAGCCGTCCCTCCCGGGTCCCGCTCCCCGGACCTGCTCCAGCTCAGGGGAGTCGGGCTACAGCATGAGCAGGCAGGGGCTCTGGGGCCACGGGGTGACTGACCCCACCCGACGCGCATGCCAGGGCTTGCACGTCAGGGAGCGGGCTAAGGGGGTCCCCAAAGACGACCTGGACCCCAGCCTCAGGGACGCAGCACGCGGGCCTGAGAGAGGCGGGGACATGGGGTTGGGGCGCACCAGGGCCAAGTGGGACCCTGGCTTCTGGGAGGAGAGGACGCTCCCAGACAGGGGAAGGCTCCTCCGGACAAAGACCCCCGGGGCAGAGCCTTGTGGGGACAGCCACGAGCCTGGTCTGGCCAGGGCGCAGGGCACGTGCGGCCGCCCTGGAGCGGGGAGCGGGCAGGTCCCCGCGCGCCCGAGCCTGCCGAGGGCTCTCTCGGTGAGCCCGGGCTGTTTGCGAAGCGAGAGGCAAGGCCAGAAGGCGGCTCAGGCAGGTTCGCGCAGGTGCCCGTGAGGAGCCGGGCCAACAGGAAGAGCCACTCGCCTGTACACCAGGGCCAGGATGTTGAGCATGGTGGCCACGTCCGGGTGGTCGTGGCCGGACGTCTTCTCCAGGTCTTCGAGCGCCTGCTTGCAGAGCGGCACGGCCACCTCGTAGCGGCCCTGCGAGGCGTACTGGATGACCAGGTTGTGCAGGGTGCGCAGCCGCGCGGGGATCTCGTAGCCCCCCTGCTGGGCAGCGGCCGCGGCGCTGCTGTGCTGCTGCTGGACTGGAGAGACAGGCCCCCTCAGAGCGCACGGCTGCGGCCGGGCGGCCGACCCCCGCGTGCTCCCCCGGCCCCGCTCCCGGGCGGCCAGGGCCCAGCCACGCCAGCCCGTCCGGCACTGCCCCGGCAGGCTGGGCCCACCCGTCACCGTCGGAGGGGGCTCCCTCGCGCCCCCCACGCCCCCCCAGGGCAGGAGGCTGCTCTGGGCGCCAGGGAAATGAGCCCCGCCTCCCTCGCCCGGGAGAGCCCGGGCCCCTGGGGCTGCCCCCCGGCTGCCCCCCGCGCTGCGCCCGGGGCCGGGGGAGGCGCCGCGGGCGGGGGGCCGGCCCCACTCACTGCCTTGGCCGGGGTCGTCGTCGTCGTTCGGGAACAGGTCGTCCAGGGGCTCCTTGGTGGGGTCGCTGTCTCTGTCCTCCTGGAAGCCAACCAGCGCGCCCTCAGTCCCGCCAGCCCGAGAACCCCGCGCGGCAGCCCCTCGGCGGAGGCTTCCTCGCACCGGAAACCCTGCGGCCCTGGCCGCTCCGGGGGCCGGGGGCGGGCCCGTCCGCGCCAGGGCCCACCCAGGAACCGAGCCGCGGGAGCACAAGCGCGGCAACAGACCGCTGTCTCCCTCCCCAAAACCAAGGGGAAACAAAACAGAAACCCTTTTACACCATAGAAAATACGGCCCGTTTTGGAGAACAGATACAGGGTTACCCACAACCTGACTCCCCCGTCGACTCAGCAGAGCCAGGAGCACCTTGCTCGACTAGAACTCAGCCCTGGACACGCGGGCCGGGCCGCCGGACGGAGGGGCGGCCTCCCCGGGCCTCGGACTCCCCACCTGGGCTCCAAGGGCGTCCAGCCAGAGCGGGGGAGCCCTCGCCCGAATTTTTACTTGAAAGCCATGGAAATGGCAATGTCCACGCACCCGCCGCCCTGAGGCCTGGAGCCCGGCCCGTGAGCTGGAGTGGGGGACGGCCAGCCCCCCGCGGGGCCGGGAACAGCGCTGCTGCGCGACGGGAGCCTGGCCCGGGCCCCCGGGAGAACGTCCCGCGCTCCGGCAGCAGCGCGGGGGCGGGCGTGCCCCGCACGGCCAGGGCCAGGACCGCCCTTGTCACACGCCCTGAAGGGGAGGCCTCTCTTCTCCAAGCTCCACGCGTCCAGAACAAAAGGCCCCAGGCCTGGCTCTGCGGGCTCCGCCTGCCCTGCCTGTGCTGCCCGGTGCCAAGGCCCTGGCGTCGCCCCCGGTCACCCGTCCCCACAGCCCAGGCAGCAGTGCCTCTCAAATCAGAGCGGTCAGTTGCTCCTGACCTAGAGGCGCAAGGGAGAGGCACAGTGAGCCTCACAAAGCGGGGTGCCGCGGGCTGCGCGCCCACACCCTGCGCCGAGTCCCCGCTGCCAGCGCGACGCTGTTTGGAGACAGGTCTCCGGAGGGGCCTGGGCCGGCGCCCTAACGAGAAGGGGCGCCAGAGGGCGTCCCCTCCGCCCGCCCCACGCGAGGACGCCAAGGGGGGGCTGTGTGCCGGCCGGCGGGCGGTCCTCCGCAGAAACCGGCTGCACGGGCGCCCTGGCCTTGCGCCCCCGCGGCATCGTCGCAGCCGCCGAGTTGACGGGGTGGGGGCGGGGGGGCCTGCGAGGAGGTGTGAACTGAGACGCAAAGCGGAGCTCACTGGCCCCCGGCGACGGGGCGACCGCAGCCGGCACCGGCACCGGCACCGGCACCGTGTGGGCTCTGCACACTGGAGGCTCCAACACAACATGGGCCCCAGGCCCGGCCCCTCGAGCAGAACGGGCCCCAGCGGAGGGCGGCGCCCGAACCTCGGGGGCCGCTCAGTGAGCGACAGCTCCTGCCGCCGGCGCACTTGTGCGTCGAAGGACGGCGCTGCTGGGCCTGAGGCTCCGCTGTCTCCAGGAGCCACCCGCGTCCTGAGGGGCACAGCCCACGGTCGCCTGCGACAGCGGTTGCGCGCGCTGAGATGTGCTGCAGGGACGTAAGACGCGGGATCGGGGAAACGGGCAAAGGACCTGGGGGGAGTCTCTTCACTATCTTGTCAACTTTTCTGTGAATCTAAAATTTGAAAGGTTATGTTTTTAAAGTTAACTGAACCAGAAATAAATAGCGGGTGAAAAATAATCAAGGCTGGGATGAGCAGCCAGAGAACGCCAACAGGAACGAGAGGAGACCGAGACCCGGCAGGACGCCTCACACTCCCAGAGCCGGAGGGAAGGCTGGCCGGGGGGCCGGTAGCGAGGCCGCAAGGGAGCCAGGCAAGGGCCCCCCAGGGAGGCGAGGCCCAGGGTGCCCTGCGCCCCAGAGCCAGGCCTGCCCCCGGGCCGCAGGTGACGGGATGCGGCAGCCTGGCCGGCGGGGACGCCCGAGGAGGGGCCGCCTGCAGTGGCCCTTCTGTTTACAGACTATTTCTACGTCCCTGACAGCTGCTGCAGAACACACACGTGAAAAGAACACAGCGAGGAGACCGTCTGTGACCTGCCCAGGGCCGCAACCGGGACCCTGCTCGGGCGAGGCACCCCGGCTGCTGCGCGAGGCCACCGGCCGGCGTCCCAGGGGGCTGTCCCCACCGCGCGCCCACAGGGCCACTCACGGAGGGAGAGATGTCGTCGTCGTATTTCTTCAGCTGGTTCATGAACTCCAGGTGCTTCTTCTCCTCCTCCAGCTGCGCCACCGCCTGCTCGCTCTTCTGCAGCTTCTGCTGCGTCCCTGCCAGCTCGTCCCGCAGCCACTGGTTCTCCTGGCAGAGGCGGCGGACCTGTGCGCGCAGCTTCTGCTTCTCCGACTCCACGGCGTTCAGGTGGTTGGACAGCGCCATCATGACCTGCGGGCGGACAGCACAGCCTGCGGCCGCCCATGGACACACACACGCACGCACGCACCCGTGGCAGCACCGCACCGCGTGCCATCTACCCCACGCCCACCCGCCCTTGCCGGCTACCGCGAGGACGTAACTTGCTCACAACAGCGGCAGGGAACGGGCGCGTGTGGCTCGTGGGGGTGCATCTCGACGGGCCTCGCAGGGGCCACCTGCCGCCTTCAGATGATGCCGTCCTTCCTACTTCCCGTCACGGCGGCTCCCTGCCACCCAGCCCCTCGTCCACTCGTGAACGCGCGCGCACAGGCCACTCTGCGAGGGCAGGGGCGGCACGGGGGCAGGCCGCTCGCTGAGGAGCCTCAGCATCCACCCCCGGGGTCGAGGGCTCCGAGGCTTCCGGCGCACCCGCCTGGCCTCCTCCTCCTCCTCCTCCTCCCCCTGTTACAGCTGAACCTCCAGGAGATGGGGCTTTTTCTTCCTTTCTCGACCCTAACATGTGCCAAACTGAAGAGGACGTTCTTATCTATCCCTGTAGCTTTCAGCAACAGAACATGCAAACTCGCAGATCCACAGGGATGGAACGAAGGGATGGAACGAAGGGGCCAAACAAAGCGGCCATGCTGACTGGTGCCCAGAACAGGGTCAGGGCGAACCCGACATGCGGGTGCGGCCGCAGCCGCTCTGGCGCGGACCGAGCTCCCCTCTGAACGCAGTCCGCGGCTGCTGCGCTCACTCCCTCCGAGAGAGAACTAAGGAAGGGAAGAGCCGGTTTTGGGTGCATTTAACTTCACCGGCGACTTGTTGGCAGAGCCAAAAGACACAGGGCGAGGGGGACACGCAGGGATGCCCGCACTCGACCTGCAGGTCAGCCGACGGGAACAGAGGGTCAGCGGGACCTGCACCGCAGCCTGCGCCCGGGCTGCCGAGTACTCCAGCTGCTGACCGACGCCGCTGTCCCTGCCTCCTAGAGCCTCAGGACCCGGCACTGCAGCGGGTGGGACTGGGCGGCAGGGCCCCGCGCCCCCAGCACGGCCTGAGCACCGCGTGCACGGGCAGGAAGTGGAGGGAGGCAGCGTGCGCACCTGCGGTCCCTCCCCTGTCCCAGGATGGGCTGCCGGGCACAGAGGCACCCAGTCTCAGCCCAGGACGCTGCCCTGGGGTTGCCGTGCAGCCAGACCCTGGCTGGGCAGCTCGCCCTGCTATCTGCTGTGCCCGCTCGCTGCCATCGTAGCCACTGTTCATGTTTTCTGACGTGCGCAGCCCAGTCCCACCCCCAGGACGCACACGTTGGTTGTCTGAAAGTTTAGACGTGCCCCAACCGACCGTCCCTTGCAGAACAGGCACGACCCGCACACCGTGACCGACCGCCTGCCGCGGCTCAGTCGGCGCCTCCCCTCTGGTCTCAGCTACGCGGCGCAGGGAGCGGAGCCCGCGCTCCCCCCGCCCCGCACCCCCCACACCTACCTGTGCCTCGCTCAGGCCGAGCTCCAGCATCTCCAGGGACTTCCGGATCATGTTCGACTTCTCCTCCACCAGGTTACTCTCCTCATCTTTCTTCAGACACTTCAGTGTCTCCAGCAAACTTTGCAAGATGGAATTGTGCTCATTCTTCAGAGCCTCCAGCCCCTGGATCACCTGCTTGGTCTTGGAAATGATCTCGTCCTGCGTGAGCTTCTCCAGCCTGTCCTCCTTCGCGTGCACCATGGTGGACATGCTGTCATGCATCCTGCAACAGCACAGAGGCGGGCATCTCGCGGCAAGGCCCACTCGGGTCGCGTCTACACTAAAGGGCGTGGGCAAGCACTTCTAAAGTGACACATGTAGGCGAATAACCACATGTGCGTTCCACTTATTACCTTGGCAAACTATATACCTTTTCCGTTTTTCCTTTGCAGACCAACTTAATTATTTTTCTGGCTTAGGTCTGAGCTGTTTCATGGGAAGAATGACGGGAATTGAAAGTAAGGCCAGAGGTGAAAAGCAACGCGACTCCCAAACAGCACTTCCAAAGGCACAGCCTCCGTGAAGCCGCCTGTCTCTGGAAGTTTACAGGCTGTGCCTTTGCTGGGTGACATGCAGGAGGGGCAGTGCCTTCTTGGCAGCCCGTTCACAGACAGCGCCCTAAGACGTGGTCCCAGGAGCGGCCCGCACAGGGATGCGGGGACAACCCAAGGCGCGGGAGGAGGACCAGAGAGGCTGAACCTCACGGGGGCAGGGGTGACAGGAGCCGACGCCTGGAGCCAGAGAGACAGGAGAACAGGGGCCCAGCGCGTCCAGCCGGCAGACCAGCCCAGGGCGGCGGTGGGGACAGGGAGAAGGGAAGGGCCACACGAGGCTCGGTCAGCAAAACAGGGCGCCTGCTGGGGCGAGCGGCCGGCCCCCCGTGGCCTTCCGCGCTGCGGGCGGTCCGGCGGCCAGCCTGAGGCCGCCCAGGCGGCTGCCTGCAGCGCGTGACCACACCCGAGCCGGGGCCCAGCTTCCCCTGGAACATGGGCTCTGCTCCCGTGGCGGGGGCTGCGCGCTGCCTGCCGTGAGCTCAGGAGAGCAGGGCCCCAGGCATCCTGTTCCGCACGACACCGTGGCTGTCACACGGTCACTGCCGAGCGCACTGTGCGCCGACCGGAGAACCAGCGCCCAAGGAGCGGGACGCAGCACCCGGAGGCCCAGTGCGGGTCTGAGCACGCCGAGGGCGCCCGGGAGAGGGGGGACTCCGGGCTGCGGCCCCAGGGGAAGGAGGCAATGACCCCTCTGCCGGCGGAGCGCGGAGCACGCGTGTCCCGCGTCCCAGGGATGCCGACTCGACCCTTCCCTCCCCAAGCAGACAGGGCAGGGCCTCCTGGGTGGACTTGGGCCAGGGCCCCACCAGCAGAGACCTGCAGGCCAGGAGGACCGGGCGCATCAGGCATCCCGTGCACCATGAGCTGATGGCACGGACAGGACGGCCCAGCGGAGGACAGCGGGCACTCGCTCTGCAAGGGGACACCCGCCGAAGGGGCGGCGCGGCCGAGTCGGCGGTGGCGAGTGCCCACTGCTCCTGAGCAGCGGCCACCGGGCTGTGGGGGCCGGCCCAGGGACAAGCCGGGAGGAGAGGGGAGCGAGGTCGCAGGACTCCCACATGGGGACGGCCGCGGGCCTCGGGGACAAGGCACGCGCGGCACTGCCCCTCGGGCCTGGCCTGAGCAAGGCGCACGCCGCCAGCCGCTCCTCGGGCCTTTTCCCAGGACAGTGAACCTGGGGCGATGGCAAGGGCAGCCGCCAGGCCTCAGGAGGTGACAGCAACTCGGTGCTGAGACCGTCCTGGAGAGGCAACGCTCTGGGCGAGCGCGGGCCCTCAGTCACAGCTACGGGGAGAGGGGCGCGTCCTGTCCGGGTGTGAGGAGGGTCAGCGCAGTTCCAGCGGTGGACAGAGGGTGGGACTTTTTCTTTTTTTTAAGATTTTATTTATTTATTTTTAGAGAGAGAGGAAGGGTGGGAGGGAAACATCCCTGTGTGGCTGCCTCTCGCGTGCCCCCCACTGGGGACCTGGCCCGCAACCCCGTCCGGTGCCCTGACTGGGAAGTGAACCAGCCACCCTGAGGCTCGCAGGCCGGCCCTCAGTCCCCTGCACCACACTCGCCAGGACGGGCAGTTCTGTCTATGAAGAGAGAAAAGTGGGGAGGCACAGAGGGTTTAAACAGCAGTAGGAAAACCATAAAAAGTAGGACTTCGGTGCAGAAAAAAAAAATCAGAGCAAAACAAGAAAGACGATCACTTTGAGGACATGCCTCAATGAGGCAAATGAGTTTAAAGAAACCCATTTTGGTTCCTTCAAGACTCCGGACCACTCTCACCACAGACGAGAATCACAAAATAAATGTCACCGGGGTGCACACAACCGAAAACAAGAGCTGCATGTGCCCTGGCCAGGCAGCTCAGCTGGTGAGAGTGTTGTCCTGATGCATCAAGGTTGCGGGTTCGATCCCAATCAGGGCACATACGAAAATCAACCAGTGAGTATATATAAGTGGAACCACAAATCATTGTTTCTTTGCCCCCTCCCCTCTCTATAAATAAATAAATAAATAAATAACCACCACCTGAGGCGGTTTTGTTTACCTTCCTCTTACATTAAAAACAGTGCAAAGGCAACCGGCTACTTGGAAAAAAGCTGCCCTCATACCTACCTTATACACTAAAATAAACTCCATATCAATCAAAGAATTAAATGTTAAAAACACACACAAGAAACTAGAAGAAAATTCAGGCGTCTATATGCATATAGGTGGAGGAAATTAGTGGTCTACAAATAAAATGGCAGGAAACAAAGAGACCGATGTGTCTACTTACAATAGGCCACTTCTGAAGTCCGGGGCAGAAACGAGACACACCTCAGGGGCGCACTCGGCAGCCCGGCCCAGCGACGAGCCGGCCAGCGCCCCGGCCCGGCCCGGGCCACCGGCCCTGCGGGCAGCCGGCGGGCACCCAGCGAGCAGGCGCCGCGCTCTGGAGCCGGCCTCTGACCTCCATCCCCCGCGCCTCTCGCCGGCCGCGCGTCCGACTTCTCGGGGCCCCGGGGTCCCCACTCACCCGGTGGTGGGGAACTGCCTGGCACAGCTCCAGACACACTCCCCCCGGGACCCGACCCCCCCCCCCGGCCCCAGGTCACGCTGACTGACCCAGGCAAACTGCCCGTCACGCTTCCACTTCAAACCACAACACGAAGGGACCTCTGCGGCCCCGCTGCTGGCTCGTGCAAGCGAGGGCCGGCCGCACACGCGGGCGGCGCGTGACAGGGAGCGGGACAGGCCCAGCGCCGGAAACACGCTTCCGGGTGGCTCAGAAGCCTGGGCGCCGTCCCACAGACCAAAGGGTCGCCGGTGCGACTCCCGGGCAGGACACAGGCCTGGGCTGCGGGCTCCATCCCCGGTCAGGGCACGAGCGAGAGACAACGATCGCTGTCTCCCCCCCTCCCCCTCTAAACATGAATGTCTTTCAAACAGAAGCCTGCGCACACCATCCTCACAGCCATCAGTGCCCGAGCCCGTGCCCTCAGCCTGACTCGGGCCAACGGGCCAGGCGGGCGGCCGGGGAAGACGGCGAGACGCCCCCACCGCCAGGCCCACGCCCTCCCGCACTGCGGCTGCGCCGCACGCCAGCCTGGGCCACTGCCCTCCCCCTGCACGGCGTGGGGGGGGC
Organism: Pteronotus mesoamericanus; assembly: GCF_021234165.1. Classification (NCBI taxonomy): domain Eukaryota; kingdom Metazoa; phylum Chordata; class Mammalia; order Chiroptera; family Mormoopidae; genus Pteronotus; species Pteronotus mesoamericanus. The sequence continues at coordinate 2,668,511 of NW_026555082.1, read as the reverse complement.
GGCGACTGCGAGGGGCTGTCGGCTCCCTCCCCCCGGAACAGGCACAGAACCCGCACCGCCCCCCACCCCCCACCCCGCTCGGCACCCCTGACTCAGGGACCCCGCCCCCGTGCCTGCGCCCCGGGCGTGCGGCGCACCGTCACAGGAAGGGAGTGGGAACCCGCACCAGCCCGGCCAACACCTGAGGCTCCGCCCCTCGCACGCCCCGCGGGCCTTTTCTAAGACAGGGAGTCACAGCAGCTCCACCTAACACATGCACGCGCACACACACACACACACGCGCGGGCTCCCAAATGGAGGAGGCAAAGAAACAAGGCCCAAATGAAAGAACAGAACAAAACCCCAGAAAACGAGCTAAACGAAGTGGAGACAACCAGCCTATCAGACGCAGAGTTCAAAGCACCGGTGATCAGGATGCTCAAAGAACTCACCGAGCACGGCACCAACATAAGGGAAGAGATGACAACTACACTAAGTGAAATAAAGAAAAATCCATAGGGAACCATCCGTGGAGGGGAGGAAGCCAAAGATCAAATCAATGATTTGGAACACGAGGACGGAAAACGCTTTCAGTCAGACCAGCAGGGAGAAATAAGAATTCAAAAAAACGAAGAGAAGGACAACTTTAAACACACCAATGTCCAGATCTTAAAGGCGCCAGAATGAGAAAAGGATAGGCAAGAAATTGACTATTTGAAAAATAATGAAAAGAAAAATTCCCTCATTTGGTAAGGGAAATAGACATGCAAGTCCAGGAAGCACAGAGAGTCCCAAACAAGATGGACACGAAGAGGCCACGCCAAGACACATCACAACTACAATGCCAAAGATTAAAGATAAAGAGAGAATCTTAAAAGCAGCAAGAGAAAAGCAGAGAGTTCCCTACAAAGGAGTTCCCAAAAGACTGTCAATTGATTTCTCAAAGAAACTGTGCAGGCAAGAAGGGGCTAGAAAGAAGTGTTCAAGGTGGCGAACAGCAAGGACCTACAACCAAGATCACTCTACCCAGCAACACTATCATTTAGAACCGAAGGGCAGATAAAAGTGCTTCCCAGACAAAGTAAAGTTAAAGGAGGTCACCAGCACTTATTATATGAAATGTTAATTAAGAAAAAGATCAAAACTATGAACAGTAAAATGACAACAAACTCACAACCATCAACAACTGAATCAAAAAAAAAACCAAAACTAACGAGCACCCAGAAGAGGAACAGGACCACGGAAGCGGAGGTCACACGGCGGTCACCAGCTGCGGGGGGCGGAGCAGGGTGGGGGGGGACGGGGAGGGGGAGGCGCAGGGGTTACGGAGCACAAGTTGGCGGGTGCAGCACAGGTGGGGGAGGCTCAGGACAGCAGAGGAAACGGAGAAGCCAAAGGGTGTCCAAGCACAACCCACGGACGGGAACTAAGGTGGGGAACGTGGCGGGGGCAGGGGGGGTGGGGGTTGCAGGGCGGAGGGGGACCAAAGGGGAAACGTCGGGACAACTGTAACAGCATAACTCATAATTTTTTAAAAACTTACAAATGTTCCAAACATAAAATGGTGGTAAGCTCGACACGGGCACTGTCCGTAGCGGCCACAGCGAAGGAGCAACACAGAGGCCGCCGGGGGCACCGCCGCACCGTGGGGCGCGCTCCTCAGGTGCAGCGGGAACCAAGCGCCGATCCGATCCGCGCGCTCCCCGCTGTGCCCCCCAAACGCGGCCGCGCGCGAAGGTGCCCTGCGCGCGATCCCTTCTCAGGGACAGCAGGCGGGCGGCCGCCCCGCGCAGGGGCGGTGGGGGGACACCTGCCCGGGACAGGCTTGGTTTTAGGCTGACGACAATGTTCTGGAACTAGAGAGGTGCACAATGCTGTACTCTTCTCATATGTGAATCATGTCTCAGTAAAATACACACAGGACTTGTTAAATTAAATGATACAAATAAAAAAACCCCACAAAGCCCCACTTTGGGACCCAGTCTGCATTAGCTCTGCCATGGGGTCACAGGGCCTCCACGTCTGTCTTTGGTCCTGTGTTCTCCTGTGAGAAAGGATAAAATCTCAAGTCCTTTGTTTTCTTAAAGACTTTATTTATTTACTTACTCACTGAGAGAAGGGAAGGGGGAAACATCAAAAATACATGTATCAGTCGCCTCTCCCACGCCCCTTCCTGGGGACCCGGCCCGCAGCCCAGGCCTGTGCCCTGACTGGGAATCGGACCCACGAGCCTTTGGTTTGCAGGCTGGTGCCCAGTCCCCTGAGGTACACCAGCCAGTGTGTCACGCCTTCTTGAAGGGACTGGAAATGTCCAAACCCATAACACATTATAACAAAACTACTGTAACTAAAAGCAAAGTAAACAATGGAAATATTAATAGTAAAGTTGCACGCATTTTCTGGTTCTGAAACTTCCGAGCAGAAAACTACATAAGCGAAGAATCAAAAGGGGACACAACGCGCTTGAAAAGCGGGGAACAGACCAGGGACCCCTGCCCGGGGGGCGGCCAGCTGCTGGCGCGGCGTCCAGATCCGCCAAGGCTGCAGGTCGACCGTCAACGCGCCAGTACACGGAACAGCAAACCCATGGTTCCCTCTCAAATCAACAGAAATAGAAATGAAAACAGTGATTCCTGAATTTTCAGGAGATGTTTGGCTTTTGTCCTGGTGGGGGCAGGAGAGGGCAAGCAGTGGGGAGGAGGAGACTCCCCACGCCCCCCAGTCTGTAGAACAAAGTGAGGGTTCATGTTTGAGCAGAATCCAAACCCGTCCCTTGGGGAGCCTCAACCTCTGGATACCAACACCAGCGCCTGCCCTCAGTAGCTGGTGTTGGCGAGGCTGTTATTTTCTGTGGGGGGCACCTAGCATCCTCCTGAATCTACTCCCCCGGCTGCGCCCCGCCCGCCTTCTGCAACCGAGAATGGACTTGCAGCCCCCTCCCCGGGCCGGGCGGGGGCCCCCCGGAAGGGGGTCGAGGCCCCCCCTCCTCGGCGGGTCCACTCCGGCCCCCTCCTCTCCTCAGCCCGAATCCCCCTGTGACATGAGTGAACAGGGAGGGGACACGTGGAGACTGAATGGTAACGCGGACAAAATACAATGAAGATAAACTCAGAAAGAAAAGAAATGAAAGAACAAACCGCGCTGGCCTAAAAGTCACAAACATGTACGCAGTGAATGCGTTAAAACGAAGACTCCGTAATTCCCGCCTCTATTCTAAATCAGCGTCCACCCAAACACCGCAAGCCAAGGGGGCACCGAACGCTGGGCCCTGCCCCCGCCCCCACAAGCCCCGAGCAGCTGCCCTCGCCGCGTTAGGGGCAGAGGCCGTCAGCAGGGGGCCGCGGGCCGGAGGCGCCTGCCAGTGACAGGGGCCGGGCCGTGGCGGGGCAGGGCCCCGAGGCCGCCTAGATCCCTCAGACCACGGGCCCAGCTTTTCAGACGCAGGTTTGAAGCGGGAGAGACTACGGGAAGGGCGCGCACAACCACGCTTCCTTCTCAGACTGGGAGGCAGGGGCGCGGGAGCTGCCGTCTCCGTTCCTCGTCCTCGGCGGGACCGGAGAGGACACGGCTGCGCGGGACAGCGGGGCGAGGACGAGGCGCACGGGGCCACGCGCCGCGGAGGCCGGTGCGAGAGGGTGCGGGGGCCAGGCGCCGCGGAGGCCGGTGCGAGAGGGTGCGGGGGCCAGGCGCCGCGGAGGCCGGTGCGAGAGGGTGCGGGGGCCAGGCGCCGCGGAGGCCGGTGCGAGAGGGTGCGGGGGCCAGGCGCCGCGGAGGCCGCCCGACGGCAGGGGCCTGGGGCCGCGCCCCTCAGCCCGCAGGGAGCGGCGCCCTCACTGAGGAAAGGGGACAGCGGAGGCCGCTCTGGAGACCAGCCCGCTGACTCGAGGGGCTCGCGCGGTCCCGTCTTCCCGAGTCATGAGTCTTCCTGGGGGCACGTTTTGAATTATTCAAAAACATGAACAGAAAGGATGGTGGAAGACATACCATGAAAGAAAAGAAGGGGTAAACTGAATTTCTTCAAAATTTAAAACTAGTGGGTGAGGGGAGGAAAGGGGGGGAAACGGGGTCCAACGGCCAGTGACGGCGGAGGCCTGACACGCGGCGCCAGTGACGAGCACCGCACCCGAGCACCGCACCCGAGCACCGCGGGCCTGGGACCCGCCCACCGCTCCACTGGCGTCGCCCCAGCCCGGCCAGCAGAATAAACGACAGAAAGCGAGAAACAGGAAAAGGGGGGACAAGCTTTGACTAAATGAATAAACCCTCTAATTTTCTTTTCAAAAAATCTGGCCTGGCTGGTGTGGCTCCGTGGACTGAGCGCCAGCCTGTGAACCAAAGGGTCAGAGGTTCGATTCCGGGTCAGGGCACAGGCCTGGGGTTGTGGGGCCAGGCCCACAGCAGGGGGCGCACAAGATGCGCCCACACATCGATGTTTCTCTCCCTCTCTTTCTCCCTCCCTTCCCTGCTCTAAAAATAAATAATTAATTTTTTTTAAAAACACTGAACGAACAGCCCTTACTGAGTAGCTCAGTTGGTTAGACCGGCCTCCCAATACTCCAGGGATGTGGGTTTGATCCCCGGTCAGGGCACAGACAGGAATCCGCCAGGTCCTGGCTGGTGGGGCTCAGTGGACGGAGCGCCGCCCGTGAACCAAAGGGTCGCCAGTTCAATTCCCAGCCAGGGCACAGGCCTGGGCTGCGGGCCAGGTCCCCACTAGGGGGTGTGTGAGAGGCAACCACACATGGATGTTTCTCTTCCTCTCTCCCTCCCTTCCCTCCTGTCTAAAAATAAAATATGAAAAAAAAAAATCAACGAATGAACATAAATAAGTGGAACAACAAATCAATGTTTCTCTCCCCCTTCTTTTCTAAAAATCAATCAATAAAAAAATTTTAAATGAACAGTATTTAAAGTCTTAGTATTTCACTGTATGCAAGTTATATCTCAAGTTTCTTTAAAGTAGACTTTCCTAACATTAATGCTGTATGTACGCAGAAATCGTTACTCCAGTGTTAGCTGACAGACGGCCCTGAACGGCTCTGTGTTGAGAGCACAGGAAGCCGAGATGCGACCGGCCAAGGAAGACGCCCCCCAAGGGGCCTGGCCCCTGGTGCACCCACAGCCCCTCCCGTAATTCAGTCGACCACTGACCTCAGAACGGCAGTCAAGAGACACCACGAGTGTGGTGATGGTCCCCGGTCAGCTGACCTCGAGGGCAGGGGATGGCCCCGGTGGCCGGGCCTGGTCACACGAGCCCTGCACGCCTGGGTCTGGGAGCCAGAGGCTCCGAGCAGGAGAGGGACGGGCAGCGGGCTCTGAGGACGGAGGAGGCCCCGCTGGGAACCGAGAGCCAGTGGACGGCCACTGGGGCGGGGCCCAGGACACCAGTCCCCCAGCAGCAGACCCAAATCCCGTCCCGGCTGGTGTGGCTCCATGGACTGAGCGCCAGCCTGCGAACCAAAGGGTTGCTGGGTGGCACGCCAGGTCCCCAGCAGGGGGCGCGTAGGAGACAACCACACATTAATGCTGCTCTCCCTCGCTTTCTCCCCCCTTTCCCTTCTCTCTAAAAATAAATAAACACAATCTTTTAATAAAAGTAATGAAGACTCAGTGCTGGGCACCTGTTCTAGGCCAGGCCCTGTGAGGAGCGGAAACTCGGCAGGCCAAGAGGGTGCCTGGAATGGCGAGCACGGGCCAGCCGCCCCAGGGAGTGGCGAAGGACCACCCCACGTCACCTGGGCTTTGCCACTGCAGGGCCGGGGCGCGGGCCCCTGGGCGCAGGCAGCTGGGGGACGGAGCCGGCTGCAGCATCCTGGCCCACGGGCAAGGCGGCTCGAAGCTCAGACGGTGCACACAAACCCCCGCGAGTCCGGCCCTGCTTCCTGCTGGCGCCTCTGGTCCGAGCAGCCGGCCCTCGCTACCCCGAGCTTTGCCCCAAGGCAGGGCGCACGTGCACACGGCGTCAAGCCTGCCGGCGCAGAGCTCGCCTCGCCGCTACCGGTTCTCATGGGAGCAGCATAGTCAACTCCGAGGCTGGGACAGACATCTCCACGCCATGCGGTCAGTCAGGGGGACAGTCCAAGGCACTACAATGAGGTGACCGGGACATTTTAGAGCCAAAGACAGAACCTCCACTTTACAGGTTCACTTAACTCAGCTTTAAATGTTTGTTCTATGGGTATTCTTGCATCTGCTTTATTTTTAAGTACACACAACACTCCAAGCACATTCAAAAGTGTAGATCCAAACTGCTATCACCTGCCTCTGAAAGCTGGTTAAAGCAAAGCAAAGTCACGGTTCATGTTTGAGCCGAGAGCCCACCAGCCAGGAGGCCACAGGGCAGAACGACCCAAGGTGCCCAGGAAGCAGCATCCTCAGGAAAAGCCGAGAAGGCCACTAGTGACCTGCTGGAAGCCAAATCCAACAGCCTTTTTTGCCCAGCTCGCCCTGACTCTTGGCCGGTTTGCTGCTGACCGGCCCCTCCCTGCTGCCCAAGGCTCACTCCTGCCCGTCAGGCCACCGCGTCTCCAGGGGCACTATGTGGGGGTCTCACCGACCTTTCCTGCAGCCGCAAGCGCCCGAGCTCCAGCCCTGAGCCTCCCACTGCCCTGCACCCGGCCACCCCCACGCACCTCAGATGCGACCCGCCCTGAGCCAGGCCCCAAGTCTCCTTCCTCCACTCCAGCCGGCCAGCAGCTGCGAGTCACCCAAGACAGTGCCACCCCAGGAGACCCTCAAGGCACCACCCTGCCAAAAACAGGCACTAAGTGCCTCCCTGCAGGCCCGAGAGGGGATCCAGTCGGTACAAACCCTGCCCTCCCGGGAGGGTGGAGGTAAGGGGAGGGGACCGACAATAACTGGAGGAGAAAGCAATGCAGTAAACCGCACAGCGGAGAGGGCGAGGACGGCCGGCCGGGGAGCCCAGCCCGAGGGGAAGTGAGGACACTTGTATCCAGGGAGAGGCGCCTGGGCAAGGGCGAGGAGGAAGAGGAGGGCAGAGGCGGGGGCAGAGCGCTCACAGCTTGAGCAGAGGCGTGGCGGGTCCCGGGATCCTTGGACAGGACAGACGGGACCCCGCCCTGACCCAGCCCACTCAGTCCCCGACCCCAGATCCCCGCGGCCCTGCGCCTGGGAAGCTCTCCGCAGTCACGGGGGATGGCAGCCCCCTGACCTGCGGTGCCGTGAACTGAGTCTTATTACCTCAGCTCACAGCACCTGCCGCACAACCGGGACTCCTGCCCGGACGCCGCCTCTCCCCTTGAACCCTCCAAGCCTCCTTCCTGCACCGGACGAAGCAGCCCCCAGGCACGCAGTGTAAGCCCGTCCTAACCTCATCTGCCCACCGCAGGGCTCCCCTCGCTGCGGCCCCTGGGGGCTCAGTCCTCCAGGACACGGGCTACCTCTGCCCCCACCCGGGGCCCTCACCTCCTCAGGGCACCAGGCGGGCATCGCCCTAGCCCGCCCGCTGCGCGCCCGCTCCCTGCCTCCGCTCTGCCTGGGGCTGCTGGCCGTCGGCCCAGGGCTTCCATCTCTGCATCACCAGCCGCCAGGGGCACGTCCCTGGCCATCCGGTCGGCTCTCCGCAGAGACAGACATTTAAGACCCCAGTTCTACAGTCTTGACAGGCTAATCACGTCTGTTTTAGGCCCTGAGATCTGACACTTAAAACTACCCTGGTACTTTAGGGGAGGAAGGGAGGTATCTGTAACAGTGTCAACAATAAAAATAAAATAGAAAAGAGCAAACAAACCTTCCTGTACTTCTACTTAGGTTATTACTAAACACGGTGCTACATAAAGTTCTGGTTTCTTACCATACTCCCCTTGTTTTCCGATTATACGAATCCTCTCTCTTATTCAACTTCTTACTTTTCTATTTCTAGTCTCCTTTTCACACAATTGTTTAAAGACTGTTTGTAGCTCAGGAGGGAATGTACGTGCTGACTTTTCTATTCTCAACACCAAGGCCGTGCTCCGGCACGTGAGATGCACTGGAGGCGCGCCGTGCCCTCCGAGCCGCGTCTCCTTCCCGGCCCCCGCGCGGGTTCTGCGTGTTCTGGGTCCCCTGCGCATCTCTCTGCACAACGTCCCGAGTTTCAGAGGCCGCGGCTCGCCAGTGAGGGAGCCCAGCGGGAGGCCAGCGCCCCTCCCCCGCCCCCCGCCCTCGGCCCTCCGTGGCTGCCCGCCCCCCACCTAGGACGGCTAACTCTCGGCGGGGCGGTCCCCTTACAGGTGCTCCGGAACCGGAACCGTGACTCGGCTCCCCCACACCCGGCGGTCGCCAGGCCCTGGGACGGGGAATCCAGAGGTCTGACCAGACCGCGAGGCTGCAGCAGGTCGTTACAAAGATTTTGAGCTAAGGACCCTGGCCGACGACGGCTTAGTCACGCTGTACAAAAGCCCCTTGGAACCGACGTACAGAATCAAAAGAACCAACTGGCCTTTTCAGAGCACTTTAAATGGTGCGCCTCCAATTGTCCGTTGTCCTCGCCCTTTTTAAGAACATTATTTTACAAGTACTCATCAAACGCTTCATGTGCAAAGCATGACTGCGTTGTGTAAGTAATGAAACAGCAGTAGGCAACAACACAAAATTTGCAATACAGAATTCCCTGACCTCCAACCCTCGAGATATAAAAAACCATCCAGTCCTCCCGGCATCGACTTCCCTTTTCCAATGCTTTATTTTAACATTTTTAAGGAACGGGGTGCACCCAATCTGACCGCCCTGTGTCCCAGGGCAGCTGCTGTAGGCAGCCGTGGTGGACGCTGTGGGCGACCCGTCTCGCGTCCGGTTATTAAGGGACGAGAAAGGGACCGCGAAGGCGGCGAGCTCAGCAGCCTCTCGGACGGGACCCTGCGCGCTGCCCGCCGGCCGGGCCGCGCATCACCCGCGAGCGTGACAGGAGCGAGCCCAGGGCGGCGCCGCGGGAGAGGGCGGCGGCCGGAAGGAAACGGAGGACTCGGACAAAGCAAAGCAGCCCGGCGCCCCTCCCGGCGTCCCCCGCCCCGCGCGCCGCGTTCCCGGGGGCGGCCACCTCCCCCGGCGCGGCTCGCGGCGCCACAGCTGTTCCCGGAACGGCCGCCCCCGCCCGCAGCGCGGCCGGGGCGGGGATGCGGGGCCGAGATGAGAATGTGAAGCCGGGGATGCGGAGCCGGGAGGGGATGCGGAGCCGGGCGGGGATGCGGAACCGGACGGGGATGCGGAACCGGACGGGGATGCGGAGCCGGGCGGGGATGCGGGCCGGGCGGGGATGCGGGCCGGGCGGGGATGCAGGAACGAAGAAACACAAACCTGTAGGGGACGTGGGTGCGGCGGCGGCCAGGACAGAAAGGGCAGGGAATGGGCGCGGGTGAGGCCGGGGCCCGCGCACTCACCGTGCTGCTCCCGCGGGCCGCGCGCTGGCGCTGTCAGCTCCGGAGGCCGCGGGCGCGTGCGCGGCGTGGGACAGCGCAGGGCCCGCCGCCTCGGCCGCCTCAGGCGCAAGGCCGCGATCACGGGCGAGGAGCTTCGGCGCGACCGCCCCGCAGCATCCTCGGCCGTCCGCGCGCGCTGTCCCCGCGGCTCCCTCGCAGCCGCCGCCCTAAGACCCGCCGGCTCCGGCCCCGCCGCCGAAAATGGCGTCCCGGCGCCCCTCCCCCCGGCTCGGCCCCGCCCCACAATGCCGCGCGCCGCGTGACGTCACCGGCCCCGCAGCCGGGGTGGGGAGGGGGTGTGGTCTCCTAGCTCTCGATCCTGAGTGAGGTTCTCCGCGCGCGGGTCCCGGCTTTCCCGGGCCGTACATCCTCCTGAGTCTTCCCAGAACCGCCGAGGGCTTCCGCCGCCCGCAGAGGAAGGGCCCGGAGGGACTCGGCGCCCCCGATGCCCGTCTCCGCAGGCTGGCGGGCCCGGCCGAGCCACGGTGCCACCCGTGCTGCCCGCCGCGGCAGCCGTCGCCCCTGCACGCCCCCGCCCGCAGGCCCGCACCCTCCAGCCCAGGTTCGGCGGCGCTTCCCGGCCCGGGAGCCCCGGGCCTCATCCTGCGGCACCGCCGGCTCGGCGGGCTGACTCAGCAGCCCGCGAGAAACACGCCGCGGATTCAGGGCGCAGGGCGCGGCTTCCTTTGTCTGCCACCACGTTGGGCCCCCCGCCCCGGCTGCCTGCAGGGGTCCCACGGGCAGGCCCCACGGCACTGCTGGCCGAAGGGGCTCGTGCGCGGGTCCCCCAGCCCCACTTGCTTCGGAACAGGACGCCCTCCGCAGATGTTGTCCACACCTGCGGCCGTTTTACGCCTGCCGTTGCGCCCGCACCTGGAAACCGGCGCGCTGCGAGGCTCCCACTGGGAGGTGCGGTGGTTTGGCTTTCATTTAAAAATGCACGGGTCTGCTGAAAAGGAGATCTCGGCGGTGACAAAGCAGTTACTGGGCCGCGGGAGGGGCGGTGACTCAGTCAAACAACCCCCCACACTCCCTCAGTGACTCAGCCAGCCTGCAGTCTGGCCGTCACCCGCTCCCCACGAGCACCTGGGGCCGGGACGGAGCCAGTGCGGCGGCTGCGGCGGCTGCAACCAACGCGGTCTGCAGAAGGGGGTGGGGGGGCGCAGGCCGCTCGAGCCTCCTTCCCGGCCTGTCACTCTGGGCTCGGTGCCTGTCCCCACGGCAGATACCCAAGATGCGTATGCCCTCCTCCGACGGGAGGCCCAACGTCTTAGCTTCTTAACGTGCCCCTCTCCATCCTGCTGCTGCCACTTATTATCTTCTTTTATTCTCTCAACACATGCTTACTGAGCTGCATTGATTCCCCACGGTCAGAGCGAAGGTACGTTGGTGGGCAGGATAGTAAGATCCCTGCGCATGCGGTGCCATGCAGAGAATTCGGGTGACATGAGGTGACAGTGGAGGCCACGTGGGGAGGGATGAAATAGAAGCAAGCACCTCAGCAGAGACCTAAAAAACAGGGAGAAGCCCCCTGGGTAAAGCCCGAGGAGAGCACTCCAGGCAAAGTCCTCAGGCGCTGACCTGCGTGGCTCAGGGGGTTGGGCCTTGTCCTGCAAAGTGGAACATCCTGCGTTCAGTTCCTGCTCCGGTCACATGCCTGGGTTTTGGGTTTGGTCCCTGGTTGGGGCATGTAGGAGAGGCAACTAATCCCTTTCTCTCGCACATGTATGTTTCTCTCCCTCCCTTCCTTCCTAAAAATAAAGTTTTGTTTTAAGCCTTCAGGCAGGAACGAGTCTGGAGTCGTGGGGAGACAGAAAAGGCCGGTTCCCCCGCTGCACCCACGGCGCGGGCCGGCGGGCTGGAGCCGCCCTCAGCGGGGCGCGCCCTGGGTCTCACAGGCGCCCTGAGCCGCCCTGAACGTCCTCCGCCCTTCTCAGCCCCCTGATCCCGTGGCGCCTCAGAGAGAGGCCCACCTTCCGCGTCACAGGTGCCGCCGCTGACGCCCCACAGGGGCCGGCGGTCTACTCGCTGCTTCCCAGCGAGGGGCCACCCTGGCGTCAGGAACCCGCAGAGCCCTGCCCGAGGCAGAGGCTACGGAAGGGTCGACGCCGCCTCGTGCGGAAGCCACAGCTGAGCCTCCCGGGCAGCAAACCTGTTACCAGGTCCGGATAAACCTGGAGGACCCAAGCCCCAGGAAGCAAACGTTGGTCTGCAAGTCCCAGTGGCCTGCAAGCATCCCGTGGCCAACGGCCTGCTGGGTTAGCCAGGGTCCGGTCTCGGCTGTGCCCGAGGGGGCAGCTCGGAACCTTTGGCCAGAGCCCGCCCTGCACCCCAGCCCTGCAGCCGGCCGGCCTCGGGGCTCCTCCCGTAGACCCAGGGGTGGGGAGCGGGTTTCCTTCCTGCTCCCTGGTGAATGCTGCTCCGTTCTGAGAAGGTCTGGGGCGAGCAGCCCCTCCTCCCCGGTGCCCGCCCGCGTCTCCATCCTCCTGCTTTCCCCAGGCGGGGATGCCCTCGTCCAATGTCTCCGTCCCTCCTCTGCCCCCTCACGCCCCCGTTCCGGATCAGCAGGCAGCGTGCAGATCTAGAGGCTGGGCTGGGGGTAGATTTGGAGTGGCCAGCGGGCCCAGATGAAGCTGAGACTGAGGACAAAGCAGTGGCTGAGGGCTGAGTGAAAACGTCCGCACACCAGCCCCCTGCAGTGGGCCGGGCTCCGGGCATCAGAGGTGACCCTGAGCACAGGCTCCCATTCGTTGTGTTCCCGGTATTTACCGAGTGTTGCAGCGGCAGGTGCCAGGCTGGGCAATGAGCGCAAGGCGCCACCGTCCTGGCCCACCGGCGGTCTGTGGAGCAGAGCCAGGAGCCCCGGCCCGGTGCTGAGAGAAAAGCTCGATGTCCTGCAGGGACCGGGGGACTCTGTGGGAGAGGGGCATTCACACGGCAGGTGGGGAGGACCAGCAGATGGGGGCCCCGTGGAGGAACGGCAGGAAAAGAGACACAGGGCCCCACACACAACGCACCACCCAGCCTGACTCGTCTGGAGCGGCGGCCGGTTGGAGCCGCCTTCTTGCTGCAGTTGTCCGCAGCGGTGTCCAGGGGCGGCTCCGCGGGACGAGGGCGCTAGGACCTCCTTCCCGCCCTCAGAGTCTGTGTCCAGTGGGCGCCCTGCCCCCCAGGCCAGGGAGGGAAGGGGGAGGAGGGGGAGGGGGAAAGCCAGGCCGGTAGCCCACAGGCTTGCCCCGCCCAGGCCCACGTCCACCTCCAGCCCGGTGCCGCCCCTGTGCCCCCGCCGGGCACTGTGGGGCCTGCGCGAGGCTTGCGGAGCAGCTGCCCTGCCCGAGCCCAGCCGCCCGATGGAATCAGGACCAGGGCCAGGGCTCCTCTGGGCTCCTCCGCCTCGCTCCACCTGCGTGTAGGTCCCGCCCTGTCTTCTCTCTGGCTTCAGCTCTCAAAACGGTGCTCGCTGGGCGTCGGGGTGTCTTTCCTCCCAAGAGCTGCACCGGCTACGCTCTCAGACGGAGGGGACACAGCAGCACCTCAGGGCCCCCAGGGCGGGGGGAGAGGAGGGCGTGGGAGCCCTGGCTCCCCAGAATGGAGGCCCACGTCCTGCTGGGTGAGGGTCCCCCACATCTCTGAGCAGCAGCCCCCCGCATGCAGCGCTGGGCCAGTCTGAGTCCTGAGCGCCGCTGGGGTGGGGCCGGCCCCAGGCTGAGCCTCAGGGGGCCTGGAAACGTTCCCGTCTGCACTTTGGGGACCCTGAGCTGCCACCTAAGAAGGGCAGCTCCCTGCTGCCCAGGTCCAGCCATCCTGGCCTCAGCCCCGCCTTCCAGTGTCCCCTGGGGTCCCAGGCCACAGGGAAGCCATGTGGCCCGGGCCACAGAGAGTCAGAGCACCCGAGATGTCCCCAGAGGACTGACGTTCAAGTGCAAGCAGCGAGGGCACGGGGGTCTCTGCCGTGGAAGGGGGACGGCCACGTCCCCTCACGGAATCAGGAGACATCGTGGGAACAGCGCGGGGCTTGCCCCACGCGGGCACAGGGACTCGGCCCACCTCCTGTGGTTGTCCAAACGGGGCAGGCCCGGGCTGGGGGGGCGTCCAAGTGAAGGGGCTGTTACGCAGAGGATGTCAGTGCGGCCTGACAGACAGACAGACAGAGGGGCAGCGGGGCCGGCCGGGGCCCCGGGCGGGGACCAGTCACGGGAAGCTGACGTTCCGCACTGCAGACTCCCCTCAGCACTTTATGATGGAAGTGTTCAAACACGCAGAAAAATTACACGCTGAACAGCCCCGCACCCGCCGCAACCCATCCCTTTATCCCTGAGTCCGCCCTCTCTTTTTGGGGGCGCACTGCAGAGTAAGTGGCAAACATCGGTACCCGTCGCCCCAAACACGGAGCACGTATTTAATTAATGGGAGTTGTTTGTTTTTTTAAATACTCTCTCAACATGAAAGGCGCACATCTTTTTTTTAAGCGTGTTTTGTGGGTTAGGCTCTAACAGCTGCCCCAGCTGTCGCCCCTTGGCCCCTGCGCCCGGACCCCCCTTCCCTCCAGCACGGCCCCCTCTCAGTTCCTGTCCACGGGCCATGCGTGGAGGTTCTCTGGCCACTCCATTTCCTACGCTGCACTTCACAGCCCCCCGGCGGTTCTGCACCTACTTGTGTGCGTTTCTCAACCCCTGAACCTCTTGCCCTATTGTCCCCCTTCCCCCTCCGCACTGACGGCCCTCCCTGCCACCTCCATTTCTGGGATGCTGTTGCTACTCTGCTTGTCTGCTGAGTTTGTTTTTTTGTTTTTAGGTTCAGGTGTTGATGGCTGTGAATTTGTGCCATTTTGATGTTCATACTTTTGATCTTTTTCTTTTTCTTAAATAAGTCCCTTGAACATTTCATATAATAATGGTTTGGTGACGACGAACTTCTTTAGCTTTTCCTTGTCTGGGAAGCTCTGTGTCTGCCCTTCGATCCTAATGAGAGCTTTGCTGCGTGGAGCAATCTTGGCTGTAGGTCCCTGCTTTTCATGACTTTGAATGTTTCTTGCCAACCCCTTCTGGCTGCAAAATTTCTTTTGAGAAATCAGCTGACATTCTTACGGGAACGGCCCTGTAGGTAACTAACTTCTTTGCTCTTGCTTTTAAGATTCTCTCTTTATCTTTAACCTTTGGCATCTTAATTATGATGTGTCTTGGCGTGGGCCTCTTTGTATCTACCTTATTTGGGACTCTGTGCTTCCTGGACTTCCATGTCTATTCCCTTCACCAGATTAGGGAAGTTCCTTTTTCATTACTTTTTCAAATACAGGTCCAGTTTCTTGCTCCTTCTCCTCTCCCTCTGGAATCGCTATGACGCAAATGTTGGACCTCGTGAAGTTGTCCCGGAGGCTGCTTATACTATCCTCACTTTTTGGAATTCTTTTTTCTTCTTGTTGCTCTGATGGGTGGTTTTTTGCTTCCTTATGTTCTATATCATTGACTTGATTCTCAACTTCATCCACTCTACGTTGTCTCCCTGTAAATTGTTCTTTATTTAAATGAGTGAATCCCTGGTTTCTGACTGGATCTTTTTTATGCTGTTGAGGTCCTCAGTTCCTTGAGCATCCTTATAACCAGTGTTTTGAACTCTGCACCTGATAGATTGCCTACCTCCATTCTGTTTAGCTCTTTTTCTGGGGTTTGGATCTGTTCTCTCATTTGGGCCGTGTTTCTTTGTCTCCTCATTCTGGCAGCCTCCCTGTGTTTGTTTCTATTACTAGGTAGAGCTGCTGTGACTCCGTGTCCTGGTACTGTGGCCTAATGCAGTAGGGGCCCTGAAGGGTCCAGCGCACAGCCTCCCCTATCACCCAAGCTAAATGCTCGAGGTGCACCCTTCGTGTGGGCTGAGTACACCCTCCTCTTAAGGGTTCAGCCTTGGTGGCTGTTGGCAGATCAATGGGAGAAATTCACCCAGGCCAGTCAGCTGCAAGGACTGGCTGTGACCACTGACCACCAACGTCCGCCCTCCGGGGAGGACCAGCCGTGCAGGGGCAGGGTGGCGGTGCTCCGGCGCGGGCTGCAGCTGTCCGCTGGGTGCGCTGGCCCTGGGGTTCCCTGGGTGGTGCAGGCCAAGGCCGGCCCCCACCTGTGTTTTGCCTGGAGCCACCCTGCCTGAGCTATAAAGCAATCCGAGATGGCCGCTGCTTGTGCTGGGCTCGGAGGTTCCCAGGGGCGCCAAGCTGTGAACCTCGGCTGGCTGCTGCTAGTGCCAGGCCTGGGGCTCCCTGAGGCCAGCTGCTGCTCGTGTGAGAGGATTTAGGAAGCTGGGAAGCAAGAGCCAAGACCAGCCGCTCCTATGGAAAGGCAGCGTGGATGGGCCCGTGAGTTGGGTGGGGCAGAGTGTCTGGGGATCTCCAAGGCAGGTCACACGGTGTTAGCCAGGTTGATGGGGTCTCAGATGTGGCACCAGCTTGTTGGCTCTGTGAAGGGAGGGTTCAGAAAAGGGCCTACGGCCTCACTCGCCTTGAGGCCGGACGTTTCTCCCTGGGTACCACTGGTTCAAGCTGCCACCCTGCACTGGAGCTCAGAGGGAGTGAGTCTGCGTGGGTGAGGCCGTGCGCACGTTCTTTAAGAGGAAGTGCTTGGGGCTCCAGCAATTTCCTCCACCGACTCAACTCAGAGACACAGAACGGGCGGGCCCCTCACCCACGTGTGGTGGATAAAAACCTGGGAGGGGCACCTCGGGCGCGAGCAGCCCCAGCCCCACACCAGGCCCCCAGCCCAGGGGTCCAGTGCCAGGAAGATAAGTCCCCATAATCTCTGCCTGTAAAATCTGTGGGGGTTGGGGCAGCAGAAGCGCCTGCCGGATTTTCACCGCTTAGGGGACCCTCATGGACTTAGGACGCCCGCAAACCCCAGGGCAGCGGCTGGAGGGGCGCCAGTCGCATACAGGGAGTGGGTGACGTGACTGGAATTGGGGCGACCGCCGGCCGACCTCTGGAGGCCAAGCAGCGGCGTGGTCCCCTCTGCGGCCACCCCCGACACAGAGCCATGGAGCAGGGAAGCAGGTTGCCCCGCCCCATACAATTTACAGTTGCCTTTGCTACATTTAAGAAAATGTAGATCAAAACTATGACCAATAAAATGGCAAAAATGCATATCAACAATTGAATCTAAAAAACAAAGAGCAAACGAGAAGAGCAGAGACAGAATCGCAGCTACGGAGAGCGTGTGGATGGTTGCCGGCCGGAGGGGTTGGGGGGAGGTGAAGAGGGGAGGGGTGAAGAAGCACAGTCGGCGGGTGCAGACCAGCGGGGGGGGGGGGTGTAAAGCGCAGCACAGGAAATGGGGTGGCCAGGGAACTCGTGCGCGTGACCCGCGGACAGGAACAACGGTGGGGGGACTGTCTGAGAGAGTCGGGGGCGCTGGGTGTGGGGGGTGAGGGGGGAAATCAGGACAATTGTAAGAGCATAATCAATACAATATAATTTAAAAATAAACACAAGCCCGTGAAAACATGGAAAAATACAAAATAAATTCCAAAAGCGCGTCCACCGTGTGAAACCGACCACCGTGCGGATCGCTGGGGGCCCAGGCCCTCGGCACTTGGGCGGGCCCCCCTTTTCGTCTGGGGCAGCTGCCATCCCAGAAGGGCGTGGACTTGTTCAAGGACATGGACGTGGGCCACTTCGGACCAGCAGGTAGAAAGTTTTTTCCGGTTTTTATACAAAACTGGCCCCAGGTGAGCCCGGATCAGCGCCGGCCGCTCCTGGCTGCGGGCTGCAACCCCCGCTGTGGGCGGGGCGCTGGCTGCGCCCCCCAGTCCCGCCCCCTCCGCTCCCCTAGTGAGACCAGACTCGCGGGGGCCCCTGCTCGGAGTCCCCTGCAGGCAGCCGCCGCCCCTTCCTCCTTCCCCTGGACCCTAGACCTAGCTCAGGCGCCCGAGTGGGGTGGTCCCCCGTCAGCGGGGTCTCACAGGACGGACGCCACGGCAGACGAACGAACGCGTTACCAGCCAGTCCCGGTGAAGCCGCCGCCGCCGCCGCCGGGGCCGGGTGCCGCTCGCCCGGTGGAACCCTGGCCTCGCCCGGCCCCCAGCTCTCTGCCCGGCTCCCTGGTGCAGCATCTCGGGGGCGGGGGGGCTGCACATATTTTTTAAATAAAAATGTGTACTGTAGTTTGATGCTTTCACGTTATTTCATTTTGAAAGAAATGTAAATACCAGATGCGCTTCATCCGCCTGTTGATGTGTCAGCACTGATCGATGGATTTCCAGGGGCCCGAATATCTGCCGGGCCACGGCAGCCCTGCCTTCCTCCTCCTGGTCGGATTTCTTTGAGACGGACGCATCGTCTTCATCGCCCTTCCTTTTCTTCACAATTACGTTAAGCGCCCGCTCAGCAGGGCCACACCAGCGCTGGCCTGGGGCCCCAATCGGCCCCGCCGAGCCTCACCGGCCCGCGGCCCGCGTCCGCCCGCCTCCCGAACTGGCTCTCCGCTCTCCGGCAGGCACTCCGCCGGGAGTGCCACTGCCGACCGCGGTCGCGCCGGCCCTCCCCGAGGCAGAGCCCTCGCTCTCTGTGGGACCCCGTGGACTCACCATCAGGCTGGGGCTGCCTCCCCCTCCCGCCAGGACGGCCTCTGCGTCAGCCCAGCCTGAGCCGCAGGGCCCAGCACCGCCCCGGAGAGCGGGCGCCCGCGGGCGGGAGGGAGGCCAAAGGTGGGCTTGCAGGGTCCTCCCAGGAGCAGCGGACGCCCAGCCTCTGGGACAGCTTCTGGGTCACGGTGCAGGGGGAGGCCAGGTGCGCCGTGACCTGGAGCCGGCAGGGTGGCTGCCTGCCCGCAGGAGGGGCTCTCAGCTGTGCGTGTGTCCAGCCCCCTGACGGAGCCCCCAGCCGTGCCGGGCTCTGCTCAGCTCCGCAGGACAATTTGGAGGAGGAGGAGGAGGAGGAGGCCTGACTGAGGAAATGCACAAATGGCTACGTCACGGCAAAGGGCTCCGGCCTTCAGGACCCCGCGGGGCGGCCCACCCCGGTGAGGCTGGCCAGGCCCGTCCGCGCCGCAGGCTGCGCGCCCTTGGCCTGCACCCACGTGCAGCGCCTGCCACCCCATCTGCACAGACACCCGGGGACCGCGCACAGCCCAGGTCCTCCGTGTTGCCACAAAGCACCGCACACCCGTTCCCCACGCCCCGCCTGTTTGACAGATGGGGAAACTGAGGCTACGTGAGGGGGGCCTGACGGCAAGGCCTCGCTCGGACGCAGCCCTCGGGCCCCGCCCCAGCGCCCACCTCGCTGGGCGAAAATGACCGACGCTTCGCCCCGCTTCGTGGATCTGGAGAGCAGATCCGGGGACAGGCTCTCAGCAGGGCTTTTGGACATGTTCCTTCATTGATTCATTCTAGAAGCTGCTGATCCATCAGACATAAATTTTGTTCTTTTCCAGGACGGCCCATCCGCCCCACCTCACTCCTAAGTGCCCTTCGCTCCTTCTGCTTCCTCCTCGGCCGAGTCTGCGTCCGCTGGGGCGTCTCCCGTGGCCACTGCCCGGGTGACCGCACCCGGGGGCTCGCCTGACAGACGCTCACCCCCCCGCAGCTCTGCAGCCCAGCTGTGGGCAGGCCTGCTCCGCCCAGGGGTCCGAGAGCCCGTTGCAGGCCTCCCCCTGGGCCGGCGGCTCTGCGAGCTCCTTGGCGTGTGGACACGTGGCTCCCGGCAGGTCCCCACCCTCACGTGGCCCCCCTTGAGTGTGTCCATACCCACCCTAAATCAAGGGTGATCTCGTCCTGATAACCCGAATGCAATTACCGCTGCAAGGTCCCTGTTTCCAAATGAGGTCACGGTCCCAGGCGTGAGAGGTTAGGGTGTGGGCACAGCTTTCATGAGCCGGCACACTTGGTCCCTTCGACGGACCGGCTGGTCCACCGGCTTCGGGAAGCAGACTGCAGGTGCCCTGCCCTACGGGGGAATGAAGCACCGAAGTCACGCACGCAGACCAACCACGGGGCCTGTGAACGGGGAGGGAGGGGGACCCCAACTGTCCTCAGCCTGGCCAGGCAGATGCGCGTGGGGCCCCCTGGCCCGGGCCCGCGGCTGCCTCACCGGCTCCCGCCCCCTCCCGCCTGGAGGCCCCACGCAGGGCCCCCACCTCTCCTCCTGGTCCCCGGGGACACCCGGGGACACCTGGGGCCCGTGCCCTCCGCAGCTGCCCCGCCCGAGGCAACGTGCATGGGCCAGCACGGCTTTGAGGCTGTCCAGCAGCCCCAAGAATGGAAGGAGGAGCAGCCTGCGAAATGAACTGCATTCATACACACACGTATCATTGCTGGTTTTTCCGCAAGTTTTAGCAGGAATTATTTTTTAAATTGTGGCGAAATATACGTCCGGTAAAATGTACCCTTTTAACCACTTTAAGCGTGTAGTTGGCGGACAGGAAGTACGTTCACATTGTCGTACAACCATCTGATGACATTCCAAACTGCCACTCTACGCCCAGGAAACAGGGCCCCTCCTCCCCCGCCCACGCTGCCCTCTGCTCCCCGCTGCGGTGAGCAGCCCCGGTGGGGGCCCCGTGTAGAGGGTCCCATGGGGTCTGACTTCCGCGCCCGGCGGATTTCTCTTTACGTGACGTCAAGGGCTCCGCACGCAGCCTTCCCTTCGGAGGCTGTCAGTAAGGTTCTTCTGAAGCCAGTGCACCCGAAGGACCATTTCAGCACATGATCTACACAGAAACTCGGGGTGAGGGAGTCCACGTTGGCCTGCCAGGGCGCGGCCTCTCAAGTCCCCTCCTCAGCGACGGCCTTGCCCCGCCCCGCCCCCCGCCCCGCCCCAGCCCCCTGCTGGCCAGCCCACCGCAGGGGCTCCCGCCGAGGCGGGTGGAGAAGGGAGACCCCTCTGTCCCCTGCTGGCCGGCGCGGGCGCACAAACGTCAGCGATGACGGGGACGCCCCGCCGCTGGGTGTCCACTGCTGTGGCTTCCACCCCGTGTGGCCGCCGCGCATTTGAAAGGTGGCTGGTGCGGCCGAGGGACCGAGATTTTCATTTCACTGAACTAAAACATAAAGAGCCACGCACGGCAGGCCCTCCAGCGCGAGCGGGCCACTTCCCCCATCCTCCTGGCCCCCCTGGTGGAGCTACGGGGCCTGGAAGTAGCCACGGGGCCCACGGCCACAGTCAGCGGTGGCCCGCCAGGCCCTGGACCACTGCCTGCCACCCTCCTTCTCCCCTCCCAAGGTCCGCTCTCTCCCCAGACCCTCTGCCCTCCCCGCTGGCCAGCGTTCCTGCCCCCCATCGGGGCAGGCAAAGCCCTGATAGCCGGCCGCCACTGGCCGCGGCCTGGCTGCCGCCCCGTGCAGGGTGGGCGCTGAGCCCCCAGGCCCCTCCGGGGCTGTCCTGAGGACGCCTCGGACCACGGAGCGGTGCTCGGAGAACAGGCGGGGCGGAGAGTAACGCCTGCTGCCCGTCGTCCCCCGGCGAGAGGGTCCGGGCCACGGCGGCGATCGCTCACTCGTGAATCTGCCTGAGGCCCCCGCCCCGGGCCAGGCAGCACGGGAGCCCCTGACAAGGCCAGGGAGAGGGCGGGTGTCAAGACAGTCGGCTCTGCCTGCACACGCAGAGGCCGCGTCCCCTGGGCTGGGCCTGGGGTCCCCGCGACCAGAGACTTCGGGTCCATCGAGCTGGAACGCAGGAGCAGCAGGGCCCCC
Source organism: Pteronotus mesoamericanus (assembly GCF_021234165.1). Lineage (NCBI taxonomy): Eukaryota > Metazoa > Chordata > Mammalia > Chiroptera > Mormoopidae > Pteronotus > Pteronotus mesoamericanus. Next base: position 2,647,449 of record NW_026555082.1, on the reverse strand, counting down.
TGCTGACGGGAGGTCCACTTTCATCCGCAAGTAAAGCCCCGACCACGGTGAGGAGCTGGGGCTGCAGAGGCCCCGCCAGGCCAGGGCTGGTGTCCCAGCCGCCGAGGAGGCCGGGCTTGGGGAGGCACGGAGGACGGGCTGGGATGCAGCTCTTTTTAAAACAAGGTTCTCGTCCGCCCAGAACCGGCTCTCCTAGCAGATGGGCCGACCTCTCACAAGCCCGCGCCCGCCGGTGCCCGTCCGCCCAGCGGTGGGAGGGGGAGGACACTGGCGTGGCTGGGGGGGATGCAGAGTGAAGGAAGAAAGCAGCAGCCCCTCCCCAGGCTGCCTCCCCAGGCCCCCTCCCCAGGCCCCCTCCCCCGGGGCGCTGCCTTCCGGGGGCCGCCCTGGGTCAGACGAAGGAGGCGTTTTGCTGGCAAACTGGTCTTGGGTGCGTGTGCTGGGGGCCGGGGCAGGAGGGGGCCCAGGGGAGCTTTTAAGCCCAAACACCTGGATAGAAAGCACCTCTGGACACCTACCCACCCCCATCCACCTCGTCCCCTGCCAACAGCTTTGTCTGTACTTTTCCACCGAGGACAGACTCAGGACAAAGCCAGGACAGTAGTTCATGCGAATCAATAGCAGAGGAGTTAAGGATGCAGCTGGAAACACTCTGAAGGCTTTGGCAACATCGATCAATTCCTTTCCACTGGCGTGAAAGGAAAGAAACTCCTTTCCGGGGAGACCAGCGAGGCGCGCAGAGCCTGGGAGCAGGGGCTCTGCCCAGCCGGGCCGCCCACCGGGAGGGCGCAGGGCTCTGGGGACACCAGACGGCAGGGGCCCCAGGGGGCCGGCGTCTGCCTGTCTGAGTCGCTGCCCAGGGCAGGGCCTGGGGGGGCGGCAGGTGCTCGCGAGCGTTTGTTCAGTGCACGAGCCAGCGGCTGAGCAGCGGCTCCCGCGGCCGCGGGGTCACGCGCACCCTGCTGCGCAGTGGCCTTGGGGCTCTGAGGGCTCAGGGCCGGCGCGGTGGGGGCGGGGGGGGGGTGCCCCAGTGCGGAGGAACTGAGGACGTCGCTGTGGGAGGCGAGCCAGTCCTGAGGACGGGGACTGTGTGACCCCGCCACGGGGCGGAGGTGCTGAGACTGGGGCGCGAGGCTGGGGGAGGGGACAGGGAGCTCGCGTGTGGCAGGGCAGAGGCTCTGTCCGGGAAGACGAGGACGCCCTGGAGAGGGCGGTGGGGCGGCCGCGCGACCGTGGGAACGTGCTTGATGTCGCCAAGCCGTGCACTCAGAAGGAGCGGACGCACCACCGTACACGTTCTCCCCCCCCCCCCCCCACAGCCCCTCGTCTTTGTCCACTCGGCCTCTGTGCCTCATGGTGTCCCTGAGGTGAAGCTCGCCACCCCGAGGAAGCGGGTCGCTCTGCACAAGGCTCAGGCTCCTGCACAGGGACGGCTCCCAGCGGGGGCGGCAGGCAGGTGAGCGGCTCCCCAGCCCCCGTGCCCCCTCCTCCCTTCGCAGCGGATGGGCCCCTGGCCCCCACACTCAGCGCAGGTGCACTCCCCCAGGAGGTGCGAGACCCGCCGCCGCGGGCCCGGCCTGTTAGCGCCTCGCTGCTCCTGCAGGTGCCCCCTTTCTGCGGGCTGGGGGGCGGCCCCTGGTACCCTGGGCCGCTCGCAGGCCAGGAGGCAGCCGAGTCCCGGGGACAGTGGCAGCCGCTGGAGAGCCCCTCGCTCTCTGGGCCCCTCGCAGGGGTGCTGCAGGCAGGAGGGCCTGGCCAGCGTCTCTGGGGCGCAGGCCCTGTGGCCGGAAGCTCCTGGCTGCACCCGCAGCTCTGCAGGTGCCAACACAGGGGCGCGGCACAGGGGCGCGGCACAGGAGCCCGGCAAGGAACGGGGGGCGGTGCCCGGGAAGGGTGGTCCGTGTCTCCACTTGAAGGCCCAGGCTTCGAAAGTCGGCTGAATCGTTTTGATTACCTAGCACTTATCAGGTAGCACTACTGCACGTTTCAGGCAGAGACGCTTCTGTAGCCGGGGGTTAAGACTATAAGCAGCAGCCCCGGCTGGTGTGGCTCAGTGGACTGAGCGCCGGCCTGAGAACCAAGGGGTCACTGGTTCCATCCCCAGGCGGGGCCCAGGCCTGGGCTGCGGGCCGGGTCCCCAGCAGGGGGGCGCGCGAGGGGCAACCACACAGGGATGTTTCTCTCCCTCTCTTTCTCCCTCCTTTCCCCTCGCTCTAAAAAGAAATAAAACATTTAAAAAACAACAACAACAGTCTACAAACCACACCGTCACACAGAGGGGGGAAAGAGATTTAATTTTATTTTACTTTTAAATTACAAAAACAGAAGCTCTCAGCTCAGTCACAGCGGGTTTCTGGGGACGGCAGTGCAGGACGCGTTACGGCGCGTCTTCAGTCTGCGCTTGTTTAGAACCCACGACAGTGCTCCGCTGGGGCGTGCCCGTGGCCGGAGACTGTCTTCGAACAGCCCAGCGCTGCTCTAACGGGTGGCTTAACTGGGATGCAAACTTCAGGGTCAGAACGACCCTGATGGCAGCTTATTTGCACCCACACATGACGAAGCAGCACCTCCCACGAGCCTGGAATCAGAAGGGCTGAGGCCCCAGGAGGGAACAGCCCGGTGGCGTCTGGGGGGCCCCCTCAGCGCCTTGAAAGCTGATGCCGGGAGACGGTCCAACGTGCTGGCGTGAAACTACGGGCACCAGAGGGCAGCAGGCAGGTCCCTGAGGCTTAAACTGCGATGCGTCCTGAGTCGCGGAAGCCCTCTGCCCACCCCAAGGCCTAGCTGCCACGAGCGTGTCCGGCGGAGACAGCCTGAGCACAGCCGCTTGGGCCCCTGGGTGCCCCTGTGCCTGGGAGCTGGGGCCTCGGCGCCGTCCGCCCCCCTTGCCGGGCGCCTGCGAGGCCTTGCTGCCCAGCTCCCCTCTGGCCGCCCGGGGCCGTGGGGCCCTGCCTCCCGCCTCACAACCTCCTCACAACCTCCGAGGGCAGGCTGAACCTGCCCGATCTTTACTTTACAAAGAGCCACACCGCTTTCCTTTGTCAGAATACAAAATGTTTGTTTGCTTTTTAAGTCGGGCTTCACAATAAGCATCCCCAGGCCTGTGAAGGCAGTGAGCCTGCGGCCTCCAGTCTGAGGGCGCTGGGGGGCGGCCGCCTACCTTGGCCACCTGCCCGCCCTGCCCCCGCCCCCGGAGGGGACCTGCCCCAGGCCCAGCGCCCTCGGTGGGAGGCCGGCTTCCCACTGCGAGGCCCTGTGCTCGGCTTCTGAGGTGCTCTAGCTTCTTGTGGTCGCCAGCCCTCCCCCTGACCCCCACACCCCAGGGACCATTTGACCAAGTTTCTGCTCCTCAAAACCTGGAGAGGCCGCCTCTCGGACCCGGGGGTCTGAGCAGGTACAGGCGCAAAGCTGCCGGAGAGTCGCGGTCGGTGGTGGCCCTGTACTGGCTGCGATCCCAGGCTGAGCCGCCGGCTCAGGCATCCCTGGGCGCCGGCCGGCAGCCAGGGACCCCCACACGGCCCCAGCGCCTCTGAGCGCGTCCGCACACCTGCGTCGGCAGAGGCCCCGCGGCCACACGCACCCACGTGCTGCCCGGCCACCCGAGGGTCACAAACACACGGTGCTTCTCACGTCCTCCCCCGGCCCTGTGGGTGGGGAGGCGTAACCCACAACACGCCTTTACCGGTCGGTGACGATGCAGCGGGCGCACACGGCGGACACACCTTCACGCCCCCCCACCCCGAACCCACCTCCCTGAAAAGCAAACTCCCTTTCAGGCAGCAGCCCATGTGGCCTTTGCTGTTCCTGTGGAAAGTCACCGTCAAAACCTCTTAAGAACGGATGTGCAAGAGGAATGAGAACCGATACCACCGGAGGTTGCTGTTTATTCCGGTGCCACTTTACCCGGAGAGAAGGTGACCTTCTGATGACCTTGACACAGTCAGTGAATTTGAGGGGCTGAGAGGAGGGATTAAAAGCCAAGCAACAACCCACGCCTCCTGGGCTGGTCCACTCGGAGCCAGGAACCCCACCCGGGGCCGAGCCCTGCCGGCATGCTTCCCCCTCGCCGCTGGGCAGACGCAGGGTCTGTCTCACTGGCTGGTGACAGGCTGGGGACCTGCGGTGAGCAGCACTAGAGGAGGGAAGGATACGCTGCTGTTTCTGGGAAACCGCGCTGCGCGCTGCTCGGCTCACGGACTCTACGCTCCGGTGAAGGGACCGGGAGCCCCCGCCACGGGCGCCCGACCGAGGGGCCGGCAAAGCCCCGGCGCCCACCCCGGCCTGCGCGCAGCCCTCACGGAGCGCAGGGCGACGCGCTCCCTCCGGCTCGGGCCACTTCTCCCTGGAAATCAGCCGTACATTACAAGTCAGAGGAAAAACCCACTCTTACTACTCTAGGGCCTCATTGTGGAATAAAAGCTGTTTGCCCAGGGGCTTTTGGTGGATCCCACACGTCCACGGAGGACATGTGCGCCGACGTGGCAGGTGTCCCCTCCGGCGGCCCCCCGGTGGCCACACGGTTCCGGGGCGCGGCGCAGAGGGGCGGCCGGCACGCGCACCTCGCTGGAACGCCCGCGGGACCGGCTGCCGCCCGCTGACCCAGTGTCCGCGCCGGCGCGGGGGCGTGGGCCCCGCCACCTACGTGGCCGGTGACCCTGCAGCAGCTCCCCAGTTGCTGTCATCCGAGGAGTCCAACTTTTCAGGTGACGTTTTACTAATATTTTCATATTCCTCTATTTCCAATGGGTAGAACGTCACTTCTGTGGCCAAGAGCCAGCCGGAGTCTGGGCAGGACGGAGCCCCTGGCCCCAGCAAACCAGGCCTGCGTCCTCCCAGGCTGTCCGGTGGCGACGTGAACCCAGGGCCCCAGGAAGAAGGGGTGGGACTCGCGTCACTCATGGGCTTTCAGGTCCCTCGGCAACAGGCCCCGAACCAGCGCCTCTCGGAAAGCCCGGGGCGCGGGGCGGGCTCCTATCTGCTCGTCCTCTGCTTCAGGCCCAGCTTGTTCCAAACCCTCTCCAGCGCCACTCTGCCCATGAAGAAGGTGATGGCAAAATTGCGCCTGTACCAGTCCCTGCAAAGGAACAGAGAGCGTGTGACACACCGCGGGCAGGGGGCGGCGCCCTCCCTCCTCGGCCCTCCGGAGAGCCGGCCCGTCCCCGAAGCCTCCCCCGCAGCGGGCACGTCGCAGGCCGCGGGGCCCAGCACCGCGGGGCCCAGAGCCACGCAGGCCCCGCCGGCCCCGCCGGTTTCTGCCAAAAGGCCTCGGAAGCCCGGGCCTGAGCGGCGTCCTTGGAGCGACGCGGTCGCTGAGGCGGGGCTGGGGGGGCCATGCTGCTCTGGCGCCCCATCCGCATGAGACACACGTGATGGAAGCGCCCCACCGTGAGACACCTGCGCACCCCCAGGGCCGGCACCGTGGACACCGCGCCCTCCTTCTGCAGGGGACCTGAGCTTTCACGCGGACGGTGTCTCCGAACCCTCAGCTCCACGTCGTCCCGTCCCAGGGCTGGGGCGGAGCCGCTCGCCTCTGCGCTGGCCCGTGGCTCAGGGCCCAGCCGCGCCTGCAGACCCACCCTGAGGACGGCGCTGCGCAGGCGGAGCCAGGACGCCTCCAGGACCAGGACGGACCCCGCGCCCACTGGCAGCGCTCGGCCCTCGCAGGCTGGGCGGCCCGGGACGAGAGCTCCTGGCCCAGGGCCCCAGCGCGCGACCGCGGAACTTCTGGTCCCGACTGGGCTCAGAAAAGCAGCGGCCAGAGGTCAAAGGCCTGCTTCCGCGAGGCTTCGCTCGCTCAGGTAGAAACCTTCTCCACACGAGAGCCACCCTTCTGTTCCTGTCACTGGTGCTACAAACAGGAAGCGGTGCCCTGAATGCAGAGAAAGGCAGCCAGGATCCCCGGCTGGCGGGGCTCCGTGGACTGAGCACCGGCCTGCGAACCGAGAGGCTGCCGGTTCAATGCCCACTCAGGGCACAGGCCTGGGTTGTGGACCAGGTCTCGGGGGGCAGGGGGGCGCGTGAGAGGCAACAACACGTGGATGTTTCTCTCCCTCTCTTTCTCCTTCCCTTCCCCCCTCTCTAAAAATAAACTAAAATCTTAAAAAAATTTTTTAAATTAAAAAAGAAATAACTTTCCACTGTAAATCTTATCTAAAAGTGCAAATACTGTGTTCAGAGCAACTTCTCCCTTTGATATAAACATGAACGTCGTTTATCTTGGGTAAAAAAAGAATCCTACCCACTACGGATGTGATACTCGAATTCTTAGGAGAAAGAGAGAACACCTACCTATTATAATACATGTGCTTCTGAAAATTTTTACATAAAAACTCCTTGTAAAACTCAGCCATTTCTTCTGCATTCAATGTCGCTTTTTGACCTGAAAATAAATGTCAATTTCAACATTAATACTTAAGGGAAAGGAACCCACAAACAACTAACTGGGACTTCGACCGTGACCGGAGCCCCGGGACCTGGCAGGAGGGGCTGGGGGAGGCGGGCAGGGAGGTCACCGGTCAGGAATGACCCAGAACCACCAGGGGGAGCGGGACGGGGCAGAGCGCTGTCCCACGGAGGGGGCCCTGAGTGGCGGCCCGGCAGGGGACCCCAATTCGCCCCCGACCCTCTCCTCTTTTCGCCTCCTCGCGCCCTCAGCCACGGAGAAGGGTAAGCGGACTGACCTGATTCAGCTCTCAGTCCCAGGCCTTTCGCCTTCAGTCTCGAGTGAATAAACTCTTCTTTTTCCTGAAAGACGACAACATCAGGACCCCTTTCTCCCGCCCCGTCTCCCCGGCCAGGACACGGTCCACCGAGCTGTGGCGGGGCCCGGACACGGGTTCCCGGGGAACGGCCTCTCAAAGCCTGTTGTCAGCCGTCAGAATTGGGCTGCAAGCTCCGCGCGCGAGACGGGGTTGGGAAAGGAGCTGTTTGGTGAGCTCTGGGAGGCACAGAACGGGGTGCGCCCGCGGGTGGGACGCGGCCCACCCACACGGAGAAACCTGCGCGCTGAAGGCTTTCCTGCGGGCTGAGCGCGGCTTCACCTTTTCTCGTGCGGTTCCTTCATGGGCGCGCTGCCAAGAGCCCCGAACTTTGGGAGGAATGAGAACACACCACAGAAACCCCCGTGTCATGCACGTGGACGCCGCCCCCCACAGCCGCTGCCCAGGCTCTGGCTGTGCTGCCCGCTTTGCCTCCTTCAAAGTCTCGGGGTCTGTGAGCCCATGAGTGAGCGACACGCCCTGTGTACAGTTACAGGTTGATTTTAGAAGTACATGCAGCCCCGACTGGCGTGGCTCAGTGAACCGAGCACCGGCCTGCAAACCAGAGGGTCGCCAGTTCGATTCCCAGTCGGGGCGCAGGCCTGGGTTGCGGGCCAGGTCCCCGGTGGAGGGGGTGTGAGAGGTGACCACACATGGATGCTTCTCTCCCTCTTTCTCCCTCCCTTCCCCTCTCTCTGAAAATAAATAAAGCCTTTCTTAAAAAAAAAAACCAAAAAAAAAAAAACACAACAACTCAGCCTTAAAAATAGTAATAAAAAGCCCATACATGTATCCATGCAAGCACAGGTATATGGGCGGGGGGAGGGACAGACTGAGACACCACCAAACACAGGGCGCCCACAAGTCCTTGGGAATGATGTACGCGTAAGTAAACCAATTTTGCCGGGTTAACTGACATAAACAAGAATTAAGTTCCTAGGGCGTCTCATCAATGTTATAAGGACATGGAACCAAAGGCTTTCGGAGAACCTGCTGTGACCGAGGCAAAGGAAACACTAAAGACTTAGCGCCCCCAAGTGGCCAACTGGGTTACTGCTCATCCTGACTCACCTTGCGGAAGGTCACATTCTGGTTGGCCCAGAACTGCTGGTTCCACTCTTGGGTTTCTTGTCTTAACTCTCTGAGCTTTTGTTCTGCCGCCGACTCGTCCTCAGGGATGTAAAAGTGGACGGGCCGAAGGTTGGAATGTTTGTCTGGGGGTCCTATCCAGTCATGGTGAGACTTCCTTGGAGGGCGGAACCTTGAGACCTTTGACGAAATGAACGCGTTTAGCACACAACTAAACCAAACCCCGGAGTTAGAAAATGAGCAACAGTCCAGATTTACGGAAGGTCCTGGTTTTAAAGGACGATGGGAAATATTAACATTGACATTACCGCAAACACATTCAACACAGGCGCCGGAACAATTCGACACTAACGCAAAGTGAGAATCTCAACGTGGACTCTGCACCGTATACAAAGATTGCCTCAACGTGGGTCAAAGCCCTAAATGTAAAATCTAAAGCTAAAAAGCTTGTGAAATGCAGTAGAAAATTGTACAACCTTGGGTTAGGCAAAGATTTCAAAGGCTTGTTCAGTACCAAAAATATAATCCATAAAACCAAACACAGATGGCCGGACGTCACCAGAGCCAACAGCCGGCTCTGCTACGGCCGCCGTGAGGACGGGGAGGGCCGCCACCGGCCAGGGGAACGCGCGCAGGGCTGCAGGGGGCCTTGTTTCCAGGGTGCGTGAAGGCTCCTTAAAGCTCAATAGTGAGAAAACAGGCAACTCAATTAGGAATGGCCGAAGTACCACAATGACAGTTTCTCTGAAGATAAACAGCAGACAAGCATATAAAAACATGCTAACGGCATCAGTCACCACGGGACTGCGAATCAAAGCCTCAGCAACGCACCACTGCACTCCTGCTGACCCGGCTAAAAACAAACAAAAACCAACAATACGGACAGTCAAACAATGGAGCTCCCAGACAAGGCTCCAGGGAATGCAAACCGGCATAGCCACTGCGGGTGGGGGCAGGGGGGGGGTGGGCGGTCCTGCCAGATCACAGGCGCCCTTGGCCCGCAGCCCCGCCGGCTGCCGCCGCTCCTGGGCTGATTTTCCAAGACGAATGAGTACGTGTGTTCACATGAAAACCTGTACATGACTGTTTAGAGTGGCTTTATTTATAACCACGCAGATCTGGGAACAGCCCAACGCCCTTCCTCCGGTCCGTGGCGAGTCTCAACAAGGATACGGCTCCTCCGCAGAGAGCTGGGGGCGCCTCGGCGAGCGCCGGCCCCGTGCTGCGGAAGCGGCCGCCCGCCAGAGGCTGCGTGACCCCCTGAGACTCTGTGGGAGGACAGGCTGGGGTGGACGCAAAAACGTTCTGTGTCTTGCATTGTGGTGGGCACGTTTGTCGGGAGTGAGTTTTGCTGAATGTAAATTGGACTTCAACAAGCCTGATGTTAAATTTTTTTTTTTACTTATTTATAAGTAAATTTTATTTACTTATTTTTAGAGAGCGGAGGAGGAAGAGAAGGACAGAAGCATCAGTCAGTTCCCTCTTCCACGCCCTCAGTGGGGGACCTGGCCCGCAGCCCAGGCCTGTGCCCTGACTGGGAATTGAACTGGTGACCTTTCAGTCTGCAGGCGGGCGCTCAGTCCACTGGGCCCCACCAGCCAGGGCTGATGTGAAAATTAAAAGGCCACTTAGTTCATCAAAAGACTACCTTTCCATTTGGGTTTCAAAGGATCGATGTCACCGAAGTTCACAGGGGGAAAATACCATTCCAATCGCAAGCCTCGCACACCTCAGTTTTTAAAAAGCCAACTCAGCCAAGGCACCGCGGAGAACAAGGGTTCCTGGGCCCAGGCCTCCCTCCGGAACCACCACAAAACCGGTGAGCAGCAGGCGGGGGCAAGCCACTGATGTGGGGCGCCCAGGCGGACCCCCAACCATCCCAAGCAAGGGCCAGGTCCCACCGAGGACAGGCCACGTGGTTCCACCTGTGGGACGTTCTGGGGAAAGCGCCCAGGTCAGCGCTGCGAGTAGAGGGGTCTTGAGGGGCCGCCTCGATCTCACTGGGGTGGGGGCCGCAAAGGGTTACACAGTTGCCAAAACTCATCAAACGCACCCTCTCAGTGGGTGTGTGTATTCATTTTACTGCAGGCAAGTCACACCTCGCTGAAGTCAATAAATGCACATCATCTTCAAAAAGCTTGATTTAGAAGAATGATTTGGTGGAAAGGGATGCAAAGTTTAACTAGGTGAGGCAATTACTGGTGAGGGAGCCTCAGAATGCTGAGTTTAGAGCGAGCCAGAAGTCACTGCGGGGGGGGGGGGGGGGGGGGGCTTCCGGCCCTGACCGCTGTGGCCTGGTGGGTTGAGCGCCGTCCTGCAAACCCAAAGGTCGCAGGTTCAACGCCCAGGCAGGGCACCTGCCTGGGCTGCGGCTGGGGCCCCAGCAGGGGGCGCGCGAGAGGCAGCCATGCACGGACGTCTCTCCCCCTCCCTCTCTCCCTCCTAGCCCTCTCTCTAAAAGTAAATAAATCTTTAAAGAAAGGAGTGTCTTCCACAGCTGCCAGTCGTTGGTGAGCTTGTTTCCACTCCTCCCTTCTCGCCGATTCAAACGCCGTCGTTTGTTTCCACGTTTGCTGGCACCCGTACGGGGCTCTGGGCGGCCCCGCAAAGCGCAGCTGCGCCGTGAGCAGCACAGCTCGAGGGGAACGTGCCGGCGGGAGGCCCGGCGCGTCTGCAGGGCGGGCGGCTCGCCGCTCTCACACGGGGGACGCCCGCCGCCCACCCGGACCCGCGGGCCTCCTGATCGGCAGGGCGGGCGCGGCAGGTCGGCCGGCGCGGGGCTTAGAATCCCGCTCGGGCGCGGGCTGCCCTCCGTGGGTCTTACGTCGTCACCCCGCGTTCCTAGCGCAGCATCCCACCCCCGCAGCCCCCGTTTGCGTGTGAAACAAGAGCCCCCAGAAGTCCCTCCGCGGACATGTCCGGACCCCCCCCCCCCCGCCCCAACCCATCCCCGGCCTCAGCTCCTGCCGCTCAGCTGTCCTTGGACGCCGGATGCACCGCCCACGGGGGCCCCCAGCAACAGCCCGCCCCCCCCCCGCACTAGAGAATCAGCTCCGCCAGCAGCAAGGGGCAAAGGGAAGGTCCCCCCAACCTCCGGATGACGACCCCTCCGCCGCCTGCCCCCCAGGCCCCCGCCGGAGGCATTGCAGGCGCCGTCCCAGCGAGGCGGGGAGCTCCTGGGGCGCCCCCCCCCAAACACCCAGCCCGCCTCTGTTCCCCGAAAACCGCCACTTCAAAGGGAGGGGGATAGGGTGGGGGAGAACGTCCTTCTGTAAAAGGAAATGTCGCTTTGAAGTCTGAATAATTGCTGTCGTTCCGGGTTCTGGCAGCACAAGCTTCCCCGCGGCGGCGTGGGGAGGGCGGCCGCGGATGGAGGACCTGCTGCGACCTGACAGCGCCCGGGCCGGCGGCGGCGGCACGCCCCAGCCTGTCCCAGGGCGCCTCCAGCGCCGCGCCCCCCAGCGTTCGTCCCTGGAGGTGACCCGCCGGCTCCCCCTGCGCATCCTGCCGTTGCCGCGCGGCTCCCGTCCCTCGGCCCCTCCGCAGGGTCCCAGGGCCTCCCTGCACCCGTCCTGCCGGGGCCTCTCCTTCTAGACGCCAGGACTCAGCGGCGAGACCTGTCCCTGCGTCCCCTTCCCGGCCAGTGCCCGCACCCAACCACAAGCGCACCCCTGAGTCCCGGCAACAGGCAAGGACGAGAGGAGCGGAACCTGGCAAGACGTAGGGCACGTGCGGCGGTCCGGTCCCGGTCCCCGTCCCGGCTCCTCTGACAGGGGGACCCGAAAGCCTCTTCCTTCTGGAGGGTTGGAGAACCGTAGACAAACCAGCACACCACCGCAAGGGACCGGTACCTTGGAACCGAGATGACTTGCTACCGGGGCACGAGGCTGGTTTAACGTCAGAAAAGCCACCGATCCCGACAGAACTCGCCCCCAAGGAAGTAGCCTTCTAAAAAAATAATAATAAATATATATATATATATAAAAATATGAGGTCAAGGTTCTAGAACACAGGTGTCAATTCACAGGAAACGCACAGGTCCGAGGGGCATGCTACGTCACACCATGGGGACTCAATCGGCAAGATCCAGATGGCGGGAACTTTTAAAGGACTCACCCTCTCCCCGCCCCAGATGAACTGCTTAAAAAAAGGAAGGGGCCCTGGCTGGTGTGGCTCAGAGGACTGAGCGCCAGCCTGCGACCCACACGGTCTCCAGTTCCATTCCCGGTCAGGGCCCAGGCCTGGGCGGCGGGCCAGGGCCCCAGCAGGGGGCGCGTGAGAGGCCGCCACACACGGCTGTTTCTCTCCCTTTCTTCCTCCCTCCGCCCCCCTCTCCAAAAGTAAATAGATAAAATCTTTAAAATAAAAAGGGGGGGATGCAGCCAAAACCTACAGATTAAAAGAGATACCAATCATGACATGTAGACCTTATTTCTATCATGATAAAAGCAAACTGTAAAAGAAAAGAGTCCTCCCTGCCCTGACCCGCATGGCTCAGCGGGTCGGGCGTGGTCCCGTACACCGAAAGGTCGCCGGTTCGATTCCCAGTCAGGGCACAGGCCTGGGGTGTGGGTTTAATCCCGAGCGGGGGTGCATATGGGAAGCAACCAATCAATCTTTCTCACATAGATGTTTGTCTCTCTCTTAGAGGATAAGGAAATAAACCTTTAAGAAAAAGCCATTCCTGACACTTCTAAGACAACCCAAGAAATTTGAGCATTATCATTTGCTGGAATTACTTATTATAATATTTTTAGGAGTAACAATGGTATTATGTTTACATATCTTTTTCAAGTCCCTACCTTTCAAAGATACTGAAATAACTGCAAATGAAGTTCCATGTCTGATAACTGCCACTAAATTACCCAGGAAGGGGGACGGCACGGGGGTCAGGATGAACTAGGCAGCCACGAACAGGCGACTGGAGGAGCGGGTGCTGGACACAGAGCGATTCTTTATATGTGCCCATCTCTGCGCACATTGTAAATTCATCCTCAGTAACAGGAAGAGCAAATCAGTGAGTCAGGGGAATCATCGGTGTTAGCAGAGTGGGGCGACCGCGCCGCTTCCCGGGGCGAGGAGGGGCCCTTGGGAACCTCACTGCGCCGAGCAGTGGGGGCGGAGCCACGCTCGCCACCCGCCGGGCAAACCTCCAAAGACAGAGTTCCGTGGGGGAAAAAGGAACCTTTTACTTGATGGCAGGTTTCTGCCTAAAATATCCAGGCAGAAGGGGAAAGGAAAAGTCGGAGTGTGACATCAGAAACAGCTGTTTAAACATTTGTCGCTCCCACTGCTCCAAAGGCGCCAGAACTGAAAACAGCAGAACCAAAGCCTCCCGCAGTGCCGGCTACGACCCCCTGGCCTTAGGAGATAAGGGTAAGTTCCTGCCTCAAAGCCGTTTCCGCCAAGACACCCCAAGAAAACCACTGTCGCCTCCGCCAGCTCAGTGCCCGGTTGTGCCTGGAACCTCTTCTCCCGCCCCAAGTGTCATGCACAGGGGCGGCCCAGCGTCTCCCGGTCCAGCTCCAGGCGCCTCTCCGAGGGGGCGTCCCAGGCCTCGGCGCACAGCCCGCACCGGCCGCCCCCTCGGGGGAAAGGACCTGCTGCCTTTCTGCTTCCCGGCGGCAGCGCTCGCTTCCGAAGTCCTCCCCGCAGAGGCCCTGCGGCCGAGTGCCCGTGGGAGGGCCCGCCCCCTAGCCAGCGAGGGCCCGTGTGGCTGGCAGGGGCCGAGTCTCTAGTCACCCCCGAGCAGCGCGCATCCCTCCTCCATTTGCTGGCGGGGGGGGGGGGGTGTCCCGATACAGTGGCATGAGGACCCCGGGCTGCGAGAGCGGGACTCCTCGGGGGTCCCCCTGTGCGGCACGTCACCGGTCCATTACCCGACCCCTCCAGGTTCCAAATTCCTCGCCTTTACCATAATGGAGCTAAACATGGTTTTTAAAGTCTTCCCGTCCCCCCTTTAACTTTCACCGACTATTTGCTGAGACCCTTTACACTAGAGATGCCCGTGTTATCTTCAAAGTCCTGTGAGCCGACCTCTCACCAGTGTCTCTGGTTTGAGTTTCAACTTCCTCTTACAATGTTTACGCCGCATTTGGCAGGTTGCGGATCATTCCCCTGAATGAAAACGCAGGCGAAGCACAGGTCAGCAGCTCCGCTGCTGGCTGGCTGTGAATGCTGCCTCTCCACGCGAGGGCCTGCTCCGTCGCTCTTTGTGACCCAGAAATCACTAGGAGGAAAACGGAATGCCCGTCCTCCGGCCACAGGAGCGTTACCAAGTCCGTATATGCTCCTTATGTGCGGGCGTTACCCTCTGAGAGAAGCGTTCAGCCTTACTGTCCCCGTGTCCTCTCCAGTAAAACGGGGCGACAGAAGCAAGGATGCCACGGACTCTGGGGAAGCAGTGCGTCCCCAGCTCTGGGGAACCCTCCGGCGCTGCCCGCGGGCGCGCCGTGCACCCCGGCCATCACTGCCCACAGCAGCGGCGCAGACGGCCAACGTCGGCGCACCTCCCGTGACCGGTGGCGCTCCGACCGGAGAGCGGGAGAGGCTCCCCTTGAAGTCCTGCAGTGTCACCTCGCTAAACCTGGGGTCGGGTGAGGGGGCGGGGAGGCTGGACAAACGGAGGAAACAAGTACACAGACAGCCGCCCAGCGCGAGGCTGCACCCCAGAGCCCCCACATCAGGGTCCCAGGTGGGGCCACGCGGTGTCCAGTCTTCCCTGTGGTCAAGGTTGCAGACAAGTTCAGAAACCAGGGACTTCGTTAAACTACACAGATGAGGGGTAAGCAAGCAGGAAGCAGTCCAAGAACACTCCACTACTGGCGGAGTTCCCAAGCCTAAGCCTACGTTCCTTAATACTTTTCTACTAAAAACTGCTGCCCAGCGATCGGGGAGGGAATCCGCGGTGCAGTCCCCTTACCTCGGCAGAGAGGAGGGCGGGCAAGAGGGAATGAAACGCGCCAGGATGAACTGGACACACAGGATTAAAGCTTATCTGCTCAGATGACGATCAAGCGAGGTTTACGACCTGGGACTCTGAAGACAACCCGATAGCGCAAGACAAAGCCTGAAAGACAGCCACTTCTGGGTGCCGCAGGACTCTGATGACTGGCGGGAAGCACGCAAAGATGCGACCGGCGCACAAGGAAACACGAGCGGCCCCGGGAGAGAACTGCTCCTTTCCGCCGCTGCCATACTGAGGACGGCGGGGCCCCACAGCCTAAAACACGCCGCCTGTCACAACGCTGGGACGGGGCGGGGTCCGTCGGGTGGATAGGCAGCCCCATCACCACCACCAAACACCTTCGTGCGCGGCGCAGGACCCGAGGTGCGGGACGAGGCAGGGCAGCAGGGGGCGCCTCCCGGGGATCGGGGCCCCGCGGGGCCGGCGCTGCTTGCCTGGCCAGGGCGCCCGGGGGACCTGCTCAGGGCCGTTCTGCCTCGCGGGAGATGCTGGGTGGGGGGCGGTTTCTATGGTCTACGAACAGAGGTCAGAGCCGCCACCCCTGTACAAGGGAGGGACCCAGCGTCTGGAGGACCCGTTGCCCTGGTAACTCCTCGTCTGAACAGTCAACTGGACAGACCTTCGAAGCCACGTTTATGAAAGACTGTTAGTAACAGCAGACCGAAAGCGACGACTGTTTACAAAGGCAGACACACTTTGGATTCTTCAAATTGGCTCTTCTGTGTCCTTCTTTAATGGTGTTTCAAGCAGGCTTTCCAGCCAGCCTGTCGGCAAACTGGTGTGTTTCCAGGCTTTGTCCGACTATTTCACCTGCCAGCGCTCTCACGTGGCCGTGGGAACAAAGGCCTCCAACTCCCCCCCACACACATCCCTCCCCGGAGGAGCGCCGCTCACAGGACCTGCCCGCCGGACACGAACCTCCGCGCCCTCGGGCCAGGACACGCGCACACGCGCAGTTTCCACAGAAGAAAAAGGGGTCAACGCGAAGTCCTACAAAATGCGATGACAAAGTTTGCCAGCGCTTGAACAAATACACCAACAATGTTTTCTTAGCACTACTCAGCTTAACGAAAGCAAAATGCAGGTAAATAAAAAAAAAAAACACACATGCTGTGCGCACCAAGCGCTCTTTAAGGAACAGTCACCCTCGAGGAGGAACGAGGCACGGACCAACCGCCAGCTGCCTCTGCGACAGCAGCAAGTCCGGCAGCGGCGCGGGCGCGGAGGCCCGGCTCCGCAGACCAAGCAGCAGACCGGGGACCCGGGGGCGCGGCGGCGGCCGCAGCGGGGCCCGCAGGTGCAGGGCGCACCAAGTGTCCCAGGGGCGCGGGCACCGTCCCAGCCCAACCTCTCCGGGAGCCCCGCTCACCCGACTGGGCGCTGCATCCCTGCACTCGGCGCCACGCTCGGGGGCGAACCGACAGCCGCGGCCGGTGAGGGCGCGGCTCAGAGGAAGGACACGGCTCCTACCCAGGGCTCGCCAGGCGGCCATGGCCGGCGTTCCCCTGGCTCCCACGGTGCAGTCGCGACGGCGCGCGGGGCTGCCTTACGGCAGGTCGCAAAGCCAGAGGGCGGGGAGCGGCGGGCCGACCGTGTGCGTTCCCCGCGTGAGAAGGGCTGCGGGGGCGACTGGACGGCGCGGGCGGCCTCGGCAGCCGCTTCCTGGCCGCGGTCATCCCTGGCTGCCGCACAAGGCGACTAGCGGCGCGCTCGGCACAGAGCACAACGCGGCAGCAGAGGACGATTTCCCAGGGTCGGGAGCGTTCGGCCCGGGGCGGGGCTGCCGCGCCGGCGACAACGGGAGTCGCGGAGTCACAAGGCGTCGGCGGCGGGACGCGCAAAGGCGCAGGCGCGCGCGATGGCGCAGGTGGCCCAGGTGAGCGCGGCGCGGCGGCGGAACGAGCTTCCTCCTCCGCAGGGCGGTGCGACCCCACCCCAGGCGCGGACCCGAGGACGGCCCCTGCCCCGGCCCTCGCGGGGCTCGGCGCAGCCGGGGCCTCGCGATCGGACGCGGGCGGGGCGGGGCGGGGCGGGGCCTCCAAGCCGGGCCGGCATCCGCTCCCTCCCGCCGGTTCCCCGGCCCGGCCGAGAGCGGCCGCCCCCTCCCCCGCGGGCCATTATGAGGTCAGGCTGGCGGGCGCGTCGGGGGCCTGGGCGACACGCCCGGAGCGGCCGCCGCGGCTAGTAGCTGCCGCCGCCACCGCCGGCCCCTTCACCGGCTGCCCCGTTCAGACCTAGCCGGGAGGGGCGAGAGGGATGCAGCTTGGGGCCCAGGGCCGGTGCCGCACCCCGTGAAGGGCTGGTCTTCCATCTCGCCAGCCACCTCCGGGAAGCCAAGACCAAACCAGCCTAGCTCTCTCCTGGGTAAAGTGCCAGGCGGGGAGTGGGCCGGGGAGGGAGGAAGCGGGCTGCCTGCCCTTCGTGGCCTCCAGAGGCGTGTTCGTGGCGCGGCCGCCCGCGAGGACTGGCTCCCCTCGGTTATCCATCCCCTCCAGTGAGCTGTTTCCTAGGAACCCGGGAGGCCAGTGAGCGCGTTATTCTCGGTTGCCCCATTTTGTGCGGGAGGGGAGGAGAGCGTGATGGGGCCTGGGAGGGACGAGGTCTCCAAAGCCCGCGGTGGGGCCCGTGGCCCAGCCCTGCCGCCCCCCCCGCCCTGCAGGGGAGGCCTGTAAGGCACGGAGAGGAGCTGGAAGCGGCACCGCGGGGGTGTCTGGGAACCACGGGAGTGTTAGCTTCTCTCAGAATTACTCTTTCCGGAAACTCGGACAGAGATAGCTCTTGGCCAGATGGAACCCGAGATAGGACTGTCAGCCTTGAAGGCGGAGGAGCCGCTGGTCCACAAACCGGCCCTGGCGGTGCCAAAAAGTGGCTTCCAATGTCGGACTAAGGTGCTGCGCTGGCTCCAGGCCGAGGTCAGACAGCGTTGGGCCGCGAGTCGGAAGGCAGGCCTGCCCCTGTTAGCGCTGCAGGGACTGGGCGTCCCCGGGCCTGGGGCTTGGGCTCACTGAGGCGTTCGGGTTATTTTCAGGAGTAGAAATTGGTTAGTCCCCGACCCTGTACTTGGGCATGGCTGTTCTCTGGACCCCAGTAACGACCAGCCTTTTTGAATATAGCTTTTCAAAATGAGGGTTTTAGAATCGTTCAATAAATGGTTCCCACTCTGCAGAGGCTTTGGCATGTAATAAGGTGTCGTTCCTGTCCTTTTCCAGTGTTCGTGAACCGGAACCCAACCAGAGAATGGATATGGGAAACCAGCACCCTTCTATCAGCAGGCTCCAGGAGATCCAGAAGGAGGTGAAAGGCATAGAGCAGCACGTCGCTGGCTTCAGCGGCCTGCCGAACGACAAGGCCTACAAGGACCTGGAGCGGACGCTCATGAAACAGCTTTTTGAAATAGACTCAGTGGACACGGAAGGGCGGGGGGACGTCCAGCAGGCCCGGAAGAGGGCGGCCCAGGAGACGGAGCGGCTGCTCAAGGAGCTGGAGCAGACCGCAAACCACCCGCACCGGATCGAAATACAGAACATCTTCCAGGAGGCCCAGGCCCTGGTGGAGGAGAAGATCGTGCCGTTCTACAGCGGCGGCAACTGCGTGGCCGACGAGTTTGAGGAGAGCATCCAGGACATCATCCTGCGGCTGACGCACGTGAAGACCGGCGGGAAGGTCTCCCTGCGGAAAGCGCGGCACCGCACGCTCGCCAGGGTCTGCGCCGTGCAGGAGATCATCGAGGACTGCATGAGGCGGCAGCCGTCCCTGCCGCTCTCCGAGGACGCGCACCCCTCCGTGGCCAAGATTAACGCCGTCATGTGTGACGTGAACAAGGCCAGAGGCACTCTGATCGCGCTGCTCATGGGCGTGAGCAACGACGAGACGTGCCGGCACCTGTCCTGTGTGCTCTCGGGCCTGATGGCGGACCTGGACGCGCTGGACGTGTGCGGGCACACGGAGATCCGAAACTACCGAAGGGAGGTCGTGGAAGACATCAACAAGTTACTGAAGTACTTGGACTTGGAAGAGGAAGCCGACACGACCCATGCATTTGACCTGGGACAGAACCACTCCATCATAAAAATAGAAAAGGTCCTCTCGAGAATGAGGGAGGTGAAAAACGAGCTCCTCCAAGCGCAGAGCCGCCCTGAGCTGTACCTGAGCTCCAAGACGGAGCTGCAGGGCCTCATCGGCCAGCTGGACGAGGTGAGCCTGGAGAGGAACCCGTGCATCCGCGAGGCCCGCAGGAGGGCGGTGATCGCGGTGCAGACCCTCATCACGCACGTGGACCTGAAGGAGGCCCTGGAGAAGAGGAAGTCGTTCGTGGGCGAGGAGCACCCGTCCCACAGAGCCGTCTGGACCATCTTGGGACACCTGTCGGAGATCCTGGGGGAAGTTTTGTCGTTTGACGGGAACCGAACCGATAAGAACTACATCCGGCTGGAGGAGCTGCTCACCAAGCAGCTGCTGGCCCTGGACGCCGTGGACCCACAGGGCGAGGAGAAGTGCAAGGCGGCCCGGAAGCAGGCCGTGAAGCTGGCCCAGAGCATCCTCAGCTACCTCGACCTGAAGTCCGACCAGTGGGAGTACTGACCGGCCCGGGGCCGGGGGGCCGGGGCGCCGGGGCGCCGGGGCCCGGGCTGCGCTCCGGTTCTGCGCTTCACGCACACGCGGGTGTGTTCATGGAGAGCTTTCGGTTCGTTGAGCCTACGTGTGATTTATACGTGCATATTTCAGTCTCAGTATTTATGATTTAAGCAAATTATATTCAGTATCTGCTGCTTTTGGTGTTGCAGAACAAATATCATTACAGCACACTGATTTTTTTTTCATTAGGATTATCTGTATGTTGTGTTTTTTTTTTTTAAATCAGAAAATGGAATATGGGCAACTTTTGTAATTTTTAACTGGGTTGTGCAAAGAGCATAACAATGCGTATTTCAGCATCTAAAAATAGCCCTAGCCTTGCATAACGCCGGAACAGTTGTGTACAGGAGATGTTTTTGGTTAAAGAGAAGTAAGGTCCAAACACGAAAGCCGTACAGTATGTTTTCTTATGCTAAATAAAGCGGAAGGATGTTGTCCATTTTTAAAGCCAGGTGGGTCCTGCCCAATTTACTTGGGTGGGTTTTTTCTTTTTTTGGATGGTCTGTTTTTTCATAAACTTTTGTTTGAAAACCAGTGTGTTTCCCCCATGCGCTGCATTGAGGGGAGAGTGTTATTTGTGTGTGTGACATGGAAAATGATGAATCGTTCAGAGCAAAGAGACCTTTGAGACCGCACTGCAAAGGGATGAAACGCCTGCTGATACTTCCACGTTCCTTTTCTTTATCATTAACTTAGTTTTCCTGAGTGAGACAGGAGGATGGGAGCATTTCAATGAAGTTGATGGACCTTTAAAAAAAAGGGGGACCACCCATTCGTGGGGTAGGACAAGGAGAACTGGCGATGAGTGGCTAGTGTCCGGCGTCGGTGGTGTGTGATGGTCGCCTCTGTCGTTCACGCTGCGCGTGGACAGGCTCGGTGAACGTGGCCGGTGCGGCTGGGGCGGGCACCGTCTGCGGGCGCAGGACCGGGCCTCCGCGGCTCGGCTGCGGCATCCTCAGCATCGCCTCCAGGCACCGGCTGTGCTCCCAGCTCGCGTGACGCGCCGTGCATTCTTCCAGGGCCGGAAAGAGCCAGGGCATCCTGTCGGTGCGGGAAGTCCTGTTTCTTCTGCTCACAGGGCACGTGTTTCTGTGAGTTCTTCCCGAGGGCCGTGGGTTGCCCGTTAGTGAACCAAACACATTTCCCCAAGTCCTGAAGTGCCTTGATGAGGTGTTGCTCGTGGGGTGACAGCTGACAGGCTACCCTTTCTGCGGTCGCCTGTCACCTTCCAGAGGCAGTAATTCGGTAGCTTTATGTGAACAGCGGAGAACAGGCAGGTGAAGGAACAGCCCTGTGTATCTAAAATCTGATGACGGCGTATCCCTAGGCAAGTTTCAGGTCGTCCCAGCGTCGCCCGGCCCTTCGAGCCCCACTGGGGCGTTCCTCTGGGCGCGTGGACTCACTGGGCTGGGGATCAGGACTGTTGGGGTCCCAGGGCAGCAAGCCCTGGGCGCCTGCTAACGGGCGGCTCGTCGGCCCACGTCGCCGTGCGGTTGCTGCTCTGGGTCGGAGCAGGCGCCTTGGAGCTGCACAGCCAGGGCTCCACTGAGGCGCCCGCGTCCGCTGTGCGTCCCCTTCGGACCTGGAGGTGCCTGTCCCTGACCCTGGGCCCCTGTTGTTCCCCACCAACAGCCCTGCCCACCCCTCACACCACATGCTTTCTGCAGGTCGCGTCGAGCTGGCTCCCACCAAGCTCTGAGCGTGCGCCGTTAGATGCCAGACTCAGCCGCTGTCCCGTGGGACTGCTCGTGCGGGTCACCAGAACAATCGGACCAGCCGTGAGTGGTTGAGGTGCGGGGTTCCCCGTGTTCAGCCTGCCACAGCCCCGTGTACCGTGCTGCCCCCCAGTTCCTTGCTTGCTCTACCCCCGTGAGGGGCCCTTGGGACGCTGGGCTCCATGTTCCCGTTAGCTCGGGCCGCTGCATGTAGCCTGTCACTTGGGCTCGTCACGTGTGGTACTTTTATGATCTGACGTGAGAATCTGTAATAGAAGTAAAACCTGCCCCCCAAAACTGTGTGGCCTGCCCGGAACAGTGTGATCCATGTTCACACAAAAGCGGCCGGGACCCGCACACTCTGCCTGCCTCCTTCGGTCCGGAGACGACAGTCCGCTGGTTCCGGCCGCGCAAATAAACACAAGCGACGTGTCAGCCAAGGACAGTTCGATGCTTTGTTTTCCTCAAATCCCGGGGCATATATGTTTGATGTAACTTGGCATGTTTAAGAAGCTTAACTGGTTTTCTCATTCCTTTCCCAGTTTTCATCAGGTTTTTGAGGCTCTAAGCTTATCTGGTACATACAGTGTTTTCAAGCAAAGCTTTTCAGCTTTTAACTTGTCTGGTACTTTTAATAACTGAAGACATATCTGCCATCGAATTAGGTGCGTGCTACAGGCACGTCATTCCAGCGTGTTGGCTCCTGTCCCTTCTCGACCCTGTGGCTATTGTGATAGTGTGTCTTAACTAGGATTATTCTGAGATACACATGTTAGCATAGCCTTAATTACTCAGTGAAATAAAAGGACCCTTCAGCTCACCCTCGCAGTGGAGAAGGGGCGTGAGTGGCTCCGCGCGTCTCCTGCCACGGAGACGGCAAAACCACGCCGGGCTCTCCTTCCAGGCGAACCGCCGTTCACGAGCGCCTGTTGTGTCCTCCCTGCTGAGCTAGCGGTGGGGAAACTGCCATCCACCCATCGCCTGAAGAAACCACAGCCAGGCGGAGGCGGCCGGGGCTCACGCCTGAGCGTCAGGACGCAGGGCAGTGCCGAGCGCCTTGCAGCGGGACGGGTGGGCACCACAGGCCAGGGAGGGTCTTGGCCCCCAAGGCCAGCCAGGAGCGCCTGGCCTCGGGGTCCATGCAAGCGTCTGCCGGGGCCCGTGTGGCACGCGCAGCTCAAGCCTGGGCCCTGCTGCTTCCGGACTGGGGTCCGCCCGGCCCTCCTGCCCGCCGACGCGGAGCCCTTTGCACCGGAGGCCACGGGCAGGACTCGTGGAGTTGATGTGGCCTGAGCCCCAGGCGGCAGGACACCTTTTCATGGGAACAGACGCTGCCACGTGCCAGCCCCTCCCACTGTCCCGTCTTTCTTGACTTACAACTGGGAGATGGGGCCTCCGGCTGGTCCCCAAAGCAAAGGTGCTTTCGCCCCTCGGCAGCCGGCCCTGGCCCCTGGCCCCCTCCCGTCTGACAGACAGGAACCGCCTCCCTCCAACTCATCCTCATCTGTGGTCACAGTTAACGCATAGAAGAACCCCTCGGCTCCTGAGCCCCTTCCTGCTGCTGGGGTCCTCACGTCCTCACGCTGCCGGGGCTTGGAGGTCCGCCACGTCCCAGGAGCCTGGGACAGCCGGGCACCTGGCTGCTGGCCTCTCCCGGAGGCTCTGGCAGGCCCTGGGCCCCTGCGTCCATGTGCCTCAGTTCCTCTGGGAAGCCCTGGTTTCGTCTTCCCGCGCTTACCCCTGACCCGGCCACTGAAAGGAAGGCAGGTGTCCTAGGACCAACACGGCCCCGTGATGAGGGCCATGTGGTCTGGGGGAGGGTGTCCAGCTGAGCGGGCTGGGGAGGGCCAGGGCGGGGAGGGTGCCATGGGGCCGTGCTGGTTGTGGGAGAGCCAAGGGCAAGGGAGGACGGCCCGCTGGGCCAGAGGCCCCCAGAACGGGGCCAGGCTCCAGTAGCTCTATGGACTGAGCGCTCCTGGGGGAGCCCCTGCCCCCCCAGGCGCAACCCAGGGCAGCCCCACCAAGCCTGGCCTGGTGACGCCCTGGCTGTCCCTCCAGGTGCAAGGCCTGCACCCTGGTGGCTCCGGAGTACCCCAGGGGGTCCCTCCAGGTGAGACCCCGAGAGGGATATCTGAGCCTCACCCTCTTGGGGGGGCCTGCCAAGCCAGGGAGGAGAGCAGAGGGGTGGACCCTCGGCACAGCCAGCCAGCACTGAGCACCTTCTTGACCTTGAAGTGCCCGGGCCGGTAGCGCCCGCCCGCCTGTAGGGTTCCTGAACCGCCGCCAGGCGGCGCCCGCGGCCCGGCTTCGCGGAGCCCCGGCGCGGAGGGCGCGGCAGGGAGCCGGCGGACGGCCTGCGCGCAGCTGTCGCGCCTGGGCTCCTGCTGGGCGCACCTGCCTCGCGAGGGTGGCCGGGTGGCCGCGGCCCGGCTGGGCCTCCTGCCCGCGAGCGGCGCGTGCGGCGCGTGCGGCTCGTGCGGCTCTTGCCGGGCCCATACGGCCGCGCCCACAGACCACAATCTGCAGTCCCCGTGAAACCCCGCGTGGTCACGGCTTCTGAGCCTCCCGGCGTTGGGCGTCCCGCGGGCCCGTCCCAGGCCCTGGCCAGCTCGCCCACATGGTGACAGGCGAAGGCGGGGGCGGGGCCTGTGCGCTCCATGCGCCTCGCCTCCAGCCTGGTTCCCCTCCTGGGTCCTTCGCCCCCAACCTTCACGCCCACACCGAATGCCACGCCACTGCCAATGCCACGGCCTGCCCGGAGTGCGCCTCGCATGCGGTGACTCCTCGGCCTTGGGCAGGCCCTCCACCCAGACCATCCTCTGCCCTGCACCCATGGCGGTGCTGTAGTTTGGGATCTGGGGCAGGAGGGCACAGCAAATGGAGGGAAGCTGGAGAGAAGGCTGCTCCTGGCAGCCTGGACCCTCGGCCTCGGGACCACGGCTGCGGGCAGTGGGCGGGAGGCCCTGCTGCCCCAGGGCCCGACCCCAGGGCGCGGGAGCCCCGTCAGGCCCTGTCCTCCCCTGGGCCCCAGTCTCCCTCCACGAGGCCGCCCAGGGCCCGCCCCAGGCCGAGGGTCCCCACACTGCACTGCGGGGCCGACCCCACCAGGACGGCTAAGGTGACGGCACCCCTGACATGGGAGGCGGGCGGGGGCGGGGCGGCTCCCCTGGGCCCAGCCCGAGGGCCCGGGGCGTGGCCGGGTGGGGGGCTAACCCCTGGTCTCCAGCAGCTCCCCCCGACCCGTGCCTGGACCCCGCCCTTTGACACCAGTCGAGGGCAGCAGTGGACGAGGCCGTGGCTGCCGCCCCCCAGCGCGTCTCTGGGCCGCTGCCTGTGAGGGGGCAGTGACACCCGCTTTGTCACCAAGGTGAGGTGATGGCGTGCACGTGGAGCCCGGGGGCCGGGGCGGTGTGCGGGGAGAAGGCATCGCCCCCGCACGCATCCCCTTTCGGCCCGCTTGGCCCCTGAACCCTAGGCTGACAGAGCGCCCTCCCATTCTGCTCCCGGCTGCCGTGCATGAGGCGGCCAGGCAGCCCCGGTCAAGGCCCGGGAGGCCTGGCGCCAGGCTGCACCCCGCCCCCACCGCCTCCTCCCTGCCTGGGGGCCGCCAGGAAGCCCCCAGGGGCTTGGGATGTAGTGGCTCCCCTGGCTTCACCGGCACCTTATATGGTGTGTGCGTGCATGGGAACATGTGTCCTGTGTGCATGTGAGGGCACGTGTGGTGTGCACGTGTGTGTGCATGTGCGTGCATGCCAGTGTGTGCACACATGTCCTGTGTTGTGTGTGCATGTGCATCTAAGTGCACACACGGGGGAGGAGACGGTGTGAGATGCACACACCCTGGGAGCTGGGGGTGGAGAAGGGGCCGGGGCCGGGCGGGGCCTGGGAGCAGCCTCCGCTGGGCCGGGGCCGGGGCTGGGGCCGGGGCCGGGCGGGGCTGGGCAGGACGCCTGGCATCTGCTCCGGCTGGGAGCCGGCCCGAAGAAGCCTGCAGGGCCACGCTGGCGGGCCATGGCAACGCAGCACAAAGCTCTGGCCTACTTACCCACCCGCCGCCCCGCCCTGAGCCCCGGCTCCCTGCGTGGGCGGGGAGCAGGGCCTCCGGCCTCCTGGGGGGCTGCGGGCCGGCCTTTGGCGCCCAGTGCCCTGGAGGCTGGGGCCTCCCCTGGTTCCCCCAACCGTGGGCGCTGGCCCAGGCCTGGGGGAGTTTCCTCGTTCTCGAAGAGGACGCAGAAATGTCTGGCACCCAGCGCGGGGGGGACACAGCGACCATTTCCAGCCCTGGACGTCTTGAGGCTCTCTGTGCTGCTTGGGCAGCTGCAAGCCTCAGAGGTCCCTGTGACCCGGGCCAAAGGCCTCAGACCAAGACCCCCAGCTCAGGCCAGCATCTGCCAGGAGCGGGTGTCCAGGGTCACTGAGGACAGAGCCCGAGCCGCCTGCACAGCCCCTCATGAAACAGGGCCCATGGCAGGGCGTGTCCTTCACAAATGACACCTTCTCGCCTCTGCCATCAGCCTGGCCGGGGCGGGGAGGACCGTAGCTCTTTGGAGGAGGCCTCGTGGGCCCGACACAGGCCTGCCGACAGCACCGGCTCACTGTGCCTGCCCCTGGGACCCCGCCTGACCTTCTGGCCGGTCCTCCGCTCACCGCTGCCTCCTGCAGGAAGCCCGCCTGGCCCAGAGCCCTGGGGAAGGAGACACGTGTCCGCAGAGCCTAGGGAGGCTGAGCAAGCCACCAGAGGGGGCAGGGGGCACTCGTGGGCCAGCCCCAGGGTCTCTGGGGAACCTGCGACATCTGTGTGGCCCTGCTGCCATCAGCCCCCTGGGCTGCCCAACTGGCCGGGTCTCACGCAGGGTCACCTCCGGGTTGGGGGCGGCCCCCCGAGGCGGGCGGGCTGCGGGCCAGCAAGGCTGTGAGGACGCTTTGTGGAGCACCCGGGCTCTGGGGACAGGAAGCCCTTGGCCCCACGGGTGGATGTCACCCGATCCCACGCTTCGATAACCAAATGTTTTCCTGACAGCTCCTGGGGAGCCAGCCAGGCTGCCGTGCAGGCTCAGGCCTGGGCTCCTGCAGGCCGCCGGCTCCCCACCGCGGCGGCGGCGGATGCCTGAGGGCGCCTCCGCGGAAGGCCCCGCCCTTCCCCAGCCCGAAGCCCGCGGGCCGCTGTGACCCCCACCCCGCATCTGTCCCCGTCCCACTCCGGACTGCAGCGCCCGCCCATCGCCCGTCTGTTCACTCCTTCACTGCCGGACACTCTCCTGCCTCCCCAGGGCCATCTGTGCGACGAGCGAAGGAGCTTAGGTGAACAAAGGGCCGACCTCAGAGCAGCAGCGCCCCTGAGCGGGGACCGGGGCTGACTCGGGTGCCTGCGTGCGGACCCGTGTGTGTGCCCCAGGCACCAGCCGCAGCGACCCGCCCCTCCCCCACCTCATCCCCCCCCCCTAATTTATGCCATGAGGGGGTGGCCACATGCAGGCCCCCTGCGTGGCAGCGGCTCGGTCCCCAGGCGGATTCCCAACGGTTGGCGGCCTTTGGGAAGAAAAGGCCCTTCTCTGGCGGGCGGCGAGGCCGCCCTGCGCTGCCCGGCGCACAAAGGCCTGGCCCGGCCCCGCCCCGCCCGCCAGCAGCTGCCTCTTTGTCCGCGCTCGCGGCCCGGGAGCAACCCCGGCCCCTCCTCCCCAGGAGCTGGGGTGGGGGAGGGGCGGAGCAGCCCCCTCCCGGGCTTTGCTGCTGCCAAGTGTCGTACCTGCTGCGGGGCAGGCCCACCGCACCCCAGGCTCTGCTGGGCCCAGAGCCCCTGTGGGGGGCCCGCCCAGGGTGGGCGAGTGTGTCGCGCTGTCTGGGTCCCCAGGGTAGGCAGGCACGTTTCCAGGGTGGGGGCTACAGGACAGGGAAGGGGAGCCTGAGGTGTCAGGGGCGATGTTCCTTGGCCTCAGGTGCTGAAACTAGTGTCTGCCTGGACCCCATGACCAGCGGTGTGTGCATTTGTGCGCCGTCTGCGGGCCTGCCCGTGGGGCGGGGGTGGGGCTGGCAGGCCTTGGCCAAGGCCGCTGCCCGTGAGGTGGGCAGCGAACCCGCCTTGTCGTGGGGTGGAGAGCTCAGGGAGGCGGCCCAGCCCTTCTCCCGGCACAAGCCCAGCTGCGGGGCTCCCGCAGGTGTCCGCGCAGGCGTTGGGGGCCTGAGGCTCCGAGAGGACAGGTCCTTTGCCGAAAGGCCCGGGCCCCGCGGCAAGGCTGAGAAAGGCGCGCTCCCCTGCTCTCCTGACTGTCCCCGCCCTGAGCACAGGGAAGCCGCACCTGCCTCGAGGCTGCGGGGCCCACCCTGGTGGGGGCAGCCCAGCGGGGTCAGGGCCCCCAGAGCCGGGCGCCCCTGGCCGGGGGTGGAGAGCCAGAGGGTCAGCGGGTCCGGTGGGCTGCGGTTTCCCTGCAGGGCTGATGGAGCACCTGCTGGGCCCGCCCAGGACAGGGGCGATTTGGACACGTTCCTGGCTGAGAAGAACATGGGGCGTAGCTGGGGCCTGGGCGCCACGGCGAGGTCAGAGACGGGGCCAGGCGGGGTGGGGTGTCGGTCTCTCAGGGCTGTGGGGGAACGCGGGGTTTCTGAGGCCGCAGTGGAGGAGGCCTGGGCCGGGCGGGAGGCCCTGCAAGGGGCAGGGAGGGCAAGGCCTGGGGAGGGCCCCGGGGGCGGGAACGCCAGCCGCGAGCTCTCACCCGCCAGTGGCCTCCTCAGTCTGCCCGCAGAGCGGGGAAGTGGGGCCCAGGGGTCCCAGACAGACAGAGGCCAGGCCGCACCCGGACGGGGACTGCGGGGCGGGGCTGCGGGCAGAGCCCGGGCTGGGGGCAGCGAAGGGCTCGGGCCCCGCCCAGCCGCCCAGCCCTGCCCCGGCCCCGGGGCGCCCCAGGCTTCAGCCAGAGTAGGGGGCGCTGGACGCCAGGAGAGCCGGCGGGGAGGACAGGGCCCCTCCGGCCGCGGGGCGTGCAGGGCGGGCGCGGGGAACAGGCTGCGCGCCCCCGAGGCCGGGCGGCCCGAGCACCTCCGTGTCCCGGGACGGGGGCGGCGCGGCTGGGGGATGGGCGGCCCGGCCCGTCGTGTCCTCCCTCGGAGACATGTCTCCTTCCGGCTGCTGGGCGCCAGGAACGGCCATTGTGCCGGCAGCCTAGCAACAAGCCTGGGTCGCCGCAGTCGGCCGCCCCCCACGCGGCCCCCCGGGCGGGACCCGGGCCCCCGCCGCCGCATCTCCCGGTGCATGTCGGGCCTGGGTCGCGCCCCACACTCCCGGCCCACCCCCTGGCCCCGGCGCCCGCCTCCACTCGCTGTCTGGGCACAGAGAAGGACAGCGACGGGGGGCAGCCTGGAGCCTGCGGGGCCGGGAGGGGCCGCGAAGTTACCCAGCGGCGGACGGGGCTGGAGCTGGAGGCACTGGGCCGCGACAGCCTGCGGGTGGCAGCAGGGCGGGGCCACGGCAACGGCTGTCCGACTGTTTTGCAAAGAGGAGACAGGGAGGCTCTCCCAGGAGAGGGGCCCCTCGCAGAACTGGGGGCGCCCTGGTGGCTGTCCACAACTGAGGCGTACACCCCGAGTCTGTGGCCACCGGCCCTCTGCCATTGCTCCTGCGGGTGCAGCCCCGGCCGGCTGGCTGCTGCCCGGCGGCAGCGGAGGACAGGCCGCCCGCCCCCGAGAACTGCTGCCGGCCGTCCGGTGGCTGGAGAACCAGACACACTCGGCCAATCCCGGGCCCTGGGGCGGGGGCGGGAGGCTGGAGAGGTGACCCGGGGCCGTTCTGACTGCTCCCCGGAGCCTGGGAGACGGATACACGGATATACGGTTGAAGCCGCCTGGGGCATTTTGCCTTTAAACAGACCAACAGCTTTCCTCCTGTAAAAGGTCACAGAAGGGGATGGAATCGGAATCGCGGTCCCAGGGCCCAGGAGTGCCAGGTCCCGCCTCTGCCCTGTCTCACGGGGCCCTGAGCAACCCCACGCACGTCCCCTCGTCGTGTGTTCTCAAAGGAAACGTTCAGTTTGCTCCATTCTTTGCCACCTGGGCCCCGGGCGCCTGCGAGGCGGAGCCCCGGGGAGACACAGCGACCCCGCGGGAGGGGGGCCCAGGGGCCTCCCGCCAACACCCGACTGAGCTGAGGTAGGATTACATTTTAATAGGCAACAGCACAGCCTCGAAAACAGCCAGGCAGCTGGTGCTGGAAGCTTCCGGAGTTGTGCCTGAGCCTCTTAGGTTCATACAGGTGTGGTTTGTTACAAGAAATCAAAGGAAGGAAAGAAACTTTCTGGAGACGCAGGTCCCCCTGGCAGCGCCCAGGGGCCGCCTCGCCCCCGGACTCGGGGCGGCAGGTCTGGGGCGCGCTGGGAACCTGCATTTCACTGAGCAGCCGGCGATGCGTTCGCAGGGCCTGCCTGGCATGAACATGCCTGCGGCGAAGGCTTAGGAACGGGCGGGTCTGTCACCTGGGACGGATCCACCTTCTGGGTTCGTGAAGATTAAAGAGCCCCGAACAGTGCCCGGGGCACGCGTGGGGGAGCTCAGGCCGCTGGGCAGGAGGCAGTCACAGTACCGTCACAAGGACGGCTTTGGGGCCCTAATGCACCACTTGGTGGCAGCGTACCCAGGTAATAGCTTCATGTGGGCTGCAGGGACCTGTGACATCACCCCTCAGGCCACCGGGGGCAGGAGGAGGGTGAGACATTGGCAAAAGCAGTGGGAATTGAGGCGGGACACTGCCAACGGGCGGCAGATGGCTCTGAGCCTCCTAGCGGCAGGAGGGACAGAGTCTGGCTGACCCGGCGCGTCTCCGCTTCTCCCTTTGGGGATCCGCCTAAAACGCGCCTTCTGATCAGGTCTGGCTCCCAAGCAGCCCCCTGGAGAGGGGGGCCCTGCTGCCCGGGGACCCCATCGAGTGTGGCCCGCGTCCCTGGGAGGGCGGCCGGCAGGTGAGCTGTCCTCTAGCCGTGGCGCCAAGAGCCCTGTGCAGGACTGGCGCCAGCGGCCCTGGCCGGGGTCGCCTCTGGGGGCTGCGAGGGCTGCCAGCGGAGGCCAGGGGGCCAGACAGAGGGAGGACACGCCTGCCTCCCAGGAGGGAGTCAGCCTGGCAGTGGGGGGTTGGGGGGTGCCCCAGCACAGTGATGTTGCTATGGAGACGGGAAATGGGGGAGTGCCCGGCCTCGGATCCTGTCAAAAGGCCACCCAGCACCTCCTGTTCCCAGAGCACGTGTTGGGGCTCCCACAGTGAGGGGCCTGGCTCCACATCGTGCCCCAGGACACAGTGGTCTCTCTCTGTCCATCCCTGGGGCTCCTGGACCCAAGGTCCCGTTGGCTGTGTGGGGCGGGCTGGGAGGAGGGCCCCAGGCTGAGGACGGGGACCCAGAGGGCTCCCCTGTGCCGAGCGCGGGGGCTGGCGCAGGAGGTTTTGTGTGTGTGGCGGGGGCAGGGCTGCACCCCCCGTGGAGTCGGTGGGGAAGGTGAGGGTGGCTGGACAGTGAGGCTTCAGGTTTGGAGGGGTGGGAGGTCCTCGAAGGGGTGGGCTGGCCCACCTGTGCCACCGCCTTGACCCGCCGTCGAAGGAAGGAGCACCCAGGAGGAACTGAGAGGAAGGGACCTGGGTGGAGGCGTTGGGCCCGAGGGACATAGGAGGTCAAGGGCAAGGTCGGCGGGTTGGCAGGAGGGCGACGGAGGGGAGCACCCCCGCCCGGCTGAGCCAGGCCAGCGAGCCTTGCCCGTGGGGGGCACGGCAGCGGCCAGCACCCCGCCGGGCCTGTGCGTGGGGGCTGGCGGGTCCCGGCTGCGGGCGGGGCAGCTGCCAGCCGGGCAGGGAGCACAAAGGAAACGGGGGGGGACGGAAGGACAGCCATTCACACACCCCCCTCCCCGTCCCCACCCTCTAAAGCTGTGTCCACTCCTGGCCTGCCCCTCTTCAAAGGGACAGGGGCCGGGAGAAAGCCGATTGTCCTCAAAGGCTGGAGGCTGTGACCGGCGCTCTGCTAGAGTGACCCAGTTCCGAGCTATTCTTGGCCTGGTGGGAGCTGAGTAATTCCCCCCGGCGATGCCGCCCTCCGCAGGCTGCCTGACTTTGAAGTGCCCTCCGCTGGGGCGCAGAGATGCAGCCGGGGGGATGGCCGGGCTGGCAAGGCCCCGCGGTCCCTGCCTGCCCGCGGAGGACCCCGTGCGCCTCACCCACCGGGGCAGAGAAGGGTCGCCGCACCCACCCCGTGCCTGTGGCCACATGGCCCCTCCCTAAGCCTCAGGGTCTCTCTAGCCCGACGTGAGGTTAGGCCACCTGAGCAAAGGCTTGAAAAATGGCCCCACGACAGGGCTCGCCCTTGACATGTGAATGGAGGACACGAGAGGGTGTGCCCACCGTCTGTCCGGAAGGGGACCCTCCATCTGCTCTGTCCCCACTCGTGAACGGGCCTGGCTGAGGAGGGCCGAGAGCCGCCAAGCCACGGCTCCGACGGCCACTGCAGGCCTCGCAGTTGTGGTTGGGGGCGGGTGGGGTGTCCTTGTGACTCGGCACGTCTGCGGGGACAGCTCACGGATGCAGCTGCCCCGGAAGCTGTGAGGTCGGCGGCCGCGCCCCGGCCGCGCCCTGCCGAGGGCAACCCACCGAACACAGTGACAGCCGACCTGCACGTGCCACAAAGGGCTGAAGCCCAGCCTCCTCTCCCTGGCAAACTATGCACACACCCCCGAAGCAAGAGGCTATTCAAGTGCCTCAAAGCACAAAGATACTGTCATATGGACCCAGAAGTGGCCCCCAAATTCTGGCCTTGGCTCCTGCCGTGGACGGGGGCTTCCTGAGGCGGCGGGGGCAGCTCTGGCCCCACAGACGATCGGAGACAGCCTGTGAGCGCACCCGTGGGTGACGCGGTGCTGCGTGTCACCCCCACCCCCCCCCGCCCCGAGGACGAGGCTGTGACCGGGCAGACCCAGAGCCCGGGCCCTCCCGTGCTCACACGCTCCCCGCCCCATCACCCTCCTCCTGTGACTGAGGGACCCCCGCCTGGATCCCTCCCGGCACGGGGCCCAGCCCCTCCTGGCTTTGCTCCCCCCACCCTGCACTTGCCCCCGACTGTGCCTGGTCCCCCAGGGCCCCTCAGGCCAGACTTCCCTGGCCCGCTGGACCCTCGGCGCCAGGAGGGCCCGGCCCTCGAGGATGCTCAGCCTCCTGGGAAGACTTGTCCTCTCAGAGCCCCTCCGCGCCCCTGGAACCAGCCACCCTGCCCCAGGCCTCTTCCCACTTTTGCAGACCGAACGCCCAGCCTAGGGGACGGGGGAGGGACGGGGGCCTCAGGCCTCCCCCGGGTGCTGCGTGGAGCCCTGAGGGTGAGGAAAACCAGCCCCCAGCAGGGAGCCCTAGGGGAGACGGGCACGCCCTGGCCGGCAGCGAGCCCACCAGCCCCCGGGCAGAGGGGGGCGCTGGTCCAGTGGCCAGCCTGTGCCTAGTGGCCTTGCAGACAGGACAGGCGGGCGCTCCTTCCCCAGGCTGGCCGCCCACCCCCGTGCGGGAAGGCCTCCTGCGGGCCCTCCACCAACTTCCAGCAGCCCCTCTGGACCCTGCGCAGCGTCACCTCTTCTGACCCTTCCTGCAGGACAGCGGAGCTCTGCCCCCGCCCCCAGGCCTGGGTCGCGCCCCAGGGGAACACGCAGGGCAGGGGACTGTGATCTGGGAGGTCAGGGGGCGGGGGGCCTGGAGCCCAGTGTGTCGCGTCCTATCTCCTCTGAGCCTCAGCTTCCTCTTCTGTGCAGGGGCTGGGGTGGGCAGGAGGGGCCCTCGCCCCACAAGCTGGAGGCAGGAGGTAGATCGCCTGGAGAGCAGGCAGGCGGGCAGCACGGGGCGGAGGGCACTGGTGGGCCCAGGACTGGCCAGGCCAGGGCGGGGCTTCCTGGGGAGGCGGGGGCTGGCGCCCTCCTGGCAGGCGAGCTCCAAGCCTGGCCTGGGGTGGGGTCCCGCCTGCGGCCATGGAGCTGGTCTCTGCGGGCCGCAAAGGGCGGGAGCTGGACGTGCTGTCAGCTGCTCAGCAGGGTGGGGCAGTGGGGATTTCCAAGGAAAAACTGAGGCCCCCGAGTGTCTGCGGGGGCAGGGGAGTTGCCAGCTGAGTCCTTGCCCTGTGACCGGCCCCATGCGGCTGACTCGGTCACTGGTGTGATGCTCGCTCACTGGCCCTCTGGACATCAGGCTGTCCACCTGCAGAACTGGGGAGTGGCTGGGCCCAGCTCCGCTGCCTGCAGGGGCTCCTAGGATGGAGGGACCCGTACGGGCAGACGGTGGCTGAGCAGGGCGCCCCTGCCCAGGGGTGGGTGGCGGGAGGCGCGGAAAGGCTGTTTGAGAAGCGCCCTGAAGGAGGCACAGGACGCCGCTCGTGAGCTCTGCAGACCCTGGAGAGGCCGCCAGCAGCAGATACCCCGCAGGCCTTGCCCTAAGGCCCGGGGGAGGCCTGAGGCCCCCGTCCCTCCCGTCCCCTAGGCTGGGCGTTCTGTCTGCAAAAGTGGGAAGAGGCCTGGGGCAGGGTGGCTGGTTCCAGGGGCGCGGAGGGATTCTGAGAGGACAAGTCTCCCCAGGAGGCTGCACAGGAGGGGAGCAGGAGAGCTCCCAGCCTCAGGGACACTGGCACAAGGAGACCGGTTCTCCTGCAGGCCCGCCCTCCAAGGACCCACAAAACCTGGGGTGGCCTCGGGCCAAGGTAACAGGCCTTGGGGCCCCTCATGAGTTCAGGGCCCTTCAGGGAGCACGCGCGGCAGCACGCCGCTGCACTGTGGCGGAGGCCCGGCTGTGGGGGGCGGGGGCACCCGGAGCCCAGGGACCGCGGGTCATAATCCGCTCGCTAGCACACACACGCGCTCTCCTCCCTCTTCCCCCACCCGTCCCAGGGACAAGTGGCCCTTTCTGCAGCCGGATGGGGGAGGCCACACACTCGCCCCTTTGTCCCAGTCCCCCGCCCGAGGCCTCACCCTGCAGCCTGGAGCTCTGGGGCGCCTGCTGTGGGACAGGAGAGGGAGCGGGGGCCAGGGCCGCGTGCAGGGGGTCCAGCCTGGGCGCTGCCCCGGGGGCAGGGCTCTGGCCTCCTGGGGCACCAGAGACGAGGCAGCATGCAGGGCAACAGTGTTTATTTCTCCACCAGGCGGGTCGGGGCCAGCGTGGCGCCCCAGACCCCTCGTCCCAGGTCGGGGGGCTGAAGCCCAGGCCCGTCACACACGGTGGTGGGGGTGCCGGACCCACAGCCCAGAGCTGGGGGCTGGTCATGTGTGCCCCCCGTATCCTGCCCTCTGTCCCAGGTGTGCCCCCCCCCCCCCGCCGAAGCTGCCTGTCCTCCCAGCAGGAGAGGGGGGTGCAGCGGGGGGGCGGGGCTGCCCTTTGGGCAGGAGGGGCATGTGGTGGCCCCCTGGAACTGGTCATGCCGCAGGGAATGCAGCGGGGTCGCCTCTCCCTGGGCACTGGGCCAACCTGGCCCCGCCAGCACCGGGGATGGAGGCCGAGGGGCCAGGGCAGGGCCGACCCCTGGCGGGCTGGCCCCCAGACCGGGCTCAGTGGCTGGGCCTTGGGGGTCCCGGGCCCGTTGCAGCACCAGGCCCTGGGCCGCTCCCCTCAAGTCCCTGCTCACCCGCCTCCCTCCCCATGAGGGACACCTGGGAAGGCATGAGACCTGGGCCCCAGCATTCAGAGAAGCCTGTGGTCGTGGGAACGTCACGTGGCAATGAGCAGAGGACAGGGATGCTGGGCACAACGGAGAGGAGGCAGAGGCCGCCCTCCCAAGGGGCCCTGAGGCCTCGGGCTGGCCGCCTCCTTCAGGCCCCCAGGTCCCCTCACCCCACCGGCTGTCCACACACAGGCCCGGCAGGCGTCTGCCAACCGTATATGGCAGCCTGCAGCAGGCTGCGCCTCCTGCCTGGGCCTGCGTGCTCCCGGCTCCTGGAGCTCCCGTGGGCAGCCTGCTAGTCCGGGGTCTTGGTGGCGAAGGTCAGGTAGCCAGTGTGGCCCACGGTCTCCTTCATGGGCGTGCCGCTGCGGAAGGGGCTGGCATCGGGGCCAGGGCCGGCTCCCAGGTCCGGTGCGGGCAGGCTGACGGTGCGCACGTTGTACACCTGCGGCAGCACCTCCAGGGTGCTCAGCTCCAGGAAGCCTCTGGCCGCGAGCGCCTGGCACGTGCGCTGCACCTGCTCGATGCACGGTGAGAAGGAGCAGAAGCGCCCGCCTGCGGGGAGCAGGCCGGGTGTCAGCGGCGGGGGCCTGCCGGCACCTCGCCTGCCAGGCGGGGATTCTGGTAACAAGAGCCCCTCTGAGAGAGAGGAGGGTAGAGGCTGGGCCGGCCCTGGGGTCTGAGGCGGGCCGTGCACTCCCTCTCCCACAAAGGGCAGCGGCCAGAGGTCAGGGGCCAGGGAGAAGGTTGGGTGGGGTTGGGTAGAGCCTTGACAGCACAGTTGCCAGCTTGCTGGGCCCAGAACAGCTCTGACCGCACGGCCCTCGTCACTCAACCCAAACCAGACGGCTCTAACCAGACATCTCTAACCACTCAGCCCTAACCACACAGCTCTAACCACACAGCTCTAACCAGTCAGCCCCAACCACACAGCTCTAACCAGTCAGCCCCAACCACACAGCTCTAACCAGACGGCTCTAACCACACAACTCTAACCAGTCAGCTGGAAGGCACAGGCTGCAGGGCGGGGGCGGGGGCACACATGGGGCCCGAGGGCTCTGCCGTCCCAGGAGACCAGAGGCTGCCCCTGCCCCTGGAGGCGCCGCCTCTGAGCAGGGTAGCAGGGCAGCAGGGCTGAGGGTGACGAGGTGGGGGCGGGGCAGACAGCCTCTCCCTGCTACCTCCCACCAGGGGTGCCCACTGTGCCCCTCAGCCTGGCCCAGTGCCAGCCCAGGTCCCAAACCTGGCAGGGAAGGTTCAGGGCGCCAGGGTAGGGAAGGGACGTGGCCTGGCCAGCCCTCAATGGCCCGGGAGGCCCGTCCCCACAGCCCTCACCCTCAGGGCTGCAGGGCGGTCTGGGCTTGGAGGAGGCCCGTGCTGCTTGGCGCCAACACTGAGAGGGCACAGTGTCACCCCCAAGACGGGGCCCTGCCCCCGTGTATGTTGCCAGGGAAGCTGAGGCCTCAGCAGGCCAGGGCCTGAGGCTGCTGGACAGCCAGAGGCCCAGAGACTCGGGGGCTGCACCTCGCTGGGCCGGATCACAGCAGGCGGGCGAGCTGCTGGAAACCGCCAGAAAACGCAGACCCACAAGCGAGCGAGTCAAGAATCTCAGGCCCAAACAAACAGATCCAGAGAACAAAGAGAGCCCAGAGGAGGGGCTGAGAGGGACAAGGAGAACGGGTACAGCAGATGGCACAGCTCCCCAGGCCAGCGACCAGCGAGGAGTCTCGGCAGCAAGAAGAGGCTGCTGAGCGGGCAGCCCAGGCTTGGCCGGGGCAGGGTAGCCGGCTTTGGCCTCCCTGGGCCTGGGGCCGAAGCCCACTAGCGCCCCCAGAGCAGCAGGTAGGGAGGGGCACCGGTGTCAGGGCAAAGCCAGAGAGAGCAGAGATGTAGGGGAGCGGGGGCTGCCCCCCTCCCCAGCCCCAGTCACCTCGGCAGAGACCAGGGACCCGGAGTCCAGGGTGCGCCTGAGCCAGCTGGCGGGGGACCCACTGGTCACTGCCTTGCTGTGGGAGCCACAGGGCATCTGCTCTCCGAGGGGCAGCCCCTCCCCCTGCTACAGGCTCAACTAGGAGGAGGGAGGGGGCTGCTGCCCTGTCGGCTCCTTCTCCAGAAAAGGGAAAAACCCAGAGCCCAGCCAGGCCTCCCTGGCTTGGAGCCCTCTTTCCGCCTCCACACCAACTTCTTCCCTAAAAGGGACCGGCGTGCCTGACTCCTGGCTGGAGGGAAGGGCGACTCTGCAGGGACCGGCTGGGGTCAGGGGCTGGCCTCTGGCCTC
This sequence comes from Pteronotus mesoamericanus, assembly GCF_021234165.1. NCBI lineage: Eukaryota > Metazoa > Chordata > Mammalia > Chiroptera > Mormoopidae > Pteronotus > Pteronotus mesoamericanus. The sequence continues at coordinate 2,610,361 of NW_026555082.1, read as the reverse complement.
TGGCACACCCGGCAGCCAGGGCCATTTCTCCCGCAGGAGGGGCTACCACGTTCCCCAGGGGCCCGAGGCATTTCCACCCTGCAGGCACCCAGCTGGAGCCCACTCTCACCGATGTGACTCCTCCAACCCCCGCTGGCTCACCGGCAACCTCCCTGAGGCCGCCCAGCCAGCCCAGGGCACCCTGGCGCGGGCCGGTCCAACTGGGGTCCCGTGCCCCGTGGCCCGGCGATTTAGGACCTCTCTGGGCTTCAGATGACCCGGGCCGGGCTGGGCCCAGCCCAGCTCAGCCCCCAGGGCACACCCTCCCAGAACCCCACGCACCTTCAACCTTGAGGGCATCCCAGGCGTGGCCCACAGCCTCCCAAGGCGACGGGATGTCCAGGAAGACCGCGTCCGCCACGTGCCTCACGCCAAAGCCGCTGCGGCACACGTCCTGGTTGCGCACGGTCACCCAGCGGCCCACCCGGTGCTCCCGGAACTCCTCCCGTGCCCTCTCTGCCCGCTGCTGGTGGAACTCCACCGTGTGCAGGTGGCCGGTGGGCGCGACGGTGCGGATGATGGCGTGGGACACGGAGCCGCTGCCGGTGCCTGGGGGACAGGGCGGGCGTCAGGCCGGGCTCCTGGCCCCACCCAGGAAACAGCCCCAAGAGCCCTAAGAGGGGCCCAGGAGGCCACCAGGTCGGCCAGCGCAGGCTACAGGGAGCATCAGGCGTGTGCTGCACGCGGGCCCGGCTGCCCTTAGGCCTCGGGCCGGGCGGGCAGGCAGGGGCCGGGCACGTGTCTGCCCTGCCCAGTCCCAGTGTGTGGAGCGAACCCCGCTGCACAGGCCCGGGGCCGGGGCTCTGCCACGGGCTGGGGTAGCACAGACCAAGTGGCCGGGGCCTGCCCCGTCGCCTTCCATGCAGTGGATGGTCCCCGGGCCCCAAGCTCAGGCTACTCTGGCTGGTCCGTCTTTCTGCCTCCCGGTTTCCTCTGCCCTCGCCTTGCTGCACCTCGGGGCGCTGTGACGCTGGGCACCACAGAGTGCCTCCCCCTGCCACGCTGTCACCACCGAGCCTCTGCCCAGCACAGAAGGCCACCCCTCCGCTTGCTTTCCGTCCTGCGGCGCCCAGCTGGGGCCTGCGTCCCCTCAGACCACAGTGGCAGGTGCCACCTACCCGATGACAACCCCCCGAGCCACGTTCCTCAGCTTGACTCCTCCCTAGCACCCACTGCACACTCGCCGCCTCCCGGCGACACCCAAACAGCGCTCAGCACTGACAAGTGCAGAGCTGGACCAGATTCAGCACTGAGTCCACTTCCTGCCAAGCCTCCCCCAACCCAACCCCTCACGCCCACTGCTTGGCAGACACCGGGAGGTGTCCTTGACTCTCTCCTCTCCCTCCCACGACAGATCCACCAGGAACTCCTGCCACGCCTTCCACATCTCTCCTGAACCACAGCTTGTCTCATCTCCACCTGCCCACTCAGTCCGCCTGGGCCCCCCTCTCCTGGTTCTGCAACAGCCACCAGACTGGCCGCTTGCAACTGCCCCGACACCCGCCGTTGGACAGGGCTGACTCTGCACAAACCGGTAGAGATCCTCTTCCACGCAGGGTGGAGTCAGACTCCTAACGACGACACTCCAAGCTGAGCCAGCTCCCTCCCTGGCCTCTGCATGTGCCCCTCGGGGTGGCGCTCTCCCTCGGCTCTTGGCAGACACCTCCTCCCATCATCCCCAGTCCAACGTCCCTCTGCAGGCGGGTCTGCCTGCCCCAGACCCAGGGACCCTTCTCTGAGTGGCCCTCGGATGCTCAGTCCTGCCTTACAGGCCTCACGCTACCACCACAGGGAAACGGCCCCACTGAGAGGCGGAAGAAGCCTGGCCTGTCTCGTCCACGGCTGCCCCTCCAGTTCCTGGAAGGAGCCGGCTCACCAGAGGGGCCCACCGACTGAGCACTTTTTACTCGAGTGGAGCAAGGACCTGGTCGAGGGGGCAGCAGGGGATGAAACCGACTCTGAGGTCTGCTGTCCACCTGCCACTGGCAGCCCAGGGGCCCGCGTGCTGAGGACTCAGCCTCCGCTCGGCCCACCCACCCCTGGCCCCGAGCCCTGGGCCCACACCCGACTTCCCAGCTCCGAGTGTCTGCCTGGGCAACAGGCCTCCATGTCCACACGGAGAGACCACGACCCACAAAAGGACAGCGTGGCCGGAGGCCCTCAGAAAGCTGGCAGTGGCGGGGCTGGGGACTCCTCGAGACCCTGGACCCCTGCTGTCCAGCCCATAAGGAACATGCTGGGAGCTTTGGGCACCTGCGCCCGGTCTCCAGCCTCGACCATCCCCGCGCCTGTGGCTGTGCATGGGAAAGGCCTGGGAGCGGCTGGCCTTCAGGCACTTCCACCTGCACCCCAGCTCCTGGGTCCCACGACAAGGATGCTGGTTGGGGATGTACATGGGGCAGGCTCCCCACACGCCCTGAGCACCTTGAAGGGGCCTGGCTACCCTCCAGGAAGTGGTGCCTCGCATGATCCAGGACGCTGGGCCAGCCACCCTCTGCCCTGCATCTCAGGGTTAGGGGATGGCGTGCCCTGGTCAGCACCAAGCAGCACGGTGGCCCCGCACTGGGCACCACCTCTTGGGGGCCCATCCTTGGTCCACTCCCATCAACCCTCACTCCGATTAGAGCACCAGCATCCTAATCAACTTCTTCAACTCTGCCCTCAGTCCCTGCAGTAAGCTCCCCAGAAAGGTCTTGTTAAAAGAGACCAAGTAATGCGCCTGTCTTCAGCAGGGCCTGCTGGACACTGTCCGAACGCTGAGCTGACCTCCACCTTCGCGTCCACCTCTGAGGTGGAGCCCACGATGCTGAAGAGCTCACCAGATTCACAAACCACAGAGCCAGGCCGCAGCTCCAGCATCATGGTGAGCAGGGCGATGTCGGTGGAGTAGAGAATCTGGGTGCGGTGCGGCAGGTTCAGCGTCCAGAGCTCCGGCGTGGGGTGCAGCACGTACACCCAGCCCCCTCGGCCGCAGGTCACCTTGGAGCCGAAAGGGCGGCCGATGAGGTCTACTGAGTGCCTCAGGACGCCGTGCCGGGTTTGGGTCTGTGCGCCACGCTGCACACGCACTGCCATCATTGCGCCATGGCCCAGGGACAGGATGGCCGTGTCACCCTCTTTGATGAGCTCTTCGTAGGCCACGAAGCTCATGGTGTTGCTCTCTGGTGGTGTCAGGGACCTGGGAGGAAGTACAGGGGCATGAGCGCGGAGAGGCCCCAGGAGGCAGGCTGTGCACGGTGACTCCCAGATACTGAGCCGTGGGGTGGGGGTGGGGGGGTGGCTCAAGCCCTCGCACTGTCCGCCTGGGGAGCTCAATAAGGCTGAATCGGGGCCGACATTTGAAGCCCTTCTTGGTTTCGGTCATGAGACAGAAGCCATCAGCCCACATTACAGATAGAGAGATGGAGGCCAGGCAACGGCAAGGACTCCCACAAAGTCAGGACCGGACCCTCTCATCGCCCTTCTCCTGGGGCCAGGCACCTATTCTCTGGCAGTGAGAGGCCACCTCCGCTACAGACTACATTCAGCGGAAAACCCCTGGGCTCAACCTCCCCGAAGGCGGGCTTCCGGGCGGGCGGTGGCAGGAGGATGCAGGAGACGCCAGGGTCCCACGAGCAGAGGCTGGGGACGCCCAGAAGGCTAAAAACGGACGCACAGCACCGGCCCGGCCCGAGCAGAAGGGGAGCGGGCTAGGCCGCGCTGGCACCGGGCTCGGGCGGACGACGGGAGACTGCGGGGACGCGCCGGGCACGCCGGACGACCCCCGCCCACGCACCGCCGCGGGGCCCCACGGAGTCCCACCTGCGACGCCGGGCCGGCTTCAGACCGGAGGCCCCGCACGTGTCTCGGCTCCCGCGGCCGCAGTCCTTCCGCCTCCGGCCCGGCGCGCGGCGCCCGCCGATGACGTCACGACTCCTCGCCGGCGCTCGCGCGCCTCCTCGCGCCCCCCCGCCGGCGTCCTGCCGTGTGAGATTGCCGGGCTGACCCGCGCCGGGGGGAGACCCGCTGGGCGTCCCGCGACTTGCGCAGGCGGCCGCGCGGCCAGCTGCCCAGCTCCCAGGGGCCCCTCTCCGTGGACATCCTGTCACCGCAAACCGCCCTGCTCCACCCCCGATTGGGCCCCAGGGCGGAGGGTCATCCCGGGAGGCTGGGGCTGAGTCGACCAGGCCGCAGGGGTTGCGGCCTGGGGGCGCGTCGGCAGCAGCCACGTCCGCCCAGGCCGCCAGTCCCGCACGGCCACATCCGCGGCGTGCGCAGGCTGCTTGCGGGAGGGAGGCGGCGCTGGGACCCAGGGTGCAACCAGAGCTGGATGGACCGGGCGCACTTTGGGCTCTTGGGGACGGGGCCAGCGGCCTGAGCCAGGGGCTGGGGGAGGGGCAGAAGAGGGAAGGCGCGGCTCTGTGAGTGTCTCAGCGGGGCGGATTCGGCGCTGGTTCCTGCGGGGAGAGGGGGGCGGGGTGTAGGGAAGACTGGGGCCCCCGACCGCCTGCCTGCAGCACTCAGCTCCCTGCAGCCAGCGCTTGTTCCGTTAGACCTGGGACGGGAGAGGCTTACAGACGTTCCCCCAAACCCGCTCCGGCCAACCCACTCCACTACCCTGGGGCTTAGCCTGCACCTTAACCCAGGGCTAGTTTGCAATGACCCTCGACCACACTTCGGAGGCCCGGCGGCTCCAGCCTGGTAAAGTGGGAGTGGCCAGGCCCCTGCAAGAGCCAGCCCCTCCCCAGAGCCCTGCCAGCCTGTGGGGCTCTCTGAACTCTCCCTCCTCCGGGACCAGGACTGGTCGGCCTGTGGCCCTTACTAGGGGCCCCTCGCAGTCCATGGTGGAAACCCAGGTACCTGGCCTCAGCCCCTGCATGTCCCTGTCCTGGAGGGTAAGAAGTTGAGGGGCCGTTGGTGGCCTCCCGCCCTTTATGCGTTCACGTCCCTGGGGGCCAGCTACCAGCTGCCTGCGTGGCTGCATCACGGCCTCCCTGCCTCCTGCTCCCACCATTTGAGACAACCCAGCCCTATCCCCGGCTCTGCAACCTCTGTTCCAGGGGACTCTGCTTCACCCCCTTGGTGATGCTCAGCCTGAATCACTCCCTGCTCGCTCCCCTGAGAGATCTCGATTTTCCACTTCTCCTGTGGGGAAGGGTTCCTCTTTCTCCAGCCACTTAGCTGGGGTGTGGAGCCCAGGCGGGGTGCCCACAAAGCCTAAATTAGGACTGCCTGACTGAGCAGCGGTTTCCTGTGCTCCCAACTTCCCACTTGCCACTTCGGCTGCCATTGGCTGACCAGCTCCTCCAGTGCCCCCTCCTCCAGGCAGCCTTCCCAGAGCTGCCCATCTGCTCCCTCTGAGCCTGCCCCAGCCCTCAGCCTGAGTCCTCACGCACCCGCCCGCCCCCCGGCCCCAGGTGATTCCCCAGGGCAGGTTGGCACCTTGCCCGGGGCAGTGTGTGCATCAGTACTCCTCTAATGCGAGCTGATGCCACGGAAGCCCAGCTGAGTGTCACTTCACGGAGTCCTGTCCACAGCCCTATGAGGGACCACTTTACAGGTGGGGAAACTGAGACTCAGGGAAGTTAAGTAACTTGCCTAAGGTCACTCGGTCAATGTGGCCAGAGTTGAACTGGGATTTAAATCCGGTAAACCTGGTCCTGGCTGGTGCGTCTCAGTGGCTTGGATGTTGTCCTGCAAACTGAAAGGTTACTGGTTCGATCCCCGGTCAGAGCATATGCCTGGCTTGTGGGCCTTGTTTCTTTCCCTCTCTTCCTTCCCCCTCTCTCTAAATAATAAAATCTTCAACCAACCAACCAACCAGTAAACTTGGCTGCAGAGAACTAATGGCAGATTTGAAGGAAGGTGGGAACAGGCAGGAGGAAATGGTCAAGGTCACCCTGGAGGAAAAGGAGAAGCTGAGGATGCCCAAGGGGAGGCTGCTCTGCCTGCATCCCTGGCAGGAGTCAGGTGACATGCGGACCCTCCTCTCTGACCAGCTCAGCCTAGCAGAGTGCTCAGCGACTCCAAGGCAGCCCCCGTCCCTCCCCGCCCCGCCCCCCGGCCTAACCCAGGCCAACTTCTCCCCTGGATTCTCTAGAGTTTAGGGACAGGGCAGAAGGAGGAAGCATCAGCTGCATGTGGGCTCTGGCTGCACTCAGACACCGAGGGTGGCCTCCTGTCCCACTTCCTCTGGCCCTGCTGAGCAGTGGATGAAAGACCAGGCCTCCTTTGAGGCTCCCCTCCCCCTCCAGGGCAGGTGTGATTTCTGAGGACCGTAAACTCACCAGGTGATGTCACCTAGCTCCTCTCCTAGACGCTACCAAACCGGCTTCTGTGGGCCCTGGGCAGAGCGGAGGGTCCACAGTCAAGAGCTGGGCCAGCTGGAAGCACCCCTCCAGCCCCCCCGCCCCGTCCGGCTCTGGGACTGCCGCCCCAGTTCCCATGCAGCCACTGCCTGGGGTGGGGCCTCACCGTGACGTTCGGGGCTAAAGGCCCCCTCCCTCATCACAGCTGCCGACAGCCCTCGCTGTCTGCCTGAGTCCAGCCCAGGTTTGGCCAGCCAGGGGTCCCCAGGGCGCACCCGGTCAGGCCATCGCAGGGCCAGCCACTCCAGGGCCCAGGTTCGCTGCGGGGCTGCCAGACCTCTGATCTGGCCCCGTCACTACCCTCTGACCTTCCCTTTGCTCATTTGCAAAGTGGGGCCAAAGCACCCATCTCGGGAGGCCAAGGAGGCCAGGGTGCAGGCAGGGCAGCCCCGGGCCTTGACCTCCCTCTCCAGCGGGGGCCTTCCCAGCCCCCAAAGTGGCCAGGCCCTCTGCGGTCTGAGGGTCGGGGTGGAGGGGTGGCCTTCTGAGGAGCCACAGAGGCTGAGGACAAAGAGGAAGCTCTGAGTGCCCCCCCCCCCCCACCCCGGGGTCTGGAAGTCAAGTCAGCCTCCAGGAGCCAGCAGCTCTGGTTTCTGGAAACAGAAACTTGAGCCCATTGGGCCTTTGGGGGTGGGGAGGGCAGCTGCAGATATTTCTGAAATTGGGGGAAGGGGCTGCAGGGGGCACAGAGCGCAGGAATTCCAGGCTTAAAGGACACCTGCCGTCCAGCCAGCCTGGACCATGTGCCCTTTTACAGTGGTTTGTTTTATGGGCCTAAAAAAAAAAAGGAAGAAAGAAAACCCAGAATGCTGACTGGGAACAGGTCAAAGCATGCCAAGGCGAGGAGGGGTGGCGGGGAAGAGCCAGGAGTCCCCTCCGCGGTCACCACAGGCACAGCCAGGGCCAGCCAGCGAGACTCCAGGCCCTCTGATGCCTGCACAGGCGACGGGGAAGGGATGTGCCGTTCCCCGAGTTCACGGGCTCCCTCGGGCTGCCCCGCTCCGGCCCCACCCATCTCCTCCCATCTGGTGTTTTGTTCCCGGGGCTGCTCGCTGGCTGCTTGTCTTCCCCCCACCCCCCACCCGCGGCAGCGGTGCAACGTGCACCCTGCTGACGGCCCCGCTCACGGTGCAGGCCTGGCAGGGCTTTGTTAAAGACACAGCGAGATGAGGGGTTCCTCCTTCCTTGCTTTATTCTCAGAGTTACTACATGTGATGGACAGGAGCCACAGAAGCTGCGAGTCACTTTTTGTGACCCCCCTCTCCCTCACCTCTTTGGTGTATGAAGCGGGGCTCCAACCCTGAGCCACGCAAGCCAGGCCAGTTCACTCTTTTTAAATAGCTGTATGATATTCCACGCTGGGGACAGGCCTCCCTATCGGCCACAACCACCACATGGCCAAGGTGCTGACCCCCGATAGCACCCAAGGTGCCCAAGGGAGGGGCATCGAGTGCCATCCATGTTGGTTTCTGTGCTTGTTTTTCCCACTGTACTTCTTCCTGTCTATCTGCAAAGACAACAGGCTGGATCCTTTCTACAGGCTGAATTCCTAGAAGCGGGCTCGCAGGGTCATGGGGTGCAGCCATTTTTAATTTCAATAGATGCTGCCAAATTAACGTTCCAAAAAAGATGTAGCAGTTCACAGTTGTGAGTGCCTGTCTCCCCACGTCCCAACCCACAGCCGGCACTGGCTGGTGCCAATCTTTTACATTTTTGCTAATCTGGGTGTGTTGGGGGTAGTGGAAGGTGGAATCATTGTTTTAGTTTGAGTGATTTGGACTTTTAGTGGTTTTTTAAACCTCACACGTACTGTTTGCTCGTGTTCCCTCCCATCTTTGCTAGCGTCTGGGCTGCCTGCCTTAGGGGGCGGGGGCGGGGGTGGGGCTGAACCTGTCCCCTGCGGAGAGGGCCCTGGCCGGGGTCTGGAGGCTGGCATTGTGCACTCCCCGGCGGCCTCCCTGGGCCGTGCAGAAGGAGCAGAAGCAGGGCGCGGGGGTCTCTGGTTGGATCTCCCGGAGCTCTGGGGACTTGCCCAAGGTCAAGGCACCCTGGGTGCCTCGGGGCTGGGCCGCAGCCAGACTGCGCCTCCGGTTCCCTTTCACTCTGCACCAAGATCGCCCAGGAGATGCCTGCGGGCACCTTGAAGAAGGTCGGCCGCTGGGAACCAGCTGGGGTGGGAGGAGGGGGTGGGGTCGGTAACTGCTGCGACAGCCCCGGAGGCTCTGGCCCGGCCTCTTGCCGTCGCCAACGTGGGGACCGGCGGGAGGAGCGAAGGCGGGGAGCCAGGACGCAGGGCAGCCCGAGAGTCCTTTAGCCCTTAAGTGCCCGGTGGCTCTCCTGCCTCAGTTTCCCGCCCGGAGGCAGTGTCAGGGGGAACTCCAGGGGGCTCCAAGGGTCTGAGGTTCCGACTTCGGGGGCCGGGGACTGGCGATTGGTGAGGTAGGCCGACCATGCAGGGTCCCGGTCGGGGGAATCCTTACGGTGGGCGGTCAGGGGGGTTGGTCTGGGGCGACCGGCCACGGACAAAGGGGCGACACCACCCCGCAGCGCGGGCCAATGGAATGAATGGGCTATAAATAGCGGCCAATGGGCGGCCCGTGTTGCGTCCCTTAAGAGCCTCGGGAGCGCGGAGCGACCGCTGTTCGCCAGCGCCGCTCCCGGAGCCGTGAAAGGAACCAGCGCTCCCTGCACCCCCGGTCGCCGGGTGAGTGGGCCCGGGGGCCGGGGCGGCCGCGCCGGGGCCGCGGCCTCAAGCGCTCTGGGCACGACGGGGACCCCCGCCGGGAGCGCGTGCGCCGGGCTGCGCCGGGCTGGGCCGGGGTCCTGGGCGGTGCAGTTGCCCCCTGCGCGCGCGCGCTTGGCGGAGCCCACTGACCTTGGCCCCGTCCCGGGGCGACAGGGGCCGGGGCCGCGGGGCGCGGCCGTCCGCAGGTCCCCGCCGGCCGGCGCGCCGAGCCCCGCTGATCCCCGGTCTCCCGCAGCCGCCGCCCGCCGCCGCCATGCCCTTCTCCAACAGCCACAACGCGCTGAAGCTGCGCTTCCCGGCGGAGGACGAGTTCCCCGACCTCAGCGGCCACAACAACCACATGGCCAAGGTGCTGACCCCCGAGCTGTACGCCGAGCTGCGCGCCAAGAGCACGCCGAGTGGCTTCACGCTGGACGACGTCATCCAGACTGGGGTGGACAACCCGGGTACGCGCAGCCCAGTCCCTGGGTGAGGGTGCTGGCGCCTCCTCCGCGGGACCTCCCCGGGGCCGGGGTCCAGCGCCCTCCAGACGCGCCTCGGGCCCGCGTGTCCGCGTCCCCGCCGCGCGCAGCCGCAGGGTGTCCGGCTGCTGGCGCGGGCCGGGCAGTGACGTCATTGTCCCCGTTCCGCGCCCCCCCCAGGCCATCCGTATATCATGACCGTGGGCTGCGTGGCGGGCGACGAGGAGTCGTACGAGGTGTTCAAGGACCTCTTCGACCCCATCATCGAGGACCGGCATGGCGGCTACAAGCCGAGTGACGAGCACAAGACCGACCTCAACCCTGACAACCTGCAGGTGCGGGGCGGGGCGGGGCGGGGCGGCCCGGGGAGCGGGCGGGCGGGGCGTGGGGGGGCTGCTCGGGCGCTCACCGCCGCTAGACCCGCAGGGCGGCGACGACCTGGACCCCAACTACGTGCTGAGCTCGCGGGTGCGCACGGGCCGCAGCATCCGCGGCTTCTGCCTGCCGCCGCACTGCAGCCGCGGGGAGCGCCGAGCCATCGAGAAGCTCGCGGTGGAAGGTAGGAGTCGGCCGCCCGCGCCCCGCCCCCCGCCGCCGCGCGCTCCTGCAAACGCGCCCCAGCCCCGCGCCCACGCGGGTCGGGCGCCCCCTGAACCAGCCTCCCCGCAGCCCTGTCGAGCCTGGAGGGCGACCTGGCCGGCCGGTACTACGCGCTCAAAAGCATGACCGAGGCGGAGCAGCAGCAGCTCATCGACGACCACTTCCTCTTCGACAAGCCGGTGTCGCCCCTGCTGCTGGCCTCGGGCATGGCTCGGGACTGGCCCGACGCCCGCGGCATCTGGTGCGTGCCCCCCACAACGCCCCCTCCCGCGGGTCACCCCTCCCTCTGCCGCCGCCGCCGCGGAGGAAGAGGGAGGGGCCGCCGCGCAGGTGACCTTGACCGCCCAGGTGAGCGGAGGGCCCGCGCCGCGCCGCGCCCGGGGAGGACCGCCCCCGCCGACCTCGGAGGCGGGCGCGGGTCGTGCAGGCCGCTCCCCGCCCGCCCCGCGGGATCCGGAGCCGCGCGTCTTGTTTTCTCTCTCACCCGCTCCCCGCCCCCCTCCCGCGGGACCGGTCAGGTGCCGGTGTGACGCAGCCGCCTCCCGCGGGGGCGGGGAGGGCGCCTAGCCTCCTGCCTCCCAGTTGGGCAGCTGCCCCCCCGCGCCCCTCCCCCAGGCACGTGACTGGCCGGATCGGCACGGCCCCGGGCCTGCGGGACCCTCTCCGAGGCGTCTGGGCCTCCCTGCCCACCCGCGCGCGGGGTGCCGCCGGAAGGACACCTCTGGGACTTGTGCGGGTCTCCAGGCCTGGGGACCCCCGGAGGGCTTTCCTGGGACATGCCCCGAGACCGCAGTCCGGGAAGGAGGCGTGACTGTGCCCTTCCCCCAGGCATAATGACAACAAGACCTTCCTGGTGTGGATCAACGAAGAGGATCACCTGCGGGTCATCTCCATGCAGAAGGGGGGCAACATGAAGGAGGTGTTCACCCGGTTCTGCAACGGCCTCACCCAGGTCGGGCCTGGCCGCGCCGGGGCTGGGGCTCGGGCCCGGGAGAGGGGGTGGGCCCCAGAGGGGAGGGTCCAGCGGGAGGGGGGTGTAGGGATTGCCGGGGTTCGTGGAGGGGGGGGCGGCTCGTGAGTCCCAGCTGGTCTACCCAGGCCGCGCCTCTCACGCCTCCTCGCCCCTCCAGATCGAGACGCTCTTCAAGTCCAAGAACTACGAGTTCATGTGGAGCCCCCACCTGGGCTACATCCTCACCTGCCCGTCCAACCTGGGCACGGGGCTGCGCGCAGGCGTGCACATTAAGCTGCCCCACCTGGGCAAGCACGAGAAGTTCCCGGAGGTGCTCAAGAGGCTGCGGCTGCAGAAGCGAGGCACAGGTGCGAGGGGCGGGGTCTGCTGGCAGCGCTCCACCTCCGGGCGGCCCCCGCCCCGCCCCACCCTGCCCACCCGGTGTCTTCGCAGGTGGCGTGGACACGGCTGCGGTCGGCGGGGTCTTTGACGTCTCCAACGCGGACCGCCTGGGCTTCTCGGAGGTGGAGCTGGTGCAGATGGTGGTGGACGGCGTGAAGCTGCTCATCGAGATGGAGCAGCGGCTGGAGCAGGGCCAGGCCATCGACGACCTCGTGCCCGCCCAGAAGTGAAGTCCCGGCCTGCGCCGGCCAGGCCACCAGCCCCGCTGCTTCCTAACTTATTGCCCGGGCCGCGCCCGCCACGCCCCCTACGCTCGCCGCCTGGCGGCTGAGCCCTTAGCCTCGCCGTAGACCTCCGTCGCCCTCGGTAGAGTTTATTTTTGTGATGGCTGAGATGTTGCTGATGCTGAAATAAACTAGGGTTTCGGTCTGCCCGGAGTCGGCCCTTTCTGCTTCGCTTTCTGGAAGGTGAACAGGGACCGGGAGGGGGTCGCTGTGCTGTGTCCGCCGAGTCCTGTTCCATGAACCCCGCTCAGCCAGGCCACCCTGCCCGCTTGGCTTCCCCGCAGGCCTGGGGGTGGGGGTGGGGGGAGCCTGTCACTTTGCTCAGCCCCACCCTGCAGAGTGCAGCCACGGGGATCCTGTGAGCAGGGGGCAGGAGCCCGTCAGTCTCCCGCACATACGCCCCCACCAGCCTGGTCCTGTCCCAGGCCCAGCCCTACAGTTCTTTCCAGGAAGCCCTGGGGGGCCCTTAGGTCTCCGGCCACCTTGGAGCACCCCCCCCATCTTTTTTCTTTTTGCTGATTTTAAAATAAATTTTGATTTTAAAGAGAGAGGGAGGGAGAGAGAAACATTAACTTCTTGTCCCACCCACTGAGGCACTCACCGGCTGATGCTTGTACTTGCCCTGGGTAGGAATCAAACCTACAACCTTTGCAGATCAGGACGATGCTGTACCTGACTGAGCTACCCGTCCAGGGTGGAACCTTTAGGAGCCTTTGGTACCCCAGCCCCTTGGCCCCCCACCATGGGTCCCACCACAGGGTCCCTGGCCAGGAGGCGGCCTGGGGCTGTCCAGCCACACCAGAGCTGCCACTGGCCCTGGCTGGTTTCTTAGTTCCTCAGCCCTGAGGACAGTCTGTGCTGCCACCTGCTGGCCAGGGCCGCCTCTGTCCTGCCACCGCCCCCACCCCCTCCAGGGCCTGGAGCGCCCCTTCTCAAGCCTGGGCCCCGCAGGCCTGGCCCGCCAGAGGCTGCTCCTTGCCTCAGTCTTGCCCACTGAAGACTGGGTGCGCACAGCCCGGGCCGGAGGACCGCGGCAGCAGGTGGGGGCAGGCCGTGGAGTAGGTGCTGCAGGCGGGTCCTGGCATCTGCTTGGGGGCTGGGCTCACTCCAGAAGCCTTGGCCAGGGACTGTGTGAGCCAACCCCTGGCTGGGCTGGCCCCCTGGTGCCCGGACTGGCGAGGAGAGGTGCTCTGCGCCCAGCCTTTGGGGGCCAGGCCAGGGGCACGTGCCAGGCAGGGCTCCCTTTCCTGGGCTCCAGTGTCCCCGGCCCGTGGGGGCTGGGTCAGGCCACGCAGCCAAGAGGGGTACCCTGCGACAGGCGCGGCACGTGCGGAAGACAGCAGGCGCCGCGGGATGCCCTCCTCGGCCAGTCTCCCTGTGTCCCCGCCATCGAGGCCCTGTGTGCGGAGACAGCGCGTGGGCCACCGGTTCCTGGCCGGCCCGCCCGCCTCTGCCCCCGCAGCGAGGGGCTGGGCCCCCGGCACCTGAGCGGCCTGCTCAGGCAGGTGCACCGCGTCTTGGGAGAACATTTCAACATCCCCTTTCACCGCCCGGACTGCCAGACCGGGCACGCCCCTCAACATGTCACCCAGGAAGGCCCAGGGCGGCAGGGCCTAGCTCAGCATCTCCCAGGCACTGAAGCCACTAAAGCCACCTCCCTGGGGCTGGAACGGCAGAGCCCAGCCCTCGTCACCCGGGCCCTCCTCGGGCCCCGCCACACCAGGCCGGACACGGGCTGCATGCCTGGCCTTCGCCCTCCGCAGCACTGGGATCTCCCCTCTCGCTCTGCTGTGCCACACGCGCTCTCGCGAGCTGCCCGAACTCTCGGGGCACGGCCTCTGCTCAGCAGTGCACGCGTGGACCTCGGCCCAGGCCCCCAACCTTCTCATCCCTCTGGACTCCACGGACCTTTGCACAGGGGGAGTTTCACCTTCCTTGAAATCTCGGTCAAACACGGGAAGCCGAAGAAACGCCGCCCCCCTCCACCTCCGCCACTGAGGGCACACACTCAACTCATTCACAGTCTGGGTGGAGGACACCGACTGGCGACCTTGGCGGCATTCAGACCGGTCACCACCGCTGCGGCTGGGAGAGGGGCCCGCTGCCTGGCTTCGCGGCTGCGGCCTCACTGACATCCAGGCCGGCCAGCCCTGCGGGGGTCTGTCGCCGGCCTCCGACTTCTAGAGGCCAGCAGTATGGGGACCCAGCTGCCCCGGCCCCTTTGAGAGACACTGACTGCCCTACAGAAACAGTGGAGAGAGACAACTACGGAGAACAGGGAAGAACTGGGCAGGCCTGCGCCGACAGACAGGGGCGGCCACAGGCCCAGGACGCCGCCCTTGAAGAGGTGCCAGGCCGGCAGCAACCGCCGTGTGCAAAGCTCCGCGAGAGCTGCCCACGTGCTTCAGGAAGCTGACGGGTAAATCAGGTTATAAAACAGCTTGTCCTCAGATCCCACACAGAACATGTATGGAAAAACCCCAAGGAACAGTAGTGAGCTGTGGGTGGCGAGCTAACAGGTGACTTCCTTCTTTAAACTTTATTTCCAAACTTCCTGCAGTGAACATGTATTAGTTACATAAGCCGAACCAAATTCTTCTAAGTGTTTTGTTAAAAAAAAAAACGCCCTCATGTGTCACAGTTCGTGGGAGACCCTGGAGGCAGGACTGGGCTGTCACCACGCCCCCCCTTGCTCCGCGTGCAGTCACCACCTTGCCCCTGGGAAACCGAGGACAGGGAAACCGAGGACAGGGAAACCGAGGCTCAGAGAGGAGGACTGGTTGGCCCGCGCAGTACCAAGTTGTGGGCTCCTTTTGCTGTTCTTTGACCTTCTAGAACATTCTAGCCCTGAGTGTGCAGAACCCGCTGCTCTGAGCAGGAGCTGAAGAGGAGGCGGCTGCCTGGAGGTTCCTTCTTCTGCATTTCTATTTGGAGCACCCAGCTGACACCACGCCTCCCACAACACCCTGGGGGCTGCGCCCTCTGCTCGCCAGATCCTGAGTGAGTCTGCTTCCCCGCAGGTAACACAGGGGTACAATCTTTCTGGCTGAGGCTTTCAGGAGCAGGGGGACAGCATTTCAGCTGGGAGAGGTGGGGCTTTGTGCGTGAGAACTGCGTGAGGAGAACCCCGGGACCCACGCATAGCTGGTGGGGTCTGCAGGACGTGTGCGCAGTGGGGACCGAGCCCTCTCTGTAGGTGTGGTTCTGCTTGGTCTCAGAAGTCTTGCCTTCCACACCCACTCCAGAGCTGAGGCTCGTCAGCGTCAGCGTTGAAGGCCTGACTCAGTGAGTAACTTAACGCCCAGAGAAGCTGAAAGCACCTTCCAGCTCCTCCCATCTCTGATGTGGCCAGCCAATGGCTGCCAGGAGCCCCCCCCCGAGCCTGGCCTGAAGAGCCTGGCCTGGAGCCGACCCGCGCACTTCCAAGGCCGTCACTGCGGACCACGCTCCTGTGGCCACCCTGGTGTCCACGTGAGAAGGCCGGCTCTACTCTGGCCTCAGGGACCGGCTCCACTCCGCTGCTCACTAGCCCTCGGGGGGCTGTAGAGGTGCTTCTGGCCTGCCCAGGGCCCTGCGAGGCTCGGAGGTGAGACTGTCCAGGATTTAGTTGGAACTGAGACCAATGGCTCCAGAAACAGCCCAGCTTTGGGCACCACCACGTCCACACACACTCAGGGCGGCGCGCGCAAGACCCGAGACCAATGGCTGCGGCACCACCTCCAGACCTGTTGTCCTTCGCTGTTTTGGTCTAACCTGGGGCTCTCTCCCGTCCACCTGAAGCCCAGAGCCCACCTGTCCCCCGCCGGCCTCCGGCCTCCAGGCAGGACCTCCTCCTCCCCGCCACGCTCCCAGCCACGTCACGGTCACCGTGGGTCTCGTCTCGGAAGACGCGGACTGTGGGGCCAGGCCCTATGTCTCCACCTTCATTCTCCCCCACCCCTCCTGGCCTGCTCCCAGGACTGGTATAGGGAGCCTGCGTTAACGTGCTCGGGCTAGTTTCGAAGGACGCCGCTCAGCGAAAGAACAAAACTCCTATTACATTTTCACTGAAATGGAAAGTCTACTTTTGGTAATACTTTTGACCCAAACTGCTCAGCACTTCAAATGCTTTTCACTTTCAGAAAGAAATAATAAAGGCCTTACATAATTGTTTAAAGTTGGTGACACTGTGCTTGAAGGGCCACCCGCGCTGCTGCACAAACGTCGCGGCTGCAGCGCCTGTCTGGGGGGGGGTGGGGAGGCCACCGCCTCCTCGTTCTTCCCGGAGACCAGCCTCCAGGACCCAGGGTAACGTGACTTTCTTTCCCAGTCCAGTTCCAGTGTTTTGGTTCAATTTATTAATGACGTGACGGTGGGACATGCGGCCCAACAACGCGCCTGCACACCAGGCCAGTGTGCAGCAGGCCCTCCTGGGTGACAGGACTCCCCCTCCCCCCACACTGCAGACCGAGCGCCCCAGGAGAAGCCATCGAGATTCTGCAGCACTCAGAGCATGTGGGGAGGGGACCCAGGGACGAGGGACGGGGCAGCAGAGAAGAGGGTCATCCAAGGTGGGGTTGAGAGCGAGAACCCCCTGGAGTCGGGCAGCAGGTCCCGCGGAGCGGGGCGGGGAAGGGCTGGAAGCGGGCCTGCGGGCCGAGCAGAGGGACCCGCCTGAACAGTGCCCAGGCGCGCAATGCGCTCGGGGCTGGCGGAGCGCCCGGCTCCTGGTGCTGTAGGAACTACGCATGCGCTACTTCCCAGCTTATTTCCGGACAGAAAGCACCTGCTCCGACCATGGACCACGCCTCCCGGGAGGCGGAGGCAAGTTGGTGCAGAGCTCACTCTGGAAGGAGCTGGCACGCCCCGTGCCCCGTGCCCCACGCAGAGGCGCCTCCTCTCCGGTCCCTGGGACCTGGCTCCCCACGCAGGGCAGCAGGGGCTGTTCTGGTCTGGCGGCGGCAGTTTACCTCGAAGCCTGCCGGCTCTCCCACGTGCCGGGCCCATGTCCCCTTCAGAGAACAGCGGTGCGTTGTCGGAGACACACTTTACTGCGGTGGTGCCACGTCAGAGCCTGCCTGGGGCTGCACCAGCCTGTCTGGCGCCATCACTGCCCTGCGCCTCTGCACGCGCGCTCCTTCCTCCTTCCCTGGGCCGATATGGGGGGGCTTCAGGCTGAACCTGTCACCCATACCCGCTCCACCCACCGGCCCTGCCTCCTGCTCGGCCAGCCCTGATCCCCGGCATTCCTTCGTGCAGCATGGGCCGCACCAGGTTCAAGACCGTACCTGCCTCCCTGTCCTGTGAGAACCAGCTTCTAGAAGGCAGGGCTTCACCTGGCTTATTTTTCGATTCCCAGAGCTCAGCACCGGGCCCTCCCGAGGAGCTGCCGCACCCTAGCCTGCCCGCCCCAAATACGCATGTGGATGAGCGAACGTGGGAACGAACAAACACGGATGGCAAGTCTTCAGGTCTTTTCTAGAAACACCTGAGAACTGGGGCAGTTTAACTTGGAGAAGCAAAACGCCCAGCAGGAACACGCGTTTTGTCTCCAAACACCTGAGCCTCGACTACTGAAGTTCCTGAGAGCAGAGGACACCACCAGGGCGGCCTGCCCAGCTCCCTGGGGGTGCGAGCGAGAGCACCCTGCGCAGCTCCTGAAACGCCCCCTGCTGGAGGGACGAGCTCTGGCATGCTGGCCTAAAATAGCACGGAGAGGTGGGGCAGGTGCGGGGAAGAGCGGGAGCAGCAAATACAAAAGACACAGGCTGGAGGAAGGGCCAAGCCTGACCCGACGTCTCTTCTCTCAGTGACGCCGCACGCAGCGCCTGCCCACCGCCCCACGGTATGAGGGGGCATCTGACCACGGCCAGAAGCCACAGCAACAGCCCCCGCGAGCTGGAAAAGGCGGGAGGCCCTCAGGGCTTGTAAGCAGTCCGCCCAATCACACAAACAGCTGCAAGAGCCCACACGGTCACCAGCCCGAAGCCAGAGCCCACCGCAACAAGAGTGCATCACATGGCCCCGTTTCCCGGCCTTCCCCCTCAGGGGCCCAGACCCTCTCAGCAGGCGGTGGTCTTGTCTCCACCCCTGGTGCCCCCCGAGGACCAGCTTCTCTATGTCCCTGAACCAGGACCCCTGCTCGGCAGATCTCCCCCACGGGACGGGTGCCTGGGACGTGGCGCGCAGAGGCGAAGGCCACTGTTCACACCACGACGCCCACCCTGATGCTAAGCTCCAGGCCGAAATCCAAACCCCACACTGACCGTGACCCCGCGGTGAGGGGCACAGACAGAGGCACTAGGCCAAGTGTCCTCACCCCGCTCTTATCTGATGGCAAACGTCATGGGAGGCAGGGCCCACCCGTCTGTGCGGCCACAGCACCGGCCTGGGCTGAGCAAGAGAGTCAGCGGCTCAGGCCACACGGGGACGGGGCGCCCCCACGCCCCCAGAACTGCACCCTGCGGGTAGCGTGCCGGGCGCCGAGCCTCGGCTGCGACGCAGGCAGGGCGCGAGGGCTGCTGGCGCCCAGCGGGGCCTCAGAGCAGTCCTGACCGAAGGCGCCTCTGAGGCATCTCTTGCCTGTGCTTTATGGATACTTGGATACTTACTTTGTACTACGTACCAGGTACTATTCTAGGTACTTGGGATACAAAAAAAAAAAAAAAAAAAAAAAAGGAAAAGGAGGATGAAGATCCTTGCCCCCACGCTGACGCTCCAGTGAGGGCAGGGAGGAAGGCTCGAGACGGAAGCCTGGCAAGGCTGCTGGCTGTCAGTGCCGCAGGAGGGCTGGGACCGCTGGGGCCAGGCAGGCCTCTCGGGAGCGGAGGCGCAGCCCACCCTGCCAGGCCCTGCCCGCGCTCTTACACTGGCTCCTCTGTTCCTGCCCCTGGGGACACTGAAGGGCGTGGGGTCAAGGAAGACGGCGGCACAGGCCGTCAACTTTTTGAATGGCAGGCTCTGCCGGAGACCAGAACCCCACGCTTGGGGAACTTGGGGAACGGGAGTCTCCTTCTCCGCCTCTGCTGGGAGGGCCGAGTCCCTGAGCCTGAGCCCCCGTCCAGGGCTCGGCGCCTCCGCCGCCAGGAGGAGCAGGTGTCCTGCGTGAGTGGCTGTTCTCACCAACACCTGCCAGGCGCCCTGCCCTGCACCTGCTGTCTGCTGGATTCTGCCAACAGCTCAGAGTGACAAGCTGCTACCCTGCACTTTCCACGGGAAACCCGAGGTCATGAAACTGGAGCCTGGAAACCAGGCTGCCTGGGTCAAGGGCGTCTACCTCCAAGGCGAGGCCCCACTGCCTGGGGCACCTCTAGACGGGGCTGCGCCACCTGGGTGGGTGAAGCCCCGAGGGGCCCTGCTCGGGAAGGAATGCCAGCCTTTGTGGCCCTGCAGGCCCAGCGGCTCCCTGGGCGCTCTGCCCGGCAGGGACCGTCCGCTCTGCGCTCGGCTCTGCTCCCCAGCACGCGGGCTTCCCCTCCTTCAGTCTGGCCCACACAGGACGGCCTCGGACCCTCCCACCCCACTCTCCCTGTGCCCCACCTTCCCCATCTAGCCGCTGCCCCTGCTCCTCCTCCCCGTCATCTCTCTCTCCTGGGGACACAGGACAGTCCCGAGGCGCTGCCTGAGCTCCTCCTGACCCACGGACCACAGTGCTGCCCAGGCGCTTGTCCCCCCGAGCCCACCTGAACCCAGGCGCCACGCTGCCGCCACCCCTCTGGCCCCTCAGAGCGGCAAACTAGAGACCCAACGCCCATGCCGCTGGACTCGGTCCTCCTCCCTGAACCCAAGGACGCCCAGGCCCCACTCTCAGGGGTCCCCCCGGGGCCCACCTGCGCTGTCAGGACACGCCCTTCACTTCACATTGCTCCCTTCGAGGACCACCTCCTCCCCTTACGAACGATCTCCCAGTAAATCACCAGTTAAAACCCCCAAGTCAATAGCCACCAGCAGAAAAACCCCTCACTCGGTTCTGAGCACCTACCCAGGCCCGCCCTAGCTTCTGCCGCCCGGGCACGTACCCGAAGCCCCTGCGGCCTGGGCAGGCCAGGAAGACAGTGCCACCGTCGGCCGCCGGCCCGAGCTGCCTGCGTGAACAGCCACTCCCGCAGAGGCCGCGGCCACTGTGCGTCGCTCACTGCGCAGGAGCGGCCGGGACAGGGTGTGTGGGGGTGATTTCCACAGCAATGGCAGTTTGCTCAAAAGGCACATGTAGGACACTTTCCTTTAAAATTCTGTCACTCTCCAAGCTCCTGGAGAGGCCGGTGTGGCGCCACCATGGCGGCCGGGCTTCCTTCCCAGGGGCAGGCCCTTGCAGCTCTCTGCTCGGGCCTCTGTCGCAGACGCCCCTCGGGACGGTGCCTTGGCTCCTGCTGGGCCTGATCCCGGCAGGAGCCCAGGCAGCAGAGCGGAAACAGGGACCTCACTCCGGCTCTCCGGCTCATGGCGCCAGCAGCAGCGGCCCGCCGGGCCCCCTTGCCTCGCCGGGATTCCACGGGACTGAAGGAGCACAAACGAGGGGAACATGGGGCCTTGTCTTTGCTGCTTACGTGATTTAAGCACTCTAGAAAGTTCCTTTTCAAAATTCATTGTATCCAGAGAAGGTAGCCTCTAGAGGGAGGGGCTGGGCCCCTTAGGAACGGGTGGGGTTTCATGTTTTAACCTCAGTAAAGGAAACTTCATGCTGCCACTAAAATCCCATCAGCATCCGTCAGTTAAGAAAGCATTTCACTGTGACCGCCCCTGGCGACTCCTCGGGCGGACCGTGTGTAACAGAGGCACACCCATGTCTCACCCATCAGTGCCGCACGAGAATGCAAGCGGACGACGGCAGAGAAGAGGCTGAAAACTACGCAAACTTCTTTTGCAGAATGGCCACCTCATCAGGGCACGTGGTAAGCAAACGTCTCCTAAAGGAGTTTCACTCACGGTGCTGTTTGTCCTTGAGAACAGAAGCAAGGAAAACAATCTGAAATGTGTCCCAGGCGTACGGACAGGAAGAACAGGCTGCCCCCACACCTGTGCTGGGCGGGGCTCGGGACACCCCACCAGTTCCTGCAGGGTGCCCTGCACAAGAGCCACTGGGCGGGAGGGGTCTGGAGAAGGAAGCGAAGTGCCCCCAGGGAAAAAGGAGGGGGGGACCTATTTATTTAATAAAGGTTTGAAATGTTCCAGTAAGGGGAAAATGGCGGCCCACACTTGCTCAAAGGGCACTGACCGCCCCCCCCCGCCCCCGCTCTGGCACCCCCAGGCCTGGGCCCCACCTCCACCCCTGCTCCCATTCCACGGGGCGTCCAGGGCTCAGGGCGGGTCCTTTCCTCTTCTGCAGGGAACTTCTTCCCCAGCTTTGAACAGGAACTGAGGGACTCTGGGACCCCAGGGTCTCCCCGCCGTCTCCGCCTGGGGTCACAACTCGCCCCCCGCCCCCCGCCCAAGCCTCTCCACAGCCAGAGGCCCCGCACCCCTTCCCCCATTCTTTCTGCTGCTCAGGCCAGAAACCATACAGTTGCCCTTGGCTTTTTCTTACCCACCTGTATCTAACTCCAGAGCAAAGGCATTTGACTCATTTCAAAACATACCCAGACCCCAACCACCGTCTCGCCGGGCCAGCACCCCCTAATTACCGCCAAGAACCTGCACGCTCGCCATGAGGGTGCCGCGGCGCGGCGCGGCCCTCTGCCGGAGAGCACCGGCAGCTCCACGTCTGGGCTGGGCGCGCGCCTGCGGCGAAGGGCTGTCTGGGCCCAGCTGGCACCCCGCTGCGACACCCGGCACCCCGCGCCCACTCCGGCCTCAGGCCTTGCCCGGGGCCGCCTCCGGAGCCCAGGATCTGCTCGAGCACCCCACCCCCACCACGCGACTGCACAGGCGCCCGTCTGAACCCTGGGACCTCTGTGATGCCCTACCCTGGCTGCGATTTTTTTCATGGCTTTCACCATTTTGTTCCATGGTGGGGACTTGACTTGGGACTGTTGACTGACTGCCATCCTATTACAACGTACGCTTTAAGAGACTAGGGATCTATGTTTTGTTCATGGACATGTCCCAAACACAGGACAGTGCCCGCAGTGGCAGACGTGTTTGACTGAGTGACTATGAAGACTTTCCTACTGTGTGACCAACAAGAAACCCAGAATCCAAACAGCAGACCAATCAACGTGGCAATTCCCTGGTGAATGTGAAGCATCAGCCTGACCTTTGAGATCACGGCTCCACACGTACCAGGCAGATGCTGGAAAAAAGCTGTCAGTCGAATTCACAGACTGAGTCACGGAAAACGAGAAGAAAATTACGTACTTCACGGACAAGAGACCCAGAGCCGCCCAGCCCTGCGGCCTGCATGCGGGCGTGTGGGGGCCTGCGAGGCAGCCTGCCCCGCCTGCCGCCCCCTCCTCAGCCGCCAGGGGGCCGCCGGGGGCCTCTCCTCCCTCCGCGGTCTCTGGGGAGAGAAGATGCTCATCATCTCAAGAGGTTAGGGCCGCCGCTGAGGACACCGTGGCCCCAGGCCTCACACACTTTCCGGTGCTGCTGTTCAACTTGCAGTGAAGGCAAAAACAGGTACTTTTGTCACTACCTGAATCTGAGTCTTAAATACAGTACTAGGAGACAATGCGAGGTTTTACTGAGAAAAAGTGAATTTTTAATTATCTTGTGAATCTACTTATAAAAACACAAGCAATGTTCACAACTATAAATTTAAACCTTTTGCACTAAAAAAACACGGAACAACAAACAGAAAACCACAGGCATGAACTGTAAACCTGTATTCATCATCAGCTAATCGTAAGGTTAATTCTTAGTAGTAGTTCAGTATTTTCCTCCTTGGCAACTTTAACGTTTTAGCACCAAATGATCTCCCACAGAGGTACTGGGAACAGCTCTGGCTGCCAGGGCAGGGAGAGGCTTCCGTATACACTACCCGCCCCCCACGGCCCATGCGCCCCCAGGGGGCCCGTGGAGGCGGGGCTCACACGCTGACCGTCAGGGCACTGGAAGGAAGACAGAGGGCACACGTGTCACACAGCTTTAATGTAGTGCATTCGTAGAAAAAGGCCAGCGCGGGCTCCCAGGCGTGCTCTCGTCCTCACGTTTAATATCATGATTTAGAAGATGCAGACGTTATTGCCTAAATATTATTCTATACATTTCCATCAGTGTTCAGGAAAACTGTAGACGGCTACTTTAATTTACACCATAATTACTGGGTTACAGCTTTAGCTCATTGGCAATTTTGGAAGCAATATTTTTGAAAGCTATGGATGTCCCCGATATCCGCTTGAACCGGACCCCGTTCAGAGACAGTCTGGGCAGCTTGCACACCTCCATCTCCCACTGCACGAGGTTCTCGGCGTGCCCGTCCCCGTGGACACAGAAGAGTAGGAAGCGCTCTCTCTGCTCATAGTCGCAGTTGTTGGCGTCCAGGACTTTGCGGATTTCCCGCATCATGTCATTGGGGTCCATAGAACTAGTGGTTTTCATGCTCCAGGTAAAGCGCAGGGAACGAGGTTTCGCTTCCTTGTTTTCATCCTTTTGCTCAGCAGATACGTTGCGACTGAAACGCACAGTGGCAGGTTTATTTTCATTTGCACAGGAAAGCCAGCCCTTTCTACTCTAGCTAGTGCGTGATCGACTCCCCTACAGCGTGAGGACCGACACCTACGTTTTTCCTGCACAGGCTCACATGTGGTTATCTGTTCCTTTTCTAAGAGGTATTTATCTACTTGCTTCCCCCAAAACCGTAAGCTATGGACACAGACCTACCTGGCTGCAGAATCCCCACCAGCCACGTGCTTACTAAACTTTAAAGAAGCAATCTGTTGAATCAGGCAAAGCAGAGAAGGGGGCAGGGGAGAGTGCGTGAGCTGAGCACATGCGCAAGAGCCCAGCTTGTCGACCGTGAGGCTCCTTTTAACTCACCACGGCCTCCACCGCACCTCTGGCCCCGGGGAGCCGGGCAGTCAGCAGTTTACAGGCTTCCCCTGCCAACAGCCCCAGAGGCTGAGCACGCAGCTGGGGTGGGGCAGGGCCACTCTCTCAATCCCCTCCACCCACCTCAGTATTTTTCCCTTCTTTTTTGTTAACTTAAACATCTAGTTTCAGTTAAAAAGAATTCTTAGGTGACTTTTTTTTAACACCGAGACAAGTGAAATGTTAAGGCACATTTGCTGCTGAGTGCCAAAGCGACCCATCTGAATGCAAACTATGGATCCCCAAGGATAAGCTGCGGCCCCCACACCCACGAGGCGCTGTCACAGGCGGGCCCAGGCACGGTCCCCTCAGAAGTCCCGAGGACTGGCCTCTACCACCTTACTGTCTGAGGCGCTTGATCGTTACTGACACAAACTGCTAATTGCATCCCCCGGCCTGTCTCCGTGGAGGCCTCGATGAGGGCAGTGAATACCTAACGCTCTTGTGCATGAAAAACACCCAGTACAGGATGTTAAATGCACTTAATCTTGTGGCAAATTCATCAGAGCTGAGAGGGCCACAGGTGTTACTGTGCACACAGCTCTCCCTGTCGCCAGCCTGCCAGTAGACTATCCCGTCAGATTCACCTCCACCCGAAGGGGCTGGGAGCCTCCTACGTATAAAACACTGTGTCGGATACTGAATGGATTATAAAAACAAAAGCTCTCAAACTAAGCCAGGGTCAGGGACGGGCCACCTGCCCCCCCAGGGAAGCAGCCCTCGCACAGGGAAGGCCCGGCGGCGGCAGCAAGGGGCCCACAGGGGAGAGGTCCTGCCTGCCTCGTGCGAGGGGCGCCGGGCACAGCGGGCGGATGAGGAGACTTGACCCGGGGCAGGGGCGTCTGCGAAGAGC
This sequence comes from Pteronotus mesoamericanus, assembly GCF_021234165.1. Lineage (NCBI taxonomy): Eukaryota > Metazoa > Chordata > Mammalia > Chiroptera > Mormoopidae > Pteronotus > Pteronotus mesoamericanus. The sequence goes on along the minus strand of NW_026555082.1, from coordinate 2,585,734 downwards.
TGCGGAGAGCCCTCAGGTTCCACAATACCACGGAGGGGGCCAGCGCCTCCGCGTGCAAGCACAGGGAGCACCCGCAGAGGCCAGGGGTGCGGAAGGCACGGGCCGTTTGGGGCTGAGGCGCTCGCGGGGGCCGACGGACTGCCTGGGGCACGTGTGCCCGCCAGCGCCCCCACGCCTGGGGGCGCCCCCCGCCCCGTCGTTCTGCCTCTGCTGGGGGGTGCAGCCGAGGCCACGCACGGCCTCACGGGATGTGGCGGGCAAGCAACGGGGCCACTGCAGGTTTTCACTCAGGAACGTCAGAGGACAAGAGCTGTGTTCCAGAGAGACCAGGAAGGGAGCCCGTGGGTCCGCACGGGCCTGACACGGTGCGTGGCGACCACTATGAAGGGGGCACAGGGAGGGACCACCGATGGAGACAGGGCCCTGAGCCTGACTGGTGACCCCTCGTCCAAGCCTGGGCAATCACAGCTATACATAACTTAAAAGCAAAACACTCGACTACACAGTCATTCTTTTAAAAGTCTAATCTGAAATATGAAAATTCTGTTCACTAGTCTGCTTTCATGCCTTGACACAACTATGCTAGGGATCATCAAGGCGTCTGGAACAATCCCACCAAGGAATAGAACTCAGTTCAGGGTGTTAGGGCCCAGGTGAAGCCCAGGTCAGGCAGGACCAGGAGGCGACCCTTTGGCGCCCTCCTGTGGCCCTGGGGAGTGGTGCAGCGCTGGCCCAGCCCAAGGCTTGGGGGCAGCAGTGGCCCTTGTGTGTCCCAGCCAGAGTACGCGCCCACCCAGCAACCCACAGAACAGCAGGAAAAAGCATCCCCTCTGCCAGGTTTTAGTATAAAACACAGTTATAGTTAAAAAATCGAACCCCTCACCTGGAGCCCTCATATCTCCCGTTCCTCTCATATTCAGTCGGAAGCCTCCGGGAACAGGAGGAGAAGCAGAGAAGTGGGGAGAGAGAAAAGAGGTCTTACACGGCAGCACAGGTCGCCAGCACAAACACAGCACCGCAGAACCGCCGGACCCCAAGCCACCGGTGAGCTTAGGGCTCCTCTCCCCCTGCGGGGACCCCTCCTCTCCAGGCCCCCAGGCCAAGCAGCAGTGGGCTGCTCACCGGCTTCCCGACGCGACAGGCATCCTGCCCGGCCCTGGCGGCTGAGCGTTCCTGGCCTCGGACCGAAGGTGTCAGTCCGGCCTTTTCAATTGCTCCCCCGAGTACAGCTGGTTTCCAATGAAAGGAAACTGGATGGATTTAGTTGAATTTGATTACAAAATTTTATGCCCAAGGAAAACCAGGCGACTGGGGAGATCAATTCAGAGCCACTACGGACCAGCGCCCCCCTCGGGAGGAAAGCAGCCTTCCCGGTGTGGCCGTGACCTGGGGCCAGCAGAGCCTCTCAGGGGCCCACTGGCTCCCCCAACACGGGAGGCCCGGCGCGGCCCCAGCGGCAGCTCCCCTGCCTCGTCTGCGTGCGTCCCAAGGTCGGGAGCAACGCTGTCGGTCTCCTGGCTGTCAGCACCGGACACCAGTCATCTAGTGGGAGTAACAGTGACTGCAGTAAATGTTTTAATTAAAAACGAGACGTGCTTTCTTCAGTGGTTGGTGGAAAGTGGCTTTTAGATAGAATACTATTTACTCTTCAACTCTAAAAACACTCAAACATTTCTGCTATGCAGCTGCCCAAAGCCCAAAGCTGATAAGGCTGTAAGGTTTGCCTTTTATGCTCCTCTCCAGTATCAGCATTTTAGCTTGTTTTCCTGTCACTTTAAAACCTTTTGTTCATTCCATGTTCCATGAAATAAAAACCGACGCCACACACATCAGCACTTACCTTTGCCCGCTTGAGGCTAACCATAAACGCACATTCATGTTACCGCGAGCCTCGTCCCTCAGAGGGAAGCATGCTGAGTGCTATTAGTATGAAGGCAGAATTAATTGCTTGGATGCTAAATGACCCCACTACAGGGGCAGTGCACAGAGCATGCGCAGGCCTCTTGTTACGTGGTGCCGCAGGGCCTTTACAAGTGCCTGACAGGGTTAATCTAGTTCTCTCCACAGTCTCCTTTCAAAGAAATAAGTATTTAGTTCTCAGCAGAAAGTTTAGTTTTTTTAAGTAAAAAACAAAACAAAACACAAAAACATACATAACAACAACAGGGCTAGAAAGCCAAACCTGATGTTAATAGCAGGAGCCATTTTGGGGTGAGGATTGAAAAAAAAAAAAGGTGTGTGTGTATATATATATATATGTGTGTATATATATATATATATGTGTATATATATGGATATATCCTACCTTTTGATAAACCTGAATGACATGTTTCTAAAAGAAATCAAGCCAAAAAAAAAAAATTAACAAAAATGACTTGCACAAATGAAATACAAAATCTAGTCAATTATATAGAGAAAGAAAAACAACAAATAAAACAGGGCTCCTCTTCTGTCCAATGAACAATGAAACATGTTGAAAAAGTAAATTATTACAGGTAGGTGAGTATGCAACCTTTTAAGGAGAAATGTCCAAGTCTGTGCTGGTGAGCAAACGCGCAGTGAAGAGCGGCATCAGCTGTGATAAAGCTTGTCTAAGGCTCTTCACGTGGATCTACTTTAAGGTAAGAAAGTCAACATCTTGTTTTAAATAAATGGCTACAGTCATTTGCAATAAACTAGTAATAGCATTTGTCAGTTTTCTTCAGCATGTCTTATGAACAAAAATTTCATTCTTATACAGAACCATGAAAAAATTCATTATAGAATGTTTAACCATTAAGAGAATCACTACTTCAGGAGGATGATTTAAACGTTAACAGTGGTTATAAATTAGTTTTTAATAAAAACTAAGCCATTAGGGTTTAAAATTAAAGCAGACTTTTCAGTTTCATATCCTGAAATGAATGAAAATGCATGACTGTCCACTTGCACATCTGCGTGATAAACTAGGAAAGCGGCGTTTGACTGCCTGTCACGAAGTTCTTGGAAGGTGCACAGGGCATGCCGCACAGAACCCGGCCACAGGGACGTCCAGCTATGGGTCGGGCCAGTGGCTGGGCTGCCAGCACCTGGGGCAAGCGCGGCCTGAACCAGCCGAATTCTTTCTCAGCCCTGCGTTGTGCCTGGGCAGAGGCGGCACGCGTGTGCATTTGCTGATGACTGAACTAATGAACCCCTGAATTTATTTTTTCTAATCTGGGATAACTTTGGCACTGCTCGAGATACTGACCAATTTAAAAGTCTCTCACACTGTAAAAGCGAGCACCAACAACTTCACAATCGGTCGAATGTGGTACTCAGCAAGTACAGAAGGTCACGCGTTGCAAACGTTTTGAAAATAGTTCAGCAACAAATAAAGGCAGTATCATTCAAAAGACTGTTTTAGCTGGAAATTGATTAGAAGGCCTTTAAAACATATTTTCATGTCTGAGTTTTCTGCCTGAGAAAGCCAGGGGTGCTGGTCCGGGGCCACAGGGCTGCTTTCCCGGCCTTTCCCTCCCTGGGCCCTTCAGGGCAAGAGCAGGCCGTGCAGGAGGCAGGGCCTCCAGGGCAGCGGGCCCCCAGCTGCCCCAGCCTGTGGGACAGAGCGGGGCGCAGCCCTGGCCTCGCCCGCCACGCGGGCGGTCCCCTCTGCAGCTTCCGGGTGCCAGTGCCTGAGCCTTTGGCTCTCTGGCTGCCACGCTGGCCGCCCTGTCAGGGCAGGGCCGGAAGCTGACGCTGAGGACAGCAGTCAGGACAACGGTCGTGAGCCCTCGGAGCGCACAGCAAGGGCAACTGCAGCCCGCGGCTTGCCAACTTCCACAAACAGAAGACCACCTTTCTGAAAACCGTGGGGTGGAAATGTAAAATACAATAACCACCTCCAGAATTTTTAAAACAAGAAGCCCGAGTCTCCAATTCCAATGGAGATATATGAAATAAGTCCAATTAGGAACGGAGGCAAGGACTCTGGCCCACGCAAGAGCTGGCAGATGCTGCTGGGGCGGGAGCAGGGTGGGGGGCGCGCCGCGGGGGCTGCAGGGGCCTTTCCTGGAGTCGCGGGCTGGCTCGGCGCTCGCCTGGCGCAGGGCCTTACATGTCTGCCCTCATCTCTCTGCGCCTCGCCTCCGGGCTCCTCCACGAAATCGGGCAGCACCCACGTCGCAGGCAGGCTGTGCAGACGGAGTGCGTGTGGGAGGGTGTGTGTGTGTTTATAAGTGTCAAGCGAGTGTGTCTATCCCTACAACTCCACAGACACCTACTCCTCTCAGCGCACAGCTAGCACTTGATAAACGGTAGCTGATACCATCTTTACCAGTGACAGTATGAAGATGACCAAAAAAAAAAAACCAACAACAAACAAAAACCAAAAAACACCAAAAAATCAAAAAAACAAGAGCACAAAGGAGACGATTAAATAAATTCAAGGATTTTAATGACGAGCCCACTACAGACGAAGTGCAGGGACACCAAGTTGACTGCCGTGACTAGCCCTCAGCCAGACCTGGCTGCTGTCCCCTCTGCGCTCAGAGCTCAACAGGAGAAACACCAGTGGCAGTAAGCAGGGCCAGGGAGGGGAGCAGCCAGGTGACTGACACCTGGGCTTCATCTTCCACCCACGTGTCAGAGTGAGGGGCCGCCTCCGTTTCAGCCGCGGCCCTGCAGGAGGCGCGGGGGGACAGGGCGGCCTGGGCTAGGCTGTGGGGTGACACTGCAAGGAAAAAGCAAGTTAGTCTGTGGGTTGCCAGACGCTTCTTGGACTGAGCTCCAAACCGGGCAAGACCCTGCGACCACCTGCTCTTCTGCCCGGTCTGTCTGGCATGACGTGTCTTGGCAAAGAGGCCAAGAAGAGGGTAGGAGGCCAGACTGGAACCTTCTGAATGCTCTGACCTCTCGCTGATGCCACTGGATGTCAGAAGTCCTCCCTAATCTGGTACTCCGCATCCCAACAACAAACACATCCGCGAGGGACACAGTTTAACGCGGCCTCTCTAAGTTTTAGATGACTGATCTAAAACACAATTACTGAAGGAAGGAAGGAGACCGCAGAGGGGGTGCTTAGCTCACAGGTTAAACGAGGAAGGCGGTATGACCCTGAGCAGCAGGGTGATGGGCCCAAGGAGACTGCGGAGACAGGGGCAGGGCGGCAGCCATCGAGGCTGAGAAGGTGCCCGCTGTGCCGGGAGCGAGACACCGGCGACGAACAAGAGGCCTGGGAGCAGCAGCCCCGCAGGGCACCCAAGGCGCCCCGGTCCACGCAGGCTCCCTTCCGGGGTCTGCTCTGGGAATGCCGGGCCCTCAGGTTTCCTGTGTGAGTTCCTGGCTCAAGGTGAGTACCTCTGCTTATGGTAACAAAGTGGCATCTTTTCTTTTTCCCCTCGTAGCAGCCAGTGTTTCTAGGCTTTTGCAACCTCTAGCTAGATTATGGAAATAACGTTAAAATACATCAATGGCCCCATAGAGATTTCTGGAGATTTCCCAAGGCTGCAAATGGCAGCCTATGGACACATGGAGGATTTCATATACCATCTGGTACTAGTTTCTCAGTGAGAATAAACCAGGGATAGTTTCTCCGTAACTACACCATTTAAGAACGTTACCTTGTCCTCACTATCAGTTATGGAGACCAGCAGACGCATCATTTTCAAGATTCAGACTCTAAGAAAGTGCATCCCGGTGACAACGAAATGAAACGTGGGAGAGGAAGCGAGCCCTTCCTGGTGACCGACCGCACGAACGCAGAGCCCCCGTCAGCCCTGCCGACCCAGGCTCGGGCTCGGCACACCCCAGCGACCGCCTCGGCAGAAAGCGTGCGACACAAAGCACAGCGGCCACAGGGCCACCGCCTCCCTGGGGCTGGAGAACTTTTACTGGGATTTCTCTCCGAACAGTTTTTAAAGTCTAGTTTGATATAAAGCAGAAAAACATGCGCTGAAGACAAAATAAACCGCAGCCAGGCGGAGGCTCAGCACACGAAGAAGGCAAGTCTTCTGCGCCCACCCACCAGCCCCACCCTGGCACGTACCTCCTTGTGAGTTTTGAGGTTAATTTACTGAAAAGATTAGTGGAGCCCCGGCTCCGGGTCTGTGACAACGGGGTGGCTTCGTGAGACAGGCTGGGTGAGGCGGGCGGGCCGTTGTACGTGGCGGTCCGCCGCTCCCGGGGCTGGCCGTGGAAGGTGCTGCGGCTGGCAGTGCCTCGTGGGAAGCGGATGCGGTCCGGCGTGGCGGCGCTGCTAATACTGTGTGTGGAAGCGACTGGAGTTCTCTGATCGGGAACAGCGCTGCGGAGTCAGAAAGCACAGACCCTTACAACTTCGTTCATCAAATCCCATCTTTGTGGAAACATAGCACACGGCAATTTCCAGTCACAATATACCTTTTATACAGAGGAAAAAAATCAGTTTTAATAAATCCAGACCCAAGGGGTATTTCACCGAACTCAGGAGCAAAAGGTGAGTTCAGTGGCAAAGGGGACGAGGGGAGTCATACACAATGCATCAAAGCCTCATGGCACTTAAGGGAATGGCAGACATATCTCCAAGGACAAGATGATGCAGGGAAATTCTAGGAAATGACTTGAAACTCAAGCGTTTTTCCTTTGCATCCCTCTCAACTCGCTCACATGCAAAGAACCTTGCAGACACACAAGAAACAAAGGCTACGCAGGCGAAATGGGAGAACAGGCAACTGAAAAGGTTTGGCAGCACACACGTGGCATAAATGTTGTGAGGCTCCGCACGCTGGAGGCCACTGCAGAGCAGCGGTGTCCTCACCCCTGCAGTGCGCAGAGGCGCGAAGACAGGGACAGCCGGGGCACCGCAGACAGGAGGCGTGGCACTGCCACCACCCACAGGAGGAGCACTGCGTGGACAGCTGCATGAGACCTTGGACTATAAAATCCACGGCACCAAGTTAAGAAGGAGCAGGTGCCTGTTGGAGCCACAAGGAATGGGCATGTTTCTTACACAGCCCTGATGTTCTCTCTCTCACTGTCTCCTGGAGGTAACCTCACCTCTGAGGCCCAGAGGCCGACAGGGACATCGACTTCCGGTGCTTCAGCCAACAGGTGGAAGGTGTGGTACAAACTGAGGCAGGGCCAGGTGCGCAAGCGCACGTTTCTGGCAGGCTGGGAGGGGTGTGGGTGCAGGCAGAGGCAGAAACAACAGTGTGATGGACCAGGGACACAAAGAGTGACCCGTGGTTTAAAGCACACGCCTTCCTCCCCCAACTACCTCATTTCTGTCAAAAACCACAATCTCTTAGACTTGGTTTGGGGATTCTGAAGCAACAGCTAACTTGTAGCTGCTTATTTGCAAACCATAGTTTTAAAAGTTTACTAGCTTTAAAGGAAACATCTTCCAGGTGTGGCTGCTGATGTCAGAGGGCCTGTGACTTCTGAGCTACGCACAAAAGGAAGCCTCTCCTGGAAGACGGGTCTCCGCACACAGGGACCTGGCAACGCCAGGCTGGAGTGTGGACACGCTGCGCTCCCGACCCGCTCCCACGGCACAGCGACTCGTGTACTGGCTGTCACTTATCAAAGTGCCTTACGCGGTGTGAGCAGAGCTGAGAATCTTCCTTCTCAATGGACACTCCTTCACAAGCAAGTCTAAATTCTGGAGGGGTCAGAGGAGCCCCATTTCTCAAGGTGGGACCAGAGAGAGAATGAATGGCTTGGGCTTGACAGACAGAAGTGGCCACATGGGAGGCCCCTGGCACACACAGCTGCGGACAAAGCCAGGGTCTCGCCTCTGTAACTCCAGCTCGGTCGTCGTGGCCTTGGCAGCTTCTCTGCTTTAAGGATAATCAGGATGCCACATCCCAGCTGTCCTCCTTCAGAGCCTGAAGCCCAGGGACCACCGCGTTCTTTCCCTCCCACCCCACTATGCAGAGCAGCTCTGCCCAGCACTCCGCCTGCCGCCGACCCCTGGCCTTCACTGACACTCCCTCTGATCTGTCCACCATGCAGCTGTGAGCTGCCTAAAATACAAACCCTCGTAACCTTTCAAAAAGCACAGTCTTCAGGGTGAGGTTCCAACTCCACTCACCCTGGCGCCCAGCTCGCACCCTCAGGCACCCAGAGCCTGGCCCCTGCCCCCTCTCCAGGTTTCGTCTTCTGCATCACCTCCCAGGACTCTCTCTGGCCCCCCCGACACTATGTAGCCCCCTGGTCAAGCATCAGGTCAAAGAACGCGCCCAGGAGCCTCTCTCTGGGGCCGGGAAGGCGGGCCTGCGTGCACTCCCTCCAGTGCAGTCGGCGCACATGCCTGCTGTTCCCCACCAGGGTGGCAGTGCCGCCCCTCTCCTTGGCGCCCTGAAAGTCAGACCTGCACTCCCTCCCACCAAGGTGCCCCCGTGTGAGCAGAGGGCCCGGCCGGAGCGGGTGCCCGGGAAGCACTCTCCCACCTGAGAAGGAAGTCAGTGCGATGAGCCACGGGAGTTCTGACAGCCCCAGCACGAGGGGGACAGGCCTTTATAACAAGTGGCTCAGCACGACCTGCCTGTGCCTGAACTTCTGTCTGAGAATTCCGTCCTCTGACTTGGGAGAGTGGCCCGACTACAGCCACAGAAATACGAGAAGCGCACACCTCAGAAAGATAAGCACGGGTTCAGCTTTGTGTCTTTGCCCCTTGGTGCCCACTCGTTCCTTGTGGCACCACCAGCTGGGCCCCGCTTGCAGGGAGGCTCCTGGGCCCTGGATGTTGCTGACTCCACTCCAGACGGCCCCAGCCTCCCTGGCCAGTCCCCCCAGTGTCAGGCTCGGGGCCAGACCGACAGGGACGAAGGAGACACCCCAGGGCTTCTGTCTGAGCACAGCCAGGTGTGGGAAGATGGCAAGTCTGATGTTGCCAGGCCCCGGCGAGGACCCACGGCAGAGGCGGTAGAACCCAGCATGGAGCTGCGTCCTGGTCCTGTGCGTCGACTTCCCAGTTTTAGGGACGCGCAGATGCCCTGTTTCATTTTAGCTTGTTCGTACAGGGCTCTGTCACTTGCCACCTAACTAATCCAACTGTACGAAGGAATGCTTGCTTGTTCCCAACATATACATACAAATACACAGAACTGAATTTTATTTTTAACAAGTTACAGATAAACACGCTCTCTGTGCTCTGTTCAGTCTGCGGAGGGCAGGACCAGGGTCAACACACTTTATTCCCCTGCCAGATGCCGACACTCACGTGTCCAAACTGAGAGCTGGGATCAACGGACACACTAAAGAAAGCAGGGCAAGAAGGGGAGGTGAGGGTCGGTGGGCTTCTTCCCTGGGGAATATAAACAGTCCAAAGACTGTTTATCCCCCTTGTTTATCTGGGGGATAAACAGGTTTTTGGTCAGGTACCAAGCAAGACCACGCTCCAGCTACTCCCCGAGGCACCTGGCCGTTGACTGGACAGCGCAGCCGAGGTCTACAAGGCATATGAGCCAGGTAAGAGTCTGGATGGACACTCTGCAGCAAAAAGGACCCTTGCTACAGTCAGAGACCTTCCTAAAAAGGAAGTGTAAATCGATATTTTCATGACAGATTGTTTTTTGACATACTGATCCTGAAAGCAGTTAAGTGAATTATTTCTTTAGAAATTTAATCTGTGTTGCACCACAGAGCAAACAAATAAAAAAGGATGTGTTTTTCTGACTTCTATAGTAGGCCAAGCACCTTGATTTAGGAAATAGCACACTCAGTAAATGTTTGCTAAATTTTAAGTTTGTACAACTGAACTCACAACAATTTTATCCGCAACAGACAACACCCACTATTGTACAAGTCCATCAGGTTGGTGGCCGTGGAAGCTGGACAGCAACTTCCCACGCCTGGGTCACGGGGGGGCTGGGGCGTGCGAGGGGCGACGGATTGATGCTTTTCTCACATATTGGTATTTCTCTCTTTCTCCCTCCCTTTCCCTCTCTCTAAAAATAAATTAAAAAATTAAAACAAACTAACTGCCCTCCAGGAGATGGTAAAAATGATGGCTCTATTCTGCAGGCTAGCCCACACAATCTACAGAGGCAAGGCAGTGATGGCATTGCGGTGTTAATAGCTCTGGGTCCAAGGAAGGACCATTTTTTAAGCCTTAACATTAATAGAAATAACAATGTGTTTCTTAAAATTCAAGACACACAAAGTTCCCATTACCCTTCCTAGTTGCTCTGTATTTATGTTTGATTTTTTTCTTTTTAAATGTTAAACCCTCACCCACTCATGGTTACTAGTGGACAGGTATTTTCAATTTGTTTGACATATCTATCCCATACCAGAACATTCTGACATGAAGTGTTTTGGTTGCTGACTCGAAGCATAGGACTAATTGGGCAAAAGAAGAATTAAAAAAATACAATCCAAAAGACACATGTGGTAACTGTGACCACGCATTCTCCGCTCAGTCCCTGTGACCTGATGCAGGACAAGTGGATAAATGGATAAAATACCAGTGCAGCTTGACACTTATAAAATTTATCTGTGACATCGAACACCTAAGACTTCTTTGGAAAGGCTCTGTTGCGCGCTGCTGTACCGAGGGGCACCGCACCGGTTCTCTGGGGCCTCCCGATGAAGACACTCGCCGCCGCCTCCTAGAGCAGCCCCACAGCGCAGGACAGGCAGAACGGGGCGTCCGCGCCATGCGGGGGGTCAGCAACATCGCGAAACTGAGAGATGATGCGCAGCCAGTGTAAACTGAGGAAATTCTTCCCATGCACCTGCTGGTAGCTCGGTATCGACAACGGAAGCCGGCACCTGCCGCGCCCGGTGCCGGTGCCGTGCGGTGGGCGACCCCGGGAACCAACGGGACCCTGACAGGACGAGGGTGCAGCGAAGATGGGGCTCCGCCCCCTCATGCCCGGTTTACACTGGCTCTGGTTTTTTAAAAAGATTTTATTTATTTATTTTCAGGGGGAAGGGAAGTGAGGCAGGAAAAGAGGGAGAGAAACACTGATTGTGTAACCGAGGTGGGGGGGTAACGGGGAAAAGACGGGGAAGGGTCAAGTCAAGGAACCTGCGTAAAGGACTCATGGACAAAGCCAACGTGGGGCTGGACTGAGGGTGGGTGGGGCAAGAAAAGTGGTGGCGGGAAAATGGAGACAACGGTACTTGAACAATAAAAAAAAATTTAATTAAAAATAACAATAATAATAGGGAAAAAAAAACATTGATTGGTTGCCTCTCACACACCCCCAGCTGGGGGGTCTGGCTTGCAACCCAGGAATGTGCCCCAACCGGGAACTGAACTGGCGACCTTGTGATTTGCGGGCCAGTGCTCAACCCACCGAACCATGCCAGCCAGGGCCACGCTGACTCAGCGCGGGAACAGGCCACCGCTCTGAGAGGCTGACGGCTGTCGGTGCAATCACCACACCAGGGCTACTGCAAGAACAGGCTGACTTCAGTACGCCTAGTTTCAAAATGACAGCCGTACTTTGAAAATTTCTCATGTGACTCAGGCCAAAGCAAGAATGCACTACGCCCTTGCCCCCACTAGGCACCGATGACTAGCTTTATTTCTCACACAGTAAAACTGATAAAACAGGAAGGCTGCACTAGTAAGAATCAGTAAAATTAATTTTAAAATGAAAATGAACTCTATTAAATTATATTGCCTTGGCAAGAGAAACACATTTGGTGAGGCTTTAAAACACCATTCCATGCTCAAAGGAGAATGCTGAGGACAGCTGAGGAAGAGCTCGTCCAGGACATGTGGGTACCTCTGGTTTACACCTCCATACAGTTCCCATGAGCCACCATCACCCCTGTGTTTGAATTCTGTATAAACACTGACGTACATTAGAAAAAAGTCCAACATATTCAAGGCTAAAAATGGAAGTCAATGTCCTTCTAGACGTCAGCACAGACCCAGGCATCCTGGAGCTCACCAGTATTCCAGGCAAGAAGTACGATGTGTACGTGGGAGGGGAGCAAGTGACAACCTGCCTAAGCAGCCATCTGTGCACCGAGAAGGCTCAGTGCATCTAATCTGTGAATCGGGCATCTCTTCTATGGGTGAGAGAGGTGTCCCATTCACTTATTGCCTTACCTGAAAGTAAAAAATATGACCACTAGAGTCTGGCACTCAAACCTCCAATAATTTTCCACACTACTGGAAACCCACTTCCAGTTCTTTTGTAAGACGGGTAGGAAAAGAAAATCCAGACACTATGACCATACGGACCCCGTCCCAAGCGGTGAGGCGCTGAAGCTCTGTCTGGTTAAAGACGACACCTTCTAAAGCAAGGTGGTCCCGCCCGGAGGAGGAGGAGTCAGCCCCCGCAAGGAAGGGGTCTGCAAGCAGAACAGACAGGCAATGACGCCAACAAAATTCGAGAATTCTTAGAACTACTTCCAGGGCGGAGTGCACCGCTGCAGGAAAGGGGAGCTGGTCAGAAGAGCACACACGCAGAACACAAACACGGGACGGACCCTGATCCTAACAGCCTCTTAGGAAGCCTGGCTACACCTCAGAGAACCACACACTCTCAAGTTCCAAAGGAATCTGATGCACTGTTCAACAGTTTAGAAGAATTTATAAAAAGAGGAAGGGCCATGAGATATTTTTCTAGTCCTATAGACTAAAATCTGCAACATATTAGAAACTTCTAATTAAATATTCCACTGATACTGTCTATTAAATCACTTTGAACTAGAAAAAATTTAGTAGATTTGAGAATGTAACTGTAAAAAATTTACCAGAACAGACTACTATTAAGAAATGAATATACTGATCAGTAACTTGTAAGCTATCTAGCCTAGCTGCTATGTAAGTTATTAATAGTTTTTAATCATAAAGAAAAAGACAAGGTTAAAACAAGCACACACACACACAAGAATCAGAAAAGAGAACACAGCCCTGGCTGTGTGGCTCAGTGGGCTGAACGCTGGCCTGTGAACCAAAGGGTCGCTGGTTCAATTCCCAGTCAGGGTACAGGCCTGGGTTGCGGGCCAGGTCCCCAGCAGGGGGCGTGCGAGAGGCAACCACACATTGATGTTTCTCCCCCTCTTTCTCCCATCTTTCCCCTCTCTCTAAAAATAAATAACTACGATTAAAAATAAAAGAAAGGAAATGAGAATACGGGAATGTTAACATTTCTAGAAATTCAATCAATAATCAGCATGATCTAACAAAACAAGCTTTTACTTTCACGTCAACCCAAAGCTGGGTGGTCTGTGGAAGAGGGAAGGTAAAAATACTGCAGTCTGGTCAGGACAAAGGAGGGAAGAAGAGCCTTTGCTTAGGTGGTCACACAAGTCAGTGATCCGACATTTTATGTGACTAATGACATCTAACGGAAACAGAAAACTTACAGTGCAACTTCAGAGTAAATTTCGAAAAAAAATAAGAACCTGTTTTGATGCTAGACGTGGGAACGTGACGTGCCTAAGCAATGTTCAAGTTAAGAGGTTGGAGACAATGACAGATGATACGAACTCATTTCCTAGATTTCTACTCTGCAACCTTACCTGATCACCTCACCGGATTTAGTTTACGTACCACTCTTCAGCAAGAAAGAAGACAATCCACACAGCCTGAGAACTGTGTTCTGTAGAGAATATATTCAACGGCTCTACCAACCCATCCTCCTCTCTCCCCCACAAACCAACTCTACGCCATGGTCTCTGGACCCACTTCCTCCCACCCCTCAGCCTCTACTTATCTTGTAACTCCAAGAGAGCTGTATGATGACTCCCTCCTGAACCGACATGTTACTGTGGTAGTATTTTAAAGCGCACTCATCCTACGTGCACTTGCGTCTCGCCAGAGCACAGTCCTTCAGAGGACTGCACACACCCCAGGACTCTGCAGTGCCCAAGTGGGTCTCTTCCAGGGCGGAGCCCATGTTAACTCTCGTCCCCCCGGCCTGCAGGCGAGGGCTGGCCCACCCGCGGTGGTCTGCGTCCTCCAGCCGCAGGGCTTCCTGCCTCAGGCCCTTCTCCTCCCCCGTTCAGCCTTGATCAAGTGGTTAACGTGCACAGAACAGTCCTGACTTCACTATTTTACAATTAAACCGTAGCGTGCTATCCACCTCCTCTGGGGACGTTCCTCGGTTAACGGGACCCCTTTCATCACCACACACAGCGAGCTGGCCAGAAGAACAGGCTCTGGACGACGAGGGGAACTTGGAATTCCAGTATTTCACTAAAAATTCACACTCAAATTGAACTTACCTCTAGTGAATACTTACCATTATTATTTGAATTTTGATTATAAAAACTGAGAAGTAAACAAAATGCTTCCAATTCTCTTGGGAAAAACAGAGCTCTTGACAACAGGCGAGGTCTCCTACCTGTTTTCTTTGCCATTCTGAATTACTGAATGCCTGTCAGCTGTAGTTCTTTCGCTGCAAACGTAAGTATTTCGCCGTGTCATTCCGCCAGATGCTGTATTACTCTATTAAAAAAAAAAAAAAAAGGGCATTTTAGTCTTATACTATTTAGTAAGTGCGGTACAATGAGGAAAAACCCTGCCTACATAAACATGAGTGCTCAGTCTCTCAGTGAACCTACACAGACACGCCCGGAGCAGGCGGGCCAACGTGGCAGCCCTCCCCTCTTCCAGCGGGGGTCGGGGAGCGGGCGCGCGCGCGTTTCCCGCAAGCCCTGGAGCCCACTCTATGCGTGTCCAGCCAGCCCACCCCTGCGCGGGGCAGCTGGGCAGAGCAACAGGGAAGGCAGGCCACTGCAATCCACACAGCAGTGACTCATGGCCACCTAAAGCAGGGACACAGAGGGACGCACTCCTTAAAGACTGATACTGTAGGAAAAAAATTAAAAAGCAAGTGTTATGAATATAAGGTAAATATACAAATAAAAAAAAAGATGTACACCTAAGAGGTAAGAGTTAAGTTAGGAAAAACACAGGGGCAAATCTGCATCCCCTGGATTTGACAAGAGTCACAGGCATGGCTCACCAAAAGCAGGAGTGACAGCAATAGCAGCAGCAGCAACAACAACAACAACCACCTGGTACGGCAGTCTATCAAAGTCAGAACCTTGTGCATCAGAGACTATCAAGAACGGGAGATGAGATGACGAAGAGAAGATGGCAGCCTGGGAGGAGGAGCTAACGGGGCACTCAAGGCCCCAGCACCGACCGCAGCTGAGAGGACTGGAGAAGGCAGCCACGCAGTCCAGCCCACAAGCGGGAAGAGCCGGAGGGAACAACTCCGATTTGACCCAGCGCACGCTCTCCTCTGAGGGTGTTGCCGAGGGGCGCGCGGCATCCGCGCCCCGTGCTGCATAGACACGAGAGGGATGCTGAGCCCATGCGGACGCCCCTTCGTCCGCGCCTGTGGCTGGGGCCCTCACGCTGCGGCGGCTCTGAGAGAGAAGCCGAACTGTGAACGGGGCTGCGGAGGGGCGCCAGCCGCACTGGGGGTGCCAGGAGGCTGAGCGGCCGCGCAGCTCTGACAGTGGGCTCCCGGGGCTGGTCCTGCGCTCTGAAGGGGCTGGCTCGTTTCCCACTGAACATGACATCGGATGACATCGCGACACCAGACCCTTCCTGAGGAAGAGTCTTCAGCATCTGGGAAGCAGGGGATGGAGAAGCAGCACTGTCGCTGTCCTGAGCACATCATCAATGACCAGCAGAGACAGAAAGCCACCGGGGTCTCTGCAGGGACAGCCAGGCGGGCAGAGGAGGGCTCAGCACGCCGGCCCTCGTGCTGCGTCCTCCACCAGCACGTGCCAGGTAAGCCGTGGAGCCCGCTCTGTGCGTGTCCAGCCAGCCCGCCCCTGCGCTGTCCACAGGGAACACACGGTCTGGATGGGCTGCTGTGCAGCCTTGAGGTGACAAGAGCAGGTGACTCTCAGGGCACAGGGTTCCATGTATGAGGGAGCTTGCAGTTACTGCGCTTGCCTCCTAGTGAACTGCTTTACTTTTCAGCGGAAACAGCGTGACTGTGGTATAATTCATATTTAAAGTGTGTGACCCAGTGGTTTTTATTGCGCCCACTGCTGCGGCGCCACCCCCACAGTGGCTATTCGAGGGTCTTCATCACCTAAGGAGAGACCCTGGGGCCTTCAGCGCAGCCCCTCACCTCCCATTCCCTCAGGCCCTGGGAAGCCCCTGATGTATATTTTGTCCCTATAAATTTACCTATTCTAGACACTCCGTATCTTATCAATGGCATCATATAATAAATACATGGTCTTTTGTGAGAGAAAAAAAGAACAGGAGAAAATCTTTACAAATCACGTAGGATGTAAAGCATGAATTTCCACACAGTATAAAGAACACTTGCAACTCCACCACAAAATGACCAACAACCCCATTTAGAAATGGGCTAAGGGCTTGAACAGATACTTCCCTAAAGAAGGCACACCAGTGGTCGAGAAGCAGGTGGGACGGTGCTGAGCAGCACTGGTCGGCACGGAAAGGCAAACCAAAGCCACAGGGAGGCACCACGCCGCACCGGCAGGGCGGCCCTGGTGAAAAGCCGCAGCGCGAGCCGGCCAGGACGCAGCGAGGCAGCGGCCTCGTGCCTGACGGGGGTGCAGTGCGACGCGGCCGCTGTGGGAAACTGCTGGGCAGCCTCTAAGGAGGTGCACACAGGGGAACTACCCGGCAACCCGGCAACCGCATTCCTAGGTAGACACCCAAGGGAAACGGACACTAAGTCCGTACAGAAATTTGCACCAGAAAGACTGGGTGGCTCATGACACCGTGAAGATACGAGGTGACACCGTGAAGATACGAGGTGTCACCGAAGAGTATGCCTCACAATGGTTAAGTATATGTCATGCGTTTCACATCATTTTTTAAAAAAGCTAATACTTTCAAACTTAAAAAGCAAGGAATAAAAGTTGTCACTACGGAATTTTATCAGATAAGAACACTTTTCAGACAAACAGCAGCGGCCTTCAGCACAAGCAGACGGCATCTAGAACTCCTGGACTAATGGGAGGAATGACAATAATCTTACCTTCCCCTGTCTGGATAATCGCTCACAGGTAACCGACAGTGTGTGTGGATGTATTTACAAAAGGGCAGTGTGCAGGCGAGCAGGGGACAGGGACACGGCTAGGGAGGCAGAGCGCAAGGTTCTCACCTTCCTCTGGTAACTGCCACCAAAAGCTCGAAGTGGAATTTAAATTGCGGGACTAAAGAATGGTGTTCCAATCTCACGGTGTGAAGACGCCCAAAGAAAAGGTCTGCCCCACAGGGTTGCTGGGACGAAGCCCGAGGTCAGAGGCTGCGCGGACACAACCCTCTGGGCTCCTTCAGCCGCCCCCACCCCGGAAGGCACAGACAAGACTCCCTCAGGGAGCGGCAGAGCCCCCCACCTGCCTCACTGCAGGGTTGGTCTGGGGCACAGGAGGGCGGCGCCCCCATCGGGCTGAAGGGGGGCGCGCGACCACAGAACCCCCTTAGGACCGCTCCTGCTCTGCGCCTTCCCCCCAGAAATCACGCCAGGAGCGCTGGAGTCAACGGCTACGTGCGGTCACAGAGGACGCGCTGCAGTGACCGGAAGAGTGTCTGAGGCTGAGTAGAGTCTGTTCATTTTAACCAATACAGCTGAAGCGCCAGGAGTGTTTGTTAAGGGCAGGGATTAAGAGGTAGATTCAGGTCAACAGTGTAATTTAAGGCAATTACCGAACTTTTATTCATTTTCTTCACCTTAAAATGAAGCTAATGCATGAAAAAGCACCTGGCACACGGTAAAGATGCCGTGGAAGCGCTTCACCGTGAGGACTCTGATCACGCAGCGTGAACCCCCGCCCCAGGCCCACAGGCAGTTGGAACCCCGGTGCCAGCGTGTGTGGTTGCCCGTCTGTGCTCCTGTCATCTGGTGGTCTCACCTGTGAGGTTGCGAGGTCTTCCCACCGCCCAGCTTCCGACACAGCCTAAAGCTCAGCAAACGTCTGGGGAATCACCAGACACCGCCTTGGACAGAAAGGGGTCTGGCGCGCACGCGATGGGCAGATGAGCACACGGGGTCCTCCTGCCCCACAACCCCCCGCTCTAGAGAGCAGCGGGACTTACACTGGGGACAGCGGAGCCGGTCTTGCGCTCAGGAATGTCCGCCTTGTTGGGATTGCTGGCGTTCCCCAGCATGGGGCTGGCGGGCGCGATGCCCTTCCCGCCCGCCGTACTGCCACCCGGCCTCCGGGAGGGGGCGCCGTCTTCTTTGAGGTCGCCGTCTGCCGTGCTGGTCTGGCTCCTTTTGGGGTACGCCACAACTGCAGGGATAGCTGGTCCAGCTAAAATACAGAGGCCACTCTTCAGAAGCCAGAATATAGTTTCACATTTTATTCTGTGAAAGTGAACATATTTTATAAGATGGCCCAAGATTTTTATCTTAAAAAAAAAAAAAAAGTGAAATCCTCTAAGATGTTCCCCATTCATGCATAACGTTTGCTTGGTGTAATGAATTCAATTTGGAAATTTCATTTACTAGTCCCCAGCTTTCCACGTACATTTTAAAAAATGTTCACTACTGGGCTCTACACTTGCCCTTCAGAAACCTCTCCAGGAGCAGATGCTGCACACACCACTAGCCCCACTAACGTGATGCACACGTACCACCCAGAGTAAACGGCCTCACCCCGTACACCCGAGGACGGGGAGTTATTACGCTAATGCTCATCTTTCTCCTCAACACCATGAGATGCCTAATGACACTCTGAACTTTCAGTGTCACTACTGATTTGCTCTGAAACTTTTATTACCATATTTCTATTTAAAAAACACAAACTCTTGTAAGACTGAACCTTCTAAATGGGAACAGACACTGATACAATCCACCGACCCCCTTCGTTAGGGCCGCCCACTTTCCACGACCACATCTGCGCTCTTAGTTCCACACACGTCAGCCACCTGTGCAGAGCCACATGGGCCTCAAGGGTCTCGGGGACTCTGCTGTCCCAGGCACCTCTGGTCCACCCCATCTCTCCCCTAAATCCTGCGCCACTAACCTGGTCTCCACCTCTAATTCTGTTATTTCAAGAAATTATATGAATGGAATCAACCGTATGTGACCCTTTGAGATCTTTTCCCACTCAGCACAGCACCCTTGAGATTCACCCATGCCACTGGATCAACAGTTGGGTCCCTTTCACTGGTGAGCAATGTTCCACAGCATGGATGTTATCACACAGAAACCTGATTTTTTATGAGGTCAAATTTGTCATGTGTTTTCTTTCACAGGTTTCAGTGTTTGCAGCATAGTTAGAAAGGCCTTTTCTAGCCCAAGATAAAAAGCAAATTACCTCACATTTTCTTTTACTGTATCAGTGGTTTTATTTTTTTATATTCAGATCTTCCTTGCAATTGGAATCTACCCTTGTATAAGATGTGAGAAATGAATGCATTTTTTCCCAGTAACTACCAAACCCCCCAATACCCCAGTACCATTTATTGATTAATAAATTAGTGATTCTTTACCTTTTTAAAAAAAATGCCAAGCAAAGAACCCCTTGACCATCTGATGCAACCACCTTCCCCAGGAAGCTACTCACGCACACGCAGGGGCTGCACAAGCGGGTCCCTGGTGAAGAACCACAGACCGGACGAAGCTGTGGTGGTGCAGGGGCGGGCCTTGGGCACCCAGCCCGTTCATACCACTTAAAGGAACAGTGCCAGCAACATAGGCGAGTTTTTCCTTTGCTAACCACTACTTTCTTCCCCACAAAAAATAAAGAATGTGGAATTGGGCCACTGACTTCCTACATATGGACACGGATTTCTGGAAACATTCTTCGATGAACTTCTTCAGAACAGCACAGGGTCCACTAAGGCAGGCTGATGATGATGAAAGGGGAGTCCAAGAGGAAGCACGCGGGTCAGCGGACAGAGTCACAGGAGCGGGGACCAGAAGTCCGAAGTGCTGGGCTCTGTCCTAGGTGTTCCCACATCTAAGCATCCTTAAGGGGCTTGGTGAGCTCTCTTGGCCTACTTCCTTACTGACAGAATGGCATTTTGGTGAGTGTGTGACACCATGTTGAAAGCTCTTTTTCATTCTAAAATTTTCTGAGCTGGGAAAAAGAGGTATAACCAATCCAGATGGAATCCATATGCTTAGGAAAAATTTAATTTATTAAGAGAGAGACCAGATATATGAGAGAACTTCATTACCAACTTTCTTCCAGGATTTAGTAACAATTTCATTTACTAATGTATCCTCAGGTGAGGATACATTTATTGATTTTAGAGTGAGAAAAAGGGACAGAGGGAGGAAACATCAATGTGAGAGAGAGGCATTGATCAGTTGCCTCCCATATGTGCCCTGACCAGGAATTGAACCCACAACCTTTTGGTGTCCAGGACAATGCTCGAACCAACCAAGCCACACCAGCCAGGGTAGGAACAACTCCCTTCTAACTGGATGGTTTGGAGCAGCATGGAGGTATTTCGCTAACGGCCCTGCAGTCCAGAGGCCTTGAAAACCCCTCCTATTAGCAACTAACATGAATTACACGAGAGAGACAGGGACCCAGATGAGCGCTTGGTCTACAACTGCCACAAGCACAGGTCCTGGAGCCAGGCCAGGCACTGAGGTCTCAGCTCTACCCTGAACAGCAGACACACAGGCAGTTTACCGACAGAATCTGCACAATGTGCTGCTTCAGCTCAAACAACGTAGACAGGTGGTGTCTGCAGGAGGAGAAACTGGAACCGAGCAAAGCGTCATCACTTCCGGTATAAAGCCAAGGCTGTCCACACCTGGAATGCTCTGTGCAGTTCTAAGGGCCAGTTCTCAAGGTGAGAAAATGGAGGTGGACAATGTCCAGAGGAGGGAAGTGAACTGAACAAGAGGTAAATGGGTGTTCTGGGTGAGGATGCATTTTAAAAAGTTAGACCAAGCCAACACTGATTTGGTTCCTGAACCCCACAGCCCTGCGCTTAAATTAGACACACCAACAGCTCCAGTGTGGCTGAGAATGGCACAGGTCAAACCTTAAACCAATGAAGGAAAACCAGCTGCTGCACCATTGAACATGGTAGCCCTTTGTCCACGGACACGACTGTGTAAATTTAATTAAACAAAACTGAAAGATGTTTCCTCGGTTCAAGTGCTCAATAGCCACATGTCGCTAGTGGCTTACTCTCCCGCACATTAAAGACACGGTACATTTTCAGCACAGCAGGAAGTTCTACCAGACATCAGAGACGGGGAAGAGAATGAGCTGAGACCTAGAGACTGAAGCAGGGGTCACAGACCGGTGACTGGGAGAGTTCCAGCCGTGCCTCACACCCCTCGGAGGCCACGGAATGTACTGAGGGGCCGGGGCTCTGAGAGAGCCCTCTCAGCAGCCAGAGGACATGGAAGTCAAGCCCAGCCCGGCCCTGGGAGGCCCTGCGCCATGTGAGGAGGCCTCCTGGATAAGGGGAGATGCCCAGAGAACACTCTGGAACAGTTTCAACTTACCATGGTCACTGTACCGCCGCTGCTTCTGGCTTGAAGAGATACTTCGCTGCACCTTGTGGTGAGGCGACTGGCCAGTGCTGTTGTTGAGGTCACTGCTGGGCCTCACCTTCGCAAGGGAGAGATTGCTGCTGGAGCTGGAATCGCTAGCATCCAGCTGAGGGAAAATGAGAAAGAGCAACCACACTCTAACCCAAATGGTCTAGTAGGAAACAAAATTTCTCGGAACACACCAGCCCCTCACCAGCAGCTCCCTCCAAAGCAGCCGCAGCACCACGTACAGAGAGGACGGCCCCGTGGGCCCAGGCAGCAGAGCTGCTGCACCTGCTGGGGGGGTCTCATGGAAGGACAGACAGACATGGTCTCCTCAGCTTCCTGAAATAACTTAGAATGCTCTAGTCACGCCCTCTGATGCTCATTTTTAGCCTCTGAAGAGCTGCGGGTTAGCTTAAGAAAATCAAGTTTGTGACAGCATTACCATTAAAGGTTATTATCTTAACATACAGATAATAAGAGTGAGATTTCTTTTTTGTGGGTACACTAAAAAATGATTTACCAAATGTTACACATGTTTAAAAAATAAAACCTAAGACGCCAGTTTACATAAACTGGTAATTTACATGAAGGATATTTTAGGGTTTTTTTCTGATTACTCTTACCTCTGAAGATTTTCTCCCCAACAACAAATACGTAGCTGTGATTTCATCATATTTCATTTTACTAAGTGATTCTTGAATTTCTTCTTGGGAATATCCCATTCCCACCATGATATCTAGAAGAAGGGCATAATATAGTTTATGTGTTTTGTTGAGTAAGAGATCACTGTATTATAAAATAAAAAATTTTCCTCTATGTGCCCCAAAAGATCGCACATTTTCTAACACAAATAGGCAGTTGGCTTATTCGTGAGTTACTGAGTGCTACTAAAGGAAACTATAGATAAGTTCTTAAAGATAACAAAACAGCTAAGCTAATTCATGTAACTTATGTTTAACTTCCCATTATTTCCGTTTTAGGCATAAAAGTCAAAAGAGAAATATGTTCTTGTGTGTACACAAGGGTGTGGGCGCAGAGCAGTTACCTATTCTTTTCTGGTCTGAGATGTCTAGTTCTGGTTCAACAAACGGTTTGAGCTCATCCTCCTCATGCCCTGCGTTGATCCACCTGTCCTTCATGATTTGCTGAAAGGTGAACTGTTCATTAGTAGCAGAAAAGAAAATATTCCATTCCAATAATCACAATATTTAGGAAAACATTCAACATTTCACTGATTACAGCTCAAAGGGTAACTTTCAAAAAATGTTTTTAGCTTTGGCTGGTGGGGCTCAGGGGATTGAGGGCTGGCCTGCAAACCACGGGGTCACCAGCTTGATTTCCAGTCCCGGCACAGGCCTGGGCTGCGGGCCAGGGCCCCAGTAGGGGGCGCATGAGAGGCAACCACACATGGGTGTTTCTCTCCCTCCCTCTCCCTCTCCCTTCCCCCAGCAAAATAAATAAAATCTTAAAAAAAAAAAAAAAGTTTTTAACGCCTCAATTCCTGCTTTAAAAACCCTGGGACAGTTTTCAGTATGTCATACAAACCAAGCCAAGTTCTAAAAATACTTTCAAGAGTCTCCAAAATTGTCACTTATTTTCACTCATGCGATTACCTCCAGAGTGCCTCGCTTTATTGGGTTTAGCACCAGGAAACGTTTGAGAAGGTTTTCACAGTCTGTGGACATGTAGAAAGGGATTCTGTACTTCCCTCTCAACACTCTCTCTCTCAGTTCCTTTGGAGAGGTAGGGAGGAAAGAGAACCAGTGAGTCAACTTCGAGGTTAAAACAGAACCCCCATGACCCCTTCCTGACATGACACTGAACCGCTAACACTTGTCATTTTGTGAAGCCCCACCAGCTTTCTGTAGAACCTGGCGGCAGCCGCTTCTTGTACCTTCAGGTTCTGCCCGTCGAAGGGCAGCGACCCGCTGACCAACGTGTAGAGAATGACGCCCAGGCTCCACACGTCCACCTCCGGGCCGTCGTACTTCTTGCCCTGGAAGAGCTCCGGGGCTGCGTACGGAGGGCTGCCGCAGAACGTGTCCAGTTTGCTGCCCACAGTGAATTCGTTGCTAAAACCAAAGTCAGCTATTTTAATGTTCATGTCAGCATCTAACAACAGATTTTCAGCCTAGAGGGAAAACATCAAGACAAAAATGAAATTTAACCAAAACAGAATTAGAACTGTGACAGAATTAGGCATTTCATAAAAGCCTTTTGCAGTAACATAAAGTTAATACAACTTAGTAAAATGAGAAAACATTCCAGAAAAAATGAAGCTAAATCAGAATTTCTAATTTCTTAAACATTAACAACCATAAGATAGGAGGTACAGATTAATTCTAGCACTAATTTAAACAACAAATGCTCTATAATAAAAAAAAAAACCAAACTTTACAATAGCTTTTCCAATTAGGATCGTTCAAGAGGCTTTTAAAACGAGAACACTTGCTTCACGTGCACAGACACCTTCCGTAACAGACCGCGTGGCTGTGTGACAGTGATTACAGGGCGGGGAGACCCCTAACCTCACCCAAGGCGCGGGTCGCAGTGAGACCCGCTGGCTCGGCGAACATCGACCCTGTGGGGATCGCCTCTCAGGGCGCCTGGGTCTGTCATGGTAAACAAAGGTCTCTGCCCTCAAGAACCTCATGGTTTAGAAGGGGAGAAACAGAAAAATAAGCAGCTACACTCTTGGACATTAAGTGCTGAGAGAGGAGGTGTGGGGACCACGGGCTGGCTCTGGAAGGGGCAGGGTTCCCAGGGCGGCACAGTTGAAGACGCTGCCTGAAGGTTTAGTCGACAGCAGTGGGTGTGTTGATTAGAGATGAGAGCTATTTCAGGCAGGACAAACAGTCTGAAAACCTAGAAGATAAGGCAGAATGTTCTGGTCAAGAGACAAAGACAGCCCTGACTAGCTTGGCTTAGCTGAGCGCCATCCCGCAAACAGAAAGGCCGCAGCCGCAGGCCTGGACACCGGCCGGAGACGCGCACGGCAGGCAACGGATCGTTTCTCGCCCTCTCTTTCTCCCACCCATCCTTCCCCTCTCTCCAATAATAAATAAATAAAATCTCTCTTTTTTTAAAGATTTCATTTATTTATTATTCGAGAGAGGGAAAGGGAAGGAGAAAGAGAGGGAGAGAAACATCGGTGTGTGGCTGCCTCTTGCGCGTCCCCAACTGAGGACCTGGCCTGAAACCCAGGCATGTGCCCCAAGTGGGAATCAGACCAGCGACCCCTTGGTTCACAGGCCGGCGCTCAATCCACGGAGCCACACAAGCCAAGGCAAATAAATAAAATCTTTAAAACAAGCAAACAAACAAAGAAACAAAGACAGGGCCCTCGCCAGGTAGCTCAGATGGTTAGAGCTGTGTCCCAATAAGGCCAAGGTTGCAGGTTGGATCCCCAGTCAGGGCACATTAAGAATCAACCAATGAATGTGTAAGTAAGTGGAATGACAAATCAACGTCTCTCCCTCTTTAAAAATCAAGTAAACATAAACAAGGACAGTATGTGGCAGAGAGATGCAGAGAGAGAAGTGGCTGGGGATGATGCATGGTTGAATCACAAAGGGCCAGCAGAGCAGAGCAGAGTGACTGGTAGTCAGGAAGTGTGAGTGTTGAACCTGGGGGGGGGGGGGCGGGGGATGGGAAGCCACTGCAAAGTCTGTTCAAGAAGGTAAACAACAATCTTATTTGTAATTGTGTCTACAAAGACCACTCCAGTTGCCTTTGTGGGAAACACAGGGGAGGGAGAGGCAGCACAGGAAGCAAGGAAGGCCAGCAAGACACTGGGGTGCTCCCCCAGCCTGAGACTCTGGTGGTCAGAACCAGGACAGCAGGCACGGGCACAGCGAAGAAAGCAGCCAGGAGGCCTCTAAGGAACAGCAGCAAAAGCCCCGGGTGTTGAGGGGACTGAGAGCAAAGGAGACAGAGGCCCCTGGGCGAGAAACGAGTGTTCCGGGTCAGGCAGGAAGCCCTCCACGCTGTGAACCTGCGGAGCCCGAGGATGCTTCGGTGCGAGTGTCTTCTTGGGAGCTGGACCCCGGGTGAGCGCTCCAGCTCAGGGGTGCACCGGGGCCACAGGCTTGCAGGCAGCCACTGCAGCTACTGGAGCAGATGTGAGTGCAGCAAGGGGGTGCGGAGGAGAACAAGAGTCGATGACAATCACGCGAAGAGAGGGGAAGCGAGGACCAGTGAGGGGAGAATCGAGAGTGTTCAGACAAACAGGGCTGTGAGGGGGAGGCGAGAGCAGGGCAGGCCTGGAAGGGGAGTTGGTAAGAGATGGCAGAGACACGAGCGTCCTTTTGTAAATACTGCTGGAGACCTGGAGCTGGGTGGGGGCGGGCGGCGGGGGGCAGGGGCAGGGGCAGGGGCAGGCAGGGTCCAGAACACAGAGGTGCCCCACTGTCCTGTAACTGAGGACTGTTCTGAGAGGTGAAAGCTGGGCGCAGGTGCAGCTAAGTGAGAACTTGCTGGGAAACTGAGGCAATTTCTGCCTGGTGTTTGCCTTCTCTGTGAAACAGGAAACCTTACGCTAGGCCAAGAGCAAGGGCAGAGTGGAGGGCTGTGAAGGAGGCCTCCAAGAGCCACTGCCATTGACAGGAGAGAAACAGAAAAGGGGGCTGGATGGCACGGAGGACACCGTCTCTCCAGGTGAGAGCGTGCACGCTTGGAGACCCCTGTCCGTTTGCTGGTGTGATAGGTTTTCTCCAGAAACCAACTTCGAGCCACTTTAACTGTGATGTAAAATTTCTAATAAGCCCATTTTTATTTTTAATGCCCTTCACTGTAAGTGGACTAAAAGAGTCAACTACTATAGGACTTATTTTGTCACACATAAGAGCGCCATCCATCCAAGCCTCCGCTGCGTCACGGTTGCAGGAGAGCTGCGCGCGCACGGCACCCCAGGAAGGCGCCGGGCTCACCTTGAGGTCTCTGTGAACGATCCGCTTCTGGTGGCAGTACTGGACTGCAGACACTATCTGGACAGGAGAGACGCCACGTTAACAGTCATCACTGGTGCAGATCCGTAACTAAGATGAAAACATGTCACTGATGTTCACATGTGCTAAGTACTCAGCGAGCACTTGAATGTCTGTGTGGACCCCCTAACGTAATTTTCTTCAGCTTTGAACTTTTTAATTTGAAGTTCAGGAGTTGGGGGCAAGAAGAGATGGGTGCAGATGTCCTTCTTGATTTCTCTAGTTTAACTGGAAAGGCCATCTCTTCTGGGGTCCAATCCCTTAACATGCTGGTATTTCTGAGGATCTGGGTGACCTCAGCTGTCCTCTGGTCCAGGACCACGTGGTTCTGGGGAACCTTACCAGGCCCCTGTCATCAACTGCAAACCTAAGTGGCAGTTCTAGATGGGTCATGGACAGCCGTTCACCCAGGACGGTTCTCCTGTTAGCTACTTTCCTTCCCAGCAGTCTACCACACTCTCTTCCTTTTAACTGATGTGGGTTCAAGGACGGCTAAAGTTACTTCCCTTCTTGGAGGATCATTTTGCTCTTTCTTAAAGCAGAAGAGTACATTATGTCCGTGAACAACAAACCATGAAAATGACTACTGTTCTATCAATAAGGACCCTCTCACCCTTGGCAAATGGCAAGTTTTCAGGTGACTTTTCATTAGTCCTATGTTAACAGTGTGAAACAACTGTTTTGCTGAAATTTCACATTTACTAGTAATTCTTTCAAAAGTCTCCTTTTCTAATTATAAAAGTTTATAAGCTCATTATAGAAATTTTAGGAAATACAGAAAAGTTCCAGTATTACCACCAAACAGAGAAAACATCTGCTATTTTGGTATATTTGTTTTTAAACTTTTTTCTTTTTAAAAAAATATTTTATTTATTTTTAGAGAGAGGAAAGAAGAGAGAAAGAGAAACATCGATGTGCAATGGAAACTTCAATTGCTTGCCTCTCACAGGTCCCCATGTGGGGACCTGGCCTGCAACCCAGGCACGTGCCCTGACTGGGAACCTAACTGGAGACCTTTTGGTCCACAGGACGGTGCTCAGTCCACTGAGCCCCACCAGCCAGGGCTCTGGTCTTTTCTTTAGTACCATAAACACGTATGCCGTGTGTGTGTGGGGGGGTGAGGGGGGAGGAGGGAGAGAGGGGGAGAGAGAGAGAGAGAGAGAGGGAGAGAAAGCCGGGGTTATAAGGAAAATACCCCGTTTCTCCGGTCATTATCAGACTTTAAGTGGAGGCCAGACGCACCCGTCGTACCTGCACTAGACAAGGCGACTCAGGGGGCTGCTCTATCAGGTGAGGGTTTGGTTCGGAACAGGCGGCAAGGAGAAGCTGAGCTGAGTCAGGGTGGGGCGACGCCAAGTCGGGGCCTCACTCAGCAGATTCCAGCTTGGGATGAAGTGACCGTTCAGGGGACCAGACGGCCTGCAGCCGACAGGGCCCGCAGGCCCCAACGCCCGCGTGCGGGGGTTCTGGGCAGCTGGTACTCTAGAAACGCTGCTTCTGTTCTGTCAGCAGGAACACAGGGAAACTGAAATAGTTGTTTTCCCAAAACAAAGTAACAGGTTTACTGCCTAGGATACCGGTAACCTCACTTCTGCCTGATCCAATCTCCCCTCAAATTTTCCCCTCCTACTGACATTCCTCTTGTATGTTATTTTCAAATTCTGCCTTTGAATCAGATTTAACAATTTCCTACACTTTCTCAAGGAGATTAAAGAATTTTCTTCTTTTACCTCCAAGGAACTCAAAGCTAAAATAATGCTAGAGTAACACAAAAATACTCAATACATTATTGCTTTTTGCATTATGCTTTAAAGCTTAAAACAGTTACTTCTAAAAAAGGCCAAAAACCCAGGTGCCCTTCAGGTTAGAGTCCAACTGCAAGCTCAATTCATTTCTGGTCACACATGACAGGACAGAGGCAGCGGTACCACTAAGACAGGGCAGGAGAGAAGATGGGACCAGGAACTTAAGTTTCGTTCTTTGAAAGAACAAGAGCTCAGGCAAAAACAGTGTAAGGAGTCACTAGAACGAGAATGGTGAAAGAGTGGGAAAGGGAACACCCACCTGCCGATGAATATGGAAAGAAAGGCTAACTTTGGGCAGAAAACAGACCATGTGTAGTGTGCTGTGTGTGGTATACCTTCTGCTTTGTCATAGAGAAACCTTTTCTGTATCAGAATAATGACGACTTATGAACACTTGGAAAGCATGGCAATGAGGAACAGAGAAAAGCAGGAACACCACCACCATGCTTGATCCTTCCAGGTCTGAACAAGGCGTCTCAAGGAACCACTGTGGCAAGGAGAAAGGGTTGCAGGCACTGGTGAGTCACTCATCGTCAAAGCACAGGAAGTACCCTTCCTGAACGTGCCGAGCAAGAGCAGAGAGCACTTTCTGGACACTTCTGACAATCCACCAGGGAGACACGGCCAGCCATGACAGACGTGCTAAGGGCCAGGTCAGCCCCGAGGCAGTGCGGCGTAACGGGAACACCTTGAGGAGGGGCTGGTGTCTAAAACCACGAAGCTGGCCATCTGGATGAGGACCCTGCCTGGACAACGGTGTGCGTAAGACACCCTGGTGGGCTGGAAGAACCGAGTCCGGCCACTCAGCGCTACAGCGCAGCGCTGCCACGGCTCGTGCTCGGCGCCCTGCCAGACGCCTGCTGCCACTGCGGCCCCTGGCTTCAGGCTGACCCCCGGCTCTCCACTCGCAGACACTGCCAGTGACCAGGACAGCATACCAGACACTCGCTCTGCTTGTTTCTATTGCGTAAGCTCTTCCTATCTGTGTGTGACCTGGGTGTGACTCTACTGGCTTATTGGGGAGGTCTCCCCTAAAAAACCCGGCAGATGCGACACGTGTGTAAGTGACTCATTTCAGGGATGTTCCCTTGCTCACTACACTGGGGAATTTCCCCAAAATTTAGGTTAGTAAATGCCTAAGTCCTCTGACAAGCCAGGTCCCACCAGGGGGATGGGCAAAGATGGCAGAAAAGAGTCGGGTGTGTAAGTGCCGACATCCTCTGCGGGGCAGATCCTGGCGCAAAGCTGCTGGCCATCGCCAGCCTTCCCCTCGGCCAGTAAAGCCACAGTCCGTCCTGCCTGCAAGTCAGATACATTCACCTGAGTGGGGAGTAATTTCAGTTTTATGAGGCAAAAAAAAATCGTAATTTTTAGGTCATCAATTTATAAAAATTAAAGAGTACAGCCATGCAAAGGGCCAGACTGGTTTTATAATAAAGAGCAATTGGAGCTTCCTTCCATATGCCACAGAAGAAAATAAAAGAACTGAAAAGAACTTTGTAATTCATCAAGAGTAACTTCCTCTTTTTATAGCTAGAAAAACTGGGGATCAGAGAGGTTAAGTGATAGCCAACACTTACTTTCAACTTTGATATTTAATAGGCTTTAATTCCAAGTACCATAAGTATTTTTTAAACTTTTAAAATAAAATTTAAGGAACAGCAAAGTTAAGAAACTTGTAAGTAAGTCCTTAACTATAAACTCTAGACTAAGCAAACCAAGAGAGGCAAATGTTAAGAGAAATCATGAAAATCAGCTAGAGCTGCCTCTCCAGCTACTGTCTATACTTCTACATTTACAACCTTGTATGTGAATAAAATAAAAATTTTAAAGTTCTGGCAGAAATGAAGCTATATTGCCACTTAAATAAAAAACCTGTCACTGTGGGAGCACGGAGTCGATTCAAAAGCAAGCAGGCGCCTGCCCCTGCCCGCCCTTCCAATCAGGCTGCACACGCTGGCCCACAGGCCCACCCTGGCCTGCCACTTGTGTCGGCGGAGAAGCTCTGTGGGCACAATCGTGTGCATGCACCATTGACCCACGGCCTAGAGCTGTGCCTGTGCTGCAGTGTCAGAGCTGGACTGCTGCCACAGAGACTGCATGGCCCGCAAAGCCCAAAATATTCACTATGTGGTCCCTTACAGAAAGACCTTGCTGATTCCTAGTTGAAAAATAGCCCAATATAACAATTAAAAATTTGAGTTTCAGAGTCATAGCACCCAAGCCTGAATAAATGGCAGGTATGCTACTTGCCAGGCAACAAATTTTGGGTAAATTACTTAATCTGCTAGTGCCTCAGTTTCCTGATTTTTAGCAAATGGACATAATGATCCTTAACTCCCAAGGCTGCTGCAAGGTTTATATTAATGTAGGTACAGCACCCATTCCAGTGTCTGCAAGTAATGATCAATCAATAAATTGCATTGTTATCAATAAAGACAGGAGAGATATGTCACCTTTACGCTTATAGTCTGCGTCTCTTTAAAGAACAGCATGAAGGCAGAGCAAGGAGGCTATGTTGTTTAACAGAGTAAGTTCTGTCTGGCTGTGGCGAACGTAAGACAAGGCTAATAATGAACTCAGGCATTGTAACACTCCTCCTGCTAAACACTTGGAAATGGTTATGAAAGGACCTAGTTTTTTTGAGACTCAACTGTCAAAAACTAAGGTTAACATTGAGACTAGAATCACAATTACAAAGACAGAAACAGAACTCAGGCAAGCTCCACTACAGTGTTTTGGGAACAAAATGCACTTAAGTTTTTGTTGAACTGAATGGCCAAACCCTGCTCCATCCAATAGGCCCTATAACCATTTATATGGGAAAACACTTGTTTGCTTCAGGGTCTAAGTTAGATAACTTTATCAAATAAATAATCTGAAGGTACGTAAATTCATACCTGTCTAAATTTAGCTCTTGCTTCTTTTTCCTTCATTCTTCCATGTGCAACCAAATAGTCAAATACTTCACCTATAATCGAGAGAAATAAAAGTAAGTAGAAGTCCTACTTGAGTTTTAATGTCCCATAAATTGAGGTCTCATTTTTAGCAATTCCTTACTTTTTATTTTTAAATATAGGTATGAAGATAAACAGAGGTGTGTGGAATTCATACTACGTTAGCCTTAAGTTTAACTGGAGCAAAGTTCATCAACAGAATCTTGAAGCTAGAGAAAAGCCTTGAAATTAAATCATCATGTTGAAATTATAGAACTTTCATTTTAAAAAAAGATTATGTTGTAATATAAACCTAGCACTGAAACTTGAGAAAGTTAAAATGGTTAAGTGATCCGTGTCTGAAGAGGATGTCTTCACCGCAGGGTCGCAACAAAGCAGCATTTCCTGAACATGCTCATTCACCCCACAAACATGTCCTGAGCACTTGCTGGCTGCCAGGCCCTGCCCAGGCTCTGGGGAAACAGAGCTGTGAGCAGAGCAAGTCCCTGTCCTGGGGCGTTTACGTCCTAGCAGGGGAGACAGGCAGCAGACAGACAAGAGAATACACAGCATGTGAGATGAAAGAAGTACTACGGAGGAAAAACGGGGACAGGAGCAGGCGGCGTGCCTGCGTGTGCCAGCACGTGGCGGACCGCTGCGAGCACACAGCGAGGGCGGTGCTGGGTGGGCACGAAGAGGGGTGGGAAGGCTGAGGGCCTGAAGGGTCCAGTGGGCTTTGGTAAGGGCCTGGGCACAGCTCTAAGCGGGAGCAGGGGAGACTACGAAGGGACTGACCTCTCTCAGGGTCACTCTGGCTCCTGCAGGGAAGAGAGGGTTAGGGTGGGCAAGGGACAGGATGAGAGCGCCGGGGCGGGAGCGGGACGCGGCCGTGGCGGCGAGCAGGGGGCTCAGGGCACCGCGCGGCAGTAAAGCCGAGAGCGCGCCGGCGGATGCCGAGGCGGTGACCGCGGGGCTCACCCCGTGAGGTACGGGAGACAGCGTTCAGGACATGTGTCGGCACTGCCAACTGTTCGCTGAGTTGCGATAAAGAAACAAGGCCTCTGAAAGTCACAGAAAGCAGTCCTCATTTACCAAATGAGGTAGCAAACGTGTTTGGGAAAGAATCCCATCTACTTCATACAAACAAAGTGCACCGTCATCAGCTTAGTGACAAGATTCACCTAAAATATTTTAAAAGTTTTAAAAAAATTTTTATTTATTTTTAGAGAGAGGGCCAGTGGGGAGAAAGAGAGGGAGAGAAATATCATACACACACCAACCAGGGGACTGGCCTACAACCCAGGCATGTACCTGGACTGGGAATCAAACCGGTGACCTGTCACTCTGCAGGACGACACCCAACCAATTGAGACACTCCAGTCAGGGCTCACCTAAAATATTTTAATACCTTAAAACAGCTGGTTCAGCCCTGGCTGGGTGGTTTCAATTAACTGGACTGCCGTCCCATATACCTATAGGTTGTGGGTTAGATACCCGGGCAGGTCAGGGAGTGTACAGGAGGCAACCGATCCCTCCCTCTCCCCCCCGCATCAATAAACACATTATCAGGTGAGGATTAAAAAACAACAACAACTGGTTCAGAACATAACTATTTTTGAAGGAAAAGTCATTCTGAATTGTACTTAATATCACTGACTTTTAAACTTTTAGCCCTAACTCTGAATACATTTTTAAATAATGGAGAATATTTTTCAAGTTATTTGATTGTATAATGATCTTTTTGGGGTTTTTTTCCTTACCCAAGGACACGCTCATTGATTTTAGAGATAGGGAGGAAGGGAGAAAGTGAGAGAAGGAGAGGAACATCAATCGGTTGCCTCTCATATGTGCCCCAACGGGGGACTGAACCTGCAACCTAGGCATGTGCCCTGACCTGGAATTGAACTTGCAACCTTTCAGCTTATGGGATGACACTCCAAACCAACTGAGCCACACTGGCCAGGGCATGATTGCATACTGGCTTTTAAAAGGCATTACATATTGTTCATTTACACCAAACAATTCATTTAACTATGATGCCTTATGAATTTAAGTGTCAGCTCGTAAAATGTCAGCATTTTATAAGTGAATGACCTTTCTATTTGCAGAATAATATACAATGTTGAAACAAGTAAAGGTGAAAACTAAAGATATATGCATATCAAATGGAAATCAGTTTTGACTTAAAAAAATGAGGAAACCCAGTAGTTGTTGCAGCAAGCCTGTCCCTTCTGCCCCCACAACCTTCCCCGCTCCTGCACCAGAGAGAGACCCTCGTACGAGGCCAGTCATCTCACAGTCTCCTCTGCTCCCACAAAGACCAAGTCTGCCAAGATAATTTTAAAACCTTTTTGTACACGTAAATACAATAGAAACCTCTTAAGAGGTTTATGAACCATAAAGTCATACTCACAATTACTAAGTTATCAATTAGGAATTCAACTCAGATCTCGTTTTGCCTTATTAAAAATGTATTAGCACTCAGATTAAGCAGCTAAACTTAAAGCCTCTAAAGGCTCCCTGTCGGAGAAACAGCAGCAAGCAGCGGCCCTCTCCGCCCAGCCAGGGGCCCAGCCGTTCACAGCGGGGCCCTGGAGAGGGCGGCACGGAAAGCCCTCGGGCGCAGGTTCAGGCCCTGCCACCAGCCGTGGAGCTGCTGGCAGAGAACACCTTTCAAGGCTTTAGTTTCATCTGCAAAAATCAGGATGATTTCTAAGATTCCTTCTGATTCTATAATTCCGTGATTCTATCAAACGGAAAAATATCAGGCTGGGGAGGAGTCGGCAGTAAATTTAGTGACTTTTGTTGTTCAAAACGGCAAACACAAACAACCAAGGAGAGTCTTGGAGACTGACTGTGCTGTGCTGAGGTGATCAGAACAAACAGCCTAAGCCAGCAGGACTTCCAGCCAAGATGGGGGCATAGGTAGATACACCAAATTTACCTCCTCACACAACCAAAAGAACAACAAATTAAAAACAAAAAACAACCAGAACTGCCAGAAAATTAAACTGTAAGAAGTCCGACAACTGAAGAGTCAAAGAAGAAACATTCATCCAAACTGGTAGGAGGGGCCAGAAGACACTTGGCAAGGCGGCGGCTGGCATACCGGGCAGGCGGTCCCACGTCTGTGTGGGGATAAACCAAGAGGAACAAATGGGGAGTAAGACAGATCATGCACCCCAGGGGTCCAGCACCTGAAAAGAGATCCTCAAAACCTCTGGCTGTATAAACCTGTGGAGGTTGCAGTGGCAGGAGAAACTCCCAGCTTCACAGAGTCTGAGAGACCCATGGGGTCCCAGAATGTGCACAAACCCACCCACCCGGGGATCAGAAAGGCCCAATTTGCTTCTGGGTAGCGCGGAGAGTGACTGAAAGGCCACTGAGAGCAAGCAAGCGGCACTGTTCCCTCTCTGACCCCGCCCCGACACATAGCCTCACAACTGAGCAACCTGGGTTGCCACGCCCTGGCGAACACCCAAGGCTCCGCCCCTTCTAACATAACAGGCGCATCAGGATAAATATGGCCCAAAATTAAAGAACAGATCAAAGCTTCAGGAAAAAAATACAACTAAACGATGAAGAGAGAGACAACCTATCAGATGCAGAGTTCAAAACACCGTTAATCAGGATGCTCACAGAAATGGTTGTGTATGGTCACAAAACAGAGGGAAAAGTGAAAAGCTATGCAAAGTGAAATAAAGAAAAATATACAGGGAACCAACAGTAAAGGGAAGGGAACCAAAATAAAGAGAATGAAATCCGGGATTCAAATCATCAATTTGGAGAAGGAATAAACAAACATTCAACCAGAACAGAATGAGAAAACAAGAATTCAAAATAATGAAGAGAGGCTTAGGAACCTCCGGGACAACTTGAAATGTTCCAACATCCAAATCATAGGGGAGCCAGAAGGAGAAGAGGAAGAGGAGAAATTGAAAACTTATTTGAAAAAAATAATGAAGGAGAACTTCCCCAATCTGGCAAAGGAAATGGACTTCCAGGAGATGAAAGAAGTTGGATCCAAGGAGGCACACACCAAGGCACATCACAATGACATTACCCAAGATTAAAGATAAGGAGAGAACCTTAAAAGCAGCAAGAGAAAAGGAGACAGTTACCTACAAAGGAGTTCCCATGAGACTATCAGCTGATTTACCAAGAGAAATCTTAAAGGCAAGAAGGGGCTGGAAAGAAATATTCAAAGTCATGAAAGCCAAGGACCTACATCCAAGGTTACTCTACCCAGCGAAGCCATCATTTAGAATGGAAGGGCAGATACAGTGCTTCCCAGATAAAGTCAAGTTAAAGGAGTTCATCATCACCAGTGCTTATTATATGAAATGTTAAAGGGACTTACCTAAAAAAAAGATCAAAACTATAAAGAGTAAAATGCCAACAAACTCACAACTATGAACAACTGAACTTAAAAACAAAAACTAAGCAAACAACTAGAACAGGAACAGAATCACAAAAATGGAGATCAGAGGGGAGGGGAAGGGTGGAGAATGAGGGAACAGTACAGGGAAGAGGAATAAATAGTAGGTACAAAATAGACAGAGGGAGGTTAAGAATGGCATAAGAAATGGAGAAGCCAAAGGACTTATATGTACGACCCATGGACATGAACTGGGGTTGGGGGGGATGCTGGAGGGAGCATGGGTGCAGGGCAGAGGAGAATAAAGGGGGGGGGGAAACGAGACAACTGTAACAGCATAATCAATAAAATACACTTTAAAAAAAAAAAAAAAAGAACAGCCGAAGCCAATAAATCACCACCAGGGGTCCACACTTTTACAATGCTCTTTAAAAGAGAGCTGCGTTTGTGAGTCCCTGAGAAAGTCAGGGACATGTCACTACCTAGGTCGCACTGCCTCCGAGAGGCACTGGCTGGACTGACCCCTCCCCTCTTTCCCAAAGCCCACCCTCCTTCTACTAAAGCTGTTGCTGCCCTGACTGGTTTGGCTCAGTAGACTGAGCGTCGTCCTGCAAAGTGAAAGGTTAACAGTTCAATTCCAGTCAGGGCACATGCCTGGGTTGTGGGCCGGGTACCCCCCAGTTGGGGGTATGCAAAAGACAACCGACTGATGTATCTCTCACACCTCAATGTTTCTCTCTCTTTCTCCCTCCCTCCCTCTAAGAATAAAGAAAGAAAATCTTTAAGGAAAACAAAATGCTTCTCAGATATTTTTGTATTACCCTTTATATGAGCAATCTCTACAACCCTGGTACATAAAATAGATGGAAAAAGAAAGACATGACCAAATATCAAAATCAGGAGAGACTATGTGGTCTCAGAAGGCTGGGCTCCAGGCCTGGCCAAGTGACCAGAGTGAGAAGTCCCAGCCTCCATTTCTCAAGGGTAAAAGCCCAGCCACATCACGAGTCATTGTGAATGTCAAGGAGAGATCAGGTAAGAGAAGGCACTTGTGCACTGCAAAGGTTACACAAATGAAAGGCAATGAACATCACTCGGTTAGATGAGCAGCAAGTACAGAGCTCCACATAGATTTCTGGTTCTGCAATTAACTCCCTGCTGCTGCTGCTGCTGCTGCTGCTGCTGCTGCTGCTGCTGCTGCTGCTGCTGCTATGCAATTGTGAAAATTCCAACTAAATTTTCCAACCACACATTTAAAATAGAAATCATACAACTAACAACGAATTAGGAGAATGAATAAGTGATATCAGAGGCATGCCTACTAGAACTTACTCTTGCTCCCAACAGGCTTACAGTTTTTTATTTAATGGTAAATTCACTACAATGAGGCTGTGATTCAACTTTGTGACTTTAGGTTTTATAACCTGGATTAAAATGCTAATGATTAAAAAAAAACTCTAACCAAAACAACTGAAGCTACGGAATCAGAGTATGTTCCCAGTAGTTTATAATTTCATAAATTCAGTTCAATTCTTATTTGTTGAGAATCTGCCAGACACTGTGCTACAGGTAGGAAACACACAAAGATATGCAACAAAGCTTCTGACCTCCACAGACCAACTCATACATGGTCCAAAAACTACAAGCCTACCCCAACATGTCAACCCTCCACTGAAAATCTTCATAAAAGACAATGGTCATATACCAGGTCTGTTCAGAAAAAAGTCCAGGCACGGTTAATATAACAAGAACAGTTTGCACAACATCGATGTAACCTGGCAGCCAAGGGGAGGGAACTGGAATGCACATACATGAACGATGACTTCACTGTACTAGTCAGTGGGGGGCGGTAGATGCCGTTCAGTGAACATGTGTGCTACGTGACTGTTGCATTCAAAAATGACTGAGCGAGTAGCGCAACGAATCTGCATCAAATTTTGTGTTAAGTTTGAACATTTCCTCAGCAGAAACTATTCAGATGATTCAGAAGGCTTTCCAGGACAATGCAATGAGTACAGCGCAAATAAAAGTGTGGCACAAATACTTCAAAGATCGTCAAGAATCTGTTGAACATGATCCATGTTCTGGAAGGCCAGCAACAAGCTGAACACTTGAGAATGTTGACCGTGCACGGGCTGCAATCAATAAAGACTGGTGATCAACAGCGCGAGAACGACGAGCATAAGCTGATTTGGGAATTCCAAACACTACTGTGCCTGAGGTTTTGACGCAGGACCTTGGCAGGAAACGTGTGATGGCAAAATTCGTTCCGTGGCTTCTGCTACCAGAGCAGAGGAACACCATGCTGCAGTCGCTAATGGCTTGATGCAAATGGATAGCAACCAAGTGGGTTTTCTGAAAGGGGTCATAACTGGAGATGAGCTGTGGGTCTACACCTCATAATATCCACAAAGAAAGGCCAGTTCATCCCAATGGAAGTCACCTGGGTCTTCACGCCCAAAGGGGCAGCAAAGTCGCAGCAAGAACAAGACCATGGGAACCATGTTTTTCTGATTGGGAAGGTGTTGTGCATCAAGAGTCCGCTCGCCCCACCAGGCCAAACAATTAGTAAGAAGTACTACCTCAATGTTCTTTGGCGATTGAGAAGAAATACAACGAAAAAGGCCACAGCTGTGGGCAACTGGTGACTGGAAGCTTCATCACAGCACACCCGCTCATGCATCAGGTCTCATGCAGTTTTTTTGTGAAACATCAAATCACTCAGGGGCCTCAGCCCCCCTACAGCAAGATTTGGAGCCCTGCGACTTCTGGTTTTTCCCAAAACTAAAATCACCTTTAAAAGGGAAGCGGTTTCAGACCATCAATGATAGTCAGGAAAGTATGACAGCTGCTGGTGATTCTAACAAACGATTCTGCAGTGCTTTAAACAGTGGGAGGTGCTGGGAGAACTGTGTGAGGTCCCAAGGTGCCTACTTTGAAGGGAACTGAGGCATCATTGTCCTGTGTACAATGTTTTTCATATCTTGTATCTTTTTTAATAAATGTCTCTATTGTTCATAGAGCACAGCTGGATACTTTCTGGACATACCTTGTATATTCATTTCAGAAAAAGGTCTACATCTCTATAACCTTGGAGGCAAGTAATACTAGTCCTTAATCTTTAAGGAAAATATAGTCATATGCACTAGAACCGCCATTTCTGGCCTTGGGAAAAATGGACCCCAGTAACATTAAAATCTGACAGAAACAATCTAACATGCAACACATGATTATTTCAGAAAGGCTAATGTAGAGTTACATTTAAAACCCAAGTACTTGGAACAAACAAAATGTGACACACACACACACACAAACACAGACCCCCGCCATACATACAATAGTGGAATATTACACAGACTTAAAAAAGGAAGAAAGCCCTGCCATATGCTACAACATGGATGAACCTTCAAGATATTATTATGCTAAGTGACACAGGCAGTCAAAAGCACAAGTCCTGCATGATCCTTCTTGCACGCGGTCCCTAGAGCAGGGGAAGCAGTAGAGAGAGAAAGCAGAAGGGTGGCTGCCGGGGGGCGGGGGGGCACAGGCCATGTGTCCCGGGGCAGAGCTGCAGGTCTTCAAGATGGAGAGAGTTCTGTGGATACACGGTGGTGACTGTACGCAACAACGTATATGACTTAACACCACTGAGCTGTACGTTTAAAATGGTTAAAATGTTAACTTATGTTATGAATATTTTACCACAGTAAAAAAATCCAAGTATTTATATACTGTCAATTAAAAATGGTAATAGTGAAACAATAGCAACCCACAGAACCACTGACAGTCAGCTTTTCTGAGTCTCATCCTAGTGTATTATGACTGGGTATTAAAGAAACTTTAACACCCACCCATGGGCAGTGTGGTTGCGTACTCTTCTAAAAGGAAAGAAAGAAAAAAACACAAACTTCTTACCTCCACTTGCATACTCCATGATAAGGTAGAGTGTTTTGTCAGTTTCGATGACTTCAAATAACTTCACTGGTCAAGGAAAAAGGATACAGGAGAAAAGGTAACAAATGTTTGTACGTATATACCATGTACACATAAACTGTAACTACACAAAGTAACTTTTTCTGTTTAATATTTTAATAGCTGGCCCTCCAAAAATTGCTTTTAGGAAAGTTATCAGATATTACAAGAACAGAAAAGAGCTTGTAAAGCATGGAATTCCATAAAAATTATTATTTCGGGGTTCTGGAACCATGTTAGCATGCACTCAGCATCTAGTGAAATGCGTCCAGCCCCATCCCTCTCCCACGTCTGGCCGTGCGGCTCTGTGGGCCAGCTGCCCTCCCAGCACCTCTTCCCTTGCACCTTAGGAAAAGGGTTCCTATTTCGCAAACTGCAGGGACTGCTCTGACCTACTCTACTCTTGCGAGTCTGTTCACTTGTCGTTCTGGCTTTGAGGTTATATATAATTTCACTTGAGACTTCTGTTGCTTGGGAAACGTCACAGTTCTCCAGAAACAAGGTTCTTTTGTTACCATTCTGAAGCCAGAGATGGAAAGAAGTAGAAGGGATTGTACTATAATTAATTGAAAAGAATTATTTTCAATGGGTCAGTGTAACTCTGCTGTACCATGCCCTGTTACAGACAGAAATAATATTCCTATTACTGCTAATTCATAAAACCATAACCAAAATTTCTAAAGCTATCAAACCACTATTTTGCATTCTACTTTATTTTGGTAACACATACTTTAAATTTACCAAACGGGGGAAATGCTAGTCATCTTTTATATTTTGGGCTATTTTTCTGATGCTTTAACATAAAGAGTATTGGACCGAATAAAGTGCCTAATGCAGAATTTAATGTCTGTTGAACTAATGAATAAAACTATCATATTTCTAAGATGATATGTTCAGGTTGTCAAGAAAAAAATCACTAAAAGAAATTTAAGACATATATGCCAATAAACCATCAACATATAAATAAACTCTCCTGGCAAAACTATTTTAATCCAATCAGAATTTAAATTTTTAGACATTTACATTTATCATCAAAGATATGTCATTCAGTAATAAGTAGAAAGAATGCCAATCAGGGCATAACTTAAGTAATTAAATGATGAAATAAGTATGTTTGAGTTAGCTACTCTAGGCAACAGTGATAAAGGGTTTTTGGGTGAAAAGTTAGAATTTGAAATCCAGAATTGGCTAGCTAGCCCCAAGGTTAACATAAAAAGTAAAGAAAGGTTTTCTTCCCATTTTTATATTCCTTGTTATTTTTCTTTTCCACAAACATATTTTATTGATTTTAAGATGAATATATTTTCACATTTTAACTAATATCACTGATAACGGGATGATGACTTGGTAGCACTGTTTTCTTCTTAGTAGTTTGTAAAATAATGTCTTTTAAATAATGGTGGCTTAGATTGGATGAAACAGCTTTTTCTCTCCTGTGGCTCCATTCTCTTCTTGTGCCTCGGGAATTATAAGATAACCTTAATATCAAACGTTACCCCTCTCATTTGCTAGAAGGGATTTTGATTATAAACTAATAGAACTGGCTGTCCTAAAAGCCACGTCAGTTTTGAAGTAATATTTTTAGATTTTAGGAGCTATCACTGTGTAAAGAAGCAGTTATGTTATTTTTAAAAAGCTCCATAATGTTATGTGAGATCCAAAGTTTTCACTGAGGTATCTATACAACAGGGCCAGGACTAGTCAATGTGCATACTTTCACTGTGGCCGCACAATTATGGCGAGGGCAGGCCATGACCCTTCCGTAGCTTCTAGCCCACCTCGCCCTCGTCCAGCAGAGCTGTGCAGAGAGGACACATAACACGAATCTGTGCCTTATAAAGCAATGTGTATCAAAATCCCCGTAGATAACAAGTATCCTATATCTTTTTAAATGATTCAATGTGCAAGTAAATATTTCCTTAGAAACATAGCTACAGCAAAAGGAGTTATAGCTTTGACAATCTTAACTCTGATTTAATAGAATTCCCTTCTCTCTAGCTATAAATTAAATATACTTTCCAATATGTAAAAATATTAGAATATTACAATCTAATTATAGATGTTCCTACTACATTAAAGCTTTAAATTCAAGTGTTTAATACCTAAGTTTTAACCCATCTTTAGTTAATTTCAAAAACTTAATACAAATGATGAACAATCTGGATATACATTTTATTAAATGTGTACCTACTGTCCTGGAACACAAGTTCAGCCTTATGACATACTTTCAAGAATGCATTTAGACCCAAAAATATTTAAGAAAGCAAAAAGTACCTATGTTTGGATGATTTAAAATCTTCATTATTCTTACTTCTCTGAAGAGCTAAAAAACAAACACACAATCCCCCCGACACAGGTTATTATACATTATATTCCACGTTTGCAATATAAGCTTAAATTTTTGTTTAGAGAACTGATTCAATGATAATGATCAGCAGTCCACACCAAAGACTAGTATGAAGTCCAGTGCAACTGTGGAGTAGCTTTATAACCCAATACCACAGGCTTTGATTCTACCTTGCTGAGGCGGCAGAGGTCCCAGAGAACAATAACACAGTCTGAATTCTGTTTTGTCCCCTTGAACGCGTAAGATCAGATTCAGATAAGAACAGCCTGTGACTAAACTTAGTCTGACTCAGTATGAGCCCTGGGGTTCTAATTCTGTAAATCAAAACCTGTATAGTCCCAATAAACTACATCCTGAGTGTGTGAGATTTAATGCCAACTAGTTCCATGAGAAGATTCTGATAAAAACGCTACAGGAAATGCTCACTGGAGGGAGGTAGTTTAGCGTGGAGGCTGGCAGAGACGGACACCAGTGGCCCTAACCAGCGGTGCCGGCCACGGGACTTGCTCTGGCCAATGCGAAGCGAGCAGCAGCTGGGTAAGTCGCATGCGCAGCAGGGCTCGCTTTCCCGCACGACGCCGCGGAAACGGGAGGACGGCTCTCCGAGGAGGAAAGCACCGCGCAGAGAAAGAGACCCGCCGTCCTGACTGAGCGCTGCCCCTATCATTCGCCACCTGGGTGCTGCCGTGCAAGCGAGCCCGGGGAGGCAGGGAGAAAGCAGAGCCGCGCCGCCGTCACACAGAACGAGGAAAACGCGGAGCTGCTGCTGCGTGAACACGCGCTGTGAGTTCAGAGGCGGCTCACAGCCTCCTGGCCCAAGCTCACGGGAGAGGATCTCAGAACACAACGGAAACTTAGGGGCCATCTCATCCAACCCTCTTGCAAACAAGTGGAAATGAGAAAGAGAGAACCGGACCGTCCCCAGCGCTAGCCGCCCGCAGGGGTCTGGCCAGAACCAGGTCTCCCACCTGCGCACTGCAGCTGGGCGAAAGGGAAGCCGCGAGACGGCGCCAGGCGCCCGCGCCCGCGCCCCGGCCTCGCGGCCGGTCCAGAGGAGCGCCGGCAGCGCAGCTAACGCGGCGAGCCTGCACGCGGAGCTCAACGGTACCGACCGGAAGCGCCCGGAGCAGGCGTCCGGCCCGCACAGCTGCTCCGCCGCAAAGGCAGGGGCGCCGGCGCGGCCGCTGCGCTCGCTCTCGCCGGTCAGGCCCCGGGAAGGGAAGACCACGCCCCGACACGGCGGGCCTGCGCTCTCCCGGCGCTCCCGCCGCGCTAACTCAGGATCCTCTTTTCCACCCGTCACAGGTGGGTCTGTACCGACCACGCGAACCTCCCCGTTGTTTCCACAGCCGGATGCCACACCGACACAGCGGAGGACACGGCACGCCGAGGGCGGCCTCACCGCCGCCACAGGCCTCTCGCGCCTCCGTTCCTCTCGGCGCCAGCACACGCCCACCAAGCCCGTCCCTTCGCTGGCGCCGCTCCTCCGCCTCGCCCTCCCGGGCTCAGGCAGGCTCTCCGCAAACCTGGCCCAAGTCGGCCGCCTCTGCTGCACAGCGGCCTCCCCTAGGACGTTCTCCAGGGCGGGCCGTTCTTCTCCATGCACCTGTTTACTGTCACCCGCCATCCACAGGGAGCGCAGCGGAGGCCCAGCCGGGCACACAACAGGGACAACCCCGAGAAGCGCCGTGCGGGCCGCCCCCCGGCCTTCTAACGGCCACACTGCTCCTCGCCGGGCTGTCACCGTTCTGATGGCAGGAGAGCAGGTCAAGAGGAGGCAAATCGTTCTTCCAGGTCCCACTAGCAGCACAGCCCTGCAACAGAGGAAGGAAACCGAAGAGCGGAAAGACGATGGGCTGTAGCAGGAGTTTAAGGGGAGGGAGTCCCGCCTTAGGGGACACCAGGGAGGCGTTTGGACTTGATGCAGGACCTAAAAGAGGACGCCCACAGCTGAGCACGGGCTGCGCATGCTCTGCTGACGGGAGCAGCGGTGTGGAGGTGTGACCAACGAGCTCTTATGAAAGGCCAGCGTGGGCCCCGGGACACCCGCACCAGGATCACGCGGCTTCTGGTGCAAACTGCAGGTTCCCTGGCCCGCCTGTCACTACATCTGAAAGGGGCCTTGAGATCTTACTCTTTTTCAACAAAGTAAGGGGTGGTGGTTTTTAAGTACGTCCACAAGTTCCTTGGCAACCCTCCCCTCCAAGGGAAGAACCTACTCCCCCGGCCCCGAGCGCAGGGGTGCTCGGTGACTCGCTGCTACAGAACGGAGTAGGTCAGGAGGCACGGTGGGCAGCAGGGGCACTTAAGAGACGGACCTCACCAACGAGAGGGTCTGTGGCTTCCTCCCTGCTCTCACAGGCCCCTCGCTTGTCTCAGGAGGACATTAAGCTCCTCAAGGGATGGGCCCTCAAGGGATGGCAAGGAGGCCTCAGGCCCACAGCAGGGGAGCAACTGCAATCTCTTGACAGCAGACCAGTGCAAGGGCCCACTTGGAAGCGACCCACCCGCCCCAACCAAACCTTCAGGTGCCTGCAGCTGCGGCCCTTACCCCAGAGCACCCGAGTTGAACCAAGCAGCTACGTCACTCCCAAACACGACTCAGAAACTGCAAGATAATACAGAGTTTTGTTTAACTTGCTAAGTTTGAGTAATTT
Organism: Pteronotus mesoamericanus; assembly: GCF_021234165.1. Lineage (NCBI taxonomy): Eukaryota > Metazoa > Chordata > Mammalia > Chiroptera > Mormoopidae > Pteronotus > Pteronotus mesoamericanus. Next base: position 2,541,286 of record NW_026555082.1, on the reverse strand, counting down.
GTTAGAGAGCAGTAGATAACTAATATACTACAGACAACACACAGAAGTTTGAGAATCCCTGAGTTACAGCAGAAGTCCCACCAAGGGACGAGCTGTGGAAACACACAGGGAGGATGTTGGGAGGAGGTGTACAGGCTTTGCTGTGCAGCCAGAGAGAGCTGCCGGGCGCTCCCTAGTGAGGCAGAGGCCAGGTATCACCAAAATAACCAGCAGAACCAGGCATCGGATAGAAACAAGTTAATGAACTACACCGCGTCAGTTAATGGAGGAGGAGCAAGAAGCAAGAAGCTAACCATTGTCAGGTGCCTGCTGTGTCTGAAGCACAGAGCCAGACGCTTCACATCCATGATCGTGCCTAACTTACTTTTCCCAACTGTCAGGTGACTGATCTTCAGCCCCAGGAAAGGGGGACTGAGAGTTAAGGAACTTGTGCAAGGGCTCCCCCAAGCCAGGACTCTGAGCTGCCTGACTCCACTGTCCACGTGCCTCCCAGGATTCCGCTCAGACACCTCTGACGTTTACAAGTAGATTAACTAAGAGATTACAAACTGCTAAAAACAGAAAACTCCAGAGGAACAGGTGGGCTGGCACAGGACTTTTAAAAAAGTCAACAATTTGCATATAAGAGATAAAAATGCCAGAGATTTCATATATTCAGATCAATGGTGAACCTGATGGCTTAGGACAGTTCAACTTGGACGGAAATAATTTACTGAAAAGAAAACATGAACTTTAAAAGTCCCTACTACCAGGACTGTAAAAACAGTTTTAAGTTTTGTTATTATAAAAGAACAGTTAAGACAGAGTCACCTATTTCTACTATCTCAATTCAACTTATTTTTCTATATCCCCTTTCAATCTCATGCAGATGCTAGATGTAAGAAATAAAATGAGTAACAGAAATGCATGAAGCAACAACCCGCACCCTCCACACCCCACCACACCCGCCTGTGCTCTGGGAACTGGTGCACAGGAGCAGGAGAAACACCTTGGGAGAGAAAAGGTCAGGATCCTGGTGACCAGGATACCAAGGACACCAGCACTACCACACCACAAAGCAAGCAAGTGCCCCAACAGCCAGGGCTGGGGAGGTACAGGAGCCCTCCCTGGCAGAAGACAATTTTATGAAACAATATAAAAGAGAACTGAGCATACGACAGAGGGCATGGGGAGGGGCGGTGAGGGAGTTACGGCCATAAAAGGGTGACCGATCAATAAATGGCCACGATGAAGTCCTTCTGCAAGGGCTCCCCCAAGCCAGGGGCTGTCAGAGCCAGGACTCTGAGCTGCCTGACTCCACTGGCCACGTGCCTCCCAGGATTCCGCTCAGACAGCTTCGACACCGACTCGGACTCCCTCCTCCAGACACGGAGGTATGAGACAGAAGGGACAGGCCGGCAAGTGGAGAGCCTGCGTGACAGGAGTGACTGCCTGTGTGTGGGCGACACTGGAAGGGCATCCATGACCACCCTTGTCTTTAACAGGGAAGAGCAGCATTGTAAACCCTAGACTAATAAGCAAAGAGCAGCAGCCTTGCACGAAGAGGAGGGGACACAGTCAAGAAACATTCGGGGGAAGGAAGATGGGGGCCAAGTCGCGGCTGACACCCCCGCCTGCGGAGCTGGGGCAGGGCAGTCAAGTGAGGACAGCGAGAGCACAGCTTGTATTTGGTATTTGGGCCTGAAGCTCACGACAGGAATCTGGGCGAGAGATTACCAGTACAGAGATGGCCTCCTCGGAAGGAAGCGGCCCGGCCTAACTGCAGAGAAGGAAAGAAGGATGCCACCACGGGACAGAGGAGAGTCCACAGTGCAGACTCAGAACAGGCAGGGCGGGAGTGACGTCCAGCCCCTGGAGTCCTGCAGACCGACCGGGGGGCTCCAGCCTGTTTCTAAACAGCCCCAGAGACCCGGCGCATCCCTGGGTGCTTCCTGAAGAAGAGGGGGGCCGCGCCTGCCTCCCCTCATCACTGCACGGAAACCTGTCCCTTTGTCTTGTTCACCACACAGATCACAGCACCTCTGCTGAAATGGAAGAACAAATCCAAGTCCCTCCCAGACAAACCAAGGAAGGGAGGCTGGCAAAAGCCCAGGGTTCATGGAGGAAAAACTGTCGAGAAAAGGCACTGGTATAAGAAAAGAAAAATCATGTGTCTTCGCTTCTCTACACACAGCAATCCCTCTGGAGGGAGCAAGAGGAGCTGACACCGCTGACTGTCCCAGTGGCAGGGCCTGGGCGGCTGGGAGCCAGGGTAGATGAGGGCTCCCTCCTGGACTTCCTATTGTCCTTCAGAATCTGAATTACGTACTTGCACTGCCTAGCTCCCTTCCCCAAGTAATCTGAATTTTAAGAAAAAGAGTTGAGAATAAACAAAGGGGTTTTTTGATTAAAAGAGGAATTCCTAAAAAAGAAAAAGCAGCTGAAAGTCACCGTATTTTGGTCACTCAGCAAGAAACAAGGTTACTGTTCCTTCGCATCATATGAGCCAAGGCTGCCGGTGGGTGAAAGGCAAGCAAGACTCCCAGGGCACAGGTTTCAAGCCAAGCCAAATACGAGAACCAGTGCAATAAGGCAAATGTAAGGCAGGGAAGAGATTGTAATCACTTTCAGAACCACCTTAACATGCAAGAACAGAGTAGGAAAGCTGACAAATCACAGGGGAATAGAGTAACCAACAGTATCACTCAAGACCACTTATTGAACATGACCCAGGGAGCTCCGCCTGCAGTCGTGCGGGACAGGGTATGTGTAGATGGGCTGCAATGTGTTTAACCAGAATTTTACTGACACCGTGCAGGTTACTGCAAAAGTTTTGCTGTTACAACGTCGCAGTGATCGCCCCTGTACACACACCCCTGCGACTGTACCGGCAGGGCAGGTGCCTAGAAATGAATTTGGGGGTGGGGGCGCCAAGGGCATACATGCTTTTAAAACTTTTGTTAGTGCTATACTACTCTTTAAAATATAAGTTACACTGTTGTCAAAATTTTGAGATTTTCCATTTCTCTGTGCTTTTGTCAACACTATGTACTATCAGTTTTTTACAGATCTGGTATCTTTTAGGGTGGTGAACATTTTTACTTGAATATTGATCATCTGTTCCATTAACTACCTAGTGTATCTTCTGATAATTTCTGCTAGGTTATACACTCCTGTTTCTTATCAATTTACAAGACACTTTTATAAACACTTGATTCTTGAGTGTGGGGCTTAGGGGCACTGAGCCCCTGCAGAATCAGAAACCCACATGGGACTCTTAGCTCCTCCAAAACTTAGTTGTCCCACAGTGTCTGTGGGGGACTGGTTCCAGGACCCCCATGAATACCAAAATCCACAGGTGCTCAAGTCCCCTATATAAAATGGTACAGATCAATGCACAGTCAGCCCTTGGCATCTGCAGACAGAAGAGAGTACAGGTATTTGTCGAAAAAAATACCGCATACAAGTGGACCTGCGCAGTTCAAACCTGTACTGTTCAAGGGTCAACTGCAGGAGAAAACAGGACCTTTGTCACCATAGCTGGTGTGACTCAGTGAACTGAGTGCTGGGCCTGCAAACCAAAGGGTCGGCCGTTCGATTCCCAGTCAGGGCACAGGCCTGGGTGGCAGGCCAGGTCCCCAGCAGGGGGGGTGTGAGATGCAACCACGCGCTGATGTTTCTCTCCTCTTTCTCCCTCCCTTCACCTCTCTAAAAATAAATAAATAAAATCTTTTTAAAAAAATTAAAAAAAACAAACAACAAAAACCTCTGTCTGCCATGGCAGACGACGATGAGTACTAATCCAAAGTCACTGGGCCCTCCTTTCTCTGCTGCCTTTGCAGGAGCAACACGTTCAACTTCTTTCACTATTTCATCTACTGTTTACCTACATATTTCTAAAAAGCCTGAATATACTGCTTTCTTGATTTTCCACTCTAGATTTCTCTTGTGGCTTCCTACTTTTGATTTAGTTTTTCTAAGCCCTTCCAAACACACATTTATGCTTCCCCTTCCAGTCCTCTTTATGAGGTTGCATTGCATTTTGGCTAAATATTGGTTTTCAGTTTTTATTTATGAAAGTAGTACATATGCACGGCTTTAAGAGTCAGACTATTTAATGTCTCTCTACCCTCAATCCCTGTTCACAAGGGCGAGCACTTTCAGGACTGGCATTTCCTACCTTCCTCCTAAACGACACACTGGTGAGGCTCCGCGATGGCTGTTTAACCCTGCCCCTGCGTGACCTGTTTTGGTGACATGGGCAATGACAAATTTGGCTCTCACATCCTGTCCTCCAATCTACGTCCCTTGCCTCCTTCCTCCTAATAAGTTACCATAATGTTTGTCTAAATTACTCATTTACATCAAATATTACTTCTAGCCACGCTAGAAATGTATTCCCATTCACTTCATTTATTTTTAAATGGTTTTTGCTTCATCCAGGTACACCGCTCAGTTGGTGAGAATGTCGTAGTGATACACCACGGTTGCAGGTTTGATGCCCCCGCGGTCAGGGCACAAACAAGAATCAACCAATGAATGCATCAATGAGTGGAAGAACAAATGCATGTTTTTCTTGCTCTCTCCCCCTACCCTGTCTCTAAAAAAATAAATTAAAAATATTTTAAGCTACTTTTAAATGTTCTTTTATTTCCTTGGAGATAATAACTGCCTCAGTTATTTTGTGCAGTTAACTTTACTATGTACCTGTCACTTTACTAATTCACCCTAAACTTTGTGACAGAAGTGTAAACCTCCTCTCAAATACTTTCAAATTAAGTTAACTTTGTCCCCCTGTATCAACAGACACTCATATTCCGGAGGCCTTGGTCCTATCCTCAAGGCCCACTGTGCTGGATTTTCTGTTCTCGATTCCTTGCTTGTCTCCTCTTTGGGATTCTCTCTTGTGGTAGTGAAACCTATCCCGCCGGCAGCTCCTGAGCAAGGAGCTGCTGCTGGACTCAGGATGTTTTGAGTCTACCTTCACATTCGATTGGCAGTTTGGCTGGGTCAAGAATTCTAGGTTAGAATTATTTTCTTTCAGAAAATACCCCCCCACTTTAATGATATAACTGACATATAATAATGTGTAAGTTTCACACTTACAATGTGCTAATTTGATACACTTATAGTAAAATATTTACCACAATAAGGTTAATTAACACATCCTTCACCTTACAAATTACCATTCTGTTACTGTCGTGGCGAGAACACTCGCGGTCTGCTCTCACAGCGATCTTCAGTCACAGCACAGACCTGTTACCTACCAGCCCCATGCTCCGTGCCTTAGGTCCCCAGAACTCAGCCAGCTTCTGCCTGTACCCTTTAACCGCCATTTGCCCATTTTCCCAACCCCACAATCCGCCTGGCAACCACTCTAGTTTTATGAGCTCAGTTTATTAAGGTTCTACATTTACATAAATGATATGTAGTATTGTTTTCTTTGATTTAACTTAGAATAATGCCCTCAAGTCCATCCATGTTGTGGCAAATAGCAGGGTTTGCTTTTTTATGGCCGAATAATATTCCAGTGGGGGGGGTAATTTTTTTCAGGGTAAATATTATTTATTTCCCTTTGATGCTTTTCTTTTTTCTTCCTTCCTTTCCTTTTTTTTTTTTTAACCTAATTTGTTGGAGTAACACTGGTTAATAAAATTTTATAGGTTTCAGGTGGTGTACAATTCTGTAATACCTCACCTGTATATTGTATTGTGTGTTCACCACCCCAAGTCAAGTCTCCTTCCAAAACCATTTACTCCCCTTTACCCTCTTCTACCTGCCCCCACCCAGCAATTTCTGATTTCTGCATATGGATCCACAGTATGCTCTAAGTTTAACATATTTAAAATATTTGGTTCTTTAGTAACTTTTTAAAATAGCACAATGAATCACTGCTACAATTAGAAATAAATTCTAGAGCTGGCCGATGTGGCTCAGTGGACTGAGCACCGGCCTGCGAACCAAAGGGTTGACAGTTCGATTCCCAGTCAGGGCACAAGCCTGGGTTGCAGGCCAGGTCGCTGGTTGGGGACGCATGAGATGCAACCACACATCGATGTTTCTCTCCCTCTCTTTCTCCCCCTTTCCCCTCTCTCTAAAAATAAGTAAAATCTAAAAAATTCTCAGTTTATTCTAAATATCAAACTCATTAATTCCTGCCAAAAAGAAAATAAGTCTAGCAATAAATTTAAAAGTTTCCCATAAAGCAGCAGCAACACTGAGGCTGGATCTTCTTCCATTTCTACTACTGCTTTTGAGATCTCGCAATAAAGAAATATGCTTCCATTTTTAGTCTCCATACGTTAAGTAGGCAGAATCAAGAAGGGCCTGTATCTGCTTTCACTTCCCACACTCCGTGTCTGTCAGCTGACCAGGCTCACCACGCAGGTGTGAGCGCAGAGGCTGGACTGCCAGTGACAGGGAGGACTCAACTGGCCCACCCCTTTTGTGAGCGGCCTGGAGGGTTAGCCTGTTCCAAGCCAACGTGAAAAGAGGAAAGCATTACGGAAAGAAAAGATGAAGGGCTGTTCCATGGGAACAACCTGCACTTCACCTGAGGGGGACAGGGAAGGGAAGCAGTGAAGACCCCGGGCCTGGCGTCACGCCCAGGAGGGCCCGAGAGCGAGGCACAGCCCGCCGTGGCGGCAGCCTGAGACACCGGGCACGGGGGAGGTAGGCCTCAGGGAGGCAAAGAAGTGACACACTCCGAGGGAACCACAGAAAGTCGAGGAGCTGTTCTCCCCTGGGCTGTGCACTGGGGGTCCCTCAGCCTCACCCCAGAGCCATCAACCCAGGACCGCTGGGGGTGGGGGGGTACATTTTGAAGAAACCATGTGTTTTTGTTTTTTAAGCTCCACAGAGGATTCTAATGCACAGCAAGGGTAGAAAATGACTGGTTTAAGGAGGCTGAAGCGAAAGTGCCCCAAATAACCTAGGGTGGTAGCAGTAATTTCATCCTAGACCACATGAAAAGCATGAGCTGGTCCTCTCTGCCTTCAAATTACACATTCCCTGATCTGCCCCATGACTAAGATCCCCTGAGATGCCAGGAACGCCCGCTACCATTGCAGAGCCCTAAGCATTAACAGTGGCTCCAAAACAAACCCCGGCTTAAAAAAGAAAAAAAGACCGAGTAGAATTTCATCACAAAGAACCCTGATAAAAGGGGAATCTAGAGTCAATCGTGCTCCAATTACCACTCAGCAACCTACTGAATATTTATCATAGACATCAATTTGATGTTTAGTCTTCTTCTTTAGTAATTTTGATCAAAGCTTTTTAAAATACAAGGATTTCCCTTTCTCTTTTACTGAAAGTCTGGACTTCAGAATGGCGCTTGAACCTCACTCAAAAAATGCCTTAGCACTGGGCCAGCAGGATCAGCTGTGGGGTGGGTTCTCCACTGATGGGCCTTGTTGGATATTCTAACTAGATGAATTCGTCCTCATTCAATTTACAAAGCACTGAACTAGAAGTGACAGCTAACACAAAAGAACCCCAACAGTCTGGAATCACGGAAGAAAATCAGTAGTTCCTTAGCAGGAATCAAATAAATTCAAGAAAAAAATAAATGACGATTAGCATGGAATGAACTACGCCTATGTTGAGGGCAACTCCTGTGGTTGGACCACGAGGCTGAGTGTCCACTCAGGAGATGGAACCAAGAGACCCAAAATACACCGACTATGTTTGGAGTCATAGATTTAAACTCTGTAGTTCCATATGACAGAATAAAGAACAGTGCTGTAGAAGTTTCTAGAAGACAGGTACTAAAGCAAAGGAAAAGGAAAAAGTTAATACCTAGAGCATCTGACACTGGAACAAGATGGCACAGGAAGGAGCAGCCTTCATACTTACATATGTTTAAAGCTGGCTAACAAACCAGTTACCACAAATATGCATTTTTAAAAATCAATTATTTCATTACATGTTACAAATTTCTTGTCTTTAAGTGGTTCCAATATAAGACAGACATTATGATATAAATTGATGGTGTCACAGTATGGTGACAATTACATTTCTGCCATTGAGTAGACTGAGTAACAAAATATCAGCAACAGGAACCCAGGGGAAGGTTAGGGAATCACCGAAGAGTTTACCACACAGACGGCTGTTCCAGGAAAGGGCCGACCTCCAGCTCACATTTGCGCCGTCGGGCTCTGAGCCACCGTCTCTGAGTCCCCAGGTCGATGCTACAGGGAGCGCTGCAGAGGTCTTTCCATTCTTTATCACTTGGCGAAAAATACTTAGACCCTTCAAGGCAGAAGTAAAATTCACAGCAACCGCGTGGGTTCACTGAGAGTCTGCCACCCCATGCGGCTCTTCCTCTGGCTGCGATCCGTGTAGCCTTCATGGTCCTTTGCGATAAATCAGTAATCAAGTGAGTGCATAGGTTTTCTTGAGTCCTGTGAGCTGAGAAGGGGGTCATTGGAACCCATGCCTTGTAGCTGCTTGGTCAGAAGCACAGACATCTGAAGCAGGGGCTGGTGTGGAGGGACTGAGCCCCTTGTCTGCGGAATCTAATTCTATCTGCGGGTAAACTGTGTCAGAATTCAGCTGGATGTTCGGACACCCTGCTGGTGTCAGAAAACTGCCTGCTGGTGTGGGGAAGCTCCCCCACACACGCTGGCACTGGGTCTGTGGACCCTTTTCAGATGTCGATTCCATGAAAGCAAGAACTTCATTTGTTCAAGGTTGTATCCACAGTGCAATGTTGTAAACACAGGCATGTAACAGGTGTTTAATAAGAAGTATTTGTTAAATGGATGAATGAATAAATAAACAACCTGCATAAAAACATGGCTTATGCAATTTTTGGAAGGAGTGGCGGGGTACAAGGTCTGCTTCTGTTAAGTACTTGAAATAGTTCTCCAAACTTGAAACTATTAGCCACTTTCTTCACAGCTACTACAAAGGAAAGCCTCAGGTTAGTTCCCATCCAAGTTTTTATAAATCCTGAATGAGGGAGACTTAACTAAGTCCCTAAGGTCGCATAATGGAAGAAGAGAGCCCATATTTCAGAGTGAGACCAGTATTTGTATTTTCGCCCCATCACTTACTGGCTAAGAAGGTGGCCTACATCCCCCTCTCAGTCTGTCTCCTCCCTGGAGAACCAACATGGTAAGAATACTCAGGTAACAGGGAAAAAAGAAGAAACCTACCAGACCAGCTACCATGAGAAAATGCACCATCCACATGTGTAAGAGCGTGGGAAGCACAGGCTCTAGTTCAATGGCAGCGAACTCCTACGTGCTAACAGACACTGCTCAGCACCACCGCTCTACCATCCGAACCGTGGCAAACATGTTTCATTTAGGACTCAGCAATGCTTGACTTACTGCTAACCATACCCACTAGAGAATGACTGCCCAAGTGTCCGTCACTCATCAGCGAGGCAACTTTGGACAGGTTAGTTTATCTTCCAAGCATCTATTCCCTGAATAATAGAACTTTACAATCTCATGAAATTGAAAAGATTAAATGCCAACTAAGAATAAATTTTGTTCCCCCAAAATTCACGTGTTGAAGCCCAAACATACGAGGCGATAGTACTGGGAGATGGGACATTTGGGAACCGAGAAGGTTAAAATGAGGCCATGAGGGCAGGTCCTCACAATGGGCTCGGGGCCCTTCTAAGCAGAAACGCCAGAGTGCGCTTGCATGTTCCGCGCTGCGCAGCCGCAGCCCCAGACACAGGGAGGGGCAGCAGCAGGCAGAGCTCTCGCCAGAACCGACTGCACTGGCGCCCTGGCCTGGAACTGCTCAGCCTCTGCAGCTCTGCAAAACAAGCCCCTGTGGTTTCAGCCAGCCAGTCCACGGCATTTGTTATAGCAGCGCGAACAAACTAATACAATGAGTGAGTTTGAGTCATACACCTAACACAGTGCACAGCAGGTAACGAATACTCAGACATGAGCTACAACAGTCTGTAGCAATGAAGTCCCACAAAAGAGACCTAGCCAGAACCTACCATTCAATTCTTAAGCTCTACTTATTTCCTATGAGGGAAAAGTTGTAAATAAACAAAAACATCTCCTCCCCCCCAAAACCAAGCAAACAAAAACCTAATTGCCGGCAGGATGCACAATAACGGCAAACATCCCAATCTCACCATGTACCACGTTCTATTCTCACCGCTCCCAAGGGGCTCTGAATGTTAACTAATTTTATCTAATTCTCTCTACTGTCCTATGAGGTACTGTTGTTATTCTCATCTTACAAATAAAAAAACTAAGATCTGAGGAGGGTAAGTGACTTGTCAGAGCGAGGCTAGGCTGACGCCTGGCTTTGTATCCACGTGGCCTGGCTTCACCATATTCTGACCACTGCTTACACCTCCTCTTCTCTTTACGTTAATGGTCTACTTTAAGACTGAAGGGAATGTTAATAACTTTAGTTGGATTACACTATGGTATAGGCACGTGTTAATAAAGTCTAGTATTTTTTTAAAAGGTAAACCACGTTTTTAAAAAACGAGTCATGACTTACTTCTTAAAGACAAACTCAGATTTAATAAAACAAGACACAGCAAGATTACCTGGGTCTCTTTAGCTTTGAGCTAAAGCTAAAAATGACTTCATAAAACCAGGAAGACTAACATTATCATTCATGCTGTTTTCAAAACCGTCACAGTTATACTACATTACAGAGTTCTTTAAGGGCTGACTGAAAAAACATTGACGAACAGAAAATTTACAATGGAGAAAAATACAGGGTCTGGCAGAAGTAACACCGGCTTGAGTGTGGTTGGTAGGGTAATAAATAATATGAATGTAATAATTTATAGTTTTAATTTGAACATTTCACCTAAAATGTCATAGGGTGTGCTTAAGTGTGATATTGTTATGTTACAGAATTACATGCTTATGATTTTGTAATAAAAAGGGGCATTATTTAAATGTGCTAGACCCCATGTATCTTACCAGAACCTCACATTTATTAAATCAATGTGTAAGCCTAAATATTGTCAACACTTTGCAACTGACACAGTTTTAGCACCAGTGCTCGAACACCGCCTGAATAAGCCAGTCCACATTTTTGGGTAGTGGTGGAGTATAAAACAATAACATATTGTTGATGGCAGAATGTTCCTGAAAGTAACTGTTGGCTTCTAAAACAGTGCTCCAAGCTCCAGGATTTAACATTACAATACAAAGAGAGCATGTTCCATGCCCTCGCTGGTGTGGGGCTCAGTGGATTGAGCAACAGTTTGATAACCAAAAGGTCATTGGTTTGGTTCCCAGTGAGGGCACAGGCCTGGGTTGTGGGCCAGGCCTCCAGCTGGGGGCGTGTGAGAGGGAACCGATCTGTGTTCTCTCCCTCTCTTTCTCCTTCCCTTCCCCTCTCTCTGAATAAATAAACCAAATCTTTTAAAAAACAACAACAAAAAAACATGCTTCTATTTTGTAAGAAAAGAATACAAACTTATATACCCCATTTAAAACAATGCCCTATAAACGGAAAATGTTACACTTAAAAAGTTGTTTAACTTGAACAGGTCTGGCTGTCGAGTCAGTCTTCTGTGGCTGGCTCATACTTGAACTACATGATGAAAAACCTCCAAGTGTCACCTATCAGATTAAATGCCAAAATCTACATACAAATTACTGATACAAATCTGCAGCCCTGGCTGGTGCGGCTCACTGGATTAAGCTCTGGCCTGTGAACCAGAGCGTTGCTGGTTCAATTCCCAGTCAGGGCACATGCCTGGGTTGCAGGCCAGGTCCCCAGTAGGGAGCGTGTGAGACGCAACCACAAATTGATGTTTCTCTCCCTCTCTTCCTCCCTCCGTCCCCCTTTCTAAAAGTAAATAAAATCTTGGAAAAAAAACAAACCACAAATCTGCATAATCACACTATCAGGCAATCAGACAACCTACCATGTACTAAACTGATAATGATATGACCAACAGTAATTGTTAATAATAATAAAATAGAACAGCAATTAAAATCTGTGGCCAGCCCTACTGTAGCTCACTGGGTAAGAGCGCTGTCCTGATATGCCAAGGTTGTGGGTTTAGGGCCCAGTCAGGGCAACGAATGAAAGCATAACTAAGTGAGACAACCAGTCAACGTCTGTCTGTCTGCCTGTCTCTCTCTCAAAATAAATAAATAAATAAAAATTTAAAAAATAGCCTCTGGTCAAAAGTAATGCGGGGGAGGGGGAAAGCAATCAAGAAAGATGGAAAAATTACCCAGCTCAGAAAAATATGATGATAAAGTTCTTCCTAGAAATGGCTAGAATTCCAGTTACCTGCAAGGACACTTGAACAGTGGAAGATTTGTAACATCATTCGAATACTGAACTTGAATCCTCAGTAAACTTCTTTATAACCTAATTTTAGTTCTGAATACTAAATTTTAGTAACCCCTAACCCATCTATTAGTACCAAGGCCTGAGCTATATAAAGAAATGGAATGTAAGGACATGATGAATACAATTTCACCTTCAGAACAGAGGCCTGGAACGCTTGGGTCTATCCCAGGGCCACGCTGAGAACCCTGCTGAAGGCCTGCTGTGCCTTTCCAAACCACTTGTTCAAGTCTCATTTCTGGTGCAAGGTAAAGTCTACCTCCCTTCCCGCCTCACACTAAATTCTCATGGCATAACTGGGAAATAACCATTGGGAATACATTAGGAATGTATACAAGGCATTCCACTTACAGTATCCTATACATGCAGTGCTTTGCAGCTTACAAAGCTTTTATAATATACATTACTTTATTAATAATCCACTCTGAGAAGATGCAATTACAGTAGAACCTCGGTTCTCGAACTTAACTCGTTTCAGAAAACAGTTCAAGAAGTGATTTGTTCGAAAGCTGAATCTCTGCTTGTGGCCAAGAGACACGCGACTGATCACACTGGTTATCAGCAAAAGGGCTGTGTGTTAGAGCAGCAGTCCCCAAACTTTTTGGCACCAGGGACTAGTTCTGTGGAACCCAATTTTTCCACAGGTGGCTGGGGAGGGTGAGGGAGAGGAAGATTTGCTAGATTGCCCACCGCTCGCCTCCTGCTGTGTAGCCCATTCTTCAAAGGGCACAGACCAGTACTGGTCCGTGACCCAGAGGTTGAGGACGCCAGGGGTAGAGAATCGAGACCCGAAGCTTTGTCAGACAACTGATACATTTTTTTTCCCGAGAACAACCTGGCCAAGAACCAAACTGTTCAATATCCTAGGTTTGACTATATCTCCATTTTTAAGATGAGAAAGAAACCTGAGGTGAGGGAGTTAAGGGACCAGCTGAAGGTGAAGTTAGACATCTGGCTAAGTATCACAGGATTAAAATTCAGGTCTTCCGGCCTAGTGCAGTGTCTCTATAACCCCCACCTCCTATAGGCCAAGTCTAGAAATCGAATGGAGTATATTAAAAGGCTTTGCAAAACTAAAAATACTAGAAGGATCTTATTATAAAGATCATTAATCATCTGCAGATGCACCAGTGAAATGCCCACACCCAGGCATTAGCAATTAAATCTCTCCTGCAGGCCAGTCATCGGAGCTTTGTAGAAGCTCAGATGATTCTTACGCACATGGAGGGGTCGAGACCTCCTGAGTGACATAAGGTGATACAAAGGACAACAGTGCATCTCAAATGTGTTTTTTTTCCCACTATCGCTGTTTTCATTTCTATGAATTAATGAGCACTCCTTAATGCAACCTAGTGACAATTTATAAAGCCAAAACGCTGCCCTTAAAGCCATACATTAAAGTTTCTCTTCCTCCCTTCTCCTCTCTCTAATAAATAAATTTTAGAGAGAGGGGAAGGGAGGAAGAAAGAAAGGGAGGGAAACATCAGTGTGAGGTTGCCTCTCGCGCATCGCCCACTGGGGACCCGGCCCGCAACCCACGCATGTGCTCTGACTGGGAATCGAACCTAAGACCTTCCAATTCGCAGACCAGTGCTCAATCTACTGAGCCACACCAGCCAGCCTTTTCTGTCTTATTTTTTTAAACTCTATCCTAATCATTATTTAGAACATTCTATTTAAAATCCAGCTTTTGGTTTGCTATTAAGAACATTAAAAAGAGCCCTGGCTGATATGGCTCAGTGGATTGAGTGCCAGCCTATGAACCAAAGAACATTAAAAAGCATTATATTCAACTGAAGGAAGAAAATCCAACAATAATATCATTACATAACACTACATTTAAGTTGCATGCTTTTGAGGAATATAAAGCTTCACTGTACTAAACATAATAAATAAAAACAACAGTAGCGGTATTTAAGAGGCAAATTATATGACAATTAGCACAGAAAATCATTTAAGAAATACTGGATACTTAACCAATCTTACCTTTTGTAGACTTGTTGGATTCAACTGAGTTTTGTCAATTATTTTTATTGCAACCTACAAAAAAATAAATTAATAAAAATTTATGGATTTTAAGAATTTGGAAATTAAAAACTGGTCACAATTTTGTGAATGCCCAGATATGTAGCATTGTTAAAAAGCAAGTAAACCTCAAAACCTGAAACCCAACTTGTTAAAAATAGTGCTTTATATTTTATAAATATGTATTTTATCATTGAAAACAGGGGCTTTGTGCAAGTAAGTGTAGTATTATAACGTTGTATATGACGATACCTATAGACACAGGGAAATAATATCTCCTACAAACCAAAAAATAAGAAGATATTAAACAATGAAAACACTTCTAAAAACATGGCAATGCAGCAAATCAATCTATTAACTATTTACTGACCCTTTAACTGTATCTGAGTCTGAGGCACAAGGGCAGGAACCATGGTTTTGATGGGTTTACACAGCCTGGGATGCTTCCCAGAGTGTCTTGTACACAGTGGAAACTTGGTAATTGAGTAAATAAATGAACAAATAGGTTGATGCTGAATCTGAAAACCTTAACATTTTATTATTAAAAAGGTAAAAAAGATACATGCATCCCTATGTTCACTGCAGTATTATTTACAATAGCCAAGATATGGAAGCAGCCTAGGTGTCCATCAACGGATCAGCGGATAAAGATGTGATATCTCTCTCTCTCTCTCTCTCTCTCTCTCTCTCTCTCTCTCTCTCTCCCTCTCTCTCTTACTCAGCAATGAAAAAGAATGAAGTCTGGAACAGCACTGATGGGCCTAGAGAGTATTATGAATGGAAATGAAAGAAACAAAGAAAGACAAATACTGCATGATATCACCATGTGGAATTTTAAAAAATCAAAACAAACGAACAAACAAAACAAAACCAGACTCCTAGAAACAAAGAACTGATGGTTCCTGAGGGTGAGAGATTGGTAAGAAATGCAAGGGTGGGTGAAAAAGATTAAGGAAAATATAGTCAGTAACACTGTGATAAATGCACTAGACTTAGTATGTCATTCACATTATAAAGTATAGAAATGTCAAATCACTATGTTGTACACCTGAAACTAACATCGTATGCCAAGTATAGCTTAATTGTTTTTAAAAAAGATAGAAATGACCTTGGCAGTTAGAGAAGGAAAATGAGCTAGTTCCAGGCTGACCTGTAGACTAAGTGAAACATACAAAAGTAAAAAAATGGGTCAAAAGGGATGAGTGCGACCCAGGTACTCTAAAAACAAGCCACTAGCCCCGGCTGGTGTGGCTCAGTGGAACGAGCGCCAGCCTGAGAACCAAAGGGTTACTGGTTCGATTCCCAGTCAGGGCACAGGCCTGGGTTGCAGGCCAGGTCCCCAGTGGGGGACGCACAAGAACAACCACACATTTATGTTTCTCTCTCTCCCCCCTTCTCCCTTCCCCTCTCTCTAAAAAATAAATAAAATCTTAAAATTAAAAAAAAAAAAAAAGCCACTAAGATACCCCTCCAAAAAAAAAAAAGAGCTTTAACTTCTAGTTATATGCACTTCTTATCTAGGGAAAAAAAAAGAAAATCATTTTTACTACTAATAAGTGGACCTAGACCGGCTTCTTCATATGGTCGGTTTGTCATTTCTCGCATAAAAGTGATGCCTAGAAACGACATTTGGAATAGGGGGATGGGGTAACAACAGAGGACGGAAGGACACCTCAGCTAAGAGGGAAGCTTTGCCATGGCCCGGGGAACATGAGTGAGTCGGCGTGCCCTGGAGGCCCCGCGCCGGTGAGGCTTGCTTCCTGCTGTGCACCCTGCAGCCGACAGCTCCAGGAAGAAGGACCAGGAAGGAAGGGGCTGCGGCCAACGCCTGAGGAAAGCACTCTGAGTCTCTATGTCAACAGTTCTCAAAACATTTTAGTCCCTTGCCCCTCTGAAGATTACTGATGACACCAAGTATGAGTTGTATCTATGGATATTTACCCTATTACAAGTGAAAACTGAAAAAGTGTAAAAATAAGTGAACAATTCATTTCAAAATAATATTCAACAAATGGCGCTGGGAAAACTGGACAGCAATATGCAGAAGAGCGAAAGTGGACTCTTACTTGCCTAATACCATATACAAAAATAAGCTCAAAGAGGATCAATGCCCTTAAACATAGGACCTAAAACTATGACATTCATAGAAGAAAAGAGGACAAAACTTCATGACTTTGGATTTGGCAATGATCACTTGGATATGATAACAAAATGCATCCAAAGGCAACAGCCAGCTCTTTATCCTGGCGCCTCAGAGGCAGGCAGCCAGCTGCTTCAGGACGAGGCGGACCACCTCTCCCCCACCGCTGGCTGCTAGAAACTCCGAGGTGGATGATAAACGCAGGCTTTCTGCCTTTTCTGAGAAGTGGATGTCCGTAGAAGTTGGTGCTGACGCTCTGGATGAAGGACGGAAGGGTTGCGGGGTTCAAATCAGTGGTGGAAACGACAAACACGGCTCCCCACGAAGCAGGGAGCCTTGACCCAGGGCCACGTCCGCCTGCCTCTAAGGTGTATTCCTGTTACGGACCAAAGGAGACTGGAGAGAGAAAGCACAAATCCGTTCGGGGTTGCGTTGTGGACGCCAATCTTCGTGCTCTCAGCTTGGACATTGTGGGGCGGCGGGGGGAGGAAGAAAGGCATTCCTGGTCTCAGTGATACCACTGTGCCTCGTTGCCTGGGGCTCAAAAGAGCAAGCAGAATTGGCAACCTTTTCAATCTCGAAGGAAGATGATGTCCACCAATAAATACACGGTGAGGAAGCCCTAAACCACGAAGGTAAGAAACCTCAGACCAAAGCGCCCAAGATGCAGCATCTTGTCAGCCCACGTGCCCTTTGACACAAACATCAGTGCGCTGTTCTGGAGAAACAGTGCAGAGAAAAAGAAGGAAGAGGCCACAGAATATGCTAAACTTTTGGCTTAGAGAATGAAGGAGGCCACAGAGAAACACCAGAAATAGACTGCCAAGAGATGAAGGCTGTCCTCCCTCCGAGCTTCCACATCGGAGTCTCAGTCCCGTCAGAAATGAGATTTCTTTTCTTTCCAAAGGTTTTATTTATTAGGGGACAACGGTACTTGAACAATAAAAAAAAAATTTTAATGAAAGAAAAAAACACTTATAACTAAACATGAAGAAAAGATTTTATTTATTCATTTTTAGAGGGGGGAAGGGAATGAGGAGGAGAGGAAGGGAAACATCAATGAGTGGTTGCCTCTTGAGCACCCCCTACTGGGGACCTGGCCCACAATCCAGGCCTGTGCCCTGACTGGGAATCAAACCGGCGACCCTTTAGTTCACAGGCCAGTGCTCAGTCCACCAAACCACACCAGCCAGGCCAGAAATGAGATTTTCTAGGAGTAGAAAATACATAAATAAGATCAGACATCCAAAAAAAAAAAAGAGAGAGAGACAGTACCAGCAGAGGAGAAAGGCAACCCACAGAATAGGAGAAAATATCTGTAAATCATATATCTGATAGAGGATTAATATCCAGAATATATACAGAACTTCTAAAACTCAACAACAGAAATAATTCAAAAATGGGTAAAAGACTTGAAGAGACATTTTTGCAAAGATGTACAAAGGTCAATTAAGCACATGGAAAAGATGCTCAACATCACTTGTCATTAGGGAAATAAAAATGAAAGCTACAAGACAGCACTGTACACACATCAGGATGACAACTACCAAAAATCAATCAATCAATTAAATAAGACTTGGTGAGGATATGGAGAAAATGGAACTCTCATGCACTGTTGGTAATAATGAAAAATAGGACAGCCTCTGTGTAAATCAGTGTAAAGTTCCTCAAAAAATTAAAAACAGAATTACCATATGATCTAGAAATTCCACTTCCGAGTATGTACCCATAACATTTTAATGAAATTCTTATACGTCCTTCTGTATTCAATTTGTTGTGATATCACACATCACACAGTCTTTGGAAAATTCTACTTTACACTCGAGAATGGAAAAAGCAAATAATGTCTGAACAGTATTACAAAAATAGTTTTCACTTTGCAAACCCCCTAAAACAGTCTCAGAAAACCTCCAGAGGTCCCCATGCTTGCTTTGAGAACTGCTACACAACTCATATTAACACTTAAAAAAAAAAAAAAAAGCGCTTAACTTGGTCTAAAGTCTCCATCTGCCAAAACAGAGGAACTACAGAAGGGAAACGCTGCAGTCAGGCGCCCAGGGAGGCCGACCCTGCAGTGGGAGCTCACGGCCCCTCGTCCCTGCCTGGGGGAGGGAAAAACAGAACTGGAGGAGGGACAAAGAGTGAGTATGTGTGCCTGAAAAAAGCTCCATCAGGATTCTAATTCTGTATTTGGAAAACATAATTATCTTGATGGAAAGGATACAAATAAAGCGAAAGGAAGTCCTGGCTGCTGGACTCTGCCAATAATGGCCACGCTGAGCCCGCCTCGCACAGGGAGACGACGCCTGGTCCCTGTTGCAGCCCTCGCAGGCAGTGGGGCACACGGCACTCAGCGGCCGCCGGCTGCGCGGACACAGGCTGGCCCACTCACACCTGCAATGGCACACACCTCAAGAGATGGAGATAAAACAGTGAGGAAACAGGGTTTCTGGTATTTTAACAGATACCAAGGCGGTTTAAGCAATTACATTACTTCAAAGTTGACTGAATTGTCTTCAAACTTGACTTCCTTAAGTAACTTTACGTGGCACCCTTCGACCTCCCAAATGCCAAAGAAACCCCACAGAAAAGCTGTTCTTTTCTGGCCACCACTGTTTTCTTCCTGCTCTCACGGCCAGATCCAGCCAGTAGGCTGCCGCCTCTCCAGTTCCTCTTTCCCCTGATCCTCTGAGCCCCAGTTCCGTCTCATGACTGGACTCTTGATCACTGGTTTCCTCTAGTTCTGCTCAATATCCACCTTCTATTCCAAAGAGCCTGCCCGGATTCTGTTCCTAAACACTTTCACTTTCAAGTAGTGCTATGTAATTAGTACATAAAGCAAAAACAGGAGCTCAAATATGTTGTGCTTGACTAAATCAAACTGAAGCAGTCATTTTACCAAAAGCACGTGTCCTCAAAGTGAAACATCATGATGTATGTGTGTGCGTGTGTGCGTGTGACTGAAGCTCCTAATCCCCTCTTCCCTCCAGTTCCCTGTCGGGATGACTCAACTACCAAAATAACCCTGGCCCAGAGCTGGAGCCCGGAGGACAGCTCAGACCTAGGTCACCAAACAGGAGGTGACTGCGGTGCATCACTGCCTCAGAAAGGCAGAGCCTGGAGAGAAGACCACCCACCCATTCCCAAGGTTGTTGAGGGCTTGTCTGGGGGGAGGCAAGGCCTCGGGGAGAAGGTGTGCAGGACAGGAGTGAGTTCATTAGGTGAGGAAAGAGGAGTGTCCCTGCCACTTGCGTGTAGTTCTGGGAAATTCCACTGATTCACCCTGATGTCAGACACAGTGGAAAATTACAAAATAGGGATAAAGAAAACTCATGCATGACAAGGACCCCCCCTACAACATTCCTCAGCCCAAAGGGCCTCGTGAACCTGCAGCACACACCCACTGGAGAAAAAGCCTATCTCCCACTTCCTGTCAATTCACTACTGGTCAAAAGATCCTAGCATGCAGCCCCAGGCGGGGGTGAAAGCATCCACCATGACTGAAAGAGCAGATGACAAGGAAGGTCCCAAGTCCTTTAGGACACAGTAGCCTGGAAGAATGGCCTACTCCTCATCGTGGGCTGAAATAACAAAAAGCACTACAAACTGGGTGACTTACACAGCAGAAGTGCGTCCCCCAAGGTCTGGGAGGCCAGGAATCTGAGGTCAGGGTGCCAGCACAGTCAGTTCCTCCTGAGGGCTGTCCTCTGGGCTTGCACGTGGCCGCCTGGTTACTGTGTCCTTGCGTGGCAGAGAGAGAGCAAGCTCTCTGGGGTCTCTTATAAGGACACGAGCCCTACTGGATCAGCACTCATCCTTACGACCTGATTTGACCTAACTGCTTCCACAAAGGCCCTATTCTCCAAAACTGGTACACTGGGGGTTAAGGCTTTCACACAGGAATTTTGGGGGACACAATTCAGTCCACAGCAGTAAATACCAAGCCAAACAACTAGAACAAGTGGCTACAAAATAAAACTTCCAGTGAAAACCTAATGATACGCCACATGGAATAACGTCACAAGCATAAAGTAGAATAAAAGAAGCCGACACAAAATATATAGTGAATGATTTTATTAGCGTAGTGTTCAAAAAAACACCTCTGGTGTTAGAAGTCAGAACAATGGTTACCTTGAGGAAGAAGAACAGTTAAGTGATTAAAGGAGGTAGAAGGAAGGTTTCTGGGGTCCAAGTCACGGCACATTTTTCTCCTGGGTCATGGTGCTGCAAACACGATTACTCTGTGATATTTCATCAAACTATACTCACATATATGATGATTGTAAGCACTTTTCTAGGATGTGTTATATTTCAATAAGGTCTTTATTTAAAAAAAAAAAAAAAGGAAGTCAACAAAGACGTCAAGGATCATGAGGAGCCCTGGCCAGGCAGCGCAGTTAGCTGCAGCGGTATTCCAACGCGCCAAGGTTGTGGTTGGTCCTCCATCAGGGCACATGCAAAAATCGACCAGTAAATGCGTAAGTGGAAAAATAAATTTAGCCACTAACTAACTAGTCAGGTGGAGGCATTTCTGGAGAGAGAACCTACTAGATGGCCTTCGCCGGGCAGCTCAGTTGGTTAGAGTGCCATCCTGATATGCCAAGGTTGCAGGTTTGACCCCCTGCCCCCACCCTGGTCAGGGCACATTCAGGAATCAGCCAATGAGCACATGAAGTGGAACAACAAATTGGTATCTCTCTCTCCCCCCTCATCTCTCTAAAATCAATCTTAGAGAGAGAGAAAGAGAAAAAGAGAAAGAAAGAAAGAGAGAGAGAGAGAGAAAAGAAAGAAAGAGAACTCACTAGCTATAAACACAGTGGGCCAGGCTCCAGCCACGAAGCGGAAGGGCAGGAGGGCTGCCTGGCCCAGCCCTCTTCTCGCCCACCCTCTCTCAGCCCATGCAGGACACTGGCTGAGCGGCCACCTGGGCCTGGTGGGAGCTAAACTCAGAGAGAGGTTTCCTTCCTCCGTTCAACGCGCTTTCATCGAGCACACCGAGACAAGCTCTGCCCCTCTGTGCTGTTTACTGAGTCCCAGCACAGTCCAGACATCACAGCCAGGAGTCCTAACCAGGGATGTGCCATGAAAAGTGACGGGAAATTTGAAGAGGCAAATTTTCCGTTGTCTCAGAAAACGAGGACACTGCAGGGCATACCACAGCAAACAGAGGCTGCCTGCTGGCAGGAGTGACAGGCCCAGTTCCCGCTCCAGTGGCCCTGGGCACAGCGGGTTGCAGGCATCAGGCCCTCTGCATACCTGTAACACCATCTTGGCATACGTCCCAGGACGCTCTGGGACAAGGAAAGCGTTTCTTTAAAAGGCTCCCTTCAAAAGTATCATTCCAGTCAATCAACAATATTGTATGCCTGGTATGTCCCAAACTCTGAGCCTACCCTACAGACTACAGGGGAAGAGAAACAATTTCAATAAATGGAAAACTTGCTATCTAGGAAGTACCAGGATCTTTAAAAAAGATTTTATTTCTTTATTTGAGAGAGAGGGGAAGGGAGGGAGAAAGAGAGGGAGAGAAACATCAGTGTGTTGCTTCTCACACGCCCCCAACGGGGGACGTGGCCCACAACCCAGGCCTGTGCCCTCACTAGGAATGGAACCCACGACCCTTTGGTTTGCAGGCCAGTGCTCAATCCACTGGGCCACACCAGCCAGTGCTAAAAAGATTTTATTTATTTTTAGGGGGGAAGAGAAGGAGAAAGAGAGGGAAACATTGATCAGTTGCCTCTCGCAAGCCACCAACTGGGACCAAACCCACAACCCACACCACGCCTGTGCCCTGACCAGGAATCAAACCAGTGACCTCTCACTTTATGGTATGACACCCTACCAACTGAGACGCCCCAGCCAGGGCAGGAAATGCCGGGATGTTTAACATGAGCCCCGTGCCGGGGAAAGGGTTCTGACAACTACCTCCCAGGAATGACCTCGACACAGAAGCCTGCATGTGTTTCAGGCCAAAGAACAGCAGGAACAAAGATCTAAATATGCAAGAAACAAAACCAGGTTGTGTGCTGTCCAGGTAGAAAATGAGGAAGGAGTTAATTTAGTAGTTTTGAAAGAAGTATTTTTGATAAATACACGAAGTGGCTAAGGAGAAAGCCAGTGTCACACAAGGCAAGAAAGCAGATGCCATTGTCCACAATAACCCATCAAACACAAGCTATGAAAAGAGTATTTGGGAAGATTAAGGAACTGCATGAGTACAAATCTATTTAAAAAAACAGTACTAGTGATTTGCAAGTACCATGAACTTAGACATGAAGTTGAAAACAATTTTTACTATAGTGGCAGATACTAATAAAAAAGGGCAAAACACTGCCTTACCCATTTTTAAAGGCAAAATATAACTCAAACAATCAACATAATGTTTACAACACTTAAAAAAATGAGAAAGCAAAAGAATTCCCAGGTAATGTTTCTTCTTCTTTAAAAAAAGTTTAATTAGCTTAGAAATGAGCCCAAATCTATACATTCTCTTCCTCTTTCATGGAACTAAACAGAACAAATGTAGTAACAAAAATTAAGAATAATTCTCATTTACCTCTCTGCCTGTAAGGATGTGTCTTGCCAATTTCACTTTTGCAAAATTCCCTTTGCCGATTGTTTTCAACAGTCTGTAGTTTCCGATGTGAGGCTGTTCATCTGCACAGGAAGCTATAGAGTTTCTACACCGAGCTCCAGAGCGCCCGGTGCGAGAGGTCACTTCTTGCCGCCCATCTCCATGTGATGTGTGCTACAATACAACATACAACAAAGATAAGGACATGAGAACACACAGTACCTACCGAGTTTTAAGGGCCTCTAGCTGAAAAAACAAAACATGACTGCTTTAATTTTAATCCTAAAGCATCTAGCACTTTGAAGAAATTTGCCTACATGATATAAATTTATGAGGAAAACAAGGATGCTGAGAAGAAAAATACCCAATACCAGGTGTCACAGTTCAGCCAGGGGCGTGAAAAGAGCGCTTTTTGTATGTGGCTGTAACATGAAACAGGAGTTACAGGCCTACCTGCAGTCATTAGAAACCAGCTTTTCCGTGTGCTATTAAATGCTTCAGCACACAGGACCCTATGCGACACCTTTGTGAAACACAACCATGCTAACATCACTTTCACCAGGAAGGGGACTTCTGTGACTGATGCAGAGCCACATCACTAGTGAGAAAAATCCAGAGTCTGGATTCCCCATTTCTTTCTATACTATGATGCTAACAATAACTCAAAACAATGTATTTAAATAAAGAGCCAGACTGTGTGGCCCTTGAAAATATTTGGGTTTTTAAAAAATATTTTATTGATTATGCTATTTTGGGTGTCCTCATTTTTCCTCCTCTCCCCCTCTTCACCCAGCATGCCCTACTCCCTCAGACAATCCCTACACTATTGTTCATGTCCATGGATCTTACATTTAAGTTCTTTGGCCACTCCATTTCCTGTGCTGCACTTTACATCCCCCTGGCTATTCCGTAACTACGTATTTGTACTTCTTAACCCCCTCACCTCTTCACCCCTTCCCCCAAATGCCCCCTCTCATCTAGCAACCATCAAAATGCTCTCCGTATCCATGATTTGCTCTCTGTTCTTGTTTGCTTAGTTTGTTTTTTTAGATTCAATTGCTGATAGGCATGTATTTTTTTGCCATTTTATTGTTCATAGTTTTGATCTTTTTCTTAAATAAGTCCCTTTAACATTTCATAAAGTAATGGTTCGGTTATGATGAACTCCTTTAGCTTTTTCTTGTTTGGGAAGCTCTTTATCTGCCCTTTGATTCTAAATGAGAGCTTTGCTGGGTAGAGCAATCTTGGCTGCAGGTCCCTGCTTTTCAAGACTTTGAACATTTCTTGCCAATCCCTTCTAGCCTGCAAAGTTTCTTTTGAGAAATCAGCTGACAGTTTTATGGGAAATCCCCTGAAGGTAACTTTTTCTCTCTTGCTGCTTGTAGACTCTCTTTTTATCTTTAACCTTTGGCATTTTAATTATGATCTGTCTTAGAGTAGGCCTCTTTGCATCCATTTTGTTTGGGACTCTCTCTGCTTCCTGGACTTGCATGTCTATTTCCTTCACCATATGAAGGAAGTTTTCTTTCACTGTTTTTTTCAAATACATTTCCAATTTCTTGCTCTTTCTCTTCTCCTTTTGGCACCCTTATGATGAGAATGTTGGACCTCTTGAAGTTGTCCTGGAGGCTGCTTATACTATCCTCACTTTTTGGAATTCTTTTTTCTTCTTGTTGCTCTGATGGGTGGTTTTTTGCTTCCTTATGTTCTATATCATTGACTTGATTCTCAACTTCATCCACTCTACGTTGTCTCCCTGTAAATTGTTCTTTATTTAAATGAGTGAATCCCTGGTTTCTGACTGGATCTTTTTTATGCTGTTGAGGTCCTCAGTTCCTTGAGCATCCTTATAACCAGTGTTTTGAACTCTGCATCTGATAGATTGCCTACCTCCATTCTGTTTAGCTCTTTTTCTGGGGTTTGGATCTGTTCTCTCATTTGGGCCGTGTTTCTTTGTCTCCTCATTCTGGCAGCCTCCCTGTGTTTGTTTCTATTACTAGGTAGAGCTGCTGTGACTCCGTGTCCTGGTACTGTGGCCTAATGCAGTAGGGGCCCTGAAGGGTCCAGCGCACAGCCTCCCCTATCACCCAAGCTAAATACTCGAGGTGCACCCTTCGTGTGGGCTGAGTACACCCTCCTCTTAAGGGTTCAGCCTTGGTGGCTGTTGGCAGATCAATGGGAGAAATTCACCCAGGCCAGTCAGCTGCAAGGACTGGCTGTGACCACTGACCACCAACGTCCGCCCTCCGGGGAGGACCAGCCGTGCAGGGGCAGGGTGGCGGTGCTCCGGCGTGGGCTGCAGCTGTCCGCTGGGTGCGCTGGCCCTGGGGTTCCCTGGGTGGTGCAGGCCAAGGTCGGCCCCCACCTGTGTTTTGCCTGGAGCCACCCTGCCTGAGCTATAAAGCAATCCGAGATGGCCGCTGCTTGTGCTGGGCTCGGAGGTTCCCAGGGGCGCCAAGCTGTGAACCTCGGCTGGCTGCTGCTAGTGCCAGGCCTGGGGCTCCCTGAGGCCAGCTGCTGCTCGTGTGAGAGGATTTAGGAAGCTGGGAAGCAAGAGCCAAGACCAGCCGCTCCTATGGAAAGGCAGCGTGGATGGGCCCGTGAGTTGGGTGGGGCAGAGTGTCTGGGGATCTCCAAGGCAGGTCACACAGTGTTAGCCAGGTTGATGGGGTCTCAGATGTGGCACCAGCTTGTTGGCTCTGTGAAGGGAGGGTTCAGAAAAGGGACAATGGCCTCCGCTCACCCTGATGCCAGACACCTCAGCCTCCCCCTGCATGACTCCGGTGTCCCTCCAGCTGCCACCCCAGCACCGGAGCTCAGAGGGAGTGAGTCTGCGTAGGTGAGGCCGTGTGCGCGTTCTTTAAGAGGAACTGCTTGGGGCTCCAGCAGTACCTTCCACTGACTCAATCCCCGCTGGTTTTTGCAGCCTGAGATTGTGGGGACTTACCTTCCTGGCTCCGGAACCCTGGGCTGGGGGGCCTGGTGTGGGGCTGGGACTGCTTGCTCCTGAGATGTCCCTCCCGAATTTTTATCCACCACACATGAGTGAGGGACCACCCTCTTCCACAATATGTCTTTCCTACTCTGGGTGAATGTGGTTTCTTTAATTCCATAGTTGTCAGGACTTCCATTCAACTTGATTTCTGACAGTTTTGAGCAACGGTTGTTCTATATTTTAGTTGCAATTCTGATGTGGTTTTGAGAAGAAACAAGCCCTGTCTACTTCTTGACCAGACGATAATATTTGTTGAATAGATGAATGAAGTACTCAATAGGTCCATACAGGTAAAAGAAAGAATACACAGCCCTGGCTGGTGTGGCTCAGCAGTTTGAGCGCTGGCCTGCAAAGCAGACGGTTGCCGGTTCAATTCCCAGTCAGGGAACATGCCTGGGTTGAGGGCCAAGTCCCCCATGGGGGGCACATGAGAGGCACCAATACATTGATGTCTCCCTCCTTCTCTTTCTCCCTCCCTTCTGCTATATCTAAAAATAAATAAAATCTTTAAAAAAGAAAAGAAAATGAAATCGAATACACCTCTAACTGTGTTAAACATGCAAGTACTAGAGTTACAAATGCTGGGGCAATTCTGCAGGGACAAGCTCCACTGCTCCCGCCTTCCCAGCTCGTGCTCAGCGGAGACCTGCCATGCTCCCCCCCCACAGGTGCCAGCTCCTGGTCAAGCAAGGCCTCTCCTTCTCCCGCTGCTCACACAGGTGCCTCCAACCTGCTTCCTTCTTTCCTGACTTTCTGTCCAGGAAAATGCCCCTTCTTTTTAATGTTCTCTCTTTACCAATAGGTCAAAACAACCATGATTCCATCTGATAAACATCAGCAACTACTTTCTAATATGCTAATATATATATATATATATATAAAAACAAGTGTTTTAAAGTAAAAGCTTAAGAATCTGTGCTATCAACATCTGATGTCATCCCAAAGTCCTTTTTAGAATTTCCACATTAATCTCCATCTACTTCCTCACATTCATCTGACTAAATATTTTTCCCTGACATGTCAGGTTCCGATAAATTTTATTCTGTTTTACTCAGTTATCATACTACATTACAAACAATGATGTCTATGTATTATGCATGCATGTTTTAGGTAATAGAACAGGATTTTACAAACTAATTACAAATATAAGCAACTTGAAACATTATTTCTGTCACAAAAAGGATTCTAATTTCCAAATGAGAATTTAGGGAAAATGGTCTGTTTCTAAATGAGCTCTTCCTAATCAAAGAAAAGACTAAAGCAAGATCTGGCCGGGCAGCTCAGCTGGTCAGAGCACTGCCCCAATCTCCCAAGGTTGTGGGTTTGCTCCCCAGTCAGGGCACATACAAGAAACTAATGAATGTATAAGAAAGTAGATCAACAAACCGATCTCTCTCTCTCTCAAATCAATCATTAAAAAAATAAAAAAGAAAAGACTAAAGCAACAACTAAGTTATAACACTAAGCTTTACAAAAAACTGGTTACCTTCTGTTGTACACAAGACATGCTATTGTATGCAATTTTGTAGATCAACTGGAATATGGCTCAAAAAAAAGTGGTGACTATTTTTTAAAAGATTTGTTTATTCATTTGTTTGTTTGTTTATAGGGGAAAGGAAGGAGAAAGGGAGAGAAAGGTCCATATGAAAAAGAAACATCAATTGGCTGGCTCTCGTCCATGCCCCAACTTGAGGGCTAAGCTCGCAAACCCAGGTATGTGCCCTGACCAGGAATACAACCCGGTGACCTTTTGCTTTGCAGGATGACATCCAACTGAGCCACATCAGCCAGTGCTCATGTCTGTTTCCAAACTAGATTTAAGTTTCATAAAAACTGGACAGTAGTTTATTGTTCCTTAGACCTTAGAATAATTGGCATATAACAAGTATTTAATAAATATTAGAATGACTAAATATCAAAATACTAATCATTGTAGTGTTCAGATGGTTAAATTAAGAAATTTCTCTTCTATTGTCTGAATTTCTTCTTCTATTCACTCATTCAAATATTTATCAAGTGACAAAACAAAGTCCCTATCCCCAGGAGGAACATGTGTCAAGTGATTTTATTATTTAGGCAATGAAAATATGGTCATCAAAATTTTACTACTATTCAAAATATTGGTTAAAAAATCTTTTGTATTCCTGGCTCGTGTGGCTCAGTAGATTGAGTGCCGGCCTGTGAACCAAAAGGTCACTAGTTCAATTCCCAGTCAGGGCACATGCCTGGGTTGTGGGGCAGGTCCACAGTTGGGGTTGTGTGAAAGGCAACCACACATTGAGGCTTCTCTCCTGCTCTTTCTCCCTCCCTTCTCCTCTCTAAAAATAAATAAATAAAATCTAAAAAAAACAAAACCCCAATACAAAAACAGCTTTTTAAGTTCATACAGGTGAGCAGTTAGAGATAACAAAGCTAGAAAAATGGGTCAAGAATGTCGAATACTAGGCCCTGGCCTGATAGCTCAGTTGTTTAGAGCATCATGCTGATATGCCAAGGTTGTGGGTTCAATCTCTGGTCACAGCATATGCAAGATTCAACCAATGAATGCGTAAATAAGTACAACAACAAATATGTTTCTCTCTCTTCCTGTCTCTAAAAATCAATAAAGCCCTAGCTGGTGTGGCTCAGTAGATGGAGTGTTGGCCTGCGAACCAAAGGGTCGCCAGTTCAATTTCCAGTCAGGGTACATGCCTGGGTTTCAGGCCAGGTCCCCAGTAGGGGGTGAGTAAGAGGCAACCACACATTGATGTTTCTCTCCCTCTCTTTCTCCTTCCCTCTCCTTCTCTAAATACAAATAAATAAAATCTTTTTAAAAAATAAAAAAATGAAAAATGAAAATCAGTAAAAAATTATATATTTAAAAAATCTTTGAATAGTAAACCAAAAACTTTATTCAGTTTTATAAAATAACACTGCAAAAGCTATATATAAGTAGGAAATCAACATTTATAGAACCCCCACCAAGTAAAGTAGAATAGGTACTTTAATCACAACAACCCTAAGTGGATGATATTATTCCATTTTGATAAATAAAAAAGATATAATGAACAGACAGCAATGGACTACAGTTAATAATACTGCATCACTGTGTATTTCAAATTGATATTAAGAGAAAAATCTTTAAATTCTCATAGAAGAAAAAAGATTGTAACTATGCAGTGATGGATGCTTACTATTAACTAGACTCATTGTGGTGATTATTTCACATTATACACAAATATCGAATCATGATGTTATGCACCTGAAACTACATTAACCTATGAACACCACAGGTATTAGGGGTGCGTGGTCCTCTCTCCCTGTGCAGTTGAGAAATCCGTGTAATTTTTTTTATCCTCACCCAAGGATATGTTTATTGATTTTAGAAAGAAAAAGGGAGAGGGGGAGGGACGAGGGTGGAGAGAGTGAGGAAGGGGTTGGGGGCGGGGAGAGATGAGAGAAAAACACATATCAGTTGCCTCCCATATACGCCACCAACAAGGATTGAATCCTCCGTCTAGGTATGTGCCCTGACGGGGGATCAAACCCACAACCCTCTGCTGCAGGGGGACAATGCTCTGAACAAATGGCCCACCCAGCCCGGGCTGTGTAATTTCTGACTCTCAAAAAACTTCCCCACTTATACCTCCTGTTGACTGGAAGCCTTACTGATAATATAAATAGGTTGATTAACATACATTTTGTATGTTACATTCTTAGAGAAAAGAAAATGTTAAGAAAATCAGAGAGCCCTGACTGGTGTGGTTCAGTGCACTGAGCACCAGACCGTGTACCAAAAGGTCACCAGTCGATCCCCAGTCAGGAAACAAGCCTGGGTCATGGTCCAGGCCCCCAATTGGGGGCATACAAGAGGCAACTTACAGATGCTTGTCTCCCTCTCTTTCTCTCTCCCTTCTCCTCTCTCTAAAAATACATAAAACCTTTTTTAAAATTTTTTAAAAAATAAAATAACACAGGGAAAATGTATTTACAGTATTTATTGAAAAAATCCACAAGTAAACCTGCACACTTGAACAACAAACCCATGCTGTTCAAAGGTCAACAGTAATATAATGATACATATCAATTATATTTCACTGTAAAAAAAAATTTTTAAAGATGAGACCCTGACAGGAGACTTAACTTGCCCATGGTTTAGTTACTTATATTTGAGGACCAGTTTTAAATGCAAGTCTGGAACTCCAAAGCCCAATTTCTCCTTTCATGTTGTTATTGTTCCTTCTTTTGTGCTTCACATCATGTCCACTCAACCTAAGAAGTGTTTTCAGAATCTCCCCCTCAACCAGTCTTAGGTTCCCATCTTCCTCTCTTTCCAGCCCAGGCTCTTTCCATCAAGCCTCCCTTTAAGAAGCTGCGAGCCTAGCTCGGGTAGCTCAGTCAGATGGAATGGCGCCCTGATGCACCAAGGTTTCAGGTTCAATCCCCAGCCAGGACACATACAAGAAGCAACCAATGAATGCATAAGTAAGTAGCACCACAAAGCAATGTTTCTCTTTCTCTCAAATTAAAAAATTAAAAAAATAAAGAAAGCTGCCTGAGGTTTTGAGAAAGGAGAAAGAAGGTGGTCTCATTGAAATGAACTACAGAAGGGGGAAGCTGAGGACACAGGGGAGATGAGACAGAATATCAACAATTGGCATTAAGGATAGCTAACATTTACATTTTACCTATTACGTGGCAGGCACTGTTCTAAATGCATTAACCATATTGTCTTTATTTAATCACTAACTGAACTAATGTTTATTTATTGATCACCTGTAATAAACGACCAGCATGTGCCAAGTATTTGGAATAGAATCAGTAAACAAAACAAATATTCGTACTCTCCTGGAGTTTTCAGTATACCAGGGGAAACTGATAAAACACAACAAACATAAGAAACATGTCAATTACACAGACTATTTGAAGGTAATAAATGCACTAGAAAAAAGAAAAACTAGACCAGGGTTAGTAGGGAGACTGGGAGGACCATGGGTGGGCAGAGCGAGCCTCACCGACATGATGTCCTAGATGGGGAGGGAGGAGGTGTGATATCTGTGGATATCTGGAAGGACAGTGTCCAAAGACCTAATGCCAAAGCCCTGAGGTTGCGATGTTCCTAGTGTGATCAAAAACAGCAAGATGACGCCTGGGTTTATGAGTGTAGTGAGTGAGGAGAGGTAGGAGTCGAGGACAAAGAGGTAGAGAAGACAGCGTATGGAAGGCTTTACCCTTATAACAGCGCTATGAGGTCATTACTACAACCCCATTTTACGAACGAGGTAATTGTGGTACAAAGAAGGGAAACAATTTGTCCAAGGTCACAAATAAAATACTAGGTCAGATTATAAGCCCAAAGAGTTACTATTATAGTGGTTTGAAAACATGATCCCAAAGTCTTTGACACACCTTCCATCAAGAGGTAAGGCCCACATCCCTTCTGCTTGAACCTGGGTGCCTGAGCCTGCTCAGATGGCGAGGAAATGGCAGCAGTGCCAGCACGGGATTTCCGCCTTGTTTGCTGAAACACGGCGCCACCTCAGAAGAAGGCCCTGCGGCCTCCGTGCTGGGGAGGCCCACGCAACCACTCTGGCCAGAGTCCCAGCTGCGCCCAGCCTGCTAGGCACACCTGCTGCCAAGGCGCCAGACATGTGAGTGAAGAACAGTCAAGGATGCGGACCTTCCAGCCCAGCTGTTCACGTCCCCTCTAGTCTTTCAAAATCCCCCAAAGTCCCAGACACAGAGGAACAGAGATAAGCCATCCCTGCCAGAATCTGTGAATATAATAAAATGACTGTTGTTTTACACTACTAAGTTGTGGAATGGTTTGTTACACCATAACAGTAAGCAGAAAAACTATACAATAAGCAGGAAATACATGTTAAGAACTTAACTAAGTTAACAGAAATGAGAAAAAAAGCTGGAATACATTACCATGGTTCTTTTACACTGAATATCTCTAAAAGCTTGATGGCAACCTTCTTCTAAGAGAACAAAACACAAGCTCCTTTAGGCCACTTCATGAGTAAAGCTTGCGCATGCCTAGGGCAGACACACCAAGGCCGGCCCAAGAGACGCAAGGGCCAGCAAGTGAAGCAGGCCTCGGAGACAGGTGGAGTTAGTACGAAAACAGAAAGTCACCAAAACACCGCACATGCCTCAATAACAAAAGCTGCTTGCCTCAGTTCAAACTACTCTTCTAGGTGAATAGTAAGTCTAAAGGCAGAAGGCTGAGCGAGTTAGGAAACAGCGCTAGGTCCACTCCTACCCAGGATGCTCATTCCATTGTAGAATCTTCTGCTGCAGTCAATGAAGTAATAAAGGTACTGACTGCGTGCGTAAAGAATGGGGTCATATGAAATTCTGGAATTAAAAACCTTTGGGTTCGGCTTACTCAAATTTTATATAAATTTTACCAATACAGATTTTCATGTAAAATGTTTGTAATACAAACCCCACAATATTTAACTTCCACCTCAAAGTGACTATTATCAAGAAATACAAACAAAATAGCTGCTTTGTTCAAGTTTCAACTATGAATGCCAAGATTCCAAGTAACCCACAGAAATAATGCCTCATCTAATCTGCATAAGATTATGTAAGGCCACCCATGGCTGAGCAACTCAGGTGGCTCATGTGCAGTGCTAACGCACTCTAGTTTGAAGAAAAAGTTAGGACCCCCTCCCCCCAAAAAGCCCCTTTCTTCCAGGGCCCTCCCAATCACTATTTAAACAGGTACATACTGGTCAGCACAAACCCCCTACTACTACTTGCAGACCAACTCCAGGCACATACTTCAAATTCTTGCGTAAGACAACATTCAAGCTGGGAGATTCCCAGGGAAGGGATGTTTTCTCTTCAGGTTTAATATGAAAGTTTAAAATGGATATTAGACAAGTGAATTTCTCCTTTAGACCGCTCAGTGGTAATCAGAAGCAGCTGCATTCCCTGACCCTTACTCCAGCTTGGGAACAAATTCTGGATAAAATTTGCCTATATCCAGAACTCTCTTTGAAATTAAAGATAACAGGTACTACTTTGTATTAAACTGTGTATAAGTCTCCTGTAAGTAATTACAATAATCATGCGCTTCATAAATAATCAACATAGTATTCTACTCACTACAAATTTTCACTTCTACCTAATTTACATAAAGAAATTAAAATAACCCTCAAACTGAATTCTGTAAGATCTCTTCCCAAACAGTGACCAAAAAAAATTATTAATTCTTCAGAGAACAACTTTTTCTAAAGGCCCAAACAGCTTGATTCAATAGATACTTGTGCTTAAAAAGCAGATTAAATGAGACATTACATAGTTTAAGTGAAATATTATATAAAGTACTTTGTACTGTTGCCTGATGTATAGTAAGTATAGTCAGAGTAAACATCTTTATTCCCCACAACCACACTTTCTTACAAAGAGCCAATTTTAAAAACTCATGGAACCAGAAAATTTTACTGAATCTATTGGAAATCTCTCTTTTATTGCCACACTAACATCTACAGGGCTGTGGCTTAACTGGCAAGCCTTCGCTGAACACTAAGACAATGATTCATATTTTTTACTGATTTTTAATTTTTATTTATTGATTTTAGAGAGGCAAAGGGAGGGAGAGAAAAAAACATCTATTTTGTTTTTCTACCCATTCATGCATTCACTGGTTGATTCTTGTATGTGTCCTGATAGGGTATCGAACCCTCAACCGTGGCACATAGGGATGATGCTCTAACCAACTAAGAACCCAACCAGGACAAGGCAGCAATCCTTAAAGTGGGGTCCCTAGACGTGCAGCATCTCTGTCGCCTGGAACTTGTGAGAAATGAAAACTCAAGGGTCGGACAGTAGGATGGGGACCCTCCAGGTGATCCTGGTGTTTGCCCCAGTTTGAGAGCTCAGCTCAGGGTTGCTCTGATCTACAGGAACTGGAAGTCCTAAAGAACAAGAGCAATACAGTTCCTAGGTGTACCTCTACAGCACAGTGTCATACGTACAACGGGTACTCAAATTTGAATAGGTTAATAATAACCTCATATACCCAATAGCTGGTTGGATAACACCACCATCGGTTTGTTTATTTCAGAGATGAGAAATTCTGATGACTCTTTGCATTAACTAATAATAAATAAGTACAGGGTGCACACACACCAGGAGCTGTAAGTTAATGGGCAAAGCCCTGCAACCTCTGGAACTCTGGCGAATAACCAGCCTTACAAAGTGTCATACGCTTTGAAACTTCCGTCAAATACACATTTCTACTTTTACCGGTATACAAACAGGATTTCTCCATTGCTCTATAGAAGTCAACTGTAAAACATAAATTAAAATGCACACTTTTTATTTACTTTAATAAGCATCTTAATTCATGTTATTAGCCACCTGTAGTAGATGGACCCAGGATGGATTCTAATTTCAACAAAGTGTTTACAAAGCAGACAACTGAGGAACTGTGAACACTGACTACATATCTGATATGAAGAAATTACGATAAATGGATTATAATTATTTTTTTAAAAGAAACTTTCTCTCTTCTAAAGGTTTTAGAAATAAAATGATAAAATGTATTCAATCTGCATCTTGGGGAGAGAACACATGAAATTAAGACTGGCCACTGGGCTCTTGGGGGCCCGGCGGGGCAGGATGGGGGGGGAGCCCCCTAACTGCGAACCAGGCTCTGCAGCCGTGGCACCGCGGACATTCTGGGCCAGGGCCCTTTGTGGGGAAGGGGTCCTACCCTGTGCGCTGCAAAACGTCAGCAGCATTCCTGGTCGGTAGCGACCCTCTTCGGTTGCGACAACCAAACATGTCTTCAGACACTGTCAAACGTCCACTGGAGGGCAAAACTGTCCCTGGCTGACAACTTACTAATTCTCTTATTCGTCTGAAATTTTCCGTAACAAAACATTTTTTAAGTCTTATTTTAATCATACCCTGTACTTGTACAACTACATCTCCCTAGTTGAATAATCTTTTACATAATGTTTTGGGAAATCGCTGGATACACAAAAAAGCAAACGGGACTGAGCAGGAGAACTGGAACCTCGTGGGGGCTCTGCTGCTGAACAGCCAGTGCTCGGGAGCGGCTCCGGTCCCCCGTCTGAGTCTGAGCGTCCTCGTTACGTCCCTCCGCTTACGCGCCTGATCCTTGGAGTTACAAAATCTTTTACATACACATCAACTAAAAGTGGATATTCACATTTGGAAACAAATGAAAACATAGTAGACAAAGATAACATTTTGTAGCAAATTATCTGCCTTTTATTACTTCTGACCAATAGGCAACATTTTTTCAAAATACACACAATTATTTAAAATGTAAACAAATTTGCAACAACATGGGAGGATCTTGAGAGTCGTATGCTAAGCGACAGAAAAGGACAAGAATCATATGACTTCACTCATGGGGGCAGAAAACAAAAACAAACGAACAAACAAAAGAAACTCAGATACACAACAGACCGGGGGGGGGGCCCCCAGAGGGGAAGGCGGGTGAGGGGAGGACCGGCCGGTGAAGGGGATCAACGACGCGGCGGCGACAGCGACGGAGGGGGTCTACGCTCCAGAGGTGAGCGCCCAGGAGAGTCTACGGTGTCCTACTAGGTTTCATTCCTGAAATTTATATAATGTTATCAACCACTGTTACCCAAACACATTTAATTAAAAATTTAAGGGTAAACAAGATGGAAACTCTTTAGCTGGTCTAGCCATACTAATCAAAACGTCCATCAACTGGCGAATGGATCTTTAAAAACTGGTCCATCCAAAACAACGAAAGGCTGACACACACGAACCCATCCCACAAGTATTAGGCTGAGCGAGAGACGCCAGACACCAGGTCACGCACGCCGACTCCCGCGACAGCAGACTGCGGACGAGGTGAAAAAGCCACAGAGAACAGCCCAGTGGCGGCCAGGGGCTGGGGAAACGGGGGGCGGGGGGGGGGCGTTGACTGCAAAGGGTCACAAGGGGCCTGTCCGGGCCAAGGAAATGACCGTAGCGGCGGCGGCCGCACGGCTCCGTACCCGGCAAAGCCCCTGGAGCCGCGCGGAAGAGCGGGAGCTCCAACTCAGCAAACCCGCCTGGGGCGCCCAGCTGCGGCTGCGAGCGCCCGCGCGTCCCCCGTCCCCGCCGGGCCACTCGGCGAGTGAGCGCGCGGGCGGGCGGTCTACCATTCGGCGGCAGCCCAACAGCGGCGGGGAAGCGCCGGGCCGGTACACGCCAGACGGTGACTCGGACACGAGGGCGCTGCGCGGCGACGGACGCTCGGCCACTCCCCGAACCCGCCGGCCCCCGAGCTAAAACTGGAAGCGGGCACGGCGGACGCGCGCGCGCGGACACTCCCCGGCCCGGACGCGGGCAGCAGCGCGGCCCCAAACACGCTCCCTGAGAACGCAGGCTCTCCCCACGTCCCACGGTGCTTTTAAAGAACGAAGTCAGTCATTCCTAACGACGCACGAAAAGCTACAGCAAAACTCAACGAAGTCACCGGAGACCACGGGGGAGACGCGCGGGGTGAACCCCTCGCCAGCGCGCACCTGCCGCGACGGACAGGCGCCGGCTTCCGTCTATTCAGCGAGCGCGGGGCGCCGGCGCGGCCCAGCGGAAGGCTTCGCTTCTCCGGGCGAGAGCCGGCGGCCGCGGTTCTCGGCTCGCTGGCCTGCCCGCCCTGCCAAGGGCATCCCGGCAGAGAGGCTGCGCGCCGGGCCCGCGACCTCCCGCCCCGCTCCCTGCGGGCACCTGCCGGCCGGCCGGCGCCCCACCAGGCGGAAGGCCCGAACCGCGGCCCGCCGCGCGCTGCGCAGGCGCCGAGAGCGCCGCGCAAGCCGACAGCGGACGCCCCCGAGGCGCTCGGCAGCCGCCGCGCCGCGCGGGGCCCCCAGCCCAGCCCAGCCCAGCCCAGCCCCTCGGGCCGGCCCGGAACTCCCGGGAAGCGGCAGAGCCCGGGCGCCCCCTCAGCGACGGCCGTCCCCCGCCAGGCACCGCCTCACAGCGCGTCCGCCGGGAGCCCCGCACAGGCTCTCTTCCCGGACCTCACCGGCGAGAGCCCGCCGCCCCGGCGGAGGTCAGGAAACCCCGCGCGGGCCCGCCCTCTCCGGGGGCGCCGCGACCCCCCGCTGTCATTCCCCAGAAACGCCGGGCCGGCCTGGCACACCGGGGCGGGGGGCCGCACCGCCGGGGCCGCCCCGTGAGCGCAGGGCGCGCGCGCGCTGGAAGGACCCGCGGGCCGGGGAGCGCTGGCACCCGCACACCCTCCCCAGCGGCCCCAAAGGCCCCGCCGCTCGGTTCCAGGCTGCTCTAAAGGACGGTCCGCCTCGCCCAGCCGGTTCCCTTCCGCGGCACCGCGAACGCGCCCTTACCCTCCCAGCCCCTTCCAGGGCCGCCGGCCCAGTTTCCGCGGCGCCGGCTCCCCGGGAGCGCTAACCCCTGCGGGCACCGGCGCGCGACCACCGGCCACTGCAGACCCCGCAGAGCGCGGCCGCAGCCCCGGCCCCGCCGGACGGCGCGCCCACGCGGAGGCACCTCCCGCGTCCCTCCCAGGAAGCGGGCCGCCCGGCCGCCCTGCCCACCGTTATCAGGACGCTACGGGCCGGGGAGCAACGAGAGCGCCCGCGTTACTTACGTTCTCCGTGTCCCGTTCATTCACCGTTGGTAACGGGGTCCTCGTGGACATTTTCCTTCACTTCACTTGTGCACAACGCGCGGGGGAAACAAAACAGCACGGCCGCAGGGGCCGGCCACGGCGTCCTCGAGGGGCCGGCGGTTCTGGAGCGGCGCCGCGGGAGGGGCTCCCCTCCCCCACGGCCGTCTAGATCCCGGGCCGGGCCCGGGCCGTCCCCCGGCGGGTCCCGGGGCTCATGCTCCCCGGCCCCGGCGGCGGCGCCGAGGAGCCCGCGGGCGGCGGTGGCGGGGCCGGGCCGGCGGCGACGGGCTGCGGGTCGGCCCGCCGGCGTCCCTGCGCCTCAGAGCGCCCCACGGGCCCGGACCCCCTCGCCTCCTCCTCCTCCGCCCGTCGCTCCGCGGGTTTCAGCGCCCGGGCCTCCACACAGCGCCGCCGGCGGCCCCTGAAGAGAAGGCGGAGGAGGATGTGCGGGAGGTGGAGCGCAAGACAGGCCGCCGCGGGCTGCGGGCGCCCACCATGGAAGGGGCTGCGGAGACGGCGCCTGCGTCCGGTTGCTCTTCTCCCTCCGGCTCGCTTTCCGCCTCAGCCTCTGCCTGGTGGCCGCCGCCGCCGCCGCTCCCGGCACCTCGGAGCCTCACGGACCCAAGATGGCCGCCCGACGGCTTCCTCTGCTGCCTCCGGGTGCCGGAAGTGACGACACCGCCCCTCCCAGGGTTCGGCCAATCGGCGCGGCCAAGGAAGCCGGTCAGGCTGCTGTTGCTAGGGGCGACTTGGTCCTGTCCCGGGCTCGGGGGGCGGTGCCGAAGGCTGGGAACGGATGGCGGGTCCCGGCGGGTCCCCGCGGACGACGGGGGCGGCGGGTTCCCAGCGTTCAGAGTACGCGGGCACCCCCGAAAGAACCGGCAAAGGGCCCTGGGCAGCGGCGTGAGTCCCATTGCTGGGTTGGCATTAACAGTGCTGATCGAGTGCATGCTCTGTGCAAAAACTGAGGTCGCATCCCGCGGACCGCGCTGCACAGAACCAAGTCACGGCAGCAATTACAAGGCCGGAGATGCGGGAGGTGCCGAGCTCCTGCATCATTAACACTAGTCGAGGACTCAGTCGACTCCCTTCCTGCCCGGCTCTGGGCAGCCGGGCTGGACTCGGCATCCTGCCCTCGAGGAGCTCACTGTCAGGAGGAAAATGGACCCGGTTAAATGCCAAGCGGAAGGAAGAGTGCTAAAAAGGGGGTTAGAGGGGGGCGGGGCAAAGCAATGCTCTAGAATCCCGCCCCACTGGTTCCTAAATGCCCCCAGGGGATTTTTAATACACCAGCGTGTAGCTGCTGGAGAACTGGAAGCACCCCTGAGTTGGAACCTGGGACTGAGCTCAATGGACGCCTGCAATCTTGGACATTGGAAATGCTACCTCCTCTGGAATCCTTTCTTGTCCACTCTCCTCTGCATGTGTCCTTTGGTCGTGCCCAGAGCCTGGCCAGCGGTGGATGGCATCCATTGGTGCAGGGTTTTGAGGAAGGAGATTGGTGTGTGTTGGAGTAACATGAACTTTTCCGGAGAGGCTACCTTGTTGGTCCATTACACTTATTACCTCAGTCGAGCCTCAGTGTAACCCCCATAGGATGGGAAGGCACACCTGGACATCTGAAGTCAAAACAAGATACAGTCACTTGACCAAAGTACCCAAGTTGGTTAGCTGCAGAACTGGGATTTAAGCCCATATCCTAAAACTTCCCTAACAGATAAGCCTTTGTAATGGGTATGTGCTGCTTTTCTTTTTCTATTATTGTTTTTTTCTTTTTTGTACCCAGCATGTGAACTGTCTTGCTATATCTGGGACGTTTCCTGCTCTGTGACACACATGTCTTTCAACACGATAATCATCCCCAGAGAGGACATGCTCCCAACTTAAAAACATGTGAGGACTAAGATGTAGGTGGGCTTCCACCTCACCCTCTCGGGCAAGTGATCACCAGTCCAAGGGCAGCCCGGTATAGAATGTTACTGTGGACCCTGGCCAGGTAGTTAAATGGGTTAAAGCGTCGTCCTGAGGGGCCAAGGTTTCAGGTTCAATCTCCAGTCAGGGCACATAGAAGCAGCAACCGATGAATGAACTAAGTGGGA
This sequence comes from Pteronotus mesoamericanus, assembly GCF_021234165.1. Taxonomy (NCBI): domain Eukaryota; kingdom Metazoa; phylum Chordata; class Mammalia; order Chiroptera; family Mormoopidae; genus Pteronotus; species Pteronotus mesoamericanus. The sequence goes on along the minus strand of NW_026555082.1, from coordinate 2,501,542 downwards.
CAACAAATTTACATCTCTCTCTCTCTCTCCCCACCGCCACTCTCTCTAAAATAAATTTTTAAAAATCTAATTGTCTTTTGCCCTCTTTGGCCAAACAGAAACAATTGGATTCTTGTTAATTAAATGTGTGTGTCATACACTTCAACTGAAACGTGGGTAGCACAAGATTTCGGGAGCCCCAGCAGGGGCATTCAGCCTGACTTGGGTTGGGTCAGGGAGGCTTCCTGAAGAGAGGTGTTTATGCTGAGTCTGAAAGCATGAACAGAGTTAGCCAGGTGAGGAGGGACAGAGGGCGATCCAAGCAGAAGGGGGGCCTGGACAGGGGTGCAGAGGACAAGAGGTGAGTCTGGGGGGGTAGGCAGGAGCCAGGCCAGGCCAGGCCAGGCCAGGCCAGGTTTGGATACAGCATGGCACTTGGTATTGCTTCCCAAAGACAAAGGTCAATTAGGTCTACTGGAAAATACCCACAGGGCCCATGAAAGGGAGTTAGCCTTGGGCAGGAGTAGTGGGGAATGAGGTTTCCACCTAGATGGTTTCTAAGTGAAACCGCATATTAAATGAGTCAGTGAATGCCCAAAGGTAGGAAACTAAGCTGACGTCTTCACTCAAGGTGCTTCTGGTTTTCATACGGGCAAGAATTATAGAAATACTTTGAACTTTTCATTGCATTTATGTCAAATGACATCATGGTACAACAAAGAACTAGGATTGGGAGGTAAGGTGTGCCTGTTACATGCAAATTAAAAAAAAAAAGATGAGGAGGAAGAGAAGCAGAAGCAGAAAAAGAAAAGAACAAGCCAAGTGTTGTTCTGTCCAAAGGACCCTCAGTGGCTCCGAACTAGGTCCATCTACAGACCTACGGCCCGGAAGCAATGGAAGCACAAGATCTGGAGTCACTCTTGGAATGCCTTCCATCCTTTTTCCTATTCCTTGTTTCTTCTCGTCATGTTAAAATCAGTTCTATCTCAGGCTCCCAAAACTGAAAAGACATAACTAAATAGGCCAAGCTGAGTATGTGCATAGTGCATAGTATATGCTCTGTCGTGTCCAGAAGGAAGAGCAGCCAGAGACGTCAGAAGCTGAAGATAACGCAGTCCTACCCTTGCTGCCATGGGACAGAGAGGGACGGAGCCTCAAAGAGGCAAGGTGCTTGTCTGAAGGGGCACAGCCAGCCAGCAGCAGAGTCTGAACGGGGCCCTGCTCTCCCCAGCCCCAGATCTGAGCCCAGGGCATTCCTGACCATTGTGCAGAGCAGCCAGATCGGACCTTGGAGCCTGTGTTCTTGGCACGTTGTCCAGTGTGGACAGGGGAAGCCACCACACGGCACGACTGCAAAGCACAGCACCCCCACCAGAGTATGTGGGAACTACTGGGACCCAGCACCCAATCTTCTGTGTGTGTGTGTGTGTGCGGTGTTGGGTGACTGACGGGAGTAGACAGAGAGCTGAGCACCGAAAGGGAGCCACGGAGGCTGAGAAGAGAAAGGGGGGTGCTCACTGGGGGTACCTGGGGCCTGAGGGCAGTGGAAAAGTTTGGGGCTGGGCCAGATGTGCCCCCTAGTGAGCCTCAGAAGCTTGGAGGCTCTAGGCAATAGGAAGTCTGTCCCAGATCCTGCTCCCTCTCTGGCCCCAGCTCGCAGGGGACAGAGATCCCAGGCTGCCCCTCCGACAGGCCTTTTTGGCCTTGCGCCCCCTCGGCTGTCTGTGGCCTCAGCGGCCAGCCTGGCTTCCCTCTTATCTTCCCGGCCTCTCCTGCAACATGCGCATTCCCATTTCACAGGTGAGCAAGCTGATCCTCCTAAAGGTTAGAGTAGTTGCTGAGCTCCCCCAGCTGCGAAACACGGACACCGGCACTGGCGGCAGGCGCGCAACTCCATCTTCTGCCCCTGGAGCCCGTGGGGGCTCTGGAGAAGGTCTGAGCCACCCAGCGAGGTGTGTCTCCTACCTCAGATCACACCCCAGCGCCAGCCGGCCCTGGGCACCAGCGGGCTCGGGCAGACCTGAGGAGCTGGCGCCCCTCAGTCTGGGCAGTGAGAAAATGAAAGTGAATGATGAGTGATTGACTTATCCGTCGGAGCTGGGAGAAGCCTCCGAGGGTGCTCCTGTGGTGACCCTCAGCTGGCCAGGGCGGGCGGAGGCGGGGGCATGTCAGGGACAGAGGTGCTGCAGAGGCCCCGCATCGCTTCCAGCTCTGACGATGCAGGGATTCAAAAGGTCTCCCGGGAGGGGCACCAGCTCGGTCAGGATGGAGGGAGCCCCAGCAGCCACGTCAACAGAGCAGGGGCTGCGGATTCTCTGGGGGGATCGGGGTGCGGTGTCTCCACGGTGCCCCCTGGCAGCATCCACCCCTCCTCTCAGCACATCAGCTGCCTATGGCCACAGTGACAAATGACCACAGACTGTGGCTTAAAACAACATGTGTTTATTCTCACAGTCCGGAGGTCAGAGACCGAAATCGAGGGGTCAGCAGCGCCACACTCCCTCTGGGAGCTCTAATGAAACACCTGTCCCCGCCCTCTTCCAGCCTCTGGTGGCGGTGTCACTTCAATCTCCATTCACATTGCCATCTCCTCTTCTGTGTGACTTCCAACTTCCCTCTGCCTTTCCTGTCCTGACACTTGCAGTGGCATCTCGGGGCCCCCTTGGATAATCCAGGTAACCGCCGCATCTCAAGACCCTTCACAGAATCACGTCTGCAAGATCCTGTCCGCCTGCTGGGCCACGTTCACAGATTCCAGCATCAGGACCTGAGGTCTTGGGGGCCATCGTTCAGCCCATTGTGCTCGGGATTAGTGAGACTAACTCATCCCACAAACTTGTTGCCAACCTGAAGTGACAAGATGACCATGAAAGTGTGGCCAAAATGTGTGGGCAATTTATATTGGCTATTTTTGTGGTTTTGAAAGAAAAAAGGATAATTCTTCACTTGCTGGTAATGAACTTAATTTTCTGTTGAAGTCAGGGCTCTTGGGCATAATGAACAGCTGACCCACCACCTTTCTGTCCCTCATTAAGGATTCCACGTGGGAAGCTGACGCCCCTGGCACTCCCCCCCCAGCCCCCGCACAGGGCCTGGCTGGCTGACTGGCCTTGACTAAGACCCCTCCTACGCCACCCCCGCCCCCCGCTGGCCACAGCGATCTGGATGTTCATCATATTGCCCCGCACACATCAGCTGGGAGAGCAGCTGTCACGACAGCACTTGGAAAATATTTGCAGCCAGCACAATTCCAGGTCAAAGACGAGGTTAGACTCGAAGGAGCAAAACCCTCAAAGGTCCAGCCTCTCATCCTGACAAACCTGTGGTCTCCTCGAGGGCAAGGCAGGGCAGCCCAGAGCTGTCGGGTTGTTCGAACAGGCTCCTATTCCGGCGGGTGCGACCTCAGACGTGAGCTGTCCAGGGCTGGCCTTCTGAGTCAGGCCTGAGTCCCACCTACACGCCCTCCCCGCGGGGCTGCTGGCCTCAAAGCCTCCTTTCACGAAGAGGGCCAGCACGGATGACTCGGAGTGTGCAATGTGTCTCAGCGCAGATGAATAATTGATGTGCTTCAATATTAATAAGCAGGAACTGGTGTCTGTAGCCAGGGAAGCCCAAAAGAGGCTCTGTTAGAGCAAACTCTTGAGTGGGGACCTAAGGCAGGGCCAACAAACATACAAACAACAAAACTTCCCAAAGAAACAGAAACGTATACACACGCACACGTACCCAGATAATTTACAGGTCAAAGAAATTGAGAAGGAAAATGTAGAATTGAATGGTAATGAGAATTTCACACGTCAAAACTTGTGGAGTAAAATGAAAATGGTATGTAGAGAGAAAATCATAATCTCATATGTTAAGGAGGAAAAAAAGAGGAGCTAAAAATTAATGAGCTATGTGTTAATATTATGTAGTTAGAAAAAAAGCACCATATAGGGACAAGGAAAATTAAAAAAGGATAAAACGAAAGCAGAAATTAAAGATATAGAGAACAAAGATAAAATGAGCTCAACAAAGCCAAGAAAAAGTTATTTGAAAAAAACAGTCAGAAAGGTAGAACTCTTGCCTGGCCAAGAATAAAGGAGAGGGAAGCCCGAGTCAGGCATCAGAGGGCGCACGGGGCGTGGTGGTCACAGAGGCCACAGGGACGGGCGAGACACGGGTGTGCTGTCAACAAATTTGTGTATTTTGAAAGTCTATACAAAACCAATTAATTTCTAGAAAACTCTATCGCAACTACCCAAGAAGAAGTAGAAATGAATAGTTCCATAATTGCGAAAGAAACTGAAATAGTTTTACCAAGAGTTTTACCAAACTGTCAAAGAACACATTACTTGAGTTGTATGCAAATTCTTTCACACCAGAGGAAAAGTGGGAAATCCATGACCTAAGCAAGTACCTCAGGAAGCTTAAACAGGAAGAGTAAATGGAACCCAAAGAAGAAGAAGAAAGGAAACAATAAAGAGGAGAAATGAATGGAAAGAGGCTGCCGACAAAGCTACAAGGCTCTGCTCTGAGGAGACCGATCGAGGCGAGAGTCACCAGGCGGCCACGTCAAGTGCAAAGACATAACCGGAGGGCCTTCCGGCGTGAAAATGGCAGTGAGAGGGTGCTCCACACCAGTTTGGAGTAGCGCGTGAAAAAATTCAGGCGATACGGACAAAGTCCCAGAAAAATGCACCCGACCAAATCGGCATGCCAATAAATAAAAACTCTACCTAGTCCTGTGACAAACAAGAGGTTGAACCTACACATCAAAACAAAGAAAACTTTGGAGTTGATGACTTCACTAGCTGTTCTACCAAACACCTCACACAAACTCTTCTGGAGGAAAAAAAAGAAAGAAACACTCATTGTTTGTTTTAGTTGGACATGTAGCCTTTTCCCCCTAAATCTGGCAAGGATGTTACCAGAAAAGAAAATTACCTGCCAATACTATGTGGGTCAGGGACATATATGTTGGGGAGCTACAGAATTTCAGTGATCAGTGTGCCAAGAGATGAAGAAGGTTGAAAAGCACTGCCGCCGTCTCTTATGTTATGTAGACAATAAAATGTGGAGTTATGAACCAGTTATGATACTGTACTAGTTTTTAGATTACTAGTTTTTTAAATGCATTATTCTTTTAAATCACGGAGAAAACAAAAAGAAGAGTCACACATCATTGTTTAAATAACGTTAGCTTTTCTAATTGTCCATGTATTTGCCTTCACTGAGACCTCTATTTCTTCCTCCAGCTTTGAGTTGCTGTCTCGTGTCCTTCCACCTGCAGAGTCCCTTGAGCATTTCTTGCAGGACAGATCTAGTGGTGACAAACCTCCTCAACTTTTGTTTATCTGGGAATGTCTTAATTCCTCCCTCATGTTGGGACGACAGTTTTGACAATATAATTCTTGGTTGACAGTGTTTTTCTTTCAGCACTTTGAATCTGGCAGCGCACTGCCTTCTGGCTTCTGAGGTTTCTGATGAGGCGTCTGCAGACAATCTTACTAGAGACCAAAAAGGAAAAGCCCTGCATGTGCTGAGTTGTTTCTCTCTGGCTGCGTTCGATTCCCATAGTCTTTCAAAAGTCTGACTATATAATCTGCTTCAGTGTGAGTCTCTCTGAGTTGGTCTTACTTGGAGTTTGTTGCACCTCATGTCTTCATGTGCTTTGGGAAGTTTACAGCTGCTATTTATTCAAATATCCTGCCTCTTCCTCTCTTCTTTTGCGACTCCCACAATGTACCTGTTGGTCCCCTTCATGGTGTTCCACCGGTCACTTGGGCTCTCTTCACTTTTTTCACACTTGTCTTCCATCTGTCTTCTTTCTGTTTTTCAGAATGAGTAATTCCCATTGCTCTATCTTTTCTTATTATATTTTATTGATTATGCTGTTACAGTTGTCCTCATTTTTCCCCCTTAGCCCCTTCCACCCAGTACCTCCCACTCCCTCAGACAGTACCCCCACCCTTGTTCATGTCCACAGGTCATACGTATAAGTTCTTTGGCCACTCCATTTCCTACGCTGTACTTTACATCCCCCTGGCTATTCTGTGACTGCCTGTGTGTACTTCTTAGTCACCTCCCCTCTTCATCCATTCCCACACCCCACCATCCCATCTGGCAACCGTCAAAATGCTCTCTGTATCCACAATTCTGTCTCTGTTCTTCTTGTTTGCTTAGTTTGTTTTCTTAGATTCAACTATTGACAGATATGTATTTATTGTCATTTTATTGTCATAGTTTTGATCTTCTTTTTCTTAATTAAGTCCCTTTAACATTTCATGAAGTAATGGTTTGGTTATGATGAACTCCTTTAGCTTTTTCTTGTCTAGGAAGCTCTGTATCTGCCCTTCGATTCTAAATGAGAGCTTTGCTGGGTAAAGCAATCTTGGCTGTAGGTCCCTGCTTTTCAGGACTTTGAATGTTTCTTGCCAATTCCTTCTAGCCTGCAAAGTTTCTTTTGAGAAATCAGCTGACAGTCTTATGGGAACTCCCCTGGAAGTAACTGACTTCTTTTCTCTTGCTGCTGATAAGATTGTCTATCTTTAATCTTTGGCATTTTAATTATGGTGTTTTCTTGGTGAGGTCCTCTTTGGGTCCATCTTGTTTGGGACTCTCTGTGCTCCCTGGACTTGCATATCTATTTCCTTCACCAAACTAAGGAAGTTTTCTTTCACTATTTTTTCAAATAGATTTCCAATTTCCTGCTCTTTCTCTTCTCCATCCAGCACCCCTATGATGTGAGTGTTGGAGCTCTTGAAGTTGTCCCAGAGGCTGCTTACACTCTCCTTGTTTTTTAGAACTTTTTTCTTGTTGTTTTTTGCTTCCTTATGTACCAAATCATTGACTTGATTCTCAGCTTCATCCACTCTACTGTTGCATTACCTGTAAATTGTTATTTCAATTACTGTATCCTTAATTCTGACTGGATCTTTTTCATGCTGTTGAGGTCCTCACTAAGTTCCTTGAGCATCCTTATAGCCAGTGTTGTGAACTCTGTATCTGATAGGTTGCTTTTCTCCATTTCGTTCAGCAAAAGCTCTGGAGAGTTGATCTTCTCTTTCATTTTGGCCATGTTTCTTTGCCTCCTCATTTTGGCTGTGGGCTGAGTACACCCTCTTCTTGCAGTTAAGCTTTGATTGCTGTCAGCAGGTCAATGGGAGGGAGCTACCCAAGCCAGTCATCTGCAAGACTGACTATGGCCACTGACGACCAACCTCCGCCCTCCATGGAGGTCAGCTGTGCAGGGGCAGGGTGGCGGTGCGCTGGCGTGGTCTGTAGCTGTCCACTGGGTGTGCAGGCTCTGGGATTTCTCAGCTGGTGCAGGCCAAGGTCATCCTCCACCTGTGTTCTGCCTGGGGTCACCCTGCTTGAGCCATAAAGTAATCTGAGATGACTGCTGCTTGTGCTGGGCTTGGAGGTTCCCAGGAGCTGCGGAACCATTCCAAGCTGCGAATCTAGGCTGGCTGCTGCTAGTGCGGGAAGAGGTGTGAGAGCTTGGGGGCTCACTGAGGCCAGCTGTTCCTTGTTTGATAGAATTCAGGAAGTTGTGAAGCATGAGTCAAGACCAGCCATTCATATGGAAAAGTCACTGTTAACAGCTTGAGCAGGGCTGTAAGTTGGGCGGGAAGGAGACTCAGGGGATCGCCAGGGCAGGACGAACAGTGTTAGCCACATTGATGGAGTCTCAGACATGTCACTTGCCTGCTGGTTCTGTTCTCTATTGGGGGAGGCCTCAGAAAAAGGACAATGGCCTCTGCTCATGTTTCTGTCTGGGAGAAAGCTGTCGCCCAGCTTCCCCCTTGATGCCAGACACTTCAGTCCCTCCTTCTATTGCCACTGGTGCCTTTCAAGCTGCTACCCTGGTGCTAGAGCTCAGAGGGAGTGAGTCTGAGTAAGTCTGTGCGCTGGGTTCTTTAAGGGGAACTGCTTGGGACTCCAGAAGTTTCTTCTACTAACTCAATCCCCACTGGTTTTTGCACCCAGTTGTGGGGGCTTTTCTCCTGGCACCGGAATCCTGGGCTGGGGCTCCTCACTCCCAAGATACTTCTCTCAAATTTTTATCCACCACTTGTGGATGTGGGACCAGCCCATTCCACGTCACCACCTCCCCTACCATTCGGGATGGATGTGGTTTAATTCTGTAGTTGTCAGACTTCCATTCAACTAGATTTCTGGCGGTTCTGAGTGATGGGTGTTCTAGATTTTTGCTGTAATTTTGATGTGGCTGTGCAAGATGAGCTGTGTTTACCTGAGCTGCCCTCTTGACTGAAGTCCCCATTGCCCTATCTTTAATTTCACTGCTCTTTTCTTCTGCCTGTGATTCCCTCTGAAATATTTATTTCAGTTACTGCACTTTTTGGCTCCAGATTTCTTTTTTTGGGGGGGGGGTGGTTTTCTGTCTTCATTGATATTTCCATTTTTTTCATGCATTGTTTTCTTGAATTTCTCCACATCTTTCTAAGTATCTTTAAGATGGTTGTTTTCAAATCTTTGTCTATGAAATCTGCTATCATGTTTTTCAGAGACAGTTTCTGTTGATTTTTTTCCCCTTTAATGAACTATACTTTCCCATTACATTGTATACCTTGTGATTTTTTAAAGCTTTGTTGTACACTAGACATTTGAATGTGTTCACTCTGGAAATCAGATTCTCCCTTTTCCCTATGGTGGTTGGGTTTTATTTTTTTATTACTGCTATTAATTTTTATAGACTGTCTCTGTATGTGGCAAGAGTCAGCCCGAGCTGTAAACTTAAGGTCTTCTCACACCTTTTCAGGCCTTTGCCTTTCCTTGGGCATGCATGGTCAGTTTCTGATTTTTGTCTGTGCGGTTGCTTTTGAATGTCCTAGGCTCCCAAAAGGTAAAAACAGAAAGAAAAAAAAAAAAGGAAGGGGAAGGGGGTCGAACACCCTGTCTTTCAATCTCCTGGAAGTCCCTTCAGCCTGTGGGGAGCAAGGGCTTGCAGCACCGGGGAGGGAGAAACAACAGTGGATTCCCTGCTCCTCAGCACTGTTACCAGAAGCAGCGACATCAACAAAAAGCATCGGTCCCTGATATTTGGAGGACAGGGTCTGTACGGCCCCCAGGAGCTCCTGAAAGCCCTGTGCGTGCAGCCCCAGGAACGTGTGCACGGCTGCCCGCCACAGGGTTGGGGGTGGACAGCGGGTAGCTACTGATGTGCCAGAGTCCGCATTAACCAAAATGAACTGCGATTTCATCGTCCAAGGAAGGTGGAAGCTCTCAGTAGACCCGAGGTCCGAAATAGTGACGTCAGTCACATTGTGCCAGTGCAAGTGTTGCCTCATGTTGTGCCAGTGCAAGTGTTGCCTAAGTGGGGAGCCTGGTTCCTGGTGATTCCTACTCTTCCCAGAATCTTTTTCCATTTTACCACCTTACTGATGTTTTAATGTAGTTTTGGGATTGGCATCTGTTTGGGTTCAACCCACAACTTTGCCATAAGTTACAATAACTGGTATGTCGTTTTCCTAAAAGTATTTAAAAGGAATTTTATTTAGACGGGGGGGGTGGGGGGGGGTGGGAAGAAACATCCACGTGTGGTGTGCCACCTACTGGGGACCTGGCCTGCAACCTAGGCCTGTGCCCTGACTGGGAATTGAACCGGTGACCCTTTGGTTCATAGGCCGGGGCTCAGTCCACTGAGACACACCAGCCATGGCGTGTTTTCCAGGATTTCTATGAAACTATTTTAATATGCACCTGGATATTTCTGGTTGTCTTTTCTCACTTTTATTTTTAATCTATCATTCATGTAAATACTAAAACAGAATATAACGTACCTGATGAGTCTCTGCAGCTAGGGATAACCTAAACCTGTGTCTGTGTATTCCTAGTGGTTCGTCCTTGCGTTGGGTCGTTTCCTGTTGTAACCTCGCATTTTGTTGAACTTTACTTGCCAGATTGATAGGGGATACGGACAGAGGGAGGCTCCCCTCAGCGGGGAGCCAGGGCTCTCAGAACACTGGGCCTGCTCCAAACCCCCGGGCTTCCTGTGGGAGCCCAGGCTTGTCTCCCTCACCTCATGGAAGGCCCAGGGCCTCAGTGCTGCCTCCCGGTTTTCACCTTCAGGGCCTCTGTCGTTCCTGTTCGCCTGCACTGCACAGATCTCTGTTCGAGTCTGTCCTCTCTTCTCTATTTACCTGACACACTTCCCAGTGGTTTTGGTGAGTAGAGCAACACATTAAAAGCATATTTGAGCCCTGACTGGTATAGCTCAGTGGATTTGAGTGCCAGCCTGCAAACCAAGGGTTGCTGGTTTGATTCCCAATCAGGGCTCGATTCCCAGTAGGGGGCCTGCAGCAGGCAACCGCACATGGGTGTTTCTCTTTCTCCTTCCCTTCTCTCCAAAAATAAGTAACATCTTTGAAGAAAAAATGAGTTCATTTTTGCAGAAATAAACCACCTTTGATTGGTTGGGGCCTTCTGAGCAGAGTCCAATACATGCCTGAAATGGAGTCTCTAACATTTAGTTTTTACACCCATCTTCTGATTCTTACTATTTTATTTCTTTGCTCCTCAGAGGGGGAGGGAGGGAGAAAAGAGAGGGAAACACCCACGTGTGAGAGAGACACGGAGCAGTCGCCTCTCGCACGCCCCCAGCCGGGGCCCTCACCGGGAGCCCAACCAGGGACCTTCTGGTCACAGGGTCGATGACCCGGGGAGCCACAGGAACCAGGGCTTCTTCGCTGTTGTTTTTTTAAACAGGAATTTGGCCTGTTTACACTTGGTTTTAGTCTGTCCTTGTTACATTTCTTACACATTTTTGAGGTTTCCTCTTTTCCCTTTCTTCTTCTATTAGTTTGGCCGTTTTTCCTGCCTCTTTTCCTCTTAAGTTAGAAATTCCATGCTTTGACGTCCACCACTGATTACCTGCCCATTCCTTTTGGCTGTAACTTAACCCTGCTGATTAGGCAGAACTGAACAGGGCAGGGCCGAGCATGGAGCTTGGGAGCTCTCAGGTGCGGGTGGGTGTCCAGGCTCCCACGGAGCCAGGGCCGGGAAAGAGGCTGTCCCCAGAGGCAGTGCACACGTCAAGTCTCCGAAGTCTGTCCACATCATTACCCAGCTGAAGAGGAGAGACGGCGGGGGTGATGGAGACTAGCAAGTGGAGAGGGTCCGTGGGGCACAGGTGGCGGTGGGGTGGAACGTGGATGGTGTCAGCAGTAAGATCAGAAACTAAAGGCAGTCCAGCTTGTAACGGGGTAAGTCAGGACGGCAGGAAAAGCAACAGGAGAGCAAAGGGGAGAGATCATGTCCTCACCCCAACTGGCGTGGCTCAGCAGTTTGGGTGTCATCCTGCGAACCCAAAGGTCACTGGTACGATTCCCGGGCAGAACATATGCCTGGGCTGTGGGTCAAGTCCCCAGTCGAGGGACACGTGAGAAGCAACCAACTGATATTTCTTGTGCACATCGATTCTCTCCCTTTCTCCCTCCCTTCCCTGTTTTGTTAAAAAATAGAAAGAACTGTGTTCCCTTGGTCTTCACCCAGAAATTACATGTGAACGAGCTAGGAGGGGAGAGCACGCTCTCTAAGTCACTCATTCCCGCCCCAATGCCCGCCCACTCACCCAAACATCCACCTGGCCTCCCACCTACCCATCAATGTAGCTAGTCCTTCACCCACTAACCCCCAGATCCACCCACCCACGATCCAGCCAGGCACTTGGTAATTTCCTGGGCACCTCCTCCATGCGCAAGCCCAGTTCTGAGAACCTGGGGTGCGCATCATCAAATCTGTCCCCACCCTTGCAGATGTCAGTGGGGAAGAAGTGGAAACTCTCCATGCGCACAGGCTGCTGCTGCCTTGCCAGACACACCCCCCGCAGCCTGCTGGACAAGCTGAAGGCTCCTCGGACCCGCCAGACCCCCAGCCGAACCATCATGCAACCCGTCCCTGCGTTATGCAGCCAGGTCACCACAGCCTGATTACATTTCCCTGAAGTGCTCCTGTTGGGCCGCAGGCTTGCTCCACTGCTTGTGGCTCCCCACGGCCAGAGGCTATCGACCTCAGCGACTCCACAGTGCCTCCCCCAGGAAACCCTGCCTGACAGCCTTCCACATGTGCTTCGATAACACCCGCTCACCAGCACCCTGTTCATGGAACCTTTGATGGCTTCCAAAAGGCACTTCGTGCCTCATCAGCTACTAAGATCTCTGTGGCAGAGCCTGTCATAGTTGTCCCCACCCCGGCCACACACACACACACACACACACACACACAGCCTAACAGATCCCAGAGCCGGATGCTCCCAGAAGGGTGGTATCACTTATGAGGCTGCTGGGCAGATGTCCCCTGCGCCTGCTGATGAGGGGAACAGGTTCCAGTGAAGGCCACTGGTTCTGGATGTCTCCAAGCGCCAAGGGTTTCTGTTGGTCCCGTCACAATCCCTTATGCTAGGGCACACCGTGGCAGCCACGTTTCCAATCACTCGTTAAGGTCCTGCTCCCTTAGCCACAGTCCAGCGGAGCAGTAAGGGATCCGATTGATAGGGACACCGAGAGCCCGTGGGGCACAGCCACACCTTCCCAGAAAGTTGACCTGGGAAGTCTGGGGGACTGGCCGTCAGGAAGCTGCAGCAGAGGCATGGAGGACAGAGGACCGAGGGAGGCCGCGTGCAGCCCTCGTGGGCCAGGAAGCCTTAGAGGTGGGAAGAGCAGCAGAGCGAGCCGAGCGCAGCTACCAGGCGGGCAGTGCCCCACGGGGCGGCCTCCCTGCCCGCACCCCCAGAACCCTGGTTGGCACAATGTGCCCACAAGGCTGGACCTGGAATACCCGGGCCCTCACAAGGCCAGGCTCGTGCTGCGAGGTCACCAACCATCCTCCTCCTCCTCCAATGGACCCCACGGCGTAGGATCACTTTGTATCATCAAAGGAACCTGACTAACGCGGAAGGCCTGTGCCACACCAGAGGATGCTTCGTCATTTGAATCCCCTGACCCCACAGTAACAGAGGACTGTCCCTGGTTCGGAGGAAAGGTGCCGTGCACATCCAGCTCCTCAGCCTGGCAACGGTGGCCTTCCGCAGCCCCAGCCCCTCAGCTGCAGCTCCCCCCAAGGACAGGCTCGGACGCTTGAGCGCCACTATCCCGTGTCTCAACCAAGGGTCAAAAACGCCTTCCTAGTGCCACAGAGGGAGCAAGTGTTAGCTTAGGCAGAAGCCACAGGGTGCAGCCCCCAGTACATGCTGCTGGACCTGATGCCAGCCCAGGCTCCTCCTCTGGGCTGTTCTTACCCATTTTGTGTCACCGAACTGGTGTCCCCACCGCCCTGGGTGCTCAGGAAGCCTCCCTCCCTTCCCTGTGCATTAGGACCCCTGGGACCAAACTTGGCCCAGCCTTACACCCACCGGCCTCGCACCTGTCACTTGTCCTCACTTCAGGGTGGGGACAGAGCATCCCCCACACCAGTTCACTGCCCCAAGGTTGTGGCGGTAGCTTAGCCTGCTGTCGGGCAGGCGGAAGGCAGGGCTGCCTCTCGGTTTGGGTGCTACTTGCTGCTGCTATGGAAGCCCAGAGAGGGTCACAGACCTGGCCAAGTCTGAGTATTACTGCACAACGAAGCTCGCTCGTGACCACCACCTGCAGCCTGCTGGGTTAGGGCTGTGACCCAAAAGCCGTGCCACCTGACACTGCTCCGCAGCGGCCCCGACCCTGCTCGTGAGGCCCGGAGGTCCCAGCACTTGCCAGCCCTTCCCCCAGCAGCACTGGCCTCCATCAAGGTTGAGGTGTTGCGCCCAGGGTTACCGCCCCCTTTAGGCAGGCATGGAAGACGATCTTCCAGTTTTACAGGGAGGCCCTGGCCAGAGCCCAGTTCAGATTCCCAAGTTTGAGCACTTCCCTAAAAAAGGGATCACTGCATGGAAACCCAACAGCAGGCATGGGGGCAACTCAGACCCCGCTGTCTGCTTCAGGATCCCAACGCTGCAGCCCAGGGCCCAGATTCTGGGTTAAGACCTCCTCTAGCTTTCATTCCTAGACCCTAGCACACAGAATGCTTCCACTTTCTGACAACGAAGACCCAGAGGCATGGCTCCTGAGGACCCTCGTTGCTAAGGCTAAAGAACGCAGCCATACAGCTGATGAACATACTGCACGGGCCCCCAAATCCCTGTGCAAAGCCTCCCAGGGTCAGAGCCCAGTTGCTGCCCATGAGCCAGCCATGGACCAGAGGCAAGTCACCTGTCCATTCTCGAGAGTCAAGGCGGGGAGACACCGCGGTCAGAGAATACTGTCTTTCCTCTCGGGAGAAACAGAACACACATCACAGCTGGAGAGAGCAGCGACAAAGGAGCACCTGTTCCCGCCACAGAACTGCCTGAAGCTCTGGAGCAGTCAAACGGGCCGGAGTTTGAGCACTCGGCCTGCCGGTGCAGCCTGGGCTAACTGCGCGTCGCTGGAGCGTGCGTGAACACTGGCAGAGAGCGATCAGGAAGAGCTCTTGAGACAAGACTTGTTTGCAAAGCTGCACAGAACATAAAACCTCACTTGTGGTTTGAGTATTTTTTTTCTAAGTAGACTCTCCAGCAGAATACCCTCCCAGACTCGGCACTCTCCTGGGAAAGTCGGCTTCTGCTCTGGAGGGACCTCGGGCGTGGGGGAAAGGCTCTGAGCGGCGCCAGTGCACTTGCAGTTCCCAGCAGCGGGAGGGCGATCCCCCACAGGGCTGGGTGCTGCTTAGAGAACACTACTCTCCCATCTCCAAACCTTTAGGACCCAAGTTCACCTTGTAAGTTCATCTACTTCAGAAGAGACCTGCTTAGAGAGCAACCTCCCAATCTTCCTCTTTCCCAACTACAGATACACACTGTATCCAGTCACTAACTAGGGGCGCACCTTGTTTTTACTGCGCCTCACAGATGCCTTTTTTAAAGGCAACTAAGCCAAAGCAAGGCCATTCGTCAGCAAGATGGCTACCACTCACTTTATTAGGGGCCTGGAACCAATCCTGGATTCTCAGGTAGGCCTCTGTACATGTGTGTCTGAGCTCCCTAGTTACGCACCCATAAAGGTTCCATAAAATCCGATTAGGGCAGATTTCTCACCTGTACTCAAGTTGCAGGATAGAAACACAGACCCAGAAAGGCCACTGACCCCAGGTAATAAGCAACATCTGTTTTGAGAGCAGGGCTGGCAACGGCGGAAGGCAAAGTTCAACACAAATACAAAGCAGCAGCTACAAAACAGGGCGGACTTCACAATATCTTACGAAAATCTAGGTTAATTTTAACATTAAAGCAGAGACAAAATGTAATTTTAATATTGTTTTAATCAAGTAAAGTAGCTCTTTGAAACAGGAAATTTTAACAGTTGAATAGAGCAAAGTGAAGAATTACTCTATTAGGATAGCCTCTGTGAATAAAATTTTTATGTGGATTTGAGTCAATTGTAAATTTGGCACCAGACTGAACACAGGTCTAAGTCAAAATTTTCTCTTTAGTGTTTAGAAGCCCTGAACATCTTTTCCTTCAGATCAAGGAAAAAAAAAAAAAGGAAAGGAAGTCAACCTCTAAATCAGAACCTCATTAGCTCGACACTGTATATTCAGTACAACGTGGCCTGGCCCCCAATACCTCCTAGGAAATCCCAAATGATGAAAGCAAACTGGCCTAGGCCAACAATTTGGAACCCAGGTGAAATGACAATTTGCAAAAACCTCTTTGGTGCAACACAGCACATTCCCTCCAGGTGTGGTGGCTTTTGCTTCACTCTCATCAAAATCTATCAAAAGCCAGCTGGAGACCAAATTGCTCTCTCTCCAGTAAAATTACTAATTTCTTAAAATACCAAACTAACAAAATTTTATTATACCAAATGTTTGTATAATTTCAATGTGAAAAAACTTTTACATACATTTGTCAGGGTCTCATAACCCAAGAAGGATCACAGAGATGAGTGACATAAGCCTGTGCCCCGCATTAAAACCGACCCCCACGGTCCTTGATTTCCACCGTGCGCTTTTAATAGAAAGGGATAAATGCAACAAGTTTTTACTTTAAAAAAATGATTTCTCATATAGACCCCGAACCCATAACAACTAAGTTCAGATCAGCTAATTGGGCAGAATTCACAAGGAAGTTATTTCTAAACCTAAAGTCCAGGACGGGCCGGGCCAGGCCTGGTCACCTGCATTCAGTGGCCGTCACCAAAACTTCAGAGGAGTGTCTGATTATATTCAATGTGAAACAAAAGACACCCCAAGTCTCCCACCGAAGTATAGGCTGACTTAAAAGTACAATTTTAGTTTTCTTTTTAAATAACACATTTTGGGAGACCAAAAAAAAAAAAAAAAAAAAAAAATCAAGTTTGAGACATAGCAACACTGATTTCGACAAGATAGCAACCAAAACCTGTGTGTTCAAATGTAAAAGACATTGAAGAATAAGCCACAGTATTGGGGAAAATCCACACTGAACAAAAGATACAGTATTTCTCAACGTTTTCAAATTGTAATTTAAACCGTAAGAGTGAAAGCTGAAAAATTATGCTGTTTTTGCTAGAGATTAAGTGCACCTTTTCCTTCTTCCCCCAAATAAAATCATAGGACTTACTATTTAATCATACCCCAAAGCTTGAGTTTTCTCTCAGCATAAAGCAACAGTCACATACACATAAAAACGCTTGTCTGTTAATGCAGTAATTCCCCTGGCTCATCCAACTTGCAATGCATATGACTTTAAAAGACTACAACTTGGGGCAAGTGTATGCCAACTGAAAAAAAAAAAAAATTCAAGTTTTAAAACCTGCTTTTAAAATTCTTTGCAGGGCACTTGGGCCCTTTTCTCTCGGTAAGAAGGGGTTGCACTGTCCACCCTGGCATGGTAGGGATGTATGTTGCCAGATGGCAACTTGAGGGACCAGAGAGAAAACTTAAAAAAGTACTGTATTTCTTAATGGCTGAATAAAGTAATTACAAGTAAGTTCATGTTTACATTCTGCTGAAGACCTCTTCACAGTCTCAGCACCTAGCAGTTTCTAACAGGCTCCAGGAATCCGATCAGGTTAACTGATAGCACGATGTTTTTTAGAGGAGCCAACTGTTTCAGCTGAAGTCATTCAAAGACAAAAATCTGAAGAATGACCAAAATCAAATGTTTATTTTTATAACTGTATAAATGTGACCCAAATGTGTCCACCACTAATTTTTCAAAAAGAAAACATGCTATAAATAAGCAAACTACATCTGCTCACTGATATGTGTATGGACTCCCGAGATATCTCGTTGGGCTTAATTACAGACCACTCACAGCAATACGTTTTTAGCAGAAAGTGTAGCATGATGTTAAGCCTTTTAAGCTTTTGCACATACATGTTGCACTTCTGGCTGATGATGCAGAAAGATTCTCAGCATTACAGTTAAGCTGGGCTGCACCCACCCATTTAAATGGCATCGATATCAATGTCATCGTCCTTGTTATCAGACTTCACAGCTTCAACTTTCGGCACATTGGCAGTCTTCGAATACACCACCTGTCAAAACAAACGGTTGGGGTTTTTTTCCATTGAACGTCAATCTTTATGCTAAGTAAACAAAGAAGGAATATTAACCCTGGGCAGGTAGCTCAGTTCATTACAGTGTTGTCCCCAATACACCAAGTTTGTGGGTTTGATCCCTGGTCAGGACACGTAAGTGGAATAGTAAATCAACGCCTCTGACCCTAAAATAAGCACACTTTTTCAATTAATAAAAAGACAAGACAATCACCTAGATGTAGCCTTCATTCTTCATATAAATTTTTTGCGGGGGGGGGGGCCTCTTTCCCCAATTCAACAGTATGTTCATTTTTACAGACCACTGGCACCTCTACACACAACGTGCATTATTTGAATGAACCTTACATTCAAAACGCAGGCAGACATTTGGAATCCCATCTGGGGATATGACTTTCACTGCACTTTGAGGATTTCCCAAATCACCTAGACAGTGTCTCATTGCCTGAGTCGCCCAAGCCCGCCATCTCACAATTCTCAAGCACCCGCTGCGGGCGCCAAGCTGCACCCCCCTCGGGGCTCACCTCAATGTTCTCATCTTCGTCGTCGTCGTCACCACCGGAGGATTCCTCCTCCGCTTCCTTCAGCCACTTTATAAATGGTTCTGCTTTGACACGAATCTCTTTGGCAAGTTCTTTTGAGACGTATTTCTTTGAGGCCTGAAAAACAGTAGGTACAATTTTTAGTTGGAGAAATTAAAAAGTCATAATTTGAATTGTTTATATAGTTGCTCAAACTGAGCTCTTCAAGGGAACTGAGTCATACCATAACCTTGAACCCTCACCAAAACACTTGCATTCAATAAGAAAAGCACTTAAGAGTCCAAGTAGCTTCTTGTCATCACCAGCAAGCTGCCGTGGCGTGAAATCCCCTACAGGTCACATGAGGCAGGCAGAGCACCTGTGTTTTCTAAGAGATCTTACTTACTCATTTTGAAAGAAGAGAAGGGAGAAAGAGAGGTAGAGAAACACGGGCTGCCTCTCACAGGCCCCCAACTGGGCACCTGGCCTGTAACCCAGGCACCGCGCAGATGGGGAACTGAACCAGCGACCTTTTTGGTTCGCAGGATGGTGCTCAGTCCACCGAGCCACACCAGCTGGTGCGCTGCTGAGCTTTCATGCAGAAAGAGTAGTTATCAGTAGTTAACTTATTCCAAAGAGCAAGACAACAAAAAAAAAATCCAAAGCCCAGCTCTTCTGGTCTTGAAGAGCCCGTTTACACAGCCCCCACCTTCTCCGACCAGCTGATGATGACCTCCTCCTCCAGGAGGTCCGCGTCGTACATCTCCTTCAAGATGTGCGGGATCTTGGCGATGAGCTGCGCTTGATGCATTGCCACCACACACTCCAAACCATGAAGGAGGTACCGCTGGGCTTTTTTGTTGTTGTGACAAAACTGCAAATAGATTTTTTTCTGTGTTAACAAGCTCTCACAGATATCCTAAGTTGACAATTCTAATATGCAAGTATATTCACTGCCTTAGCATTGTTCCTTAAAGTTATGGCCCCACAACAATGGTTCAAATAGGTTGACACACAGAAAGCTAACATTACTTCATCTGTAAGAGGCCATCTGCAGTTCTTACATTCTCACATGCTTGTAACGTCAATTATCTCCATTTTCAGGATGACAGAGAACAAATGGGCACGAGGTTAAATTGATGTTTCCAAGGTCACACAGCCATAACCTCATTTATGAATCTAAAACTGCTTACTCGTAGGAAATGGCGCCTGTATTTCTTTATCTGTTCTCTAATCTTCTCATTAAAAAGAACTTCTGTCAAAACAAGAGGGCCCATAGCTTTTACATCCAGTCTTTCTGCTTCAGCAACAATTTCTTTGTCTGATGAGTCAATAATACCCTCTTCTTTCTTTTTCTGCAAATAAAGGGAATTCAGTCAAAGGGATGCACGTTTTGTTGTAGACATACCAATTAGCCCCCACTCGCATGAACATTTCCCCTAGTGTGACAGTTCTAAGATTTCTAAATGATCGACAGCTGCCAAAGAACAGTGCCTGGGAACACGCTAAAAAAAATTTGAATAAACAAATAGAAAAAGTAAAAGCAAGCCTTGCATTTGAATATTCAAGACAGTGTGAAAAAGTTACTTGCCTACTATCAGCTTTAAATAATAAATATCTGCAAGACCTGAGGTCAGACTGAAACTGATTTTATTGATCACCGCTCTTGAAGCAAATGTTTACCTTAACAAAATCAAACAGGATATTGACCCGTTCTTCAACAGTCCTTTCCAGATCATCACTGAGCGTCAGAACTTTCGCATGGTCACTGATTTCATCCATCCTGCGCCTTTGAGCTTCCTCGGTTGTATCTTCCCCCCAGTCATCATCCTCTTCTTCCTCCTGTTTAAAAGAGCAAAGATGCTTGGCAAAAGGCCTTAAAAATGTAAAAAATGTTTGATTTCTAGTCGGGTAAATGCCATCAAGTTCATTTTCCACTAAGCTGGATTCACCTACATTCAGGCACCCCCACCTGAAACCCCGAGTGCTGCTGTTACGTTATTTCTGCTCACTATAATCAAATATATTGTGCACAGTCCGAATGCCTCCCACGCCATCAACCCTGCACTTACATCAGCATGTGGAGGGGGACTGATTTCACTTGGTGGTGGCGGTGGCGGCGGTGTCTCGCTGCTGGATACAGAGCCATTTTCCTTGTCTTTGCCCTTCCTATTTTTCTTTTCCTTTTCTTTCTTTCCTGTACCACTGTCACTATTCTCTACAGGGAAACAAAAAGGAGACCTTTAGTACCCCAGCTTACTTTGTACATTTCCAGTTGTTAACATTTAAAACCCTGCCCTTTTGCTTTTAAACCCTCCTCTCAGAAGACCACAATCACAGTGCTACCTAAAACATCAAGAGGATTCACAGACCAAATTCATTCACTGTATTTCATAGGAAAAAACTCAGATTAAGAGTGGCAAGTCCTGAAATATTAATGGTATTAATTTTGGGTTGGAGTAAAAAAAAAAACAAAACAAAAAAAAAAAATGAGGGGACGACCCAGAAGACCCAGCAGTGAAGGCTGGCATTCATGACCCCTTCCCATCATTCACGAACTTGAACAAGGGCACTGCTCAACTGCCCTTGAACCATCAGCGGGAGCACTGTCTAAGTCTATATAATGGCTTGTCTCATGGAGGAGAGAGTGCCGGAATAGGTCAGACTCTGTTACTATAGCAAGCTCAAATTGTGTCAGACAGTTTTGATCATCTGCCACAGAGTGTTGCTTGCAATGCTCTGAAGTCACTTAGGTTTAATAAGCTAAGCCCCCTGCCAATTTACAAAATAGTATTCCAAAAGGAGAGTCTTCAAGGGGATCTGCCACTATTTCTTTTATAATACCTATTTCACCCGTCGTAAGACGTTATGTTTTCACTAAGCGTGACAAGAGAATTATAAATTCCTCACGTGTTATATAACAACGAAACTCCCATTTCATTTCCAATAATCAGTTGCTTTACACTAAGATCTTAGAAGTTCACCACGAAGACTTACCAGGTGGGTTTTTGAGAATGAATGTGCAGAGTTTATGATGCGTGTCAAGCATGCCTCGGTAACCACAGGCTTTACATGAATTACCTATCGTTTGCTTCTTTGGATTGACATGCTGCCAAAAAAGTAAAAACAAATATGTCATCCATAATACATGAAAACTCTGTGAGGAACAAGTATAAAAGTGACCAACGGAGATCATATAACTACAACACCAGCTTAACATACTAAAGAGTTTCTCCAGAGTGATCTACTCTAAAACAAACAAACAAACAAAAAAAAACCCCAGTATGTAAACATATTCAAAATTTGTAGGTTTTGTGTTTATTTCCAACTAAGTCTGCACTGCCTTGTCAAGAACATTATTTGGTGTTTATCACCGGACTGATCACAGAGACAGGTACACAGTTTCTTCTTCTGTTGACGAAACCTCCAAGGAACTCACCAGCTCCGTTTCAGGGTTCTCACACTCGGGACAGAGAACGAATTTCTTGATGAAACCATCCAACATGTCTTGCAGCTTATTCGCCTCATGCGATCCATTGACAATGTAACGGTCATTCTTAACATCAAACTGGGTCTGTGCTCCCAGCTCACAACCAAAATATTTGGTGGGATCTATTTCGGAAAAAGGAAGTTTAACTACAGTTAACTCAGCCACGTTTATACAATTATCCTCTAAACGTTTGTAAATTTTGGGGTTTAAAAATGTGCTGCCTGGGCCTGGCAGGTGGCTCAGTTGGTTCCCCAACTGAGCGACTCCCCAAGCACGAGGAGGTTCCGGGCGTAATGCCCGGTCAGGGCACCCACAGGAGGCAACCGATGGATGTTTCTCTCGCTCCCTTTCTGTTATCAATAACAACATATTCTCCACTAAGGACCTAAGAAAAAAGGTGTTGCTGGGGCGGTTTTTGCACTAACTGCAACCGATCAGCTGGCTTTACATCAAGGCTCCACTTAACCCTTAAGCTAAGCCGCACACAGTCCACACCAGAGCCGCAGATGCAAGGCGGTCGCACCGCAGCGACGCCGCGCCGTCCCGACTTCTCCAGGAGGCATTACTTACACGTTGGAGGCCGATTAAGCGCCTTTGCAACGTCAACCATGTTGACTATAACTGTCTTGATTCCATTTCCTTTGCCCTCAACCTAAAGGAAATAAGAATTTAATTTCGCACTGTCTACCCAAGACACGCGATCTTTTAAAAACTACGAAGAGCGCTTAGCACTTGCTATGGAAACGAGGATGGGTTACCACCTTGGCAATCAGACGGGGCATCTTGTAGCGATAGAACTGGTCTGACACGCTGCGGTTGACGTTGACAGACATTTTGGCTTATTAGTGGCTTTATCAATAAGATGAAGAGCTCTTTGATTGCAACTTTTTGGTATCTTCTGTCTGGAGAAGAAGGGATGACATAAACGACTGCAAGAGTTCTCGGTCTCTGACATGAAAAAGTTTTCGCCACTGAGGCTGTAAGCTCCTTGCTTGGACGCTATGTTTCCCCAATACAGGTACCAATGGCTGCGCAACAGCTCTGCAAGAGAGGGGAGAGCCGGGCCCGCGGTCAGCGCGCCCGCGCCGAGGCCGCCGCGCCGGCCGCGCCCGCTCAGCCTCCCCCCGCGCCGGGCGCGCTCGGCGCCCCGCCCCCGCGGCGCCCCCGGCCGGGCCGGGCCGGGCCCCAGCCCCGCGGCGGCAGGCGTACTTCGAACAGGCACTCCCAGCACAGCTGGGACACGCGCTCCCAGCGCGAGCGGCCCTGCTCTTCGGGCCCCGGCCGCGCTCCCTGCGAACCGTCGCTCGACCTCCGCTCCCGCCCCCGCGCGCCGCCGGCCGCGGAGCCGCGGCCCGGCGAGGCCACGGCTGGGCGGCGGGAGGACTGGGCCGCGGCCGCCCCGCCCGCCATCCGCGGGGGCTGGGCCAGGGCACCGCCGGGCCGGGGAAACGAAACCGGCCGCCGGGCGCCGGCCGCCGCCCCCGCCGCGCCCCGCCCCGCGCGATGACTCACAAATGCAGCACGGAGGCCGGGCCCGGCCGCGCGGCGCGCTCCCGCGGGGCGGGGCGGGGGCGGGGAGCGGAGCGGGCCCGGGGAGGGGGCGCCCGCCGCCCGCCCGCCGCCCGAACTGCGCCACACGCGCCGGGTCACGCGGCGCGCCGCCATCTTGTGCGGCCGCCATCTCCCCGCCGGCCCGCGACTCACCGTTTTCGTCAAATAAAGACATAAACCCAACGCTGCTCGCCCGGGACTGGGATGAAGTGAGGCGCGTGCGAACCCGGGTCCGAGGAGGGGCGGCGGAGAAGCGCAGCGAGCAGCGGCCGGGCAGGCGCCGCCGAGCAGCGGGGAGGGGCTGTCCCAGCGACGTCCGGGGTCCACACCCTTCAGCGCCCGGGGCCTGGCGACCTGGCGCGGAGAGACGGCGCCGTGAGCCACAGGCGTTGGGGCGCCTTCCCCGCCAGCCAGCGGCCCGCGGGGGTCGAGGGGGCGGGGATGACTGGGGAGGGGGCGCGGGGCCGCCACCTCACCACCGGACTCACCTCTGGAATGTTCTCGCTCTGACTGAACAACGCCGCCGCCGCGCTCAAGCTACCCTCGACCCCAGTGCCCGCCCCCCGCGCCAGGCGGTACAGCCCATTGGAGGGAGGGCCGCCCGAGCTCGCCTGTCATTGGCGTGGACCCCGCGTCAATCGCGTCTGTGCCCGCCCCTTCTGCTTCCTGAGGCTCCACTCGCCGCCTCAGCCGGCCCCCCAGCCCCGGGTCCCCGCTTCCTTCACCTGCCCTCCCCACCCCCGCGTTTCCCAGAGGCCTTCGCGGCCTCGCGAGAGAGGAAGCGCCGCGGAATTGGGGGCGGCTCGGCGGCGCTTTGTCGGTTTGGCCGGCCGGGGGAAGATGGCGGTTGGCTCGCCTTTCCTGTCGGCGTGCCCCCGCCCCGTTGCGCTTGAGTTCTCCCCGCGGTGGTTGCGCAGCCTCGTCTCGGGGGCTTGGTCCTGTCTTTGCCGTCCGCTAGAGGAGTCTGCTCTACAGGAAGTTTTTTCTCCCTACTCCCTAGGCCTGGGCACAGGGTGAAGGTTGGAGGCCCTTTACCCTTTTGGGCTCGGGTCCTCAAGGCCGCGGCGACCGTGAGCCGCCAAGTCCCCTTAATGGGGTCTTCGTGAGGCCGGTGCGCCCGCTCTGCCCGTCCCTCTGCCTGCCCCCGGCGCCTGGCCCACACACCTGGTTAGGTGCGGTGACCGTCCGTAGAGTCACTTCCCCAGTTTGTAAGTTGTGATTTACGGGCAAAGCATAACCCAAAACAAATGTTCCATTTATTCTCCTGAAGATGAGTGCGATTTAGAAAGAGCTTCGTGTTTTAGTTCCCGTGATGGCCGAAACTCCCATTTCCTAAACAGATTTGTGTAAAAGTTTCCGTTGCGACTGTAAAAACTCAACAGCCCACCCTGAAATTTGAAAACACGCCCGGCCGTGAAACAAGAACTAGATAACGGAGCTGCTGGCCTCGTGTCCAGGGTGCCCAGGTCTAGATATGACAGCAAGGGTGCTGAGGGCAGGATGGGGCGGGAGAGGGGCCGCCCGCTGCTGTAGACCAATGCAGTTTGCAAGGAGGTTGGAATGGAAAGCTAAGGTGATGTATTAAGTTCAAGATCACTTTCCTATGGTTTATAAGCTTTATAAGCCATTTTAAAATTGGCAGCGTGGGTGGCAAGAGTAAATCAGAGGGAGATCTAGAGCTGAGAGAAGCGGCGTGTGTCCCTGGGTGCAGAGGCTTCATAGGCACGCAGCGTGTGCACAGCCGCGTGCAGAGCGCTTTGCGGCGCCAGGGTCCCGTGGGCAGGCTGCACAGGTGGGTCTCAGCAACGCTGCTTCTGGTTCACTTCCGAGCATGACTTAGCAGTATTGAAACAGTTGAGTTTTTGCATGACTGCATGCAAATGACATTATTTTAGAAACGCTGTTGGAAAATAGGGGCATGAAACTAGTCCGAGGTAAGAGGTCTGCCTCGTAAAAGTTTTTAAATAACCAAATGCAAAGTGATTAATTTTTTTGGTACGATTAATGGCCCCATTTCATTTCATTTTAAAAGTTTGTACTGCCCTGGCTGGTGTAGCTCAGTGGATTGAGCGCTGGCCTGAGACCAGAAGGTCACGGGTTTGATTCCCACCCGCTCAGGGCACGTGCCTGGGTTGTAGGCCAGGTCCCAGTTGGGGGGGGTGAGATGTTTATCTCTGTCTCTCACAACCATGTTTCTCTCCCTCTCTTTCTCTCTCCCTCCCCCTCTCTCTGAAAATAAATAAAGTTTTTTTTTAAAAAGCTTGTACTAATTTAACTTTAATTTTTTAGTATTTTTAGTACTGTGGACAGGAGGGTTGTGTGGAAATTAACTTCCCAGGCTGATCTGATCACAAATCCTTAACCGCAGGTCACATGATCATCATGTCCCGGGCTTAAACCTTTTTACTAAAATGTTTATTTTTGCCTTAAGCAAGCCCAGTCCATTGTTTTTGTCACCTAGGTTAATATGTCTTTGAAATGAGCATAACAACCCTCAAGAGAGCAAATAATCTGTTTAGCTATCCTGTAACCCAATCCCTGTTTTGCTTTCTCCTGCCTCCACTAACCTTCCATTTCAAATGCATAAAAGAAACTCCAAAACTCATTTTCCAAAGCATTTAGGATCTTGCTTCCTGGCAATTGTCATTAATTTTGGCTCAAATAAACTCATAAAAATTCGCTACAGGTTCGGATGTTCTTACAGGGACAGTACCACTCATCCGTATCTAACCACGGACAATTTTTAAAAATTACTCTTAACCGCACCATTTGTTGAATGCTTCTATAACCTAGGAATTTCCTAAGTCCATTGCATATAACTATCTCGTTTACTTCTCAGCACCTAGGAGGAATCTTTTATTCCCATTTTACAAATGAGCAAACTGAGGCTTTGTGGAAAAAATCAAGCATCTCACCCAAGATCATGTACCCATGACGGGACAGAGCCAGACGTTATACCCAGATCTGCGTGATCCCAAAGTCTGCTCCCATAACCATTTGCACCATAGCCTCTCCAGATAAACATAAACATAAAGCTAGGCAATTTCTGTAGGTAATCTCGTTTAGTAGCAATCCCGTGAAGGAGTGTTGTCAAACCCTCAAACTCAGGTGAGGAAAGAGACGCAGGAAGGTTAAGTAATTTTCCCAGAGTCACCTGCCTAATAAATGGTGGACAGCGTTTGAACTCTGGCTTGTTTGACGCCAAGTTCATTGCACAATCCCACCGGCCTTTTCTGGGTCTCCACCTCATTTGGCTGCATTATTTCCCCCAGTCAGGTGCTCACAGTTTGCTAAATAATGAGCTCGTGGGTGCTTATTATGAAATACTTTGCGAAGGAGTTCCTGAGCTATGCATTTCAGTGCATGCCCTGGACAGCGGAGGTGAATAGGCAGCTGAAGGATAAATTAGTAACTTGGCTTTATGGCTGTTTACACACTGGTGTCTGGGAGTCTGTTGAGCATGAATTAGCTCCCTAGAGCAATATCAAGCCTGCGTGCATGGAGACTCATGTGCTTCTGAGCTGTGGGCCACGCCGGGGGCGGGGGGGGGGGGCGCAGACCAAGGCATTGTCCTCTGTGATGGGCCTTGTGGTGGGCCGGCTGGCCTCCCTCTATGACATTCCTCTCTCAGCTTTCTCTAACCTTCACTGGGTTTCAAGGCTACTTACTGTTAGCCACGGATGTGCCTGGCTCCCCTTCTTGAGGCGAAGCTACAGGGATGAGCAATGCTTTTCTCGTAGCCCTGGGCCGTCAGGGGCTGCGTGGCGCAGGCGCAATGCAGGGCTGGGAGGGAACGGAAGGTTATCTGGTGTTAACAGGGGTGGGAGGAGGCGCAAGCTTGTTGAGGGCTAGAGTCCCTACCCCGTGGTAATCTAACGCACCCCTGGAAGTAAACATTGCGGATTTGCTAGGCAGCAAGGATCCGGCCCCACGTATGACACAGGCCCTGCCCAGGGAGGCCCCACATAAACATGCTTGGTGGGCACCCCATGATGGCAGGCCCACTCTGTGGCATCTCTCTTAGAGCCTCTGGGCAGGGTGTCTCCCACCTCTGTGACTGACACCCCCCCCCACCACTGGCATCCCTGGAACTTGATTGCAGTTGCCTGTTTACTTGTCCGCCCTCCTCATTAGGCTAAACATGCAGGCAGGGGACTGACCCTTGAGAACAAAGGAATCTGAGCTTCAGGGAAGGACTGGGGTCCTTCAGTTTCCAAGGGGACGGAGGCAGGAGCAGGGGTGTCTGAGGAAGCGATGAAGCCTCCCAGAGAGGTGTCTCTGGAGGCTGACGTGCCACCTTTCTCCTCCCTCCTCTTTGGCCTTCAGGTCCAATCAAACTCCACCTCGTGTCATTTTTGGAAAGAGCAAACAGCGAGAAGCGATGTGGGGGACCCGGAGAGCTGGCCCTCTCCCGGACGGGGTGTGTCGCTGTCACACGGAAGCCACACGCAGCCCCCCCAGTACAGGACAGGGACTGTGCTGCTTGCTCCTGGCTGGCCCCAGGTCCTGTCTTCAGGGAAGCTAGGTGTGTGGCTGCTGAGCCGGACCCTCCCCTGCGTGAGCTGGGTGGCGTTAGTCCCACACAGTGCGCCGCCCTGGTAGATCCGCGTGTGCACGAAAGGGCGGCAGCGGCCAAGGTGTGGCCTGGCGCCGGACGCCCCGTCCTGTCCTGATGGCCATTGGCAAACCTTTACGAGGAATCATCTTCACATGTTCCCAACGCTGCCCCACGTTTCATCACCAGAGGAAGTGCCCGCACGCTGGGCAGTGAGCCCATGGACGGCTGGCGGGCTGTGGGCTGCGGCCTGCGCTGGAGCCCAGTGCCAGCAAGCCCGGCTGGTCACCGTCTCAGCTGAGCCGGCGGCCGCTCTGGGCAGCACCACCGTCGGGGTCATGCTTTTGACTACAAATATCTATGACAGCCTTCTGGGCTTCCTTGCTTCCTTCTCTTCTTTCTAGACTAGATACATTTTAAAATGTGCTGTTGCCTTCGCTTCCATCAGAATGCATTCCTGTCCTGCTTGCCTGTGCACCGCCCGCCTGCCTTCACCCAGGGCTTCTCCAGCGAGGTCGGCACCGGCGCCCGGGGCTCAGGCAGGGCACAGGTGGCTGGGCCTTCCGGGAGCAGGCCCAGGGCGGGGCGGGGTCCAGACTGAGATTTCTAACAGATCCCAGGCGATGCAGCTGCTGCTGGCCCGGGGACCGCACTTGGCCTTCAAGCCGGGGCCCCCGGCGCCGGGACCCGGACGCCGCTCTGCCTTCCAGCACAGTCTCCGCAGCTTCCTTCCGAGACGCTCCAGAGGCCCTCGCTCGGGCAGCCCGTGCGTGAGAATGAGCGAGGAGAAACAAAGCCAGCGTCCCAGTGACCGCGCTGCTGTGGGGGGCCGGCTGTCCGGAGACTGCGTTGTACTGACCGCGCCGTTAGAATTGCAATAACGGTCCCAATGACATTGTGCTGAGACAAAGGCCTGACACTGCGGTCTCTCACTGGCATCCTGACCTCGGGGCGGGGGCGAGTGCTCACGTTGTCCCCCTCCTCTCATGGGTGGGGAAACTGTGGCTCAGAGAGAGTGTTTACCTTAAGGCTGGGCCCTGGGCCTGCACAGGGCCTAACTGTGCTGCCGGCCCGCCCGGGTTCGAGAACGCGGCTTCTCTTCCTTTAGTGGGGTCTCGATGGCTCTGGTCTCTCTCTCAGACACGTCCGGGAGGAGGCAGGATCCCAGGGCCAAGGACATACATGTTTCCCTTTTGCCACCAATTTCCATCGATCAGCCATGCGGCCTGAGCCGGACACTAGAGATGCTGATGAGCTGCCAGATGCGCTGCATCTGCTCAGACACCTATTTCTTCTGTGAGCCAAGATTTAAGAACTTGGGAGATTTCACCTAAAAATCTGAGTTTCTAGTTTCTTGCGAAATCGGAGGCCCTGGCGTGCTGGGACACATCCCCAGGTGGCAGCTCTCTCAGGAGCTACTCTCTGTCGTTCCGAGCCTCGGGGAGGGTGTGGGCAGTCACAGATGCGAGCCCTTGCACCCCACGCCCACCCCACCCAGGTGTGCATGCACACGCACACCTGCATGGTTGCTCGCCCAGGCCACCACCGGCCTTGGGCTCTGCTGGCCTTCACTCCGGAGTTGTTTCCTTCAACAAACACCACATGCCCTGTGACTGCCCCAGGGAATTTAAACATTTAAGACATTGTATTAGTTTCCTGTGGCTTGTCTAACAAAGTATCAAAAACAGCCTGGTTTAAAGCCACAGAGGTTTATTCTCTTCTTCTGGAGGCCAGAAGTTCAAAATCAAGGTGTTGGCAGGGCCAGCTTCCCTCCCGGCTCCGGATCCTTGGCGCGTTGGCTTAGAGCTGCGTGAGCCGCGCTCTGCCCCAGCCACGGGACCTGCTCTCCGTGTCTGGTCTTTGCAGGGCGTCTGCCCCGGGTGCACGCCTGTGTCAGTGTCTCTCCTCTTCTTATAACAACACTAGACATAGTGGACTTAGGGCCTGCCCTGCTCCCCAGTCAGTGCGACCTCGTCTTAGCTCACACCCCCAAAGGCACAGCTCCTGAATAAGGTTTCATTCACCTGTTTCTGGGGGATGCAGGTGAACTCACAACAAGTGTTTAAAAAAAACCAAAAAAACACAAAACCCTCGAACAACCCAACATTTAAAATATGGCCCTTCCTTATCATCCACTTGGGAAGGCAAGACTCCTAAAATGTCAGCAAGAGCCCCAGTGGCAAGTCACGTCTGTGGGGCGCGTACAGTGGGCGGGTCCTGTGGCCTCCACGCTTCCTGCACGTCAATCCACTCCAAGCCCTGAGCAACCCCCGCAGGTACAGGAGGCGGCGCCGCCCACGGGCCGGAGCCGCGTGTGGCAGCTGGACCGTGAGCACTCACGGTGGCGAAGTTCAGGAAGCGGCTGGCCCCTTCCATCGGGGGTTTCCCTGGGGACAGGGCCTTCGGGAGCCAGCCGCTGGCCACCTTGGCCACCCATTTATCGCCCTGCACCCTGGGATGGGCCAGGCTGCCTTGGCTGTCCTGTCGACCTCCAAGGGTGAGTGCAGGGCCTTCGGGCGTGATGCACAAAAGGCCGGGGAGCCTTTGTGACCTTCCGGGTGACTGACGTCTCTAAACTTCCGCTTCAACAAGATTTAGTCCGTATTTATGGTCGGTTTCCTATATTGCTCTCATATTCTCGGTAGATGGAAGAACCATCTGGAAACCACAACAATATGCTCTAACTGACCTTTATTTTGTGGTGCTGATCTAAGTAAACATAGTTAATACGAGATGCAATTTTTGCAACGTAGAGCTCTGGACACAAGAATGGATTCATTTTGAGTTTCCTTAAATTAGGTGAGAGATTTTTTCCCCTGGGCAATCGACACCCCCTTTGGATGTAAGCAAACCCCGGAGGCCCTGAGCACGATGGGCGCAGAGCGTGCGTGCGGAGCTCCTTGCTGTGCGGAGCTCCTGAAGGCTGGTCATACTTTTGTGGTTTTTTGCAGAAAGAAGTCTTTCGGCCTGGTCACTCATGTGCCATATTCTCTTGCTAGTTATTTACAGGATTTTGGTTATTTTTAACACGCCCTTTTGCTGTCTTAAAACCACAGGCAGCATGTAAAGCCATAACCGGCTTCTTTCACGGAGCGTAATGTCTTCAAGTTCCACCCATCATGCTCAGTGAAAGAAGCCGGTCGCAAAAGGACGAATGCTGCGTAAGTTCACCTTCATGCGGTTGCCAGAATAGGCAGAGTCAGAGAGAGAAAAAGCAGAAAGGTCAGTGTCACAGGCGGGGGCCGGGGGAGACGGAACCAGTGTTTAATGGGGACAGAGTTTCAGTTTGGGAAGATGGGACAGTTCTGTGAGCGGGTGGTGGTGATGGTTTCACAGCAACGTCAATTACCCAAGGTCACTGAACTGCGCACTTAAAAATGGTTAAAATGGGCCCTGACAGGGCAGCTCGGTTGGTTAGAGCCAAGTTCACATACAAGGTCACGTACAAGATCCCCAGTCAGGACACACACAAGAACCAACCGATGAATGCATAAATAAGTAGAACAACAAATGATGATTTTTTTCCTCCCTTCCTCTCTCTCTCTCTCTAAAAAAAAAATTTAAAAATTGTCAAAATGGTATATGTTATATTATGTGTATTTTACCATAATAAAAATACCCCAAGTGATTATATCTCTATGTATTCAAAATTATAATAGATATATAAAGATTTACATTCCTGAGATTACATATGATGTACATCATAAATATTTCTATCATTTATATATTTATATGAAGCTTGTTTCCTATTTTTATTTATTGATTTGAGAGAGAGAAAGGAAAGGAGAGGGAGAGTGAAACATCGATCTGTTGTCCCACTTACTGACACACTCATTGGCTAATGCTTGTACCTGCCCTGCCTGGGGACTGAACCTGAGACCTTAGTGTACCGCGACAATGCTCTGGCCAGCTGAGGTGTCCGGCCAGGGCACTTGTTTCCTGTTTTGTGCTTTTCTATATTTTTCAAGTTAAAAAGTTTCTTGGCAAATATACGTATATCTCTCTGACATTAACCCTGTGACTTTGAGCTAGTCTTTTTAGCATTTTGAGCTGTTATTTTTTCTGTAAAATAGGAGTAATATCTCTACGGGGTTATCAAAGGGAAAAAATGATTTAAGTATATGAAATTTACTCAGCAACACAAATAGAGACCAAAGTAAACTGAAACTACCCTCCTTAGCATTGAAGTGGTAACGGGTCCAGCGCCATGTAGGAAATCCCTCAGCCTCGTAGAGCAAGAGTTGTAAACCCAAGTCTTTCAAGAGCCAGGCAGTGAGAGCAGAGTGTGAGGCAGGTGGCGTGAGGCAGTAAGGCACGGCAGGGACTGTGGCAAACTGGAGAGCCCCACTGTGAAAGCATTTTCATTCAACTGAGGAAAAAACAACACAGAACGGAAACTCCGTGTAGGCCAAACAGAGCGTAAAGGGCTTGTGTCTGGCCTGGGGCCAACAGTTGCAGTTTCTGCTTTAGAGGGAGCGTGGCTTTGACCTGGAAGGGACACCGGAGGCCTTTTAGGCCCAACCCCCAGTTGTCAGAAGGAGAGGCAGGACCAGTCTGGGATCAAGATCTCAGATCCATTTCAGGTCTTCTACGTCGCTACTGCCTAGAGAAGTTATTCCCCCACAGATATCATTCCAAGTTTACACTGGAATCTTTTTAGCATAGAGAAATTTGTGGGATTTAATCTTACCATCCAGATCAAGTCAGCCCCTAGTATTTTTCTATTTCAATAATAGCTGCCACCTCCCACCAAAATCCAACATTCAATGTTGAACAGAAATTTTGATGTGAATACTATGTGCCTAGTAGCTTTTTAAAATTGCAATGATTTATATTTGCTTCTTTTTATAGTTATTGGGTTTAGAGAGGGAGGAAGGGAGAGAGAGAGAAAAAAAAAAAGAAACATCAATTTGTTGTTCCACTTCTTGATGCATTTACTGGTTGACTCTTGGATGTGAACCTACAACCTTGGTGCATTGGGATGGTGCTCTAACCAACTGAGCTCCCCAGCCAGGGCTGTATTGGCTTCTTTGTATTAAAACACCAAAGGAGTTTATTTGTAAACATGTTTATATCTCTGATTCTTCTGGCTTTCTCTGAGAGTTCACATTAACATATCTTGGGAAAGACCGATTTTTCGCTGAGAATTAGGTCACTTTAAGAGACCTCTCACACGAGGGCAGGAACTGGCAGGCTTGGAATCCGTGTGGCTCCTCTCTGTGCTTGGCCACCAATTCTGGGGGGAGGACAGGAATGAAACGCCTGCAGGGCACTGCGTGATCGGGGAGCCCTGCACACTCTCCCCGCCCCCATGAGTGTCATCTTTGCTTTCCCACACGTACGGCCCCTCCGTGGCCACTGAAAGTATGTGAGGTTGCTGTGTCTCTCTCCAGAGAGGTCACCGCCCCACTATCAGAGGGGACTCCCCCAGGCAATGCGCTCAGAGGTCAAGAGTTTCAACAGACTTGACCGGGCCAGTCACGTGTGAGACCCACCGACTTGGCCTGCTGCACAAGGTGCGGGGCCCATTCAACGGCTCTGCCTCCGCCTCGTGCTGGAGTCCCTGCGGCCCCTTCAGCCAGAACGCTGGCAAACAGTCCCCGTCCAGCAATCGAGTCAGCATCTGTGGGAGACACCCGCCAGGACAACAATGGGACAGTGGCCCAGAGTTAGTCTGCAGCTGCCCCCTCGCACCTTCTGGGCAAAGAGACATCACACCTTCACGTGCTGGGTGTTGGAGTCCATGTTTCCAACAGTGCTGGCTCCGAGGGGGGCCCAGAGTGCCGAAGAAGAGACCCACAGGCCATCTAAGGTGACAAGAAAATCTAAGCAGTTGAGGCTGTTGGGAGAAATGCGGACCCACAGCAATGCAGAGGTGAAAGGCAGGTATTCTGGTATGAGAGGTGTCCACGAGTCCAAAGGGTCGGGGAAGTTGGCCAGTCCTTGACTGGTGAGAGGAGCATACAGATATCAGGTAAAAAAAAAAAAAAAGGAATAAAAAGAAATACAGAAAAAGTGAGACAAACTGATCTAACAGATTAAAATGGTAGAAACTGGTCTAATTATATTACTAATTACCGTGAAAAAAAATGAACTAAACCGATCCAGTCAAAAGGACGAACACTGACAGTGGATTTTTTAAAAAATCAAGACAAATGCTGTTTGTCAAAGACACACATAAAACCTAAGGACACACAACGATTAAAAAAGAAAGATAGAGACGGGCGCATCAGGTCAGCGCTGACTGGACGGGAGACACTCATACCAGCTGAAAGGAACTTTAAGAACCGTTTCCCTAGGGATAGAGAGGGTCATTACATAACGAAGAATGGCCCGGCTCACCCAGACCCTGATGTGGTTTTAAATATGCACCCACCCGCTAGAGCAGCCCTGGTCCTGCGGAGTGAGGATGGGAGACCCGCATGGAACTGGAGGAGCCCCCATCCCCGTGGGGGATTGCAATGCGTTCCTCTGTCGACCAGAGAGTGTCCTTTGCAGGAAAGTTTTAGAAGAGATGATTTGAGCCGGATTTTTGAAGACATGCCCAGGGGCAAGCTCTCGGTGGACTGAACAGACGCTCCGGAGAATGGCACATCTGCTCATGTAATACATTAGAATCAAAGGCGGAAACATAGGCGAGGTTACACGAAGTCCATGGGTGGCAGATCGGGGAGGGTGGGGGAACGTGAAGCAGGGGACTCCGTCGGACTGGACCAAAAGCAGAATGGAGGCACCCGAAGTTCTTTTCTGCTGGGGAGTTACCTGGGAGTAGAGTCGTGCGTTGTGTGGCGGGTGTATGTTTTAAACAAACTCCCAAGTGGTTTTCCAAAATGGTTGTACCCCTTTACATTCTCACGAGCAGTGAATGAGAATTCCAGTTCCTTCACAATCTTGCCAACACTTGGCATAGTCTGTCTTTTTAGTTGTGGCCATTCTCCTAAGGGTAGACTAGTATCTTATTGTGATTTTAATGGGCATTTCCTCAGTGACTAATGATTTTTATCCATCTTTTCATATGCTTAGATGCCATTTGTATATCTTGTTTGGAGATGTGTCTATTAAATCTGTTAACAACTTTAGAAATTGTGGTGCTTGTTTTCTCACTGAGTTTCAAGAGTTTGTTGACCTTAAAGAACTAGAGAGCTCGATATTTATACAGCAAAATGGGTTATTCGGGAACAACAAAGAGTCTTAATTGGGTACATAGACCCAACGGTGAACCACGTACGAGCCCCGAGAACAAAGGAGAGGAGTGTTCTTTTATAGAGGAAAGAGGGGCACCGAGCGGCTGTTGCAAACCGAGAGTCCATTGGAGGAAACTGGGAGTTGGAAGTGTCACAGCGTCTCATTGGCTGAGCTGTAACCGTCTCTCACTGGCTGAGTGGTTGCCAGGCAAGGAGAAGACCCTCCTTCCTTCCTTCCCGAGCAATGGTGTGGGGACCGCTGTTTGGAGACGAAGCTTGGAGGGGCGTGAGAGCGCCCCCTGCAGACCCTCGGGTTTCTGCTTATTTTCACAAGTTCTTAATATAGTCTGGATAAAATTTATTTTATTTCACTTTCGTTTTATTGTATTTGGTCCCTCTCCGAGTTCGGTGTAATAGCACTCAGGGCTCTCATTCTGGAAAGCTTTATTTTATTATTTTTTCCTCTCCCCTCTATTCTTCTTTGGAAATCCTCGGTGGGTGAAGGTCGCGCGTCTCAGTTTTTCCTTTATCTGTTCCGTCTCGGCCCCTTGTTGAGCGCAGGTGTCCCTGGTGCTTGGGGCTTTGCTGGTGAGCAAAGCAGGGGACGCCCTGCCCTCGTCCTGGTCGGCGGAGGCCGGCCCTGAACGGCGCAGCGCCGCCGGTTGCCGCGTCTGCTCCAGGTGGTGTCGCTGTGGCAGAGAACGAGCAGGGTGCTGGTGGGAGCCTGCGTCCTCCCAGGACAGCAGACGCCGCTCTGCAGAGGGGCCGGGCCGGGTCAGCCCCACGGGCAGGTTTGGGGCGAGGGTGGCGAGGGGGAGCCGCAGCGCACGGAGCGGAGACCTGTCCGGCTGGAGCCCAGGGCGTGACCGGGCCGTGGGGATGGCTGGTCAGAGCAGCAGGGCCACGCCCTGGGAGCACTTGGGCTTGAGCTTGGAGTGGACAGAAGTGGGGTGACAGTCTGCAGGGCAGACTGTGGGGGCAGCGGTGGGGAGGAGGCGGGGCAGAAGGCCTTTGCAACCTTCAGGTGGGGGATGCGGCGGGCAGTGGGTGTGGTGGGGGGGTGAGGCAGCTGGTCTCTGTGTCAGGCCGGGTCCCTGTGAGATCAAATGTTTTACTGTGGGAAATGCCCGTGGGAGAGGGGCCTGAGAACGGAGGTGTGGAGGGCCGGAGTTGCTGCGACGGCCATTCAGGGGTCACTCTGAGGGAGGCTAAGGAAGGTCCGGCATGGCCGTCCGTGAACCCTGGAGCCAGGACGCGCCATCAGAGCAGGCCTGTCTCCCAGGATGGGGCTTGCCTTCCTCCCTTGGCGCCGTAGGGTCCTGGCTGGGGGCAGCAGCCTGGGGAAGCGGGGGTCCCAGAGCTCAGCAGCTGGGACGCGGGGCCAGCGGTCCTCCCTGCAGCTGGGGGTCTGCATCTTCCTGGTTGCCGCTCTTTTCTGGGCATGACTGGCCCGGACTGGCGCCCTCACTCCGCCTCCATGATTCTAGAGGCAAGGGTCGCGGGCAAGAGTGACCCTAGCGGGTGTGTTTGTCACCCGTTCCCCTCTGCTCCTTATACCCACGTCCTTTGCTTTGGGGGTCAGGTCCTACCTGAAGGGTGTTGGGGTCAAAATGAAAAGGGATTCTATTGCTGGCATGTAGGTTCCAGCAGAGAGAGGATGGAAAATCAGGTCACAAGATCTAAGAAGGAATGTAGGTTAATTAAAGTTTAAACACAGATCTTTCTGCAGTGGTTCCGTGAGTCAGCATCCAGCCGGGGGAAGTGGGACCAGGCGCGTGACCCGTGATGGGGTCCAGCCGGGGGCCACGGCCTCTGGGTGGCGCTGGCACCCCCTCGCAGCAGGAGACAGCGGCCCAAGTTTGCTTTCACACTTTGGTGCTTTTAAGCAACATTTAAATTCCCCTGTGCGCGCTGGACTGCCTGGGAAACGCCCTCGTTTGAGCTGAGAATCGGGGTCAGCTGTTTACAGGAATAGTATTTGCTGAATGAAGCTGGCAGCCCGAACAGCAGGGGACTTCTTGGGGGGCAGCGGGGGGTGAGCCATGAGCTCATCCATTTGACATCTGCTCTGTGCTGCTGTTCTTATTCTCTGGGTGTTGATCTGAGCGCTGGAACCTCTGTGCGCCTTGCAGGAAGGCACCACAGCTGCGCCCCAGGAGGGCTCTCCCGCAGACTGGTGGGGGGCGGCTGCGGGTCCCCAGGGCGCAGGTGACGGCGGGGCACCTGCAGCAGCTGCGGTCTGCTCACGCCCTGTCGGCAGCTCTCACTGAGGGTTTGTCTGAGCCGGGCCGGGGTGTCCCTGCAGCAGTTTTGGGTCGGGGGGCCGCAGCCAGGGCTCCTGCCTTGAGGGTCCTGCTGGGCTGTGTTCATGTCCCCCAGGCTCTGAGACCCCTAAGTGTCCCAGACTTTTTCTGTTTTAAGCTTTTGGCATCTATGTTGTGGGCTGAATTGTAACACTCTCTGCCAATTAACAGGTTGAAGTCCCTGTCCCAGGTATCTCAGAGTGTGACCTTATTTGGAGATAGACTCTTGACAGATGTAATCAAGTGAGGAAAAGGTCACGAGGGTGGGTTCAGACCCAGGATGACAGGTGTCCTTATAGGACGAGGACGTTGGGACACAGGCGGGCACAGAGGGATGACCATGCCAGGAGGGGGGAGAGGATGGCGGACAGTCCACAAGCCAAGGGAAGGGGCTTAGGAAAGAGACCCCGGTCCCTCCCCCCTTCCACCGCGTGAGGGCACAGCGACGGGACCGCCGCCCACGAACCAGGAAGGGGGCCGCACCGGACCCCAACTCTGCCAGGGCCCTGACCTTGGATGTTCAGTCTCCAGAGCTGTGAGAAACACATTCTTGTTGCTTGTAGGTGGTACTCGTTGTAGCAGCCTGAACTGAGACAGGCTGGTAGGGCCCAGAGGCAGGGGTGTCCGATCGTCGGGCATCTCTCGGCCACACTGGAAGAAGGAGTCACCTTGGATCACACATGAAATACACTGCCACACATCATTACCCAAAAAACCTCAATGTTTTAAGTGGATTTACGGTTTTGTGTTGGGCCGCCTTCACAGCCGTCCGGGGCCACGTGCGGCCCGCAGGCCGAGGCTGGACACCCCTGGCCAGGGGGAGCGGCCGCCCCCTTGGCCTGCAACGTAGGGTTTTCCCTGCTGAAGCCAAGGAGGATCGGTCCCGCTTGTGGCCCATCACCCGAGGTGAGAGAAACAGAAAGCAGTGAACAGGAAAGAAGAAATCTCTTCTTTCCTCCTATGTTCCAGTTCCCCTCTTTGAACGTTTTTGGAAGACATGGGAAGAAACCAGCTGACGATGGAGAAGTGTTGTTTGCAGGGTCCCCCATCAATATGCACAATATCAAATCACAGCGATGTCATTCCTGGGGCCCATCCTTAGGGAGAAAGCCTGATTCAGTATATCTCAGGGAAGCACCCAAAAATCTCACTTTCGGTTTTTCGTGGCATGTTCAGAGCCCGTCTCATCCTGACTCCTGGGAGCCCCCGTTTCAGAGTTCGGGGTCCCAGGTCTCCAGCCCCTTGTCGCATCCTCTGAGTCGCCGGCACAGGCCGGCAACGGTCCGTCCCCTGAGACACAAGGCTGCCCTTTACGGGCCCCCTCCTCTGAGACGCCCAGGCCCCCTCACCAGGGGCCAGCATGCCAT
The DNA here is from genome assembly GCF_021234165.1 of Pteronotus mesoamericanus. Taxonomy (NCBI): domain Eukaryota; kingdom Metazoa; phylum Chordata; class Mammalia; order Chiroptera; family Mormoopidae; genus Pteronotus; species Pteronotus mesoamericanus. The sequence continues at coordinate 2,463,097 of NW_026555082.1, read as the reverse complement.
CCGCAGATGTCTTGGCCACGACTCGGGGCCACGCCTGCGAGCTGCTAGGGTCTGATAACCCCGAGTCCGTCCATTGCTGCGAGCTGTGGGGCACCAGCTGCTCCTGCCTTTACCATCCAGTGTCGGCCCTTTTAGTTTTTCTTTTTAAAAAGATTTTATTTATTTATTTTTAGAGAGGGGAAGGGAGGGAGAAAGAAAGGGAGAGAAACATCATTGTACAGTTGCCTCTCATGCGCCCCCTACGGGGGACCTGGCCCTCCACCCAGGCCTGGGCCCTGACTGGGAATCAAACCAGCGACCTTTTGGTTTGTCAGCCTTAACAGAGCCTTGGGCTGCTCCTGACCTCCACACCTGCTCCGCCGATTCCACGCACATCTGCTCCGAGGAAAGGCGGGCTGCCGCGACTGTGTCCTGACTCGGTACCGTCCGCAGGGGTCCCTGAGCTGCCCCCAGGACTGGCTCCGGGGGGAACGGTCCAGCTGGCATAAAGAGCAGGTGGAAGACAAACCATGCAGGAAACATCTCTAGAGAAAAAAAAAAAAAGAGCAGGTGGAAAGCCCTTAAAACAGAAATGTCTCAGGAATGTTTGGGGAACAGCAGGGAGCACCCTGGAGTCGGACCAAAGTGACAGAGAAGCAAGTATTTGGAGCTGTCAAAGGGGCCCCATCACGGGTGGCCTTATGACTTCTAGAAAAACTGACAACGAACTTCAGCTTTTATTTTGCGTGCTGAGGGAGCGGCTCAAGACCGTCTTCTTCAGGGAGAGGAGTGAGCTAAGGAGAACTTGGTTTGAGAAGCAGCACTGTAGCTGCTATGTTTAGAGTATATTTAGGAAGACGAAAACAACAACGAAATACCAGTTAGGCCTGACCAGTGTGGCTCAGTGGGTTGGGCGTTGTCCTGCTAAGCGAAAGGTCGCCATTTGATCCCGGGTAGAGAGCAGGCCTGGGTTATGGCCCGGCTTAGGAGCATGTGAGAGGCAGTGGACTGATGTTTCTTTCTCTTTCTCCCTCCCTTCCCCTCTCTCTAAAAATAAATAAATAAAACCTTAAAAAAAGATACCAGTTATGTAGCATGATCAATTATTAAAAAAAAAAAAAAATTTGCCCTGGCTGGTGGGGCTCAATGGACTGAGCACCAGACTGCAAACCAAAGGGTCGTTGGTTCGATTCCCAGTCAGGGCACAGGCCTGGGTTGCAGGCCAGGTCCTCAGTCGGGGGTGCATGAGAGGCACCCACGCATGGATATTTCTCTCCCTCCCTCCCTCTGTTCCCCTCTTTCTAACAATAACTAAATCAAAATCTTAAAAAAAAAAAAAACCCTCTACATCATCTGTTTCCTTCCAATATCTTTAATTGTGCCTGCCTTCAGTATTTATTCACTTGGGAGTGGCGTTAGGTTTTGTTCATAAACATCAAAAAAGGGTGAAAGGATATTGTCAAATGTCTTTTGCAGAAAGTGCAAGGGTCCAAGTTCTTACTACAAAGTATTGAGTGAAGTCTTCCCTGTTCACACACTGGATGCAAATACGTTTCCTTTTTATCCTTAGGAATAAGCACCTGACAGATTCCTCTGACCGGGCCGTTCAGCCTGTGCCGAGACGCCTCTCATTCGGCCGACCCCGGCGGCTCCAGAAGCGTCTGCACGGGCCCCGCACTCACCCGCCAAAGACTGGTGGAGGGCTCTTGGCAGGTGCTGGCTGCTTGATTCAAGTGCACGTTTCTCCACTGGCTTTGGTGTCCCCCGTGGAAGGAAATGCTCCTGGCTCTGTCACCTAAGGTGGTGTTTTCAAACGGCGGCCAGCGACTCACCAGCAGATGGCGATGTTGGGTCAGGGAACTGCGAGGAGCGTTGTTGAAAAGACCAGGTTGCGGTCTGGTCGGTGGCCCCCTGAAACACAGGACGCCCAGCTCAGTTTGAATGTTAAAGAACAAGTAACTTTTTAACCATAAACGCATCCTAAGTAGTGTATGTATACAGACATAACTAAAAAAAAATTCTCTTTTAAGTCTGAGATGCAAATTTAGCCGGAGTCCTGTGTTTTTATTGCTAAATCTGGCAAACCTAAATCGTATAGAATAGAAGACATCAGAAGGGCCACAGGTTGGAGGAGCAAATGTACTTGCTCTGTGTCCCGGGGCACGTGTTGGGCTGCGGCTGAAATACGTTGCTCGCTGTGGATTTGAGCAGACACGTGCAAGCCACTCTCCCGGGTGGTTGTAGGATAAATGTGAGACGCCCACGGAGCTGTTAACGTGCTGGTGTGTGACACGGGGTGCCCTGGGGTGCCCGTTCTCCGCCGTTCTGAGCTTTTAGAGGATTTTTCTGGAAACAACTCGGAGCCTTCCTTCAAATGCATATTGAAATAGTACTCAGACAATTTCCTCTGTTGATCTGAGTCTTGCCTCTCTTCTGAGGGGGGTCCTCTGTTCCACTCTCTGGCCTCCTTTCCTGGGCGGAGGCCACCAGGTGATCAATGTGCCTAATGCCAAGGGCCACTTCCCCTGGAGGCCAGTACGTGGCGACAGCCGCTGTGATCTCTGCGGAGAGACGCTGTTACAGCCTCCTAGCCTGGAGAACTTGCTTCCCTTTGATCACCTCCTTTATCCTAACTGCCGCACCCCGCAGCCCTGGCAACCCCAGACCTTGTTCTCTCAGGCCGATTCTGCAGCCAGGAGTAAAAAAGCCCCAGGTGTCCCGGAACTGTCTTTGAAGCGTGCTGGTGAGCCAGGGACAGGACCGCAGGCCCAGCCAAGCCAGAGAGGCCCCTGCCGCCGGTGTGGCCCCGCGACAATCAGTCCCGGGAGGAGGGCGGCTGAGGCCACACGCCTCAGAAGTACACAGGGCTGGATGGGAGCTGAGGAGCTGTGGACAGTGACCAAGAGCCGAGAGGCGGTCCCCAGGGCCAGCAGACCTCCACGTGCAGCCCCTTCTGGATCTTGTCTCCCCGCCTCTCGGTCCTCCAGGCGCCTCTGTGTGCCCCACTTCCTTTCCGCCCAGCCTGCTCCTTTCCCTGCTCTTGTCTGTGTCATTCTCTGCTGTCCCTTACCTGATCGTGACAAGGAGCAGAACTCTTCACAGGCCAACAAGAAAATCAGAGTCACAGTTTGTGTCAGAGACCTTTCTTGTTGGCCGCAACCTCTGTTTAGGTACAATGCAGCCTGCTGAACCTGGCGCTCCACCCACAGGGCGCCGGGCCTTCGGGCAGAGGCGCGGACGGGGAGGTCGGGTGCCATGCGGCGTGCAGCAGGCTGCTATGTCTTTGTCTGGGGGCAGGGACAACCTCCTGGAGGAAGTGACCTTCAGCCCAGGCTGAAGGGGGGCAGGAGAATGAGGGAACAGGGAGGGCAGGAGCAGCTGAAGCCCGAGGCCTAAGGCGCCGTGTGTCGGGCACCGAGGGTTGTGTGGGGGGCGGAGAGGTGGGATGGGTTGGAGAGGTGGTCAAGACTCCAGGGTCCCCTAACGATGATGACATCGGGGCCCAGGCACAGCCGAAGGAGGAGGCCTCAGGCCCGAGGCACTGGGAGAGTTCGAGGTTCAGGATCCGCTTCTGGCAGGTCCTCGAAGGCCTTTGGCCAAGAGGAAGGGGAACTGCGCCCGGCATGGGCACACGGCAGACGGGGAGGCAGGAAAGCAAACCGACACGGTGGCTCTGGTCCACTCGGGGAAGCAGCTGTCCAGCGTGTTCCTGGCCGGGCAGTTGCGTAAGAGGCTGTACATGCTTCAAGGGCAGGGATGCTGGCTGTCTCCGATGTGTCTGCATAGAAGAGAAATAGTGAGAACTTTTTCGTGGTTTCCGAGAAGCTCCCGAGTTAGAGTAAGAGAGAGTTATGAAAGTCAAGCCATTTCCTTCCTGGAGGGACCGGCCCCGTCTGGAGAGCCCCGGCCGTGGCTTCTCTCTGGCGTGGCAGGCCTGCCCCAGGCCTGAGTCAGCGCTGCTGCCGGGAGGGGCCCACGCCTGGAGTTCGTCAGGGGACGGGCGCTGTGCAGCCTCTGCTAATGCCCGGCAGGGAGGGAGGCTGGCGGCTGTGGCTGCGGCTGGCGCCAAGCCCAGCGGCTGTGTTTTTGTTTTCGGTGCCCCCCCCCCGCCCCCCAGCTCCTATGGCCAGGCCGAGGCTGCCAGTGCCTGTGGCATTCTGACACTCTGTGGCTCAGGGGGCCGCCCGCTTGCCTGCGCTGCCGGCGTGAGACCCCGGGGTCATGGCCAGGCTCCCACCGGGAGTGACGCCAAGGTCCTGCCATCCCAGCGTGTTAGCGACGGGTGCTGTCCCACGACTCGGTAACACTCAGCGTGGGTTCTCAGAGAACTGCGCGTGGGTGCTGATATTTACCAGCCACCCTGCGGGGCTGCCAAAGGTGGGCCCCCTTCAGCCGGGTGCGCCGTGAGTGCTCACGCTGGGCACTGGACTCGGGGAAACAGCTCCAGACTCAGAGCATTGTGTGCCTTCTGGGCTTTGGTTACTAAAGGGGGCCTGGGGTTCCAGGAGCTTTCCCCCACATTCCACTGAGGAGCAGTCACCTGGAGGCTGCCTGTGATTTTATCACCTTCTAGCTGTGGGACCTCAGGGGCATCCCTTGCCTGGCCCAGCCTCAGTTTCCTCATCTGTAAATGAGTGTCTACCCTTTAGGGTTGTTGTGAGCAGTATGGAGAGCTTCCGTGAGGAACACTGAGCATGCGGGAAACCCTGTTTTGCAACATTGGGTACCAGTCACAGCATGTGTTCAGGGCAGCGCCCTGACCTGGCCGGCTTGGGGTGCTCTGTGAGCTCATGGCCTCCTAGTGACCCCAGATGCTTGCATGTTTCTGTCTCCCTGAGCAGGAAGTCATGAACACCAGGAATGGCACCCTGGGAAACCTGGACATGGTCCTACAAATAGGAGAACATTCTAGAAAGCCGAATTGCGTCCCTAATGATGGACGAGGCACATGGGGTTGTGCTGAGTGCAAGACGGCCCTTCAGATGGGGTGGGGGAGGGGCTGAGGAAAGGTGTACGAGACAAGGTGGGGACGGGGGGGTTTCCAGGGGCTCTGAGGAGAGAGGAGAAGGCTGGTGCTAACAACATGTGGAGAGAGACACACTGCCCCCAGGATGCCCACAACCCGACCCAGGACCTGTGACTGTGTAGGTTCCATGGCCAAGGGGAGCTAAGGTCACAGGTGGAATTCAGGTTGTGATCAGCCGACCTTCTTTTTGGGAACAGAGCCCAGGTACCTGGTGGTCCTGAGGTTACCATAGGGCCCTCCACAGCGGAAGAAGGAGGCCAAGTGGAGATCAAAGTGAAGATATGCGGGGCTGTTGCTGGATGTGGAGCTGCGAGGGAGTGGAGCCAGGAGTGGGATGCATCTGGAAGGTGGGACAGCAGGAAGTGGATCATCCCCTGGGGCCACCAGAGGAGCCAGCCCAGAGAGACCTGCATCAGACCGCTGACCTCCAGAACCGTGGGCAGCAAATTTGTGTGGTTTAGGCCACTAAGTTTGTGGCGACTTGTTACAACAATGACAGGAAGCTCACACAGGCTGTACGGGGCCCAGGCCAGAGGCCCCGAACGTGTCTCAGGGCTGTGCTGAGTTGGTGGGTGGAACCTGCAGTCTGGGTTAAGGCAGGTCTAAGTTTACGTGGTGGGCACGTGGGAAGAGGCAGCATCAGAGCAGAGCACAGTGGAGGCTCTGGTCCGCAACCCCAGCTGCAAACCATGACTGTGCACGCAGGAAAGGATGACACGCATCCTTACTTCACACATGTCGAGCAGAATCCACTGCAGAATTTAGGCGGAGCTGCTGGTGGCCCTGTGTCATGGAGCCCGCCCAGGAAACCTCTCCCGGGGTCGGCCACCCCCACGGGCCAGTGCGGGCTTCCAAGGTGAGGGAAGCTTACAGAGCCAGAGTGGAGAACATGCCACCGCAGCGAGACAGGAGCCAGAGCTAAAAAGTGAGGGCAGAGACTTGAACAGATGTGTCGACGCGCATGTTCATAGCAGTATTATTCACAGTAGCTAAAAGGTGGCAGCCACCCACATATCCACCGACGGTCGCGGCGCATGACTGGATGGCGGGCCAGGCCCCCAGTTAGGGGCACGTGAGATGCAACCGATCGGTTTCTCTCATGCACTGATGCTTTCCCTCTCTCTGCCCCCCTCTCTAAGAAAATAAATAAGTTAAATCTTAAAAGAAATAAAGCTGGAGACAAGGAAACAAGGAAGGGCTTAGCAAGAAGAAGCAACAGGAAAGCCTAGACTGGGCTACCCTACTTAGCTCACTGGGAAGTCAGAGAAAAGAGGGGCTTTGGGGACAGGGTCAGGGGATTAGCATGGGACAAGCTGCCAGCAGCCCATTGTCTTAAGTTTAGGAGACACGTGTCTGTGAAGAAAGAAGTGGAGGGTAAGAAAAAAGAAAAGGGAATGGTGCAGGCGGCTCCCCAAACTTATAGGTATAGCAGGCAAGGCCACACGGCAACTGTGTGGCTTGGTTTCTGTGCCCTGAGGGGCTGACTAAGCTCAATCTGAAAATTCCTTGTAAAATCCCAGTAAAGCAGATTTGAAAGAGCCTATGTGATTAATTGCTATTCTTGTTGTGTTATGCAAATAATCAGGCAAAATGGAAACTTGACTTAATGCAATCTCTCTTTTTTATATTTTAAAGATTTTATTTATTTATTTTTAGGAAGGGGAAGGGAGGAAGAGAGGGGGAGAAACATCCATGTGTGGTTGCCTCTCACGTTACCCCTATTGGGGACCTGGCCCGCAACCCAGGCATGTGCCCTGACTGGGAATCGAACCGGTGACCCTTTGGTTCACAGGCTGGCATTCAGTCCACTGAGCCACTCCAACCAAGGCTTAATGCAATCTCTTCTTAATGCAAGTCTGTTCCCCACAAACTAAATTGAATCCTAGTTTTTCTAGTGTTTTCCAAGCTAATGTCTCATTTTTTTTCTCCCATTCTTTGACTTGAAATTATTGAGAACGACTAAGGCAGTGTAAGCCATAAAGAATTTACCTGAGCACCTGATGAGATCACCAGAGACATTTAAACTGCAAACAAAGAGCACCTCTCAGATTGTCATCGCTTAATTTCATTCCAGCAAAAGTCTAACATTTGCCAAAGCCTTGCATTTGGGAGCCTTCTCAACAGTCTTGAAGATTCGGTAACTGGTTTATGATTTGCTGTGTTCATTAACATTTGTGTTCTTTCTGTTTTCATGGAGTGTATGCCCATGACCTTACTGGCCTGGTTTCTTGTTTACACAGTAAGCGCCACGCTTTAGAATCCCGTCTGCATCACCACCGCCTAAAATGAGGCTCGACGGTTTGGCTGAATGGGCTTGTCAGGACTAGATGGTTGCACTGGATACAACAATTCCACATCCGGGTGACAATGATTTGGGATTCCAGGCTATCCCTGCTCTGGAAGAGGCGGCAAATGGCTGGCCTCTCTGCCACAGTCTCAGATCCTGTCCCCTTGTCTCTCTCAGATCAGACATATGCAGGCTGGGACATGACCCTTGTCAGCAGGAAGCAGTTACTCAAGAGAGACCCTTCTTCCTCATCACCCTTAAAAGATTTTAGGGATGGAAGTCTCTGAGGGGGGAATAAGACAAGATAATAAACAGCTAGATTAATTTATTGGCACGTGGGATAGGAACACCGAGACAGATAGCTGGACACAATGGCCACGCAATTCACGGCCAGGCGCAGACGGTCCTGGCAGTGGGCAAAGCCGGGAGAAAAGACCCTTGCCCCCAGGGGAGCCTCCTCTCCCGGGCCTTTCCTCCCTAGAGATGACGTCTGGCCTCCGTGGCATTTCAGCTCCAGACCCAGAAAAGCAGCAAAATCAGGCGGGCAACACCAGAACCAGCTGCGATGACTAACAACGCCCTGCCCTGTCACTGACCAGTCAGAGGAGACCACAACCCTGAAAGGACGCACCTGGAGGACTGATGCATATTCTACTGAACCCCTCCCCTGGGACCTCCCCTAAAATTCCTTCCTGCAAGAGAGAGAGAAAAACCTCAAGACAAAGACCCAGTGTGCGCTCTCCCTCTGGGGAGCAGCCCTCGCCCTTCCCTCGCCCTTCTTCTCCCCCCACTTCTTTCTTCACAGGCCGGCGTCTCCTAAACACGAAGGCGACAGGCAGCCAGGCTGATCCCCTGGACCTGTCCCCAAAGCCCCCTTTCCTCCGACTTCCCACGGAGCTAAGGCAGCCCGGTCTTGGCTCTCCTGCTCCTGCTTCTATGTCAGGCCCTTCCTGGCTTCACTGTCCCCAGCTTCAATAAAAGTACCCTCGTAGTCACCTGGACTTGTGTTGTGAAATCGTTCGTACACAAAGCCCAGAGCCCTCACGCCACAGCCGGCCCCAGGCAGGCCGCTCAGGGCCAGGCCCCTCGTCTGGCAATAGGTCCAGTCCTGGGTGGGGTGGCCGGGGTAGGAGCTTGGGGACGCAGCATGGGTCCAGTTGCTTTAAGAGGACACTGCCTTGCTGGCCTGGGGACAGGACCTGTGCTGTTGGCCAGTGATTCTCAAATGTTTCAATCTCGGAGTCCGTTTACTCTTCATTATTGAACTAAAGAACTATAACTGATGGGTCCTTCCCAGTGAAAGCGACCACATTTGAAATTAAAACTGAGAGCCCTGGCTGGTGTGGTTCAGTGGACTGAGCACCGGTCTGGGAAGCAAAGGGTTGCCGGTTTGATCCCCAGTCAGGACACAGGCCTGGGTTGCGGGCCAGGCCCCCAGTGGGGGGCAGACAAGGGGCAACCACGCTTGGTTGTTTCTCTCTCTCTCCTTCCCTACCCCTCCCCAAAAAGAAATTTAAAAAATCTTTAAAAAATTTAAAAATCAACAAACATGTCCTCAGTGAGGATTTAAAAATAAATTTTAAAAGATGCGGAACCAGAACGAGCAGGTGACGGTGGCTCACAGGCAGGCACCTGTGCAGACTGTACCCAGGTGAGGGCGCTTCCCCGCCACCACGGGGCGCGCTGCCACAGACGAGCAGGGGCGAGGGTTGCGGTCTGGTCCCTGCCGCTGTCAGGGACAGTTTTCTGGGTCCACATCCCATGAAGGTCCCCAAGCACCTCCCCCCAAACTCCGGGACCAGTGGCCTGTTCAGGTCCCTGCCCAGTGGGAGGTCACTGAGAAAGAGCGCTTGGCGGTGTGGGGTGGCCTTGCACATGGTCCCTGCCCACAGGGTGGGCGGGCACCCCCGTTAGGAGCCCTGGCCCCAGACACAGACACTGGGCCGCAGCCAGGAACAAGCCGCAGCCGCCATTGCCTCCTCCCCGGGGCCCATCACAGGGAAGAGGGTCCCAGGGAGATGCTATCAGGCTGCAGGTGGGGTGGGCGGGGGTGCCTGGTCCGTGCAGGTCAGAAACAGGTGAAACTGCTTCTCGGCATCGGAAGAATCTAGGCCAGCGCTTACCTGCGCCGGGGCGGGGGGTGGGGGGGGGGAGTGGCAGGCACGCAGGCTCCCTTTGTGGAAATGTTTCCAGCTGCATGGTTATGATTTGTATATACTTCTGCAGGCGTGCTGTGCTTCGTGTAAACATTTTCGTGGAACGACTCTGCGGAGAGATTGCTCCTTCCTTACTCGGATGCTGTCGCGGTCCTGGGACCTGGCTGCCACCTGGCCCTAGACCAGCAAGACCTGCTAAGGGCTCGGGCTGACGCCAGGGACAGGGCGCAGACACCCCCACACCTCCTCTTTCTGGAGCTCCCATCCCCCCTGCCGGGCCTGCCTGGGCGCAGCTGGTCCAGCTCCACACTAAGTCAGTCGCTCAGTGATTTCTTCATCAAATTCCTGGAAAACAGGCCCTCCTTCCCTCCTCCCTGTGAGTGTCACTTAGTGACGGCAGCATGCAAACTTGTCCCTCCCTGCGGCCTGGCAACGGATGAAAGAAAAACAAAGAATGTCTGCCTTCATCTCAGCAACCAGGAAAGTCACCAGCTGCAAAGGACACAACAGGCCACGTTTCTGGGGACCCTGGTGGGCACGGCCATTCCAGGCGGGAATTTGGTCCTGGAAGAACTTAGTAGCAGAGCCTGCAAGGGCTCTAGGTCCAAAGCCAAGTGGTTATTTTAAAGTACTTAAAAAAAAAAGCAAAAAAAAATTATTTGGAAACCACTTCGATGTAGAGTTGACTAAAGGATGAAAAATCAAACTACCAAGCCCGGGCAGGGTGGCTCCGTGGGTTGGAGTGTCGTCCATACCCCAAGGTGTTCTGAGTTTGATCCCTGGTCAGGGCACATAGCGAAGGCAACCCATCTATGTTTCTCTCACACCGATGTTCCTCTCTCTCTCTCTCTCTCTCTCTCTCAAATCAATAAACATATCCTCAGGTGAGGATTAAATAAAAGAATAGACAACACAAGCATGCATTGCATTATTGGTGCAATGCAAAGGCATTTCTGTCAGAAGTGATGAGAGATGCTAGCTACTACCTCTTGGTAATGTGGCCAGTGTTATTTTTGGCGAGTCTAGCAGTAAGATAAGGAAATAAGCAACATACTCGTCATCGTTTGCAGATAATATACTCCTCCACACCCCCCACAATGAAGTATTTTCAGGCTATTAGGACGGAGTCAGCCACGCGGTGCACCCTGGTCTCATAAGCTCTGGGCCCTGCTTCCTGCTCCAGCCAAGGCACACGATGAGCAGGTGGAGAGGCGAGCGCGGCCGCCCCATGCCTCCCCCGCACGGCTTGCCCTCGCTCCAGCCGCGTCTCACCTACCCGTCAACCTTCAACTGGTGTTTTATGTTCTTTCAAATAGTAAGTTATTATGTTCCCCACTTTTAGGGGATTTTTTTCCTTTGAGGGGGAATCTCAAAGCACTTGACCACACTTCTAGTCTGTTGTTCTTTGCTCATATTTTTAAGCTTTTTGTTTCATTTCTTTAGGCACATAAAACAATCGTTTTTTATGTCTGACAGTGCAAATACCCGCAGGTATTTGCCCTTCTGTTGTCTGCTGCTTCCAACGGTTCTCACTCAGACCGAGGCTTTTCTTTGTGCATTTTGTGACTTTTTCAACAGTGAGGCACCTGTGTTCCCTCACAGGTTATTTGTGGGAAGTTATTGAAACCTGGATTGAATTTGCCTTTCTCCAGAGGATATTTGCGGTTACCGGGTTTTAATGTTGATTCTTAGTTTTATTACTTTGCAGTCAGACGGTCTTGTAAGATTTCGTTATTTAGAGGTCAAGTTGTCCATTGTTCGATGAGTAATAAATATGTATTAAGGATGGTCTACGCCCTGATTACAGGAAAGCACACTCCGTGACAGACCACAAACACCGGCCAGCCAAGGTGCAGGACGCAGCCTGTCACCCTGAGCCTGTGCTGCCCGAGGCAGGGAATTCAGGCTCGGTCAGCATCCGAGGGAGGCAGGGTCAGTGGCACCCCCAGCGCAGGGAAAGCGCGGTGTCTCCACCTGCTGCCCACGCCGCAGGTCCCCTGAAGTCCCAAGGCACCTGCCTGTGCCTGAGACAGAGGGCCTCAGAGTGTCCTCAGGTGGACAATCCCAGGACTCCGTGCCTGGACCCTGCAGCTCCCGACCTTTCACCTCGGAGATCAGGGGCTGCAAGAAGGCCCTGCAGCTGCAGAGAGGCCGCCGGCAGGGGCCTCGGACTCTAGGGAAGGAGGGTGCCCGGTGGCCCCCTCCCCAGGCTCTCCTGGTGCACTCCTCCATCCTGAAAGTGAGCGGGTGTGGACGGGGAGCTGGGTGGTCGCTCTACCCGCGGCCTGGAGGGTGCGATCGGGAAAGCAGGGGAGGGTTTGTGCGGTGCAGTGAACTGTGGTTTATGTTTTGTATGGGCTCTGCTCAGGGGCCAGAGGGCACGGGAGGGGGCCAGAGGCAAGGCCAGGGCACAAGGGACCAGGGACCCCAGGCCGAGAGGGACCCAGGAGTCACTTGAGACTTTTCCCCTGACGCCCCCTCACACGTCTCCCGTTTCTGGGGTCCTTCCGGCGGCCCTGAGAGGGGCCCCAGCCTGACCTCTGGCCACCAAGCAGAGCATCGTCCCTGGTGAGTGGAAGGATCGGGTTACCTTCTGGGGGCAGAATGAGGGGCTCATCTGGGGAGGGCGAGCCGAGGGACGGAGGGGCCGGATGGCCGTCCAGAGGGCCAGAGCACAAAGGCCGCGCCGGGCCTAGCAGCTCGGGGACCGAGGCCCGGGTAGGGGGTCGGCCCGGGACGTTGAGCCTCTGGGCCGGGCGCGGGAAGGAGCGAGGGGAGGCGGGGCGCGCGAGCTGCGAGTGCGGGACGCAGACCGCGGCGGGGCGCCCGCGAGTGCACCCCACGCCCCGCGCCCCGCTGTCCTGCCGTGGCCGCGGCCCGCCAAGGGCTACCCCGTGGCCCTGCTCGACAGCGTGGCCGTGGGCAAGACGACGCTGGCCACGCAGTTCGCCTGCAGCTGCTTCCTCGAGCGGTGCGAGCCGCCGGGGGAGGAGCCCGGCAGCCCGCAGCCCGGAGGCAGAGGCGGCGCCCGCGCGGCCAGAGATCGTGGGCACGGCGGGCGCCGGCCCCAGTCACGCTCGACGGCCTCTACCTCCGGAACTGCTACGGCTGCATGGTGCTCCACCGCGTGCGCAGCGCGGCCTCGCCGCTCGTGCTCGTGGGCACCCAGGCCGACCTGGAGGCCGAGCACCGGGTGCCAACGGCGTGGGGCCGCGCGGTGGCCCGCGAGCGGCGCTACTCGCTCCTGGAGGTCACGGCCACGAGCAGGCGCGGATGGTGGACCAGGTGTTCGTGCAGGTGGTGCGCGAGACGGAGGCCTGGCTCCGCCCGCGGAGGAGGTCCGGGCGGTGCCCGCGAGAGCCGAGGGCACGTGGCCGTCAGAAAGAATCACGGGCTAACGCGCAGCTGTGCCTCCCAAGCTCGGAGCCCTTGCGCTCCCTTCTTAAAGCAAAGGCCCCCAGCCGTCAGCAAGTGCTTTTCTTCTTCGCGGTGCTGACTCACACCTGCGCGTCCAACGCCGAAGGCTGCTTGGTCTTCGGTGAAACGTTTGCACCTGTTTTCCTCCGAGGGCGCTTTCAGAAACCCCAAATCGAGTTATTTCCCCCGTATGGAGAGAGGACTTACCCTTCAAGTGGGATTTGTTGCAGGATTTAAAAGAAAGTAACACCTTCAAGTGTCATTATCAGACACTTGAAATGGATGGAGGACCATGAACTAGATGGAGTTTACCACACGCCCGCCCTGGGTTCAGTGAGGTGTGCGTTCACAGCCTTGAAGTGCAGGGCTAATGCTTTCCTCTGGGTGTTTCTAAATGCAGTTATGACACAGGAGGGACTGGTTAGAAAGGGAAAAGGGGACAGGGGCCCTCACATGCACAGCTCAGCTGGGCCTTCCCTTCTGCCGTGGGCAGCTGGTCGATTTCTACATCCGTGAACTCAGTGAAAACAAGACTGTAGAAGTTGATAGTTTTTCATATTGACCTTTCGCGTACTTAAAGCTACAGTTCCTCATGCTTCCATCCGCTGTGTCTTTGCTTTTCAGCTCTTTTCAGGAGGTGAGCTGGCCCCTCGAGGGAAACCACCACCTGCAACCCCTGAGTGTTTTTGCGAAAGTGTTCCCAGCACCAGCGGCTTTCCCGTTGCCCCGCCAAGCAGGACGCTTGGTGTCTGGATACCTGCGCATGCGACAGGGACCTGGACGCCAGCCGACACGGAAGCAGGACATCTACAGACCTTTCTGCCTCGTCCTCACGTTACGATACAAGAGGCTGTTCTCACACTGGTGTAAAAATATTGTTTTATAGTTTAAAGATGTGCCTTTGATAGGAGTTGCTTGTGCTTATTGGCATGAGGTAAACATTGTACGTCACCTGCTGCAACCAATTTTTCTAGTTTAAAAACTACCATTTGAACGTCCTTCTAAAAGAAATAAACAAGAAGGCTCAAAACAGTGCCTGGGATCTGAAAACTTCCTTTTTGTGAAAGGAAAGTTATCTATAAAAGTGATGGTTAGGCAAGGCCCTGAGAGTTCTATTTATATTACACGTGATGTTTGAAGAGAGAAAGGATTTTAACATCGAAAGAATACACAGGGTCCAGCAGAAGTAACGCCTGCTTGAGTGTGCTTGCTTGGGTAATAATATGGGTGCAATAATTTATAGTTTTAATTTGAACATTTCACCTAAAATGTCATATGGTGTGCTTGAGTGGGATAATATTGTTATGTTGCAGAATTACATGCTTATGATTTTGTAATAAAAAAGGGGCGTTGTTGGTGCGAGGCCCTGTGTATTTCAGACGCTGGCAGTGGCCGACAGCTTGCCCCAGGAGAGGCGCAGCCTGGGGTGTGGCCTGTCTCTCACTGTCTCCCCAGGACTCAGGCTGGGGAGGGGGGCGGGGGTTGAGACGCAGCTCCCTCTCTCCCCTCTCAGGCCCCCTGTCTTCTGAGGTCCCTGCTCCTGGCAGTGTCTCCTCACACCCCCTTCTGGGGCCATCCTTTCTGTAAGGGGACATTTAAAACGGGGAGGGGGGAGGGGAGGAGGGGGCTGCGGGTTGGGGCGGGGGAAGCACCTTCCTGGCCTCAGCTGCTTTACCCAAAACTGCCCCTTTCCCCAACGCACAGACAGAAATCATCCGACGCTGTTCCTGGACGGCCTGGGTGTGGGGCTGCGCAGAGAGAGCACGCACGGAGGGACCGGTGCCGGTCCGTCCCCGTCGCCAGCACTGGGGTCCGGGGGCCCCTCCCCCAGCCAGGGACACCCCACGCCCCCCAGCCTGTCCTGCCTTTCTGAAGGCCACCTGCCTGTGCCCAGGCCTTGGAAGGTCTTGTGTCCCTCTGGATATTGGGCTCAATCCAGGAAAGTTTATGAATAGCCATCTCTCCCCTTCGGTTCCTGGGGCCACCTCGGTCACCTCCGCTCAGATCCGACTTCAGATCAGCCAGCCAGTCAGCAAGACAATGACCAGGCCCCCGGGCTCTGCCCTGGGGCCGCAGGAAGCATGTGGAGCAGCTTTCACAGAGAATGTGCTTGTGCGCGAGCACACACACACAGAAAGCCCTCCACACGGGGTTTCTTTCTCCTCTGACGTCTCCAATTTCCAAGTTGTGTGTGCTACCACGCAAGTCGCCGCAGTTCCTCTGGAATCTGCTGAGCCCTCAGTAACCCTGCAGTGACCCACAAGCAGCAAACACGGCCGCGGGTCAGCGGCTGCCGGACCTGGGAGCCCCACACCCGGGGTGGGACCCGTGGCAGGCTGCCCTGTTAGCTGGCCGGCGGTGTTGCAACCTCAGGCCGCTCGCAGTCGACCCTGGATGGCAGGTGCATGTGCTCAGCAAAACCAGGAACTGGACAGGGGGCCTCTGAGGGGTCATGCTGTTCACATCACCTCCCCAGTGGCCCTGCCTCCTTCTCGTTCGACTCCTTCCCCTCAAAGGCAGGCAGGGCTGGGGACTCTAAGGGACAAACACGACAGGCTCTCTATGGCCAAAGCACCGATTCCGAGTCGCTCGTCCTATTGGTCTCTGTCCCGGAGCCCTGGTTCTGGGACAGCGGCTGCCAGGTAGTGAGGCTGCAGGCGGTGGCTAGGCGCGAGGAGAGCGGATCCGGGCCAGGCAGAGGCCACAGGGTGCTGAGCAGGGGGCACAAGCCAAGCCCCGGCACGGCCACTCCTTGAAGCACTGTGCCCTGGATACTGGGCTCAATCCAGGAAAAAATGTACAAATAGCCATTTCTCTGAGGAGGTGACACCTCAGCCTCCGTGGGGTTTCAGCTCCAGGTCCAGACACGCAGCAAAACCAGATGGAGCGAGGCCGCAGACGCTTTGGGACCAGCTGCATTGACTCAGGCGTCTCGCCTGGTGCCGGCCAATCAGTGGAGACCAAGGGGGCGCACGTGGGAAGTGGAGAAGACTCTATGGAGAGTCTCCCCTCCCCCGGGGCCGACCTCCAGGTCAGAGCCCTCAGGACGAGGGACGAGGGCCGGCTGCCTGCTCCCCGGAGCTGAGACTCCTCCCGCGTTGTCTCAAGGCAGGCCTATCTCTGTCCGTCTGTCTGTATCTCCTAAGCTCCAAGGGCCCTTTCTTTCGTTGCAACTTGCTCCCTGAGCCATTTCCCCTCCCGCTCACTTCTACCTCTGACACCTTCGGATTAAGAATTCTCCCTTGGCCAGAACTCAAGAACCGGGCTTGCCGAACAAGGCGAGCGCCTGGTGTGCTCACGAGATCTGGGCTCGCTCCATCCGGGGCCCCTCTCACCCTGCAGACCAACCGTCCCT
Source organism: Pteronotus mesoamericanus (assembly GCF_021234165.1). NCBI lineage: Eukaryota > Metazoa > Chordata > Mammalia > Chiroptera > Mormoopidae > Pteronotus > Pteronotus mesoamericanus. Next base: position 2,446,877 of record NW_026555082.1, on the reverse strand, counting down.
TCCCCGCCTGCTTTTGTCCCAGTCTCTTCCTGGAAATGCGCCAGTCACGTCGGGGGAGGGCCCAGCGTAAGGTCCACGTTTGCGTTTAACCACCTCCATTAGGGCCCCGTCTCCGCACACGGACGCAGTGTCGGGCGGAAGAAGTCAGACCCAAGAGAACATAATGTGCGACTCTGTTGAAAGGAAATTGAAGAACAGGCCGAGTTAACCGGTGATAACAGAGGTCACAAGCAGGCCGGCCTGCGCGGGACCCCCGGGGCGGTGGGGCGGGAAACTGCCCACCTCTCGGCCTGGCCCTTTTGGTTCCACAGATGTCATGTTACGCCCAAGACTTCGGCCTCCCCCGAACACAAGTTCTGTCTCAGTACATTTGCTCACGTCGCTGTGGATTCAGATTCCGTTAGACATTCACAAGAGTGACATGGCAGTTTCATTTTAAAATGTCAGTGTGGCTCAGTAGATTGAGCGCGTCTGTGAACCAAAGGGTTGAGGGTTCGGTTCCCAGTCAGGGCACAGGCCTGGGTTGAGGGCCAGGTCCCCAGTGCAGGGCACTTGAGAGGCAACCACACATGGATGTTTTTCTCCCTCCCTTCCCCTCTCTAATAATAATAAACAAATACAAATCTTAAAAAAATAAAATGTCAATGTTAAAATTCTAGCCGTGTCCCAGAAACAACATCCTTAGCAACAATTTAAACTTACATTTTAAAAAGTTGTGTTCACATTAAAAAGTGTGAGACCGTTCAAAGACCTCGACTGTTCCAGCGAGCACGTTAGCAGAAGGTGCTGCTGTCTCCTCCTCGCTTTTGCTCCCGGACAGATTTTCGGTGCCACTGCCCTTGCGGAACCTCTGGGGCTCCCCCACAGGGAGACCTGGGTCGTAAATCCCTGACTGGAGGAGCAGCAAGGCACCGGGAAGGGGGCCGGGCCGCGCCCAGGACAGATGCCTCGCTCTTGTCACCACCAGGGGGCGGAACCAGCGCGGGGAAAGAGAGGCTTCCAGATCAGGTCCCAGACGAAGCCTGCAGGCCCCCAGAGAGTCCCTGGCAAAGCCAAGGTGGCCCGGGTCCCCGGGAACCTGCTCTCTGAGGGCTCCGCTGGGGAAGAGGGTTCCCCAACTCCCCCCCCCCCCCCGGCTTCCTCTATGGCCACGGTTTCTGCCGCCCCACAGCGAGGCAGAGGGTCCGCGGTCCTGCACAGCCTCTGAGACCCCCACGGCCAGAGTCCGTCCTGGTGGTGCCGCACCGTCACCCTCGGAGGTGCCTGCCCCGAGGCTGGTGCCCCTTCCCAGGATGTGGGGGCAAGTGCTGGCCTTTGGGGGACCCTGGGCTGCCAGCAGCCCCCATCCCTGCAGCACTGGAGCCCGCAGGGACGGCTGGGCAGGGGGATCCTGTGCCCTGACCCCCAGGACCAGGGACCTGAGGGGCAAGTAGGTGGATAGGGTGGGCGCCGGACAGACGTCATTAAGGCAGCTTCCTGTTCAAGTCAACCTAGAGGTTCACAGGCGGCTCAGCCTTGCTAATGGCTATGGAGCAATCCTTGGATTGCTTTGGAAAAAAACAACAGGTCCCCTTTCTCCTGTTCTTCCTAATCCCACCTCTAGACACAGCGGTAGGGATTGCGAGGTTCTGCACTGGGCGGGGGTGGGGGCAGGGTTCGGGTCTCTGCCCTGGATGCTTTGGGCCTTGCCCACCTGGAGAAACAGCTGCCTCGGGACCGGAACCCCTGAGCTCCCCTTTCACCCGGTGACCCCTATGGCAACGTCCTGGGCAAACACCCGCAGGGGTCCTTGGCGGCCCCCAGCACGGCCTCCTCCGGGCAACTCTGCCCCAAACCGCCACGAGCTACCCTTAGTGGGGGCAGCGGGCAGCGTGAGCGCCGGGGTCCGGAGCCGGCCGCTCCTGGCTGTGCTCTGCGAAGCTGCAGGTCGGGGTCTGGCCCTGGCCTTTCCGCAAGGGAAGAGGCTGCCCGGCCCCTCCGGACCCCCAGCCCCTCAGCCCCGGACCTGGGTCGAACTCCTTGGGGGTGACGTGTGGGAGGGCCGAGCCGCCCGGGGGGAGGAGTCCCAGCCGAGCCCGTGCAGGGAGGGGGTCGGTCCCTCCCTCCCGCCTCAGCACACGCTGGCCAGCGCAGGTCCCGTCTTCAAGTCAAGTCCTAGGCGTCCTTTCCTCTATTTTATAGACTCTTATTTTTTAAAATTGTTTTCTAGTTCAAAAGCACTTCATTAGAGAAAATGTCCAAACTAAATAAAATACCAAGAATAACAAATTTAAAATCACTCATAACCCCAATAGATGGACGTACTACAGTAGACGTGGGTGGGTCTTAAAACGCCTTTCCCTGTCCTGTCTGTACAAAATCCTGCTTCCTTTCCAAAGATCTGAACAAGGAAGAGCCCCGTCCCTGGGTTTTAAGGACCCTGCGGGTACCGACCGAGGCCCCTCCCCCAGCCCCTCCAGCCCTCTGACCCCCCCAGGCGAAGCCTGCGATAGCCCTTTGGTATAAACACGTGTGTGTTGGTGCAGCGACCCTGCTCCGCAAAGTGGCGTTTCTCACCTGCCGTCAGGTGATGGACACTCCCTGGTCACTGACTGCAGGCCCAGCTCCTCTTCGGAGTGGCCATGCCGTCACAGGACGTGTAATTGCCTCTTTCTCTTTTGCTGGATATTTTGGGGTTTTCCAGTTTTCCCTTCAATGCGAACCTTCTAGACGTATGCTTGTCCGGTCATTTCTGGCGCGCACACTCCCTCGAGGGAGAACTGTTCCCGGAGTCCTGTTCAAGGTGAGCCCAGACGCGCGACCTTGCACTAAGATGAGACACCGAGCAGAGAGGGGACAGGCCAGCCCCCGTCTGCCCCAGACGCCTCCCGGGGACCCAGGAACGTAGGTCCAGGGCGGCCCAGAGCGACAGCTACCATCTGAGGCCGGTAAGCAGAGCTCCAGGTTTCTGTCTGAAGTTTTCTTCAAAAGTCATGGCAACAGATTTTCAAGGCTTAGAAACATGTCTAAGACCCTTCTCTTTAAAGAATAGATTCATTGTAACGAGAAAGGAGCAAGCCGGGGACAGTTAAGAATGCTCAGACAAGTTCCAGTTTTGCTAGGAAAAAATATATCTCTATTCATCTTCTCAAACCAGATTCTTTGAGTTTTATAACTCAGAATGATCTCCTTTCCCTGTGACTTCAGTGGAGAGGAGACGTCGTTGACTCTCTCCTAGGACTCTTTTGTTAATTACTTTCTTAATTAATTACTTTTTGTTCATTGTTTTTGTAGACTTTCACTTTTAAGGCCAGGCTCTGGGAAGTCACTGGCTGGCTATAGACGCAGCAAACAGTCCCGCGCAGCTCAACTGTGCTGAACCGGGGCGGGGGGGGGGCGGGGGGCGGGGGGGAGGGAATTAATGAGGTCTTAATAACAGCCGACTAAGGAGCACATATAATTTTTCTTCCCTAAAGAATAGAAACCCTTTGTATTGTTCCATTTAGTTATGCATTCATCGGCTAATTCTCGTATGCCCCCTGACCAGGGATAGAACCTGTAACCTTGGAGTAGCAGGACAATGCTGTAACCCACTGAGCTACCTGGCTAGGGCCTGGAAACACTGCTGGGTGCTGCAGAAATCAACTCCAAAAAGACTTATGCCAATTCAATCTTCCATTGATAGGGGAGACAGTGTCCTCACAATTTTGCCAGATCTGAATACAGTTAAATTGCTTTTAAAAAAAAATTATTTACTTATTTTTAGACAGTGGGGAAGGAAGAGAGAAAGAGAGGGAGAGAAACATCCATGTGTGGTTGCTTCCTGTGCACCCCCTACTGGGGACCTGGCCCACAACCCAGGCCTGTGCCTGACTGGGAATTGAACCAGGGACCCTTTGGTTCACAGGCCGGCTCTCAGTCTCCTGAGCCACACCAAACAGGGCAAATTGTTTACCTTTTCGACAGTGATGGGACCCCCCCCAAAAAAAATTAGCATGTCTTAACGTTTTTAAAAAAACAGCTTTGAGATACAATTAGCGCGCAATAAGCTACATGTATTTGAAGCATAAAGGTCGGTCAGTTTTCATAGGTGTGTAGACTCCTGATACTGTCACAGCCGTAAAGGTGGTGAACATGTCCATCATCACCCAAAGCGGGCCTGCGTCCCTCGGTCGCCACCCCTCCCGCCCAGGCACCCGGTCATCGGCTCTCTTAGCTGGATCAGCTAACGTTTGCGGACCGCGAGGCTGGCGGCCTCCCGGCCGCGCGGGCTCGGGGCTCTGGGGCTACGGCCTGCGCAGCCCCGCGCAGGGCCCCGCCCACAGGCCCGCACCTGCGACCCCGCCCCCACCCCGCCCAGGAACGCGCCTTAGCGAGGCTCTCGCGTCAGCGCACGAGGGCGCAGGTACCAGCGGCTGACCTTGATCGTAGCTGCAAATATTGGAAAGTCCCTCAGTGTCAGAAAACGCCCCGAACAATGGGGTGCCAGGCAGCTGTGAACGCGGAGGGGGCGTCCTCCTTGTTCCGACGCGGAAGGGGCTCCAAGCTACGACGTAAAGGGGAGGCGTGCGTGCACAGCAGCGGGTGGCATGGCTGCCCCGTCCCTACCTGGGGGCACTCACGACAGCCATGACCCTGCCCTGCCTCTTTTATCTCCCCTGCACCCCTCGCCCCAGTGGGCAGAGGTATCAAGCCTCTTTCCCTGTGTTCTTACCTGTTGAATCTGTTCTACTTTTCTCCTGGTCTCTGGGCGGGGAGTCTGTCGGAGGTAAGCCCGCTGCCCACCTGCAGGGGGCGTGTCTGCCCAGCAACGGCGGCGCGAGCCCCGAGCAGCGCGAGGCCTGCGCCGCTCTGCCCGCGCTTGCTCGGCGACACTGTGAAGTCTCCCTGCACCTGCCCGTCCGCCTCCGGCTGCGCCCAGGTAGGTAACTTTACTCCCCAACAATGTGGTGGCGGTAGCCTGGCAACAGCTACACGCATGCTGTACATGCATGACTCAAGGTGTGTGTGCATGTTTGTGTCTGGCGAAGTGCACATAACATGACCTGCGCCGTCTTAACCGTGTTTAGTTTTCGTTCAGGGACAGTAAGTACAGGCACATGGTTGCCAGGCAGCGGCGCCGCCCTCCGCCCGCGATTCCTTCCTCCCGTGAACGGAGGCTCCAGGCCGCGGAAGGGGAGCGCCCGCTCTCCCCTCCCCCACACCTGGCGATCGCCGCGTCCCGCTGTGCGTCTTCAGGACTCCACCTGCTTCATCTAAGCGGAACCACATCTCATTTGTCTTTTTGTGGTTGGCGTATTTTCACTGAGCAAAATGTTCTCATGTTTCATCCATGTCCTCACGTAGCATCTGTCGGAATTTCCTTCCTTTTTAGAAATTTATCTGTTGATTTTTAAAGAGAGGAAGGAAGAGAGAGAGAGAGAGAAACATCATTTGTTGTTCCACTTATTTATACGGTGGTTGCTTCCCGCATGTGCCCAGACCAGGGAACAGACCCGCAGCCTTGACCCCGGACTTGGCGAATGGGTCAGTGCTCTAACCACCTGGGCTACCTGGCCAGGGCCTTTCCTTCCTTTCCTTTTTAAGACTGCGCAGTTAATTCCATGGCAGTCCACAGGAAGGCCACTTAACTCCGTTCGCGGACACCCCGCGTTTTGCTTGCTGCTTACCCCCCCTGGCAGGCACAGCGGCTGCTTCCCCGCGCCGGCGGCCCCGAATAATGCCGCTAGGGCACGCGCGCCTCTCCGAGATCCTCTTTCACTTCTTTTGGGTGTGTGCTCGGGAATGGAATTGCGGGATCACGAATGGTCATTGCATTTTAATTTTTCTGAGGAACTCCCACACTGGTTTCCGCAGTGGCTGTCCCGCGTGCCCTCCCCACCCGCAGTGCACAAGGCTTCCAAGTCCTCCACTGCCTCATCAACACTTTTTTCTTAATAGCAGCCATCCGACTGTGTGCGAGGTGGTATCTCACTGCACTTTTGATTCGCATTTCCCTGATGATTAGTGATGTGCAGCATCTTTTCATGCGCTTCGTGGCCATTCGTATCTTTTCTTTGGAGAAATGCCTATTCCAGTCTTTTGCCCATTTTGAATCAGGTAGTTTTTGTTGTTGTTTTTCATTTTTCTTTCACAGCCTGTTGTTGGTATATTCTCTAAATGTTCTGGATATCAATCCTTTATCAGATATATGGTTTGCAAATATTTTCTCCCACTGTGTGGGTGGCAGTTCTACTCTGAAGATAATGTCTTTTGATGCACAAATTTAAATTTTTTCATGAAGTCCAGTTTGTCTATTTCTTCTTTCGTTACCTATGCCTTGCTGTCACATCCGGGAAATCATTGCCAAATTCAACGTTATAAAGCTTTTGAACTGTGTTTTCTTCTAAGAGTTTTATAGTTTTTGGTCTATCATTTAGGTCCTTGGTCTATTTTGAGTTAACTTTTGTACATAGTATGGAGGACAGGCCTAACTTCATTCTTGCGCATGTGGGTGTCCAGTAGTCACCACTTGTTGAAAAGGCTGCCCTTTCCCCGTTGAATGGTCTCGGCACCTTCGTCAAAAATCAGTTGGCCACGTCCATGAGGGTTCATGCCTGGCCTCCTCACCCTATTCCACCAGCTGGTGTCTGTCCTCAGGCCAGAACAGCACAGGCTGATTGCTTTAGCTTTGTAGCAGTTTTGAAATCAGGAAGTGTGAGTCCTCCAGGTTTATTCTTTTTCAAGATTGTTTTGGCTACTTGTGGTCCCTAGAGATTCCGTGTGAATTTTACAATGGGTTTTCCCATGCTGTGAATAATGCCATTGGGATTTTGACAGAGATTGCATGGAATCTGTAGCGTGCTTTGGGTAGTGTTGGTACTTTAACAAGTCTTCCAGTCCATGAACACAGACTGTGTTCCCACTTATTTGTCTCTAATTTTTTTTTAAAGATTTTATTTTTAGAGAGAGGGGAAAGGAGGGAGAAAGAGAGGGAGAGAACCATCCATGTGTGGTTGCCTCATACGCGCCCCCTGCTGGGGGCCTGGCCTGCAGCCCAGGCACGTGCCCTGACTGGCAATTGAACCAGCGACCCTTTCAAAGAACAAACTAAATGTGAAGCTACCAGAAGGAAGGGTATAATAAAGATTGGAGCAGAAACAAATATAGAGGGAATATAAAGGCAATAGAGAAAAATCAATGAAACTGCAAGTTGGTTTTTCAAAAAGAGCAACAAAACTGAGTAACCTTTAGCTAGTTGGACTAAGAAAAAAGAGAAGATTCAAATTAGTAAACCAATAATTACAGTGGGGACATTACTAATTATTCTACAGAAACAAAAAGGATTATAAGAGAGTAGTAGGAACAACTGCACACCAAAAAACCGGATAATCCAGATGAAATGGAAAAATGTCTAACAACACAAAACCAACCAAGACCGAATCATGAAGAAATGGAACATTTGAATAGATCTATACCTAGTAAGGAGTTTGAATCAGGAACCTAAAATCTCCCAACAGAGATAAGTCCTGGGCCTGATGGCTCCACTGGCGGGTTCTACCAAACATCTAAAGAAGAACTAATATGAACTAATACTACCCTGGCCGGGTGGCTTAGTGGGTTGGAGCGTTGTCTGGTGCACCAAAAAGTTGCAGGTGCAGTCCCCGGTCAGTGCACATACCTAGATAGGTGGAGGCGGTGGCGGGGGAGGGGCAGTTGGGGGAGGCAACCAATAGATATTTTTCTCTCACATCTATGCCTCTCTCTCTCCCCCCCTTCCTCTCTCTCTAATCAATAAAAAAGAAATCCTCATGTGAAGATTAAAAAAAAAAAGAACTAATACAAATCTTTCTTAAACTTTTCCAAAAAATCGAAGCAGAAGGAACACTTCCTGACTCATTCCACGAGGCCCGCATGACCCCGATGCCACAGCCCAAAGACGGCTCTACAGGAAAACTGAGCACCAGTATCTCTCATGAATGATGATGTCAAAATCCTCAGCCAAACACTAGCAAACCAAAGCCAGCAGCACAGAAAAAGGATCACATGCCGTGACCAAGTGGGATTTCGCTCCGGAATGCAAGGATGGGTCAGCCTATGAAAATCAATGTCATACAGCACAGCAACAAAACGAGTTAAAAACCACACAACCATCTCAACTGATGCAGAAGAAGCGCTTGACAACATCCATCACTATTTCCTGATTAAACATTCAACATACTAGGAATGGAAGGAAACCACCTCGCATAAGAAAAGCCATATATGAAAATCCCAGAGCAAACATCATACTTTCTTTTAAGATTTCATTTCTTTATTTTTAGAGAGAGGGGAAGGGAGGGAGAAAGAGAGGAAGAGAAACTTCTACGTGTGGTTGCCTCTTGTGCGTTGCCTGCTGGGGATGTGGCCCGCAACCCAGGCATGTGTCCCAACTGGGAATCAAACAGGAGACCCTTTGGCTGGCAGGCCAGCACTCAACCCACTGAGCCACACCAGCCAGGGCTCACACTTAATGGTGAAAGATTGAAAGCAAATGCTTTCTTAGAGGAAAACCTCTAAGGTCAGGAACAAGGCAAGGGCGTCTGCTTTCCCCACTTCTATTCATCATCATGCTCGAAGTTGTAACCAGAGCAATCGGGCAATAAAAGAAATAAAGTGCATCCAAATTGGAGAAGAAGAAGTAAAATGATCTCTGTTTGCAGATGATACGATCTTTGTACATAGAAAAACCTTAAAGACTACACAGGAAAGCTGTTAGACATTATAAATGAATTCAGAAAAGTAGCAGGGTACAAAGTTGATACACAAAAATCAGTTGCGTTTTTATACATGTATAATGAATAATCTGAAAAGAAAATTATTTATAATGCATGAAAAAAATACTTAAGAATCATCTTAATCAAGCTGGTGAAAGACTTGTGCAACATAAAGGACAAAACATCACTGAAAAAAAACATGCCCTGGCTCAGTGGACTGAGCGCTGGCCCGTGAACCAAAGGGTCACCAGTTCGATTCCCAGTCAGGGCACAGGCCTGGGTTGCGGGCCAGGTCCCCAGCAGGGGGTGCATGAGAGGCAGCCACACATGGATGTTTCTCTCCCTCCACCCTTGAGGCTGCTGCCATGACACAGTCACCCCTGTGTGCATTTCTGCTGTGTGGTCCCAGCCTTTGGGTGGTGACCCCCTCAGCTCGGACTGTCAAGGGCACTGGCCTGGGCCCACTATTGACAGTGACTCACTGCATGGCTCCTGCCAGGGCCAGTGTGTGGCTGGCCCAGCCCTTGAGTTTCCTCTTCTGGCTCCAGGATGCATTTCAGCAAAACCCCATCAGGGAACTTGAGGAATTGTTAGCTTTATTATTCACAGGCTGGAGCGGGGTGGGGCACAGCACGCCCGGGGGCCGCACAGCAAGGCTGCGAGGAGAGAGAGAGAGCGTGGGCCTGGGGCTCAGCCCTCATGAGGGTCTGAGGGTGGGGCTTCGGAGGTTTTGTGGGGTCACTTGTTACCGCCTAATATGAAGCATAAGGGTGGGAATGAGGGTGAGGGAGGGTGGAGGTAGGGTCACTGAAGTGATCGGTTTTCAAGGTCACCCAGGGTTTTACGAAAGGGGAACTTCATGGGTGTGGGTGGCCTGGTTCCTTTAACTGTCATGTTGCTGGTGACCATGTCATATGCTTATTCGAAATGGGTGTCTTTGTAAAGCTTGAGATCAGGCACAGTACACGTGTGTCCTCAAAAACATAAACTAGTGATTCTTTTTTTAATAGGTTTTGAAAAAAATCCTCAACCCAGGACATGATTTTATTGATTTTAGACAGAGAGGAAGGGAGAGGGAGAGAAACATTGATCAGTTTCCTCCCGCACGCGTCCCGACCAGGGATCGAACCCACAGCCTTTTGGTGTATGGAATGGCGCTCCGACCAACTGAGCACGCAGCCAGGGCTAAAGTAATCATTTTATTACATGCATTAGTCTCTTTAACTACGTAGAAAACAAGATTTGGAATTATACACCAAAGTTATA